>NC_051334.1:27961689-29448550 GCF_015220235.1 Choloepus didactylus | reverse complement strand
TTGAAGTCATGCCCTTATGAAAGAGTACTAACAGATAAATTTAGTCTCCACTTTCACACCTCCTACTATCAGGCTTTCATTCCTTCTCTGAAAAGGTTCTTACCAAGGTCATGAGTAACCTATTTAATACCAAGTCCTATTATCAATTTCAGTCCCCAGCTTTCTTGACCTCTCAGCAACATTTGACCCATTTGAAGACTCTCTTCTCCTTGAAACACTTTCTTCTTCACTTGGCTTCCCTGCTCTTCTACTACCTCACTGGCTGCTTCTTCTTAATTTCATTTGTTAACCCATCCTCCTCTTCCTGACCTCTTGATGGACCATCCTAGGGCACAGTCTTTGATCCTCTTTTCTATCCACACTCTATCCCTAGGTGATCTCATCCAGTCAAATGACTTTTAACTACTGTTTTAGTTTGCTAATGCTGCAGAATGCAAAACACCAGAGATGGATAGGCTTTTATAAAACAAGGGTTTATTTCGCTACACAGTTACAGTCTTAAGGCCACAAAGCGTCCAAGGTAACACCTCAGCAATCGGTTACCTTCACCGGAGGATGGCCAATGGCATCCGGAAAACCTCTGTTAGCTAGGAAGGCAGCTCCAAAGCTCCGGCCTCAAAACGGCTTTCTCCCAGGACGTTCCTCTCTAGCAAGCTTGCTCCTCTTCAAAACATCACTCCCAGCTGCACTCTCTTCCTCCCCCCGAGTCAGCTCATTTATATAGCTCCACCGATCAAGGCCCACCCTGAATGGGCGGGGCCACACCTCCATGAGAACATCTCATCAGAATCATTGCCCACAGCTGGGTGGGGCACATTCCAAGCAAATCCAACCATCACCAAAACGTCTCCTCACAAGACCATAAAGATAATGGCATTTGGGGGACACAATACATTCAAACCGGCACAACTACTATCTAGATGATAGCAGTTAAAGTTTATATCTCCTGCACTGATCTATTTCTTGAATGCTAGACTCATATGAAACTGTCTGTTTGACATTTCTACTTGCATTAAAAAGCATAACTTTAAATTCTCCTCCCAATCTTCTGCTTCTTCAGCATTTTCAACTTATTGTATAGTAACTCTACCCATTTACTCAGACACAAAACCTAGGAGTCGTCTTTAATTCTTCCCTTTTCCTTTCACCCCTATTCCAAACTATTATCTAGCCCTGTTATCTCTTCAAAATATATCTTGAATCTGACCACTTCTCATTGCTTCTACTGCACTGAGAATATATTTGTACAGTGCTTGGCACAGAGCCTGGAAAGGATCCTTGAATTCTCTCTTTCTGTCAAACTTCCATGCCCTATCCATCAGCAACTTCTGTCAACTCTACTTCAGAGTATGCCCTGAATCTCACTGTTTCTCATAACTACCACAAGCTACCACCCTAGTCCAAGACACCCTCCTCTCCAGCCTGGAATACAACTATAACCTCCTAATTGGCTCCCCAATTTTCATGCTTGCCCCCATACAATGCAGAATGATATTTCAAAAACATAAATCAGATGAGTCACTTTCCTATTTAGAACTCTTCCTTGGTTTCCAATACACTTCAAATAAAACCCAAAGTGCCTACTAGGACTTGCAAGGATCTACATGATCCAGCCATTGCCCACTTCTCTGAGCATTTATCTGATCACTCTCCCTTTCACATTGTCTATCTCAGGCACCCTGGCTTTCTTACTACTCTGTGAACACATCTGTGGTGGTTTGAAGCTGTATGTACTCCAGAAAAACATGTTCTTAAATCTAATCAATTCCTTTTGATGAGGCTACTTCATTAAGGTGTGTTCCACCTCATTCATTATAGGTCTTAATCCTGTTACTGGAATCCTTTACAAATGGAATGAACACACACAGAGAGAAAGCCACAGAAGCAAGAAGCTGAAAACAACGAAACCCAGAGGAGAATGGAGAGACCAGCAGATGCCGCCAGCAGATCTGATGAATAGTCATCAGATAGCAGTCTGGAGAGCCTTATGCATAAAAGTCAAGCCTTGCATTCAGACTTTATAGGTTCAACCTTTAGTGGGCCTCAGTTTCACTTTCTGTAAGTGGGGATTAACAATTAGGAGTAGATATTACTTTGTTGTGAAAAAGTTCATAAGTGAGCTGAGCAAATAATTTATTATCCAAACTGGGACATTTTAAGAGAGAAATGGGGCACTTTTTATTTTCCTCTGTTTAATTTAAATTTTAAATGATCATAAAGTAAAATTGACTTTTTTATTGGTGTACAGTTCTATGAATTTTAACGTATGTATGAATCTGTGTTACCAGCATCACAATCAGGATACAGAACTGCTTCCTCAACCCAAAATGCTCCTTTGTGCTATGCCTTCAACATCACATTGTCTCCCACCTCTACAGCTGGCAACCATTCATCTATGTTTGTCATCACTATAGTTTTGTTTTTTGGTAATGTCATGTAAACGGAATCACACAGTATGTACCTTGAGATTGACTATTCACACTCAGCATAATTCCACTGAAATTCATTCAAGTTGTTAGGATATTACCAGAGAATTATTTTTATTGCTGAGAAATATCACATTGAATTGATGCCCCACAGTTTGATTATCCATTGATGTGTAGAAGGACATTTAGGTTGTTTCCAGTGTTTGGCAATTGTGAATAAAACCACTATAAACAGTCATGTATAGACTTTTGTGTTCTTTAGGGCAGATATCAGCTAACTGTAGCCATCCACCCAAATCTAACCTGCCACTTGTTTTTTGTTGTTGTTGTTGTTTTTGTTTTTTTTAAAACAAGCTCTGGCCGGTTTATTAAAGAAAATTTTTACATGATTTACTTTTCACCAGTCTGTTCTGATATGCTTCTAATGATATCAGAATCACCTGGATCAATGATAGCCAGTGTGCATACTCTGTAATATTTTCCACATGCTGTGCCCAATTCAATATTATTGCCATCACTATAGTTTTGTTTTTTGGTAATGTCATGTAAATGGAATCACACAGTATGTACACCAGTTTTGGCCAACATGGCATAGTACTCTATTTCAGATTTCCTCAAAGCTGGGCAGTGTTGGCGAGGATGACTAGTTTCGCTTTGCCTTGCCTGATCATCTTCAGAGTCTGCTTGTATCCCAGCACATACTTTCCACTTTTCATAACGAGTTGGAGTCTCGAGTTGATAGACTCCAGAGACTTTTTCGTCTTCTTTGCAGCCACCATCTTCCTGCCTTAGGTGCGGGATGGCCCCCAACCAAGAGCAGCCACCAAAATGGCCAGGGCTGTTTTTGTAAATAATAATTTATTGGCACACAGGCACACTTACTCATTTGCATATTGTCTGTGGCCGCTTTCCTGTTATTAAGGCAGAAATGAATAGCTGTGACAGAGACTGTGTGGCCTGCAAAGCCTAAAATATTGGCCATCTACCTTTTTACCAAAAAAATTTGCCAACCCCTGTTCTGGGGTAAATACTCTGGAGTGGGATTTGGGGGTCATACGGTAAGTGTATGTTTAACTTTTTAAGAAATTGTCAAACCATTTTCCAGAATGGTTGTGCCATTTTGCATTTTCACTAGAGATGTATGAGAGTTCCAGATGTTTTGCATCCTCATCAGCACTCGATTTTTCAGTATTTTTATTTTAGCTGTTTAATAGTTATGTAGTGGTATATCATTGCTGGTTAATTTTGCATTTCCCAAATGACCAATGATATTGAACATGAATTTAAAGCATTAAAACAGTAAAGTCAAGGAAATCAAAATCAGGTTTTTAAAAAATTCACTAAAAAAGATAAACTTCTAGCAAGTCTGACAATGAAAAAATGTGAGAAGTTACAAATTACCAGTGTCAGGAATTGTCAGATTACCAATGTAATTGCCATCCTCACATCCTCTTTGTTGACGTGTCTGCTCAAGTTCTTTGCCCACTTTACAAATTTGGTTGTTTGTTTTCTTATTGTTGACTTTTGGGTGCTCTTTATATATTCTAAATACGTGTATTTTGTTGGATACCAGATTTGCACACATTTTCTCCCCATCTGTAATTTGTCTTTTTATTCTGACAGTGTCTTTGCAGGGCAAAAATTGTTGATTTTAATGAAGTTTAATTTATCAAATTTTTATTTTATGAATCATGTTTTTAGTATCATGTTTAAGAGCTAACCCCAGGTCACAAAGATGTTCTCCTATATATTCTCCTAAAATTTTCATAATTTTATGATTACATTTAAATCTATGATACATTTTGAGATAAGTCTTGTATAAGGTGTAAGGTAAGTTGAAGTTAAAATTTGTGCATATGATGATCAAGTGTTCCAAACGCATTTGTTTTAAAGACTATCATTTCTCCATTGGGTTTCTTTTGCAACTTCATCAAAAATTAAGTAGCCATATTTGTGTGGGTCTGTTTCTGGACTTTGTATTAATCCATGTATCTTATCGCTCCTCTGATACAACACTATCTTGATTACTGTAGCTGTATAGTAAGCCTTAATATTGATTTTAGTGATTACTCGCACATTATTCTTCGTCAAAATTATTTTAGCTATTCTACTTCCTTTGCCCTCCTATATAAAGTTTAGAATAACATGATCTATATTTACAAAAAAATACTCCTGGGATTTTTATTGGTATTGCATTAAAACTGTTGATCAGTTTGGGGAGATTTAATATCCTTAATATATTGATTCTTCAATTCCATGAACACATATGTTTTGCCATTTATTTAGGTCTTAATTGATTTCTTTCTCTGCTTTTTGTGGTTTTCAGCATATATGTCATATACATGCTTTTTTAGATTTCTTCAATAGCTATAGAGACAGTCATATTATTTAGCTTATCTCAGGTGAGCTTTGGTGTTTTGTGATTTTCAAGGAATTGGTCCATTTCATCTAAGTTGTCGAATTTATGTGGATGGAGTTGTTAATAATATTCTATTAGTATCATTTTCAGGCCTGTGGTTTCTTTAGTGATAGTTGCTTTTTAATTCCTGACATTGGTAATTTGTAACTTCTCACATTTTTTGTCAGCCTTGCTAGAAGTTTATCTTTTTTAGTGATCTTTTTAAAAACCAGATTTTCGTTTCCTTGACTACTGTTTTAATGTTTTAAATACTATTGATTCTGGATCTTGTATTTATTATTTTCTTCCCTCTGCTTGCTTTGGTGAGTTTTTCTCTTCTTTTTTGAGTTTTTTAAAATGGAGACTTGGATTATTCATTTGAAACCATATTTTCGTTTCTAATATAAATACAAATTTTCATCTAAGCACTGCTTTAGCTGTATTCCACAAATTTTGATAAATTGTATTTTCATTTTCATTCTGTTCATAGTATTTTGGAATATTTTTTGAAACTTCCTTTTTGATGCATGGAGTATTTAGAAGCATGTTGTTTAATTTCCAAGTGTTCATAGATTTTCTGCTATTGATTTCTACTTTAATTCCATTATAGTCAGAGAACATACTTTGTATGATTTAAATTATTTTAAATTTATTCAGGTTTGATTTGTGACCCAGGAGGTGGTCTATCATCTTGAATGTTCCATGTACACTTGTAAAGAACGTATATTCTGCTGTTGTTGGGTGGAGTGTTGGATAAATGTCAGTTAGATTCAGTTGATTTGATGGTTTTGTTCAGCTCTTTAATATCCTTGCTGATTTACTATCTGCCTACTACTACTGATTTCTGCTACTTTTTTTATCTATTACCGAGTGATGTATGTTGAAGTCTCCAACTACGATTGGGGCTTTGTCTATTTCTCCATTTTGTTCTGCCAGTTTTTACTTTGGGTATTTGGAATCTAGTCGTCAGGTAGATATACATTTAGAATTGTTATGTCTTCATGATGAATTGACACGTTTATCAATATGTATATACCTCTTTATCCCTGGTAAGTTTCTTTATTCTGAAGTCTACTTTTTCTGATACTAATATAATCACTGAAGCTTTAATTTGATTAGTTTTTGCATGGTATAGAATTCTCCATAGTTTTACTTTATTTTAACTTACTTATTTATGAATTTTTTGGAGTAGTTGTAGGTTTACAGAACAATCATGTAGAAAATACAAAATTTACATATATATCCCCACACACCAGTTTTCCATAATATTAAAATTTTGCATTAGTGTTGTCTCCTTGTTACACGATGAAACAATATTATTATAATTATGTGATTAACTTTAATCCATAGTTTACATTAGGGTTCACTGTGTGCATTGTACATGCCTATGTTTTTTTTTAAATGTTTATTCTAGTAACATATACACAATCAAAAATTTTCCCTTTTGAGCACATTCAAATATATAATTCAGGGCTGTTAATTACATTCAAATGATGTGTTACTATCACCACTCTTCATAACCAAAACTATTCCATCACTCCAAACAGAAACTCTGTGCCAATTAAGAATGAACTCCCCATGCCTTATGCCCACTTGACCCCTGGTAAACTGTATTCTAGTTTTTAAATCTATGAATTTGCTTATTCTAATTATTTCATATCAGTGAGCTCTTACAATATTGTCCTTATATGTCTGGCTTATGTCTTCAAGTTTCATCCATGTTGTCACATATATCAGAAATTCAATCCTTTTTCATGACTGAATTATTTTCCATTGCATGTATATACCACATTTTGTTTATCCATTTATCTGTTGATGGACACTTGGGTTACTTCCATCTTTTGGCAATTGTGAATAATGTGACTGTGAATTTCAGTGTGCAGATATATGTTTTAGTCCTTGCTTTTGATTCTTTTTGGGTATATACCTAGAAGGGGGATTGCTGGGTAATATGGTAGTTCTATACTTAACTTTCAGGATCCACCAAAATGTCTTCCACAGCAGCTGTACCATTTAACATTACCACCAGCAATGAATGAGTGTTCCTATTCTCCACACCCTCTCCAACACTTGTTATATTCCATTTTCTTTTTAACAGCAGCCATTCTAATGGGTGTGAAATGGTATCTCATTGTGGTTTTGATTTGCATTTCCCTGATGGCTAATGATGTTGAGCATCTTTTCATGTGTTTATTGGCCATTTGTATATCTTCTTTGGAGAATTATCCATTCAAGTCTTTCGCTCATTTACTAATTGGGTTGTTTATCTTTTTGTTGTTGAGTTTTAGGGTTTCTTTATATATTCTGGATATTAAACCCTTATGTTATATGTGGTTTCCAATTATGTTCTATCATTCTGCAGGTTGTCCCTTTACTTTCATGATTAAGTTCTCTGATGCACCAAAATTTTTAATTTTGTTGAAGTCCTGTTTATATATTGTTTCTTTTGTTGCTTGTGTCATTAGTGTAAAGTCAAAGAAATCATTGCCTAACACAAATTCCTGAAGATTCTTTCCCTTGTTTTCTTATAGGATTTTTATAGTTTGGGTTCTTATATTTAGTTCTTTGATCCATTCTGAATTAAATTTTGTGTATGGTGTTATGTAGGGGTCCATCTTCATTCTCTTGCATTTAGATATCCAGCTTTCCTAGAACCATTTGATGAAAAGACTATTTTTTTCTTATTGAGTGGACTTGGCACCCTTGTCAAAAATCATTTTACCATAGATGTGAGGGCTTATTTCTGAGCTCTCAATTCAATTCAATTGGTCTATAAGCCTGTTCTGATGCCAGTACCATGCAGTTTTTATTACTGTGGCTTTGTAATAAGTTTTTAAATTGGGAAGTGTGAGCCCTTCAACTTTGTTTTTCATTTTTAGTATGATTGTAACTATTTAGCTATTTGGGGCTCCTTACCCCTATGTATAAATTTGATGGTTGGCATATATGTATCTGCTAAGAAGGCTGTTGGAATTTTGATTGAGATTATATTGAATCTATAAATTGGTTTGGGTGGAATTGACATATTAATCATAGTTAGTCTTCCAATCCATGTTCATGGAATATCCTTTTATTTATTTGGGTCTTTTAAAATTTCTTTTAGCAATGTTATGTAGTTTTCAGCATAGCAGTCCTTTAAATCCTTGGTTTAATTTATCCCTAGATATTTGATTCTATGAGTTGCTGTTGTAAATGGGATTTATTTCTTGATTTTCTCTGCATATTGTTCATCACCAGTGTGTAGAAATGCTACTGATTTTTTCATGTTTCTCTTGTATCCTGCCACTTTTGTTGAATTTGTTTATTAGCTGTAGTAGATTTGTTGTGGATTTCTCAAGATATTCTACCTAGAGTATCATGTTATCTGCAAATAGGGAAAATTTTACTTCTTCCTATACAATTTGGATACTTTTTATATCTTGTTTTCTTTATTAGAAAAGTTGTGTATTTATAGAACAATCATGCATAAAACACAGAATTCCCATATATTACCCATTATTAATACCTTGCTCTGGTGTGGAACATTTGTTACAACTGATGGTAGCATATTTGTATAAATGTACTATTATCTATAGTCCTTGGTTTAATCTAGGGTTCACTGTGTAGCATAGTTCCATGGATTTTTTAAAAATTTTATTCTGATAACACATATATGCAATCTAAAACTTCCCCTTTTAATCACATTCAGATATATATTTCAGTGCAGCTGATTACATTCACAATTTTGTGTTACCGTCACCACCACGACCATTACCAAAACATTTCCATCATTCCAAACAGGAACTTTGTACTTTTTAAGCCTTAACTTCCCATTCCCTATCCTCACTTTATCCTCTGACTCTGAGTTTGCTTCTTCTAATTGTTTTAAATCAGTTGGCTCATACAATATTTGTTATTTTGTGTCTGGCTTATTTCACTCGACATGATGTCTTCAAGGTTCATCCATATTGTCACATGTATCAGGAATTTATTCCTTTTTATGGGTGAATAATATTCTATTTATTCTATTTATTTCATTTATCCATTCATCAAGTGATGTATACTTAGGTTGCTTCCATCTTTTGGCAATTGTGAATAATGCCACTGTGAAAATTGGTGTTTTTGTCCTTCAGTTAATTAATTAATACCTTCTTTTATATTTATTTGATTTTTTTGTACTATACCTTATTGAGTTCCTTGTCTTTTTTATCTGGATATATTTTTCATCCATTTTATTTCTTTTTCTTGCTTATTGTTCTGGCTAGAACATCTAGTACAATGTTGAATGATAGTGGTGAAAGTGGACATCCTTGTCTTGCTTCTGATCTAAGGGAGAACGCTTTCATTCTTTCACCATTGAGAATGATCTTAGCTGTGGGTTTTTCATATATGCCCTTTATCATGTTGAGGAAGTTCCATTCTATTCCTAGCTGTCTACATGTTTTTGCCGAGAAGGATGCTGAATTTTGTCAAATGCCATTTCTTCATTAATTGAGATTATCATGTGTTTTTTTCCTTCATTCTATTAATGTCATGTATTAAATTAATTGATATTTTATGTTGTGTCACCCTTGCACACCTGGGATGAATTTCACTTGCTCATGGTGCATAGTTCTTTGAATATGTTGTTGAATTTGGTTTGCTAGTATTTTGTTGAGGATTTTTGCATCTATATTCATAAGGGATATTGATCTGTAATTTTCTTTTCTTGTTTCTTTATCTTTCTTTGGTATTAGGGTAATATGGGCCTCATAGAATGAGTTAATAAGTGGTCCCTCATTCAGTTTTTTTGGAAGAGTATGAGCAGAATCAGTTTTAGTTCTTCTTGGAATGTCTGTTAAAATTCACTAGTTAAGTCATCTGGTCCTGAATTTTTCTTTTTTGGGACATTTGATTACTGATTCAATCTCTTGTTATGTGTCTCTTGACATATGCTATTTCTTCTTGAGTCAGTATAAGTAGTTTGTGTGTTTCTAATAATTTGTCCATTTCATCTAGGTTTCGTAATTTGTTGGCATACAGTGGTACATAGTATCCTCTTATAATCCTTTTTATTTGGGGGGTTTGTTAGTAATGTCCTCCTCTTTCATTTCTGATTTTAGTTGTTTCTTTCCTCTCTATCTTTTTCATTGTCAGACTGGATAAAAGTTTGTCAATTTTGTTTATTTTTTCAAAGAATCAAACTTTAGTTCTGTTCTTTCTCTCTGTTGCTGTTTTTTTTTTTTTGTTTTTTTTGTTTTTTTTTTTTTTTTTTTTACCAGAATAAAAATTTAATAAGCATATAGAACTATAAAACACAAAGGGTGAACCCTAATGTAAACTATGGACTCTAATTAATAGTACAATAATAATAATACTATTTCATCAATTGTAACAAAGTTTGTTGCTGTTTTTTTAAGTTTTTTTCTTTATTAGAGAATTTATGGATTTACCAAGCAATCATCCATAAAATACAGAATTCCTATATATCAGCCCAATATCAATACCTTGCATTGGTGTGGAACATTTGTTACAATTGATAATAGCACATTTTGATAATTTTACTATTAGCTATAGTCTATAGTTTAACCTAGAGCTCGCTGTGTAGTGTAGTTCTGTGGATTTTTTTAAAGTTTTTGTTACTGTATATCCAATCTAAAACTTTCCCTTTTAATCACATTCAGAAATATATTTCAGTTTTGTTAATTACATTCACAATGTTGTGCTACCATCACCACCATCTATTACCAAAACACTCCCATCATTTTAAGCCTTAACTTTTCCATTCCCTATCCCCACACCATCCCCTGGTAACCTATATTCTAGATTCTGATTTTATGGGTTCACTTATTCTAATTATTTCAAATCAGTGAGATCATACAATATTTGTGCTTTTATGTCTGTCTTATTTCACCCTACATGATTGTGCTGGTTTGAATGTATTATGTCCCCCAGAAAAAGCCATATTCTTTGATGCAATCTTGTGGGGCAGACATAATAGTGGGGATTAAGTTGGAACGTTTGGATTAGGTTGTTTGCATGGAGATGCACCCCACCCAACTGTAGATGATAACTGATGGGATATTTCCATGGAGGCATGGCCCCACCCATTCAGGGTGGGCCTTGATCAGTGGAGCCATATAAATGAGCTGACTCAAACAGAAGGAACTCAGTGCAGCTGTGAGTGATGTTTTGAAGAGGAGCAAGCTTGCTAGCCATTTTGAAACCAGAACTTTGAAGCAGATGCCAGCCACGTACCTTCCCAGCTAACAGAGGTTTTCCAGATGCCATTGGCCATCCTCCAGTGAAGGTACCCGATTACTGATGTGTCCTTGTACACTTTATGGCCTTAAGACTATGACTGTGTAACCAAATAAACCCCCTTTTTATAAAAGCCAATCCATCTCTGGTGTTTTGCATTCTGCAGCATTAGCAAACTAGAACAATGATGTTTTCAAAGTTCATCCATGTTGTCACATGTACCAGGACTTCATTCCTTTTTATAGCTGAATTATATTCCATTGTGTGTATAGACCACATTTTGTTTATCCATCCATTGGTTGATGGACACTCAGGTTACTTCCATATTTTGGCACTTGGTGAATATGTGGCTATGAACATCCCTGTGCAAATATCTGATTGAGTCCCTGGTTTCAATTCGTTTGGGTATATACCAAGTAGTGGGATTGCCAGGTCATATGGTAATTTTTATACTTAACTTTCCGAGGAACTGCCAAGCTGTCTTCCACAGCAGCTGCACATTTTACATTGCCACCATCAAACGACTGAGTGCTCCTATTTCTCCAAATCCTTTACAAACACTTGTTATCTTTCCACATGTTTTCTCCCATTGTGTAGGTTATTATTTTACTTTCATGATTAAAATTCTTTGAGGCACAAAGTTTTTATTGTTGATGAGGTCCCATTTATTTATTTTTATTTTGTTGCTTGTTGCTTTGGGTGTAAAGTCTAAGAACCCATTGTCTAACAAAAGGTCCTGATGATGCTTTTATTTTTTTTTTATTCTCTATTTTATCTCCACTCTAATCTTTGTTATTCCTTCCTTCTAATCACTTTTGGTTTAGTTTTGCTCTTTTTTCCTAGATCCTCCAGTGTTGAGGTTATGTTTCTGATTTGAGATATTCTTCTTTGAATGTAAGCATTTAGAGCTATAATTTCCCATCTCTGGCCCTTTCTGCATCCCATACCTTTTGGTTTTTTGCTTTTTCTTTTATTCACCTCAAGATGTTTCCTAATCTCACTTGTGATTTTTCTTTGACTCCTTGATTCTTTAGAGCATGCAGTTTAATTTCCACATATTTGTGAACTTTCCAGTTCTTCCTCTGATATTGGTTTCTAGCTTAATTCCATTATAGTCAAAGAAAACATTGTGTAATTTTAATATTTTTAATTTATTGAGACTTTTTTGTGACCTAGCATATGGTTTATCCTGAAGAGTGACCCATGTGCACAAGAGAAGAAAGTGTATTCTGCTGCTCTTGGTAAAGTATTTTATATATGTCTGTTAGGTCTGGTTGATTTATAGTATCATTCAAGTCTTGTATTTCCCTATTGAACATGTGTCTAGATGTTGCATACATTATTGAAAGTGGTGTATTGAAGTCTCCTATTATGGATTTTTCAGATATTTTCTTGGTGGATTGCATGGAGTTAAAATTTAGCATCCCAAATCTATAAAAATCATGTTTGATTTGATACCAATTTAACTTCAAAAGCGTACTCAAACAGTGTTCCTATAACCCTCCATCCTCCTTTCTTTTTGTTATAGCTGTTACAAATGATATCTTTATACATTGTATATCCAAAACCATAGATTTATCATTACTCTATATGCACTTACATTTTAGAACCTGCAAGAAGAAAAAAGTGTAATTGCATACCAAAAACTATAATACTATTGTACTTGCATTCATAATTACCTATATAGTTACCTTTACTGGCTAAATAGTTTACTTCTTTATGCTGCTTCAATCCAATGTCTATTGCCCTTTCCTTTCATTCTGAAAAAAAACTCCCTTTAGCATTGCTTGTAGGGCAAATCTTGAGTTGACAAACTCCCTCAGCTTTTATTTATCTGGATATGTCTTAATCTCACCCTCATTTTTGAAAGGTAGTCTCATCAGCTATAAAATTCTTGGTGGCAATTTTTTTTTTTTTAGCACTTTAAATATTTTGTCTCATGGCCTTCTTGTTTCCATGGTTTCTGATGAAAAATGGCACTTAATCTTATTGGGACTCCCTTGCATATAACATGTTGTTTTTCTCTTGCAGCTTTCAGAACTCTTTTCTTGTCCTTGGCATTTGACAGTTTGACTACTATGTGTCTGGGTAGAATTCGCTTCAAGTTTACCCTGTTTGAGATTCAATTGGGCCTCTTGAATGTGTACATTCATGTCTTTCACTAAATTTGGGAACTTTTCTGCCATTATTTCCTTTAATATTCTTCCTGCCTCTTTCTCTCTTTCTTCTTCTTCTGGCACTCACATAATGCCTATATTGGTAAGCTTGATGGTATTCCACAGGTCTCCTATGCTCTGTTCACTTTTATTACTCTACTTTGTGCCCCTCAGCCTGAGTAATTTAGTTTTCTTGTCTTCAAGTTCACTGATTCTTTCTTCCATCAGTGCCAATCTGACATTGAAATGCTCTAAGGAATCTTTGAATTCAGTTTTTGTGTTCTTCAATTATAGTATTTCTGTTTGGTTCCTTTTTAAAGTTTTATTTATTTAGATTCTCATATTGTTCACTCTTCATTTTCCTGATATCCTTTAATTCTTTCTCCATGTTTTCCTTTATCTCCTTGAGTATACTGAAGATCATTATTTTAAAGTCTTTGTCTGATATGCACAAAGTCTGATTTTCATTGTTGATAGTTTCTGAATTTTTATCTTGTTCCTTTGATGGGCCATCATTTCCTATTTCTTTGTCTTATAATATTTTATTGCACATTGTACATTTTAATATTTTAAAGTGTTAAATCTTGAATTCAGTCACTGAGCTGCCTGTTCCTTAACTTTGTATTAAGCTAGTGATATGACAGAGAGTTCCTTGAGTATGAAGCACTAACAAAAACAAACAAATGCAAAAATAAAACACCTTTAACAGTATTTTCAAATTAGTTCTGCTTTGGCTGGTGCTCTTCTTTGTTGTTTAGCCCTCCTATGAAGAAGACCAGCCTGAGTTGAAAGTAAAGTACAGGGTCTTCTCCATCTTTTCTGAGCCTGCCTCTTGTCCTGGGCTTGTGCTGGCTCATGGCCTTAGGAATTCCCCCACTTAAAGGAATCAGAATTTCCCCTGTACTCCCTATGCAATAGACTTCTTCTCCTCCTGGGTACTCTATATGTCTTAAAGCTGGTAGTCATTTACACGAGGCTACTACAACTCAATAATTTCTTACACTGCTTTAGCTGTCCACAAACTGATTCTTCCTGCAGGGCAAGTTCTAGAAGGTAATCCAGAGATGAGTTTCCTGGTTCAGTCTTTCAGGTTGCCACCCAGTAGATTGACACTGATATACAGGTACTCTAGTAGGCATATAGGGTTTACTCTACTCCCTTTGGAACAGGGCCGGGGATCAACAATGATAACATGAGCTGGTTCCACACCACACCAGGCAGGAGGTGTGGGAGGGGCAGTAAGGATGTCACAAGCTTCTCTTACCATTTAAAAATCTGCATTTTCTTTATTTGGCACTCTCCTAATTACTGCATCCTAGGAAATAGCTATGTAAGGGTTTGCTAGTTGTTCAAAGATTCTGTGGGGAATGGCACTCTGGAGACTCTTACCCCACCCTCTTGTTTGTTTTACTCATCATTTTATTTTTAACCCACTTATATCATTATATTTGAAACAAATTTCTTGTAGACAACATGCAGTTGGTCCGTGTTCTTTTTTTTTTTTTATCAATTTTTGAAATCTCTGTCTTATAATTGGTGCCAAAACTACTGGATGCTCGGTCTCCAGTGAAAGAGGAATGCATGTGGTTTTTAATTGTATATGTGTGCATGAGATATGCATGGCTATGCATGGTTTGAGGCAAGCATCCCTCTTGTTTGGATCTAAGGGTAATACTAGTTTCAAGCCACCTGGCAAGATGAATCAGTTAGTTTATCATAAAGCTATGATCGGCTAGGTAACACACTTGTCTTTATTTTCTTTTTTGCTTTCACTCTTTCTCTGCCTCACTACACCTTTCTTTCACTCTTGACTCTTGAGATTGCATGCTTCAAAAACATAGTAGCAATAAGCATTTGCCTTAGGATTTGTTTTCTATGGACCCTAGGCTAAATTAATTACCCCTCAAAAATTTACTAGAAATAGCTCCATGATCACATTCATAGATTTTTTCCCATTTCCTTGGGAAGAATTTCTTTGGAGCCAGTGACTAGAATGAATTTAAATTCCATACTGTCATATCTCATCTTTGGAAAATTAAGCCAACTCTCATATTGCCTTCTCTCTGTCCCCATGCCAAAGTTTATGTTTTTCAAGTAACAATTTTTGAAGCCTTACTATATGCCAGCCACTACATACTACACATTTTGCTTGCATTATCTCATTTAATCCAGATAACAGACTTATGAGATATATGTTATTATCCTTGCCCTACAGACGATGATATTTAAGCTTAGTTAGGTCAAGTAATTTGCCCAAGGTTACTTGCTTAATGTCACACAGCTGATAAACAATAGAAGTTTGAGTCAAACTCTCATCTGAATCCAAATTCTGCCCTCTTAATCACTGTACCATACTACCTCTCTGGGATAGAAACCTCTCCCAGTTTCTTTAATTTCTTGGATCACACTGATCTTTCCCACATCCTCATCCTTTTGCCATCACTCAATCTCACATATCCTTGCTCTACCTCATTTCCATATAACTTTGATTGATTCTGAAATAATCACAAAGCTCATTATCATGCAGAACTACTCCTCATCCAAGACTGGATAATCTGAAATTCTACCTTCCTGCCCACAGCCTTCTCTCCTTCCACTTTTATCCTACCCATGCTCCTACCAAATCTATTTTTTTTCTCTATCACTGGAACCCAGTCCATCTTATTCAAAAACAGTCCTTTTGCAGTTTCAGAACTGCATCCTATTTTCTGACCCTCTCTCTCTTTCCTCTCCTCTTTTTCTTCAAGAAGGAAGTTAATCCTGGTGATTTCAGCTCATGTGTTAAACAGGAAATGATAATAAATGTGTAGAATTCATATTTTTCTAAAAGGTACTTTTAAAACTGCTGCTACATGTTATGTACAAAACTGGTTTATGCCAATGAACAGAGAATCACACTTTTGGTTTTGGTACTTTTATTCCTCTTTGTATTCAGTTGTATAGTACTTCCACATTCTGAATGAAAAGCTGTTCTGTATCACATCATCTAAGCAATACAATGTATATTTTAAAAAGTGAAAAAAAAAAAAAACAACCCAGTCCTTTTGGTTCTTCTTGCTTCACCTTCAATTGGGCTCACTTTCAAATAATCAAACATTGGATGTCCCCAATACCCCATTTCTCTCCTCTCACCTCTGAGCTTCTGAGGGTTGTAGGAGGAAAATCACAAAAGTCTCATTGCTGGATCTTGATGGCTTTTAAATAATACATTTTTTAATACATTTTTTGAACTTTTACAATGATCAGGTAATGTGTTAGATGTTAGAAATTCAGAGATGAAAGAATGAATTTTGCCCTCAGAAGCTCACAAATAAATAGTAAATCATCAAATATTTGGCTGTTGTCAGATTCTTCCCTTAATAACTGTGACTTAGTGTGGTGCAGGAAAACTTAAGGACTGGAGACAGTGACTTTGTCATTGCAACCGGTTCAAGAAGTGTTCCCACTTCGCTGAAGCTGAACAGGGACTCTAACATCCCTTCACCATGTATCATGCCAACTCCATTCTCTTATGTCTTTCTCAATTAATATCTTGAAACACAACTTTCTTTCCATTACACATGCTCCTCCTTTACCACTATAGGCAGGAAGATTCCCCTCAGTAGGCTCTACCTAACTGTTAAATGAACTAGGAGAGAATTTGGAGGAATAACTAGACATAGGGAGTAAGTTGGAAAAGAGAAGTGGATAAAAGAGAGAGAAGAAATGTTCAGAAGGGAGGAAGACACAGGAGAATACAAAGCCCTGGAAGTCAAAACTAATTCATGAAGAGGGAATGCCAATTGTATTATTTACTAGGAGAGCATTTGATCACTTTTCTCACAAAGATTCAGTAGAGTGGAAGAGGTGGTAGCCACACGGCAATAACTTGGAATGTAAAATAGGTGTTTGAGGTGTTTATGGTGCATGCAAAGGGAGGTTGAACATACAGGTCTGAAGTTTAACATGATATTTACAAGTCTCTTGGAAACTCACAGCTATTTTGGAGTCTAACATTTAGAAGAGTGCCAAGATTGAGTGTCATGAAAAATACTGTTTAAGGCAAGAATGGATGGAATTAAGTCTACAATTGCACTCATGGGCAAATGGGTAATCCAAATGGCTTAAGCCAATGATAGTCATCTCAAATTCTTTTTTGAGAAAATGGTGTATGGAATACAAATAATTAAATATTCAATGGTTGGAATTTTTATTTTGGCACATCAGTGAGAAAATATTTGTGGATAGGAGAAAATATAGGCAACACTACACTATCTGTGCACAAGGAAACATTATCATATTTTACCATAGAGAGAAATTCTATATCTTTCCATTACCTGCCTATACAAAAACGTTGGTAATCTATATTTGAAAAATGAATGGAGTCAATATATTTGAAGCTGTACATAAAGAGTTCTCTTTGTCTAACACAAATTCAAATGAGCTTTAAACAAATATCTATGAGAATGGGAGGGGGTGCAAGGTGAGTATGTTTCCAAATAATATTTGACTGGTTCCAAAATTTAGATGCATCTTCAATGTATTTACCACAAAATCTACTGGAGGGAAGGAAGGAAGGAAGTCAGGAAGGAAGGAACCATCATCCCTGAAGGAAATTCTAAGAGAGAAGCCACAAGAGTTTCAAACAACTTAAATAAGTGTTTTATCTCCCAGGTCAACTATGAAGAGTATGCTGAGGTGTATTATTGGCATTTTTCTCTAAGCATTTGTCATTTAATAAGAATGTGTGTGTTGGTAAAGACCAATCAGCCAGAAACCACTAGATAAAAGCTTGTGGACTGATAGAATCAGATTTATTGTCCCAAAGAAGTGAGGGAGTTGCACTCTAGGGGAACCTGGAATGCTGATCTTGACATGAGGAAGGGTGGAAGCATCTTTTGTAAGCTTTGGGTTCCTGTTGAAGGGTTCTGTGGAGGGTCTCATGGAAGCAGGGATCAGTCCTGGACTTGTTGCTCTTTCTGATGTGGCATAAGGTGATGTAGGGATTACATAGGGATTGGGTGCTGTCATAAAGCAAGGGCACTCTAGCAATCGGGTATCCACAGTAATAGATGGGAATAGCAAAGTGGATCTGAGGGCATCATTGGTAAGAAAGCAGTAAACACTCAGATAGGACCAGGGGTTAGGGAGATGGTCATTATGCCATTTTACAGCTCCTGCATGACCTTGGGAGAACCACTGTTTCCTGTTTATTTTGCAGCTAAAACTATCTATCCTTGCTTAGTTTTAAATGATTAAGCCTTTATAGGCATTCTTTAGTACAAAAGCAAAAGGACATAGCAATTTTTACTCCTGTGGTTAAATTTAAATTCTCTTTTACAAATTGAACAGGAAGTAAAAATCCCAGGGTCTACTTTTTCCCATCTTGATCACTGACACTTAGGGATATAAAACAGGAGAATTAATTGAGTTTTGCCTCCAGCAGCTCTGCCATGTGTTTTTAAATCCTTCACACTAGTACAGAGCCAGTTTCATACAAAGTGTGGTCCTAAATAAATTGGCCCTGGGTATCTGCAAATTCCTTGAGGGCAAGGATGTTCTTTTATTCACACATTTATACCCCATTCACAGTTTTGTTGGATTAAAAAAAATTGTTGGAATAAATCAATAATAAATATTTGTTGGATTAAATCCAATTTAAAAAAGAATTTTGAGAGTACTATATAAAAGATTGAGTGTATTACAAGAGAGAGAGAAATGTTGATCTAAACTGTACCTGGAAGTACATATGTCATTTTTATGCTTTCCCAAAGGCTAGGGTATAATCAATCTGGAGAGATAATACCATGCTCTCTTCTTCAAAGGAAAAGAGTGCTTCCATATATATTTAGTAAAATGATGTCCTATATATATTATATTATATTATATTATATTAATTATATTATATTATGTTATGAATGCTTTAAAACCATGTCTTAGTCATCTTTTATTTTTCTACAAAGCTAGCTAACATTTATTAAATATACAAGTATCTACCCAACTGTAGAATTAGAATAACTGTATTTATCCTTATTAATTAGCATATTAAAAATTATTATTATAATAACCATATTCAATCTAAAACTTAGTATGTATTTTAGAAACATGGACTTTTACTGTTATAGAGGCCCCCAAACAATAAAGCCTATTGATGGTAATGGTCACCTTTGTGATTTTTCCCTCTTTGAAAAGCCATGTCTATGATCTGCAAAACATTAGATAATAGCAATTTGTTTTGTTTCATTTTTAAAAAAATCATTCCTTCTTCAAATCTACTTGCTTTAACAGTAAAGAAAAATTTTGTTTTAAATTGAATCTGCAAACAGTTTGAACAGCATAGTTATATTATGATTGCATTTATGTTTATACACACACAGAGAGAGAGAGACTGGTTGGAGATTAGATAGTTTCCCAGAGATCCCTTCACTCTTGGGAACACAGAACATGATTTGATGGAGGCTGCATGTGAGAAAGAAGGGTTTTCTAAGGAAGGAAATGATGTAAGGAATAGATGGCAATGAGAAAATACTCTGGGAGTTGCAAATCATGTTTGGTGTGGCGTGGATTTTAAGGTTGATTTGGTCCAGATATGGTGAAAGACAATTGTAGTTTGGGTTCCCAACAAAGATGATCCTAGACAAGGATTTGGGTGCATGTGGTTACTTTGGCATGTAATCCCAGGAAGAACAAATGAGGAATTGAGACAAGGAAAGGAGAAAAGCAAATAAAGGGTGTACTGATGAGCAGGTTACCTCTGTAGGCACCTGTGGCCCAATTCCCCAAGGGATCCCCTGGCAAATCATGTGGAACATAGTACAGAATTACTCCATGGAAGGAGGGGAAAGCTGCAGTATTTGTCAGAGAAGGCTCATGCCCCATTTGTTGAGGGTTGAGTAATAAGGTTTACTACACCACCACACTTCTGGGTCGCCACTGTAGGCAGCTAACCAAGCCACATCCAAGAATCTCAATAAACTCCAAGTAGGATAAACTCAAAGAGTTCTACACCAAGGCACATTTTAATCAAACTTTCAATAAAGAAAAAAGAGTCTTAAAAGCAGCAAGAGAAAAGTGACTCATCACATACAAAGGACAAGGTTTCCAATTTCTCATCAGAAACCATGAAGCCAGAAGGCAGTGGGATGATATATTCAAAGTGCTGAAAGGAACAAAAAACCCCTGCCAACTAAGAATGGTATATCCAGCAAAACTATCCATAAAAAAATGGCGGAGACTGTAAATGGTGATGATATTTTCATCTTGCCCCACTTATCCCCTCTCACACTATGTTCCATTCATACTTGTCTCTTTATAGTTCCTTAAACATGCCAAGATTCTTCCCAAATGAGGGATTTGGCCCAGCTGTACTCTTATTTGAAAGACTCTCTCTTCCCTTGGTAAGTCCCATGTATCCTTCAGGGCCTGACTTAAGTATGACTTTCAAAGGAAGTGTTTCTTGAGACTCTTTAGTTGGATGAAATAATCTGCAAAAGATTCTTACCTTATCACAGTACCTGGAATATACTAGGTGCTGAATAAAAATCTGTTGAATGAGTAGACTCTCACTGTTTGATAATGCACAAAAAGTCAAATATGCAGGGACAGGGACACACTGAAAAATACAGTTGCCAACAGAGTTTGAGTATTTCAGCCATCTGTAAATGCATAGTGTTTCAGTTATTTCAGTAAAGATTTAAATAAACTATTCATATATGAAAAATATTTTAAATTATCTCATTTGAGTTAATTGCTCATATTTTGGCAAAAAGCCATTGTCTAATTTATCTTCAGAATGACTGCTACATCATCAGCTCGTATTTCAAGGAGTCTCATGCTGTTTGTAGGAGAAAAATAGCATATGAGGATGTGCATGGAGTGTGCGTAAAGGTGGGTTTCATGTTAAACACACCCTCATTGTCTAATATTAACATACCCTTTGGTGAATGTCTCCATGATATTGGTAGGCTAAAAGAAGACATGTTTAGCAGAAAAATCCTTTTCTTTTTTCTTTCTTTTTTTTTTTTTGTAGCACTTGTAAGTATAATTTAACCTTCCTTGACCATGTCTTTACTTGGTTAATGTTGACAAGAAAGATAAAATTTCCTGGGGCCTCTTAATTGGCTTGTTAATTGACTGGAGATTGGAAAACAGAATCAAGACTTCACTGCTCTTTTGAATTAGCCGGGAGAATTCTATAGATCCTCATTTTTAAACTTGATGTTGTGGCCCATCTAATCTTCAAAACTGACTCTGGATCCTAGCACTATATTCATATTTCTTATATGAATGAGGAGGAGAAGCAATTGGACTTACTATGCAGTCTCTGTGGAAGTGGTTTAGTGGCTATGTCAAGGATAAAATTGAGAATTACATTTTTAATAGTGGAAGAGTGGTAGAGGGGTGTGAAACTTGCATTATTTACCTATATTAGGTAAAAGTATGTAAATGGAATGTGTTCTCTGATACATCACATACTTGAAGACTAGTCCTGACAAAGGATGATGGTATTTCTGTGTACCAGCTAAAACAGAGTACTGCCATGTGGCAATAGAGCCAAGTGTTTCCAAATCACTTTTCCCCCAAGTTAAAAATTATGTGATTGTGGATGACTTTCTAAATGTAAGAAATTGTTACTATTTCAAAAATTATTAAAGTAGGATTCCATTAATATATTAATGTTTTAATATTTAAAATGAACACAATGCAAGTTTGTCTAAAATGTAACTTCACTGTTTTTGTGAGGAACAGGGGAAATTCCTGGGGAGTTGGTGGCCTTATAGTAGGCTGTATTGTTCCATTATTTCCTCTCACTGGAGGGAAGCTTACATACCTCTGTCATTTTGATATCAGGCTTGGCCATGTGACTTGAAGTGCCCCTCTCTGAAGTAAAATTACGTATCATGGTCCTGTTGAAATTAGAAGTAGCCATGTGTCTTGATTTGGCCAATAAAAAATGCTAGAAGTGATGTATGTTAATACCAGGCAGAAAATTCATAAACAATCTCATGGGTCACTATGGTGGTTTGAAGCTGTATGTACCCCCAGAAGAACATGTTCTTAAATCTAACACATTCCTGTGGGCATGAATCCATTGTAAGGAGGACTTTTGATGGGGTTACTTCAGTTAAGGTGTATCCCACCAAATCAGTATGGGTCCCTTATAAGAGAATGAAATTCAGACACACATAGAGAGAAAGCCATGGGAATCGAGAAGCTGAAATGGAACCCAGAAGAAAAGGAAGAGACCAGGAGACACAGCCCTATGCCTTGCCATGTGGCAGAGGAGCCAAGGATCATCAGCAGCCAGCCCCAGAACACAACAGTCTTTGGGAGAAAGTATTGCCTTGACAATACCTTGATTTGGACTTTCTTTTAGCCTCAAAACTGTAAGCTAATAAATTCCCATTGCTTAAGCCAACCCATTTCATGGTATTTTTTTGAGCAGCCTAAGAAACTAAAGCAGTCACCTTATCTCTCTTCCATCTGTCACAAAACCAGCCATGTACCAATGGAAAATGTTCTATCAACCTAGGTCTTGGAGTGAAGATAACATGGAACAGAGACACAACCAACCCATGATATCATAAGCAAGAAACATACATTTGTTATTGTAGGTCACTGACATTTAGGGACTTAATTTTTTTGCAGAATAACTTAGTCCAAGATGACTGGTATAGGACCCAAGATGAAGATTTGCACCCTTAAGTACCTGTTATAGTAGGGAAAATAACTACATCAAAATAATTACAAAACATGCTGATGTTCTCACAAACACTGGGGACTGACAGTTTGATTTGCTGAGCCCTCTGTCTTGGGGCTGGCCCCTGTGAAGCTTGTCGCTGCAAGGAGAGGCTAAACCTGCTTATAATTGTGCCTAAGAGTCTCCCCCTGAGTGCCTCTTTGTTGTTCAGATGTGGCCCTCTCTCGCTCTCTAACTAAGCCACCTTGGCGAGTGATCTCGCTGCCCTCCCCCCTATGTGGGATCTGACTCCCAGGGGTGTAAATCTTCCTGGCAACACAGGATATGACTCCTGGGGATTAATCTGGACCCAGCATCGTGGGCTTGAGAACATCTTCTTGACCAAAAGGGGGATGTGAAATGAAACAAAATAAAGTTTCAGTGGCTGAGAGATTTCAAATGGAGTTGAGAGGTCACTCTGGTGGACATTCTTATGCACTACATAGATAACACTTTTTAGGTTTTAATATATTGGAATAGCTACAAGTAAATACCTGTAACTACCAAACTCCAACACAGTAGCCTTGACTCTTGAAGACGATTGTATAACAATGTAGCTTACAAGGGGTGACAGTGTGATTGTGGAAACCCTGTGGATCACACTCCAGTGTATGGATGGATGAGTAGAAAAATGGGGACAAAACCTAAATGAAAAATAGGGTGGGATGGGGGGGTTGATTTGGGTGTTTTTTTTTATTTTTATTTTTTATTCTGATTCTGATTCTTTCTGGTGTATGGAAAATGTTCAAAAATAGATTGGGGTGATGCATGCACAACTATAAGATGGTGCTGTGAACAGTTGATGGTACACCATGAATAATTGTATGGTATGTGAATATATCTCAATAAAACTGAATTAAAAAAAAACTACAAAACACTGTGTTGAAAGCTAATATGGCATGTGAAAATTACTATGACTTCACTGAAGAAACATTCTATAAACAAAAAACTTTTTAAAAAATATAGAGGCATGAAATAAAATTAATTTTTAAAGCAATATAACAAGAAGCATGATGTGTCTTGTGGATGAGTAATGTCTGTGGGGGGCATCTATAATATGGAAGGAAAGTTGGGAGATGAATCCAGAAATTCATAATCTAATGAAGGGTCTTGTATACCATGCCAGGGAGGTAGTGAAGATATAGCAGATCAGGGTCCTAATTTTGTCTCTGCCATTAAATATTCTTCCCCTGAAAAAGAGTTTTATTTTCTTCATTTATACAATGGAATTAATAACACTTACTTTATAGATTTGGTTTGAGTATAAAAGAAGTTTCACTAATGTTCAATAAATCTTAGTTCCCTCCAGGGACAATTATGCTAAAGAAACACTGTTGCATATAATGAGGTGTGTTCAGAGTGTTTTTCTTTTTTTTTCTTTTTTTAAATTTAATTTCATTGAGATTGTTCACATACCATACAATTATCCAGAGATCCAAAGTGCACAATCAATTGCCCACAGTACCATCATACAGCTGTGCATTCATCACCACAATTAATGTTTTTCAATTTTTAGAACATTTTCGTTACTCCAGAAAAGAAATAAAGACAAAAAAAAGAAACTCAAATCCTCCCATACCCCTAACCATCCCACCCCCTCCATTATTGATTCACAGTTTTGGTATAGTACATTTGTTACTGTTGATGAAAGAATGTTAAAATACTACTAACTGTAGTATATAGTTTGCAACAGGTATATATTTTTTTCTATAAGCCCCTCTATTATTAAGTTCTAATTATGTTGTCATACATTTGTTCTAGTTCACGAGAGAGAATTGAACAGTTAATCACAGACATTGTTCACCACAAGATTCACTGTTTTATACATTCCCATCTTTTAACCTCCAAAACTGTTTTATACATTCCCATATTTTAACCTCCAAAACCTCCATATGTGACTCTGAACTTCCCCTTTCCACCACCTTCACACACCTTTCAGCACTGTTAGTTATTCTCACAATGTGCTACCATCACCTCTGTGCATTTCCAAATGTTTAAGTTCACCCTAGTTGAACATTCTGCTCATAATAAGCAACCGCTCCCCATTCTTTAGCCTTGTTCTATATCCCGGTAACTTATATTTCATGTCTATGAGTTTACATATTTATAATTAGTTCATATCAGTGAGACCCTGCAATATTTGTCCTTATGTGTCTTTCTGATTTCATTCAATATAGTGTCCTCAAGGTTTCTTCATCAACCCATTTTTTAAAGCAGTTTTGTTCACACACCGCACATTCCATCCTGAGTAAACAATCGTTGGTTCCCTGTATAGTCATGTATTTATGTATTCAGCCCATCACCACTATCTTTATAAGGACATCTCCACTTCTTCCACAAAGAAGGAGGAAGAGTCAAAGAAGGTAGAGAGACAAAATAAAATGAAAAAAGAAAAAGAGAGAGAGAGAAAAAAAAACATGACAGATAGAAAGCAACCAAAGGAAAGATAGCATTAAACTAAAGTAGAATAAAGAGTCAGACATCACCAGTGCCAGGAGTTCCATACTCTTCCCCTATGTCCCCTCCCCATATGCATTTAACTTTGGTATATTGCCTTTCTTATATTAAAGGAAGCATAATACAATGTTTCTGTTAATTGTAGCCTCTAGTTTGCATTGATTGTATTTTTCCTCCAATACCACCCTATTTTTAACATCTTGCAATGTTGACATTCATTTGTTCTACCTCATGTAAAAACATATTTGTACCTTTTATTACAATTGTTGAGTACCTTAGGATTCCCTGAGTTATACAGTCCCAGTCTTTATCCTTCATCTTTTGTTCTGGTGTCCCACATGGTCCTAACCTTCCTCTTTCAACCATGCTCACAGTCATCTTTGTTCAGTGTACTTACATTGCTGTGCTACTGTCTCCCAAAATTGTGTTCCAAACCTCTCACTCCTGTCTTTTCCTTTCCATCTGCAGTGCTTCCTTTAGTGTTTCCTGTAGAACAGGTTTCTTGTTCACAAACTCTGTCATTGTCTGTTTGTCAGAGACTATTTTAAGCTCTCCCTCATATTTGAAGGACAGTTTTGCTGGATATAGATTCTTGGAGGGTGGTTTTTCTCTTTCAGTATCTTAAATATATCACCCCACTTCCTTCTTGCCGCCATGGTTTCTATTGAGAAATCTGCACATAGTCTTATCAAGCTTTGTTTGTATGTGATGGATTGCTTTTCTCTTGCTGCTTTCAGGATTCTCTCTTTATCTTTGATGTTTGATAATCTGATTATTAAGTGTCTTGGCTTAGGCCTATTCAGACCTATTCTGTTTGTGGTACACTGTGCTTCTTGGATCAGTAATTTTATGTCTTTCATAAGAGATGGGAAATTTTCATTGATTATTTCCTCTATTATTGCTTCTGCCCCCTTTCCCTTCTTTTCTCCTTCTGGGACACCAATGACATGTACATTCCTGCATTTCATTTTGTCCTTAAGTTCCCAGAGACATTGTTCATTTTTTCCCATTCTTTTCTCTATCTGTTCTTTTGTGTGTGGGCTTTCAGGTGCCTTGTTCTCCAGTTCCTGAGTGTTTTCTTCTGCCTCTTGAGATCTGCTCTTGTATGTTTCCATTGTGTCTTTCATCTCATGTTGTGCCTTTCATTTCCATAGATTCTGTCAGTTGTTTTTTCTAACTTTTGATTTCTACCTCAGGTACACCCAGTGTTTTCATTATATGCTTCATCTCTTTTGCCATGTCTTCCCTAAACTTTTAAAATTGATTTAGTATTAGTTGTTAGAATTCCTGTACCTCAGTTGAAGTGTAAGTTTGTTCCTTTGACTGGACCATAACTTTGTTTTCTTAGTGTAGGTTGTAGTTTTCTGTTATCTAGGCATCTGGTTTCCTTGGTTACCCCAATCAGGTTTCCCCCACCAGAACGGGCTCAAGTCTTGGAAGGAGGCAACAGTATCAGGTCTCCCCGGCGGTGTCTTAGAAGATTGGTACACCCTGTGAGGCCTCAAGTCAAGTGCTTTTCCTCCCAACAGGTGGTGCCTGTCAGCCTGTAGCTTCTGACTGGTGTAAGGAGATGTGGCTGTTTTCCCCCAGGCTCTGGGGTCTGGTTCTGAATGGAAGGTGGGTCTTGGCACCACCTTCTTCCTCTTAAAGAAGATACAACCCCTAGGGAGAGGTCATTTACATTTGAATAGTCTCTCTGCCTATAGTCAGAGTGCTGGGAACTGAAAATGGCTGAGGCTTTCTCCACTGAGCTGAAAAAGGGACAGAAAGCCCCCTTCAGGGCCAGTCCATGGCCACCATCTGGCTCTCCAAGGTCAGTTGTCACCAAAAAGCCTCTGTCTGCTTGTTGAGGATTCATAGCTTGTATTGAGCAGTCCATGTTTGTTAATTAAAACCCCAGCTGGAGCTCATCTGAGCTATATTCGCTTGCTGGGAGAGTGCTGCTCTTTAGCCCTGTGAGGCTTTGCAGTTCAGGCCATGGGGGGGGGGGGTCTCCCAGCTTGGCTCTGCAGTTTTTACTTACAGATTTTATGCTGCAATCTCGGGCATTCCTCCCAATTCAAGTTAGTGTATGATGAGTGGACAGTCACGTTTGTCTCCCTGCAGTTATTCCAGATTATTTACTAGTTGTTCCTGGTTGTTTATTAGTTGTTCCAGGGGGACTAACTAGCTTCCACTCCTCTCTATGCTGCCGTCTTCTTCCGTCCCCTCCAGAGTGTTTTTTAAGCAAGGGAGTAATTGGATCAGAATTGTGCTTCAGAATGATCACTATGGCTGGATGAGGAAGATGGATGAGGTGGTGGGATGAAGAGAGGCAGTGAGAAAAATTAGGACTTCAGTGCTATAGAACAAGCAGGAGATCATGAGGATTCGAGCTAAGGTAATGATAATGCCTGGTGTTTCCCCCACCTTCCTATGACATCCTTAGGTGCCATGTGCATATATCAATGCCCTCAATGGGGTAGGAAGGCACAAGAGATTCACTTGTAGTTTTCTGTGGTCTCAATTTTCCAAAAGTGAATTTGATGCTGAGCCCTTGCTAACCACACTGTTTTATGTAGTGAACCCTGTACAGTAGCTACTGAGGACCCTGTATCACTGTATTTTGGTACTTCCCAGCATCTATCTTACTATGTATCACCCCATCTTTCAACTCCTACCCATCTTCACCATCACTTCTGTCCCATCCCCTTATCATTCTGCTACTCTGATCCACTGATCCATAGCAATGTGATAATGGTGTACAATCTTTTCATTAATTACAGTTCCCATGTTTGCTGTCATCTGTGCATGTTGAAGTCCTCATTATACCAAAATGGTTACTACTCATTATTATTGTTATTGTTTTTCACAATAAAGATAATGTTGGCTTTAATTTTTAAGAGCAATGATTCCCAAACTTAGCTGGTCGTTAGAATTACTTGGGGAGTTTTAAAAACTCTCCATGCCCACATCACATCCCATACTAATTACATCAGAATCTCTGGGGGGTAGAATCCAGGCCCCAGTAATTTTTTAACTCCCCAACTGATACCAATATGCAGCCAAGTTTGAGCACTAGAGACTTAGAGAATGATTCTCAACTTTTAAAGTGCATGCAGATCATCTAAGGATCTTGCTCAAATGCAGATTCTGATTCCGCAGGTCTGGGGTGAGGCCTGAGAGTTTGCATTTCTAACAGGCTCCAGGTGATGTTGATGCTACTAGCCTGGGACCACACTTTGTGTAGCCTGGACTTTAGTGCACCATTGATGCCTCTGTTATAAACCATTTCAGGAAATTTTAAAGGAAATGCCATTATGTATGATTGACAAGGAACATTTTTCTTCTTCCCCCTTATTCCCAGGGCTACATTGGGAATTTTGACTAAGTATGTGGCCAGTGTTTGCCCATCCCCTTTACATTATAAGTAATTGATCAAGTGCTAATGAAAAGTTAAATGTGCTTCACTTTAACAAAGTACAGCCAAGATTTGCACTTGGCAATGCATTATGCATTTTACCCTTTTAATAGGACTTGACAGCCTTGATATGTGAAAGGCTATGTTGCACTTGCCCTTAATCAAAGCACTTTAAAAGGACACATAGCAAACCAATATATAATCATTTACTAGATGACAAAGTAAACCCATTTAGAATGGAATTTTCTGTCTGAAAATGAGATATTTATTATGAGATTAAAGATCATCTGCAGAATTAAAGGCTGCTGATAACACGCAAGTCACCTCCCTCTAGCTACAGCAGTTCTAGCTATAACAGAATGGCAAAATATATTTTATTTACATTGCAGTGCTTTGAGTTTTGGTGGTTTGCAGCAGAATTGTTATGAAAAGTTTAACTTCTCATTTGCATGTGACCATTCTTATGTGTGGATAGCCCACATCAAATGTGGCAGAATGCTTATTGAATCAACCTTGGGGGGCTGGTCCCTAATGGCACCTCTTACTTCCATCCTTCAGAACTCCAGCTGGAGGGAGGTCACAGAAGAGGACTAGGCAGTTTCATTTCACCAGCCTATAAACCACATCCCATCACCCTGAAATTTATGGGCTCCAGGCTACTTTTAGCTAAGTCCCTGGAACCCTCCCTCATAATGTACAATTCATAAAGAAAACATACATGCACACACGCAAACACAGATAGAGTCTTCAACTAAACAAACTCCTGGAGAATATTCTCCTGGAATTTTTCAAGGCTCTTCTGAATGGTAATGTCCAACCATTGCCAGTTTATTTACTTGTACTGGTGAGAGCATGCTGATAAACCTGGGGTATGGTTTTTACTTCACCCAAATGATAGTACTCTTTTATTTGCTACTCCAGTGAAAATGCATAACAGTTTCTGGCTTGATAAACTGTTGACTGGGAGATTGTGGCTCAGGATAGCAGGTAAAACACACACATTTACTTGTCCTGTCAGAATCCTATTGAAATAGTAAAGTAAATGGTATAGATGGGGTAAATCATCATAGCTTTGAGAAGCAAACAGTCGATGGGATAGAGATTTTAATAAATGTTTGGAAGATAGAGAGGAGATATGGTTACATTGAGAGATAAACCAGGATAGAGGAAAACATAACCCAGAAAACACACAGGAAAAAGCTACTGAAAATGTTGACATTTTTCACCTGGCAGAACCCCAAAAGAAGCTCCCAAAGCTGAGATGGCAGGCATGGAGGGCAGGGGTGGGTTGCTGGGTAGTAGTTCAGCTAATTCATTAAGGAACTATCTATGGAATAGCTTGTTCAGTCAGCAGGAGAAAGAAAAGAAATTCCAGGGTGGCAGTTGGGTGCAGTAGACCTAGAGAATAACGTGTTCACATTATTCATTACTTACCTTGTAAGCTCCAGATGCTGAGGACACAGCAGTGAATGGCTCAGCCTCTAATCTCATGGAACACATGTTCTCATGAGAAAGACAAATAATTAGCAAATAATCCAATAGATATATAACATACGATGCTAAGGGCCAGGAAGAAAAATAAATGGGCAACAAGGATAACGAGTGGCAGAAGTGCTCTTTTAGGCAGGGAGGTCAGAAAAGACCACTCTAAGGACATGTCATTTGAGCCAAGGCCTGATGGAAGTGAAAAAGAATGAATCATGTGATTATTTGCAGGAGGCGTGACAGTTCAGATGAGGGAGGCTGCAGGTTTGCAGAGTGTCAAGGAAGCCATGTAGCTACAGCACAGTGAATAATGGGTAGGAGTTAGAGAGCCAGGGCCAGATCCTGTAAGATTTTAAAGGCTAGGGCATTGTAGTCTTTGAGCACTGGACACCCACAATATCACTTATCTTTAAGAATCACTCTGACTTTGGAGAACTAACTTTAGGCAGAGCAAGAATGGAAGCAGGAGACCCGTGAGGTTATTGCAGAGGTCAGAGATTATGGCGGCTAGGGCCAGGGTGGTGGTGATGGTGATAATGGGAAGATATTGGATCTCAGATACATTTTGAAAGTGAAGTTGACAAAATGTGCTACAGAGTTGGATGGGTGGGTTGAAGGATATGAATCTAGGATAATTCACATTAGAATGAGGGGTCAGAATGCTTCCAGAAACATGTCCTAGTAATATAGTTTGAGGACCTGGATCCAGCCATGCCTCAAGCCCCATGAGGAGGCCTGTGAGGTTCTGGTTTTGGTTAAACCCCTTTGAACAGATTGAAAAATCTCAAGAATTTATGGGTAATTTTAAAGTATTTAGAAATACCCAAGAGACACAAGTAATGCCATAACCCCTAATTTTTTTTCATAAGAAAGCACACTTTTAATAACAAATAGTAACAAATGGTACAATAAACATACATTTACAAATTTAGACATTTAAAATATTTTTTTTTAATTTAATATCAGAGGCCTTTCTAAATAGCCCCTTTTATGGCACAATAGAGTTCTATGCAAAATAATACCAACAGCCCTGAGCCATCCAGGAATAGTTAATATGCATTTGAGGGTTAAGCAAAGCAGGATAGTGTGTTGCTAATTTCTTAATGTTTTCCTATAAAATTACCTAAAACCAAAACATTTTTGGTCATCGCAGCTAGGTGATAACCATTCCCATTTAGCTGAGGTTTCACTGCACACTGAATCACTTCATATTTGCTTGAAGAGCATTTGGCTCTGAGATACAATAAAATAGCCCATCAAATAGTAATCATCTTTAAAACATAACCCCTAATTTTATAAAAGTGGTGGCTATCTGCTAAAATTTTGTTGTTGTACTGATAAACATTTTTTTTTCACTGCTCATCTACAAGAGCATGGCTGGTAATACTGCTGGATAAAGGTTAAGTTGGGAAAAATTATTATTCAATGTTGGGTAAATGTTCCTTCCTTCTTCCCCCACTCAAACCTCACATATCTACAGAATTGAACATCTTGGAACATAATGGTAATGGTTTTCAAGATAAACAAGTTCAGCAGAGGAGCTCTGAGGTTGTTATTGTATCACTTCAACCATCTCTCTATACTAAGTGGGACTGACCTCATGGCTGCAAGTTAAGTAGGATGGGCCATGACCTTCTCTATCAGCTGTCTCTGTTTGGTTCCCTGCCTTGTATCTTTTCGCCCATCCCTCTGATTCTAACCACAGCTGGGTCGACTGTACCTATACTGGTTGTGACTTTTTTCATGCTATTTTGCAACACCATAGATACTGAAGGAAACTTGGTGGCAACCCTCAACCTTGGGGGATAGAATCTAATAGGTAAATGCTGCCACCACCTCCTTTGGGTGGACAATTCTGGGAGGCATTCTGTATGTTTCTCCAGAGGTCCCGGTGGACAATTGCCCCTGTTGCTCACAGCAGTGGCCAGAGCAATGCGCTTTTATTTTGGTGTTTCCTCCTTCCCAGTTTCACTCTTCCTGCACTGCTTCTTGGGATCACCTTCCAAGGACACTCATGCAGTCCTTGTCTCAGACCTTGCTTCCAGGCAACTCATACTATGACAGCTTCTTTATAATAACCCAGCCAAACTCAACATGCCAAAAACATCAGTTTGGAAATAAAGTTCTTGATTTTCTTCATCACTGGTCTTTGGTTTTGCTGCAAAGAAACTCACCGATGTTCTTTCACACATGTTTTGTTCTTTATGTGCTTATCGTTGTGGGCTCAGAGAAAGCAGTTAGGTTTATGGCACTACTAATGTTAAATATATTTAAATCCAGACTTGAATGATTTATTATGATCCTTTCTTTCAAATGCAGTTGATATGTGCATATACAGAGAATTTCAAATGCACAAATTTGATTCAATTGGGCAATATATCACTTCACAAACTCTGATGCTTCCGACTTAAAGAAATTGTGATCTAATTCTAATAACTCACACTCGTGAGGGGCTATTACTGTTTTTTTTAAATATTTATATAAAAAACATCATTTGATATACCCAACTACTTTGTGAAGTGAACACAGAAAGTATATTTATTCTCATTTTGCAGAATATCAAACTAGAATTCAGAGTGGTTAAGGCAGGTGGCTAACATTCGGCAAAAGGGACCTGAGCTCTTAACATCAGGGCTCAAGATTGTCAATATCTGCCCAATCAGGGGAAAGGAGTGAAGGTTGGGCAACCTAGTGAAGCTCAAAGATCCTTAGGTATATAAGAAACTTTTCACTCACTGCTTTATTCGCCAGGTGTTTATTGTGAGCCTTCAATATGCCAGGCACTCTAATATAAATGCACTCTAGATATAATGATTGTGAGAAGTAATTTGCTAAAAGAAAAGCTGGAGGGGTAAAGAAAGCAATTTCTTAGGAAAGAGATATTACAACAGTCCAGGACCCCAAAATAGGGCTAATTTGTAACTAAAATTACCATCACCATTAGGAGGTAAAGCAATATGGACCAATAGAACAACAGTTTTCAAAAGTAACCAGTCAAATCAATTTAATAACTTGTGTACCAATGGTGCAACAATTTTTAAACCTACATGTCAATTTAATTTAATAGACAATTTGAAAAAACACCCATTATTGGGATGGATTCCATATTGGTAGATTCAGTAAAAAAAGAAATTGATTTGATGAATGATGTTCCTTGAACAGAGTGGTTCATTGACTGATTTGGAAAGCTGATTTTGGAGATTTCAGGATTACATGGAGTCGAAGAGTTGTAATTCCAGGTCAGCAACTATGTGACATAAAAGACAGTCGATTACTTCCTCTGTAGTAATAATTTGATCTTCTTTAGGGGTTTCAGGAGTCAGCAGCTAAAATCTATTAATTCTCCCATAAATCTAGCTTTAAACACTCTGGGTCTTGAAAGGGAAAAGAGTGAGGCCCTGTCTTGGATTTTATCAGTCACTATTCTACAATAATGTTTACTCAATATTTACCTTTAAAAAAATAAGGAAAACACTAATGTTAATCCCTGTCACCTGTTTACTAAAGGAACTGAATTCTGAGACATTCCAGTTCCGTGAACCTCAGGTTGAAAATTCCTATCATGTTTCAGATCAACGTGCCTTCACAGGTCAGGATCAGCTGGCTGTGCAAAGGTCAGTCTTACAATTGTACCCAGCTTTATCCTCACCTGTACTGCACTCCTCCATCCTTTAGGGAAAACTGTGTTACTTTGAAGTTGAAGGTTGCATTCAGGCAGGCAGAGCAGCATTACTCCCACCCTGAGTTGGAACAGATAAAGGATTCCGCACAGCAGGTGCCCAAGTGACCAAGGTCATCACACAATGAGTCAGTATAAATATCCAAATTGCCACTGTGGACAAACTCAGTACATGACAGGTGCAGTTGATGAGTGTCCTTTTGTCTAGCTGTCACAGTGGTCTGAGGACATGGAACTAATCAAATGAAGAAGCCTGTGCCTGCCTTGGAAGGTTATGTCTTCACTAATCCTGTAGCAACCAGCAGGCTGGCATTACTTGGTGCAAATCTCTGCACTGGACTGTTTGGATGATTTTGTATCTGAGGAGCTATTTGTTCAAGGGAGAAAAATGGAACGTGGAAAGATGAAGTTAGTTTTCTCCTGACATTTCGAAGGATGAGCACTTGTGAAGGACAAGCAGGCCATCTCTCCTTAGATACAGTCAATCCGAAGAACCTAGAAAGTTCTTCAGAGCTGTGAATAGATGATTGCAACTTCAAGAAAAACACAAGCTAGAAAATCGGAAGACTCTGCTTCTGGGAATGAACAGGAATTATAGCCAATATATTACAAGTTCATGGTTCTCAGTCCTGCACTTTACTTTCAATTTCAGACAATCCCTGAAAGTCAAAGTCAAAGGTATCAAAAATGTGTGAGGGGTGAATGATTAAATTAAAGCCGCAACAAAAGGGTTTAAGTTACCAGGATTTTTTTAAATGTAGTTGATGAGATGAAGAGTTTTAGAAAGCCCCTCGAAGTATGTAGGGCTAGAATGCATGTATTAAAATTAGTTTATAGCATTTCTTCTGATTTCATTGATGAAAAGAGGAGATAGATGTTCAATGTTTGCTCAATGTGACATCATTAGAAAGTGAATGAGTGTAAACTGAAGTTACTTTATTTAATTTACAATATCTTAAAGCAGTCAGCAAATTTCTGTAAAGGGCCATATTGAGAGGGGAAAAAAACCTTGAATGACTTAGTACAAGGGCGTACTTATTAATACCAGTTTATAGAAGTTTTGCCCCATTTCACGAATGAGAAGGCTGAAGTTAAATTACTTGTTCAATGTTATATCTTTAAAGTGGAAGAACTCAAATTCAAAGCCACGTCCTTTGACTGTTAGCCGATTTTTCTTGTCACTTTACTACAGTGCCTGTAGCACTCTGAGTATCAAAATAGGCCCCCAGAAAGCTCTGAATCCCACAGGGCCTGCTAACTTCTCCCCCCTCCAGGGACAGTGCAGCAATGTCTGTGTGGCTATGCTAGCCCTGTGTTGAGAGCAGGAGCCAAATCCTTTGCCTCTCTCTCTAATGGTACAGCTGGCCAACAAATATACTTTTGAACACCTACTGTGTGCTATCCATTGTTCTAGTTGCTGGCATACAGAGTGACAGAGTCCTTACCCTGAAGGGACTTTCATAATGGTGGGGAGACACGATCAACAATCATCAAACAACTAACTAAACAAATCATTTCAGGTTCTGATAAGTGTTAGGAAGAAGACAAAATCAGGCAATGTGATAACAAGTGGCTACCACTGGCATTCATGGTGGGCACTGAGGTAGGCTGAGCCTGGCTGGTCAGTGGGTTCATAAGGTAAGAAGACTGCTTAAGTCACAGTAACAATACTCAAAATACTCAAAATAGCAACTTGAATATTGGAAATGGCAAATAATGAAATGGTCAATGAAATACTACTGTCAATATATTTTACTGTTGTGGACCAAGTGATACATCCAGAGTTTCAAGAAATGTGGACATACAGAAACAATGGGAAAGCTTCTGGGCTATGGGGGTGGGGGTGGGCTTCTCTAGGAGAGAAAGAATAATGGTGGTGCAGTTGCAGTATCACCTCCTAACTCTGAACTTATCCCGTATTATCTTTTTAAAAAGGCAAAATAGCGGTTGGTATATCCAACCCTTACTGTGTACCAAGCATTCTTCTAAACACTTTATCTGAATTCACTCATGTACAAGGATTACCTCACAGTGACTATTGTCCACATTTTACAAATGAGGAAACTGAGACACAGATGGTATAAGTAACTTTCCTGTGGTAGGCTGAATAATGCCTCCCTAAAGATGTCCATTTCCTCATTCCCAGAACCTGTGAATATGTTATTTTACATGGTAAAGGGGATTTAGCAGACATGATTAGATTAAAGATCTTGAGATGGGGAGCTTATTCTGGATTATCCCAGGTTTACCCAATATAATGACCCAGATCCATAAAAGAGTCAGAGAAGGGCATATGACAAGGGAAACAGAGGTCCGAGTGAGGTGGCCAGGAGCCAAGGAATGTGGGCAGTCTCTAGAAACTGAAAACGCAAGGAAACTCATACTCTCCTAGTCTCCAAAACGAATGCCACCTTGATTTTAGCTCAGTGAAACTGATCTAGGAATTCTGACCTCCATAACTGTAACATAATAAATTTGTGTTGCCTTAAGCCACTAAATCTATGGTCATTTGTTACAGCAGCAATGAGAAATTAAGGCATTTCCCAAGGCCACAGAGCTACAAAGTGTTAGGGACAGGATTAAAATCAAGGCAATCTAGGGTCAGGGTTGGAGATTTAACCACCGTGAGAGGGCCTCTCACAGGCTGAAAAAAAAATTCAGGCTTAATGCAAGACAGGGTTGCCTGTGTTTTCCTGCTATGTTCAGAATCCCAGGTCTCAGGAAAACTAAAACCAAGAAAGGGGATCCTATATAGCAGCGTCCAATCCCCATCCCTCCTCCACATCTTCAGTCCTGGACCCATGAGCTCACTCACATAATCCTCTCATTTTAGAAATGAAGAATTTGAGGACCAAAGATCATGACCAGCTAGTTACACAAGGGGCAGGTGATGATATGGGAAGACCCCCTGAGCCTACTGCCTGTCCGGACCTCTGAGAAGGAGGCTGTGTGGCAAGTGAGGACCAAAGGATCCAGGCTTCCTGATACCTGTATTTCTCATAATCTGTTTAGGAAGGGTGGGAGGCAAGGAAAGGTTAATTATACATCCACCCAATGCAATCCCTCTAGGAGGATCCAAGGCTCTCTCTCTTTGTAACAACCTTTTAGCCCCTGTGATTATTACATTACCAAGTTTTAGCCACTTTTACATCTGGACACTGCCCCTAGCTCTCTAACACAGCATCTAGTCTATAATAAACGCTCATAAATTTTGATTGCATTGAACTGAAAGTCTATGATAGCATCCTTAGACCAATGCTCTTCAAACTTTAAGGCACATGTGGAGCCCATAGAAACCTTGTTGAAAGTGCAACAAAAAATTTAGAGATTTTTTTTCTATGATAAACAGTGTTTAATGTTCCATAATGTGCAGCCTTTGAGTGAAAGGACTCTCTAAGGATCCATGAGCCATGGTACACTCTGGTGACAGAGCAGCCAGCCCCTTCCCACCTGTCCCTCCAAGTGGTGGGATGCTGGGCAGGGAGCAGGCGCTGTGAGAACATGGTCCTGCATGTACTCACTGGGAACACACGTATGTTAGTGCCCAAGTGTCATGGGATGGAGGCATGACATTTACACAGGAGAAAACTGTGAACCCGGGTGAGAGGACACAGGGAGAAGGCATGAGGGGCACACGGACAGCATTGTGGACTGGGGTGGCCATAGCAGCCACACGCAGAGGACACATGAGAAAGGGATCTGTGCTGGTGGGAGCCACACAGAAACGGGCCTGGTGCACCCACGGGGCACATCGCATGGGACTCGTGCTCCCGGGCAGAGGGACAAACGTGAGGCTTCGTGTAGAGGGGCAGGTGTGAGCCACCCCGAGAAATTGGGTGTGCAAACCCGTGCAAGGGTGAGAACTCAGATGTTCCAGGGAGAACGCTTAAGGACAGGACGCAGCTCCAAGCGTGGGAGATTCAAGAGTGGGGACATGGGGTGCAGGGAGGGCCGAGAGCAGCAAGTCCAGGGCAGGCGGGAAGCGCTGGGTGGGGCCTGAGACGGAGCCTTTCTGACAAGTTCCCACACGATGCTGATACTGCTGCTACCTGTTCTATATTTTTCAAAGTCCCAGCAAATGAGACCTCTCTATCCATACACAAAGTATAAGTCACACAAAGCGTGAGCTTCTAATGTAAGTTACAGAGATGGCATAGAAATAGCTTTTTTCCCCTTATAGGCACCCCTGTCCTCCCAATAAAGGGAACAGGGTGCAATGGAAAGAGTTGGAACCGCGTCCTGGCTCCCTGCTTCTGTCGCTCTGCTCCCGCGGTCCAGAGGCAGACACAGGGGGTAAAAGGGAGAAGGGAAGTGTTCAGGAGCTCCGAGGTCTCCGTGGTTCTTCAGTTTCCAGCCTTTAAGCAGCATCTACCGCTTTTGAACCGCCCAGGTCCCGGGCGTCTGCAGCTGAGCACAGCGCCGCGCCCTTGCCCAGGCGGAGGCGGCCGACGCGCGTGCGTGAGCGCCGAGTATAAATAGGTCCCAGGCGGCGGGCACCCGGCAGAGTGGGGCTGCAGGCGCCGGGGCTATGGCGGGTGACGACCGCCAGTGGCAGGGCAGCATCCTCTACAACATGCTCATGAGCGCCAAGCAAACGCAAACGCGCGCCGCTCCGGAGGCGCCCGGGGCTCGGCCGAGGAGCCAGTGCTGGGGCTGCTCCTGCGGCGCGGAGCAGCAGGGGGGCAGAGAAGGACTGGCGGGCGGGCGGGCCGTGGCGCTCCTATACCGCTGCTGCTTTTGCGGCGAAGATCACCCGCGGCAGGGCAGCATTCTCTACACTATGCTTACGAGCGCCAAGCAAATTCCTGCGGCCCCGGAGGCGTCCGAGACTCCACAGTGGGGTTCGTGCTGGGGCTGCTCGTGTGGCGCGGAGCGGCCGGTGGGCAGAGAGGAGCTAGTGGGCGAGCAGGCCGAGGTGCTCCTGTACCGCTGCTGCTTTTGCGGCGAAGAGCACCCGCGCCAGGGCAGCATCCTCTACAGCTTGCTCACCAGCGCAAAACAAACGCACGTGGCCCCGGGAGCGCCCCAGGCGCTGCCGGGAGGTCAGTGGTGGGACCGCTCTAACGGGGTGCGGAGACCGGGGGGCAGAGAGGGGCTATCGCGAGGGCCGGCCGGAGCGCTCTGGTACCGCTGCTGCTTTTGCGGCGAAGACCACACGCTGCAAGGCGGCGAGCTCTACCACGCGCCCACCAGCGCGAAGCAAACGCGCGCGGCTGCAGAGAGCCCCGAGGCGCAGCCGGGGACCCCACGGTGGGGCCCCTCGTGTGACATGCAGCGGCCGGTGGCCCTCAAGAGCCCTCAGGTGGTCTGCGAGATGGCCTCGGCCGGCCTGTTGAAAACCCTGCGCTTCGTCAAGTACTTGCCCTGCTTCCAGGTGCTGCCCCTGGACCAGCAGCTGGTGCTGGTGCGCAGCTGCTGGGCGCCGCTGCTCATGCTTGAGTTGGCCCAGGACCGCTTGCAATTCGAGATGGTGGAGACCTCGGAGCCCAGCCTGCTGCAGAGGATCCTCACCACCAGGCGGCGGGAGACGGCGGACGAAGAGCCGCCGTCCCGGCGTGAGCAGCCACCCTTGGCACCGCCGCCGGAGGCCGGCCAGCAGCCCTCAGTCGCCGAGGTCCAAGCCATTAAGGGCTTCCTAGCCAAGTGCTGGAGCCTGGATATCAGCACCAAGGAGTACGCCTACCTCAAGGGGACTGTCCTCTTTAACCCGGGTAAGAGCTCCTGCCACGGGCGCCGGCTTCTCCCTGCTCAGAAAAGCATTGAGCAGTGCCTTCTCTTCGTGGTGCAGGTACTAACGAGTTTTCAGTGGTCAGGGGAGTGACGGGTGCAGGTGAAGAATGGAGACTAACTCAGCAGCGTTGCGGGGCTCCTGGGACCACTCCTTGTGGCTGGGCTGTTGCCAGAATCTGAGCAGAGAGGAGAGGTGTTGTTTATTGTGGTGTGTACTTAGCTCTCTACGCTTTTCTATTACTGGAGAAAGGTGTGTGCCTTTAGGGGACGTGGCTATTCCTTTTCTAGTTTTCTTTGAAATCCAATACATAGCCAAAAAAAAAAAAGTTTTTGCTCCCTGCAAATTCTGTACTTTCTCTTTCTGAAACCCAGTTCTGAAATTTGCTAGCACCTTTTTTTATTGGAGGGAAACTAATTACTACTGGCAAGAAAGGAAGCATTTGTTAAAGATCCATAGAGAGACCATCCTCTGGAGATACTGTCAGACTTAGCGTTTACCAGGTCTGCCTCTGAGTGGTCATTCTTTCTGGTCATAAGTCATCAAGACTATCCAATCTGCCAAATATCTGTGAGTCTCAGACTAGCAAAGGGGCAAGAAAGAGATACATGAGGGTAAGAACAGGATCACTGTCTTTTAGAGCTGGAGACCTCCTAATCAATCCCCTCTGCCCTCCACCCCCACCCACCGTCCCCCCATTTTACAGGTTTAGGTCACCAAGTCTCAAGTGACCTCACTCCAAAATAAATGGCTGGTGAGTTGTGGAGCCCGAGTCTCCTGTCTCCTGGTTCTGGTGGGATGTTTGTTGCACCACAGTTTCAGGTTGTCTGTTGTGCAACCAAATCCTGGGAGAACATCTTCCTGGACAACCTGGCATTTCCCACTTACTGTAGCCATCTTCAACCAGCATCCTTCTAAAATGATCACAAATGGGAAGGAAGTTTCCAGACAAACCAAGTTGGGATAGTTTTTATAATGCTACCTCCACGTTCTTTTTTCCTGGTATCAGGTCATCCCCCTGCCTCCTGCCTAGCATTGTTTGAGGGCCTTTGGAGTAGTATTTGATGAGATAATGATTCATTCAGACCTTACTTTTCAGGACCTGGAGACCTCAGCTCATCCCAGTGGCCTGACCATTGTAAGCCACCCTTTTGCTAATCTCACTTGTTATTTTTCCAACTTGCCTGTACGTAAGGAACTTAGGGGGCTTATTAAATGTCTGTGCAGCCCCCTTCCCTAGAGATTCTGATTCTGTAGCTCTGGTCCAGAGTCTGCCAATCTGCATTCATAATAAGTTTCCCAGGTTATTCTTAAGATTGTTGGGAAAACAATGTTTGATCACTCCTTCAGCCAGTTTTATTAAACATTTACAATGTACCTTGTTCTGTTGAGATACAAAGGTGAGACAGGGTCTCTTTTAGAAGTTTACATTCCAATAATGTCCCTCTTTCCTTTCACTGTTTTGCGTACTTTGGTCATACCTTCCCCATCAATCAGCACGGACACACACACACACAAACACACACACACACACACACTCCCACACTCCCACTGCCTTCTTCTCTGCTTTGCTGAATCTTCTCAATAAGAGTTTAAACCAGCCAAGCCCAGTGTGTTTTAAACACATATGCACCTGTATTTGGGGGGAAATTAATGCCTGTTAAGTTTATGGCCTTATTTGCTGTTTATCCTTTTGTATTTCCTGATCTTAATGTTTAAACCTCCTTCTCCCCCCACCCACTCTTCCCAATGGAGTCCATGTATCTGCCTTTTCCCTTTCCTGACTTGGCTTTGAAGGCAAGTCTGACTTTCCAGGAAAAGCCACTTTTTTTGGATGGGGGAAGGGTGGTGGTAAAGAAGGGGTGTGGTGCGAAAGCAGGGAAAAGTAATGTGGAGTTTGTAAGATGAAGTTTTAGCTAGCCATGGATCTAGAAGGACCTCAGATTTCTGGTGGAGTTTTATGCACACCTCTCTTACTTTCATCAGTGGAATTCAAACCTGATGAAATTGGATCTTAAGCCTAGATACTGAGCTATAGATAGTAGGGGATGTTAGTGTGTGGGCTGGAGTAATCATAATTGGAATACGGATTTTAAATGTTGCTTAGTTTTGCTTGCATTTTATTTGCCAGTTTTGATATTCACCTATAATAGGAATGACTCTTGCCTATGGGCATTGTTATTTCTTTTAAGAACACTGGCTGGTGTTGCTACTCTGTGATGATTAGCATGGTGCTTTTAAAATACTTTTCCATTGGATTTTGTAGAAAAGGGGATGGAAAATGATTGCAGTCATCACTGACATCACTTAAGTTGAATGCACAACTGATAATTAAATACGAGTTAAAGAACTTTACAGCAATATTACTATCATGGCGGAACAAAGGACTTTTAAAAGCAGCCGCCTCTTAATACTTTTTTTAAAAATAAAATTTACATGCACTTGGTCTTTCCTGAATTGTATTTCATTCCGTTTTACTTAGGTATTGCACTTTACTGCAGGAAGCCAATGCATTTTCTATTAGAAAAGTTACTTTTAACAATGTTTCCATGATGTTTTTGTTTACTTTTTAAACTTGTAGCAGTTCTAAGATAACAGTTCCAAGACCTCTTAATTTAGAGTGATGTTTTCACCTTTTTTACCCCCCCCCCCAATACAGAAATCATGGTACAGTGAGCTAAATGGCCAGCATTATCTTCTACATTATGATGGGCTTTTAGACTAAAATCAGCCTGCAGGCAAATAATTAAAATGAAACCCATGAGTCAGAGTTTGTGGTTGTGAAGTTTATCACCACCAGCTGAATAATCATTATGAAGGCAGAAAATTTGAGAAAAGATGGTAAAATGTTTGTCATCTCCCAAAACTTCTTATGATTTTACAATGGCTTGTTTCCCATAGGTAAACGGTAAAGTGCTCACCTCTTGAAATACTATTAATCCTTCATATTTGCATAGATAGTAAACTGGAGCAATGATTCATTAAATTATATTCTAGTGTCATAATATATCAAGTGTGCCTATGTTTTAAAGGTGGGTATCCAAAAGTAGTGAGGATGAAATAAGAATAATTATGTGCTGTTTCATTCCTGGAAGCCTTGCTTCTGAAAACTTAGGATTGGTTTGGCATTTTCTCCTTGCTCTAGAAAATCCATTTAACCAGGAAGCTTGAGCTTGAGCTATTGTTTAGTTAGGAAGAGGCAGACATGGATATATTTAAAAAGCTGGCAAAGGACTCTGTAGTGAGCTGTTTATAAACATAAAGGTTTTTCTTCCCTTTTTCTCTTCCAGCCCTGCCAGGTCTGCAGTGTGTGAATTACATCCAGGGACTTCAGTGGGGAACTCAGCAGATACTCCACGAACACCTCAGGATGACGCACAGAGGGTACCAGGCCAGATTCACCCAACTGAATAGTGCCCTTTCCCTGCTGAGATTCATCAATGCCAATGTCATTGCAGAACTGTTCTTTAGGCCCATCATTGGCATGGTCAGCATGGATGATATGATGCTGGAAATGCTCTGTGCAAAGTTATGAAAGCCCGTGGACTACCTGAGCGCAGCTTGCCACGAGGGCTAAGGAGGTGTTGGCAGAAGAGTGTAATATATTTTAAAATAAACTTTCTTATTATTTTTCCATGCATAGTATGTTTGTATTCAATTCAATAAAATCTTTAGTTACCGACGATTAAAAAGTCCTCTGTTCCCCACTGTTTCATTGTGAAAGAAAATATTTGCAAACAGGTAGGTATACCTGGGCATCTTTAAGAAAAAAAGTAGGGTACTACATTAATAAGCTATTTGCACAAATTTAGTGACTCTCCATTGAACCTGCTAAAATCAAATCTGTGAATATTAAGTTATAATACATTTTAAGGTATTAACCACTAACTCGATTGAGAAAAGTTTCATTGGGGTTTAAGTATGGCTTTAAAAGTTATTAAATGAACTAGCCAACAAAAACTAAGCTGTCTTCATAGGTAAGCATCATGACATTTAATATGACAACATGCCAGTGTCAGCAGGTATCCTAGTTTGCCAGGGCTGCTATAACACACACTGCAGACTGGTTGCCTTAAACAACAAGAATTGATTGTCTCACAGTTTTGGAGGCTACAAGTCCAAGATCAAGGTGTTGGCAGGATCATGCTTTCTCTGAAGTCTGTAGTGTTCAGGTGGTGGCTTGTGGCCATCCATAAGGCAGTGTCTGTTTCTCACACGTGATTATCTGTGTCCTGTTTCTTACTCCTGTGTCCACATTTCCTCTGTTTATTGGGGCGCCAGTCATATTGGCTTAAGGCCTACCCTGATTCAGTTTAGCAATACCTAAACTAATAAGATTTTTGAAGATCCTATTTACAAATGGGTTTGCAGTCACAGGACTGGGGGTTGGGTCTTGAACATGTCTTTGTGGGGGACATGATTTGATCCCTAACAGCAGGGGAGAACTTCTCTCTATCTTCATTTCCGTTTCCATTAGCTGCATGGAAGAGTTCCCAGTGGCGATCTGTAATTACAAAGGCCTCTGTCAGTGAACTATGAGATCTTCAGAATTTTACTTTGGGATTTTTCTGTACATCATTAGGGACTTGAAATAGAGGAAGTCCAACAAGAAATTTACATTCTATAAGGAGGTGTTATAGTGCCAGAAGGCTTGACATTATTATAAACCAGCAGTTATTCCTCACCTTTTAGATCTACTACACGAGTAACTATCATATTGAACAAGTATGGCAGGAAATCATAAAGCAACTTTACTGTTGCTCCAGCTGCCCCTTTAAATGTAATCTCTATAGCTAGTTCTTCCTTGTCTCCAGGTGAAAGGTACTACATGTCCATTCACTTATGGGTGATAAATTGCCTGTTAGTAATTAATTCATCTAGTCCAGAGTAGCACTCTGTTGCGGGGAGTCTTAAGCTTTTTTTATGCCACAGACCCCTTTGGCAGTCTGGTAATTTCTGTGGATATCTTCTCAAAATCAGACATTCAGTATAATGCAGAAAATAAAATACTTAGGATTACAAAGAAATGAATTATGTTGAAGTACCAAGTTAAAAATATTTTAATGTGGCAAAATAGATGTGCTTCTTTATTAACACCTTAAATAACAAAATATCTAGTGGAAGGTCTATTATCTACCATAATTTGAAAGCAGTGATAAATGTAATCGAAATTTTAAGATATCTGCAACTCTATAATGTGAAAAAAAAAATCTGAGATTTCCATTGGTGACTGTATTGGGGGTCCCCAAGGTCACAGTCACATTCAGAGATTCACTAGAAGAACTCACAGGGCTCAGAATATAGTTGTACTCAAAAGATAAGGTTTATTGCAGTGACATAGTAAGAATATGCAGCCAGATCAAAAGGGAAAAAGACACAGGCAGAGTCTGGAGAAATCTATGTGTAGGGTCCTTATGCTCTATCCCTCCCATGAGAGGCCACATAGAGTGTACTTGTCCCATGATAGTGAAAATTCAGCAACCTGTATGTGATATTTCTGCTCAGGAAAGCCCTTAGAGATTCAGAGTTTAAGATCTTTATTGGGGGGTGTACAGACACCCCTTGGCTAGTAGATACCCAAATTCCAGATTCCCAAAAGGAAAGCAGGTGTTCAGCAAAACCCACAATGTTTGCACAAACAGTCTAGGCCCAGTGTGCCACACTTACCAGTTACAGAAGAGTGGGAACACTTTTGAAGTCAAAGTTTGCAGATGCCGATCAAGGGCCAAACTTGTAAGCAGGCCTTTCCAAGGAGAGCACTCAGGCCTGCTATGTTCACTCTTTTGTGCAGAGTCCACCCACTTGGCCCTTGGCCAAGGCATCCTTATAGCAAAATAATTACCAGTAGGACCCCACACAGCAGGGGACCCACCTCCACCTGAAGAGATTAACCCTGCTGTGTCCGATAAGCCTGTAATTGCCTCTCCTGAGGAAACAGCCCTCACACCACCTTCTGAAGAGATTAACTGAAGAAATCTCTTTCTCTAAGATATTAACAGAAGAAACTGTAATTGAATGCCATGATGTAGTTGGCTCAGAAGACACTGCTAATTCCTTTCATGACCCACCCCTCTTTTCTTCCAGACCTACAAGTAGACTGATGTCCCAACAGGTCCCAAAAGGTGAGGTACAAAGTGTGACCCATGAGGAGGTACGCTATACTCCAAAAGAGCCTCATGGCTTTCCTAATTTATGTAGACAGAAATCAGGAGACTCTTTGTGGGAATGGTTATTAAGGGTGTTCAATAATGATAGAAGGAACATAAAGTTGAATCAGGCTGAATTTATTGATATGGGCCCACTAAGCAGAGATTCTGGATTTGATGTTGTAGCTTGAGGGGTTAGAAAGGGCTCTAAGAGTTTGTTTAGCTGAAGCATGGATCAAAAGGTGGCAAACATTACCTGAGGTTGAAATGCCAGAACTGCCCTGGTATAATGTAGATGAAGGTATCCAAAGGCTTAGAGAGACTGGAATGTTAGAGTGGATTTATCTTGGAAGACCTGCTCACCTGCTCCAGGAATGTCCAGAGGACATACCTTTCCCCAGGACTGTGAGGAAAAAATTTGTGAGTGCAGCTCCGTCATTCCTGAAGAGCTCTGTGGTTGCTCTTCCCTGTAGGGCAGATATTACTGTAGGAACTGCTGCCACTGAACTTGGATCCCTAAGCAAGATGAGAATGATCAGATCCAGGGTTGGCAGGAGCCAAGTGGCAGCACTTAATCACCAAAGACAAGTTGGGCGTGGCTGCCATATTGGACAGCAGACTCAGAGCAGCAGTCAGAATAGTCTGACTCGCAGAGACCTATGGCATTGGCTAGTAGATCATGGGGTACCTACAAGTGAAATAGTTGGGCAGTCTACAAAGTTCTTATTTGATCTGTTTAAGCAGAAAAGTCCTAGGTCAAGTGAAGAAATCTAACTTGAATCACAGAAACAGAGTCACAGTCCCTCAATCAATTCTCAGTCTTGAGACAGTTTACAGACCCAGAACCCCTTGAATGAAGGGAAGGCCAGGTCCCCTTGGGGAAAGACCCTGCTACACTGCCAAAAATTTATGCTGTAAATTTTCCTCCTAGCCTTCCCCAAAGGGACTGTGCACTGGGGATAAGAAATGATCAGACATTTACAGAACTGTTAAACACTAGCTCTGAACTGTCAGTAATTCCAGGAGTTCCAAAACATCACTGTGGTCCACCAGTCAGCCTAAGTGGCTTACAGAGGTCAGGTGAACCATGGAGTTAGTTCAGTTCCATCTCACAGTAGGTCCAGCAAGTTCCTAGACCTATTCTGTGGTTATTTCCTCAGTTCCAGAATGCATAATTGGAATAGACATACTCAGCAACTGGCAGAATCCCCACATTGGTTCTCTGACTTGTGAAGTGAGGGTAGGAAAGGCAAAGTGGAAGCCACTAGAACTGTCTCTGCCTAACAAAATAATAAACCAGAAACAATACTGCATTTCTGGAGGGATTACAGAGATTAGTGCCACTACAAAGGACTTGAAGGATGCATAGATGGTGATTCCCTCCACATTTCCACTCAAATCTTCTGTTTGGCCTGTGTGGAAAAAAAGATGGATCTTGGAGAATAACAGTGGACTATCATACACTTAAATAGGTGATGACTCCAGTTGCAGCTGCTGTTTCAGATGTGGTATGACTGTGGTGTCATTGTGCTGCCTGGTATACAGCTACTGATTTGGCAATCACTTTTTTTTTGATACCTATTAGTAAAGACCACCAGAAACAGTTAGCTTTCAGCTGACAAAGCTAGAAATACATACTCACTGTCTTATCTCAGGGGTATTCTTCAGCACTATGTCTTAATCTAGTCCTCAGGGAACTTGATCATTTTTCCCTCCCACAAGACATCACACTGGTCCATTATATTGATGACATTATGCTGATTGGACCTAGGGAGCAGGAAGTAGCAACTACTCTAGATGTATTGGTAATGCATTTGATTATCAGAGGGTGGGAGATAAATCCAACAAAAATTCAGGGACTTTCCACCTCAGTGAAATTTCTAGGTGTCCAGTGGTGTCAGGCATGTCAAGATATCTCTTCAAAGGTGAAGTTAACTGTTTCATCTGGCCCCTCCTACAACCAAAACAAAGCACAATGCCTAGTTGGCTTCTTTGGATTTTGGAGGTGTGCTAATTTGAAGCTATTGTGTACCCCAGAAAATGCCATATTCTTTTTTTTTTTTTTTTTTACAACTGCAGAATCTATGGAAATGAAAGGCATAATAAAATAGATGAAAGACACAATGGAAACATACAGCAGCAGATATCAAGTGGCAGAAGGAAACACTCAGGAACTGGAGGACAAGGCACCTGAAATCCTACACAAAAAAGAACAGATAGAGAAAAGAAAGGAATAATATGAGCAACATATCCAGGAACTTAAGGACAAAACAAGATGAAGGAATGCATGTGTCATTGGTGTCCCAGAAGGAGAAGAGAAGGGAAAGGGGGCAGAAGCAATAAAGGAGGAAATAATCAAAGAAAATTTCCCATTGCTTATGAAATAAAGAAAATTACAGATCCAAGAAGTGCAGCATACCCCAAGCAGAATAGATCTGAATAGGCCTATACCAAGAAACTTTTTTTCATATTCTTTGAGATATATTCACATATCATGCAGTCATACAAAACAAAGCATACATTCAATTGTTTACAGTACCATTATATAGTTGTGCATTCATCACCAAAATTAATTTTTGACATTTTCATTACCACACACACAAAAATAATAAGAATAAAAATTAAAGTGAAAAAGAACAATTAAAGTAAAAAAGAAAACTGGGTGCCGTTTTCTCTTTTTTTTTCTTCCCCCATTTTTCTATTCATCCATCCATAAATGAGACAAAGGGGAGTATGGTTCATATGGCTTTCTCAATCACATTGTCACCCCTCATAAGCTACATTTTTATACAATCGTCTTCAAGATTCAAGGGTTCTGGGTTGTAGTTTGATAGTTTCAGGTATTTATTGCTAGCTATTCCAATTCATTAGAACCTAAAAATGGTTGTCTATATTGTGTGTAAGAGTGCCCACCAGAGTGACCTCTTGGCTCCTTTAGGAATCTCTCTGCCACTGAAGCTTATTTCATTTCCTTTCACATCCCCCTTTTGTTCAAGAAGATGTTCTCCATCCCACAATGCTGGGTCTAGATTCCTCCCCAGGAGTCATATTCCATGTTGCCAGGGAGATTCACTCCCCTGGGTGTCTGATCCCACGTAGGGGGGAGGGCAGTGATTTCACCTGCCAAGTTGGCTTAGGTAGAGAGAGAGGGCCACATCTGAGCAACAAAGAGGCATTTGGGAGGAGGCTCTTAGGCACAATTGTAGGGAGGCCTAGCCTGTCCTTTTCAGCAACAGTCTTCCTAAGGGCAAGTCCTGTGGTGAGGGCTCAGCCCATCAAACCACCAGTCCCCTATGTCTGTGAGTACATCAGCAACCATCAAGGCAGGGGAGCCCAACACCCCTGCATTCTCCACCAGCTCCTCAAGGGGACTCTGCATATTTTTCATTGTTTTTTTTTTTCAATTAAATTTTTTTAATCAACTATATCAAAAAAAATTTTTAAAAACATACAATAAAAAAAAAACATTTCAAACAAACCATAACAAGGGAGTCCAACATGTTCCTACTCTACCCCAAGAAAATAACCCAATATAGCAACATTTCTGTGAACTTGTTCCCACCACATCCACCAGAAATTAACAAACCATAGTCATTCCTGGGCATTCCCAGAACGTTAAACTCACCCACGATAAGCTTATCTGTTCTTACTGAGTTATCATTCCCATTCACCTGTTGCTCTCTATCGCTAGTTCCCCTACACTCTACATTATAAACCATTTATTTTAGGAGTGTGTTGTTTAACCTCCAGGTGTTTGTGACTTTTCTAAGTCTCTGATGGTTAATGACTTCTAATTGTATTCCATTGAGGTCAGAGAATGTGCTTTGAATAATTCCATTTTTTTTTATATTTATTGAGGCTTGCTTTATGTCCCAGCATATGGTCTGTTCTGGAGAAAGTTCCATGGTCACTAGAGAAGAATGTGTATCATGGTGATTTAGGATGTAATGTTCTATATATGTCTGTAAATCCAATTCATTTATCCAATTGTTTAGGTTTTCAATTTCCTTATTGGTCTTCTGTCTGGTTGATCTATCTATAGGAGAGAGTGATGTGTTGAAATCTCCCACAATTATTGTGGAAACATCCATTGCTTCCTTTAGTTTTGCCAGTGTTTGCCTCATGTATTTTGTGGCACCATGATTGGGTGCATAAACATTTATGATTGTTATTTCTTCTTGTTGAATTGCCCCTTTTATTAGTATGTAGTGGCCTTCTTTGTCTCTCATAACAGCCTTGCATTTAAAGTCTATTTTATCTGAGATTAATATTGCTACTCCTGCTTTCTTTTGGCTGTAGCTTGCATGAAATATTTTTTCCCATCCTTTCACTTTCAATTTCTTTGTGTCCCTGTGTCTAAGATGAGTCTCTTGTATGCAACATATTGATGGTTCATATTTTTTGATCCATTCTGCCAATCTATTTCTTTTAATTGGGGAGTTTAATCCATTTACATTCAACATTATTACTGCGAAGGCATTTCTTGAATCAGTCATCCTATCCTTTGGTTTATGTTTGTCAGATATATTTATTCCCTCTCTCTCTTATTGTCCTTTAATGAACCAATATTGAATCTCTTTCGTACTGAACCTTTCCCCATATCTCTCCCTGCTTTCTTTGTTTCTCTGTTGGTAGGGCTCCCTTTAGTATCTGAAGTAGGGCAGGTCTTTTGTTAGCAAAATCTCTCAGCATTTGTTTGTCTGTGAAAAATTTAATTTCTCCCTAAAATTTGAAGGGGAGCTTTGCTGGATAAAGTATTCTTGGTTGGAAATTTTTCTCCCTCAGAGTTTTAAATATGTCATGCCACTGCCTTCTCACCTCCATGGTGGCCGCTGAGTAGTCACTACTTAGTCTTATGTTGTTTCCTTTGTATGTGGTGAATTGCTTTTCTCTTGCTGCTTTCAGAACTTGCTCCTTCTCTTCAGTATTTGACAGTCTGATCAGAATATGTCTTGGAGTGGGTTTATTTGAATTTATTCTATTTGGAGTTCTCTGGGCATTTATGCTTTGTGTATTTATATTGTGTAGAAGGTTTGGGAAGTTTTCCCCAACAATTTCTTTGAATACTCTTTCTAAACCTTTACCCTTCTCTTCCCCTTCTGGGACACCAATGAGTCTTAAATTTGGACATTTTATTTTATCTATCATATCCCTGAGGTCCATTTTGATTTTTTCAATTTTATTCCCCATTCTTTCTTTTGGTTTTTCATTTTCCATTCTGTGGCCCTCAAGGTCACTGATTCATTGTTCAACTTCCTCCAGTCTTGTACTATGAGTATCCAGAATCTTTTTAGTTTGGTCAACAGTTTCTTTTACTTCCATAAGATCATCTATTTTTTTATTTCCTCTTGCAATTTCTTCTTTATGCTCTTCTAGGGTCTTCTTCATGCCCTTTATATCCTGTGCCATACTCTTTTTCATGTCCTTTATATCCTGTGTCATGCTCTCGTTGTTTGTCTTTAGTTCTTTGATTAATTGCTCCAAGTACTGTGTCTCCTCTGATCTTTTGATTTGGGTGTTTGGGTTTGGGTTATCCATATCATCTGGTTTTGTCATATGCTCTAAAATTTTCTGTTGTTTTTGGCCTCTTGTTACTTGATAGGGTTCTTTCTGGATATAAAAAATACCGATCTCTAATTTGTCAGATCTACAGCTTGGTGGCATACACTTTCTCTAACTAGCCAGCAGATGGCATCTGTGAGTCACCTATTCCCCTCAAGTCAGTTCTCCCCAACTTTGTCTTTGTGGTGTGTGGGGATCTGATTCTTGTGGGGTTCAATTGGTGCACTAAGTTTGGGTGTGTTGTTGGTGCTGTCTGCCCTGAATGTAGGGCATGTGTCTGAGTGGTTAGGGAGGGACGGCAGCTTTAATAATCAAACCTCCCAGGTGTTCCTATAGATTTAGGCTGTTGCAGGAGTCTAAACCTTCAGTTCAGTCTCGCCACAGATTGTCTCTGCCACTGACCCACAAGTCCTTGGTATTGGTGTATGGTCCCTGGGATTTCCAAGTGGGTCCCTCTTCCAAGCCGTGCCCTTCTAGCCATATTCTTTTAATCCATTCCTGTGGGTGCAGACCTATTGTGGGTGGGACATTTTGATTAGGTTTTTTCAATTGAGATCTGACCCACCCTATTCAACGTGGGTCTTGATCATTTCCTGGAGGCCTTTGTGAGAGGATAAAAGGCAGAAAAAGATGAGAGAGCTCAGAGAGAAACACCCAGATGAGTTTGGAGAGAGCTTAGAAAGAAAATCCCTGGTGATGCTAAGAGAGGACCCACAGAAGCCCAGAAAGGAGGCCACTGGAACCAGGAGCTGAAAGCAATGAAACCTGGGAGTGAAGGGCAAGCAGACACCAGTCTTTCCATGTGACAGAGGAACCCTGGATGACATGGCCTTTCTTCAGAGAAGGAATCTTCCTGTTGATGCCTTATTTGGGAAATTTTCATGGCCTTAGAATTGTAAATTTGTAAACTAATAATCCCCATTGTAAAACTCAGTCCATTTCTGGTAAATTGCATTCCAGCAGCTTTAGCAAACTGAAACAGGAGGCAACATATTCTTTACTTAGGTATGCTACTCTGGTTCTTTACTTACGTGTGCTATAAGTGACATAAAAAGCTGCTAGTTTTGAGTAGGGACTGGAAAAAGGAGGTGCTGCAACAGGTCCAGGCATTCCTATAAACTGCTCTGCCACTTGTGTCATATGATCCAGCAGATCCAATGGTGCTGGAAATTTCAGTTGCAAATAGAGATGCTGTTTGGAGCCTTTGGCAGGCCCCTACAGGAGAATCAGAATGCAGACCCTTAGGTTTGGAGCAAAGCCCTGCCTTCCTCAGCAGATATTGACTCTCTTTTTGAGAAACAGCTTTTGGCCTGCTACTGGGTCTTAGTAGAGACAGAACACTTAATCATGGGCCACCAAGTTACCATGAGACTTGAGTTACCTACCATGAGCTGGTGTTGTCCAATCCGCCAAGCCATAAAGTTGGCCCTGCACAGCAGCACTCCATCATAAAATGGAAATGGTATATATGAGATAGAGCTCAAGCAGGTCCTGAAGGCAACAAGTAAGTTACATGAGAAAGTGGCCCAAATGCCCATGCCCCCACTACTGCCACATTACCTTCTCTTTCCCAGCCACAGCTATGGCATCTTGGGGAGTTCCTTACTATCAGTTGACCAAGGAAGAGAAAACTTGGGCCTGGTTTACAGATGATTCTGCATAATACACACATACCCCAGATATGGGTTTTCCTTACCTGCACTCAATGCATCTGTCAAAACTACTATCCGTGGACTTATAGAATGCCTTTATCCACCATTGTGGTATTCCACACAGCATTGCTTGTGATCCAGGAACCCACCTCACCACTGATGAAGTGAGGGAATGCGCACATGGTCATGGAATTCTCTGGTGTTACCATGTTCCCCATCATCCTGAAGCAGCTGAATTGACATACTGGTGGAATGGCCTGATGAAGACTCAATCTTGACTCCAACTAGGTGGCAATACCTTGCAGGGCTGGGGCAATGTTCTCCAGGAGGCTGTGTATACTCTGAATCAGTGCCTGCTTTATGGTGCTGTTTCTCCCATAGCCAGGATTCATGGGTCCACAAATCAAGGGGTGGAAATGGGAGTGGCATCACTCACTATCACCCCTATTGATGCACCAGAAAAAATTTGGCTGCCTGTCCCCACAACCTTAAGCTCTGCTGGTCTACAGGTATTAGTTCCAAAAGGTGGAGTGCTTCCACCAGGAGGCACAACAGTGATTCCATTGAACTCAAAGTTAACACTGCTACCCAGCCTCTCTGGGCTCCTCATGCCTCTGAATCAACAGGCAAAGAAGTGAATTCCTTCACTGGCTGGGTGATTGATCCTGATTAGCAAGGGGAAATAGTACCGCTACTACATAATGGAACTAAAGAAGAGTTTTCCTGGAATACGGGAGATCCCCTAGGCCATGCCCTGTGATTAAAGTCAATGGAAAACTGCAACAACCCAATCCAGGAAGGACTACCGATGGCCCAGAAACCCCAGGAATGAAGTTTTGGATTACCCCAACAGACAAAGAATCAAAACCAGCTGAGGTATTTGCTGACGGTAAAGGTATAATGATGGGTAGTGGAAGAAGGTAGTTATAAATAGGAGCTACATCCATGTGACCAGTTGCATAAATGAGGACTATAACGGTTACCTGTATTTCTTCCTTGTTTTGTTATGAATATGATTGTATATATACATAAAGCAAATATCTCTGTTCATTTTCCTACCTTATCCCCTTATCCTAAAACATAAGTTGTATTAACTTTATATCATAGTATTTAAGTTACAGAATATCAAGTTTAAGTGTGAATATTACCCAAGGACTTGCATTCTCTTCTGGGGAAAAGGTTAGTAGTTTCCAGTTATATGCAAGGAAGTTGGATTATGTTAGGCGAAAGTATGACTGTTACTATTTTTATTTATGGATTAACTATGGTTTGAGGAGATATGTATGGGTGTCAAATTGACAAGGGGGGGACAGTGATAGTTAGGTTCACGTGTCAACTTGGCTAGGATATGGTGTCCAGTTGTTTGGTCAAGCAAGCACTGGCCTGATTGTTACTGTGAGGATATTTCATGGATTTGAATTATTAGTCAGTTGACTGCAGCTATGGCTGATTATATCTACAATGAACAAAAGAGATTGCCTTCAGCAATGAAAGAAGTCTCATCTAATCAGTTGAAGCCTTAAAGGAAGAACTGATGATTTCAGCAATCAGAATAATTTCTATCTCTACTTCAGCCAGCCAGCTTCTCTTGGGAATTCATCAAAACCTTCATCGGAATTCCCAACCAGCAACCCGCCCTATGGAATTTGAACTTGCCAATCCCCATGGTCATGTGAGCCAATTCCTATAATAAATCTCAATGCGTCTGTTTCTCTGGAGAACTCTGACTAATTCATAATTAAAAGAGATGCTAAATTTCAGTTGAAGAGTAATAAAAACCAAATTGTAACTTTTTTCCCATTCAAGTTCATGTAACCCCTGATTTCTGGTGGATTACTAGGGGTGGTAGTGAACAGGGAGATTCCATTGATTACTGATTCAGAACCACTGAAAGGAAGTAGCTAATTTTTCCCCAGTCTGAACCTATCCAAGTTGACATCTGCTGTGGGATAGTGGAGGTTTTTAATTTTTTTACCCACTTTGAAGTTCTATTCCTAATTTCATATCTTGCTACCTACATTTGCAGATACCTCCAAGTAGGAAGAGTTAAGGGTATCAGAAGAGTTCTTACCTGACTCAAGTCCATCGTATAATTTCCTTTGACTGTGTTATCTGCCTAAAGTTGACTCTTCCTCTTGTAGGTACTTTCACAGATTATTTGCAGCACCTCCTCCATAACTCCCACACTCCTGATCTCTTGGGAGTTCTCTTCTGCAACTACTTCTATATCCCTTCTAGTCTTAGCTCTCCTTCCTCAGTCCTCTTTCCACCTTCCTTCTGCTAAGTCTTTTCACCTCTCTAGGCAACTCTTTGGGATAAGATGTAAGATAAAATAAACCTATGGCAACATGCATGTGCTCTCTCTCTTCTCAACCTCTTGAAGGGAAACACTCATTTTTTGCTTTGGCAAACATTGAGAGTGTAGGCTCCTCAACTCAGCCACCTACTTTGTGTTCTGCCATCAAAGCTAGCCAGCCTATCTCTTGCCCTTTAGATTTCTAGGTGAGAATCAGGCACCAATTCACGATGTCCCCCAAAATGCAAAAGACATGGGTTAGCTTTATAAGTGGTCTCCTTAAAGTCCTTGACTTGAGATGAAAAGGGGAGGCACCTCCTTTTGGGGCTCCCCTAGCACACAATCAGCTCTCTCCAAAAATTGCTTTCTCCTTTCCAACTTCCAAATCTTTTATAATCTTGATGTGGGTGAGGGATTAAGAATCATGTAAACTTTACTGTTTCTGAAACATGATTTCAAAACTTATAGGCTTCTCGATTCTTTTGTGCCTCAGTAGAAACTTTTAACAGCATCTTATTTTAAAATCCAGTTACTAATGTATGTTTATTAATGTTCTTTTCCTAAACAATTGAACCCATAATCAACATGTAACTCCAATAAGGCTCTTTTCTTGGCATGCATGATGATTTCAAACTTTGTCTCAATTGTATTAAATTTGACCTGCACCTTCTTATTTTTTAATTTCCTGGATTTCTAAAAAAAATATTTTTTCTTATAATAATAAAGGCAAAGTACAGTAAACTATCTAAGTATTTCAGAAACACTGCTATGGGGGCACACTACGGTGGCAACACTTTTGTAATACAACTCTGGGCTGGCAGGCAGCATTCTCCTGAGAAAGTTCCAAATATTCTCTCATCAGGTGATGGATGAAAGTCCATATTCAACACAGGAAAGGCAGTTCTGGGAATCCAGCGTATACTTCTCAGAGTGCTCATACTATCTGTAAAGATTAGTTTGATTTATAATATTCTTCTTTTAATTTGCTAATAGCAGCTAATAGGTTCATACCCAAGTCAGAATTATTAAATTAGTTTGCCTTTTTTTTCTGATAATACTAGTCATTAAGAACAGGTGCGTTGAAGAAATGAGAGTTTGTCTCTACTGGGGGGAAGAGAACTTTTGGAACTAACCTTGTTAGGAAACTTCAGCCTGGACACTGAGGTTGGGGGCATGGTGGGGGGGGGGCATGTGAGAGGGTCCAACAATAAACAGAGAAAGGTCTTTGGAGAAAAGTCATCTGACTGTAAAGACCTACTTAGAAGTTATATCTGGATGGTTGCAGTGGTCCTACTCTTTTGCTGCCTACTCATTCAGCCATTGGCCAATGGTGCTTCCTGTAGCACTATAGTTTCTTTTTATTTTGACTCATTTGCATCTTGCAGTTAGATGACGTGGTGAAATACAGCCACTGAAATTAAGATGAGTGAGATACTGCTCTGAAGAGAAAAAATGATTGGAACACAACAATAAATAAAGCCATTAAAAATTCCTTAGAATTGTACACTCAGACATTGTCACACCCAGTTAGTAAGTTATGTATATGAACTTAAGAAGCTACTGTTTAGTGTCTTAATGTAATAATTTCCAAGAGCTGGGTGGATATTAGTTCATTTAGTTATATGTGCTTCTTACTGATCAATAGTGACTAACTAGACTTTTTTAGCAAGTTCCAGTCTAAATAATATGACAAATGACTGATATTTTGTCAAGGATCCTTTCCCTCCTCAGCTTCCTATGATTATGAAGACCTCAACTTGCTTTTGTGTTCATGAAATAGGGAACCAAAATGACCATGCACAAATAACTAACTAAATATACTAAAGACTTTATCTTGTCTCATGAGCTAAGGATCACCCCATGGGTTCTCTGACATAAGTGGACATTGTAAATTATAGCTATACCTTTTGTCCAACAAGGAATGCAGTATTACCTCAAGAAAGTCTTGGGTGGCAGTCCTTGGCTCCTTGGAGAGTTGTAGCAGAAGGGAGCTCAGATTGAAAGAGGGCAGATCAAGCAAGGTTTCTTGGCATCTGTAAGTGAAGGGAAAATGGAGGCAGCACGGCCATTCTCATTTTGAAGGTGGGATCTTTGGTATACTGTTGAGAACAACTGGCATATAAGTTTACAATTTAAGGCTGACATCAAGAAGGCCCTCATGGAAACCTGAGCTCTTCTAGGCCAAAAGGGCCTTTGCAATGCGGGGGTTTCTATACAAGTATGAAGTGAAGTCTAACACTGAATCTGATGTTTTAGGTCAGAAAACCTTCTCATCAAACCATGCCTAATTTTATAGCAGAAGTTCAAAAAGTTCTGGCAGATATTTCAAGAGCAGTTTAAGTAATTAGAGAAAGATGTAGGGTGACCTACAGAAAATAAAATGTAAAAATTGGTAGAACAGAAATAGGAAAATAGCAAATAGCAGAGTGTGGGGGACAAAATAAGCAGTGAAAAGGAAAAAAAAAATGCTGTAACATAAAATAAACATCAGGCTTAACCTAAAATAATCTACATTGTTATACTGTTTGCTTTACTCCAATCCTCACTCTAGCTGTACAAGCTAAGTATGATTTTCCCAGAAGAGGAACTCAAGACTCAGCAATTGGGTATTTTGCCCCAAACCCCATCACTAGCCTAAGGCATGGTTAGGCTTGAGTGTCTGAGTTCCTACCACCATACCACATGGTCTCCCATTTAGCTGCTGGAGCCAAATAAGTAAATGTGACATTTTCTAGAATACACCTAATACATCTTCTGTTTTTTAATCCAGGTACCTAAAACTACTTTTGGTTTCTGACCACATGTAAATCTATTGGTTCCTATATTGCCATTATACAGTTACAATAACCCTATTTTCCAAACCAAAAATTGGGACATAGACTTTACAAAACAAGTTTCAGATTTGTACATGTGTTTATAAGGAAAATGTTATGAAGCTATAAAAAATAAAATGTATTTAATTACATGTTTAACAAATCACCTTAATTGAAAAGAAAAACAAAGTCACGTGAAATATGAAATAAAGCCCAGTCGGAAAATAACAAATATATAGTTCTATAAAACACACTTCTATCCTTTATAGTCAAATCTTTTGTTACTCTCAGGTTGAGACTTTACCCTTCCTAATTTGGTCACAATCCTGGTTTAGCTAAGGACTTTGAAGTCATTTCATGCTTCCTTGCAGAAAGGTAATTAATGTTAGGATTTTGACTTTTAAAAACATACTTAGAGGATTTAATAACATTGATGTAATTACAATGCTTTAAGTGGCTATTTCTTTTCTTACCTCTGCAAAGTAATTGCAAAAGAGTCTGATGCTGTTATTATTGTAGCATTTAAATAAAAAACAAGGGAATTACCAATGTGGAAAATGTATCTTAATTCAAATTAGGCATAACATGTAGAATATTAAAATACAAGGAACCTTGCTTCCCTTGCTTCCTTTCTTTCCAATACAAAATATAAATGATTATTTTAATTAGACCAAAAATCATGCACACATATACCTGGTTAAATACTATGAATTATTTATTTGCGAGTCCTACAACAGACAACATTTGAATAGTACATGAATGATAAATCCCTTCCGATCAATTGGACGGCTATTGGCATCTGTCGTTCCATAACTAACTTGAGAATGGTAGTTCTCACTGGCCACACTGAAAAAACAAAAAGAAACAAAATCTTCTGTTTGTAGACAGCTTCATTTTATAATTTTATGTATTTATTGTTTTATACTTATTAGCACAGTACTATGGGGGTCTCTATGCACATAGTAAATTAGTACTACAGTAGTAAATTAGCACCCCATGCATCTTGCAGATATACATGTATGAACTGGAACACCTTTAGGAAGCAAGGCATGGACTCTACATTTCACTGCAGTCCACAGCACTGCCTTATATCTAGTCTATTATCCTCATTTGGATTAACCTCTGGGCCTCTAGGGTCATGTGAATTTGTTACTCTTGATTTAAAGGATGAAAGAAAACATATAAATGTGTTGCATGGGCCATTATATTAAAAACGTGGCCACCTAAATGAGGTTGATCATATATGTAAGTATGCCAATTATCAATTTCTCGACTCTCAGCCCAAATCCTCCATTCTTTGCCTTGCTTTGTGATAGTGAAGGCACACCCTGTAAACATTTCTCTTTTGCCAGCTGGCACAATGTTAAGCTTCAATAGTAAAAAAAAAAAAAAAAATTGAAGGGACACTGCAAGGAAACAGCAGCAAGAAGGCACTTTCCTTCTGAATTCTGGTCCTTCTTTCTTATTACACTCCATGGCAATTCCAGCCATACTCTCAGGCCGTGCTCTTCCCACTCAGTGGACCAACAGCTTTGATCTACGTCCCCTGGCTAGTTTCTTTGCCACTAGCAGGCTGCCTATGCCCATTCTCTTTGAAGAGGTCTGAGTCTCATTCTCGGGAGAACCCTCTATTAAGTTCCTTTATTATCAACTCTCCTCAGCCTAGAGGTTGTAGCTGCTTTTTGGAGCCTGCTACCCATGGACCCTTTAGAGCCTCCTTTAACCCCATTTAGTATTTAACTTCCTTTTATTGGTTGTTAATACTTTATGTTAATTTTCTCTATTAATATTACTTACATTGTTTCTGGATCCTAACTAGACCTTACATGATATAATGAGCAACAAAGGTATAGGAATTTGCTTCTAGATGGGAAGCATGAAAAATTCTTATGGATAAGGTTAACAAAGTGTTCTAGGAAAATATAAATCAAAGCATGGTCCATTGAAGGTTGGGTTGCAATTCAATGTACATAAACTAATATCTACTTTTACAAAATGTTATTTAACATCAGTAAGTGTTAATTAATAGTAAAAGTAATGGTTGACTTTTTCACAAGGAGGAAGCTGAGAACTAGGGCAATGAACTTTCAGCCTAAAACATTGTAAGTCATGCTGAGTAATAATTTGAAGAAATCAGTCTCCAAATATACACACACGGGTGCATAGAAAACCTTGTAGGTGGTGCTTTTCCCTTAATCCACGCTCCAAGAAAATGCCAGCAAGTTACAATTGGGTGGATTGGGTGTTCCTTGTCCTCAAAACAATCTTTTTTCTTTGTATATAGGCAAGGACTTTCAGATCAATGATCATCTTGATATCAGGAGGAAATTAAATTTTCTTTGCTTGAGTTTCTGTGAGTTATGCTCCAGGCTTCCTGCTCTAATGCCACTATATATTTGTTTTTCTACTGTGGTTTCAATGCATGCTTATGGCAAGTAAACTTATGAAAACCCTTAGTCTATAATTCCATCAAGATGTTGATGTCAAAGAAAGATAATGAAACGAATTAGATGGTGCTAGGAAACTTGAGCCTGGTTGTACAGGATGGCATACTCTCATAATACTACTTTTTCTGGGTAGAAGTTGAGTATATGAAACAAGGATATAGGTAAGGCAGTGCCATAAACATTTCTATTGACAGTTCAGATGAAAACTTTTTTGTTTATTAGAGAAGTTGTAGGTTTGCAGAAAAATTATGCAGAAAATACAGAGTTCCCATATATGTCCCTGTTATTAACATCTTGCATTACGGTGGTATATTTGTTCTGACTGATGGAAGAATATTCTCATAATTATGCTATTAAATATTGTCCATGACTTTCATTTGGGTTCCCCATTTGTGTTGTACAGTCCTATGGCTTTTTTTAAAAAAAAATTTATTCTAGTAACATATATACAACCTAAAATTTCTCCCTTTAACCACATTCAAATATATAATACAGTGCTGTTAATTACATTCACAGTGTTGTGCTACTGTCACCACCATCCATTACCAAAACTTTTCCATCACTCCAAATAGGAACTCTGTACAATTTAAGCATTAACCTCCTATTGCCTGCCACCTGGTATCCTGTATTCTAGTGTCTGATTACATAAATTTGCTTATTCTAATTATTTCATAACAGTGAGATCATACAATATTTTTCATTCAGCATGATGTCTTTAAGGTTCAGCCATGTTGTCACATGTATCAGAACATCATTCCTTTTTATGGCCAAATAATATTCCACTGTGTGTATATACCACATTTTGTTTATCCATTCGTGGTTTGATGCACACTTGACAATTGTGAATAATGCCTTTATGAACACTGGTATACAGATATCTGTTCAAGTCCCTGTTTTCAATTCTTTGGGAGTATATTCCAAGTAGTGGGACTGCTAGGTTATTTGGTAATTCTATACTTAATTTTCTGAGGAACTGCCAAATTGTCTTTCACAGTGGCTGCACTGTTTTACATTCTCACCAATAATGAATGAGTGTTCTTATTTCTCCACATCTTCTCCAACACTTGTAATTTTCCACTTTTTAAAATACTAAACACTCTGTTGGGTATGAAATGGTATCTCATTGTGGTTTTGGTTTGCATTTCCCTGGTGGCTAATGATGTTAAGCATCTTTTCATGTGCTTTTTGGCCATTTGAATATCTTCTTTGGAGAAAAATCTATTCAAATCTTTTGCCCATTTTTTAATTGAGTTGTCTTTTTGTTGTTGAATTGCAGGATTTCTTTATATTATTCATGATACTAGAATTAATAAACAAAGAAATAAAAAATCCTATTTACAGTAACAACCAATTGGTCAAATATCTTTGAATAAATCTAACCAAGGATGTAAAGGAGTTGTACACAGAAAACTACAAAACATTGCTGAGAGCAATCGAAGACCTAAATAAATGGAAGGACATTCCATGCTTTTTATGGATTAGAAGATTAAATATTGTTAAGTTGCCAATTCTACCCAAAGTGATTTACAGATTCAATGCAATCCCAATCAAAATTCCAACAACCTTCTTTGCACAAATGGAAAATCCAGTCATCAAATTTATATGGAAGGGTAAGGGGCCCCGAACGGCCAAAGCCATCTTGAATAAGAAGAACAGTGTTGGAGAATGCACAGTTCCCAATTTTAAAGTTTAGTACAAAGCCACAGTAATCAAAACAGCGTGTACTGGCACAAGGACAGACATATAGTCCAAAGGAATCAAATTGAGAGCTCAGAAATCAACCCTCACATCTATGACCAACTGATTTTTGACAAGGGTGTCACATCTGCCCTATTGGGAAAGAATAGTCTCTTCAACAAATGGTGCTGGGAAAACTGGATATCCATATGCAAAAGAATGAAGGTGGATCTCTACATCACACTGTATACAAAATTTAACTCAAAATGGATCAAAAACTTAAATAGAACAACCAGAACCATTAAACTCCTAGCAGTAAACATAGGGAAGCATCTTCAGGATCCTGTGTTAGGCAATGGTTTAGACTTTACATACAAAGCACAAGCAACAACAAAAAACATCAGATAAATGAGACTTCATCAAAATTAAAAACTTTAGTGCATCAAAGCATTTCATCATGAAAACAAAGACAACTTAAAGAATAGGGAAAATATTTAGAAATCATATGAAGACTTTTGACTAGAAAACTACCATTATAGGACCTGTTAAAACAAGTTTTAATAAATGGTAAAACTGTTTTATATATTGAGATAGACATTTATACCAGGTATTTTCTCCCCCAAAATGGTAGGATCATATAAGATCAGGCAGGAGCTATCAGGTCAGAAAAAACTAGATCAAGTAGCTGTAGAATTAAACTCAATCCAAACAGTATATATTGACTATCTAGAATGTGCAAAATACTATGCCATCAAGAAGCTTAAGATATGACAGATGGACAGAGAGTTCACCTTGAAGTATTCCACACGTCTGTGCTTGACACCTCAGCAATCATCCTCGGCTACTGCATTTTTTTTTTTTTTTGAGGAGGAGGAAATAAAGGTTTATTTACGCCAGCAGGAGGGCAGGGGAAACTTCCCAAATCTGCCTCAGTAGTGATTTTGCAATTAGTTTTTATACACGTTTAGAGATAAAGAAAGATAATCATCTTGGGTAACAGGTAACAGGAATCTGGAGGACTTCAGTAGTCTTTTCTCAGTTATTTCCTACTTCCTTTAGGATTTGCATCCTCTTGACACCCTGGGACACATGTCTCCAAGCCTGAAGCCATAGATGAAAGCTTGTTCATATCTGGGGGCAGACTTTATATTTACATGTTGCTCCTCTGTGAGACTAAGAGCTCCACTTCACAGCCTGATTGCAGTCTTAAGGTTTGAAAGGCTACGTCAGGCCCAGTGTCTTTCTCTGTCCAAAGTTGGACCTGGCGGCTCATGCCCAGGAGTGGACCGGCAGTAGGAAGTGGACCTGGCGGAATTTGGGCCTCACGGAGGCGTCTTTCTCAAGTCCCTGGTGACCCTTGTCTCTTGAAACGTGCAGCTAGATAAGGAGATTGTGGAGCAATAAATCCACATGGAGTTTTGGTCAAAGCTTGAATCGGGGCAGAAAACAGGAAGACACTCGTCCGTGTGCCTCCAGGGACCAAGGCAGGAGTAGGGGCAGACCTCCAACCCAGGGGCAGCTGCCAGGCACAGGTCTGTGTGCCTGGCGCATGCGGCTGCAGAGCCCTCAGCGCACCTTCCCAACAGGTGGGCAGGGCAGGGGGTTACCATTTTATAGGTGGGAAAACAAAATCAGACAAGGGCACGATGTGCCCAGGGTCACACAGCATATCAACGTCCGAGTTAAGACTTGAGCCTGGCCAGCACAGGTGCTACAAAGGTGTCAGGCCCAGCCGCTCGGCTCCGAGTGCCCAGGTCAGGGCTCGGGAGGGGCTGGAGGCCGAGTGGAAGGGGGATCTGGCCTGTGGTGGACAAAGCAGAAGGAAGGATGGTTTGTGGCTGACAGTGTGCTTGGGTGGGTGGGTGGATGTGTGGATGAATGGACAGACGGACGGATGGGCAGATGGATGGATGAATGAAAGAAGGAAGATGCACAGAGAAGAGGAAGGAAGGGGGACATCCACAGTGAGCACCTCCTTTGTACCACACGTGTAGGTATTTTATGTACATTCTCTTTTAACACTTCTCAGGACCCCATGAGGTAGATGAGGATGCTGAAGCTCAGAGACAATTAGCAATTGGGGTCCAGGATTTGAACCGTGACTTCCACTTTCCCCTGCACTGGGCTCCCTTCCTGAGCATCAGGATGGGGGGCCTTGTTCGGCTACTGCATTTTGACTATGGATAGGCTAGAAATAGAGTTTCCCTATCTCCCTTTCTTATTCTTCCCTCTGCAGTGAAATGCCAAATTTTGCCAACTATTTAAATGTACCCAAGGGCAAAGTAAAGCAGGAAATTGAATAATTCTGAAAAACTGTAAAAAATTTTTTGATGATTTGATTTTGAATATTTGAATAATTATCTCACACCCATTTCTGTTTCAGCAGTGGAAGCACCTCTAACAGTGATCTGGCAAATCCATGAAAGACACAAACCTTAGGTCTAGGCCATTTAGATGGGATAATTTTGACCATGCTTCATTCATCAAATTTTCACCATCATCAGCTCCTTCTTAATGGAGCACATTTATTTATTTAACAAATATTTGCTTAGCATGCATATGCCAGACCCATTAACATGCCCAAGGTTAGACTATTGGCCCAAATCTAGAGGCAAACTCTGTGAGAGTCATTTCATTGGTTAATATCTCTCTCCCTCAAAACACAGATGTGCAAAAGGTTAAGTGAAAGTTGTCTCTTGTGCCCCTCTCCATCATTCCAGGTGTATTTACTCAACAATTTGAAATATAAATCAGAGAAACACAAGTCCTTTTTGAAGGACTTCAGTAATGGCAAGCCATTCATGTCTCCTCTTATCTGTCACCAGTTCAGATCATCAGAAAAATTTCTGCCTTATCTTTGGGATATCTAAGTCCACTTATAAAAAATAAGTCAAAACACAAATCAACAAGCATTTGCAAATACATGGGATTTGTTGCAATTGAGTTCTTTTAATATTTTAAAAGGTCTAACCCATTTTTAAAGAAGACACTCCTATTTTTTTAGTCTTCTCTCTTGCTGCCTCCCTTTTCCCAAAGTTCCATCTGATAGTTAAAATTCTTTCTATTTTTCAAGGCCATTACAAATAATCCTTTCTCCAGGAAACTATTTTATCTGTCAAACCCAGATAATTTCTTCCAACTCCTCCACAGTACTTACTAACTTTTGTCTTGTTTTTTAAAGTTTAATTACCTTGAGTACTATGATTTTTTTTCGCTAACACATCAAGGAGATATCATATTGTTTTATTGTCCTTAATGGGGGTGGGAAGGTTACTCAGATTATCTTTCCTAAAAGATAAATATAATTTATCATTTCAGTTAATCTGAGAATGAGGTTGAATGTCATTTTTTCATTAGAAAATCATGAGAGGAAAGTTAAAAATCTCAGAGATTGGCACACAAAATTACATCCCACTCCATGCTATGTGTGAAGCACCTGTTTCAGGAATCCTTCCCCTCCTTAGCATGTGGGAGAGGTTCAGTGGGGCGTCCAATTCCCCTTGATGCGATTCCTCCCCTTCCAAACGGTGGCAGCTGCCTGGCATCCCAGTGGAACTCACTTTCCAAGTCTTTGCTGAGTGCTGCTGGCAGGCAGCAGCTGAAAGCAATCAGGGTTGGGGAAACTTTGCTTTCTTTAAGACAGAAGCCTCTTGAGTTGCAATCTGTCTGGCTTGTAGAGGTCCCCTAGATGTCCTTCTCCAAGTCCAAAAACACAACTTGCCAATGTGGGGCAGTTTCCCTTTGCTTCATGAGACCCTGTGGCAATTCTCCTAAACCCCTCCCCCATCCAAACTCAGGTGCGTGAGGGAGGTTCTCCATTCCCCCTAGGCCTACTTTTATTTTCTCCAAGCATGAGGGTTTATATCAAGTAAGATTTATGCTAACTAATGTAGAACAGAAAGAAACTTTTAGCCTGTTATGATGTTGGGGGGGAGGCAAATTAAGGAAATGACAATTCAGTAAAATTTCTTCTGTGAGAAAAATTTTATGTTTGGAGCAGAATGTGTTGGGTTCAGCTGTCAGGCATCAATTTCCTGTCCATAATAGCACTCAAAAATTTTTTAAGAAATTACTTCTTTCTCATTGAACGCAGTAGAATAGACTGTAAACAGGGGTTCTATCCTCTCCCACCCTAAGTGTGGGCACGTGGCCCAATACAGCCAGTGTAAATGCTGAAATATTGGACAGAGAAATACAGAGACAATGGTTGGGATTTCATTCCATTCCAGGGTGGAAACTGGGGTTGGGGTGGGGGGTTGGGGTGGAGGGGATGTTCTGACTGTCTGAACTGGTGGTTTCTTCTTCCCAGCTTGAAAGACAGCTTTGGTTCTGACCCATTTCAAAAACTAGTCTCCCTGTTCATCTCTGATAGTTTTCTCCATAAGCTCTGTCTAAGTTTAGCAAAATGGGATCATTTCTGTTACTTAAAACCCAAGAACCTTCATTATATAATGATATAATTCAGAAAAATAAGCCGCAGAATGAACACTGATATCTCAAGTATATTAGGCCCTCATTATCTGATCCATGGCTTGCCTGATAATGCAACAAGATTCAGCACCAAGTATATCGATATGAAATATACAAGGGAATCTGTGTATTTTTGTATATTTCACAGAAAAAAATGCATTTGAAAATGTTGTGGACATTTCAAAGAGCGCTGACAAGGAGTGCCTTGGACTGGCTCTAAACCTCAGGCTTCAACAAACTAAATGATGAAAACATGAACTCCCCACTTCTCTTTTAGATAAGATTGCTTACAATAATAAACATTAGTGGACTCAGGAATATAGTCAATCATGCACTGTCTGGAAGAAAAGCCAGAACAACTTGTTCCTATCTAAACCTTATACCATTAGTTGGAAAATTTGCAGTACCTTAAAAAAATAATAATTTATTTTAAAATGTTTAGAAATGAGAAAAAAATAAAATGACAAATTTGGAACAGATTCACTGATTGATACATTTTGTTGTGCAGAAGTTTGAATGCCAGTATTTTTCTATACATGCTCCAGTGTTTTATGACTGAAGTTTATTTGCTCTTTCAGGAAAGGAAAGGGCCCCAACGAGCAAAAAACAATAAATAAATCATGTTGAGAATACGGTGGCATCACACATAAGCCCATACAATGAAAATCAATGAAAGTAAATGCTATGCTTAAAAAATCCTTGGGGAAGACACTAATTGGAGATCATCCTAGTGTTGTCTGTCATGATAGTGAGTTCAACACTAGTTTGTCCCCCAGTGTTGGAATAGATTGCTGCTTTGTTAGATGAGCACCAGGTGAAATCATTTTCTTATGCTTCAGGTTCACGTTTGGTGAAAAACAAATAATCTTTTTAAAAATACTAGAACCATTCCCACTGAGTCAAGATGCTCCCAGAGCTACTGAGAACAGAGACAGTGAGAATAGAAGATTGACTTGTCCCACTTCACGCTAACTCCAAGGCTTAAGACAGCTAGAATTGTATACACACTGTAATTGTTATTTCTCTCTCTCTTATTTGGGCAAGGACAGAGCTGACTTCTCAAAAGTTGAATAAGTGGTTGAAATGACTCCACTGTAGACTAGTGAATGATCCTTTGGGTAGATCTCAACTTGACTGAACCCAGCTTCAGTTGTTGTACTCTCCTTCAGTTTAATACTTCATCTTGTGATTTATTTTATCAGCTGGGGAAAGTTGGGAGTTTACTGCCATTGGAAGTTAGTTGATTAAACAATAATAGCTACCAGTGATTCAGTATCTACAATATGCCTGGTACCCATGCAAGGCTCTTAACAAGCTTTATCAAATTTAATCCTGAAAGGTAGGTATTATTATCTCCATTTTATAGACTAAATAAAAAGCAAATTTCAGAGGAGTTATGTGCACATCAGAGGTTACACAGCCAGTAAGAGACTAAGATCATATACAAAACTAGGCTACAAAACCTGTGTTCTTTATCCTTTGTCACATTACCTATGTAGAAATAATCATCAATAATTGCAGAGCTGGGAGTCTAACCATTCCTTCCATATGCAAGAAAACAGCTAGGGCAATTCAGTGTAAGTCCCAAGGTCACAGAACTTAGACTTCCTGATATCCCAGGCAGTGTGTGGAACTGGGTCAATTCAGAAGCAGTAAAAGGTGATAGATAATATAATGGGCTTTGGATCCAGATAGCTGGGCTCCATTCTTTTAGACTCTTACTCAAGGATGACCCTGGTAAAGTAAGGTAACCTCATCTCTCTGTGTCTGTTTCCTTACCAGCAAAATAGGGATAATAACAGTACCTACTTCAGAGAAGTGCTGTAAGAATCAAACATGTATATACACGGAAAGCATTTGGATTGGTGGTTGGCATGCAAGTGCTCCAGAAATGTTAGCTATTACTATTCCAACCTGTGACTTCAGGAGATATGATTTCCCTTGGTGTTTTTGATCAAGTCTAGGATGCTGGGGGCACTGGCTTTCAAACTGCATGCTTTCTTGAGACCTCTCATTGATCATTTAGCATTAATTATGTGGCTCCTGTATGTGCCAACATCAAATTAGGCAGGTGCAGGAAAAAAAGCTATGTAAGATAGTTTCACTGTCCATAAAGAATTTCTAGCTGGAGTCAGGTTTTGACAGGAAAAGTCACAACTAAATGGTGGAAGCTAAATGGCTGGCTGGCTGTCCACCAGGAGGCTTCACATGATGGAACAGATTTGGCAGTTTCATCACTGCCTGCCCTTGGTCCTCTTTAGCCAAAGTCAAGTACTCCAAGCTCTTTGTTCCCTCTTCTGATTATACATTTCTGCCTTAAAAATCACCGCAAAACTTAAACCAACAATAGTTATTTATTATCTCTCACATTTTCTGTGCACCAAGAATTGGGAAACAGCTCAATTGGGTGATTCTGTCTCTGGGTCTGTCATGTAGTTGCAGTCAGTTGGTGGCTGAAACATAAACAGGGGTGGGGTCTCAAGTAGCAGGGGGCATTTCTCTCTCTTCATGGCCTCTCAAGCCCTCTCCATGTGGTCTCTCCAGCTTGGTGACCTCAGAGAGGCAGACTACTTACTTGGAGATTCAGGCTTCCAAAGGTGAGCATCCCAGGAGAAATTGGCAGAAGCCTTTTCTAAGCCACCGGAGTCACTTCCACCCTACTCTAGTTGTCAAGGCAGTGACAAGGACAGAGCCTGCCCAGTTTTAACTGGACATATGGGCCACCTCTTGATGAGAAGAGTCTATGAATTTTCACTAATATTTTAACTCACTACAGTGCCTAAGAGCTGGTTTTATTCAGGAGCTGGTTGTATTCAGGATGTTGACGAAGCTCACAGAGCTAATACATAAAATCCAAAAGCTAATTTATAGTGAGAAATATAACTGTCAAGCAGCTCACACACTGAAGCCAGCCTGACACATCCATTTTCATCCAGTAGATATCCTATGCTGGATACCAAAATATCAGAATATCAATTGCTGAGTATAGAATTAGACAAGAAGAATAAAAATGTTTTGAATGTTTAATGTCACCAGGATTTCATCTCCTCACTGCTCAGGAGATCATGTTGGCATGACTAGGCTTTTTATTTTTTCCCATACAGTGCTGCATTGATGGTGCCAATATTTGCTTTTCTTTCTTCTTTGCTTGAAATTTTTACACCAATCATATTTCCTCCATATTGAACATTTTTTAAAATGTTAATATGATGCGTACCATGTTTTGCTGCCCTTGAATAAGTGTCTATTTAACATGCCTTTCCAAATCTTTGTGTTTAGAAGACAATCTTCCCTATGTAACAAGCATTAATCTCTACCTAAAAGTCAGTTGTTCAAAAAATACCATTTGTTTTTTATTTAAATAAAATTAAATAATTCCACAGGGCCAGTGAGATATTAAACACTAATCATTCTTCAGACTTTCCACCTCCCGGTGTTGGTCAAAGGTTCTGGGTCTAACAGTGACCTTTGACTGCTCATGAGCTCATTACACATGGTGCCTTGATGATGCTTGATGTTGCTTCTTTGCCATTCTCACAGCACAGGCTGGAAACCATGTAGCTAAGTTCAGACTCCTCTGAGTAGTTCTTGCCAGATCCCTGGAGAATCGCTGCCAAACGGTATGCTATCCTACTTGTCTCCAGGATCTACCACACTCTGTTTCCTTTATAATCTCAGCCCCCATAAGACCTACATGTTCTTCCATTCTGCTTTGAGTCAATCTGGTCTTATCCCTTCAATACACTGTAGCTTTTCAAAATATAGAAAAATAAAAGTGTGCACCAATGGCTTCAGGTAGGCCCTGCAAAATCTCCGAGGCCATACATTAAGGAAGAAATTCTCTTTGTTGAGCTCTACTTATCAACTACCTTCCTGATTAACTGAAACACTTCATTCCCTCTGTTAAGCACTTGGACTGACTCCCAGCATAGACTGAACGTGTCTTTCTAGAAGGTGTGTCTAGAATACCTTGCATTTCTCTGTTCCAACCCGTTGAGTTATATGTTTACCAAGAATCTAATGTGTTAAATAGAAAATCTATTTGTCTATTTTTCTTATTATTATAATTTTATACTTTAAGTAAACAATATATATGAAAGAAATATGGATACAAAGAGTGCTGTTTCTATTAAAATTAAATTGAAGGTTTTAGAAAGACCCAAGGTGAGTTGCTAAAATATAAATCACTGTTAAATTAGGGCATGAGTAAGACAACTGTAAAAGTTTGAAAAAGTCATGAAAATATAAAGGAATTTTGCACTCTAATTGCTCTCCAAATATCTGCATTTTATCACTCCTCTTTATAGAGATGAAAAGTAGAAATTATAAATAAAACATGATGGATGTGCATTTCTGAAAGGGATTTGATATGGAAATCCAACCAGTAGACCTGGACTAAAGGTTTTTTCCTAGATAGAGTGTCAGTCTAATCAAGAAATGTTGTCTACCTAGCAGGGTTTCATAATTACTATAGGTTAGTGACTGCTGAATATTTTGCATTCTTCTCTGCTCTGAATGAAATTTTTATGGTATTTATCCCATTCCTGGTTCATCATTGCATATTCAATGTATATCTTCAGACCATGAAGAAAAGCATCTGCTTCTAATGAAAAAAACTGCAGGTCACCCAAAGATCCTGAATTTTGAGCTGGATGCAGTGACTGGATTGGACTTTAGGTTGTCTTGCTTAAAGAGGGAGTGAATGTGTTCCGCATGTGGAAAGAAGGGTGAAATGCATATCTAATGACCATAAGAATGAACTCTGGATGAGACTGGCTATCTGTTCATAAACTGTGATCTTCTTCTTTCTGGGAACACAGCTAGAATACATCACTGAGAATAACTTCTTACCTCGCAGTTGGATCTGGATATGCAGTGGAATTCTAGCCAATGAAATGTGAGCAGAAGTGATATGTGCCACTTCCAAGCTGATGCATACAAACCTTATACTTGGTATCCTCCATGTTTTTTCTCCTTCTGCCAGTTTGATGCAGATGAGCACAGTTGTCTTGGAAGCCACGTGTGGAAGATGGGTCTTATAATCAGTCCATAATGCAGATACAAGCAACATAAGGATGCTTAGCATCTTCAAATGTGCCTCCATGAGTAGCAGGTAGGAATCTTATTCCACAAGCTCAGATGTGCAAGAAATATTCATTTGTTATTTCATTTAAATACAGTTAAACCCACACCCAAATCCAAGCTCCCACCCACCAGGCTGGTGGGAAATGCAATTTCAGCTTTTATTAAGGCTACCCTGTTTCCTAGAGATCCTTAACACCAAAGAGCCTTGAAGGCCTCTCTGGTGGTCAGTTTCTCTGTTTGCCCTGGCTCCCACTGAGCTGCTCTGTCATCCCATCCATACATTCTCTTTAGGTCTGGTAGTTCTGCTGCTTCTGAGTCCTGCTTATGACTCACTTGGTGAGTCTGGAAGCATCTGGGCATGATGAGCTCCAGAGTCCCTGAGCCCATCACAAACCATCCCAGTAAGGACTGTCACTTACCTGGAGGGCTGCCTCTAAATTATGCATAGGTCCTTGCTCTCACCAGGTACCCACAACTTCTGGACTCTTTCCAACCTCAGACCAAATCTCAATCTGTTTCTCTTTCTCTCTCCTCTTCGAAAGCCATCTTCTTCTCTCTCCATGCAAGTTGTGGAACGGGTAAAATTGTCCTTTAATGGACTGAGGTTTTACAAAGGATAGAGCGTTAATGACTTTAGCCACACTATCTCCATGTGACCTGTAAACATGCATGAGACAAAATTACAAAACCTGACTGATTGTTTGAAATGAGGGAAGAGAAAAATATGCAGAAAACATTATAATTTCAAACAAATCATCATGGTATATCATCTAAAACACTTGAATTTTTCTTCAAGGTGTAGCTGGAGCTGGTTTTCACAGGCATATGGCAGCAAATGCTTATTAAGTTGATCACTTCAAAACATTGACCATTAAATTATAAATGTTTCCACTAACAGGAGGCTAAGTGGTGACTTTGTATGAATTGAATGCAATTCTAGATATTAATTGTAATCAAACAGTTTCTATGGGTCCCTAGATGTTTATTTACTTATTCAAAGGTTGTCAAGTTTTAAGAAGTATAAAAATGACTGAATTTGGGCAGGAATTGTGTGAAAAAATATTTGAGTGACTCATGAAAAGAGAAATACCATAGGCTGTGAGAGCAAAATAAACTGTGAAAATGGAATTGGCAGAGAGCACTAAAGAAAAATAAAGACCACTAGAAATTAGAAAAAAAATGAGAGAAGCGTCCAACATATACCAATAATCCATAAGCGCTAATCAATATGGATGAGCATATGGCGAATATATCAGTGACAACTGTGAGCACTGAGATGCAGAATCCTGGAGACAGAAATTACACATGGAAAGTGAATACACAGAATGCTGTAATGAGAACTGCTGTCTGGGAGATACAAGCAGCTAAACTCCATGGAGAGCATAAATAATTGTACAATTCTGCAAAGGCACTTGCTTCAATGGGTCCCTAGATCAAATCACTGCCAGGAAGTGGGTCCCACTGCTTTGAAAACTCAGTCAGATAATGCAAACATGTTCCTGTTTTATTAATAATTCTTAAAACATGCTGAAATGATGCATGTTGAAGCAAAGCACCTAGGATTTTCTTATATCTAAGTCCTCAGAAGATACATTAATCTAAACTACCCCACCCCCACCCTCATGCACTGATGCATCACAGCCATCATTTCATGTTGCTACATAGGAAACAATAAGAACATAAGGGAATACATTGTACAGTTTAACAGTACAAGGTATTATTTATTTATAATTTTTATTTAATTATTATTGAATAAAAATTATTCAGTTCTTCCTAATTGTGTAAAAACTCTCAAAACAATAGGTTATCAGAGCAGGGTCTTCATCTATGAGGACTGGGCCCATCAGGGTGCCTTTATGGAAGAAGTAAACTTTTCTGTAGGTCTTGAAAGTTCTGCAGAGTATGTGAACAAGCAAAGAACATTAGAATCACAGTAATCATTTTGAATGTGATTTGAATTTGGAATTTTACATACACCACTTGTAAACTTGTAAATTTTTTATTGCTACTGAAAATGAGAGTTTCCTGGAGGACACTGAAAGCATATTTTAATCCCCACGGAGTTTAATAATAATATCTTAAGCATTGTATCCAATTACTACATTTCCCTGGAAGTTATTAGTTGATGCATCTGTTTTTGGATAAAAACAAACATTAGCTTTGGCTTGATATGAAATTTATGTAAATTTTGTTGCAATAGTTACTAATCATAAATAATAAAAAGCACTTTAGCTAGTGCTCTTTTGGGGTGATACATTGAGTATGTAAATCCTCAGAAAAGGAAAGTGATTGCATGAAAAGAAATTGGCACAAGAAGAAATGAAACTGCCATCCTAATTTGGCAGAAACTTATAAAATGCAATAGTCCACAGAGACCACATTTACCATTTTGATGAGCTAGGGGAAACTGGGTATGAGGCAAATATTCACAAAGCAGACTTAATTCAAAGCATTCCAAGGCACGTATACCACTGGTGCCTTGGAGACGTACTTCACTAATAATTATAAGAAAATGGGTAGGTGTCCAGGACTAAGTGTATGTGATCAAACTTTTAGAAATTGTACGTGGAAAATTAAAAATACAATTTTAATATTCTATCATACATGTGAGCTATGCTGATGCCAAACAAACAAGCAAACAAACCTATTTATATTTAAAATATAACTAAAGTACATGTAAAATAACTACAGGATTTTAGAGCTAGCAGATAGGAAACATAATTTGCTCCCTATTCTCATCCAATTTAAGAGTTGTTTTTGCAGTATGGCTTACAAATGGCCAGGCCACCTTCTGCTCAAACAGGTGCAGTATCTCACTGTTTCTCTAAGAAGTCTATTTTGTACAGCTCTAATTCATGAGAATCTTTGCCTTCTGCTTAACCAGGATTTACCCTCCTGTGACTTTTATGTTCTGATTCAAGTTTTGCTCTCTGAAGCTTCAAAGAAACAGTTTAATTCAAATCAGTTCAATCAATAAGTATCATAGTGTATCTGTGCCGTGGACTGCAGTAGGTGCTGGTATACAAACAGTCTTTGACTTCTCTCGTCTGACTCAATGGCTATCAAAAATTCCAGAAGACAAATTTCGCATCCTCCTTGATTCTACCCTACAAATCAAAGGACTCCAGGTCCCTGAAACATAGTAAGATCCTTTACAATACCAATCACTCAATTTCTAAATTTGTGCAACCAGATGTTAAATGGGAAGTTTCTTGCATTAATATTTTGCATCTGGGAACAGGAATTCTATTTTATAGGATGTGCTGGGGAAGCAGGGGAGAAAAACTGGTCTAGCTCCCTTAGCTGATCACACCTCAAAGATAAATAAGTTGTGAGAGCGACAGGGGAGAACAATTATTAGTCATGATTTCATTGGAGATACTTGATAGACTGCTGGGTATTTCTCTATTTCCATTGGTTTTTCTCCTATTTTCATCTCCTCAACTCAAGTCAAGGAAGAGGGGATTTGTTAGAGAATATTCAGAGAAATTTGTAATGTGTTCCTGGAGTTAGAACAACTTTTATCTGAAGAGGTGGAAAGGTGTAAAGGTAAGAGACTATGGGTATCTATTCCTAGATGGGGAAAGAGGACTCCAGGGGTAAAACTATACCTCTAATGGTAGTGAGGAAAACTGTAAGTGTCACAGGGACCAGAAGGGACCATACAAAAGGGAAATGGACTTGGACAGAAAACCCTGGCCCCAGAGGTCTGTCTGCCTGGGCTAAATGAAACCCAAAGAGTTGGCATGAGCTACCAATAGAAGCAGAAGCTGATGAGAGTGGTAAGCTGACAGCTGTACAGGTCATCTCCCATGCTAAGAAACATTATGATAGGTTTGAGGGAGTGGTCTCCAAAGAAGCAATAAAAACCCTTGTGGTAGATTGATTATAGTAATGCCCCCAATTCCTCTCCTTCCCAGTATCCAAGCCATTTGCAATGTGATGTACTGCAATAGAGGAGAGGCTTATTTCTCCAACCCTTTAATATGAGTTGGCCTTGTGACTTGCTTTGGCCAGTAGCCAATAGAATGTGATATAAGTGACAATGTGCCAGTTCTAAGCTCTAGGTCTCAAAACACCCTGCATCCTCCCTCTCCCCCTCCTCCTCTACCTCCCCTCTCTTTCTCTTCTCCTCCTCCACCTCGTGTGATCTCTATGAAAACAATCCTGGACTGGTTTACTGGACAACCCAAAATGTGGCTCAGTAACCCCAGTTGCTGCAGTCAACAGCCAGCCAATTGCCAAAATTATAAAAGCACCTCAGCTCAGACCAGAACTGTCCAGTGAAGCCTAACCAAGATGACCAGAACCTCCCAGCTGATTGTAATCTCATGAATAATTGGTTCCATTTTAAACCAATGAGTTTTGGGGTGATTTTTTATGCAAGCAGTAGCTAACTAATATGGTACCAATGAGATGAAGAGCATTTTGGCATCTACCACATTCGAATTATCATTACATCAATCAAGAAAAACCTTTTCTGTCTCATTCCCTTCAACCTGCCACTTTTCTCCACCCCAAAGTAACTACAGGCAGCTATTAAGTGGGACAAGTAATGTGGAAGAGGATGGTGGAAAATGAAAAAGCTGACTCTTCCACTTCTCCAACACAGATTTCTAAAAATGAGTCAGACCCAAGCTGGGTGGCAAAGAGAACTTTGAAATTGAATGAGAGTTTCAAGTTTTGATTTTAGATTGAGCTGGATATTCCATACCTGAAACTGACAATGTGCATAACTAAGAGGAACTGAAAAGGCTTTGAGATGTGCCCATATGGGAAAAGCTCTGAAATCCAAGCAAGAAAGGTATGATACAGGACATTTGAAAAACACTGATGCAGGAAAAATGAATTTCATAATTTCACCCTTCTGAAGCCAGCTCATTCAGGAAATTGCCTACATGTGTTTCTTGATTATAAATGCTTGTCTATAATGAATGGGGTATTTTCTCCAACATGTTCTCAGGGTTAATCCACTTCTTACTGGAAATAGAATATTATTTCAAAACATATCAGTTTTAATAGGGCTATAGCTTGATTACTTTTAGTACATTATTTTATACATAAAAATTTCTTCATGACAATCAAAATATTTAACCACATCCCACATTAAATGACCAAATAAGTACCTTTAGTAGGAAAACCACCATGCTAGAGCTCACCCTCTTACACTTTTTTTCTCCTTGAAATTCCACAAAACAATGACAGAAACAATATCTTGTAATTTCCATTTGTGGCAAAACTAGAAAACAAATATAATCCACAGATTCCAAAATTGGTGTAAGGGCTGATTAGAGCAGCTGAGATTAGGCTGCAGCTATATGGTTAAGAGCCACGAGGGGAAATGAGGGAACAGAAACATTCTGAAGGTAAGGGGCTAAAGTGCAATAGCTAAATCCTCTGTGATCTCGAGAAGGGACCAGGCTGAGGTTGGCAAGAAGCCATGAGAGGAGTTGGAGAAGTTTGGTACAGATGGCATAAGTGGGGACTCAGGGACTGCAACTCTTAGGGAGATTCTAGAGAATACACACCCTGAAGTTCAGGGAGGAGAACTTTGGCTTCAGTATTTTTTACTTGGCATATCTTGGTGACAGAAGTTAACTTTTACACTTGTAAGCAAAACCTAAACTTCTAAATAAGATAAAAATCCACAGCCTAACCTCAAAGTCAAAGTATCCTTTTAATTATAACCTTCTTCAGCATACATTACTTTCTCCACTTCAATATTTCAATGTGAACTTATTGCACCTGGTAGAATGGAATTCAGTTACTGAAGCACATTATTTCATTTCCACAGTGGTTTCTATAACACCACTTATCATAAGGGCATAGAATTTTTTTGCCAATTTCTCCAATGTGTAGTGATTTTTCCCCTCTTTTTAGTATCTGATAAACATAAATGTAGACTGTAATGACTTCAAACCATCAATTACTTTAGACTATCATCTGTCCACAATTGAGTGGTAAACAGAAAGAAAAATCAAGAATAAGAATATATTAACTCTCTAAAAGGATTATGAAACATAAAGTATAGCCATTTTTTAAATCTAGCTTCATTAGGGTCATTATAGGAAAGAAAAAACTACAAGTACATTCACTGTAAAAGTGGTAATTTCTTAAGCCTCATTATGGCTGTCACATTTATTTGTAATTTTTCTCCTTCATACATTACCCTACTGTTGTGAAATTATCCATATTTTCCTAAAGATAGCCTTCTTTTCCACACTCCTTTTCCTCTTTGAAATGGTGCTGATATGGCAAGAGAGGTATCTGTAATGGAACACATAGTCCCTTTTCCAGGAAGAAAAATGTTTAAATTAATACTTAAATTCACTTTGACTCTATACCATTTTATAACTTTATTACATCCCCTAAACCTGGCTGTATTAGTCAGGCTTTGCCTGGGAAACAGAATGGACAGATATATATATATATATATATATATATATATATATATATATATATATATATATATAATGAGATTTTTATAAGTATTATCTCACATAACTATGGGGATGGGCAAGTCCAAATTCCATTGGGTAAGCTGGGAACTCTGATGAAGGTTTTCAATGTATTCCCTAAGAGAAGCTGGCTGGCTGAAGTAAAAATGGAAATTCTCCCTTCTGGCTGATTAAATCATCAATTTTCTTTTTTTTTTTTTTTTTTCACTTTTCCTTTTAAAGCCTTCAACTGATTGGATGAGACTTCTTTCATTGTTGAAGGCAATCTCTGTTGTTGATTGTAGATGCAATCAGCCTTTTATGCAGTCAACTTACTGATGATTTAAGTCCACAAAATATCCTCACAGTAATGATCCAGTCAGTGCTTGTTTGACCAAACAACCAGACACCATCACCTGGCCAACTTGACCCATGAACTTAACCATCACACTGGCCATCTTCCCTCTTCTGTGGGGTATCATCAACAGCCAGAAGGAGATATATTGGTCCCTTGGTTCTTTATTTCATGAGCCAAAGATAGAGAAACATAAAATTATGTCTTAAATGTTGACACAATTTCTAAACCAAGCAAATCATCTCTTCTTTAGTTTTAGGTAAAGAAGTTGGGAGAACTGGGCAGAGCATAATTGGGCACTATTATTTACAAATGGTAGGCAATGGCTAATAGTGACCCTTCCAGATGGAGCGAGGAGCAGATCTTCCCATACTAGATTGCCAATTCCTGTATTGACTCTAGACCCCTGATTCATGTTGCCATCAATTGCCATAGCACTGTGGCTGCCCCAAGGAATAAGGAAAGTTGCTAAAGATTAAGTCATTCTTTTAGGAATAAATATATTGAGGAATAATGAGTTAGTATTTAAGCATGTATTTAAATGTAGGTGTTTGAGGAGGGTGGAGTGTAAAGGTTAAGGGCTTGGCCTGAGATGGACAGAGTCCAAAGCCCAGACCTGCTAGTAACTGGCTGTGTAACTTTTAGCAGTTCCCATAAACTCTCGGATCCTAACCTTTTTCACCATTAAAATGGAGTTAACAATTGTACTGATATGTAGGCTTGTAGACAGCATTGAAGGTGACAGTGAATGTTAAGGGCTTAGTATACAGTAAACACTCAACAAATAATCACTATTACTATTATTGTTCTTGCAAAGATCCTTAGGTCTATAAAAACTCTTCATTGAGTTCCACATGGAGTCTAAAGTATAATGTTTACTCCCCATAACATGGCTATATGCCACCTTTGTTTCCTGTTTCATCTCTTTCATCCTTCTATTCATGTGGCTTGATAATTACTACCTATGCACTTCACTGGTCTAGCATCTATTTTGATGGGAATTCTCCATTTTCTGCCTATTTAAATACTGCCTAACCTTCAGGGTTCCACCCACACCTCACCTCTTCCACAAAGCTTCCTCCCCACATGAAATCATAGGATGTTAGTAGAAACCCCAGGCCTGAGGGGTATCCTGGAACATGGAACTTTCAGTGTGAAAACAGGGACAGCACCAGACAAACCAATATAAGTTGGTTCCTTAGAGCTAGAAGAGATTTCAGAAATTCTCTAGATCAACTTTCTTCATTTACTGATGTGAAAACAGGGAATCTAAGTGACTTAACAGTGAATTAACTGGATAAATGGCTTTGTGGTAGGTAGAGCTGGAATTGGAATGCAGCCTTTCTGATTCCCTCTGCCTTCTTCTAGTTTCTCCCAAACTACTATGATACAGTGTGTTTTAAAGGCAGATACAGATGCATGAGAAAGCATAGGGACTTGCAAATAAAAATGTTTTAGTTTGAATTCATGATCTGTTATTTACTAGCTATGTAAACTTAGACAATTGATTAAACACTTTTAAACCTCAGTTTTCCCCGTCTGTAAAATGGGATAACACTACTTACTTCACAGAGTTCCTGTGGAGATTAACCAAAATAATACATATGTAAATTTACTTATCACAGCTTGAATAGTAAGCAATCAATGCATGAGGATGATGCTGGTGATGATTACCATTTCACTTAGCACTTGTCTTCTTACATTTTTTCTTTTTTTTCCCTTTGAATTCCACATATTTATGTGGAATGTCACAGTTTGTAAAACATATCTACATACAGACATACCTCATTTTATTGTACTTCACTTTATTGTGGTTCCCAGATATTGTATTTTTTACAAATTGAAGGTTAATGGCAACCTTGCATCAAGCAAGTCTATTGGCACCATTTTTCCCAACTGTACATGTTCACTACGTGTCTTTGTGTCACATTTTTTTTAAAACAAAAACACATTTATTTGGGATCTTAGAATTGCAATTCAGGTAGAAACCTAAATTGTGTCCCAAATTGGCGCTGTCAGGCAAGGTTTTTTTTTCTTGTGTATTATTATTTTTTTCCACATTTACCACCTTACTATTAACACCTTGCAGTAGTATAGTACATTTGTTATAATTCATGAAAGAACACTTTTATAATTGTATTATTAACTATAGTCCATCATTTGCAATAAGGTTCACTGTGTTATACAGTCTTATGTTTTTTTTTTTAATTTTTATTCTAGTAACATATATATGACCAAAAATTTCCCCTTTTAACCACATTCACATATATAACTCAGTGCTGTTAATTATATTCACAAGGTTGTGGTACCATCCCCACCATCCATTTCCAAAACTTTAGAATCAACCCAGATAGAAATTCTGTACAATTTAAGCATTAACACCCTATTCCCATTCCCTACCCCCAAATCCCAGTAAACTATATTTGAGATTCTGACACTATGAGTTTGCTTATTCTAATTATTTCATTTCAGTGACATCATACAATATTTGTCCTTTTGTGTCTGACTTATTTTACTCAACATAATGTCTTCAAGGTTCATCCACATTCTTACACGAATCAGAACTTTATTCATTTTTACTGCTGAATAATAGTCCATTGAATGTATATACCACATTTCATTTATCCATCCATTGGTTGATGGAAACGTGGGTAGCTTTCATCTTTTGGCAATTGTGAATAATGCTGCTATGAACATTGGTGTGCAAGTATCTGTTTGAGTTCCCTGCTTTCAATTCTTTTGGGTATATATTGAATAGTGGATGTGCTGGTTTGAATGTATTATGTCCCCCAGAAAAAGCCATATTCTTTGATGCAGTCTTGTGGGGCAGACATATTAGTGGGGATTAAGTTGGAACGCTTGGATTAGGTTGTTTGCATGGAAATGCGCCCCACCCAACTGTAGGTGAGTACTCTGATGAGATAATTTCCATAGAGGTGTGGCCCCACCCATTCAGGGTGGGCCTTGTTCAGTGGAGCAATATAAATGAGCTGACAAACAGAAGGAACTCGGTGCAGCTGAGAGTGGCATTTTAAAGAGGAGCTACAGCCAAGAGGGACACTTTGAAGAAAGCACAGGAGCTGCAGATGAGAGACAGTTTGAAGAAGGCCGTTGAAAGCAGACTCTTGCACCAGAGAAGCTAAGAGAGGACAAACACCCCAAGTGCAACTAAGAGGGACATTTTTGAGGAACTACAGCCTAGAGAGGAACATCCTGGGAGAAAGCCATTTTGAAACCAGAACTTGGAGTAGACACCAGCCATGTGCCTTCCCAGCTAACAGAGGTTTTCTGGATGCCATTGATCATCCTCCAGTGAAGGTAACTGATTGTTGATGACTTACCTTGGACACTTTATGGCCTTAAGACTGTAACTTTGTAACCAAATAAACCCCCTTTATAAAAGCCAATCCATTTCTGGTGTTTTGCATTCCGTCTGCATTAGCAAACTGGAACAGTGGGATCACCAGGTCATATGGTAATACTATACTTAGCTTTCTGAGGAAGTGCCAAACTGTCCTCCACAGTAGCTGCACCCTTTTACATTCCCATCAGCAATGAATGAGTGTTCCTGTTTCTCCACATCCTCTCCAACACTTACAATTTTCTTTTTTTTTTAATAGCAGCCATTCTAGTGGGTGTGAAATGGTATGTCATTTTGGTTTTCAGTTGCATTTCCCTAGTAGCTAATGATGTTGAGCATCTTTTCATGTGCTTTTTAGTCATTTGTGTATCCTCTTTGGAGAAATGTCTATTCAAATATTTTGCCCATTTTAAAAATTGGGTTGTTTGTCTTTTTATTGTTGATTTGTAGGATTACTTTTTATATTCTGGATATTAAAACCTTATTGATGTGTGGTTTCTGAATATTTTCTCCCATTAAGTAGGTTATCTTTTCATTTTCATGCTCAAGTCCTTTGATACACAAGTTTTAAATTTTGATGATGTCCCATTTACCTTTTTTTAATTTTGTTGGTTTTGCATTGGGTATAAAATCTAAGAAACCATTGCCTAACACAAGATCCTGAAGATGCTTCCCTATATTTCTTCTAGGAGTTTTAAAGTTCTTGTTTTTATATTTAGGTCTTTGATCCATGTTGAGTTAATTTTTGTATATGGTATGAGATAGGGATCCTTCTTCATTCTTTTGCATATGGAGATCCTGTTCTCCCAACCCCATTTGTTGAAGAGACTATTCTTTCCCAATTGAGTGGACTTGAAAGGCTTGTCAAAAATCAATTGGTCATAGATGTGAGGGTCTATTTTTGAACTCTCAATTTGATCTCTTTCACCTATATATCTGTCCTCATGCCAGTACCATGCTGTTTTGACCACTGTAGTTTTGTAATAAGTTTTAAGGTTAGGAAGTCTGAGTTCTCCAACTTCATTCTTCTTTTTCAAGATCAGTTTGGTTATTTAAGGCTGCTTACCCTTCCAAATAAATTTGAGAATGTCTTTTCCATTTCTGCAAAGTAGGCTGTTGGAATTTTGATTGGGTTTGCATTGAATCTGTAAATAATTTTGTGTAAAATTGACACCTTAACAATATTTAGTCTTCCAATCCATGAGCATGGAATGTCCTTCCATTTATTTAGATTCTCTCTGATTTCTTGTAGCAAAGTTTTGTGGCTTTTGTGTACATGTTCTTTCCATCCTTGGTTAGATTTCTTCCTAGATACTTGATATTTTTAGTTGCTATTGTAAATGGAATTTTTTTCTTGATTTCCTCCTCAGATTGCTCATTACTAGTGTATAGAAACACTACTGATTTTCATGTGTTGATCTTTTACCCACTACTTTGCTGAATTCATTTATTAGCTCTAGTGGCTTTGTTATAGATTTTTCAGAACTTTCTGTATATAGGATCATGTCATCTGCAAATAGGGAAAGTTTTGCTTCTTCCTTTCCAATTGGGATGCCTTTTATTTACTTTCTTAGCCTAGTTTCTCTGGCTAAAACTTCCAGCACAATGTTGAACAAGTGGTGAAAATAGACATCCTTGTCTTGTTCCTGATCTACAGGGGAAAGCTTTCAGTCTTTCACCATTGAATATGATGGTAGCTGTGGGCTTTTCTCTTTGTCTGAATTCATTCTGTTTTTAAGACTCCAATAATAGGGTTAAGACCCATCCTGGTTGAGGTAGGACACACCTTATCTGAAGTAACCTCATCAAAAGGTCCTACTTACAATGGGTTCACACCCACAGGAATAGATTAGACTTAAGAGCACGTTTTTTCTGGGGTACATGCAGCTTCAAACCACCATAAGGTATGTACATTGTTTTTTTTTAGATATAATGCTATTGCCCACTTATTAGACTATGGTATGGTATAAACATAGCTTTTATATGCACTGGGAAACCAAAAGATTCATGTGATTTGCTTTGTTGTGATAATCGCTTTATTGCAGCAGTTAGGAACTGAACCTGCAATATCTCCAAGGTATGCCCGTGCACTATTTGATTTGAACCTCTTAACAACACTTGGAAGCAAGTTATTACCTAGCTTTTTGGTTAAAAAAAGAAAAGAATCTCAAGAAGGTAAATAATTTCTCTTAGTTCACTCAGTGGGGTCAACAACATCAGGGCACACACCCAAATCTGATTCATAGTCTAGTGCTTTTTAATTTTACTGCCTTCCTATTGTTTTTTTTTTTTTTCTTTCTCATGTGTGTGATTTATGTCTCCATCCCTCCAGAGGCAAGGGCCTTTGATGGCAGAACCATCTACCAAGCATTGCTGTGATCAAGTTGGTCTTTCAGTATCATGGTCCTCAGTCATAAATTGCCAGAGTAATCTCTGCCCCACCTACCTTGCAGGGAAATTATGAGGAAGCTTGGAGAACATACACATGAATGTGTTTTTGTAACTTCTTAAATGCTGCACAAATATAGGGCATCTCACCCATCATTCTTGCTGATTGGTTTATGTGGTTTTTAGTTATGTTAGGAAAAATGAGACAGCAGTCAGATTACCTTTGCATCTTTGTGTTTGTTTTAAGAAAAAAATAACAACTTTCAACTCCCATCTCTCTTCTTCTAAAACATTAACTTCTGGCCCCAGAAAAATTCCCATGTGTTCTCAAATCACAAAATAATCATTAAGAATAAAAGGCAAAAGCATCTTATAATACTGTGCTTTTAAGCATTTCTTTGCTCTGAGATCAGCTATTTCATACCTGTAGTGTTCTGTCTTGGACTGGCAGATGTTGTTTTATATGCAAATATGTTATCTCTCAAGGTAAACTGTAAGCTCCTTGAGGTCAGGGTAATGTTTCTTTCTTATTCTATCCCTAATATCTCTAGCATAGTGCCTCACAATTACTAAAATTTTTTCAGAATATTTTTTAGATGTTTAAAAAAAATTCTTATTTTTGATTGATTTTTTTCTACTTGCTAATTCCTCACAAGAAAGTTGAAATAGACTCTGTTTATGTTTTTTTTTTTGCTTTTATTTTGAAATAAATTCAAAGTTACAGGAACAGTTGCAAAAAGAATACAAAACCCATACACAGAACTCCAGCATACCCTTTTCCCCCTCCCCTGATACCCCGATCCACCAAATTTAACATGCTGTCACACCACCATTTCTTTCTTTCCCTCCCTCCCTATCTATCATCCATCATCTATTGCTCTGTCTTCTGAACATATGAGAGCAGGCTGCACACATCCTTGAACAAACAATATAATTCACATATACATTTCCCATGAACAAGAACATTCTCTTATGCATTCCCATTAAGTGCAGCTAAGAAGTTCAAGAAATTCAACATTGATACAAAGCTTACATTCTGTATTTCCTTTTTTTTTCCTTATGTCCCAACTGTGTCCCCTTGAGCCTCCTCTCCTCCATCCTCATATCCCATCCAGGATCATCCTTGGCATTTAATTGTCATTGCCTATATAGACTGTCTTTTTCTTTTTTTTTTTTTCTCAATTGTGGAAACATATATACAGCCTAAATCTTCCCATTCCAACCCCTCGCTAGCATTCCATTAGTGGGATTAATCATATTTAGAATGTTGTAATGCTCTCACCTTGCCACCATCCATTACTAGAAATTTCCCTTCATCCCAAATAGCAACCCTATTTCTTAACTGCCCATTGCCCCTTCCCCCACTTCTCGTAACCCATACTCTACTTTTCATCTTTATGGTCATATTCTATGATAAACTCTTTGTGTTTACTGTGGGCTTAAATTTAACCTCTTAAATCTATAACAAGCTTGTTTTTCTTTGATACCAACTTAACTTCAATAGGACACGTAAACTGTGTTCCTCTACTCCTCCATTCCCCCACCTTTATGTAGTTCTGGTCAGAAATTACCTATTATACATTGAGTCCAAAGCCACTGATTTGTCATTAGAGTTTATGTATTTTATATCATGTAGGAAGTAAATAGTGGAGTTATAAATCAAAAATTATTGACTTCTATTTGTATTCCATTGTGGTCAGAGAATGTGCTTTGAATATATTCAATTGATTTTTTTTAAATTTATTGAGACTTGTTTTATGTCACAGCATATGGTCTATTCTGGAGAAAGATCTGTGATCACTAGAGAAAAATGAGTGTCCTGGTGATTTGGGATGTAAGGTTCTATATATGTCTGTTAAATTTTTCTATCTCTCTCTCTCCTTTCTTTGTTTCTCTGTTGGTAGGGCTCCCTTTAGTATCTGAAGGAGGGCAGGTCTTTTATTAGCAAAATCTCTCAACATTTGTTTGTCTGTGAAAAATTTAAGCTCTCCCTCAAATTTGAAGGGGAGCTTTGCTGGATAAAGTATTCTTGGTTGGAAATTTTTCTCTCTCAGAATTTTAAATATGTCATGCCACTGCCTTCTCACCTCCATGGTGGCTGCTGAGTAGTCACAACTTAGTCTTATGTTGTTTCCTTTGTATGTGGTGAATTGCTTTTCTCTTGCTGCTTTCAGAACTTGCTCCTTCTCTTCAGTATTTGACTCTGATCAGAATATGTCTTGGAGTTGGTTTATTTGGATTTATTCTATTTGGAGTTCGCTGGGCATTTATGCTTTGTGCATTTATATTGTGTAGAAGGTTTGGGAAGTTTTCCCCAACAATTTCTTTGAATACTCTTTCTAGACCCTTACCCTTCTCTTCCCCTTCTGGGACACCAATGAGTCTTAAATTTGGACGTTTTATTTTATCTATTGCATCCCTGAGATCCATTTTGATTTTTTCAATTTTTTCCCCATTCTTTCTTTTGTTCTTTCATTTTCCATTCTGTGGTCATCGAGAAGGCTGAGTTGTTGTTCAACTTCCTCTAATCTTGTATTATGAGTATCCAGAGTCTTTTTAATTTGGCCAACAGTTTCTTTTATTTCCATAAGATCTTCTATCTTTTTATTTACTCTTGCAATTTCTTCTTTATGCTCTTCTAGGGTCTTCTTTATGTCTTTTATATCCTGTGCCATGCTCTTCTTCATGTCCTTTATGCCTTGTGCCATGCTCTCATTGTTTGATTTTAGGTCTTTGATTAATTGTGCCAAGTACTGTGTCTCTTCTGATCTTTTGATTTGGGTGTTTGGGTCTGGGTTCTCCATATCATCTGGTTTTATCACATGCATTAAGATTTTCTGTTGTTTTTGGCCTCTAGGCATTTGCTTTACTTGATAGGGTTCTTCTAGGATACGTAGGATTATTCAAAGACTAATCTCTAATTTGTCAGATCTACAGCTTGGTGGCATACACTTTCTCTAACTAGCCAGCAGATGGCATCCACAAGTCACCTATTCCCCTCAAGTCAGTTCTTCCTGACTTTGTCTTTGTGGTGTGTGGGGATCTGATTCTTGTGGGGTTCAATTGGTGCACTAAGTTTGGGTGTGTTGTTGGTGCTGTCCACCCTGAATGTGGGGCATGTGTCTGGGTGGTTAGGGAGGCAGGACAGCTTTAATAATCAAACTCCCCAGGTGTTTCTGGAGATTTAAGGCTGTTGCAAGAGTCTATGCCATCATTTCAGTCTTGCCACAGATTGTCTCTGCCGCTGACCCACAAGTCCTTGGTATTGGTGTAGGGTCCCTGGAATTTCCGAGTGAGTCCCCCTTCCCAGCTGTGCTCTTCCAGGACCTCTGCTGAGGGAAGGCTGTGCCACATCACAAGTGTGCGCCAGCCTCCAGGGAAGCCCTGGGCCGCTGGGCCATGCAGGGGTGTTCCCAGCCTGCTGTAAAGATGGTTGAATGGGGCATGTTAATTTCCCCCTTTTTGCACAGCTCTGCCTTCCCAGCTCTGGGACAATTAGCTGTGCGTGCACTAAAGGCCACTGTCCATGGCCGATATTGTGGCGTGTGCACAATGCTGTGGGAAACACTCTTGGTGCGGCTCTGGGCTATGGCTCCAACCCCAAGCAGGAGTGTCTCCAGCTCGCCGGGGAGGTATCTGCAAGGGGCGTGGTTTCTTTCTCCTTTTGGCTTCCTTGTATCCCCTGGCCCTGAGACAATCATGACCATGTGTGGGGAGGGCTATCCTCCATGCCAGACACCGAGGCATTGGCTACAGCCTGCTCCTGCAGTGCTTCACTGTGTGGTTCTCACTGCCATATCTGCAGCCACTCCTGGGTTTCTTTTTTTTCTTTTTAAAAGAACTAGTCCGTCTCCAAACACCAACCCACGGTTTCCCCACACTGCAGTGTGGCCGCTGGACTTTCTGCTGGCTTACTCACTCGTTTCAGAATGCAGATTCCTGGTTTCACCAAATGCAAGGTCCCTGCGGATTTAGCAGACCTTGTCTGGTTGGTGCATTGCTGGAACTGGTGTTCTGAGTCACTTTCTGGCTTTTATCTAGTATTTTTCACGGAGGTGTTTTTTTTTTTTGCCCTGTCTCACCTAGCCGCCATTGTAGGTTCTCCTCTGTTTATGTTTTAAGTCCCAAGTCCTGGAAATTTGCTTTCTGTCTCTTTGTTCTCTCCTTTTGCCAAATGTTCCACTCCTATCCACTTGGTATAGCGCCCCCCATGCTGTGTGATAAGGACAGCACCATCCTCTCCTGGCTCTCTGTACACTCTCTAGCCTGGGTGAATGGCAATAGGCAGGACAGAGATCTATTTGGATTTGTTTTAGGACAGAGCAAGAAGCAATTTATATTTTATCTGAATCTTTCCACATAAGCAGACCCCTATTTCCCTCATGCCTAAGGCTAACTCTACTTGTTAGAGTGAAACTTCTCAGTTTTAATAAGCAGTAGATGTTGTTTGCACTCATTTATCTCTGAGAATGTCACCTGGATGAAAATGTGCTCATGTCCTCCGTGAAGGTGATGATTTGCCAATATTGTGTGCATGGATTTTTCCACTCTGTGCAAAACTAAAGAGAAGGTTTTCCAGCTGCAGTCTAAGTATGTATAACCAGCAACTCCTATAGCTATCATTCTTGATAAAAATCTTCCCTTAGAAGCTGTATTCAAATCTAACATTTCACTTCTTAGGGCTTCAAATGCATTGCTCTGAAAAAATGAGAGTGATAATTGTTCTCCCTGCTTTAGATAGGGTTGTTTATTATTATTATTATTTTAATGAGGGTTAGATAAGGTGATGTGTGTCAAAGTCCTAGAGTAACACAGAACACATTCTCTACCTTTGATGACAGGTACCAGATTAGTCCTGAAAAGAATTTCCTAAAACATTCCCCTCTCTAATGCTACCCCTCAATCCCTAGTTCATGGAGGCATGAAACAGAATCAGATAGGAAAGTTACAATATTTCCAGTTTTGAAGACTTCTTGTCCACAACATATAGCATCGTCTAAAATAATGAATTTCTGCACAATCTTGGGAACAATCTTGCACATTATGGTTGGTTCCACTTCATTACCCAGCTATTTTGTACCTTCCCAGGTTGTTAGTCAAATTACCCTGCTGCCTAGCAAGTATCTGATTAATCTGGATTTTGCTAATTATGCCTGCAGCCATGAGGATTGGTCTAAACTGCTCTTTGTATTCTCTTTTGCTGAAGGTTTCAAATCAGTTTCCATAGAGTCTGTTGCAATGGCACTATGATTGCTTCCCTGATGAGTCTCTTCAAGGAATGCTCAGCCAAGAACTGTGTTTTAATTCTTCCTCAAACAGTTTTACAGGCAAGTATTTTCCCTCCAGGGAATCAGAGGTGTGTTTAGGAAAACAACAACAACAACAACAAAAACAAAGTATAAAGACATATGAAAAAAGAAGTACATATCAAGCCAGTATTGCTGCTCCAGTGACATGGCTGCAAGAAATGAGGCACAGGTAGATTGGATTCAGCCAAATAATAAAATAAATGCTTAGGATCAAGCCCTAAACCCAGTTTCAAACCTATAAAAACCTCTGAGGACTATCGTTCAAGAGGCAACAGTGCCACCTAGCTGTGTAAGATTGAGAAAAGGCACTGTCCTTTTCTAACCAAATCCTCCAGGCAGCCAACCTACTTTCTGATTTCAAGATTTACTAAGTAGAGTTCTGGGATTCTGGAAGATTCTTCCAGTATCCCCAGGAATGCATAGCTCTACGACACAGAATCAGAATGAGATACTTGGAAAGGCTCTCAAGGACCACCCAAAACACTGTTGAGAGTTCATGAAAATGAAGACCAAAATTGAATCACAAAGATAGTGCTAGAATGTAGCAGGTCTCTGATATGCTGATTGATTATATTTCCACTATTCTGTTAATTGCCACCAGAATCTGATTCCACAGCCATGACTACTTTTCATAAGGTACATAAACTCTGGGAAAAAACAAATAAAGGCACATGTGTTGGTAATTTTTTGACTATTGGAACTTGTCTTGTTCAGAAGAATCAATGTCAGTTGGTTTTCACTGCCATGAAATGTTTAAGTCCTAAAAAGCCCATTTGCCATAAAATACATCTGTTACTGGCCCATTGAGAAGTTTCCCAAACATCTCTTTAATATTGCAATTTTATGCTAGAATCATGCAGGTCTTTTTTTCCCCCTACAAATTGCAGTGGAGGCAGATTTAAAAAGAATGTAGTCTTGAGCCCACCAAGAGCAAGAGTGAGAGGCTTTGGGGCTCTGTGCCTCATCCCTCCCACCCCCACCCCCCAGCAAGAACTGGCAGAAACGTCTTTCTCAAAGCTCTAGAAAACAGTTAAAGGACTGCAATAGCAGGGCAAGTGCTAAATCAAGAAAAAGGCTACTTAAAAGTGGTAGGATCTCCTGGGGCCCTGGCTGGCCCCTCTCCCATCCCCTCACTGACTTGGCACTGAGCTGTCCCACACTCCCAGTACAGGTTCCTGGTCCCAGTTCTGGAGGGAGAAGAGCAACCCTCTGACCAATCTCTCTGGTGACAGCCTGAGGGACTAAACTAGGACACTTGTCTCAGGCTCACCGCCCCAGAACTTGCCCTGCATTTAGAAGGCAGCTCACAGAGCTCTCTTACAGAACTGCTATGGAAGAACAGTCAAGTCATGGCTTCTTGTGGCAAGGGATTGCTGGCTATAGAACATACAACATGGTGCCTGGGGCCATTAGAAAACTGTTTTCTTGGGAATAGGGAACATTTGTATCCATGTAAATGGGGGGATTCTTAGGCCAAGACAAGACACATGTGCAGGAAGGACCAGGCAGTCCTCTACATTTTGGTCTCAAGCTATTCTCTAAACTCATTGAATGGATAAACTCTGAAGGCAAGCACCTGGACAGGTCAATCTGCAAAGTCTGGGAAAGGTGGAGGTTTTTTCTCTTCTTTTTTGTTTTTTGTTTTTGTTAGCTCCTGGCATTCAAGAATAGCCAGGAGCTAATAAAGTTTAAGGAACAGATGCCTTAGATTCTAAATTCCAGCAATGACACATTAACATATCAAAAATGTTGAAACATATCAGGTTTCAACAAATGATTACAAAACATACAAAGAAACAGGAAGTGATGGCCCAGTCAAAGGAGAATATTAAAACATTGGCAACTATCAACGAGAAGGACCAAACCTGGGACACACCAGACAAAGACTTTAAAAAAGGTCCTAAAATGCTCAAAGAACTAAAGGAAAACATGGACAAAGAGCTGAAGTATATCAGGAAAGTTATAGAAGAACACAAGGAGAATATCAGTAGAGAGATGGAAATTCTGAAAAGAAACCAAATAGAGCTGAAGACCACAGTAACAGAAATTAGAAATTCCCTAGAGAGGTTCATGAGAAGACTAGAGCTGGCAGAAAAAATAATTAGTGAACTTGAAGATAAGATGATTCAAATCATCCATTCTGAGGAGCAGAAAAAAGATAGAATGAAGAAAAGTGAACAGAGCCTCAGGAATCTGTGGGACACTGGCAGAGAGATTATTCAAAGAAATAATGGCTGAAAAAGTCCCAAATTTAATGACAGACATGAATATACATGTGTCAGTCTGAATGTATTATGTCCCCCCAAATGCCATTATCTTTGATGTAATCTTGTGTGGGCAGACTATCAGTGTTAATTAGATTGTAATTCTTTGAGCGTTTCCATGGAGATGCACCCCACCCAACTGTGGGTGATGACTCTGATTGGATAATCTCCATGGAGGTGTTACCCCACCCATTCAGGGTGGGTCTAAATTAAATCACTGGAGCCATATAAATGAGCTGATATAACAGAAGGAACTCAGTGCAGCTGTGAGTGATGTTTTGAAGAAGAGCTACAGCCAAGACAGACACTTTGAAGAATGCACAGGAGCTGCAGATGAGAGACAGTTTGAAGATGGCCATTGAAAGCAGACTCTTGCTCTGGAGAAGCTAAGATAGGACAAATACCCCAAGTGCAACTAAGAGTGACATTTTTGAGGAACTGCAGCCTAGAGAGGAATGTCCTGGGAGAAAGCCATTTTGAAACCAGAACTTTGGAGCAGACACCAGCCACGTGCATTCCCAGCAAACAGAGGTTTTCTGGACACCATTGGCCATCCTCCAGTGAAGGTACCCAATTGCTGATGTTGTTACTTTGGACACTTTATGGCCTTAAGACTGTAACTGTGTAACCAAATAAACCCCCTTTTATAAAAGCCAATCCATCTCTGATGTTTTGCATTCCAGCAGCATTAGCAAACTAGAACAATACATAACCAAAATAATCATTGAACTCTAAATCCAAATAGACCCATACCACAACATGTTATAATCAAACTGTCAAATGCTGAAATAAAGAGATAATTCTGAAAGCCACAAGAAAGAAGCTATGTGTCATGTACAAAGGAGCCACAATAAGATTAAGTGCAAATTTCTCACTGGAAACCATGGAGGCAAGAAGGCAGTGAGCTTTCATATTTAAACATGGATAGATAGTTCAAATGATATGGTAAATGTGGCAAAATACTAAAATTGGTGGATCTGGGTGTCTGGGGGGGCAAGAGTATGCTGGAATTCTCTGTATGAGATTTGTATTATTTTTGTAACTGTCCTGTGAGTTTTAAAGTATTTCAAAAAAAAGTTAAAGATAAATAAATACTTCAGGACAAGCCATAAAAATAAAAAAGATGTGGTCTCATGCCTTTATTGTGTTTGCTCAAAGCCTACTGTGGTGGCTTTGTAATGCATCACTGACTTGGCTAAACTGAATTACATTTCCCAGAATTTCTTTCCCTGTATGTTTCCAGTTAGCGTTGGCTACAAAAGTGAGACTTGGAAGGCTGAGGTGAAGCAGTAGCCATGTTTACTCTCAGAAGGTCCATGTAGGTTGAACCCTGTTTCAGTGTACTTAATGTTTGTGTGGATTTGCTGTTGCATTTGTTGACATGGATAGCAGCCAGGCCCACAGCTTCTCCAACTATCACTAGGAATTTTCCTTTATCTTCTCCAGATCCTGAGCTTGAGGCAAGTGCAGATGCAGGGTGAGAGCATCAGCTCCCTCCTCCAGGACACCTATTGTAGTGAGGTCGGAGGCTTGCACACAGGGATTGGCCAATGTGGGTTTCTGTGAGAGACAGATACAGGGTCCAGCTTGTTTCTTGCAAGTTCCAGTGTCTTATTCTCCCCCACTTTACATCCATTTTTCCTTCAGGCCACCCGAAACTCTAGGCTCAGCACCAAATCAGAAGAAACAGTTGAACTGAGCCTGACAATTTATATGAGGTCAAAACCTTATAATAGATCCTTTTCTCTACCTCATTTCCAGTGGTTCTGCTTCCGTGATTGACCCCTGGCTTATCCACCTCTCATGTTCACGTTATTAACTGGCCCGAGGAGAAGCACTGGTGGTAATAGATTCTGTACTTGAAGAAGGAAAGAGACTTGGGCACTGAGATATGGAGAACCCAAGGTGAAGACTTGAGCTGAAATGGGACTTAATAGAGATGAATAACCCTAGATTTAAATCTTTGGTTTTGGAACAGTGGAGTGTTGTTTCAGTCAAACTTTTCAATTCTATGGCTAATTTCTTATTCCAGGTAGTCACCTTGGCTTTCATTTCTCATTTCATTATTGTGAACAACTTTTTATTAAAATTTCTAGACTAATGGTGTTCAGTTGGCAGTAGGATTTCATGACTCAGGCTGTTTCTCCATATTCATGGAAGAACTAGGACATTACTCTGAATACTCTTTTAGCTGGAATGATTAGCTGTGGTCTTTCACACTATGGTCAATCAAATCATCCTGAAGCCCTACCACTACCTTGTTGATCCAAAAATAAAATTTCAAGTCTAAGCATTCTATCATTCATTCATTCATTCATTCCATCAATCATTCAACAAATACTTACTGAGCACCTATTCTGATTAGATATTGTTGTTTGATGCTGTTGGAACCAGCAGTGAACATAGTCCCTGACACATGAAGGGAGATTTTAAACAAATAATTGTATGGATCATTATTTAAATATAGTTAAAATACAAATGGATACAGTGCTACAGAGGAAAACATAGGGTGTTTTGAGAGCATATAGAAGGGGAACTAAACTAGTTGAGAGTAAAGGGGAATGTAAAAAAGGTTTCCTAAAGCAATGACATTTCAGTTGAGGCTAAAAGGTTGAAGAGGAATCAGGAAAGAAAGGGGGAAAGACCATTCCAGAAAGAGGAAGAAGTATGTGTGGAGGACTTGAGAAGAAGGGACTTGTTGTGTGGGACACACATACATAATATGCCTAGAGCAGGGGTCAACAAACTATGGCCCACAGCCAAATTCCACCTTTCTTCTGTTTTTGTAAATAAAGTTTTATTGGAACACATCCATGCCTATTTGTTTACATATTGTCTAGAGCTGTTTTTGTGCTACAAAGGCAGAGTTGAGTGGTTGCAACAGAGACCATGTGGCCCACAAAACCTAAATATTTACTAGATATTTACTATTTAGCTCTTTACAGAAAACACTTGCCAACACCTGAACTAGAGATTTGATTCAAGCTGTTTCTCCATGAAGAAAGCATTGGAGGGGGTACATAGACTCAAATGCAGGGAAATCAGTTAGAAGGCAAATGAAGAAATCAAAGAGAGTAGTGATGGTGAGGACAGTTTAATGGAAATTAAGAGAAGTGAGGAGATTAAGTAAGATTTAGGAGTAGAATCAATAGGCTTTGGTGCTTGGTTATAAAGTGGGAGGATAATGAAGGAGAGGAATGATGCCTGGGTTTCAGACATTAGTGACAGGGTAGATAGTAGGGGCCATTTATTGAAATGAGGTCTGGAGGAGACCCTGGACCAGAGGAGAGTCCGTAAGTTCTTTTTGACATACTGAGTTTGAGTGCTTGTGGTGATTTGTGGAGACCATTTTTTGGCACTTCTGCATAAAAGTTCTTAAAAAGGAACTGTTTAAGATTCTTTAAGGCTAGTTTGCAGCTATTGGTAGAAGTGGATTATTTCCTTCAGGCAATTAAAAGGGACAGCATTATCTTCCGATTCAAGGTCAAAGGCAGCTACTGGGAGACACTGAAAAGAATGGACAAGTCTAGGACATGTTGTATTAGTCAGAGTTCTCTAGGAAAGCTGAATTGGCAAGAGATCAATTGATCTATCTATCTATCATATATCATAAATATTATGAGACTTTTAATAAGAATTGGTTCACATGACTGTGAGGAAGAGCAAGTCCAAATTCCATAGGGCAGGCCACAAGCTGGGAACTCCAATGAAGGTTTTCAATGAGTTCCCCAGGAGAAGCTGGCTGGCTGAAGTATAGATGGGAATTCTGTCTTCTGACTGCTGAAATTATCACTTCTCCTTTAAGGCCTTCAACTGATTGGATGAGACTTCTCTCATTGTTGAAGGCAGTCTCCTCAGTTGATTGTAGATGTAATCAGCCATAGATGCAATCAACTGACTAATGATTTAAATCTGTCAATGAAATGCCATCATAGTAACAATCTGGATAGTACTTGCTTGACCAAACAACTGGACACCATAACCTGGCCAATTTGATCATGTCTAGTGAATGACAAAGAAATTCTTGGCCAAAACCAAGTTGTGTATTATGAGAAAAAAGGAGCTGGTATTTATTAATCATTTACCATAAGGCATATTTAATATGTTAGATGATTTCATCCTCAGCCTATACTTCTGCATTTAACACTCTTCACTTGGTTAATGGTTGCATTGTTCATCCCACAGTTTAACATTATTTCCTCACGGAAGTCTTCTCAACCACCCTGCATTAGTCATTCCTTCTGCCATTAATTTCAATGGCACCCTGTGCCTTTCCTTTTGTTATAATCATCTTCTCCTCATTACTTACTTGATGCATATTGTATCTGTAAGGTTAGTCTAGGTTATGCTGTTGTAACAAACATCCCCCAAATATCAGAGGCTTGAAACACAAAGGTTTTTTTCTTTTTATGACACTATATGTTCAAAGCAAGTCAGCAGGAGGGTCCTGCTCATGGTAGTTCCTCAGGGATCCCTGATGACAGAAGTTGCAATAGCTTAAGACATTGCTGTCTCAACTTATATTTCCGTGATTGCTATAGTCAGTCAAGAAAGGGCTGGACGCTTGAGCACTGGCAACTAAATGCATCCTCATGGAAGTGGCACATATCCATATTTCATCTAGACAAAGTCAGTCATTTAGCCAAATCTAACTTTGAAAGGGAAAAGGAAGTGCAATTTTTATATTTGCTCAGGGGTAGAAGAAAATTGGATATTGGCAAATAATAATAATTTCTATCATACGCAACTTTCCCATTGGACTATAAAAGTTTTTCTGTTTTGTTCACCTCTGTATCCAGTAGTATAGTGACTGGCATGTAGTGGGTACCTCCAAAGTTTTTATTAAATAAATGAAAGTGGCAAAGTTGGTATACAGATCTCAGCCTAAATGTCTCTGAAACTGACGTTCTTTCCACTCTACCATGCTGAGCCATAGACATATACTGTAATGGTTTGTTTCCATTCCTATAAATTCCCTAAAACATAGTTGGCTCCCAATAAAGGTTTGTATAGGAGCTTTTTCTTTCATATGAGATGAGAGAAACATCCATTTTCTTTCCCTTTGAATTTGTTCTAATTGAACAAGTCATCTGAGATGAGATTTTCAGGATAACTTGAGTATAGATTATGCAAGATATTAGAAACAAGATAAAACCTGCATGAGAAAAGCTGTGATATATAGCAAAGGGCACATAAGAAAAATGGCACTTTGTCAGAGTTTCAAAACCAGCTCAGAGGCCAAGCTGTTCAAATAATTTCTTACCTAAATTAATTTGTCACAGTAGCCTATCTTGACTAACAAAATAGAAGCTGAGGCACTAGGCAGCTTAGCAAAGGAGGGAATGGTCACAACAGTGTCTAATGCATCACAGTTCCAGAAGAGAGAGAGAGATTTTATTAGATTCCCAGATGTGGAATTATTGAGCCAAGAAGTGCAAACATTTTAAGGGCCTTGAATTATAACAGTCTCATAGAGAATTTGCAATGTCTTTTGACTGTAGCTAAAAAGTATACTCATTAGACCAATAAAATGTAGAGTTAACTTGAAATTAAAATTGACATCCACATATATACACATTACACACACAGCACACTATCCTTATAGTTTGGCTTGAAATCTTGAGGTGAAGAGATCAATGCTGATGGAATTATCTTTGCTTTAGTTTTCCATTTATGTTTTGCAAGAAAAGAATAGTTTTGATATTTTTACCTTATTACAAGCAGACCTCAATTTATAAACAAGTTTTATTCTATACATTTAATGATAAAGTTGATTGCTTAGAATTCTTGATGCCATTCCCAAGCTGAAAGAAATGGTAAAGTATAGTTAGTTTCCCAGATCAAACCCCACAGCCTATTTAACCCATAATGTGGCTGAACCAGAAAACATATATTCTGCTAAAACATAGTTGCGATTTGTGTTTATGTTAATGACTCTAACAAATGAGAAGCAAGCTAAATATCATTTTACATAAATCAAAACAATAGAGTCAAATAGGAAACTGCACCAGATATATATGAAATATATTTGAACCAGCATGATGTTAAATTTCAGACGCTCCATGGATACAAAATAAAGCAAGTCCAACTGGCCCAAATGCCCAAATCTAATCATAAATTCCAAATATTTGTATAAATAAAAGTGAAATAGCTTATGATGTTACTGATTATGATATAACATGTTGCACTTGGGAAAATTAAGGAAAAATCATTTAAAGATTATGAAATACACAGGATAATAATGTTTTGATTACATAGCACTTCCAACATGCTCCAATCCTTCTTTCATATTACTCTCAAAGGAGATCATCAGAACCTTCTCAGATTTATAAAAGGTGCATTAAAAGGTATCCTTGGATACCAAATTGTCCTTATAGTTCAAATGTGGTCAAAGTTATGTTCCTCAGCTCTTGACAGCTGTTTACTAATGACAGAAAATAAAATGATCCCCTACTGAAAAACCTCATTTATTCTATAAAAATGGGGAATGAGATATTAAGGCTAATATTTTTAATAACCATGAATGAACTTTTTAAACATTAATGCCTTTTTATTGATTAATTAATATTAAGTATTTTAGAGACTACAGGTGTGACTGATCCTCTGTCAGAGGTTATTATTTCTAAATTTAGGTTTTGAAGTGTTAAGGTTTTCTATAGGGCCTATATTCTTTCTGTATTAAGGATCAATTAATTCCTCAACATGCAAAATGAAATATCAGCAAAACTCTTTGATAATAAAGTAATAAAATAATAGTTAATACATATATAATACTTATGAATTGATTGGGATTGTTCTAAACGTCTTACATTTAATCCTCAAAATAATCCTATAGTTAGGTGCTGTTATTGTGCCACTTTTACAGGAGAAAAGAGGCACAGAGAAGTTAAGAAATTTACTCAAGATCATAGAGCTAGTGAATGATAGAGGATTCAAATACGGGTATCTGGTCTCAGAATTCCCTGCTCTTAAGTATTGCATACAGCTTTTCTAGATAGTATGAGATAAATTTGCTCCATGAACTATATAGCACACTGCAAACTGCCAGGGATTTACTCTCTGATATAAATTTGCTCCTTGTTAATCTTCCATCTTGAGAAGATATAGTATATGGTAATCATTACTTTTTCTGCACGTTATAGGTGAAATAACCATATGTCATTATTCTTTTGTAAAATACTGCTTCTTTTTCTCATTTTAAAGACTCCTTAATATTTAAATTTGAAAGTCTTTTTCTTAACTTTTTAATATTTTTAATAATATGTGTCTCCTGTAGAAAACAAAGAACATTAAAAAAATGAAAATATACATTGTTTGTAACCATTGCTAGCACTTGATGTACTTATCAGTTAGCTTCTGTGACCTAATAAATAAACACAAAACTCAGCATCTTAACAGAACAACCATTTTCTCTCAAAGAGCTACAGATTGGCTAGGATTGTTCTACTTCATGTTGTCGGTTGCCTGAAACTTCTTCCAGTGGTGATGGCAGAAGTGCAAAAGAGCATGTCCCAATTCACAAATACATTTCAAGCCCCTACTTGAGTCACAACAATTGGCCAAAGCAAGTCACATGACTAAGCCCAAAGAAAATATATGGGGAAGTACATTCTGCCCATGATGAGAACATGGCAAGAATGGGGATGTGCAAAGGTTTGAAAGACTGGGGACAATAATTGAATCTATAACAGTGAATTTTATTCATTTCTTTAAATCTATGCATATAAATCTTGTATAAATCTATGCATATACGTACTGATTTGTGTGTTAGTGTAAACACATGTGTTTTCATAGGCAATCTACATTTTCCTTGATATCAGCACCCTATCACTAGAAAATGGAGTCACATCTATATTTAAGTACTAATTACAATTACTATAATCTTTTTACCTGCCCAATCAGGAAATGTGGCCATCTCCAAGAGTCTCCTAGTTATTTCAGAGAGTTAGCAAAGGACAGGTTGACATATTCCCACAGACCAACCTGTCAGCAGTATTACAATGGTTTTTCTCCTGGCTTTTGCTTTGGCTTCTGCTTGGCTTCAGTGAACATCCTCATATTAAGCTCCATACGTATCTTGTATTATTATTTTGGGATAAGTTTCCACAAGTAAATTTCTTGGACAAAGGTTAAGATTATTTTTTAAGCTCTTTACATGTGGTGATAATCTTACTCTATCCTTTCACTAGAATTAGGTATTATTATTTAAAAGAAATCATTTCCATTTTATATGCAAGAAATGGTATTCCTTTAATTTCTTTAGTAGTGAATTTTAACTTTTTAAAATATTCATTGGCCTTTTAAAAATGTGCTAATTCCTTACCCTCTTCATTTATTCATTAATTCACAGTATATTATCCACGTCATGGGCCTTTGAAAGTTATGGAACTATTTAAATACTTAGATCATATAGAGTAAAGGTCAAAGAAGACCTCAGAAATCATCCAGCCCTTCCTTCTGTGCTGATGAGAAAGACCTAGAAATAAGTTACTTATCCACAGGCTTACTGTTTATTAGCAGTACAAATGTCCTGATAATTATGAATAACACTGGCAATGTTATTACCTTCTCATTCTTTGAGGAAAAAGTGGCCTTAAATTTACTGAACAAATAAGAACTAAACCAGCGCTGTCCCACAGAAGTTTAATGCAAGCCACATGTTTAATCTTAAACTCTCTAGTAGCCACATTAAATAAGAAGAAATAGATGAAGATCATTTTATTCATACATTTTATTTAACCAAATACATCCTAAATGTTATAATTTCAACCTATAATCAATATAAACTTATTAATGAGATATTGTATATTCTTTTTTCTTATATGAAATTGTTGAAACCCAAAGTGTATTTTACACTTATAGCACATCTCAGTTTGGAATAGCCACATTTCAAGTGTTCAATGTGACTAAAGGCTACAGTATTAGACACCATTGAGCTAGACTGTATTTTCAAAATCTGAAGGTATCAGTAGAAAAAATTATGCAATAATCGAAATCAAGCATTTTTTTTTTACAAAATACATATTTTATGGAGGCACAAAGTAGGCATATAGTGAGTACGCAACATAAATTTCTTCAATAAACAACCCTCAAGTGGAAATCAGTTTGGGTATAAAAACTACTTAAACATGTATTTCCTTTTCTACTACATTATGAGATGTGTCATTTGCTTATTGTCTTAGTTTCCCAGCTGCTATGACAAATACCACGAAATGGGTTGGCTTGAACAACGGGAACTTATTGTCTCACAGTTTCGGAGGCTGGAAGGCTCACTTTCTCCTGGGGTCAGTAGCATTCTGGCCCGCTGGCAATCCTTGGGTTCCTTGACTTCCCATCTCTCCTTTTGTCTTCTGGGTTCCATTGACTTGTAACTTCTATCTCTTTGCTGTAGCTTTCTCTCACTATTTCTGAATTTCTTCTGCTTATGAAAGCCTCCAGTAACCTGGATTAAGACCCAACCTCACTTAGTTGGACCACACCTTAACTAAAAATAGCATCTTCAGGAGCTCCTATTTACAATGGGTGAACACCCACAGGAATAGATTATGATTAAGAACATGTTTTTTTTTTCAAACTACCACACATTCATTTTTTTAATTGCTCAAAAAAAGCATCAGAAATTCTCAAAGCAGATCATGCACATTCCATTCCTCCTCCTTCCCCTTTTTATATAGCTTGGTCATCTTATAAGAAATCTTAGAAAGTAAGAAAGTACAGAAAATCAACTTTAATAAGAAATAATTTCCTGGGTCTATACTAACTCTATAGAATATAAACTTTTTTTTTACATTTTTCATATAAATGTATTTTTAAAAATATTTATGGAATTTTCCAGAAATCCAAATATCATATAAAGAGAGGAAAAATTGTACCAAGAGTTGTTCATCACATCAAGAAATCACATTCATTCACAGAATAAAAACTTGCTTGCCACAAGATGTTGGTATGTAGGACATTAATGGACAAAATAAGTTTGGTAGGAACCTGGAGTGAATTGATATATTTTACATTTTGTTTACTTTTACTCCAAGGGCTTTGTCCACAGTTCAGCGAGATAGAACAGGAAAACAAAAGTATCAAACTCAAAAGAATACACAGTCTAGTTGCTGCCCTCTACCTTTCAAGATCGACTAACAATTTGCAGACTGAGGAATGGACCAATGGGAGAGGCCACTTGGATAGGAAGTGAATGCATGTGGCAGGTGCCTTCTGTATCCCCCCCTTGGATAGTCTTAAGTAGCTAAGTCAACGTCTATTTGCTATCCAGTCTCCAATCTAATGATGTTAGCCTTCCTTCTGTTTGCTATATGGTTAGATGGATTAGAGGGAGACACACTGGAAATAAAAAACCCAAGAGGAAAAGTATTGTATTAGTTCAGATAACAAGGGCCTGATTTGTTGAGATGATAATAGGAGTGAAAAAGAAAGGAAAAATTCAAGAGCTATTGTGAAACAATAATTATTTAAAAGAGTTAATAAATATCTAGAATATCATTCTGCCCTTCCCAACTTTCCCATGCTCAACAAGCACAGTACAGTCATTTTTTTTAAGTTGAACAATAACCTCTTCTTATTAAAGATATTGAGATGTCCTAAATAAAAGAAGTTAATCTAGAAGGTCTGCGTCCAGCCAAGATGGAGTAATGGGGACCAGATCTACCTTCCCACCAGAAACAAAAACAACACACAGACAAAATATATGAAACAAGGTGCTCAAGATATTGGACAGCTGGCAAGGAACAATTTACTTAGGTATTTGTACTGGTTTGTATATATATTATGTCCCCCAGAAAAAGCCATATTCTTTAATGCAATCTTGTGTGGGCAGACATATTGGTGCTGATTAGATTGTAATTCTTTGATTGAATGTTTCCATGGAGATGTGACCCACCCAACTGTAGGTGATAACTCTGATTGGATAATTTCCACAGAGGTGTGGCCCTGTCCATTCAGCATGGCCTTGATTAGTTTACTGGAGCACTATATAAGCTCAGATAGAAGGAGCGAGCTTGCTACAGCCAAGAGGGACACTTTGAAGAATGCACAGGAGCTGCAGATGAGAGACAGTTTGAAGACGGCCGTTGAGAGCAGACTTTTGCTCCAGAGAAGCTGAGAGGAAAAATGCCCCAAGAGCAACTAAGAGTGACATTTTTGAGGAGCTGTGGCCTAGAGAGGAATGTCCTGGGAGAAAGCCATTTTGAAACCAGAACTCTGGAGCAGTCACCAGCCATGTGCCTTCTGAGCTAACAGAGATTTTCCAGATGCCATTGGCCATCCTCCAGTGAAGGTACCAGATTGTTGATGAATTACCTTGGACACTTTATGGCTTTAAGACTGTAACTTTGTAACCAAATAAACCCCCTTTATAAAAGCCAATCCATTTCTGGTATTTTGCTTAATAGCAGCATTAGCAAACCAGAACAGCTTTCTTTTATTTCTTTCAGCAAAGTTTTGTAGTTTTACATGTACATGTCTTTTATATCTTTGATTAAATTTATTCCTAGATATTTGATTCTTTTAGTTGCTATTGTAAATGAAATTTTTTCTTGATTTCTTCTTCAGATTATTCATTACTAGTGTATAGAAATACTACTGAGTTTTGCAAATTTATCTCATATCTTGCCACTTTGCTTATTAGCTCTAGGAGCATTGTTGTGGATTTCTCAGGATTTTCTCTGTGTATAGAATCATGTCATCTGAAAATAGGGAAAGTTTTATTTCTTCCTTTCCAATTTGGATGTTTTTTAATTCTTTCTCTTGCCTAATTGCTCTAGCTAGAACTTCCAGTAAAATATTGATCACCCTCATCTTGTTCCTAACCTATGGGGGAGAACTTTCAGTCTTTCAACATTGTGTATGATGTTAGCGGTGGGTTTTTCATATATGCCCTTATCATGTGGAGAAAGTTCCCTTCTATTCCTAGCTGTCTGAGTGCTTTTATCAAGAAAGGGTGCTGAATTTCATTGCGTGCCTTTTCTGTATCAATTGACAATGATCATGAAAAGATGCTCAACACAATTAGCCCTTAAGGAAATGCAAACCAAAATCACAATGAGATACCATTTCATGCCCACCAGAATGGCTACTATTTAAAAAATGGAAAATAAGTTTTGGAAAGGATGTGGAGAATAGGAACACTTGTTCATTTTTGGTGGGAATGTAAAATGGTGCAGCTGCTGTGTAAAACAATTTGGCAGTTCCTCAGAATGCTAAGTATAGAATTACTATTTGACCCAGCAATCCCACTACTAGATATATACCCAAAAGAATTAAAAGCAGGGGCTTCAACAAATATTTGCACAACAATGTTCATAGCAGCATTATTCGCAATTGCCAAAAGATGGAAGCTACCCAAGCATCCATAACCTGATGAATGGATAAATAAAATGCAGTATATACATACAATGGAATATTATTTGCCCATGAAAAGGAATAAAGTCATGATATATGCAACAACATGGATGAACCTTGAAAACATGTTAAGAAAATGAGCCAGACATAAAAGGACAAATATTATATGATCTGATATAAAATAATTAGAATAAGCAAATTCAGAGTTAGAAATTAGAATACTGGTTACCAGGAGCCATAGTTGGGGTAGGAAATGGTGTGTTAATGCTTAATTAGTATACAATTTGGGGTGATGGAACAGTTTTGGTAATGGATGGTGGTGATGGTAGCACAACATTGTGAATGCAATTAACACCATTGCATTATATATTTGAATGTGGTTAAAAAGGGACATTTTAGATTGTATGTATGTTATTAGAATGAAAATTTTTTCTAAATATATGACTGTACCACACAAATAGTGAATCCTAATGTAAACTGTGAACTATAGCTAATTGTACAATTATAGTAATCATAAATTATAACAAAGGTTATAACTAATGACAAATATTAATTAAAGGGAAAACTCTGTGGGGTTGGGTATATGGGAATTCTGTATTTTCTGCATGATTTTTTTATAAACCCACAACTTCCCTAATAAAAATATTAAAAATGCTGATATCTTCACCACCACCCCTCAAAAAAGAATACCCAATAAACTGCAAAGAACTTAAAAAAAGTAAACACAGATAAAAGACACTTTACCTACAGAGGAATAAAGTTATAGATGATAGCAGATTTATGTTCAAAAATAATGTAAGCTAGAAGATGGTAGTGTAACATCTTTAAAGTGCTGACAAAAATAGAAACCTAGAATCCTATATTCAGTGAATACATCTTTCAGAAACAAAGAGGAAATAAAATTTTTTCAAAAATACTAAATTTGAAAGAATTTAGCAACAACAGATGTTCACTGCTAGAAATGTTAAAGGAGTCTTCCAGGCAGAAGGAAATGATACTACATTGAAATGTGGTTCTACACAAAGCAATGAAGAGCACTGGAAAAGTTAACCAGAAAGGTAAATATAAAAGACATTTTTCTTTATTATGTAAATGTCTTTCAAAGATACTTGATTGTTTAAAATGAAAATAATAGCAATCTACGCTGGGGTTAATGACATTTTTTGAAGTATAATGTATGACAACAGTCCAAAGGCTGGAAGCAGTTTCTATTATGAATTCTGTGCTGGTTTGAAGCTCTTATGTACCCCAGAAAAGCCCATGTTCTTTAAATCCATTCCTGTGGGTGGGACCTTTTGATTAGGTTATTTCAATTGAGATGTGATCCACCTCATTCAGGGTGGGTCTTAATCTTCCTACTGGAGTCCTTTATAAGAGGATAAAAGACACACAGGAAAAGCCCAGAGAAGGTAAGAGATGAAATTCAGAGAAGCACCTGGAGAAGCTAAGAGAGAACCCACAGAAGCTCAGAGAGGGAGCCACTGGGACCAGAAGCCAAAAGTGACGAAACCCAGGAGCAAAGGACCAGCAGTCGCTAACCATGTGCCTTCCCATGTGACAGAGGTGTCCCAGATGCCAGCAACCTGTCTTCAGAGTCCAGGTATCATCCTGTTGATGCATTGAATTGGACATTTTCATGGCCTAAGAACTGTTATTTGTAAGTTAATAAATCCCCATTGTAAAAGCGAACCCATTTCTGGTGTATTGCATTCTGGCAGCTTTAGCAAACTGAAACAAATTCCAATGGTATCTTAGTTTGCCAGGGCTGCAATGAGAAATACCAAAAAATCAGTTGGCTTAAATAGTAAGAATTTATTTTCTCATAGTTTGGAAGTTCAAAGTTCAAGATGTTCATCTAGAAGTCCAAGTTTAAGATGTTGGCAAGGCCATGCCTTCTCCAAAGTCAGTAACACTTTGGTGATAGCAGTCCTCAGTCACATGGTGATTTCCCTCTTTGTGTCTGCTCTTCTGATTTCTGATGATGTCTGGCTTCTGGCTTCTCAGTGTGGCTTTCCCTGAGTACAAATTTTCTCTCTTTATAAGGCCTCCACGAATACAGATAACAACCCACTCTGATTCAATTTGGCCATATCTTAACTAATAATATCTTTGAAAGGCCTTATTTACAAATGGATTCACACCCACAGGAATGTGGATTGAGATTAAGAACATTACTTTTGTGGGTTTAATGCCCAGCAAATTGATAGCACTGACTTTTTCCTCTTGGTACCTGAGACCCTAGTGAGTAGGCAAGTCAACGAATATCAGGCATTTTAAGAGAAGAAAACACCCATCATTTAAAGTGCAATGACTCTGTGTCTGTCAACAGTAGACACAAATTATTCCTGTCTATGCCTTGAAGCAGAAATTAACATAAGAACCAGTTCAGCTTGTGATTTTAAAGGCAATTAAGCTACACATATTTAATTGATTTGGTTGAGATTTTAAGCAATCTGAACATCAGTCAATGAGAATGCGTGCCACATTGGGGAAGGAGAGAAAACAGATGAAAGTAAAGTTAGCCAATCTTCCTGTACTTGGTGAGGGTCTGTATACATGGATGTGAACTGTGAATATTTTCAAAGAAAGAAACATGGGTGACAAGGCAGAGAAGGCACACTATGTTCTTAGATACTAAGAGACTATTGGGTAAAGGGAGGAGGAGGATTCTCTTTCCCATGGAAAGTTAGAAGTGAGCTAGGAAAAAGACAGAGACAGGGATTGGGGTCAGCAAAAAAGAATAACCTGTGAAAAATACTAAGGAGGATGATGGGTTGGACAGAAAATAGAAAATGTGCTGAAAATAATGAATGGATGAGTGGTTAGGATAGTGTGTACTTAGGTGTGTCCAGGTCAGGTTGGAATGGGTAGTGAGGAGTTAGAGAACCAAAAAATTAGTATGGTAAATTGTGCTGGGGATGCAGGAGTGGGGGGCCACATGCTATTGACAGTGCTGGAAAGCAAAGCAGCAAACTTGGGATTTATCATATTGGGAAGAATGGAATCTGCACAGATAGATACCTGTGCAGGAGCACGATCGGGTCTATGTTTGCTGCTGAATGGACTAAAAGTGTGGAAGGGGCATATTGGGTCTCCAATACCTTGGCCTGCATTGGGGATTGAATCATGTCCCTCACAAAAGGCATGTTCAAGTCCCAAACTCTGGTACTGTAGGTGTGCCATTTGTAAATAGGACCCTTGAAGGTCCTATTAGTTAAGGTGTGCCCAAACTGAAAGAGGGTGAGGCTTAATCCAATGTGGCTGATGTCCTTACAAGCAAAGGAAATTGGACACAGAAATAGAGGCCATGGGAAGCAAGGAGCTAGAAGTCAACAGGATCAGAAGAGAAAGGAGAAGATGCCACCATGTGCATGGCCACATGACAGAAAAGTTAAGAACTAAGGAGGGCCAGTATCCAGCCCCAGAGTGCCACAGTCTTCAGGGAGAAAGCATTGCCTTGCTGACGCCTTGATTTTGGGCCTCTCCTAGCCTCAAAACCATGAGCCAACAAATTCTTGTTGTTTAAGCCAACCCATTGTATGGTATTTGTTTTAGTAGCTAGGAAGCTAAAACAGCCTAAGAGACAAACATGGCTTCTGCTTATATTTCAGTAACAAAAGCTAGCTAAGTGATCTGTTTTAACTACAAGTAGAATGGGAATATAGTTACCCCATCAACCCAGGAAGGAAAGCAAAACACAATGTGGATGAGCCCTTGCAGTTTCTCCCATAAACTGTTACATAGTAATTGTTCAATAAAAGGTCAAATTTAACTTGAAATCCACCAAATTTCTCTAGTGCCTACTGTGTGACAGGTGTGTTCAAATACAGGATAGCATCTGATTTTCAAAAGGACCCTATAAACTTCAGCAGGGAGGGTCCACCCTTATTCATTCAAGAGCACCTTTCTGCCCTGCCCTTTGCAATAGCCTGTACAGCTTCAAGAGCCTGATTATGTTCTTTATTTGGGGCATGTCAAAATCTTATCTTAACTTGCAACTCTCTGATACCCACCACCTGACTGAACATGTCTGAACACTTCCACAGGTGTCATTAGGTGCACTGTAAAACCAGGGTTTTCTCCTGGGGCAGATATAGAAAAGAGGCAGTGGAGGGATGGTGAATTGTTTTTTCTTTTTATTCAAAGCTAGCATATAAGCAAAGGAACTATTTTTCCAAATCTAGAAGGACTCCAGGGTTTTGAGGGGTTCATCTGCAGTAGGTGTTTGCTTACACAGTGATTTCCTTGGTCTTTCCTCATCTACCACTTACAAGGGAGGCTTTGGTTATTGACCACATTGGAAGCTCACTCATGGGTGTATGGGTTCAGCAGACAGTATCAGTGGCAATATCAAATAAGATGTCCCATTAAAATCCTACCACAAATATCAGGGTGGTTCCAAAAAACCCCTCTCTAACTTCAGGTTTATAAACCAAAAAACCAGTAGATTCTTTGCCAAATCAAACTCTACTCACCAACCCATTTGAAAAACACTTTGAGAGTGTGGTAGAGGTGCCCAGGGGAGATGACGAGGCGTATAAACTTAACTGTTTAAAATGACTAATTACGTGGAAGGCATTGTTGGTATCCAAGGGTTTAAAAGATGAAGGATGAGACAGCCAGGGGATGTCTGTAGTTAGCTGGAATGTTCTAAGTCGGGATGACAGGTGATTCTGGGCTGCCTGTTCCCCTGACAGCAGGATGCAGCATTCAGAGGAGGAGGCAGTGAGGAGGTGGTCAGCCTGTCAGGTTCCAGATTTGGTCAGGAGGGCACAATGGGGAAGACCCAGGGGTGGGTGCTGAGATGTGGGAAAGTGCAGGATCAGGACTCCTGGGCAACACCTTGAGTAGAGTCAACTCTCAAGAAACCCTGGAGTTAGGAGCAGCAGGACCCTAGGCAAATAAAGCCCACAGACAATCCCCAAACTAGGAATTATTCTCATATTAGCCTATCTTCCCTAGGATTGTTTTTAATACTTTGGCTACAGGATCCTTATTTTTATTGCTTGAGATATATTTTGGGGTAGCGAGAAGAAAAGTATATTAGGAGACAGAATGTCGTCCTTGGGTTGGGAGGAGTGGAACACCTAGTGTTCTAGATGAATGCAGATAAGGGATCCAGTCCAGTCCTGCCACTTACAAGCCAAATGAACTTGAGAAACACTCAAATTCTTCCCCTATAAGTGATTCTGATAAGTGCTCTCTTGTAGGACTGTTGGAATATATGTAATGAATATAAAGGACCTTGCACAGCGATTGGCAAAGCTGAGTCTTTAATGAACGGTAGGTATTACTATAATTTGATCCTGGATGACACTGGGGAGTATTTCTTTCTTTAATTCAGGAAATGTCAGAGACTATACAGTGTTCTAGGGCAAAGAACACCAAATTAGCCAATTATGCTGCTTAGGAAGTAAAACTAAGTAAATTTTTCCCCATTAGAACATGTTATTTAATTTATGTGTGAGAATATTGTGGTAGATGGAGTTTGTAACCCAGAAAAGGTATGTTCCTAATCTTGGTTAGTATTCCTGTGGGTGTGAACCTACCATAAATAGGACCTCTTGAAAATGTTCTTCATAGTTCAGGTGTGGCCCAGCTGAATGAGGGTGGGTCTTAATCCAGATAACTGGAGGCTTTCCAAAGAGAAGCAACAGGAAGCCAGGGTCAGAAAAGGTCACAGGGAAAATCAGGAAGTCAGTGGGAACCCAGAAGAGAAAGGAGAGGACATTGTCATGTGACATGAGGTAGTATATACCCCCAACGCATTCAGGAATTCCCAGATCTCTTTATCTGGCCATATCTGCACAGTCTCCCAAGCCTGGAAATTGTGGCAGGCAAGTTCAGGCCCTATAATGGGTGGTCTCACTCAGATTTCTCACTCAGCATCTGTGCCGGTTTGAGTGTATTGTGTCCCCCAAATGCCATTATCTTTGTGGTCTTGTGTGGGGCAGAAGTTTTGGTGTTGGTTAGATTTGCTTGGAGTGTGCCCCACCCAGCTGTGGGAAATAATTTTGATGAGATGTTCCCATGGAGGCTTGGCCCCACCCATTCGGGGTGGGCCTTGATCGGTGGAGCTATATAAATGAGCTGACTCAAAGAGGAAAGAGAGTGCAGCTGGGAGTGATGTTTTGAAGAGAAGCAAGCTTGCTGGAGAGGAACGTCCTGGGAGAAAGCCATTTTGAGGCCGGAGCTTTGGAGCAGATGCCAGCTGCCTTCCTAGCTAACAGAGGTTTTCCGGAGGCCATTGGCCATCCTCCGGTGAGGGTACCCGATTGCTGATGTGTTGCCTTGGACGCTTTGTGGCCTTAAGACTGTAACTGTGTAGCGAAATAAATCCCCGTTTTATAAAAGCCAATCCATCTCTGGTGTTTTGCATTCTGCAGCATTAGCAAACTAGGACAGATTTTGGTACCAGAGAAGTGGGGTGCTTTTGCTGCTGAGTCTGCAAATACCAAACATGTTGGAACGGCTTTTTAAGTGGATAAGGGGAAGATTCTGGAAGAATTGTGAGGAGCGTGATAGAAAAGGCCAAAACTGCTTTAAAGAGACTGTTTGTGGAAATATGGACTCTAAAGATACTTCTGATGAGGACTTGAGCAGAAATGATGAATGTGTTGTTGCAAACTGGAAGAAAGGTGATCCTTGTTTTAAAGTGGCACAAAATTTGGCAAAAGTGAGTCCTGGTGTCAGATGGAAGGAAGAATTTAAAAGTGACAACCTGGAATACTTAGCTGAGGAGATCTCCAGACTATCTGTGGAGGATATACCCTGGCTTCTCCTTGCAGCTTATAGTAAAATGCGAGTGGAGAGAGATAAACTTAGAACTGAACTCTTGGGTTCAAAGAAACCAGAAGCTGATGGCTTAGAAAATTACGAGCTTCCAGGGGGTGGAATCCCAGAGGCTACAGCCCAACGTGAGGATGTAACCAAACACAAAACCCAGCCGCCATTTCAGTACAAGCCAAGATTGGAGATGGAATTATCCAGAAAGGATTTGTGGAAAGTCCTATTGTCTGATGGCTTTGACCCCTGTGTGCTTCATGCAAAGCCAACAGAATTTTTGCGAGATCTTTATAGACAGAGCCATTGCCGGTCTGGACTGGAGGAGACAGACAAGGAAAAAATTAAAGGAAAAATTTCTTCAAAGACAGAGCCGTGGAGGTTGAGGTCTGGAGTCAGGAGGTCTAGGGCTGAGAGAGCGGAGCAGCCCACACGCAGGGAAAGGGTGAGTTTGCCCTGGAGGTCGAGGGCGGGCCTTCCACCTCGTTGCTCAGGAAATGTCCTGCCACCCCAAGCCCCAAAGAGGGTGGAGCACATTCCCAGGGAATTGGGGAGAGCCTGGCTGCCACCACGCTGTTCTGAAGGGGTTGAGCGTGTGCCCCGGAGATGGAAGGGAATCCGGGAGCTGCCCCGATGTTTGAGGAGGGTGGGGCCGAGAAGGTGGTCTCCCCAATGTGTGGATATATTGGAGCACTCACCTAAGTGTTTGGAGAGGAAAGGGCTGCCGAAAAGGCCCTTAGGAAGGGTTAGGCTCCCGCTCTCTCAAGCCCCAAGGATGCAACGTCGTTCTGTAAATGACTCTCAGACTTTGAAATCTAATGGAGTTTGTCCTGCAGGTTTTAGGAACTGTTTTGCTCCTGTTAACCCTGTTTTCCTTACTGTTTCTCCTTATGGCAATGGAAATGTTTATCCTATGAATGTCTCTCCTTTGTATATTGGAAGCACATAACTTGTTCTAGGTTCACAGATCCACAGCTAGAGGGGAATTATGCCTTAGAACTGACCAAGCCTAAACTTATTTTGATGGGATTTTGTACTTAACTTTTGTTACTGAAATGATTTAAGTTTTTGTGATAAATGAATGTATTTTGTATTTGGAAAGATAATGCCATTTTGGGTTCCAGGGGGTGGAATGTGCCGGTTTGAGTGTATTGTGTCCCCCAAATGCCATTATCTTTGTGGTCTTGTGTGGGGCAGAAGTTTTGGTGTTGGTTAGATTTGCTTGGAGTGTGCCCCACCCAGCTGTGGGAAATAATTTTGATGAGATGTTCCCATGGAGGCTTGGCCCCACCCATTCGGGGTGGGCCTTGATCGGTGGAGCTATATAAATGAGCTGACTCAAAGAGGAAAGAGAGTGCAGCTGGGAGTGATGTTTTGAAGAGAAGCAAGCTTGCTGGAGAGGAACGTCCTGGGAGAAAGCCATTTTGAGGCCGGAGCTTTGGAGCAGATGCCAGCTGCCTTCCTAGCTAACAGAGGTTTTCCGGAGGCCATTGGCCATCCTCCGGTGAGGGTACCCGATTGCTGATGTGTTGCCTTGGACGCTTTGTGGCCTTAAGACTGTAACTGTGTAGCGAAATAAATCCCCGTTTTATAAAAGCCAATCCATCTCTGGTGTTTTGCATTCTGCAGCATTAGCAAACTAGGACAGCATCCTCATTTTCATTTTTGGGAGTGTCTATGATTCCTCTCTGTGCTGACCCGGGACTGCCCCACTCTGTCCAAGATGCTGTCTCTTCTGTTACTCCTAAGGAGGGATTCTGGGGCATCTCAGACTGACATCTATGCCTTGGGCCTTCCAGGGCTGATAATGGTAGGGGTATATGATGCCCATCTGATACATGGAGGTGATCCTTGCACTCTTTACAGTCCTCACTTTGACACCTGGCACATCCCTCTGCTGACCTGAGGCTACTTCTATCAGACCAAGGTCCTCACCTTCCTGAGTCCTCCAAAGCAGAAGAAAGCATGAGCCACAAATAAACACCCTTGCTCATGGTCTCCTGGGATTGGTAGTAGGGGTTAGACTGTATGGAACACCATTCTTCTGGGATCAGTGGCCCTTTAGTCCTCACTCAGGCAGGATCAGGCAGGTCCCTCAGCCCACATGTGCCTTTCAGCCTCAAGCCAAGGCCTTCACCACCCTGGGTTCTCAGGGATGAAAGCAAAGAGGTGATACAACTGGCTATGCCTTCCTGGGGTTTCCCAGGGCTTAGAGGGGTGCCCCATGCTCTCGGTGGATGCTTTCTTCAAGTGACACTCACAGTCCTCACCAAGACCCCTGGCCTAATCCTGTCTTGATTTGAGACCTATCTGTCATACTAAAGCCCTCAATTCCCTGAGACACCTCCTTTGGCCACAACTGCCCATGTGGTCTTTCAAGGCTGACAGTGGTGGGGGGCCTGCTTTTATGAGATGGGTGGTCCCCACAGGGCCCTCACCTTGTCTCCTGGCACTACCTTGAAGTCCTCTTTCTGGTTACCTTTGACCAGGTCCCTCACCTCCTGAGATGCTCTGGGAGGAAGTAAAGGTGTGACTCCTCCTGTCCGCATCCTGTTGCCATGCTTGCTGCCAGGTCTGACAGCAGGGGTGGGGCTGCATGTGGACCCCTTCTTTCTGGAAGGGGTCTCCTCATTGTCACTCTGTGTCACCACTCTGACTCCTTTTTGGGAGCTGATCTCCTCCATCTGTTGAAAGGGATAGCTGCCATTAGACCAAAGCCCTCACATCCATGAGACCATGCCCAGAGAAAATGAGGGGACATTTAAGCCCGCCAGCTCTGACCATGGCTTCCCATGGTTGACGGTAGAGGCAAGAGTTTCTGCAACCTCCTCTGTGCTGGGGTGTTTGGGTGCCCCATTCTTCATAGAGGAGTTGCACCTTGACTCCCTTCAGGACCTGGAAGTACTTTCTGTGACTAACTGGCTCACCCTGCCCTTAAACCAAGGCCCTCATCTTCCTGACTCCCTCCAGAATGAATTTATTCATAGGACACCTGAGTCTGCAAGCTCTGCTCTGAGCCTTCCAGGGCTAACAGCAGGAGCTGGGCTCTTTGCAGCCCCTTTAGTTGTGAGCTTTGTGGTCTCCATTTCCTCACTCAAGGCCTCACCTCAACTCTGGACCAATCCTGGGACTACCCTCTACTGACCTGAGTCCTTGCTCCTGGGACAAGGTCCTCACATTTGGGAGATCTCAGGGGGATGTCAGTGGAGCCACACTAAGCCAGAGAATTTGGGGTCCCACAAGGGCTGACAGCAAAGGGGAGACACTATAGGACCCCACTGTTCTGGAATCTGTGGTCCCCTCAGTCCCTACTCAAGTTTATGACTTTGACTCCAGGTAGCACTTGGGACTACTGCCTCTATAGACCTCAGTCCACTAGCCTCAGATAAGGCCCTTATCTTCAAGAGTCCTAGAGGGGGACATCACAAAGCGCCCCATCTGCCTAATACTTCCTGGGGTTCCTGAGGGCAGAGAGCAGGGGTAGAGTGCTGTGGGGCTTCCTCTCCCTAGCACTCAGGGTCCTCATCTTTGACTCCAGTTAGGGCCTCACTCTTCCCTCTGTGGAACTGGGGTGACCCTCATTTTACCAAAGCCCTCCCCTCCTTGACACTCACCAGGCACAAAGGAATAGGCACCTCATCCTGACAGTTACTCCAGAGCCACTGGGGAATAACAGCAGAGGCCAGACTGTGGGGTCACGTCCCTTAGGAGAGGTGCCCTCATTAGCAGTGGGTGGGCCTCACATTTGACTCCTGTTAGGACTTGGGCCTTCTTCTTCTGAGGAATGAGGGCTCACCTACCCCGGAGGCCCTCCACTCCCTGAAACTCTCCAAGTGGAAACAAAGGGGCACCTTGGCCTGAGGCTCTAGCCAGGGGCATTCCAGGCCTGACAGCAGGGGCAGGAAGTTGCCAGGCTCCTCTGGGTATGGATGGGGTGGTCTGCTTCATTCTCCACTAAGGGTCCTCACCTTGACTCCTGACCAGTCCAGGAGTCCCCCCTTAGCCAGCCTGAGGCTCTCCCCTCAGAAAGGTCCTCACATTTCTGGGACCTCGGAGGCAGAAACAGGGATGAGCCACAGCCAGCCAAGGGTGTTCAGGGCTTCTGGAGGCTGACAGCAGGGGTGGGAGGCTATGGAACCCCAGTGTTCTGGAGTTGATGGTCCCTCAGTCCTCAGGGTCCTCACCTTGATATCTCCGAGATCCTTGGACTCCTCCACCTACTGACTTCAGGCGGTCATCCTTAGACCAAAGCTCTTAAGTCCCTGAGAACTGTGAGTAGTAAATGAGAGGCTGCTCAGTCTGACGATCCGGCCTGGGGACTTCTAGGTCTGAGAACAGATAGAGCCGGCCTCTGTGTGACCCCTATATGCTGGGGTGTTGGTGTCCCCAATCCTCCTATATGGCAGTAGGGTTCCTCATCTTGATTCCTGTCTCCTTGATTAAAAGCTTCCAGAAAAATGCCACATCTCTGCAAACTCTTGACTAATTTTCCTAGAGCAAACTGTGCAGAGAAAGGGACCCTGTCATAAAAGTGATGTGAGAAAGGGAAGCTGTAGCACAAGGCCAGGAGCCAGGTGGGCTGTCAGAAAAACCACACTGAGCTATTCCTTCCCTGCAGCAGGCAGACTTAGCCTCTCATGTAACTTCTGTTCTAATAGATTTACTTTCACAGGGAAGGGATCATCCAGGATGATTTTGTGAGCCCCTGAACTTTGCAAGTTGTCTGACACTGCATTCATAGATAATCATATTGTGCCTAATATTTCCCCTTACTTTCCTTTATTCATACCTCTCATTTATCTTGATATGCTAATTGCTATGGCTATGTATTCCAATCCAGTACTGTAGACACAAAGTCCTAATTTTTATCACCTGAGATACATTTTGGAGTAGAGAGAAGAAAAGTGACTTAAGACTTCATATAAGGGTCTGCCTTGGGCTAGGAGGAGCAGAACAGTGAAGACTCTAAAGGAATTCGGCCAGCCCTGTCACTTAGCAGCCATGTGAATGTGATAGAGTAGCAAGTTTTTCATCTACAAAGGAAAACTAATAAATCCTATCTTGCATAACCATTGAAATGTATGTAATGTATGAAAAACAACCAGCATAGTACCTGACATGTTTTGGATCTTTAAAGAATAGTAGTAGTAGTTGTTGTTATTATTATATTATTATTTTGACCCCAGGTGATACCATCTATTGCTCTGTGATATTTTTTAAAATCCAGGACATGTTAGAGAGTATGCAGTGCTCTAGGACATATAAAACAAAATCATCCAAAAAGTCACTTAGCAGGGAAATCTAAGTAATACTTACCCATTTGAAGACAAATCATGTAATGTGGTGTGAGATAGAATTACCCGGTTAGAGCTCTTTCCTGGCTAGAACCACGGAGGGTGTCGAAGAGAAGAAGAAGGTTCCAGCTGTGCTGGAATGCTTAAGAAAAAGCGAAGGAGTTTTACTGAACTGAAGATCAAGTGCTTGAGAAAGAAGTTTGCCCAAAAGATGCTTCGAAAGGCAAGGAGGAAGCTTATCTATGAAAAAGCCAAGCACTGTCACAAGGAATATAGGCAAATATACAGAACTGATATTCGAATGGCTAGAACGGCAAGAAAAGCTGGCAACTTCTATGTACCTGCGGAACCCAAATGGGCATTTGTCACCAGGATCAGAGGTATCAATGGCGTGAGCCCAAAGGTCTGAAAAGTGTTACAACTTCTTCGCCTTCGCCAAAGCTTCAATGGCACCTTTGTTAAGTTCAACAAGGCCTCAATTAACATGCTGAGAATTGTGGAACCATATATTGCATGGGGGTACCCAAACCTGAAGTCAGTGAATGAACTGATCTATAAGCGTGGTTATGGCAAAATCAATAAGAAGCGGATTGCCTTGACAGATAACTCTCTGATTGCATGATCTCTTGGTAAACATGGCATCATCTGCATGGAGGACCTGATTCATGAGCTCTATACTGCTTGGAAATGCTTCAAAGAAGCAACTTCTTGTGGCCCTTCAAATTATCTTCTCCCAGAGGGGGGATGAAGTAAAAGACCACCCATTTTGTAGAAGGGGGAGATGCTGGCAACAGGGGAGACCAGATCAATAGGCTTATTAGAAGGATGAACCAAGGTGTCTACTATGATTACTTTTATAATCTAGTCAGTTAGTAACAGTGATTGCTTTCAAATTAAAAAAAAAAAAAGAATTACCTGGTTAGATGTAACCGAAAGCTCCTAGAATTTGAGTCAAGGATCAATATAAAATAACCTGCCCCCCTCCCAACTTCCCCTCCATCTAAGGCACCCTTATTTTCCTTAATATCACCACAACCAAAAATCTAGGCTTCACTTGGAGTTTGCCAGATCTTACTCAAATCACCTAATTACAATGCCCTCTTAAAAGGAATGAGCTCTGGCTCTTCCAGCACACAGCAAAAAAAAACTGCCCTGTAGCTTTTTGACATCTCACCTCCAGGGAGTAGTACCTTGACTTCTCAGAGGCTGCCTGGATACCATGTGCACAGAGCATCTAGTTAGTGCACTGGGTTCAACCACACTGTGACAAGAGCCCAGGACACCTTTCAATCCTGCTCCAGTTGGAGATTTCTCTCTGGTTTACCCACAACTTCTAAGTAACTGTTAAGGGCAGTTTTCTATTCCAAATGTAGTCTTTCAACTCTGGGACCCACTGTCTGAGGATCTGGCCCCCTGTTCACCCTGCCCTCCCCACCCCCAGTCTCATCTAGCCCATCATGCAGCCTAACTGAAAATGACCTCCCACTAAAGGATTTGCAGTTTCCCAAGGCCCCAAACTGCCTTGCCTCAGGGAATTTACACTTGACTTCTCTCATCTGGAATCTCCTCCCTTTCTTCACCCCTCCCTTTTTCTTGTCCTTTGGGTCTTAGAGTGTATATCACCATTTTCCTTACATGATAGCTAAAATTCTACGGGCAGTGGCTCAGTCTTCTTAGCATTCCCAATACTAGCACTGAGCCTTCCGAAGAGCAGATACTCAATGTTTGGGGAATAAATGAGCCAGTGAGCATGTTGTCTGATTTATTATAATTTCATTTCTCATACCTCATAAAAAGTTAAGCAAATACAGTTATGTATCTTTCAATTTTTAAAATGACAGACTAAAATAGATTAGGAAAGACAAATATTGAGACTCTTACTTTTTTCTCTTTTTTATGATTTCATAAATTTTATTTGCTGAGTTTGTTCACTTTACAAGGACATGCCTATTCTGAAGCCATGTTGTCTTGCCCTGGACAGGTTTCAGATTTTGTTTCACAAAACAGCAAAATCTTACACTTAATCCTGATAAACAGCAATAAGTGTGACTCGTGTCTTTCATAAAATCAGATTATAATGCTAAATGAAACTTTGCTTAAAAGGAACATTTTAAAAATAACAAAAAATACCAATAAATATCCACGTTACCCATATAGAACAGGAACACAAAAGTTTTAGCATGGTGTTCCCTTCACTCCCACCCAGTCTTCCACTACGTGGAACATTGACTGCCTTCTTCAACCACAGGACAAGAATCTTCCTCAACTCCACTAACGGGGGGAAGAGCTGCTGGTTCTGGGACCTGCTCTGGACATTCAGTAGTGTCAGCTATGGCTGCAACTCTGACTCCAGCTCTCTCTTCTTCATCTCTCAAAGCCTCCTCATACCGGTCCTTGAAGGCACTGGGGACTGTTTGATTGATCTTGGCCAAAAATTCCAGGACCTTCATCTTGCTGGTTTCAGTGTGGGCTCTTGGACCCCACAGGAATTCATAGCATGGAGGGTCACTGTTGGGCACCTGCTGGTACTCCAAGTACTTTTCCTGCACCAAATCTTTCATGATGAACTTCTTGGGCTCCCCATAGATGAAGTGCTTCTTCCCTTCATATATTTTCATCTTATTCAGGAATTCCCAGATCTCCTCCTCTGTAGCATAATTGCCCTTCATGAAAATCACACCAAGGAGAGTCATCAGGAGACCAGTCTTTGGCAACCCCCTGCCACGATTCATCCTTCCATTGTTGGGGAGGTCCATTTTGCTGACAAAGTCATAGAAGTGCTTGATAGAGTCAACTTCTTTTAAGTCAATGCCAAAGACCACCTCCATGCTGAAAGAAGCTATCCTGAGGATCTCAAGGAAGTGACGCTTGTGCTTCTTGCTGACAATTTTCATCATGTCTGCCTTCATAATGGGCTTTTTTGTTTTATACTTGTGCATCAGGAACTGCACCAACAAATTCACCTGCTTTTTTAGAGAGTCTTTGCCTGACTGTGCAGTGGATTGCAGGGCCTGGGAAGAACGTCCCCTTTTCCCATCTTTGCAGTTGGCACCTTCATGAGATCTTGGGCATGAAACACCTGCAGAAATAGTGGTGGTGGATAAGGATCTCTGAGCTTGCTGGGGAGTGTCACATGAACGAGCACCAGGCTTACTCTGTGTAATGCACCCCAAAACAGGAGAGGAGTGGGACTCTTCTGCTGCTGTTGCAGTGGCCTGAGCACCCCTGAGATCCTGGCTCTCACATCTTGCCCGGCCTTTTTTTTCATTGGTACGGCGCTTATGCTTCTGGCCCCAAGGCATGATGACTCTGGAAAGAGACGGCAGGCAGAATTGTCAGCAGGACAACAGGTGATGATGGCCCACTGGAGGAGGGAGGATGACATGGTGTGAGCACCTTAAGAAGACAGTTACCACCTCGGTTGTCATGAAGGCCACCTCTGAAGGTTCCCTTGAGGTCCTGGTTCTGGGAACCCACAGGGCTCCTGTTCTCCAGATCAGTCTGCCTGTCCCCTGAGAATCCTGTGAATCTTAGGCTGCATCCTGTCAGCTCTGCCTGGGGCTTACTGGCACTAAGAGCAAGAGCTGGCAGGTCTAGGCCTTGAGGAGCCCTCTCCTCCGGGGTAGGTGGTCCTTTCAGTTCACATTTAAGACCTTCATATCAACTGTTGGCAGGGCTGGGCCCCCTCTCCTGTGCCACTCTGAATTTGACACCTCAAACTTAAGTCCTCATCTCCCTGGGACTCTATAACAGGAAGTGAAGGAGTGCCTCAGCCCCTATCCCTGCCAGAGGGTACCTAGTGCTGACAGCTCTGTGGGGGCCCACTTTGTCCTGGGCACATTGGAGGGTCCTCAATTCTCATTCAGGGACCTCATCTTGGCACCAGGTAGGGTGTAGGATACCTGTTTCTACTGATCTGAGGACCCTACTCAGACTAAGACCCTCACCCCAACCTGATACCATCAAAAAGAAAAGATGATTCACATACACCTGATTTCTGTACCTGGGTCTCCCAGGGCTTCAAGCCTGTATGGGCAGGACTCTGCTGCATGCCAATTTCTGGGGTGGGTGGTCCTAACACTCCTCGTTTTGGGTCTACAATTTGACTCCTTTCAGGTTTTGGGTCTCTTCCCTCTGCAGAACTGGGGCCCTTCAAGAGACCAAGGCTCTCAGCCCCCTGGGACTCTCCAGGAGAAAATGAGGGGGCACCTTCTGACAGTTGTCTGGGGTTTCGCAGAGCCGATAAAAGAGCAGGTCCTCTGAGGCTCCCTCAGTGATGACACACTTGGTTCTCTCAGACCTCATAATGGATTTTTACCTTGATTCCCATTAGGATCAGGGTTTCCCCCTCTGCAGAACTGGCCACTCCCAAATTAGCCCAAAGCCCTCCCCTCCATAAGACCTTTCAGGCAGAAGTCAGCCTCACAGCAAGACCGGGTTGTCCATGGCCAACAATAGGTGTGGGAAGTTGTGGGGTCTCCTTCCCTATGGGCCCTCAGTCCCTACTGGTCAGGTCCTGATCAGTCCTGGAACTCCACCCTCGCCAACGAGAGGAACTCCACCCTTGACAACGAGAAAGCACCAGCTCGAACAACGTTCTCTCTTTTCCGGGATTTCGGAGGCGGAAGTCGGGATGAGTCATATCCGGCCAAGGCTGTTCGCACTTCCGGATGCCAACGGCAGAGGGCGGGAGGCTACGGGACTCTAGTGTTCTGGAGTTGGTGGTCCCTCAGTCCTCACTCAGAGTCCTCACCTTGATACCTGTCAGAGCCTGGGACTCTTTCCTCTACTATCGGAGTCCCCCATCCTCAGAACAAGGTACTCAACTCTCTGACTCTCTAGAGGGAAAATCTGGTGCGCCACATCTAACTATGCCAGCTTGTGGATTCACAGGGCTGACAGCAGAGGCAGGGCAAAGAGTAGCCTCTTCTTTCAGGGAGAGGTCCCCTAATTAGCATTCACCTTGATGCCAGTTAAGTCCTAGAATTCTTCCCACTGCTGCAGAACTGGGGCCACTCCCATTTGAACAAGGCCCTCTGCTCCCTGAGACCCTTCAGGCAGAAATGAGCGGTCAGCTCAGCCTGGTAGCTCTGCCTTGTGCCTCCCAGGGGTGGAAACAGGATCTGGGCTCTATGGAGCCCACTCTGTTGTGGGTTTAGCTGTCTCCTCTTTCCTCATTCAGGGTCCTCACATTGACTCCGTATTAATCCTGGGTTTCCATCCCAGGCTGACAAAAACTGGCTCCCTTTAGATCAAGGTTCTTGCCTTCCAGAAACTTCCCCCGCGTGAGGATGAGCTACATTCAGTCACCTGGCTTCTCAGCCCTGGGCTTCTTAGCCCTGGGCAGGCTGACAGCAGGAACTTTGCTTTAGGAATTCCAGTATCTTGGAGTGAGTGGTCCTCAATATTGCTCATTCAAGTCACCTTGATCTCTGAAAGGACCTCCTTCCTGTGTTGATTTGGAATTACCCTCTTTAGGTCAATTCTCTTACTTCCCTGAGAACTCTGAAAATAAAATGGGGAATGCCCAGGCTGACTGCCTTGCCTGGGGCCTTCTGAGTCTGAGAGCTGCCACCCGCCTGTCTCTGTGTGGCCCCCTATATTTGGGGTGTTTGTCTCCTGGCTCTTGGGGGTTCCCCTCTTGCCTCCTATCTCTTTGATTAAAGGCTTCCTGGGAAATGCCAAATCACTGCAGAATCTTGAGTAGTTTCCCTACTGCAAATAGAATGAGTTCTTGTCCTAGGAGTGAGGTGAGATGGGGAAGTTGCAGCACAAGGGCTCAGGATAGGAGGCGGGCTGTCAGAGAAAACATATGCTGATCTACTATTTCAGCAGTCAGAATTCTGTGTCATGTAACTTCTGTTCTAATTGGTTTTATTTCCTAAAGGGAGGAGACTGAGTCTGTCCAGGATGATTTTGTGAGCCTTGATCTTTTGAGATCAAGAGGATCATTTCTTTCTTTCTTTATTCACACCCTTCACTTATTTTGGTATGCTTATTGTTCTGGCTATGTGTTCCAACCGAGTATTTTGGGCACAAAGTCCTTTTTTTTAAAAAAATCATCTGAGAAACATTTTGGAGTAGTGAGAAGAAAAATGAATTGAGACACCGAATCTTGCCTCAGGGAGGAGTGGAACAGTGAGAGCTCAAGACAAACTCAGTTCAGGGGTCTGGTCCTGTCACTTACTAGCCACGTAAGAATCGGGTACGCTACTAAACTCTGTGAGCCTCAGGTTCTTCATCTGTGAAGTGGGTTTGATAAGCTCTGTCTTCTAGGACTGCTGGAATGTGTGGAATGTAGGTAAAGCACCTAGCATGCCTTGGGTCCTTAACAGATGGTAGTTATTTCTATGATTATTTTGATAATATGCCTGCCAGGTATTGGGCCTCCAATGAATGGAAGTTATTACTATTATTATACTGAACCCAGACTCTACCACCCTCCCTTCTGGGGATTTTTTTTTTTATCAAGGATATTTCAAAGAATATGCAGTGCTCTAGGACATGGAATACCGTATCAGTCAAAAATGCTGCTTAACAAGAAACATTAAGTGAATTTTAGTCAACAGAGAATATTTTGGACGTGGCAGTGTCTTTTTCAGCTGGATGCAACTCAAAGCTTTGAGAATACTTGTCAAATTCCCTCCCTCCCAGTTGCCTTTCCATCTAAGCCACCCTTATTTTCATTCATTTAACAACCAAAAAACTAGACCTAGCTTATAGTTTGCAAAATAACAATCAAAATAAAATAATTTGAATGCCCTTTTAATAGAATGGGATCTAGTTCTCCCAGTCCAAGGCAAAGAGTGCCAGCCCAGTCAATTCTTGGCATCTCACCTCAAGGGAGTATTATCCTTATTTCTTAGAAACTACCAGGACATAATGTGCAGAAACACCTAGTTAGTGCACTGTGTTCAACTGCACTGGGATAAGAGCACAGGATACCTTCCAGTCCTGTCCCAGTTGAGAATTTCTCTTTAATTCATCTACAATACCAAAATAACTATTCAGAGCAGTTTTCCATTTCAGGCTTAATCTCCCAGCTCTGAGACACACAATCTGAGGGTCTGACTCTTGCTCACTACTCCCAGAGCCTCTTCTAGCCCACCAAGCCAGCCTAACTGAAAATTACCTCCAGCTGAAGGATTGTGTGTGCCAGTGCCACAAACTACCTTGCCTCAGGATGTTTACACTTGACTGCTCTCATCTACAAACACCCACCCCATTCTCACTCTTTATTTTTACTTGTCCTTTAGGTTTTGGAGAGTATCTCATTCTCTTCCTTACATGCTAGCTGCTCCTAGAATCTAAAACTATTGACCAGAGCAGGGTATTCTTTTTATAAGCATCCCAATACTAGCGTGAAGACTTCCAAAGAGCAGATGCTCAATTACTATTGAGCAAGCAGTCTAATTTATTACAATTTAATTTCTCCTTCATTCTTGAATAAGCTCAGCAAATTTGGGAATGTATCTTTTTTTTTTCTTAGATGATTTCTCACCTGGTCCTAATGAAATTTGAAAATAAAGGTTTCATTGATTATTCTCTCTCTCTCTCTCTCTCTCTCCCTCCCTCCCTCTCTAACATGAATCAGTTGCATGCTTTGGAGATCCAGAATACACATCTTTTAATTCACAAAAAGCAAGACTAAAAGGAATTAGGCAAACCAAGAATTGACAACATCTCACCTTTTTCCCCCTCTATCTTAATATTCTATGACATTCCTATGTGGCAGTTTCTTATTTCCAGGAAAATTCGTCTTCCAATGCTGTGTTATCTTGTTCCTGATCACTAAAACAAATTCACATAAGTTCAGATTCTTTTTTCAAAACATAAAACTCTTAATCTGAAACCTTATTAACACCAATAAATGTGTGATTCATGCCCTTAAACATAGATTCCAAAGCTAAATAAACTTATTATTTAAAGGATCAACATTTGAAAAATAACAACAGCAATGAAGACATAATCTCAGTGATCCAGGGAAGCAGTCCTTGTACTTTCGGCTGACAACCTTCAGCATGTCTGCCTTCATAATGGGCCCTTTCATTTTATACTTGTGCCACAGGAACTGCACCAACACACTCACCTTCCTGGTGAGAGGATCTTTGTGGGAGCTCTTAGGGAAGGTGGGGCCTGGCAGGGACTTGGACTTTTCCTCCTCTTTACTCCTGACACCTTCATCAAATGCTGTGCATGAAAGAACTGGGGAGAAAGTGATGGGGGGTGGGGCTCCCTGAGACTCCTGGGGAATGTCAGGAGCAAGGGGAGTCTGGGGGGCATACCCCTAAACCAGGAGAGGAAGAAGAGGCAGATTCTTCCTCTGCTGCAGTGGCCTGAGCACCCCCAGACCCAGGATCTCACCTCAGGTCTGGAGATGTTTCTCAGGGACTTGGTGCTTAGTCTTCTGACCTGGAGGCATGATGACTGTGCTCAGGGACAGCAGGTAGAAGCGTGGGCAAGAGGCAGGTGATGCTGTCCCACTGGAGGAGGGAGGATGACAGGGCGTGTGCACTTTCAGCAGGGAGATACCGCCTTGCTTCTGCAGTTTCCCTTGAGAGCACTGCTCTAGGAACCCACAGGGCTCCTTTTCTTCTGGTCAGCCTGTCCCTTGAGAACCCTGGGGAAGTAATTCGAGTGTGCTTTAGCTGCAGTGTGCCATCCCTGACCTGGGCTTACTGGAGAGAGAGCAGGGGCTGGCAGCGGGGCTCCCTTTGTCTGAGGTGGGAAGTCCTCTCAGTTCACGTTCAGGACCATCATATTACTTGCTCCCCCTCCCTTCTGCTGCTCTGAAGTTGATAACCCAAGGCTCCCTGGGACCCATAAGAAGGAAGTAAATGGGCACCTCAGTCCACCACCCCTGCCAGGGGACTCCCAGAGTTGAAAGCTCTGTGGGGCCCCTCTCTGTGCTGTGCTCCTTTGGGTCCTCAGTCCTCATTCAGCATCCTCCACTTGATTCAATGTAGGGCCCCAGACCCTCCATTCTGCTGACTGTTGGCTGCACCTCAGACCAAGGATCCCCCATAGACCTGATGTAAAGAAGTGATGGGGGAGCCTCAGACAGACAGACCTTCCCTGGGCCTTCATGGGCTAAAAGCAAAGGTAAGGCTGGACTCCTTGAATTTCCCTCTATTAAGAGGTGGGTGATCACATCAGTCTTCACTCTGGGTCTGCGCTTTGACTCCTAGCAGGGTCTGGAACCCCTCTCTCTCTTGAACTGAGGTCTATCATCTTTTAGTGATAACTGCCCGTGGTCTCCCAAGGTGAATGCTGCCAGGGATGGGTTGAAGCCCTATGGTGGGTGGTCCCACAGGTCCTCATTTAGGGTTCTCAGTTTGACTTCTGGGAGTGCCTAAGTTTCCTCCCTCTGTCAACTTGGGACTGCCCCCCTCAGACCAAGAATTTCTCTTTTTTGTTATCCCTGAAGAGGAATTAAGGGGCGCCTCAGACTGGCATCTAAGCCTGGAGCCTCACAGAGCTGACAATAGGGAGAGATTCTGTAGTGCCCATGCTGATATGGGATGCATGACCCCTGATGTCTTCAAAGTCCTCTCCTCAGCTCCTGACACAATCTAGAAATCCCCCTTCTGCTGACCTGAGTCTGCTAGCCTCAAACCAAGGCCCTCACCTTCCCGCTTTTCCAGGGTTGGAAGTCAGGTGGCCCATATCCAGCCACAGAGATTGGTGTCTTTAAGGGCTGATTGGCGGGGCTGCACTCTACAGGATCCCAGTGCTCTGGGTGAGTTTTCCCCTCATTCCTCTTCAAGGGCCTCCTCCTCCCTGCTGCCCATTAATATCTGACAGGTTCTGGTTCCCATTCTTCTACTGACCCGAGGGATCCTCCCTAGTCCCAAACCCTCATGTCCGTAAGAACATTGAAGAATAAGTGAAAGCCTTGCCTGGGGCCTTCTTGGTTTGAGTATAGGCAGTGGCCCTTCTCTTTGTGACACCCAATATTCTGGGGTGTTGGTCTCCATAGTACTCCTCGTGGGTGTCTTCATGTGGGCTCTTGTCTCTTGGATTAAAGGCCTCCTGTGAAATGTTCCTTTACTGCAAACTCTTAAGCAGTTTCCCTACTGTAAACCATGCAGAGAATGGGTGCCTGCCCCAGAAGTGATGTGAGATGGGGAAGTTGCATCACAGGCAAAGGCCCAGGAAAGGAGGTGGGTTGTCAAAGAAAATACATGCTGATCTACTTCTCTTCAACAGTCAGAATTTCCGTGTCATGTAACTTCTGTTCTAATTGATTTACTTCCTAAAGGGAGGAGACTGATTCTGTCCAGAATGATTTTGTGAGCCTTGATCTTTTGAGGTTATCTGACACTGCATATGTAGAGGATCATCTTGTCACCAATATCATCTCTTTCTTTTCTTTATTCACACCCTTCACTTATTTTGGTATTCTTATTCTAGTTCTGGCTATGTGTTCCAACCCAGTATTTTGGGCATAAAGTCCTTTTACTCATCTGAGAAACATTTTGGAGTAGTAAGAAGAAAAATTAATTAAGAGACAGAGAATCTTGCCTTAGGCAGGGAGCAGTGGAACAGTGAGAGCTCAAGAGGAATTCAGTTCAGGTGTCTAGTCCCAGGCCTGTCACTTACTAGCCGTGTAAGAATTAGGCACATTCCCAAACTCTCTGAGCCTCAGGTTCTTCATCTGTGAAGTGGGTTTGATAAGCCCTGTCTTCTAGGACTGCTAGAATCTGGGGAATATGTGTAAATACATGGCCCACTGCCTGTCTGGCATGTATTGCCACTTTCCAGAATGGCCTATCTTACTGTGATTATTTTGACCCCAGATGATACCACTCACTACACTGATACTATTCTATTTTTTCTAATCCAGCAGACATCAGAGAATGTGCAAAACAAAGAAAAAACAAATAAGACAAATTGTAACTTAGCAAGGAAAACTAAGTAACAATTCCCTATCAGTGGATATGTTATTTACTGTGGGGGTGAGGGAGACCTCCACCATTAGATACAACACAAAGCCCCCAGAATTTGTGTCAAGGACCAACATCTTCCCTCCCTCCTAACTGCCTTCCATCATAACCACCCTTATTTTCATTCATTTTACCACTGCCAAAAGTCTGATTCTAGCTTAGAGTTTGCAAATGGCATTCAATATAGTCTAATTAAAATCACTCTTAAAGGACCGAGCTCTGGTTCCCCTGGCCCAGGGCAAATAATGCCAGATCCGTAGCTTGCTATCTTAACTCAGGGGAGTACAGTTATTTTTCAGTCTCTCTGGACACTTTGTACCTAAAACACCCACCTTGTGCACTGTGTTTTCTGCACTGGGACAAGAGCAAAAAATACCTTCCAATCCTGCTCTTGATTGAGATTTCTCTCTGGTGTACCCACAATCCCTAAGTAACTGTTAAGAGCAGTTTTCCATTCCATTCTGTGTTACACCATCTGTGGGTCTGGCTCCGGCCCTCTGTTCCCACAACTTCATGTAGCCCATAATTTAGTCTAACTGAAAATTACTTCCCATTGAAGTTCTGGCAGTTTCCCAAGGCTCCAAACTGCCTTGCCTCAGTGCACTTACACTTGACTGTCTTCATCTGGAACCTCCCCACTTGCTCACTCCTTTTTACTTGCCCTTTAGGTCTTAGCAAGTATCTCATCCTCTCTCTTATATGATAGATGCTCCTAAACTGTTTATCAAAACATCCCCAGTACTTACATGAAGCTTTCTTAATGACATGCTTAATTAATGTTTGGGGAATTTAAAAAAAGTGAAAAACCAGACTAATTCTTTGTGATTTAATTTCTCCTACATTCTTGAATAAGCTAAAGAGATCCAGGTATATATCTTTTAATTTTACAAAAAGAAAAACTACAAGGAATTAGACAACCCAAGATTTGACAACTTTTTACTTTTTTTCTTTTCTCTATTTCTTATCCAAAACTTTTTATTGTGTGGTTTGTTTATATTTCCAAGAAAAATCCCTGTTCTAATGCCATGTTATCTTGTCCTTGACCAGAAAAAATTAAATGATTTTCAATTTGTCTCAAAAATACCAAAATTCTTAAATTATACATGAAAAAAATGGCAATCAACATATGATCCATGTTATTTGAAAACTTAGATATGGAACTAAATAAAACTTTCTATTAAAAGAAAAAAACTTTTTAAGTGTCAAGCATCAACAACAAAAAGGATGAATCTCTAAGTTATTAGCATAGAACGAGAACAAAAGAAGACATATAATGTTGCCCTTCCAGCCCCATCTTGACCCCCAACTCCTTCGAAGGTTGACAGCCCTTTCCAACCACAAGGTGAAGAATCTGCCTCAGCCTTTACTTAATGTGGGAGAATCTGCTGGCAGTAGCCCTGGGACATGCCTTGGCCAGGGCAGTCGTGCCAGCCCAGCCTACAACTCTGGCTCCAGCTCTTTCTTACTCATCTCTTGAAGCCTCTTCATACAGAGCAAGGAAGAAACTGGGGACAGTATCATTAAATTTGACCCAAACCTCTAGGTCTTTCTTCTTCCTGGTTTCAGCATGGGCCCTTGAATTCATAGTGAATTCTCCACAGGAATTTATAGCATGGAGGATCACTATGGGGTGCCTTCACCAAATCTCTGGTTATGAGCTTCCCAGGGTCCCCAAAGATTAAGTGTTTCTTCCCAGCATATACCCCCAATGCATTCAGGAATTCCCAGATCTCCTCCTCAGAGACCCAGTTGCCTCAGGGACCCAAGAGAGTCATCAGGAAGCGGCTGCTCTTGGGAAGCCCTCACCACAACTCAGGCTCCCTTTGTTGGTGATATCTAATTTGATGACAAAGGACATAGGACTGATCACTGTGGTCCACTTCCTTCTAGTTAAGGCCAAAAGCCAGCTCCAGAGGTTCTCCTGAAGACCTCTGGGAAGGGGTCTCTGTCTTCTTGATGACAACCTTCAGCATGCCTGTCTGAATAAACTTTTTCATTTTATACTTGTGCAGCAGAAACTGCTTCAACGTACCCACCTTCCTGGTTAGAGCATTTTGTGTGGGAGCTCTCAGGGAGGGTGGAGCCTGGTGGACTTTTCTCACATTGGCTCTTGGCACCTTCCTCAGATGTTCATGCATGAAATAGCTGCAGCAGAGGTACTGGTGGATGGGATTCTCCGAGGCTCCTGGGGAAAGCCAGCAGCAGGGGACCTCTAGGAAGTAACCCCAACCACAGGATAGGAGGAGGAGGGGCCTTGCCTTCATCTGCTGCAGGGGCCTGAGCACTCAGGGGACCCTGGGTCTCATCCAGGGCCTGGTGACATTTCTCACAGGCATGCAGCTTACTTTTTTATCCATGAGACATGATGATCCTGGTCAGGGACAGCAGGCAGGAGGATGAGCAGAAGAGAGTGGATGCTGGTCCACTGGAGGAGTGAGGACGAGGGTGCGTGTGCCCCTTCAGCAGGGAGATACTGCCTGGTCTGTAATGAAGGTGGCTTTTGCAGGTTTCCTTGAGGTCACTGCTCCAGGAGCCCATAAGGCTCCTTTTCTCCTGGTCAGCCTTTCCCCTGAGAACCCTGTGAGGGAAGTTAGAATAGCCTTAGACTGTAGCCTGCCAGCCCTGCCTGGGCCAACTGGGGCTGTTGACAGGAGCTGGCAGTGGGGCTCCCTCTGTCTGGGATGGGGAAGTCCTCTCAGTTCACATTTAGGACCATCATATCACTTGGGCCCCCCACCTCTGCTGCTCTGAGGTTGACACCCATAATGAGGAAGTGAATGGACTTCAGTCCACCACCCCTGCCAGGGGACTCCCAGAGCTGAAAGTTCAGTGGGGTCCTCTTTGTGCTGTGCTCCTTTGGGTCCTCAGTCCTCATTCAGGGTCCCCAACTTGACTCAAGGTAGGGCCCAGGACCCTCTGTTCTGTTGATCCATGGCTGCACCTCAGAGTAAGGATCTCATTTCCTTAGACTTGAAGGAAAGAAGTAAAAAGGGAGCTTCAGCCTGACAGACCTGCCTTGGGCCTTCATGGGCAAAAGGCAGGTGTTGTGTTGGACCCTTTGTTGCCCCCTGAATTCATGGGTGGGTGGGCCTGTCAGTCCTCACCCAGGGTCCATACTCCAATCCCTGGGAAGACCTGAGGCTCCCTCTCTCTTCACCTGAGGCTATCTCCTCATAATGAGGCTTGCCATCCTTGAGGCCCAATGGAGAGCTCTTTATCTGGCCATATCTGCCATGGTCTCCCAAGTCTGGAAATTGTGGCAGGCAAGTTCAAGCCCTATGATGGGTAGTCTCACTCAGAGTTCTCACTCAGGGTCCTCATTTTGACTCCTGAGATTGCTTAAGATTCCTCTCTGTGCTCACCTGTGACTGTCCCCCTCAGACCAATACATTCTTTCCTCTGTCACTCCTGAGGAGGGATTTTTGGGCACCTCAGATTGACACCTATGTCTGGGTCTCCCAAGGCCAACAATAGAGAAGGATTCTGTGGGACCCCCACTGTTCTGGGATGTGTAGTCCCCCCACTCTCCATGGTCCTCACCCTGACTCCTGGCACTATCTGGAAATCCTCACTCTGATGATCTGTGGCTCAAGGTGCTCAAACCAAGGTCTTCACCTTCCTGAGAGATGAAAGAAAGTGTGATCCACGTCTGCTCACCCCTGTTTGTGACCTTCCTGGATTGGCAGCATAGGATGCAGTGTCTGGGACCCCACTCTTTCAAGTCTGTGGGCTCTTTAGTCCTCATTCAGGTGGGATCCAGGACTCCTCCCTCTTCCCACTTGTGTCCTCCAGCCTTAGATCAAGTTCTTCAGAATCCTGAGTACCTAGGTATGGAAGTGAGGGGGCAATATATCTGGCAACCCCATCCTGGGGTTTTCCCAGGCTGAGAGGGGCTGGGGCTAATAAGGCAGCCCTCTGCTCTGGATGGATGCTCTACTTAGTTCTGTCAGAGTCCTCAACTTGGCACCTGACCTTGGGGACATTACCCTCAAGTACCCTGAACCTGCTCTCATTAGCATAAGACCCTCACATTCCTGAGATCTCCAAGACTTAACTCAGGGTGAGCCACATTTGGCCAAGCTATTCAGGATGTCAGAGCCCTGACAGCATGGCCAGGACTGCATGTGTCCCAAGACTGGGGACTCCTCTGTCTACTGACTGACCTGAGGTTACCCTTCTTAGGCCAATGCTCTCAAGTCCCTGAGAACCCTGAAGAATAAGTGAGAGTATGCTCTGCCTGACAGCCATGCCTGGGGACTTTCAGATCTGAGAGCAGGCACTGCCCAGCCTCTGTGTGACCACTATATTCTTGGCTGTTGGTTTCCCCAGTCCTCTTATGTGTGGGCCTTCATGTTAGCTCCTTTATCTTGAATTAAAGGCTTTCTAGGAAAATGTCACATCACTGCAATTGATTAACCAGTTTCCCTTCTACAAACCTAACTGAGAATGGGTCTGTGTCCCATGATTTATATGAGATGGGAAACTTCAGCACAAGGCAGGGAGCCCAGGAGAGGTGGTGGGCTGTCAGAGAAAAAATCATGCTGATCTATTCCCTCTCCTTCCAGTCAGACTTGGAGTCCTATGTAACTTTCGTTCTAATATATTTACTTTCTGCAGGAATGATGCTGTCCAAAATGATTTCATGAGCCCCGAACTTTTCAAGTTATCTGACAATAAAGAATTCTATACAGGGCAAAACCTTCCTCCAAAAATGCAGGAAAAATTAGACATTGTTATAAAGTTAATTGTAATTCTAGGGTAGCCACCAAAATTTTTAAAAATATACAGAAAAAAATAGATAAAAGGGAATTAATATAAGCGAGATCATACAATATTTGCTTTTTGTGTCTGGCTTATTTCACTCAATATTATGTCTTCACGGTAAATTTCCTGGAGACAGATAGTAGATTATAGGTTACCAGGGCCAGGGATTGGGCTGGGGAAAAGGGAGTTATTGCTTGATAGGTGTAGAGATTCTATTTGAGGTGATGAAAAGTTGGGGTAATGGATACTGGTGGTGGTAGCACAGTATTGTAATGTGATTAATACTACTGCATTGTACAATTTAGAGTAGTTAAAATGGGAAACTGACTTGTATATATGTTACCACAATAAAAAAATAAATGAGACTATTTCATTAACCTGAAAAAAATGACCGCAGTACATGCATATCAGTTTGCTTTTGTAGAAAGTTGTTTAAGTGTACACAAGTATAAAAAAGGAAAATAAAAAAATGAACCATTCCATTAAAAAAAGGAGAGAATACGTGAGGCAGTGCCCAAACTGGCAGCCCTGTGTGGGGCCACCCTAGGTCTGAGGGCAGGGACAGGCTGGACTCTGGGTGACCCCAGTATTCTCAGATGTTGAGCTCTGCAGTCTTTAATCATGGGGGTCCTCAGTTTGGCTCTTGTCTCTTTGATTAAAAGCTTCCTGGGAAATGCCATATCCTTGCAGACCCTTGAGCAGTTTCCCTACAACAAGCCGTGCAGTTAATGGGTCCATGAACTGGAGTGATGTGAGTTGGGGAAGCTGCAACATCAGGCAGAGGGCACAGGATGGGAGGTGGGCTATCAGAGAAAATACCCAATGATCTATTCCTTCTCATCTCCAGGCAGACTTTGCCTCTTATGTAACTCCTTACTTTCTTTTAGGAAGGGGTTGAGCCAGATGATTTTATGAGGCCCCAGATCTTTTGAGGTTACCTGATACTGTAAATGTAGATGATCGTATTTTCTCCAAGGGTTATCTCATTCTTTTCTTTATTCATATCTGTCACTTATTTATGTATACATTTTCCTCTGGTTCTGTATTCCAATCCAGTGGTTTGGGCACAAAATCCCTCTTTTTTATCACCTGAGACACATTTTAGAGTAGTGAGAAGAAAAGTGAACTTGAAGACATAAGGTCAGCCTCAGGCTAGGAGGAGTGGAACAGGGTGGGCTCTAGAAGAATTCAGACCAGGGATCTACTCTCAGCCCTGTCACTTACCAGCCATGTGAACTTAGGCATGTTACCAAACTCTGACCCTCAGGTTCTTCTGTGAAGTGGATTAAACCATCCCTGTCTCCAGGACTGCTGGAATGTGTTTAATGCATGTAAATCACCTGACAACGCATTGGCTCTTTAATGAACTACAGTTACATCTATTATAATTTTGATAATATGCCTGGCATGTAATGAATAGCAGCAATTTCTGTTATTATTTTCACCCCAGATTCTACCACCTTCCCTCCTAGAAATTATATTTTTTTTATCTGGGAGCTGTCAGAGAATACACAGCACTTTATGATGTAAATTCGAAATGAGCCAAAAATGCTGCTTAGAAAGAAACATTAAGTACATTTTCCAAATTAGAGTAGATTTTGGGTGTGGAGATTCTTTCCCTGATGAATGCAACTCAAAGCTCTGAGAATATTTCTTAAAGGCCAACTCCTTCTGTGACTCCAGGCTGCCCTTGCATCTCAAGAACCCCTACTTTCATTCATTTAGCCAGCACCAAAAATCCAAACCTTCCTTACAGTTTGTCAAATTACACATGAGATAACCTGATTTGAATGCCCTTCAAATGGAGTGGGGTCCGAATTCCCCCAGGCCGGGACAAACAGTGCCAATCTGGTCTTGGCCAAGCACCCCGCCTCATGTATCACCCTTATTTCTCAGGAACTTTCTGGATTCAACTGTTCAACTATACTGGGGCAGGAGCACGGGACACCTCCCTCCTGCCTCAGCCTGGGGTTTCTCTCTGGTTTACACACAATTCCGAAGTAACAGTTAAGAGCAGTTTTCCATTCCAGGCTGAGCCTCTCAGCTCTGGGGCTCACCATCTGAGGGTCTAGCCCTGCCCACCCCTCCCTCCCTCAGCCTCATCTAGCCCACCATGCAGCCTAACTGAAAATGACCTCCCACTGAGGGATTGCAGAATCCCAGGGCCTCAAGCAGCTTTCAGCCAGGGCACTCACAGTTGACAGTGCTCATCTGGAACCTACCCTTCCCCTCATCCAGTCTTTTTGTGTCTTTTAGGTTGGAGAGAGTATCTCCCTCTCTTCCTACTATGAGACTGCTCTTGATTCTAAAATCCTATGGGCAGGGGGCCATACTTCTTTATCTGTACATCCTCAGTACTAACAATGAGCCTTCCAAATAGCAGATGCTCAATTAATGTTTGTGGAATAAAAGAGCCAGTAAACAAGACATCTTATTCATAATGATTTCATCACTTACAAATTCTTGAATAATGTAAGCAAATCTAGGTATACATCTTATAATTTTACCCCCAAAAGACTAAAAGGAATAAAAGAAACCAAGAATTGGCCACCTTTTATTTTTATTTTTTTCTGTCTTGTGATCCCCACTATTTTACTGCAAAGTTCTTTCACATTTCCATAGTTATACCTACATCACTTCCATGTTATCTTGTTCTTCATCACAGAAACGATTCAAGGATTTTCAATTTGTATTATTAAATACCAAAACACTTATTAAACCTGAAAACAGCAATAAATGTATGATTCATAAACTGAGACTTTGAATCTACATAATAATTCGATTGAAAGGAACAGCTTCTGAAAAATACCAAAAGAAAATAGAGAGATCTACAAGTTACTCATGTACAACATGAACACAAAGAAGATGCACACTATGTTCCCTCCAGACCCACCTCAGTCCCCATGACTTAAAAGGTTGACAGACTGTTTCAACCACAACATGAAGAATCTACTTCAATTCATTTGATGCAGAAGGAGCTAATTGCCATGCTCTGGGATGTGTTTGGCCCTGGCAGTAGTGCCAGGCATGCCTGCAACTCTGGCTCCAGCTTTCTCTTCCTTATCTGTCACTGCCTCTTCATACCAGGACTGGTAGATACTGGGGATGGTATCACTGAACTTGGTCAGAAATTCCAGAACTTTCATCTTGCTGGTTTCAGCATAGGCCCTCAAACCCCACAGGAATTTGTAGCGTGGAGGATCACTGTTGAGCACCTGTTGGTACTCCAGGTACTTTTTCTGCACCAAATCTCTGGTGCTGAGCACCCTGGGATCCCCAAAGGTGAACTACCTTCTCCCATCCTAGACCCTCAACATATTGAGGAACTCCCAGATCTCCTCCCCAGGAATGCCATTGCCATTAATGAAGATCACTTCCTGTAGAAGAATCCGGAGATCCTTCATAAGAAATTCCCAGCCAACACCCAGACACCCTTCGTTAATGAGGTCTAGTTTGCTGACAAGGGCATAGGACTGGTAACTGGGGTTGACAGTCAAGGCCAAGTATATTCACCATGTATTCAGAGGCTATCCTGAATATTTTGGGAAAAAGATCCTTTTTGCTGACAACCATCAGCATGGCTGCCTTTGTAGTGGGCACTTTCATTTTATACTTGTCCAACAGAAACTGCATTAACGTACTTGTCTTCCTGGCTAGAGGATCTTTGTGGGTACTCTCAGTGGAGGGTGAGGCCTGGAGGAACTTGGTCTTTCCTCATCTTGGCTCTTGGCACCTTCATCAAATGTTGGACATGAAAGAGCTGCAGTGGGATTGATGGTAGAGTGGGCTCTCTGAGGTCCTGGGAATGCCAGCAGCAGGGAAGCTCTGGGGAATACCCCCAAAAACAAGAAAGGAGGAGGAGGGGTACACTTCTTCCTCTGTGGCAGTGGCCTGACCATACCAGAGGCCCTGGAACTCATCCCAGGCCTAGTGGCATTTCTCATGGGCAGAGAGCTTGATGGCTCTGGTCAAGTACAGCAGGCAGGACCACACAAAGAAGGAGGTTGGAAGGGTATGTGCATCTTCAGCTGCAAGATGCCCCCTTGGATGGCCATGTAGACCACTCTGCAGGTCACTGCTCTAGGAACCAAGGGTCCTATTCTCCTGGTCAGCCTGCCCCCTGAAAACCTTGTAGAGGAAGATAGAGTGAGCCTTTGGGGACAGCCTGCCAACCTTCCCTTGGCCTTACTGGGGCTGACAGCAGGAGCTGGCTGTGGGGACCCCTCTGTTTTGGGCTGAGGGTATCCTCTCTGTTTATTTATATTCAAGATTGTCATATCAACTATTGGAATGGCCTGGCCCCCTACTCTCTGCTGCTTTGCAACTGACACCTTAAAGCTACCAGTGACCCATGAGAAGGAAGTGAAGGGGCACCTAAGACCATCACCCTTGCCAAAGGGGACCCGATCCTGTCAGCTGAGTGGAGCCATTTCTGTCCTGGCTCTTTAGGATTCTCAGTCTTCATTAGAGAGTCCTCGACTTGTCTCCTGGATTTACCTAGAAATCCTGCCTCTGCTGACCTGAGGCTGTCTCCTTTGACTAGGTCCCTAACCTTCATGAGATGCTCTGGGAGGAAGTAAAAATGTGACTCTTCCTGTCACCATATCTGGTCCCAGGAAGGGTCTCCTTGCTCACTGTCTTTCTGTTCCAAGGGTCTACTCATCATCAGTGTCACAATTTTGACTCCTGTTAGGGACCAGACCTCCTTCCTCTGTTGAATGGGGTAGCTGCCATTAGACCAAAGCCCTCACATCCTGAGACCACTCCCAGAGAAAATGGACCAATACTGGGACTCCTCCCTCAACTGACCTGAGTCTACTCTCCTGGAATAAGCTCCTCACATTCGGGAGATCTCCGAGGGGGAAATCAGGGTGAGCCACACCCAGCCAGGGATTTGAGGGGCCCTGAGTGCAGGAACAAACTCTATGGAACTCCCATGTTCTGAAGTTTGTAGTACCATCAGTCCTCACTCAGGACTCTGACCTTGACTTTGGGGAGGACTTGGGACTTCTCCCTCTATTGACCTGAGTCCACAAGCATCAGCATATGGCCCTCACTTCCTTGTATCACAGTTGGGGGAAGTAAAGGCACCCATATATGGCTGTCCCTTGGAGCCTCCTGACCTGGTTGCTTCTTTTGGGAAGATGGGCCCTCATTAGCACTCAGAGCCCTCACCTTGACTCCATTAGAGCCTGGACCTCCTTCCTCTGCAGAAGTCGGGCTGTTCCCATAGACCAAGGCCCTCCCTTCCATTACCCTTACAGTCAGCTTCACAGCTCTGCCAGGACCTCACAGGGCCCATAGCTGGAGCAACACTCCATGGGACCCCAGTGTTCTGGAGGTGTCCTCACTCAGGGTGGGCTATCTATCAGAGCCTGGGACTCTTCCCCTACTCCCAAAGTCCCTCATTCTCAGAACAAGACTCTAACCTCCCTGAGTCCCTAGAAGGAAAGTCTGGGCTTGTTTGACAGCAGGAGCAAGATGATGGGTGGTCCCTTTTTTGGAGACAGGGCTCCACATTATCACATAGGTTCTTCATTTTGACTCCAATTAGGGATAGGATTCCTCCTTCTGCAGAACTGGGGCCACCCCCATTGGACCAAGCCCCTCCCCTCTGAGAGATCTTCCCTGCAGAAATAAGGAGGTATCTCATCTGGGTAGCTCTGCCTGTTGCCTCCCAGGGCACAAACCAGGGTCTGGTCTCAATGGAGCACTCTTTGTTGGTGGAAGCTACCATTTTAACACTGAGAGTCTTCATCTTGACATCTCTTTGGGCCTGGGGCTCCTCCATCTGCAGAACTGGGACACCCTCACTAGACCAAGTCCTTCACGCCCACTCTCAGACCTCCAGGTGGAAATGAGAGAGGCTCTGCCACTTGACAGCTCTGCTCTGGCTCTCCCAGGGACTACAGCCGGTGGGGGAGGAGGGACACTGGTCCCTTTCTGGGGTGGATGGTTCCCTCATTCTCCATTCCAAGTCCTCACTTTGACACTTAACCAATCCTGGGATCCCACCCTAGGCTCACCAAAGGCTGCTCCCCACTTATTAAGGTCCACCTCTTCCTGAGAAGTCAGTGTGAGCCATATTCAGTCACAACTATTCGGTACCTCCATCAAATGTCAGTTGGAGTATGACTCTATGGGAAACCATACACCCCGGGACTCCTCTCTCTAATGACATGAGGTCACTCTCTTTAAACCAAGGCTCTCAAGTCTCTGAGAACCCTGAGGAGTAAGTGATGGGATGCTCAGCTTGACAGCCCAGTCTTCTAAGATGAGAGCAGACATGGCCTGCCTCTGTGTGTCCCCTATATTCTGGGGAATGTGACTCCCAAGAACTCTTACATGACAGTCTTCGAATTGGCTCTGGGCTCTTGAATTAAAGGTTCCTGGAAAGTGACACATCCTTGCACACTATTCAGCAGTTTTTATACTGCAAATCTTGCAGATAATGGGCCCATGTCTCATTGAGGTATGAAATGGGGAAGCTGCAGAATACAAGGGGCCCAGGAAAGGTATGCATTGTCAGAGAAAAAAACTCAGTGATCTATTTCTTCTCTTCAACAGCCAGACTTAGTCTCTTAGGTAATTTCTGTTCTCAAATGTTTACTTTCTACAGGAAAAGGGCTGAACCTGATGATTTTGTGAGACCCTTATCTTTTGAGGTTATCTGACACTGCATATGTAGATGATCACTGAATATTGTCTCTTTCTTTTCTTTTTCATAGTTCTGTTTATTTTGGTGTACCTGTGACTCAGGTTATGTATTCCAATACAGTATTTTGGACAGTGTTCTCTTTCAAATACCTAAGACACATTTTGGAGTAGTGAGAAGAAAAGTCAATTAAGATACATAGGGTCTGCCTCAGGCTGGGAGGAGTGGAACAGTGAGGGTTCTAGACAAATTCAGACCAGGGGTCTAGTCCCAGCTCTATCACTTACCAGCCACGTGAATCATGCATATTACCAAGATCTTTGTGACTTAGGTTCTTCTGGGAAGTGGATTTCATAAGCGTTGTCTTCTAGGACTGATGGAATGTGTATAATGTATGTAAAGCACTTGGTACAAAGCCTACCTGGCATATATTGAGATTTAAAGAATGGCAGTTATGATGATGATTATTTTGATTCCAGACGTTATCACATACCATGCTGGGATTTTTTTTTTTTTTTAATCCAGGAGATGTCAGAGAATATCCAAATCAGCCAAAATGTGGCTTAGCATGGAAAACTAAGTAATATTTTTCCATTACATAAGTCATTAAATGTGGGTGTTAGGTAGACTTCCCCAGTTAGATACAACACAAAATTCATAAAATTTGTGTCAAGAACCAACAACTTCCCTCCCTCCTAGGAGCCCCTCCATTTAATCACCCCTTTTTCCAAATTACACCCAAGATAACTCAAGATAATGCATGCTCATTGAATGCAGCAGGCTCTGGATCTCCCAGTCCAGGACAAAGAGTGCCACAGAATCGGATACTAAGCATCCTGCCTCAAAGGAGTATCATCTTATTTATCAGAAACTCCAGGGACACGATGTGCATAAAACATCTAGTTAGTGCATTGCATTCAACTGCACTGGGACAAGAACACAGGACACTTTCCAATCCTCCCCTAGTTGGAGATTTCTCTCTGGTTTACCCACAATTCCTAAGTAACTGCTAAGGACAGTTTTCTACTCCAAGCTTAGTCTTTCAACTCTGAGACACACTGTCTGAGGGTCTGACCCCTGTTCACCCATCCCACAGCCTCATCCAGCCCTAACTTAAAATTACCTCCTAGTGAAGGAACTCATAGTTTCCCAAGGCTGCAATTAACTTGCTCATGGCATTAACACAAGACTGCTCTCATCCAGAATCTCTCCCCATCCACCCCCCCCCCTTCTTTTAACTTGTCCTTTAGGTCTTAGTGTGTATCTCACCCTCTTCCTTACATGATAGCTGCTCTTAGCCTCTAAAATTCTAAGGGCTGTTCTGTTCATATTCAGGACCATCATATAAACTGCTGTCAGGGCCTGTCCTCACCCCTCCCCTCTGCTGCTCTGAAGCTGACACCTCAAAGCTCCCTGGGGCCAAGGAGAAAGAAGTGAATGGAGTCCTCATCCCACCACACTGGTCAGGGGACACCCAATGCTGACACCTCTGGAGGCTCTCTCTCTTGGGCTCATTGGGGTCCTCATTTCTCATTCAAGCTTCTCACCTTGGTTTCAGGTAAGGACTGAAATGTCTCCTTTCTGCTGACCTTTGCTGCACTTTGAGACCATGAATATCTTCTCCTTAGACCTGATAAAAAGAAGTGAAGGGACAACCTCTGTCTGGCAGCCTTGACCTGGTCCTTCAAGGACTGACAGCAAAAGGGCCAGACTCTTTGTTTTTTCCTCTCTTCAGGGGTGGGTGGTCACATCTGTCTTCACTTAAGGTTCTTTATTTGAAATCCTCCCTCTTCTGACATGAGCCCCCACTCCTGCACTTTGACCAGGTCCCTCACCTCCCTGAGATGCCCTGGGAGTGAGTGCCACTCATCATGTCACCATGCCCAGATCGCCCAGGTCTGACAGCAGGGATGGGGCTCCATGTAGCCCACTTCTTTCTGGAAGGGTTTCCTCATATTCATTCTGTGTCCTTACAGTAACTCCTGTGAGGCACCAGGTCTCATTCCTCTGCTAAATGGGGCCTCTCCCATTAGACCAAGGCCTCACCTCTCTGAGAGCATGCCTGGAATAAATGAGGAGGCATCTAAGCCTGATATCTCTGCTGTTGGCTTCCCAGAGCTAATAGCAGGGGTAGCCCAGGTGCAGCCTTCTCCATTGTGGATTGAGTGGTCCCCATTTCAGCACTCAGGGTCTTTAACTTGACCTGGATCCATCCTGGGACTTCAGCCTCTGGGACCAAGGCCCTCAAATTCCTGGGATATGAGTAAGAAGTAAGGGTGAGCCAAATCCTGCCGAAACTGTTTGAGGCCTACAAGAGCTGACAGCAGGGCCAGGACTCTGTTACTCCGCCGCTGTCAATTCAGTGGTCTGCTCAGTCCTTACCCAGGGTTCTGACCCCGACTCCCGGTAAGACTCGGAATTTCTTCCTCTACTCACCTGGATCTGCCAAGCTCAGACCAAGGCCCTCACTTCTCTGAGTTGCTAAAGGGGATGTCAGGGTGCTCTAATTTTAGCTAGCTCATCAGGGGCCTCCCAGCCCTTACAGCAGGGGTGCTGTGCCCTGAGGCCACTTCTTTTAGGAAGAGATGCCCTCATTAGCACCCAGCGTCCTCATCTTGACTCTGTTATTGTTTGAGCCTCCTCCCTCAGCCCAAATGGGGGTGCTCCCTTAGCCCAAGGCCCTCCCCTTCATTACCCTTCGAGGCAGAAGTCAGCCTCACAACCCTGCTGGGGCCTTCCAGGGCGACATCAGGGGCCAGAAGTTGTGTGAAGTCCTCTTTGTTATGGGTGGGGTGACCCTTTCACTCTCCACCACGGGTCCTCACCTCGACCCCTGAGCAGTCCTGGAACTCCACCCTCAGCTGGCCAAAAGCCGCAGGCAGAGAACTGTCCGCTCGTTTCCGGGATCTCGGAAGCGGAAGTCAGATGAGCCACATCCTGCCAAGGCTGTTCGGGACTTCCGGGTGCCGACAGCGGAGAGGAGAGGTATGAGAACCCAGTGTTCTGGAGTCACTGGTCCCTCAGTCTTCAGAGTTTTCCCTTGATATCTGTCAGAGCCTGGGACTCTTCCTCAGAATCCTGTGCCTCAGAATAAGGCTCACTTCTCTGAGTCCCTAGAGAAGCAGTCAGGCACCGTATATCTAGCAGCCTCTGCCTGGGGCCTCACAGGACTGACAGCAAGTATGGGATTCTGTGGGGCCACCAATTTTTGGAGTGTCCCCTCATTAGCACTCAAGATTCTCACTTGGACTCCTTTAGGGCCAGGGCTCCTCAATCCTTTAGACCAAGTCTCTCCTTCCCCTGAGACAATACAGGCAGAAATGAAGGGAACTCCTCTGCCTGATAGCTCTGCCTGGGGCCCTCCAGAGCTAAGAACAGGGGTGGGGCTTTGTGAGGGTCTCCACTGTTCCTGGGAGTCAGATCCTAACATTCAAGAGCCTGAGCCTTCTTTCTCTGCAAATCTGGGGCTGCTCCCCTACTCCACCACCCACCACCTTTGAAAAAAGGCCCTCCCTTCCTTGTGACTCTCCAGGCAAAAGTTAGCAGGCTTCTTGACCTGACAGCTCTGCCTTGGGTCTCCCAGGTCCAATAGCACGGGCAAAGAACTTGTAGACCTCCTCTTTCCTGGGATGGGTGGTTCCCTCATTCCTCATTCAAGGTCTTCACCTTCACACCTGATCATCCCTAGGACTCCTTTCTATGCTTACCTGAAGCTTCTCCCATCAGATCAAGGTTCTCACATTCCTCAGAAGGCAGAGAGGACGTCAGGGTGAGTCATATCCAGCCAGGATTGTTGCAGACCTAAAAGTGCTGAAAGCCGGGGTGGGAATCTATGGGACCAGACTGTTCTGGCTCTGTCCTTCCGTGGACCTTATTAAGGGTCCCCACCTTGATATTTATTAAAGGCTGGGAGCTGGGACCCTTCCCACTACTGATTTGAAGTTGCCCTTCTTAGGTCAAGGGTCTCCAGCCCCTGAAAAATAATTGAGGGTATGATCAAACTCATAGCTCAGCCTCAGGTCCGATAAGTCTGAGCACAGATGCAGGTCGGTCTCAGTGTGACAACTATATTCTGGGGGTATTGGTCACACAAGTCCTCCTCCATGGGGGTCCTTATCTTAGTTCCTGTCTCTTGGATTAGAAGCCTCCTGGGAAATGTCACTTCCCTGCAAATGCTTGAGCAGGTTCCCTACAGGAAACCTAGCAGAGAATGGGTCAGTGTCACAGAAGAGATGTGAGATGGGAAGCTTCAGGATAAAGAACAGAGGTCCAGGCAAGAAAAGAACTGTTGGAGAGAAAAAAAAAAAAAAAAAACTTATGGTCCCTTCTTTGTCTTCTTCAGGTAGACTTAGAGTCTCACAGGTTTCTGTGCTAATAGATTTATTTTATACAAGGGAATAAGCTGTCAAGGATGATTTTGTGGGTCCCTGATCTTTTGACATTATCTGACTTTGCATATATAGAGAATCACATTGCCACTGAATATTACCTCTTTTTCTTTCCTTTATTCATACCTCTCATTTATTTTGATATCTTATTGTTCAGGCTATACATTCCAATCCAGTAGTTTGGCACAGAGTCCATTACTTTATCACCTGAGATACCTTTTGTAGTACTGAGAAGAAAAGTGAATGAAGGGACACAAAGTCTACCTCAGGCTGGGAGGAGTGAAGCAGTGAGGGCTCAAGACAATTCAAACCAGGGATTCAGTCCCAGGCCTGTCACTTACTAGCTGTGTGAATCCGGCCCATTATCACAACTCTGATGAGCCCTGACTTCTAGGACCAGTGAACTGTGTGCAGTATATGTAAAGGATCAGGCGTAGTGGCTGCCTGACATGCATTCAGACTTTGCAGAATGGCGGGTGTTACCATGATTATTGTTTCCCCAGATGATAACACTCACCATGCTGATATTATTATTTTTTTAATTCATGAGATGTCAGAGAATAGATAGCATTCTAAAGTAAAACAAAAAAACCTCAAAATCGCTAAAAGGCAGTTTAGCAAGGAAAACAAAATAATATTTTGTTTTTGAGGATGAGTTATTTAATGGGGTGTGAGGAAGACTTCTCCAGTTAGATGCAACCCAAGGCTTCTATACTCTGTATCAAGGATCAACATCTGCCCTCCTTCTCTGTTGTGTTCCATCATAATTACCCATTTTCATTATTTAAAGACTACCAAAACCCTAGACCCTGTTTAGTATTTGCCACCTTACCAGCAAGATAACCTAATTAAAATGCCCTTTTACGGGAGCACGCTCTGGATCCCCCAGCCTAGGACAAAGAGTGCCAATTCAGTCTTGGCTGAACCTCCCACCTCAGGGGAGTATCAAATGCCCTGATTTATCAGAAACTCCCCGGACACGATGTGCATAAAACATCTAGTTAGTGCACTGTGTTCAACTGCACTAGGACAAGAGCACAGGACACCTTCCAATCCTCCCCCAGTTGGAAATTTTCTTTTTAATCCACAATCCATCGGTAACTATTAAGGATGGTTTTCTATCCCAAGCTTACTCCCTGAACTCTGAAACCCACTGTCTGAAGGTCTGGCCCCTGTTCACCCTTCCTCCAGCCTCATGTAGCCCACCATGGAGCCTAACTGAAAATGACCTCCCGCTGAAGGACTTGCAGTTTCCAAAAGCCCCAAACTACCTTGCCTCAGGGAATTAACACATGACTGTTCTCATCTGGAAACTGTACCCCTCCTCACCCCTTCTTTTTACTTGTCCTTTAGGTTTTAGTGTGTATCTCACCCTCTTCCTTATATGATAGCTGCTCTTAGCCTCTAAAATTGTAGGAACAGGGCGTGATCTAAGTATCTTAATACTAGCATGAAGCCTTCTACAGAGAAGATGCTCTTAATGTTTATGAAATAACTGAGCCAGTAAACAAGAGGTCTAATTCATTATAAAGTAATTTTCCCAGTATTCTTCAATAAGCTAAGAAAATTCAGGAAAACACATTTAGTTTCAAAAAAAGGAAGACTAAAAGGAATAAGGAGAATCAAGAATTGACCACATTTTTAACATTTTTTTGCTTTCTTGTGATCCCAACTATTTTACTGTGGAGTTCTTACACATTTCCAGGGGTATCCCTATACCAATGCCATGTTATCTTGTTCTGGGTTACAGACAAAGTTTCAAGGATTTTCAATTCACTTTATTAAACATGAAAACCCTTATTCTTAAACCTGCAAACAACAGTAAATGTGTGATCCACATGACTCATCAACTTAGATGCTTCAGCTAAACAAACCTATTAAAAGGAACATTTGAAAAATTAAAAAATTTAGAACAAAGACCTACAAGTTATTCATGTACAACAGGAACATCAAGAAATCATGAACTTTGTTCCCTGCAGCCCCACCTCAGCAGCCACTCCTTAAGAGGTTGACAGCCCTTTTCATTAAAAAGTGAGGAATCTGCCTCAGACTTCACTTGATGCGGGAGAAGCTGCTGGTCATGACCCTGGGATGTGCCCTGGCCAGGGCATATGTGCTAATCCTGCTTGCAACTCTAGCTCCAGCTCTCTCTTCCTCATCTCTCAAAGCCTCTTCATACCAGGAATGGAAAGCACTGGGGACAGTATCATTGGCCTTGGCCAAAAATTCAAGAACTTTCATTTTGCTGGTTTCAGCATGGGCCCTTGGACCCCACAGGAATTCGTAGCGTGGAGGGTTGCTGTGGGGCACCTGCCGGTACTCCAGGTACTTTTCCCACACCAGATCTCTGGTGATGAGCTTCCTGGTATCCCCGAAGATGAAATGCCTCTTTCCATCACAGATCCCCAACATATTCAGGAATTCCCAGATCTCTTCCTCAGCGGCGCAGTTGCCATTAATGAAGATCACACCCAGAAGAGGCATTAGCAGACCATTCTTGGGAAACCCCCAGTCACCACTCAGATTCTCTTCGTTGGTGAGGTCCAGCTTGCTGACAAGGGCATAAGATTGACCACTGGAGTCCCCTTCTTTCAAGTCAAGGCCGAAGATCAGCTCCATGCGCTCAGAGGTTCTCCTGAGGATCTCAGGGAAGTGATCCTTGTACTTCCTGTTGACAATCTTCAGCATGTCTGTCTTTGTAATGGGCTCTTTCATTTTATATTTGTACAACAGGAACTGCACCAACATACCTGCCTTCCTGGTTAGAGGATCTTTGCGAGGGCTGTTAGCGGAGGTTGGAACCTGGAAGGAACTTGGACTTTCCTCATCTTGGCTCTTGGCACCTTCATCAGATGTTATGCATGAAATAGCTGCAGCAGAAGTGGTGGGGATGGGGCTCTCTGAGGTCCCTGGGAAATGCCAGCATCAGGGGAGCTCTGAAGAGTACCCTCAAAAACAGGAGAGGAGGAGGTTGAGGTCTCTTTTTCCTCTGCTGCAGTGGCCTAAGCATCCTGGAGACCCTGGGTCTCACCCCGGATATGGTGGCGTTTCTCACGGGCACAGAGCTTACTCTTCTGACCGCGAGGCATGATGACTCTGGTAAGGGACAGCAGCAGGAGTGTGGGCAGGAAGGCAGGGGGTGTGGGCCCACTGGAGGAGGGAGCAGGAGTGTGCGTACCTTCAGCGGGAGATACCTCCTTGGCTGTCACAAAGGCCGCCTCTTCAGTTTTCCTTGAGTCTCTGCTCTAGGAACCCACAAGGATCCAATTCTCCTTGTCAGCCTCTCCACCAGGCTCCTGTGGAAGAAATTAGCATGCGTCTTAGGCTGCAGCTTGCCAGCTCTGTTCTGAGTCAAGGGGTCCCCTCTATTCACATTCCTGACCAGCATGTTAACTGATGACCCAGCCTAGACCCCATCCTCTTTGCAGTTCTCACCCTCAAACCTCCCTGGACCTGCAAGAAGGAAGGAAAGGGGTGCCTTAGCCCACCACCCTGCCAGGGGGAGCCCCATCCTGATAGCTCTGAGGGCACTCTCTCCATCTGGGCTCATCGGGGTCCTCATTCCTCATGCCCAGTCTTCAGTTTGGTTCCACATAGTGCCTAAGGAATCTCCTTTCTTCCAACTGGTAGCTGCACTTTCAGACCAAGGCTTTCATCTCCCTTAAACTTGATATAAAAAGGTAATGGCAGAGCCTCAGTTTCAGAGCCCTGCCCTGAGCCTTCAAACACTGAAATCAGGGATGGGGCTGGACTCTGTTTTTCCCTTTATGCAAGATTAGGTGATCCCCTCAGCTTTATTTCAAAATCCTTCATTGAACTCTTGGGAGGGCATGAGGCTCCTTCTTTCTTGAACTGAAGCCTGTCTCCTCATATTAAGGCCCACTCTTCCCTGAGACCCATTAGAAGGAAGTGAGGGTGGTCTTAGCTGACCATGGTCTCCAAAAGCAGATAACTATGGCAAGCAGGTTCTGGTTCCCCTCATCTTCACTCAGTTTCCTCTCATTGACTGCTGATCAGGACCATGATGGGAGGCCCCACTCAGGATCTGAAATCTGACTCATGGGGGAGTCTAAGATTCCTCCTACTGCTGATCTGGGACTGCCCCCCTCAGACCAAGACCACTTCTGTTCTTGGTCTACAAAGATTATTACTAGCAGGGGAGTAGCCCTGCAACCCCACTATTAAGGGGTCAGTGGCCCCTTTAATCCTCACTTATGCAGGATGTGAGATTTCTCTTTCAGTCCACCTGAGCCCTTCACCCTTATTGCAGTCCCTCATCACCCTGAGTCCACCGGTTCAGAAACAAGGGGACAACACATCTTGCTACCCCTGCTTGGACTTTCCCAGGCCTGAAAGGGTGGCAAGACTTTGTGGGTCCCACTCGGTTCTGGGTGGGTGCTCTCCTCAGTTCCCCATCAGGGTCCTCACCATGACTCCTGGCACAACCTGGAAATCCTCCTTGTCTTGATCAGAGGCCCACCCCGTCATTCTAAGGCTTTTAGTGTCCTGAGACCCCCTAGGAAGAAGTGAAGTTTGCCTCATCTGGCCATAACTGTCTGTGATCTCCAAGACTGATGGGTAGAGGAATTCTTTGGTGCCCCCACCGTTATGGGGTGGTTTGTCCCTTTAAGGTCCCAGGGTCCCCTCCTTGTCTCCTGGCACTGGAAATCTTGGAATCCTCTCTGCTAAACCGTGACTGCTTTCTTTGACCAGATCCCTCTCTTGCCTGTGATGCCCTTCAAGGAAATGAGTACTACTCATCATGTCACCATGCCCAGATCTCCCAGGTTTGAGAGCAGGGGTGAGGCTCCATGTGACCCGCTGCTCTCTCAGAGGTTTTTCCTCATCTTTGCACAGTAACCTCCAATTGACTTCTCACCTCTGCTGAGTGGGGCCTTCCCCTTTAGACCAAGGCCCTCACCTCTCTGAGAGCATGCCTGGAATAAATGAGGAGGCATCTAAGCCTGACATCTCTGCTCTTGGCTTCCTAGAGCTAACAGCAGGGGCAGCCCAGGGGCAGCCCTCTCCATTGTGGATTGAGTGGTCCCCTTTCAGCACTCAGGGTCTTTAACTTGACCCTGGACCCATCCTGGGACTTTACCTTCTGCAGACCAGAGATTAGCCCATCAGACCAAGGCCCTCACATTTCTGGGATGTGAGTAAGTAAGGGTGAGCCAAATCCTGACAATGCTGTTTGAGACCTGCAGGGGCTGACAGCAGGGTCAGGACTCTGTTACTCCATAGCTCTCAATTCAGTAGTCCCCTCAGTCCTTACTCAGGTCTGACCTTGATCCCAGGTAAGACTCAGGATTTCTTCCTCTACTCACCTGAGTCTGCCAGGCTCAGACCAACTCACTTTCCTGAGATGCTAGAGGGAAAGTCAGGGTGCTCCACTTTTGGCTATGTCACCTGAGAGGTGGTGATGGTAGCACAATATTGTGACTATAATTAACAGCCCTGAATTCTATATTTGAATATGGTTAAAAGGGGAAATTTTAGGTTGTAAGTATGTTACTAGAATAAAAATTTTAAAAATAGCCATGGAACTGCACAACACAAACAGTGAACCCTCAGTTAAACCATGGAATATATTTAATAGTACAATTATAAAACCATACTATCATCAATTGTAACAAATGTACCACACCAATGCAAGACATCTGGGAAACTTGTATTTTATGCATAATTGTTCTTTAAACCCACAACTTCTCTAATTAAAAGTTAATAATAAAATAAAATAAAATTAAATTAAATTTTAAAAAGCCAGGGCAAATGGTTGTGCCATCACTGCATTTGGGTCAGTGCCCACATTGACATTCATGGACTCACCTCGACTCCTATTAGGGCCAAAATCTGTACTCTCTGCCCAAACGGGACCTCTCCCTTAGCCCAAGGCCTTCCCCTTCTTTACTCCTCCAGGCAGAAGTCAGTCTCACAGCCCTACCGGGGCCTTCCAGTTCCCTCAGCAGGGGCCAGAAGTTGTGGTGCTCCTTTTGGTTTGGATGGGGTGGTCCACTTCATTCTCCACCAACGGTCCTCACCATGACTCTTGACCAGCCCTGGGACTTCCACATCAGCCAGCCTGAGGCCATTCCCTCAGAAAGGTCCTCACCTTTCTGGGGCCTCAGAGGCAGAAACAAGGATCAGCCACAGCTGGCCAAGGTTGTTCGGGGCTTCTGGAGGCTGACAGTAAGGGTGGGAGGCTATGGGACCCCAGTGTTCTGGAGTTGGTGGTCCCTCAGTCTTCAGGGTCCTCAACTTGATATCTCTGAGAGCCTTGGACTCCTCCTTCTATTGACTTGAGTGATCCAGGCTCAGACAAAACCTTCACCTTTCTGAGTCCTTAGAGGGGGAAGTGGGTGAGTGCTATATCTGGCTAACCAGGCCTGGGGTTTCCCAGGGCAGACAGCAGTGGTGGGGCTCTATGGGGCCTCCTCTCTTTACACTAAGAGGCCTCACCTTGACTCAAGTTAGGGCATAGTTCCTCCTTCTGTGGAACTGAGGCCAGCCCCCATTAGACCAAACACCCCCTCCCTGAGATGCACCAGACAGAAAGGAGTGGGCTCCTTAACCTGACAACTCTCCATGGTCCTCCCAAGGCAGACAGCAAAGGGGGGATTTGTGGTGCCTTCTCTCTTCTGGGATGGGTAGTTCCCTCATTCCTCCTTCAGGGTCCTCACCTTGATGCCTGATCAGTCCTGGAATTCCTCTTTTTGCTTACCTGAGGCTGCTCTCATCAGATCCTCACCTTCCTAGGACCTCCCAGTGGAATTCAGGGTGAGCTGCTCCAGCCAGGACTGTTGCGGACCTCCAAGTGCTCACTGCTGGGGCGGGACTCTGTGGGGCGGGACTCTATGGGATCCGACTGTACTGGCTGTGTCCTTCTATCATGCTCATTCAGGGTCAGCACCTTGATATCTATCAGAAGCCGAGAGTCCTCCCTCTATTGACCTGAGGTTGCCCTTCAAGACCAAGGCTATCGGTTCCTGAGAACCCTGAAGAATAGTTGAGGGGATTCTTTGCCTGAGAGCCCTACCTGGGACCTTCTAGGTCTCATGTCATGCTGGCAGATCTCTGAGTGACCCCCCAGATTCTGGGGTGTTGAAATCTCACTAGTCACATTATGTGGGGGCCCTTGTCTTGGCTCCTGTTTCTTTGATGATAAGCTTCCAGAGAAATGCTGCATTCCTGCAAAATCTTGAACAGTTTCCCTACTGCAAACCTTAGAGAGAATGGGTCTGTGTCCCCAGGAGTGATTGTGAAATGGGGAAGGGGCAACACAAAGCAGGGGCCTGGGACAGGAGGTGGGCTGTTAGTAAAAAAAAAAACAAAAAATTAAAAAAAAAAAAATTAAAAAAAAAACCCAATGATCTATTCCTTCTCTTCTCTAGCTGGACTTGGAGTCCCACATAACTTCTGTTCTAACATTTATTTTTCTAAAGGAAGGGGGCTGTCCAGGCTGATTTTGTGAGCCCCTGATCTTTTGAGGTTCCCTGGCTTTACAAATGTAGAGGAATCATATTGTCCCTATAGATGATCTATTTCTTTCCTTTATTCATACCTCTTGGTTATTTAGTATTCTTCTTGCTGTAGTTGCATATTCCAATCCGGTAGTCCTGGATTGGAAAGGACACAGCGTTCTTTTTATCGCCTGAGAAGCATTCTTGAGTAGTGAGAATAAAATTGAAATAAGAGACACAAAGTCTGCCTCAGGCTGGGAGGAGTAGAACAGTGAGCTCTAGAGGAATTGAGACCGAGGATCTGGTCCCAGCCCTGTCATTTACCAGCTGTGTGAACTCAGGCACATTCCCAAACTCTTTGAGCCTCAGGTTCTTCATCTGTGAATTGGGTTTGCTAAGCCCTGTCTTCTAGGACTGCTGGAATGTGTGAAACTTATTCAAGTATCTGGCAAATTGCTTGGCACGGATTTAGCCTTAAAGAATTGCAGTCATTGCTCTGAGTAAATTGACCCCCAGTGATGCCACACACCCGGCTGGGATTTTTCTTACAAATCCAGGAGATGTCAGAGAATATGCAGCACTCTAATATAAAGGAAACCAAATCAGCCAAAAATGCTTCTTAACAAAGAAACCTAAGTAATATTTACTTGTTACATAAGTCATTAAATGTGGGTGTGACGTGGATTTCCCTAGTTATATGCAACAGAAACTGCTAGAATTTGTGTCAAGACCAACTTCTTTCCTTCCTAGATGCCCTTCCATCTAAATGACCCCTATTTTCATTAATTTAGCCAACACCAAAAATCTAGACCTTACTTAGAGTTTGCCAAATTACACATGATGTAACCTAATTTGAAGGCTCTTTTAATGGGCTGAGTTCTGGCTCTCCCAGGCCAGGACAATGATGGCCAGCCCAGTGGCTTCTAGGTGTCTTGCCTCCTGTGAGAACCGCCCTTATTTCTCAGACAATCCCTGGACATGATGTGCATAAAACACCTAGTTTGCACACTGTGTTCAACTGCACTGGGATAAGAGCACAGGACCCCTTCTAATTCTGTCCCAGTTCAGGATTTCTCTCTGGTTTACCCATAATTCCTAAGTAACCATTAAGAGTGATTCCAGGCTTAGTTTCTCAGCTCTGGAACACACCAGAGCTCCTCACCCTTCCCACAGCTTCATCTAGCCCACCATGCAGCCTAACTTAAAATTACCTCCTACTGAATGATTGCAGTGTCCCAAGACCCCAAGCTGCCATGCCTCAGGGAATTTATACTTGACTGCTCTCAACTGGAACCTTCTCCCCCTTCTTATCCCTTCTTTTTATGTATGCTGTGTGCATAGGGAGTATCGCCCCCTCTTCCTTATATGATAGCTGCTTCTAGACCCAAATTCTATGGACAGTGGCTCAGTCATCTTTTTCTTAGTGTCTTCACTACTAGCACTGAACCTCACAAAGAACAGATGCTCAGGTAACAGTTGAGGAATCAATGAGCCAATGAGAAAGACATCTAATTTATTATGATTTAATTTCTCCTACATTCTTGAATAAGTTGAGTAAATTCAGGTCTGTATCTTTTAATTTTACAAAAAGAAAGACTAAAAGGAATGAGGCATACCAAGAATTGTCAGCCTTTTACTCCTTTTTTGTTTTTCTCTCTCCCCTAAATATTTTATTGTGCATTTCTTTCACATTTCCAAGAAAATCCCCATTCCAATGCTATAGTATCTTTTGCTGGATCACAGAAAAGATGCAACGATTTTCAATTTATTTTATTAATTACCAAAACCCTCATTCTTAAACCCTCATTCAAAACCCTCTTTCTTAAACTGTCATTTATAAACAGTAATGAATGTGTGCTCCATGTCACTCAAAAATTTATATTCTGAAGCCATGTAAACCTTTCATTAAAAGGAATATTTGTGAAATACAAAAAAAATTAAATCTACATATAGAACAAGAACACAGAGACGATACACATTGTGTACACTCTATCCCTACCTATGCCCTCTACTACTTAGAATTTTGACTTTTCACTTCATACACTAAATGAAGAATCTGTCTCAGATCTCACTACGGGTGGGAGAATCTTCTCGCCATGGGCATGGAATATACCCTAGCCATGGCAGTCATGCCAGCTCTGCCTGCAACTCTGGCTCCAGCTCTCTCTTGCTCATCTCTCATTATCTCTTCATACTGGGATTGGAAGGCACTGGGGATGGTATCCTTGATATTGGTAAAAAATTCCAGAACTTCTACCTTGCTGGTTTCAGCATGAGCCCTTGGACCCCACAGGAATGATAGCATGGAGGATCACTGTGAGGCACCTGCCGGTACTCCAGGTACTCTTTCTGGGCCAAATCTCAGGTGTTGATCCCCTGGGATCCCCAAAGATTAAATGCCTCTTTCCAGAATACATCTATCATATTGAGGAATTCCCAGATCTCCTCCTCAGTGACACGGTTGCCCTTCATGAAGATCAGGCACAGAACTGTCACCAGGAGGCTGATCTGAGGCATGCCCTTGTCATAACTTAGCTTCTCACTGTAGGCAATGTCCAGTTTTTGGACAAGAGCATAGGAGTGGTCAACTTCCTTCACACCAACCACAAAGACCAGTTCCATGTGCTCATAAGCTTTCCTGACGATCTCAAGGAAGTAGTCCTTGGACTCTTTTATAACATTCTTCAGCATGTCTGCCTTTGTGATGGACTCTTTCATTTGATAATTGAGTGCCAGGGGATTCACTAACAAAGCCACTGTGCCAGTTTGGATGTATTATGTCCCCCGGAAAAAGCCATGATCTTTGATGCAATCTTGTGGGGGCAGACGTTATTAGTGTTGATTAGGTTGGAACTTTTTGATTGAGTGTTTCCATGGAGATGTGACTCAATCAGCTGTGGGTGAGATCTTTCATTGGATTATTTCCATGGAGGTGTGCCCCCACCCATTCAGGATGGGTCTTTATTGGATCACTGGAATACTTTAAAAAGAGCCACACAGGCCCAGATGCAGAGCAACCGAGAGTGACATTTTGAAGAGGAGCTGCAGCTAAGAGGACAAAATGCCACAAAAGCAACATTTTGGAGAACGCCATTTTGAAATGCAACCTGGGAGCAAGCGGACACCAGCCACATGCTTTTCCAGCTAACAGAGGTTTTCTGGATGCCAATGGCCATTCTTCAGTGAAGGTACCCCCTTACCTTGGACACTTTATGGCCTTAAGACTGTAACTTTGTAACCAAATAAACCCCCTTTATAAAAGCCAATCCATTTCTGGCATTTTGCATAATGGTAGCTTTAGCAAACTGGAACAGCCACCTTTTAGTCTTGAGGGTTTCTGAGTGAGTTCTTAGGGTCTGGCGGAGCCTGTGGAGTACTCTTACTTTCCTCCTTTTCTTACTGCTGGGATTCTCATCTGATAAGCTTGATGTGTGGCTGTGCACCCTCCTGGCCCTGGGTCTCACTGTGGACCTAAAAGCATTGATCATGCGTGCAGTGCCAGTGCTTCTGACATTGAGGCATGATGGCTCTTGCTAATGGCATTAGCTGGGAGTGTGGGTAGGAGGAATGGCAATGGGGGACTACAGTCTGAGGGAGAAAAGGAGGATGTGAGGGGCCTGTGCTGGTAAACTCAACTGTGATGGCGCTGATACAGTCTTCCTCCACTGGTCCCACTCCTGAGGGCAGTGCTGTAGGACCTCACGGGTCTCCTGTCCTATCCCATGAGTAACTGAAGAAAAAAGTGTGATGGCTTTTTGTGGTGGTGCAGCCACCATCCCTGTGAGAGGCTTCCCAGGGCTCACAGTAGGGAAGAAAGAATTTGGCTCTATGGGGTTTCCTCTGTTCTAGGATGGGTGGTCCCATCCGTTCTCATTCAGGGTTCTCACTATGATTCCTGGCAGATTCTGGAACACTCCCTCGGCTGACCTGAGGCCACCTCCCCTCAGATCCAGGCCTCTCTGGGACCCTTAGAAGGAAGTGAGAGGACTTCTCATACGGTGATCCCTGCCTGGAGCCTCCTGGGGCTGACAGCATGTTCCTCTGTGGAACATCTTCTGTTCTGGAGCAGGTGGTCCCCTCAGTCCTCACGCAGGGTCTTCACTTGGTAGATCCTGGCAGGGTCTGGGATTCCTCCTTCTGATGAACTGGGGCCTCCCCTTTCAGAACATGAACCTCTTGAGTCCCTTGAGGAGGAAATAACACAAGACAAAGAAACACAGGATCTGTTTTTTATAAAAACTTTTAATTGTAACATATATACAACTCAAAATTTCCTGTTTTAAACACTTTCAAGGGTACAATTCAGTGGTGTTAATTACAGTCACAATATTGTGCTACCATCACCAATAACCATTACCCAAACTTTTTCATCACCTTAAACAGAAATTCGGCTCATATTAAGCAATAACTTGGCCTTTATCTTGGGGTTTGGACTTAAAGTAATTAGAAGTATGTTGATCTGGCCAAGGTATTTTTAAGTGCCATGTTTCAAAGTATTGTCAGATACAAGAGAAACAAGACAGTGGCTCCAGACTGCTGACGTAAAAATAACTGCATATGGGTCACATATACAGAGTAATATTTATTGCATCAGTAATTTTCATATTCATTAGAGTCTACATCTCCCAGGGGAACAAAACTCATGAATATCATTAGTATATTGTTTTAGTCATGTCTTAGCTAATTAATAATGGCATTAAATTTTACCATTTCTGAAACTGTGCCTCCAGCATATATTTTAGCAATGCCTTTTCAATGGGCTTTTAGTATTTTAATATTTCCCTTTATATTTGGATATATGTATAGTTTTAATATGTTGTAAAACTGCTTATCCAAGAAGTGGAGCAGGGTTTTGTGACTTTGCTAAAAGGCTTTTCAGTTGAAAAAGAATCCATGGAGTAGCTATTAACACTGGGAGACAACTTCAAGTTATATAATTACATGCAACCACATACTAGTCTTTCATTAGAAAGGAGGAAACACATAAAAAGTCTTAATCAATATTTAAATGGATTATCAATCTTTTTCTTGTAGAGTATCTAAAAATGTCTCTTTAAAGACAATGGCTGGTCAAAGTACTAGTTTTTTTTCTAGACAATCATTCTTACATTTCTCCTAACTGGATTTTACATTATATAATGAAAACATATTCAAGAATCTTGGAGTTTGTTGTTTAATATGGTCACTGCAGAGAGATAGGAAAATAGGAAAAACATTGTGAAAACAACAAAAGCAATATAATTTCCACCACTCAGAGACATTCACTGTTATCTATTTTTATTGTTTGTTATTAGGCAATTTTGGAAGACTCTGAAAAAAAAATTCAGCTTGGCATACACAAACCACCTAGTGAATAATGACAGAATCCTACCACCTAGTTAGTTCTTTTCAGTTTGCAGATGGGTAAAGAAACTCAGCCCCAAGAAAAGAATGCAGCTCTTTAAATTATTCCTCACCACTTTCCTTCATCTAATGACTATACGCTGTTTTGATTATTGTGGGGCTTTGCTTAAGCTGTTGACAATGATTTGTCTTTTAAAAAAAATAAGCTTCAGTGGCAGAGAGATTCCAAAAGGAGCCGAGAGGTCACTCTGGTGGGCACTCTTACGCACACTTTAGACAACCCTTTTTAGGTTCTAAAGAATTGGGGTAGCTGGTGGTGGATACCTGAAACTATCAAACTACAACCCAGAACCCATGAATCTCGAAGACAATTGTATAAAAATGTAGCTTATGAGGGGTGACAATGGGATTGGGAAAGCCATAAGGACCACACTCCACTTTGTCTAGTTTATGGATGGATGAGTAGAAAAATAGGGGAAGGAAACAAACAGACAAAGGTACCCAGTGTTCTTTTTTACTTCAATTGCTCTTTTTCACTTTAATTATTATTCTTGTTATTTTTGTGTGTGTGCTAATGAAGGTGTCAGGGATTGATTTAGGTGATGAATGTACAACTATGTAATGGTACTGTGAACAATCGAAAGTGCGATTTGTTTTGTATGACTGCGTGGTATGTGAATATATCTCAATAAAATGAAGATAAAAAAAAAATCAAAAAAAAAAAAAAAAGAACCCTAAAGAGAAAATAGCAAAAAATTGCCTAGGATTTTCAGAGAGCAAGAATAAAAGGGAAACAAAAATCAGCCATCAGGATTTGAACTTCAGGCTTCTTCAGTGATTGACAGAGAAAACTTAATGCAGAAGGTAATTTTTCTCCAAACTTTGACATCTACAAATCCCACAATGGCCAGGTGATCTACATATGGTATATAGTTATGTGATGAGTTGGATTTGATGCGACATTGGTGACTGAAAGCTAGAGGTCTAGATCAAGTGGTTGTGATCCAGAAAGATGGGGTCTCAATTTTTTGCATATATAAAATGTGTATCCAAGTCCAAGTTGGTAATTCCCTGGTTTTGAAGATGGCCTAGGTAAACTATTTGGAAAACAAAATGGAGTCCATACTAGGAGTAACCACAGCAATCTTTCTTTAACGACAAGAACCATTAAGTATCCAAATCCAGAACAATATTGAATGATCAACAAAAGGCATGAGACATATTGCAGTATTAATCAATCAATAGGCGCCAAAATTAAAGGAGCTCTGTATTACAGTGTAATATGAAGATCTTTGTTAGATTCAGAGTCTGTTCACATGTCTAGAATACACAACGATGCTCCAGAGACAGTCACCCAAATGACAAAGAGGAAAAGTGTGTTTATGTGTGTTGGAGGGAGTGAGATGGGAAGCGGAACATTGGAAATGGGCGAAACGGTAGGGAACTTGGGTAAGCCTGTGGGAAAGCAATGGACAACAGGACTTGCTAGTTCTTAAAAAGTGGTCGTTTTCACGCCCCATGGATAATCACTTTGAGAGTTTATAAAGAATACAGATTTCCAAGCCCACTCCACCCCTGAATCAAGAGGAGCCTCCAGTGATTTTGATATTCTGTTAGCACTTCGTTAAGAAGTGTTAAACTCTTGGAAATTAAGGTTTACTGAGAAGATAAAAAAGTGTTTTCCATTTAAATCCAAATATACTTATCAGAAGTTCACATCTATCCTGGAAGTTCTATTAAAATTTTCGGTGATCATTTTCAGTTGCTGAGCTCTCCTTCAATACTGAAGATTTTTTATAGCTGGCTATGGACATTTATTAAAATGTAGGCCTCAAACTGTCCAAATTGTGTCCGGGCAAATAAAGTAAGAGTGGCTTAAAATGACAGTTGAAACCTTGCTAAAGCATTATTAATATTGAGAATTTTTTTTGGTAGGTAGGAATAAAAACAGGTTTTAGGTCACACTTAATATTCTTTTTCCATTCCTTTTTAAGAACCTCTCATATATTTATTAACCTCTTTCCACTTCAATACTTATAACTAAGTTTCTTTATAGTCTTATGCTACAGATGAAAACAAGGTTATGTATATAGGTTACATTTCAGTTAATAACTGTTCAACATACTTTTTTCTTCTCCCTCAAATGAATTTCCAGTATGAGAGACAGTCTTACTTCTTTATTATCCAGAACATTTAAAGTTAGTATTTTTAATGTAGCATACCCTCAATAATGACTTATTAAATGGATTTGGAAAACATTGAACTTTTTCAGTTGAGAAAAGTATGTATATTCAGTACAGTAGCCAATAACCACGTGTGGCTATATAAATTTAAATTTAAATAAATTAAAGTTAATTAAAATTAAATATTCAGTTCTTCAGTTACACTAGCCACATTTCAAATGTTCAGTAGCCACATATAGCTACAATACTAAGCAGAGCAGGTATAGAACATTTTGATCAAGGCAGGGAATTCTGGACAGTGCTGATCTAGACAAATCCTTTCTCCCTTCCTTCCTTCCTTCCTTCCTTCTTTCCTGTTATTCATCATTCTTTTAATAAATGTATATTAAATACCTTCTATGGGCCAGATCATTCATGTATGTTAAAGCTATACTGGTTTATAAGAATATAATGATCTCTGCCCTGAAGGAACTGAGAGTCTCGTTGATAAGCTGTTTACTGTCTACATATTGAAAGTACATTTTTATTTGAAAAAAGTTCATATTCATAAATGCTTGGAATATATTGACAAATCTTGTATAATAACTGCACTAATATTTTCATAAACTACATTATGATGTAAATCTACACTTTACAGATTGAGAATACTAAGATACAGAGAAGTTCTCACTGATTGGTACCTACCTACTGCCACCTTGACTGGTAAATATTTGGCATATCATCCCTAGAAAGATTCTTATTTAGCCAGAACATGGAACACATATAGCTAAACGGTTGTTTTTCTTTTTTTCCTGGGGAGTGAGTGTTGTGGTTGTTTATTCAAATTTTCAGCCAAACATTTAATAAATTAATACTGTGTATTAGGAATTACATGAACTTATTATAAAGACATCTGAGTCCTGTCATGACGAAGTTTATAGATTAGTGGAGAAATAGAGACACAGATAATAGCAATACAAAATAATAAATGCTTTATTGCAAATAAGTCCAAGAACAAATGGGGGCATGGTGGTATCTCAGACTCTCTGGAGCAGTTAGGGAAAGTTTCAGTGAGGAGGTGGCACTTGATCTTGGGAAGGACTTGCTGAGAGGAGAAGTCAACAAAGGTAGAGAGATAGGAAACAAGGTGGAACACACCACAAGTCACAGGTCAATCCTCCATACTGGTTACAGTGGAGGAGATGAATCTGCTAAATCTTGATCCTGGTTTGGAGCTCCAAAGACAAGTTTAGACATGTGCCTTTTCCCCCAGATAGGAACTATTTATTTTTAAGAGCAGACTTTCTATCCTGACTTAACAAGTAGTTTTTAGATGAAACATTTCTTTCTATCTGGCTTAACTTTCCATTATGACTCCTACTATCTGTATTCTCCAATGCACTGCTGATTAACTTCAGGTATCTATCTAGCTCTTGAGCTTTAGGCTGCCAGTCAGTTGCACATCTCTGTTTCTGAGGATTCTACTTTAAGTTTTAGGCCATGCTGAATTATGATGAAAAATCCTAAACAAACAAAACAACACGCAACAACAACAACAACAAAACCCACCTCAGGAATTTGCAGCATCAACTACATCTGTCTGGCATTGGGGACAAAAGGTGGAACCTCTGAGTTTCCAAATAGTTTTATTGTCCGTTTGGTTTTGAATCATGACCACACAATCAAGATTTGAAGGAAGACTTAAAGTTCTTATTTCCATTTGAAATTACAGTGCTCTGAATTTCACATGGAATGGGAAAACATTTTCCAGGCTGGTCTACTCTATCCCTTGCTGGGCCTCTAAACAGTTTGTACCACATGGACAAGAGGTTCTGTATAGACTAATGTAACTGGGTTTGTTAAGAAGTCTCAGCTTGGTGGGATCTAAATGTTAAATGGCTGCAGTTTTTCCAATTACTGTCTTCTCTATTGCTCTGTTGGATCACCTTTTCCAGTCTGTCAACATCGTCTTTTGAAGATCTCATAGTTTTGCGGTCACTTTTGGTTATTAAAATTAGTTCAAATTAAAGCTTCAGTTTTAAATTTGTTTGATATTGCATCTCCTTCCCTGATCCTCAGGTCAGGCTGGAGTGGCAGTCCTGATTGTTGGGTTGGAGCTGGGGGATGCGGGGTGGGGTCTGACTCGGAGACATCTTCTTCCTCTCCCTCTTTAAAGCCTAACCCTCTCTGTGGCTGTTTCTGCTTCTCCCACTCACACTGGCAGGCTGAGCATACACTCTGTGTGGCAGTGCCCAAATACTGAACCTCTCTTTGGACACACATGTAGGTTCTTCACGAGGCCCTGAGGAACCTCTCTACTCTGCTGTTCCCCGACATAAGAGGTCCCACTTTGATTTGCCTTCTTATTCCCCCTTCAGCTCTTTCCAGTAACAACATTCTACAGCCTCTTGCCACTGAGGAGCCCTCACCTGGCAGCCAGCCCCTTTGAGTGGGTTGTCAGAAAAGTTGCTCTAGCCAGTAATCTCAGCAGTGACTACTGGAAAAGCACATTTTTCACATGCCAAAAGGAGGGAATTTAGACTGCTCTATTGCTCCCTCTCTCTCCAGTCAGACATATCTGTTTAACACTATTCTCCTTGCTCAGATAAGCACAGAGGTGATATCCTAAACTGTGGTTAAGATTTTGATTGATGACAGAAGATGGAATGAATATGACTCCTTGAAACCAGGGCAAACTAATTCCTCATTAAATCATTTTTGTTAATATCATCTTATTCTCTAATTCTTGAATTATGATTCAACTTCCACAGGCTGAATCCTTTGCTTCCTTCATTCACAAATATTTACTGAACACCCGAAGTGTATGAGGCATGTAAATAAAAATATCCAAGACATTGTCCCTGCCCTCAAGATATTTAAGGGGAGGTAAAATATATATATATGCTTAATAACAAGGTCAAAGATGAGCAGTAATGTAAGAGTCTCATGAGAATTCTAAAAGGAAGATATAATTTTATTTTGACTCATCCAGGCAAGACTTCATGGAGAACAGGACATTTGACCTGGTAGGACTTTTATATTTGGAGAAAGAAAGGATATTGTAGATTAAAAAATAAAAATGCATAAACAAAAGCACAGAAATGGAAAAAAAAAACATTTGAAACAGTTGGGGGAAAGAGAGATTTTTTTAAGGCATCTCTCCTTGATGTTAAGTGAAGATTGGATGAAGAAAGGTATGGGAGGAAAAAAAAAGATATGAATGTGCAGTAAGAACTGATCAAGCAATTGGATATTTCCACCTTTAAGCAGGTAGTGGCTACTGATAAAGATGTCTTAGCAGCTTGATTGCTAAATTCCAATTATGCTTAAACTTCTCATTCTTTTTGACTAAATTAACAGAGTCTGGAATAAAGGCTTTTGAAAAGCAGCTTTACAGTTTATTTGTTTTTCTCTTAATTGATCAACTATTCACCAAGTCCAGCCACCATGAGAAATACAAACAATTGTAACACATAATCTCATCCTACAAGGAGTGTAATTTTAATTTTTTTCTTTCCCTGATTTGTTTTGTCTTTTTTTGACCCAGATAGTAAATTAAATGACATAATTTACATATAGAATCTACTTCTATAATATTATTCACCACCCCCTCACTGTCACTATTCTTCGCATTCCTGCCATTCACAGCAAATGCAGGGACAACTGCTGACATAATGTTAACCTAAGTCATAAACACCAGAACAGACCCTTAGAAAGGCATTATTTTGGCGTCATTTTAGTATTGAGAGCCAAAAAATGACTTTTTTTAACTTCTAATTGGAGTATTCATTTTCCGTGATTTCCACGAGTTTGCAGTGATCGCTTTTATCAAGTATATATATGTGTGCTTATGTCTTACATAGGTTTTCAGAATGACCTGCCAATCAAACTGCTATTCCCATTTCAAAAATGAAGATAAACTAGGTATAAGAAACTAGGCAAAACAAAGACCAATTTATTATATGGATTTAAATTTTAGCAATATCTCACATGTCAGTCTTTCCAGTTTAATTGGTCTAACCTTTCTGTTGGTTACCTTGAGCAAGCCATATTTGAATATAAAGGCCTATTTGAACAATGCCTTCCTCAGCACATCCTATTTTACAATATACATGTTGCCAGTAGATGTCACTATACCCTTATAATTCTTCTGAGTGACCCCCCCCCCCCCCAATTTAGAGTTACAGGAATGAATGGTTGAAGGGATGTTGAATTTCTGTTTTCTAAACAGAATTGAAAGGCAAGATTCCCCAGAATATATATTTGCAAACCAGGCAGCAACTTAAACGCATGCATGTGCCCACACATACACAAAGACCAGGGGTGGGTTACAAATAACCAAAATCATATTTTGGCAACTGTTTTCTCAAAGGATCTTAGAGGCATTGAATAAAATAGACTTTTTTATTCAAAATAAAAAAAAATAGGTAAAACAAGATGGTTAAACAAGAAATAGGTTAAACAAAGCAAAATGCTGAGAATGATGCTTTCATGGATTAATCAATAGTAGAAGAAATATAAACAAATATGTCTGGTTTAAGGAATAGGTTGTTGCTTTGGCAGCCTTTTGCCTGAGGACTGGTGTTGGCAAATGCCCCCAAACTAGGCCTGAATGATTTGTTGTCCTCTTTTCACTCATTTGTGCGACATAGCAGTTAGCACAGAATGCGATGCTGTGTTAAACACTCATGACAGCAGTGTAAGAATTTCAGGGGAGCCGAGATCTCAATTATAATACCTGAAGTAGAGTATGGATGTTGAAAATGAATTAATATGGATGCAGGAAATCAGTAAGATTGGGCGTTAAGTTTTGGCAGTTTTCCTATTTGTACCAGGCTGCAGAATTCCAAACCCAGTAGCATATTAGGCAGCCACGTTCTTTGGGCCTAGGGATCCCTTTGTCATGGCTTGTAGCACCTTAAGTGTACCAGGTGGGAAGAGAAGGACACTTGGAAGTGACTGAGATGCCTTACAAAGCCTTAGCCTAACTGCAAATGACAGAGACTTACTTAGTGAGAAAAACATAGCTAGAGCTGAAGCTGTAAATGATCTCAGATTTTCAAAGGCATTGAATAAAATAGAAAACCTATGTAAGTAGGAGAAAGCTCCAGTTAATTAAATTCAGCTTTTCACGTAGTAAAGTATATGTCCAGCTTATCCTCTGGTTGATGCTGATTGCCAAATGCCAGGTCTCCAAAAAACTCCACTGGATCAACGGGGACAAGGGGTGGGATGGGGAGTGTTACAGAGTCATATCCTTCTACATATAAGCCCAGAAGAGAGACAAAAGCAAATAAATCATGTCTCTGGAAGAACCACAAGTGAAAAGTAAGAAAATAAAAATAAAAATAAATTAAGTAAAGTGTGTAGAATGGAAAAGCCTGAAATAAACTCTATAGGTGAGTATGGATGTATGGATTTGGGCAAAATTCAGTAACGGTGAGGCATAATTGAGGCATAGTTGAGGCTGGGGATAGCCACTGCCAATGCAATTAAGGCCATGAATTACAGATATTTGTGAACATGATTCACATTCCTTGTTAGACAGTAACATCTTAGATGGCTAAAATAGAGTCTCATTCATCCTGATTTCCTCCATGGCACCCAACAAAACATATGACATCAAATAGATTCTCAAAAAAAAAATTTGTTGATTAAATAAACTAATAAAAGCAGAAGTATACAATGGGAAACAAGAGAATTTGGGTGTACTTGGACACTGACAATAACAAAGATTAGAATATCAAAAAGTGGTTTGAATGTCTTGATTTAGAGATTGTGAAAAAGTTGATGCTATTGTCAGATACTTGGAATGTAGATGGGAAACTCAGTTTGTAAGCAAGAGAATCATTTCCTTTGAGGATATATGGAGATGATCCATATTTGATGGATGAATATATAATAAACTGAGCTTAAAGCTGTCTTGTTGAAAATTATGGACTGGAAGGAAAGGAGCTGGAGAGGCAGATTTGGGATTTCTGAGTAGAGAGGAGAACTATAAAGCTTCAGAATGATTTATCCCCTGAGGAAATATATATCTATATATCATATTATGTATATTAAGAAAGTCAAAAACTACATATTTTGGGATATCTGGAGTCAGCAGGTGGAAAAATAAAGAGGAATAAGCAAATTGATGAAAGGAGAGCGTTATGTTACCTGAGAATAGAAAATGGTCAAGAAGGCAATCATGCTACAAGAATGAACAACATATGACATAGGAAAGGAATTTAGATGGATAAATAGAAAATAGCAAACAACAAAACCCCTTACCCTAAATTTTGCCAAGACATCACCTAAAAGAACTGCCTTACTAATGATGTTGTATACTTATAAGTTAGATTTTTGACAGTTCAGCAGAGAGTTGGCAGGAGTGGATGGGATAAGTGGTCAGGAAACAGAAACCACAGACAGAAGTCGAGCTTGTCAAAGAAAGAAGAGCTCTGAACGGGTTTATTATGTAAGGTCAATTTGTATGGAATCTTTTTTTCCCTCATTCAATGGTCCTCTGCCTTCTCTGGATGACTGTTCCCTGATAATTTGGAAATGTATAAGAAGAAGAACTGAAGCTAGACTAACATCAAAAGTGGATACCTGAGAGAAGCAAGGATATAGTGTACCAAATATTTGCTCATGATTTTTAGATGAAAACAAAACATTTATTTAGTCTAAAGGTTTTTGTACCTCTTTTGAGGAGTTGAGGTATGGGCTATTCTGTGAGTCTTCTGCTGTGCTCCCGCTCAGAGAAAAATGCACATACATGCTGAAATTTACCTGAAAATATAGAAGATCCACAAATCCCTTCCATGGATCTCAGTGTAAGAACCTCAAATTTAGCCAACAGCATACAAATTCATTGACTTGACTCTTCAATTGGGAAGAGCTTGAAACAGAAGTCATAAATCCTCCCACTTCTTCCTGTCTGGCTGTGCTATCACGAAAAGATACAGTGTTCTTTTAGACTATCGTTTCTTTCTTTACAAAACTAGACCATAGGTCTAAATTATCTCTTAGGTCCATTTTAGTCCAACATGTTACATGTGATGATTCTACTCAGGAAGCCAATAAAGAACATTTTGTCACTGAATCAATTCTTCTTCTCTATTTGTATGATTATGTTTCTACTCACAAAATACCAGGCCATTTTACAGATTCTGAGATATACATCTCAATTTATGCTTATCAGATATTTAGAAGACAGGTGTAAGTTGCATTTTAAACCCCCATGTGAACATCAGCTGCTCCTTAATAACTCTTAGTTCCTCTCTATACAAGTTTGGGATCTTTCCTTATTTTCCCAGTAACTTTGAACTCTCTTTGATAGGAGATGCTCTAGCAGCTTGGAATATACTCACAGCTGGTCACATTCACCAAGGGAACGATCAAATTTAGCTTCTTACAAAAACGAGAACACTGTTTCTTTTGAAAATTTTGAAGTTCTTCTTCAAAACAAGAATTGAAAGAAGTCAAACAGACTTCTTTACAGAGAGCAAGAGCTTTAGTAGCAGGAAAGGCAGCAGGGTCAAATGAATGTGCTCAAGAAGGGAGAGGAGAAAACAGAAGATGAAGGACTGGGAAGTGAACGGAGCATGAGGAGATGACAGGCTAGCTGAATTTCTGCTCCATTTCATGTCGTGCCTTATGGATCCACCAGGAGTGGCTTTCTGGGACAAAATACCTTGTCAAGGAGTTATTTCTAAAGAATGAACACAGGACAGGTTTGTCTCCGCTTGTGAGTATTAAACCCCCAGACTTCATGGAAAGTAAGATTTGGAACCTGCATTCTGATTGTTTTAAAGGAAAAGGAAAGAAGGGTTATCTGGCTCTTCTCAATCTAAATTCCCCCTTTAAAGTCATTTTGCAAAATTTTCAGGACGGCATCTGTCTTCCAAACTAATACTTTTCCAGTACCATGAGAAGAAACATTTGGGGGCAAATGCAGTTTATAGAACTTAGTAACATAAGATGATTATAGCTGTATAGCTAACCTCTAGGATGGAAATACTTGTTATTAGTGTTAATTCTAAGACACAGTCAGAATTTTCAGACTTGTATTTCAAAAAAGGGAAAAGTATTCAAATACCTGAAAGTCAACAGTAGAACACTTTTATTGCTAAATACTCTCTAGAAAACCCATTAAGCATCACAGAGAAATGGATTCAAAAGTACTAAGACATGGAGTCAAACTGCATTAGAGAACATGAGTATTGCACCCCTGTACTGCTACTTGATTCGAAAATTTGCCATAATTGCTTGCAGAAGGCTGATGCAGCAGACATCTAACAATGCTGTAGGGACAGCAAATAATAACCCTCTAGATGATTTTTTTTAATAACCAAACATTACCAGAATCGGCTTTATAGAGTGTTTAACAGCCTGTCTCTTTGATGTAGGAAATATTCAGTTTTCTAGTACATCTTCCTAGCTGTTTTGAAAGGGTCACCTGTTTTCTGTCCCTGAGGAGCATTGGCATGGTGGATGGAACCAGGTATGTCAAATCTGCAAAGTCTGGAGCTTAGGATAAGAAAATAAAATTGGGGCCAGCCCCTTACATTAGGTGATCCTCTCAAGCTTACTCGGAGTTTCCAAATTTTATCTGGATAATATGTGATCCTTAGTAGCCTAAATATTAAAGAAATTCCTCCCTCTCCATTCTTGGTTCAGTTCATTTGTTTGTTCATTCATTCAGTTAATGAATACATATTGAGGACCAACTATGTGCCAAACATCATAATCAATAGTTTGGATACATGGAAAATTTCTGTCTTCAGGAAGCTCAGAATCTAGTCAGAGAGATAGACAAGTAAAGAAATTTGAGATTATGTGATCAATTATAAGGGAGTCCCAAGGAGGAAGAATCTAACTCATCATGGGTGGGCTGAGTTGAGCCAGCATCAGTTGTAAGTTCCCTAGATGAACTTGGGCATGTGCAAATTCAAGACAAAGTTAGTTGTTCCCAACATTTGGTGCTCTTATTTCTTATCCTTGCCTTATGTGTGGCACTTTTAGCATTGTATTGTAACTATTTATTTTCATGTTTGTCTTTCCTACAAAATGTAATGAGCTTTAGAGGAACTTTCGGTTTTTTAATCATCTTTTATTCCCAAGGTCTAGTACAGTAGTAGGGGCTCAATAAATATGGTAGAATAAATGGTAGAATGAGGGAAATTAATATCATCGATGCTAGAAATCATCTATGTATCCATCCATCCATCCATCCATCAATCCCTTCATCTATATATTTGATCTATGCATGGATGCTCATTTTTGACTACAGAGTCTGGCTTCAAGCAAAAGTTTCATATAAGACTACTCTTTTTAGCATTTCTAAATTATAAAGTGAATATATTTCCATCATGAAACGGCTCTTTTCCTTCTTATATATCATCATGGAGAGTTTTAAATTTGATAATAGGGAATTATGATATGGTAGGAAAACATTACTGAATCCTACATACTATACACAAACATTTTTAAATATGGATATATTATAAATGCAAATAAGTGTGATGAATCTTGAACACAAGGTTTTCAATTCTGGAAAGTTTTCTGACAATCAGAATATTCTATTCATAAGAGAGATTCCAACTGTGAAACAGAAGGCACAAGTGACAGACTTTGGTACCCTGAGATATTGATGATGCAACTCCATGTGGAATGGCAGGAATATTAGAGGACACAGGGCTTTTACAATTTTAATTGGAAAGGAGAAAGACAATTTCTCTTTCCTAAGTGGAACCACTAGAATGGAATGGACACTATGGTTTAGGTACAAGAATTGATCAGCGAGAGTCTTCAAACAAAAGTCTAGGAGAATGGCCATTTGGGTGTCAGAAGGGTTACAGGTCAGAAGGGACAGAGGTCAGAAGGGTCAGAAGGAAGCTAGACTTTCAAGGTGCAGGATCACACTGAGCAAGCTGCTGTAGAACAGAAAGAGCAACAGTCACCATGAATTCAGCCATTGAGGTTGGCGAAGTGCCGGAATGGGTCAGGGGCAGTAGCAATGCCCTGCCCAAGGATGACAGTACTCCTTGGAAATGACTCCAGGCCATAATAGCTTCCCCAGAAGCAGCAGCAGCAGCAGTAATGTCAACCATCAGAGGCAACTGCAGGACATGTCACCATTGTTCCAGGCTGAGGCCAGAAGGCACTCTGGTAACTGCTTTAAGTTAGAATGCTATTCTCTGTTACAAGGGCCTTCCAAGGCCAACCCCTCTTGGCACTGAGCCAAGAACCAGAAGTGATAGGGTAGTGTAGCAGAGCTGGTAATAAAGCCATTAAAATGGTTCGAGTTCCTTGTGAAAGAACTGTGGAGCAGACACTGTTGGTACTGTGCCCAGATTCTATTTTTTCTCCATTTATATTTTTGTGTGCCCCCCATCTTCTGTGTGCTTTGTTTTTAATGACTCTCCCCTATGACCTTCAAAGGATCACCTGCAGAGAGCTGGAAGTGCCTGGGAATTTACATGCCCCTCTCCCCTTAGCCAGTAACTGACTTATGGAGTAGCAGGAGAGCCCAGCTTCCTTCCCTAAACAATGACAAACTCTGAGGTGTAATGTATGCTCCAGAGCTACTCATAGGACCAGACTGAAATCACAACTTTGTTTGGCTTTGTCTGTCCTACTTTCCCCACTCCCCTTCCAGTTTCTCCTGGGAGCACTTCCTAAATAAATCAGTTGCACCTGAATCTTTATCTCGGGGTCTGCATCTAGGAAACTTCACCTATGACAATTGGTTTGGTAGCTTTTGGAAAGAGATTTTGCCCACCCTCCTTTAAAGTTCTATGGGAGCACAAGATGAGGGTGCCTGAGTCTTCCTGGGGAAGCATGGAAGGCTTGACAGAAAATGTGATCTACAAGATTAGTCTTCAGGGATAGACAAAAGAATTTTCTGGATGAAGAGGCACAAGATCTCTTTTTTTCTCTTTTTTCTTTAAGCCTACTTATTCATGAATGGTGTAAAAAATCAACTAATATCTATTTGTGTCTGGTGCTGCACTTAGAATCCTACATTTTTATCTTACTTAATCTTTGGGATAAAAATATGAGGTATGCATAGTCAGGATGCCCTTTCTCATATGAGGAACCTAAAATGTCTAGTAATTGGCTCAAATCATGCAACAAGTTGACCAGCAGAGCTGGAGTTTAAACACAAGTAATTTACCTTTAGAACTCACTTGAGTTTTTGATCACTTTGCTATATTGTTTTTTTAGGTAAACAATGTTAAAATAAAAATCATATTCAATCTCATTTCCTCTCCAGTGTCAAGGTTAAGTTTTCTTTTTTCCTGCTGATCTCTTTTAAACCTACTCATGATGAAAATAATGTTTAATTCGTATTTAGTTCTGTGTCTTAATATTTAAAGTGTTATGGAGGGCAAAAAAGGAAAAGAAAAATCTGTCTGACTCTTGAGGAGTCTGTCACTTGGAACAGAAGTAGAAAGAAAGTATCTTTCAATTTTCTAAAGGCAATCAGATTTTAGGAAAAGATGGATGCGAAGACAGTTGGAAGTTGGAGAGTGACAATCTCTGAACATGGAAGGCCAGAGTTCCTAACACTCATTATGATATAAGATGGTACTGGGGGCAAAATACTGACAGGTGAATACAAGTCTTGAAATTTTATTATTATTACTATTTTTATTATTGTTACCCTGAAGTTGTGCTCTTTTTGATTTTTTATCTATGATTATTTCATGGGAAAGCCAATTAATTCCTATTTTTAAAGCAATTGACAACAAATGAGAGTATTATTTGTAATATCCTTTTCTCTCAGTTCTCAATACTTGGGGAAGCTTGATTATTGGACCTATATTGACATTATAGGCACTTCCACCATCCTCCTTATTTATAAAGACCAATTTGACCCCCCACCCCCATCATCCTTCACCCTTTAAATCTGCAGTATTTTTCTTTAGTTACCTGACACCATGTATTTATATCTGTCTTCCCAGTTCAATAAGAATAGGGACTTTGTCTTGTTCATCAGCCATGTCTCTAGCATCTTAAACAGTGACTGGTACATATTAGGCACTCAATAAATATTTGTTGACTCAAAGAATGGGTAAATGAATAAATGATAAGTATGCCAAAGGATAATGTAAACTACCTGGAAAAGGAATTGATACACCTCTCTAACATTTATTCCCAATCCTTAAACCCTTATGGTAGTAATGGTAGATTGGTAAGCATTATGGCATAATGGAGAGGGTAAAAGCTTTGACATTAAATCCTGAGTTAAAATCCTGCCTTTGTAATTTATTAGTTTAGTCTTAAAGGGCTAGTTAACATTTATTATCCTAAATGCTCTCATCTGTAAATGGGAATAACAATGACCACCTCATAGTCTATTTATAAGAATTAATAAGAGAAAATGCGTGTATCACATTAAATTGCAGTTCCCTCTTGCTAATTGAAGGTTCAGAGACAAAATTTTTAGAGAAGTTTACCTGCAAAGAATTTTGAAAAAGTGTCCAGGCTTTAGAAGGACTGACTCATCAAATTACAAATATCACGAGCTCCAGGTGGTCTGTTCATAGTAAAATACCAATTTTCTCATGAGATTATCATATCTGTAAAGGTTTTCACATACCTTCCTATATCAGCAAAAGTCAAGGATCAAGTGTTTTGTTGTCGTTTTGTTTTTACTGTTTTTGCAGGGAGTCAATAGCATATAGCAAAGGCTAAAGGTTATATATATTATGGGGACTAGAACTAGAAAAGGTCATTTTTTTCCTGATAATTGGGAATGGTGTGCCTCTTACCCATAACGGCAGCAGGGAAAAGTGTCAATTTTGCTTCCATGAGAAGGATCAGAATAAATGTTTTTGGATGCTCATTCTAAAAGCCTCCCTGTGAAGGATGCAGTTCTACATAAAGTTGTGAGTCTGTCCTGCTGTAGGCTATTAATAATGTGAATTCCAATGGGCATAGGCTATAACTGATGATGCCTTTGGAGACTGAAAATTATGGAATGATTATTGTAATGACTCTTTGGGGCTCAATACAGGACAAAATAGAGCTGAACACTGGGATTGAATTCATGCCAAGGGAAATGTGATTAATAAAAATGAAGACAGATGAATTGGCAATATTTATCTTCAATTAGTTCTGTGCTAGTGGATTCTGAAATATGATGTATATAAGTGGAAAGAAACTAAATAGGAAATTAGAAATTAGCTAACAAGTCAGCATTTATTTTTCTTTTTATAATTTAATTGAAACTCATTTTAAACAATATTTTTTGTTATCTTATATGTCCAGAAAAGTGGTGACTCAGTTACTTTCAAATAACTACTGTGCCAGTTTGGATATATTGTGTCCCTCCAAAAGACATGTTTTAATCCAATCTTGTGGGATATTTGGATTAGGCTGTTTCCATGGAGACATGACTCATCCAACTGTAGGTGATAGTTTTGCTTAGATTATTTCCATGGAGGCGTGGCCCCACCCATTCAGCGTAGGTCTTGATTAGTTTACTGGAGTCCCTTAAAAACGCTGGTACAGGCCCAGATGCTTGCTGGCTTAGCTCAGAGATGCTTGGTGTTGCGGACCCCTGACGTTGGCTGCAGCTGAGAGAGACATTTTGGAGATGGCCATTGATAGTAGACATTTGCTAGTCCAGAGTTTGCCTGGGAGAAACTAAGAGAACACTTCCAGATGCCTAAAGAGAAACAACCTGGGAGAAAGCCATTTTGAAACCAGAGCCCCAGAGCAGATGCCAGCCACATGCCTTCCCAGCTAACAGAGGTTTTCTGGATGCCATTGGCCATGCTCCAGTGAAGATACCTTATTGTTGATGCCTTACCTTGGACACTTTATGGCCTTATGACTGTAACTTTGTAACCAGATAAAACCCCTTTATAAAAGCCAATCCATTTCTGGTGTTTTGCATAATAGCAGCATCAGCAAACCATAACAACTACTAAGTCATTGAATAACATAACTTCTACAAACACAATTTGCAGATTGGAAAGTTCTATATATATGAAATAATTTTGATAGGTTTAAATATTTTCACCTCATCCTAAAGTGATTAAGTTACATAAAGCATGGTAAGTGTTTGCTTTTGGAAACAATGTAACAATCTTCCTGCTTATTACTTTGTTACATGACCTAATATTTAGCACATACAATGTACTGTGTGATGCTGTTAATGATCTTTCCTTATCTCTCTCTCTCTCTCTCCTTCCACATTTTGTTCCTTTGTTCACTGATCATTCAACAGTCATCTGTGGGTACCTATTTAATGATCAGATTCTATATGAGGCACTAGTGATACACAATGAGTGACATGTGGTCCCTGCCTTCCAGGAGTACATATTTTGGGGGCAGAGGCAGGCACCTAAACAATGACCACAATGGGACTAGTGCTTTTAAAGGCTGTGGTGGATTTGTGTTGTGTCAGTTTAGCTAAACTGGAATTATGTCTCCCAGAATTTACTTTCTGGCATATGTCCTGGTTAGTGTGGGCCATGAGAGCCATTCTGTATGAGATTTGAAAGGCAGAAGTGTAGCAGTTGCCATATTCGTTTTATACACTGAAGGTTGGTGTAGGGCACGAGGCACTGCTGCAGCTCACATAAGCTTATCTGTGGGCCCCTGGGTTGGTGACGGGTGCCAGCTGGACCCACAACACTCCCAGCTTCTGCCAGATCATCCTTCAACTTCTCTGACTCCCAGGCCAGATTCGTGTTTAGCTCCATGATGAAGAGCACCAGATTCTACTGCAGGACACCCCTGTAGTCAATGTTGGAAGCTTGAGGTGGTGAGAGATCACCTCAGGTTCAGGTAATTTCTTGTTGGTTTCAGCTCAGCTTTGCAGATTACAGTTTATCCTTGCTTCTCCAACATCTTCCCTTTTGACTGACTTCTCTGCAGAGTTCAAGCTCCAGTACCATATTCAGAAATAACTGCCTCACACAGACATTTTAAGCAGCCCCCCCCCCCACAATGGTGGACTGTCAAACCCTTATAATAAATCCCATATCTGTCTGTCTATCTATCTGTCTATCTATCTATCTATCTATCTATCTATGCTAGTGGTTTGTATTCCCTTATTGAACACTGATAAAAACACAAGCATACATTTGAGTACTATGAGAGGAAACAGGAGTGAATGATTAATTTTTCCTGAGAGGAGAAGAGTATGGGGGAGGGAGGTAAGGGCAGGGAAAGATTTCACTAAGAAAGGTATTTGAGCTGGGAATAAGGATGAATGGGTATTTGATCAGTGAAGAATGGAGAGAAATTCATTCCACTAGACAGAGGAAATGTCATAGGTAGAGACATGGAGTTGGGAATTGTGGAACTTATTAGGGTGATGGTGAGATGATTATACTTGAGTGTGGGGAGCTGGAAAGCAGGGGGCTGGATGTAGGACCATAAAGAGACAGGGGATGAGCAGGGAAAAGAAAATGAACCCAAACCTCTGAGAAACTTCATAGCTGAGACATAGAGGAGATGTTGGCAAAGTTCAGTGAAAAAATAACATAATTAGATCACATAGGCATAAACTATTTAGCCAAATACACTAAACTTGAGGACCATATACTTCTTTTTGCATCCCTTCCCTCCCTTTACATAAATACAATCTCAATAAATATTTTATGGTGATGTAACTCCTTACATTAACTTAATCAAATTCCATCGTCCAGCCTCCTTCTCAATAAGAACAACCTGAAAGTTAGAGAGTGATATTTAGATTCATACAAAGACATCTGGACATAATGGGTAACAATTTGAAATTAATTCAAATACATAAGAAATAATTTAGAGCTATGGTTCCTAAACTGTGTGCCAAGGTGTCCTGGGTCACCACAGCAAACTCACAGGGGCACCATAGGGTAATTTAAATTTTTGAGGTCAACAGCGACATTTGTGAGACCCCGAGATAACTACATGATATATCTTTGCAAAGCTGACATTCTGGCAGTTGTGATAAAAAGCAGGTCCCCTGAAAAAATCAATATGGAACAGGAAATGAGGGTGGCAGTGTCCCATCTGATTCAAAGGTTTAAGAATCTGTGCAGTGTCCAACAGGTACATACATCTCATTAAGTAATTGCAATTGTATAAATATTTAAATAATTATAATTATTTAAAATTAAAATAAAGATATATATTTTTCAATCTGAGACTGTTAAATTTTCAAACAGCTACTGAGTTGTAAGGACATAAATATTTATTAAGTTGTTTGTACCTAATTAATTAATAAACAGAGCTAGTAGGTCTTTCTTTTGGCCTAGGGGAGTCATGAAAAAATTACTGAGACACTAAGGACACCATGTACCAAGAAAGTTGGGGAAGAGGTTACAAAACTGCAAAATATGTGTGGTGTAAGGTGAAGTTGGGGCAAACATTTCAAACCGATCCTTGTACGATTCAACATTTGGCCTAAAGGTGCCATAGTGTTCCATAATTGCAGCATGCTATAATAGCATAAATATTTCTCTGCTTGCCTAGCTTTTGATAGTAATTCTAGCTGTGAGCCCCTTATGCCACATTTTCCTTGGAGCAGAAGCCACATGGAGAAAGAATACACAGGATTTCAACAATCCAATGCACTAGATTTCTACATTGGCAAAGTGAGGTGCATTGCTGAAAATCTCCAAGTAACTAACACAGCTGCTCAACTTTCCACCTGAGGCAGGTAAAGATGTTTAAGGTACTGTCTGCTCTTCTGCATGGCCACTTCCTATATTAACAAATAATTATTACATTTATTGTCTTTTGCTTTGTTATAGGTGTGAACATCTTGTCCATCACGATTGAAGTTCCATATGTCTGTTCTTTTCAAAAATATCAGTTGCTAGAGGAATAATGATTCACATTTTCATTAGTTTTGTTTCTGTTTGCATTTCTTGATGTTGTCCACTTTAATAGCATGGAGGGAAGCTGTTAATTTTTAATGAGACTGTGATGGTTAGGTTCATGTGTCGCCTTGGCCAGGTGATAGTACCCAGCTGTCTGGTCAAGCAAACACTGGCCTAACAATTACTGTGAGGACATTTGTGGCTGGTTAATAAACCAACAGGCTGGTTTATTAAATCATCAGTCAATTGGCTGCAGCTGTGACTGATGACTCACCAAAGGGCGTGCCTTCCACAATGAGGGAATGCAATTGGCTGGATTTAATCCAATTAATCAGTTGAAGACTTATAAGCAAGACAGATAGAGGACCTTCACTTCTTCAGCTGACCAGTGAAGCATTTCCTGAGGAGTTCATCGAAGTTGTCGGTTTGTTTCCTGAGGAGTTCATCGGACATCTTCCTTGGAGTTGACAGTTTCCTGACTGCTCTACAGAATTTGGACTCGTGCATACCCACAGTTGCGTGAGTCACTTTTATAAATTTGATAGAGACAACTCTCATTGATTCTGTTTCCCTAGAGAACCCTAACTAATACAACTTGGTACCAGAAGTGGGTACTCCACTTCTTTGGTACCAAAATCTGTTCTACTTTCCTAATGCTGCTGGAATGCAAAACACCAGAGATGGACTGGCTTTTATAAAAGGGGATTTATTTGGTTACACAGTTACAGTCTTAAGGCCATAAAGTGTCCAAGGTAACACATCAGCAATCGGGTACCTTCATTGGAGGATGGCCAATGGTGTCTGGAAAACCTCTGTTAGCTGGGAAGGCACGTGGCTGGAGTCTGCTCCAAAGTTCTGGTTTCAAAATGGCTTTCTCCCAGGATGTTCCTCTCTAGGCTATGGTTCCTCAAAAATGTCACTCTTAGTTGCACTTGGGGTATTTGTCCTCTCTTAGCTTCTCCGGAGCAAGAGTCTGCTTTCAATGGCCGTCTTCAAAATGTCTCTGTAAGCTGAAGCTCCTCTCTCAGCTCCTGTGCTTTCTTCAAAGTGTCCCTCTTGGCTGTAGCTTCTCTTCAAAATGTCACTCTCAGCTGCAGTGAGTTCCTTCTGTTTGTCAGCTCATTTATATGGCTCCACTGATCAAAGCCCACCCTGAATGGGTGGGGCCACGCCTCCATGGAAATTATCTAATCAGAGTTATCACCTACAGTTGGGTGGGGCGCATCTCCACAGAAACACTCAAAGAATTACAGTCTAATCAACACACTGATACTTCTGCCCACACAAGATTATATCAAAGATAATGGTGTTTGGGGGGACATAATACATTCAGACTGGCACAGAGATCCTGCTATAATAAAAAGTGAATACCTATTTGCTTACTATGTGCCAGGGACTTTTCTATGCATTTTATAAACATATGCATTTAATCCTCATAGAAACACTAAGGTGTAGGTATTATTAGTATCCCTGTTTCATGGATGAGAAAATTTAGGCACTGAGAGATTATGTAATTTGACCAGGGTGATCTTTCTAGAAGGTGACAGAATCAGGGTTTGAACCCACAGTGGACTGATGCCAGAGGCCACAATCTTTACCACTGTGCTAAACTGATTTCTTGCTGTACTAAAATTTGATAAGAATTTTAGGAAAGTTATATTGTTTAAATCTCACAATGCTCCAGAGTTTCAGAGATGCAAAGTAATGCCTCACAGGCTCCAGGGATAGTTAAATGGTGGAGCCAGTGTTCTACCTCTCAAGTCTATGCTTTTTGGCTATATTGGCAGTCTCTGAAATTGGATGGATTAGGTTGAACCATAGGAAATTACCAATATTTCACCATTTTTAACTTCAAAAACACAATTTCTTACAATTCAACTTACAACAATATGATCCATTGAGATTAGTAGAAATTATTAGAAATTCTATTAATACATATTTTAACTTAAAAATAAAGAAAGCTTTACTACGTTTGTATGTTTTCATTGATAATGGTGCCCGCTCCACAGGTCAGAATGTCTCACCCACACATAGCAATTGAGGTCTCTGGGGCATGAGTTGTAGTTCTGCATTGCACAGGAATTGGGAGTGGCACCTACGTTTTGTTGTTTGCTTTCCACATATTGTGCCTTTTTATGATGTACTCAGCTTTCTGTGTTAATTAGATATTACCAATATGATTAATTATATAAACCATGACCTTTAAATAATAAAATGTTTATAGTACTTTGTAATGAAATGGAGAATGACCATGAAAATTGCTGATTCCTTATCCAGAAATATGGAACACTAAGATATTCAGACTATCCTCCCATTGAAAACAAACTTAAGGTGCTGCACAAGACACCAAATTGCTGTTAAAAGAGCACTGAAGGACCTTGCAGATGCTACCACCTGACACTGAAGTCCCCCGTCTGCAGCCATGGTCAACCCCACCATGTTCTTCAACATCGCTGTGAATGGTGAGCTTTGGGGCCAAGTCTTCTTTGAGCTGTTTGCAGACAAAGTTCCAAAGACAGCAGAAAATTTTTGTGCTCTGAGTACTGGGGAGAAAGGATTTGGTGATAAGGGTTCCTGCTTTCACAGAATTATTCCTGGGTTTATGTGCCAGGGTGGTGCTGTCACACACCATAATGGCACTGCTGGCAAGTCCATTTATGGGGAGAAGTTTGATGATGAGAACTTCATCCTGAAGCATACGGGTCCTGGCATTTTGTCCATCATCAGTGCTGGACCCAACACAAATAGTTCCCAGTTTTCCATCAGCACTGCTAAGACTGAGTGGCTGGATGGCAAGCATGTGGTCTTTGGCAAGGTGAAAGAGGGCATGGATATTGTGAAAGCAAAGGAGTCCAGGAATGGCAAGACCAGCAAGAAGATCACCATTGCCAACTGTGGAAGAGTCTAAAAATTTGATTTGTGGCTTGTCTTAACCACCAGACCATTTCTTCTGTAGGTCAGGAGAGTGTCCCACCTCCCCTGGTCTGCTCTCAGTGTCCTATCATCTTTGAGCTCTCATTGCAGTTCTTTGGGTTCTACATTATCCTCCCCCTTGCAAGTCTAGCTGGATTGCAGAGTTAAGTTTATGATTATGAAATAAAAACTTAACCAAAAAAAAAAAGAGCATTGAAGGAACTTCTGTCTTAGGCATTTATCAATACAAGCTAACTTGAACTTTTCTTTTAATAGCTCAGCAGTGAAAAGGGGACATAAAAGAAAGTTTGGTGCCCACCCAAGTTGAGAATTATAGTAGATATTCTCCCTATATTGAACTGGGACCCTCAGGGTAAGAATACACCTGTTTTCCTCATCCAAACCCCACAATGATTGACTGTTTTCATTCAGTATTTTAACGATGTTGCTCCACCATCTTTGGGCTTGCACTATGTTTGATGAGAACTTGGCTGCCATCCTTGTTCATCTGTACATAATGTATCTTTTTTCTTTGACTGCTTTCAAAATTTTCTCTTCATTTTTGGTTTAGAGAAATTTCATTATTATTATGATTTGGTGCCTTTTCTTCATATTTCTTGTGCCTGGGGTTCATTGAGCTTCTTGGATCTGTGGTTTATAATTTTCATCAAATTTGGAAATTTTTTGTTCATTATTTTTTCAACTGTTTTCTTCCTCCTCTTTTCCTCTCCTTTGGAAACTCCAATTACATATATATTACACCATCTGAAGTCCACAGCTCAATGATACTCTGTTTCCCTTTTTCCAGTCTTTCTTCTGTATTTAGTTGAGGATAGTTTCTACTGATAGATGTTCAACTTCACTAATCTTTTCTTCTGCAGTGAGTGCCTAATCTGCTGTTAATTCCATCCTGTATATTTTTCATCTCAGACATTGTTTTTTTCTTTCATCTCTAGATGTTTAGTGTTGGTCTTTCTTTAAAAATTTTTTTTAATTGAGATTGTTCACATACCATACAACTATCCAGAGATCCAAAGTATACAATCAATTGCCCATGGTACCATCATACAGCTGTGCATCCATCACCACAATTAATTTTTTTTCAATTTTTAGAACATTTTCATTACTCCAGAAAAGAAGTAAAGACAAAAAAAGGAGACTCAAATCCTCCCATACCCCTAACTGCCCCCCTCCATTATTGATTCATAGTTTTGGTATAGTACATTTGTTACTGTTGATGAAAGAATGTTAAAATACTACTAACTGTAGTATATAGTTTGCAATAGGTGTATTTTTTCCTATATGCTCCTCTATTATTAACTTCTAGTTATAGTGCCATACATTTGTTCTAGTTCATGAAAGAGATTTCTAATATTTGTATAGTTAATCATGGACGTTGTCCACCACAAGATTCACTGTTTTTTCGTTCCCATCTTTTAACCTCCAACTTTCCTACTGGTGACATACATGACTCTGAGCTTTCCCTTTCCACCACCTTCACACACCATTCAGCACTGTTAGTTATTCTCATAACGTGCTACCATCACCTCTGTCCATTTCCAAACGTTTAAGTTCACCCTAGTTGAACATTCTGCTCATAATAAGCAACCGCTCCCCATTCTTTAGCCTCATTCTATATCCTGGTAACTTATATTTCATGTCTATGAGTATACATATTATAATTAGTTCATATCAGTGAGACCCTGCAATATTTGCCTTTATGTGTCTGTCTTATTTCACTCAATGTAGTGCCCTCAAGGTTTCTTCATCAACCCTTTTCTATTAAGGTGGTTTTGTTCACACACCATACATTCCATCCTAAGTAAACAATCATTGGTTCCCTGTATAGTCACGTGTTTATGTATTTAGCACCATCACCACTATCTATATAAGGACATCTCCATTTCTTCCACAAAGAAGGAGGAAGAGTCAAAGAAGGCAGAGAGACAAAAGAAACAGAAAAGAGAAAGAGAGAGAGAGAAAAAAAACATGGCAGCTAGAAAGCAACAAAAGGAAAGATAGCATCAACCTAAAGTAGAATCGAGTCAGACAACATCATCAATGCCAGGAGTCCCATACCCTTCTCCAACCCCCTCCATATGCATTTAGCTTTGGTATATTGCCTTTGTTATATTAAAGGAAGCATAATACAATGTTTCTGTTAATTATAGTCTCTGGTTTGTATTGATTGTATTTTCCCCCCAATCCCACTCTATTTTTAACACCTTGCAATGTTGACATTCTTTGTTCTACCTTTGTAAAAACATTTTTGTACCTTTTATTACAATCGTTGAGCACCCTAGGTTTCCCTGAGTCATACAGTCCCAGTCTTTATCTTTCATCTTTTGTTCTGGTGTCCCACATTGTCCTAACCTTAGTCTTTCAACCATACTCACAGTCATCTTTGTTCAGTGTACTTACATTGTTGTGATACTATCTTCCAAAATTGTTTTCCAAACCTCTCACTCCTGTCTTTTCCTTTCTGTCTGCAGTGCTTCCTTTAGTGTTTCCTGTAGAACAGGCATCTTGTTCACAGACTCTGTCATTGTCTGTTTGTCTGAGAATATTTTAAGCTCTCCCTCATATTTGAAGGACAGTTTTGCCAGATATAGGATTCTTCGTTGGCGGTTTTCCTCTTTCAGTATCTTAAATATATCACCCCACTTCCTTCTTGCCTCCATGGTTTCTATTGAGTCTTATCAAGCTTCCTTTGTACGTGATGGATCACTTTTCTCTTGCTGCTTTCAGGATTCTCTCTTTGTCTTTGATGATGTATGATAATCTGATTATTAAGTGTCTTGGCATAGGCCTATTCAAATCTATTCTGTTTGGGGTATACTGTGCTTTTTGGATCTGTAATTTTATGTCATTCATAAGAGATGGGAAATTTTCATTGATTATTTCCTCTATTATTGCTTCTGCCCCTTTTCCCTTCTCTGCTCCATCTGGGACACCAATGACACGTATATTCTTGCTTTTCATTTTGTCTTTAAGTTCCTGGAAACATTGCTCATATTTTTCCATTCTTTTCTCTATCTGTTCTTTTGTGATTAGGCTGTCAGGTGCCTTGTTCTCCAGTTCCTGAGTGTTTTCTTCTGCCTCTTGAGATCTGCTCTTGTATGTTTCCATTGTGTCTTTCATCTCTTGTGTTGTGCCTTTCATTTCCATAGATTCTGCCAGTTGGTTTTTCAAACTTTCAATTTCTACCTTATGTATGTTCAGTGTTTTCATTATATACTTCATCTCTTTTGCCATATCTTCCCTAAACTTTTTGAATTGACTTATTATTAGTTGTTTCAATTCCTGCATCACAGTTGAAGTGCAAGTTTGTTCCCCTGACCAGGCCATAACCTCATTTTTCTTGGTGTAGGTTATAGTTTTCTGTTGTCTAGGCATGGTTTCTTTGGTTACCCCAATCAGGTTTTCCCAGACCAGAATGGGCTCAGGTCCCAGAAGGAAGAAATATTCAGTATCCAGTTTCCCTGAGGGTGTGTCTTAGAAAATTGGTACACCCGTAAGGCCTCAGGTCACTGTGCTTTTCTGCCCAGCAGGTGGTGCCTGTCAGCCTATAGCTCCAGACTGGTGTAAGGAAGTGTGGCCCATGGCTATTTTCCCCCAGACTCTGGGGTCTGGTTCTGAATGGAAGGTGGGTAGTAGAGCTGAGCCTCACCTCTTTCTTCTTAGAGAATATAGACCCCCTAGGGAGAGGTCATTAGCATTTCAGTGGTCTCTCTCTGCCTGTGCTATCTCCACCCTTGTCTGGGTCAGAGCGCTGGGAACTGAAAATGGCTGAGGCTTTCTCCACTGAGTTGAAAAAGGAACAGAGAGTCCCTTTCAGAGCTAGTCTGAGGTGACCCTCCGGCTCTCCAAGGTCAGTCATCACCCAAAGCCTCTGTCTGCTTGTTGGGGACTCAGAGCTCATAGTGAGCAGTTCACACTTGCTAAATAAAACCCCAGTTGGAGCTCAGCTGAGCTATATTTGTTTGCTGGGAGAGAGCTGCTCTCTGGCTCCACGAGGCTTTGCAGCTCAGGCTGTGGGGTGAGGTGACTCCCAGCTTGGATCCGCAGTTTTTACTTACAGATTTTATGCTGTGATCTTGGGCATTCTCCCAATTCGGGTTGGTGTATGGTGAGTGGACGGTCACTTTTGTCCCCACATGGTTATTCCAGGTTACTTACTAGTTGTTCCTGGTTGTTTATTAGTTGTTCCGGGGGACTAACTAGCTTCTACTCCTCTCTATGCCACCATCTTAGTACCTCCTTGTGTTGGTCTTTTTATAAAAAAATATATTCTGATCTCTCCTTAACATGCTATTGCTATGCTCTACCTTCTTAAATACATGTAATATAGTTGTCATAACTATTTTAATAACTTTGTCTACTAATTCTACCACTTGTGTCATTTTCTACTTCTGTTTCTATTGATTGATTTGTCTCCTCATTATGAGTTACATTTGTCTGCTTCTTTGAATGCCTAGCAATTTTTTATTGGATGTCAGACACTGTGATTTTACCTTCTTGGGGAGCTGGATATTTTTGTATTCCTATAAATATTGTTGAGATTTTTTGCTTTTTTTTCCCCCAGAACACAGTTAAATTACTTCCAAGCAATTTGATTATCTTAAGACTTCTTTTTAAGCTTTGGCAGACAGAACCAGACAACTGTTTAGTCTAGGGCTAATTTTTCTCCATTACTGAGATATTAAATACCTTTTCTGAGTCCTCTACTGAATCCCCTGGGTGTTATGAGGTTTTTTCACTCTGCTCGTGGGCATGTGAAGTACTCCAGACCCTGTATGAGCTCAGGGGATTGTTTCATCTGGCACCTTCTGATGTTTTTTTCCCTGGTGTTGGTTATTTCCCAAGTGCTGACAAGTATTCAGATGATGACTGAAGAGAACAACACTGTAATCTCAGGGGTTCTCTCTTTTACAGACCTCTCCTTTCTGTTTCATAAATTCTAGCCACCTTGGCCTCTCCAGATTCTTAACTCCAACTCCACAACTCAGGGAGACTAGAGGCTCTTTCAGGGTTCTCCCTCCCTGCATTATGGCCTTGCAATTCTCTCTAGGCAATGATTTCACAGTACCTCATTTGATTCTCTTTCCAAGAGATGAATTTGCTGTGCTGCCTGTTGTCCAATGTCTGAAAACTTATGTTACATATATTTTGTCCATTAATTAGCTGTTTAAGCTGGGAGGGTAAATTGGCCTTGTTTGCTCTATTTCAATGATGAGAAATTCGACCATGCTTACTATATATTTCAAAACCACAATTTTGTAAATATCAGCAGGGAACAGATATTTAAAAATATACCTAGGAGAATTGGAAAAAAATCAAGTATAATTTCTAGAAAAGAAAAATTAAATAACCAAATTTAATAACTTCATGAATAGGTTTACCAGGAGGCATGACTGAAGAGAAAATTAGTGAATTGGAAATAATTAAGAAGAAATTATAGATAGGATGTATTTGCAGCATATATTTTTTACTTTTATGGAAAGTATGAAAGAGAGATTAAGAGACATTACAAGGTTGTGTGTGAGGTATAGCATATATTTCATCACAACACAAGGAAGAGAGAAAAAAGAGAATGTAGCAGAGGCAATATTTGAAGATATAAAGACTGAAATTTTTCCAGAACAAAATAAAGACATCATTCTACAGATTTACAAAGCCTGATGAATTTCACAGGATGAATATAAGAATTCACAGTTAGACACATCAAAGTGGAACTAAAAACAAAGAGAAAATCTTAAGAGCAACAAAGAAAAAAGATCTTCAAATAAATGAGTTAGAATGACTCCACTAGATTAAAAACAGACGGCAGAAGACAGAAGAATGATATCTTCAATGTGTTAAAGAAAATAACTGCTAACCAAGAATTCAACTCCGTGGAAATAACTTTTAAGAATGAGGTCAAAATAAAGACATTTTCTGATCAAAAACAATGAAACAAACAAAACTATGAAAATTTGTAATCTCAGAGAGAAAGTCTTAGATAAAATGTAATGAAGAGTGCAAAAAGTGGTAAATGTGAGGATAAACCTTGTTTCCGTTTCCTAAAGCTGCTGGAATGCAATATATCAGAAATGGGTTGGCTTTTTCAATGGGGATTTATTAGGTTGCAGATTTACAGTTCTAAGGCCATGAAAATGTCCAAATTAAGGCATCAAACGGTAGATACTTCTCTGAGGAAAGGTCGATGGCATCTGGGGTTCCTCTGTCACATGGGAAGGTACATGGCAACATCTGCTGGTCCTTCTTCTCCTGCGTTCTTGTTTCAAAATAACTTCCTCCATGATGTCTCTCCAAAATGTCTCTCTTAGCTTCTCTGAGATCTCTCTCTGTGAGCTCTCTTAAATGACTCCAGCAAGGGGATTAAGACCCACTTTGATTGGGCAGGGTCACAGCTCCATGGAAACAACCTAATTAAAAGCTCCCACTCACAATAGATTTGCCCCCACAAGATTGGATTAAAAGAACATAGTTTTTTCTAGGGTACATAACAGATCCAAATCAGCACAAATCTAAATGAATGGTAAAAAAAAATAAAAACATAGTAATTGTGTCTTATGTGGTTAAAAATTAGAACTAAAATACTGGTAAACAAGAACTTATGTGAGATAGAGGGTAAGTGGCATTAAATTGTTTTAGGGTACTCAATTTTTCTAGAAGGAAGGTAAAGTATTTATTAATTTTATAACATGATAAAGTTGGTACATGTATTGTGATTTCTAGTTAATAAATTACAGAATAGAAACAGACTGTATCATTTTCAAACTAGTTAAAGGATAAGCAAGGAAAGAAAGATATTCATGCATATTCCCCCCCATAAAAAGGTAAGAAAAGACAAAAAAAAATGAAGAAATAGCTTGAAAATTATAAGTTACCATAAGAAGAGGTATATCTAATCCCAAATATCAAAATTTACATTAAATGACATATATTAAATGCTCCACTTAAAAGACAAAATTTACAGACTGAAAAATTAACTAAATCCGGCTATATGCTCTTTATAAGAAATTCATATTAAACATAAAACTACAGTAGGGTTGAGAGTAAATAATGAAAAAAATTAGCATGCAAAATACTAAATAAAAGAAAGCCTATGTACCTGCAAAATAGACCTTTAGTGAAAAAGCATTTCTTATGAAAAAGGGATCAAATCATTATAATAAAAGATGCTTATATTTATCAGGAAGTGGTAAAAAACAAATTTGTATGCACATAATAACATAGATTCAAAATAAAACAAAATCAACAAAAGAGTAAAAATAAGCAAATATACAATCCTGGTGAATAAATACAAAATACATTAGTAAGGATTAGTAAATTAAAGAAAAAACACTGAGAATGTTGATTTAACTGTGATTAACAAACTTTACCTAATGGACATGTATAGAACATTGCCCTCAATAGCTGCAGAGCACTCATTTTTTTCAAATGCAAATGAAACACTTTGTAAAATTGACCATATATTGGGCCATAAATTTTTTTCAATTGGTTTCAAAGGTTTGACACCACACAGAATATTCAATAGAAACAGAAATCTTTAACAACAGTAACAACAGCAATATCAACAACAAAAAAAACCTATAAAACTCCCATATGTTTGGCAGTTAATAAAAAGATTTCTAAATCCACCAGTCCAGGAAGAAAATTATAATAGAGTTTGGAAGATATTTTGAAGGGAATAATAATGAACAGTTCAAACCAAAACAAATGAAATGCAGCTAAAGAATACTTACATGGAAAGGTTATAGCTTTAAATGTGTATATTTAAAAAGAAGAAAATTAATTATTCTAGTTTGCTAATGCTGCAGAATGCAAAACACCAGAGATGGATTGGCTTTTATAAAAAGGGGGTTTATTTGGCTACACAGTTACAGTCTTAAGGCCATAAAGTGTCCAAGGTAACACATCAGTAATCGGGTACCTTCACTGGAGGATGGCCAATGGCATCCGGAAAACCTCTGTTAGCTGGGAAGGCACGTGGCTGGCGTCTGCTGCAAAGTTCTGGTTTCAAAATGGCTTTCTCCCAGGACGTTCCTCTCTAGCAAGCTTGCTCCTCTTCAAAATGTCACTCACAGCTGCACTGACTTCCCTCCCCTTGAGACAGCTCATCTATATGGCTCCACTGATCAAGGCCCACCCTGAATGGATGGGGCCATGCCTCCATGGACATATCCCATCAGTTATCATCCACAGTTGGGTGGGGCGCATCTCCATGCAAACAACCTAATCCAAATGTTCCAACTTAATCCCCACTATTATGTCTGCCCATACAAGATTACATCAAAGAATATGGCTTTTTCTGGGGGACATAATACATTCAAACCGGCACATTCCACCCCCTGGACCCCAGAAAAACATATTCTTTCCAAATACAAAATACATTCATCCCACAATACGACAGAAACTTAAATCATTTCAGTAACAATAGTTAAGTACAAGATCCCATCAAAATCAATTACAGACATGGTAGGTCCTAAGGCATAATTCTCCTTTAGCTTTGGATCTGTGAACTTAGAACAAGTTATATGCTTCCAATATATACAAAGGAGGGCCATTCATAGGATAAACATTCCCATTGCCATAAGGAGAAACAGTAAGGAAAACAGGGTTAACAGGACCAAAACAGTTCCTAAAACCCACAGGACAAACTCCATTAGATTTCAAAGTCTGAGAGTCATTTACAGAACAACGTTGCATCCTTGGGGCTTGAGAGAGTGGGAATCTAACCCTTCCTAAGGGCCTTTGCAGCAGCTCTTTCCTCTCCAAACACTTGGGTGAGTGCTCCAACATTAATGAACTAGACATTCATCCCAAGAAGTTAGAAATAGATCAGCAAAATAAACACAAAGAAAGCATTAAAAAAAGTAAAGAGAAGAAAATGATGAAACAGAAAACAAATGTACAATAGAGTATCAATGAAACCGAAAGTTGGTTCTTCAATTAACAAACTTCTGGAAAGCTTGTCCAAGAAAACAAGAGAAAAAGCAAAAATAACCAGTATTAGGAACAAAGAAGGAGACATCACTACAGATGTTGAGCATATTATCAAGATAAGAGAACATTAAGATGATCCTTCTGTAATTTTTCAAATTTATGCAATATAGACAAATTTCTAGAAATATATAAATTTTCAAAACTAATTCAAAATGAAAAAGTAAAGAATCTAAGAACAACTAAGGAAATTGAATCAATAATCAAAAACCTTCAATAAAGAGAGACCCAGGTCCAGAAGTCTTCACCAGAAAGTTCTATCAGACATTCAAGGATGAAAGGGAAACAATGTTACATCAATTCTCCAAAAAAATTGAAAAATAAGGCATAAGTCCCAGCTTATTTTATGATGCTAACCTAACCTTGATACTATAAAACTCTGCAAGAACAGGAAAATCCCAGGCTAATTTACTCATGAATATAAACCAAATTGGGTTGATTCCAGAAATCCAAGTTTTGTTAAACATTTACAAATCAAGGGTGGTTAAATACTTGCAAATTAATCACATTAACATTAGAATGGGGAAAATCACATGATCCTCTCAATGGAAGAAGGTTTAGCATTTGATAAGATTCAACATCTACTAATGATTTTATGAACAACTCTTAGCAAAAGAGGAATAGAAGGGAACTTTCTCAATATTATAAAAGATATCTATAAGCATAGTGCTTAATGGTAAAATGCTGAAAAGTTTTTTCTTTGTGTTAAGGACAAAAGATAAGGATGTTCATCATAACTACTTCTATTCAACTGTAGAGTATGCAAGAAAAATAAATAAAAGGTATAAGATTCAGAAAGAAACAAAACTGTCATTATTGCTATGCTGTATTAGTTTTTTATTGCTGTATTAGTTTTTTTTTTATCACAAACCCAATGGCTTAAGACAACACACATTTATTATTTCACAGTTTCCATGGTCAGAAATCCAAGTATGGCTTACCTTGGCCCTCTGCTCATGGTCTCACAAAACTGCAATTAAGGTATGATAAGTGCTTGACCTCACTGATAATCAGGAAAGTACAAATTAAATCACTTTAAGATATAAATATACCAACACATTAGCAAAACAACAACAAAAACAAAGTGACTCATAGAGTATGATTCCTGTCATACAAAAATTTTTAAAAGGCACTATATTATTTAAGATAGCGTACATAAGTGGTGAAAGGTAAAAAGAAATGCAAGGAAATGATTAATCAAGAAGTCAGTATATGGCCCTGGATCATGGGATTGAGAAAGCCTTCTTGACCAAATGGGGGAAAAGAACTGAAACAAAATAGAGCTTCAGTGGCTGAGAGATTGCAAATAGAGTGGAGAGGTCAAGCTGGAGGTTATTTTTATGCATTAAAAAGATATCCCTTTTTAGTTTCTAGTGTATTAGAATAGCTAGAAGGAAATAACTGAATCTGTCAGACTATGATTCAATAGACCTGATTCTTGATGATGACTGTATAACTATATAGCTTTTATCATGTGTCTGTGTGATTGTGGGAACCTTGTGACTGAAACTCCCTTTACCCAGTGTATAGGCAGATGAGTAATAAAATAAAGACAAAAAATGTATATAAATAACAGGAGGGATAAGTGGTATGGGATGTTTTGGTGTTCTTTTTTATTTTTATCTTTATTTTGGAGTAATGAAAATGTTCTAAAATTGATTGTGGTGATGAATGCACAACTATATGATGATACTGTGAGCCGCTGATTGTATACTTTGGATGGATTGTGTGGTATCTGTATCTCAATAAAATTGCATTAAAAAAAGAAAAAATATGATTATAAGGCTGCCTTAACCCTTCTATGTATTTTAAGTAAATAGATGTTAATTAAATGAATGCCAAGTTTAAAAAAAAAAGTCAGTATAATGATCATCTCTGGTTGACAGGGAATGGTGTGATCAGGAATTCACAGGTGGGTCCTCTGGGATTTATTTACTGGCTTAGATGATGGTGGGTGTTTGCCATATTTGTTAAACTGCTTAACTCTACCTATCCATCTATACAATAATACACATTTCTATAGACATTTTTTATTTTACATTACATATTTAAAATTACATTTAAAAATTAAGACAGTAATTGAGGAGGAAGCCTCCTTTAACAAAATTCACCAGTTAAGAATTTTTAAACTTAAAGATGAGTTAAACACTGATTTCTTTCAAAATGTCTAACTTTCTAAGCTGTACTTTTATGTACTGAACAGTCAGTGGTGGGCTGCCTAGCAGACAGATGCCAACAAATAAACATACTTTATCTATCTTTTTAAGGTAAAAGCAATGTGTTAATAATAGTTGAGAAAGTAACTGCTTTATAAAAGAAAAAAATTTATGCTATGGAGAGATGATTTTGATAAATATTTGGAAATATTTCCTTTGCTATGTGATTTTGTTGCTCAAAATAATGTCACCTGTAAAAGCTCTCACATCTGTATGTTTAAAAAACTTTTCAACAGATACTTTAAATAACTGGTGGATAGAATTTAAAACAGTATTATAATTTAATAAGTAAAAATTAGTATTTCAATTTCAAAAACACAACCAGTGATCTCTTCTCCCATTCAAGTTTCAATAATTTTGTGAAATATACTTTTCAGTAATGAGAGCCATTAAAACAAGAATAACTCCATTATAGGGTGCTAAACCAAGATTTTTAAAAATAATGAAGCCTATTTAGTCCCATTGCTCTCATTAAAATGTTATTATTAATAACACTTTTCGTGTGGGAAAAAAAATGTGACATTAACAATGTAGAAACTCATTTAAAATAATATTGTCATTATCTCATCCTTTTTACATTTTTACACTTGGGGCCTGTTTTAAGTGTACTTAACAAATAAGTCAAATGCTATATTTACACAATTTATAAATAGCCATGTAAATTTTTACTGAAAGGGATGTATGATCAAAAAAAGTTAGGGGTTCACTTGGCTAAAAATTGTAGTAAATCTTTTAAATGACAGTAATACCTGAATATTGTAAATTGAAATGCAATCATTAGTTGCTTTTTGTTTGTCTATTTTCTGCAGTTAACCAACCAAACCAAACCCAAACAAAACCTACTTCTGTTTCATTCTTTATTAATAGGCAGATTTTGAAGGTTTCTTCTTCTTCTCCTCCTCCTCGTCCTCCTTCTTCTCCTTCCTCCTCTTCCTCCTCTTCCTCCTTCTTCTTCATTTCATCTTTGATACTTTAAGGGCTTAGATTGCCTTGAGACATTCTGACATTGATTTCACAAATGCAAAGTCTGTAGTACAAGCAATGTACAGTGAACCCCGAGCTCACTGTGTATTAGATAAATAGCTGTTCCTTTTCAGATGTCCAGTGCTGTCTACCTGACCACATCTGCCTGGGCAGCCCAAACTCCTGATCCAGACTTCTTCCTTCCCTTACTCTTGCCCCTTTCTTTACCCACTCCATCTCCATCCTTCCCATCATGGATTAAAAAACCGACCTGTCCTATGTCTCAATCTTTTTTCTTCTTCACATTCATTCATATGCACACCCAGGGCCATCAGGGTCATTTCCCCAGGAATCTTTTGAGTTTTTTAATCCTACACTTACCTCATCAGTAAAAATGGTTTCAGACCATACCTTCAATTCATTTATATTTATTCATAAATTATATTCATCAGTGGTCCTTAACCTTAGCTATACATTAAAATCACCTGAAACTTTAAAAAAGTACTGAAGACTGGGTCTTATCCTATTTTAGGACAATATTTACTGTGGGTCCTAGGCATTTAATTCTTTAAAACTCCTCAGGTGATATTGATGCCCAAGAGTTGTAAACCACTAATATACATGCACTGCTCTATGTATGTATGTATGTTTACATAGATATGAGAAAATGAGCAGTATTTTAAAGTTTATTATTTGGTACTTTGGTGCACATTTATTGGGATAATGGTGTAATCAAACTTGTTCTTACAGAAATGTATTATTTCTGGATAATAATAGCATCAATATTATCAGCATTCTGGATGCTTCAATTTGACATGTCTCAATAAACATGATGATTTCATGCTATTATTAGCTGATACTACTATCTTGAGCACAATAAACACTTGCGGATTTAAATTTACATTTCAAATAGTATTCTTAATTTCAAAAAATGTTGGCCCAATGCTCTTCTGATCTGTTTAGATCATGAGTGTTTTCACTCGTAATGTGATTGGTGAAAGATTCTTTCATACATTTCTTTTTTGAAGTTTTGTACCCAGATTGTAAGAGAAGAATCCATTATTCAACTTCGATTTGATTCAGCAATGACAGGATCTGTATTTCTTTCGAACGTTCACAATCACTGCTAACTGCATTCTGAGGGGCTCTGCTGGATATGACTATTTAATCATCTTGATGGCTCAGGAGAGCACCTTCTTAGCCTTTATTTGCCATAACTTTCTCAACGTTTGCTTGCATAGCACCAGGTCTAGGAGCCCCTCAAGATGACTATGGGCTATTTAATTACAAGTTGAAAAATTGAGCCTGTTAGCATGAGGCAAAGAGCAACAGTTCCCTCACCTGTATCTCCAAGGGACACACAAATCTTTAAATGGTCTGTGGGAGGCCTCTGCATAAAGGAAATATATACTGCTGCTAAAATCACAGCTACCTCCAAAGACATTTAAATCAAACTGCACTAACATCTGGTTTTTCATAAATCAAAATCTTAGAGGCTATGCTTAAAGGACCATTTGCCATTTAAAGGGAGAATTTTAATGAAGGAAATAGAACAATTTTAAAAAGTGAGGGCTTCATCTGGAAATGCTCCGCTGATAATCTCCCATGCATTCGTTCTCATGACATCTTTTCAACCCAGGAGACACTAACTTATTTTGGGCAACTTGTAAATCTCTTTCCTTTGGAACACTGATAAGATGACTCTCTTGATACTTAGCAAAAGGCTGTAGATCTTGGTTTGAACTAAGGTGGACTTACCTTCATCAGCAAAGTGTAAACTTCCTTTACTGTTGAAATATCATTGGTGTCCATGGTAACGCGCTTCCCCAGTCCTCAAAGTGATCACTTAACAAAGTTTAACACAAACTAAACAAAACAAAAACCTTTTCACTGTGGTACACTCAGACCACATGGTTTGATTGTTATTGAAATTTCTTGATATAGGCTCAACTTTATTCACTATTTGCCTACTTCAAAAAAAGGGCAAACCTCTAAATAACTACTAAAAAGTTATAAGCATATTGCATAAATATTTTTCTACATGTCACCTTCACCTCTAAGAACCCACCCTGAAAATCTTCAGAACCATGGCTCCCTTGGTTGTTAATGAGCAATAACTTGGACACTCTCCTTACCACAGCTTGTTTTGATAATGCCTTTGATGGTAAGTTAAAGAACAGATGGGTAGGGAGGATCAGATGTCCCCCACTTTGACAGTGTTACTCCAGGCATAGCCACCTAATGAGTGACAATACAAAGGCACGTGGCAGCTCCTGGGTGAGTTCTTACCCTAGGGTAAAACTGCCTTACAAATACATTTGAAGCTTGTTCAACTTCTCGCTCCATTTTTCCCTTCTCTGGTTCATTTCATTTTCATAGTAAAACAGAGCTGGGGAACTGAAGACAAAGAAAAATGAACAGGAGGAAATGGCATAGGTTACAGTATAGACATTGCTGTCTTTGAATCCACAATCCACTTCTTACAACCTGCATACTCATCACCTGGCGATTGTGTTAAAATGCACATTCTGATTCTCTGAGTCTGGATTAGAGCCTGAGAGTCTGCATTTCTGATACCTTCTGGTCTGGGAACCGTCGAATGAGTAGCCGCAGCACTGTAAAAGACTTCATCGCATTTAATTCTGAATCCCTCCTGATGACAAATCATTCATATGGAGTCATCTCTCCTTGGATTGAAAATAAAAGAACAAAACTCACAGGCAGAATAAAATCTCAAATCAATGCATATTTAAGAGGTAGGCTCTCTCCATTCACAACTCTTTGAATCTTAATAAAAATTCTGGGAGGTAGGGTACATTATCCCCATCTCCCAGGTGAGGGACTGGGTAATAGACATGCAAAGAAGCCTGACCGAAGTCCCATGCTTGGAAAGTGGTAGAGTGACATGTTGCCCTGAGGTTTTGTGTACTCACACTCGGCAGTTTTGTGTAGCGTTTCACATGAGCAGAAGGGCTTTTGTAGACATGAACACATTTGATCCTCACAATATGTATCCTGTGAGGAAAGTTGACTAGACCTTATTATCCTTATTTTGTAGATGAGGAAAGTCAGGCAGGAAAGATTAAATGGCCTGGGCAAAGTCCCACAGCTAATTAGCAGCAGAGCTAGGTCTGTCACTGAGCCCTTCTGACCCTAGCCCTCTTCTTTCATTTATTGTCATCGTGCTCTTCAACAGTAATCAATTTATAAACTAGAATGAAATCAACAACAACAACCACTAATGAGCTTTAGAATTTTCCCACAAGGAAAAATCAGCAATATTTACAACCCAAACCTATTAAAATAACTTTTAAATAGGAGGCACTGGTGTGCAGCTTTCATCTCTGTATCAAAGGTCATAAAACTTAAATTTCCAGTGATTCCTAACTCTATAGTGGTGGTGGTGGGGTGTTATGAATCGTACTATGTTAACTTTAAGAGTTTTCATAATTATCATATTTTCATTCTCACATTTTAAGCTAAATTTCTAAGTTTTAGTTGTTTTTATTGATTTTAGAAGTCTGTCTTTGGTGATTGGGAAGTAAGACTCACTTAAGGTGAATCTGCTTTATTTCTCTAAAGAAAAATGGTATCTATTTCACTCTATGGATTATTCTAATTTCTATATCTTTAATCTTTCTCAACTGGCTCTTTTCCATCAGTATTTAAACATAAATATCTTTCTCCCATAGTAAAATAAAAGGATCACTTTTTAAAACACATGTTGCTACACATGCCACCCTATTTCTCTCCTTTCCTCCAGAGACAAACATTTTTAAATACCCATCTATATGCACTATCTCTCCTTCTCCATTGTGTTCTTCAAGCAGCTATAGTTCAGATTCTACCTCTGTCACTGTCAGACCCCAGAAAAAAGAGTCTAACATATAGAAGGAATGTCTGATCCACGGGCCCTGCTGCTTATCTCATAAATACCAGGTGTGCCATAAACTAAGGGTTGAAGGCTGTTTTAGGAATCCCAGTCACAGTGGCACCTAGACTCCAGGGGGCAGACAAGGCAAGATCAGATATGCCCATAAGATGAATGACCACAAACAAGCCAAAAGGTCTGCTTCCCCCACATAGATAATATAGTGCACATCAAAGAAGAGTAGTGTGCTAGAACCCTAGTAACCAGTCAGCAGAAATTGATAAGCACTCACCCAATCGAGGCCCAGAACACACTCAGCATGACCCTTCCCCCCCAACACCCAAAGTGGGCTTTCCTTTAAAAAATGCTGCTCTCAGAAAGAGGGCCAGAGCCATTTTTCCTTTCTTTCTTTTCTGATGGCTCCCACCTGCTTTCTTCTGCTTTCTTCCTCTAATAAACCTTAAACTCTCTACTTAAACCATGACTCACTGTGTTGTGTGAATTCTTGAATGGCTCTGGACCTAACAGTCACTCCACTGAAACCACTATCCCTAGAATCATCAATTACCTATATTTCGGTTAACTCATGGGTCCATCTGAATTCCAAGCAGCATTTGATGTGTTTACTTCTCCTTTCCTTTGTGAACTGCTCTTTATCCCCTGACTCCTGAAGCTAAAGGCTCTATCGAGTTTCCCCCAAGACCCAAGCTTGTTTCTTCTCTGTTTCCATTATAGATTCCTCTTCCTATGTTCAGTACTCATTAATTCAACAAATATTTATTGAACACATACTCTGTTCTCTGAGTTATGCTACATTCTGGGGATAAAATTGTGATTAAAAAAATATTGTCTCTATCCTCCTGGAACTTATGGTCTAACGGAGACAGGCCATAGGCAGTCAGGAAAGGATTCCCCAAAGGAATGATGGTTTAGCTGAAATCTGATGGGTGTGTAGGAATTGATGAGGTAAAGAGGGAAGGAAAGAACATTATGTGCACAGAGAATGCATGCACAAAGGCCTTGGATCATGATGAACAAGGAAGAGTATAGGGTTTGGCTAGAGAGGATAGTAAGGACATGTCAATTTTATTGTTTAAAGAGCAATAGGAAACATTGAAGTATTTTAAGTGGTGAAGGGTCATGATCAGATCTGCATTTCTGAAAGATCATTCTGACTATAATATAGTGAACAAATTCAAGGATGCAATAGTTGATCAGGGCAGATCAAGGCTATTTAGTAGTCCAGCCTATAGATGATGGTTGTTTACTGTAGGCTGATAGCAGCAGAAATGAAAAGAATGAAGCATTGGATTAGATATGAGGAATATGGGAGAGTAAGTTTTCAAAGCTGGCTTATAGGATAAATGACCCTTGAATCATTTGTGTGGAGATATGTTAGGGGTTCTAGACAGATTAGGAGATTAATGTTAGTATTATAATGGGAAAGGAAAAAGAATAGTTGAGGATGTAGGTAAATTTGTAGGTTTGGAGGCAGGATGGTGAATGAGTGCCCATCAGATAATTTCTATGTTTACTGTGAAAAGTGAGGAAAATTTAACTACTGAGATTGAAGGGGAACATGGTAAGATGTTAAGTTTAAGAAAGTGGAAAAAAAATTTCAAGTGGCAGTTGAAAATAAGGCTAGGCAAACTTAGAAAAATTGCTAGCCAATGGATCTCTGATTTCAAAGATGAAAGTAAAATTTTCATCAATTAAAAGCCTTTCTATGCCGTGAACAACTGATTGTACACTGTGGATGGCTGTATGTTATGTGAATATATCTCTATAAGATTGTAGGAAAAAATATAAATAGAGGTAAAAGTGCTGGAGAAAACATGGAGAGAGGGATGTACCTATTTACTGTTGATGAGGAGGCAGAATGGTGTAGACTTTCTGGAGGTCACTGTGGTGGTTCCACAAGAAGCTAAGTATGTGGGGCCATAAGGTCCTACAACCTCGTTATGGGGTATGTATTTGGAAGATCTGAGAGCAGAGACATGAATGGACATTTGCACACTGGTGTTTATGGAGGCAGCATTCATGACTTGCAGTGGGTGGAGGTGGCCTTAGGGTACATCAACTGAGGAACAGAATGGTGAAGTGTGGCATATGCATCCAATGGAATATTGAGCAACTATGAGAAGGAGTGAAGCTGTGAGACACACAACGAGGTGAATGGATCCTGTAGACTTCATGTTGAGTGAAGTATGCCAGAAACCAAGGCAAACACTATAATGCCTCACCAGTATGGACTAACTACAATGTGTAAATTCAGAATTGAATCTTAGAGCACAGCCTAACAGGGAAGTGATCATTGTAATGGTCCCTAGATTGTAAGCTCTTAAAGCAGTCAAATCTATTCCTGAATTGTAATGGCCGTCTCCAAACTCTGAGATGCTGAACCCTTTGTATATAACCTGATTGGTCTCTGGAACATTGGGTATCTGTGTGACACCTGAAACTCAGAGCTAGAGCTCAGCAGATATGAATGTCAGTATTAGCACATACAGCAGCTGTTAAAAAAAAGCTGAAATAGAGCCCAGACTTCAATTAGAGATATGAATGAAGCAGATCTGGTTAAGAGTAGAGAAAATTAGACAAAAGAGTAAAGGTTGAAACTGACTATGTTCAAACTTCAACTTCCATGTGAGACCAAGGGAAGAGAAGTTTATTTGGTGTAGGATCTATATTTTCTAAACAATATAACTTCTACAGTCAGTTTGTTCAAACACTACAATTACATGGAACTTTGAATAGGAAGTGAGCTATGGTAGATCTATATAGATTAGAATGAAATAGCAACACATCCTAAAGTAATTTGGGTGGAGAATAAAAATATATATTCAGGGCCCCCCTGAAGAGCTGGGGGAGAACGCAAAGGTGTTGGACTTCCTCACCTGTATTGTTGCTGATGTGCTCACAGACATAGGGGACTGGTGGTTTGATGGGTTGAGCCCTCTACGACAGGACTTGCCCTTGGCAAGACTGTTGCTGCAAAGGAGAGGCTAGGCCTGCATATAATTGTGCCTAACAGTCTCCCCCTGAGTGCCTCTTTGTTGCTCAGATGTGGCCCTCTCTCTCTAGCTAAGCCAACTTGGCAGATGAAATCACTGCCCTTCCCTGCTATGTGGGATCTGACACCCAGGGGTGTAAATCTCCCTGACAACATAAGATATGACTCCCGGGGATGAATCTGGACCTGGCATTGTGGGATTGAGAACATCTTTTTGACCAAAAGGGGGATGTGAAATGAAACAAAATAAAGCTTTAGTGGCTGAGAGATTTCAAATGGAGTTGAGAGGTCACTCTGGTGGACATTCTTACGCACTATATAGGTAACACTTTTTAGGTTTTAATGCACTGGAATAGCTAGAAATAAATACCTGAAGCTACCAAACTCCAACCCAGTAGCCTTGACTCTTGAAGATGATTGTATAGCAATGTAGCTTACAGGGGGTGACAGCGTGATTGTAAAAGCCTTGTGGATCACACTCCCTTTATCTTTAGTGTAGGGATGGATGAGTGGAAAAATGGGGACAAAAACTAAATGAAAAATAGGGTGGGATGGAGGGGATGATTTGGGTGTTCTTTTTTACTTTTATTTTTTATTCTTATTCTCATTCTTTCTGGTGTAAGGAAAATGTTCAAAAATAGATTGGGGTGATGAATGCACAACTATAAGATGGTACTGTGAACAGTTGATTGTACACCATGGATGATTGTATGGTATGTGAATATATCTCAATAAAACTGAATTAAAAAAATGAATTACATAAAAAAAGCCTTTCTACACCATGCAGAAAACCAGTGCTCTCTCTAATCTTTGGCAAATTTTAGCTGGCTTCTGGGAGAAACACTGGGTGTAAAAGGGAAACATGGTATCACTTTCCTCTCTCTGCTACACTGAAGTTAGCAACTGGTGAAGAATGGCACCCACATGCCAAACATTGAAAAATTTATGCTGATCCAGTTAGTGCTTATGGGACCACATATATGGAAGTTACCAAATATTAGTTCAAAATGAATTTTCCTAGGAGGATAGTTGAGCACTGCCAGAAGTAAGTAGATGAGATCTGACAGAAATCCACAAATGCCACCTTAATAATGAAGGGTAAGGTCTGAGGTGAGGGAGCGCTGAGGGAATGCTTTTTGCTACTGAGTTCCACAGCAATCAAAATAGTCATGGTCAAACTCCGGAAATCACCCAGGCAAGGAAGCATCAGGGAGAGGGTTGGAGTAGCTACCCAAGTTATTGGAACAGGGCAGGGATGCCCACTATAGAAAGCTGAAGGGTTTTGTAATATATCACATGCAGAGAAGAATCTACACAAGGACAATGTTCATCATAATTCTTCTTTTCATACCATTTCTCTCCGCCTGCCAAATTGCTGAACTGATTATGTGTCTATCATCTGCCTCACCTCCAGCTTACTACTTGAGGAGGGGGGTGTGTGTTCTAATGGCATCCAAGTTTCCATGAGGTGATGCTAAAAGAATCATTCCATGAGGCCAGGGTAAGACAAAGGGAATTGCTTGTAGAGTGATGAGTAAAAGTCCAACACTGAGCTGATGAAAAGAGATGATGCAGTGGAAGAGCATAATTTTGAAAGCATCAACTACAGAAAACAGAAGAAAATATGATATGTGTTCACAGTACTACTTGAGAAAATTTCACTGTAAGAAATAGAAGATGGGATACAAGATCTGATAAAAGAGAAAGGAAGGAAAGGGGAAATTAAAAGAATGTTATATACAAAGCTTAATAAAGAAATGAAAATTATTTAGCACATTAAAAACCTGTATTGTAAACAGTAAAGAGGAAATTGACTCTGCAGAATTACTAAGATAGAGGAAAACTTGAGGGGTTTTCCCCATTAGGTAGAGAGAAAATATAAAGAGAGAAAATTTTTGAGAAATTGTAAATGTAGAGGCAGCGAAGATAATTGTATCTCTGAAGATCAGATCACAAGAAATGGAATAGAAATAGTAGCAAAAGATGCAATAAGAGAACACTTTTCTTAAGAAAAGAGAGACTTTGATTTTTAGATAAAATGATTGACAAAATAGGTGTTTAGAAAATTTCCTAAAATATATGATTTTCTCTCCTTGGAAAAGAGGTCAAAATAATATTGACTGCATTTACTTTTAGATATTGTATTTTGGTTTAGAATGCGTTGTTATATATGAACTGGAATCAGAGCAATGTGTGTATTGGTTGGTGACACCTGGTTATGGAACTGCTTTAATCTCTAAATATAAATATTTATTCCCTATGTAAGCTAAAAAAATGGACCTACTTCTCTCAGCATGCTTTACAAATAAATAAGGTGATAAAACAAAAACTTTCTTCTGATTATAAAAACCTTGGAACCTCAGTACTGCCATGGTTTGGCTCATCTATTTTTGGCTAATGCTTTGATCCAGAGCTTGACACTTATGTCATTATTGGTAAATACAAGCAATTCTCAGCCAATTGCTGCTGAGATGCATAATTAGCGTAATGCACATCCCTTGTAAACTATGTCCATCTCAGCGAAGAACATCCAGATGTTGAAAATATTCTGCTCAAGGACAAGATTGGGAGGAATGGCGATTTGGGTCACTTCATTCCTTTTCCTCTATCCTTAACAAATAGGCTTTTTTTAAAACTGCCTCTATTCAATTAGGTTGGTGTGTTAATGGTCAGAAAAATAATATGATATGATATGATGATATAATATAATGTTATATTATATACTTAGTTTAATTTCTGTAGCTAAATTAGGAGCTATCTGGAAAAAACTGGCTATCCACACAGACTTTTTTTTTAAAAGACAGGTTCTTGGTATTTTCAGCTTTCTTCAGGTTATGCTGTGGTAAGATCAAACCCTAATTCTCAGTAGCTTACCACAATTTATTTTCACTCATGTTACATCTTGGCTATGGTGGCTGAAGATGTGCTCCATGTGTCTTCTTCATTCCAGGTTTCCTTCTGAAGGACCAGCTCCTATTTGGGACATGTGTTTCTTGTTTCAGAAGGGGAAAAAAAAAGAGCTGAAACACGCAATGGCTTTTTTCTGCTTTTGCTTAGTTGTAATGTATACAATCCATTGGCATCATATTGGCCAAACCAAGTCACAGTGCCCAAACTTTACATCATATAAAGGAACACATATCCTTTTCACAGGGCATTTCTGAAAATCACATGGCAATGGGCAGAGGTGTATAGTCTTCTTATAGGAAGGGAGCAAGTGATTGGGAAATCTACCACATTTGGCAAAATTAAATGCAAGAAAGCATAAAAGTCATAATGTATGAAACAAGAAGAGGAAGTTCAAATAAAACCCTCCCCTATAAAAAATATGTTTGATCAAAAAATACAACTATTTGTCATCTACAGATTCACAAAGAAAACAATAACATCAGAAAGATTAAAGGAATTGATAAATCTCTTATGTAAATATAGACAAAAATATACTGTAGAATCAGACAAAAGAATATAATTTATGATACTAATTAATGGAGAATATCATTAGGATACCCAAATAGCATGTGATTAAATTCAACATCTATTTTTCATAATAACTATTTGTAAATTAAGAACAGAAGAATATTTCCTTAATATGATAAAGTGTGTATATCACAAACCAAGAGTCAATACCATATTTAATATTGAACACAGAAGTAATTTAGAAATCCCACTAAAGTCAGGAACAAGATAAGGATGCCTTTTATCCCTACTATAATTCAATTTTCTTCTGGAAGTTCTATCCAGTGTCATATGGTAAGGAAAAGGAATGAGGTATAGATACTGGAAAGCTGGGGGGAATATTACTGTTTTCAGAAAATATCAACATGGAAACTTCAGAGAAGAAAGTTTAAAACTATTAGAATAACAATAAATCTCAGCAAAGCAGATAGTTGCAAAATAATAATACAAATTAATACTGCTTCTACAAAACAGTAAGAACTAGTTAAAAATATAAAAGAGAAAGATCCTTTATTGACAACACAATCTGAACACCACCATATCCATAGCCACCTTTTTGGCAAGCACCCAAAAGATAGTTTGCCATGCCTTATACATGACTTCATTTCCCTGACCACAGCAAAGTTGGTCAAGAATTGGCTCCTGACCCAAAAGCAGCCATGCATAAGCCAGCCAGGAGCCTCAAGCTTCTCAAATGAGGTGCTCTTCATGTATTAGTGGTTCTGAACCAACCAGATCCTTTCTATTAATATGAAACACACCTAGGTATATAGTCACTAGAACATCTCGGAGGCTGAGGCACACACAGGAAGAAGGAAGTTAGTGGAAGTCCAAGGCAGTAGATGCTTTGAATGGGAGGGGAGAAGCAGAGAAGGCAATGAAAGAGGAGGAGGAAGATTTGGACAAAGAAGCCAAGATGGAGGAGCTGAGGCACAGATGGTGTGTGCTGGTTAAGAGTTGTTTTGTCATTCCACCTAGAAGGTATTACATGTTACATAAGTCCTGATTGGATTAGCCGTGGAAACGAAAGTAAAAACAGAAGGCAGTCTGAATGTATAAGTTTCTTACAAACTAAAATGGCCAAACACAGATGCCATTTGTAATAGGAACAACAAAATATGTTAAAAAACAAGTAAAATGTCTGTCAATAAAAGACCCATTTAAAGAAAAAGTACACTATTTTAAATAAAAAGTAATTAAACAAATGGAGAATTACATAAAGAAGATTTAATATTCAAAGATGCAACTAGACAAAACTTAATTTATGAATTTAAATGCAATTTTAATCAAAATATCAATTGGATATTTAGAAACTTGACAAAACTGTTTTAAATTTTCTCTGAAAGGTTCAAATAGATGAACTACTTCCAGAATATGTATCAAAGAACTACTCAGATGCAAGACATATATATAAGGCTATTAATCATGTCATACTTTTTAAAATGCAATTTTATTGAGGTATATTCACAAACCATACAATCATCCAAAGTGTACAATCAATTGTTCACAGTATCTTCATATAGCTGTGCATTGACCACCACAATCAATTTTTGAACATTTTCATTACTCCAAAAAATAAAAATAAGAATAAAAATAAAAATAAAAGTAAAAAGAACACCCCAAACATCCCATAATAGAGGGGACCCTATTATTCATTTAGTTTTTGTCCCCATTTTTCTACTCATCCATACATACACTGGATAAAGGGAGTGTGATCCACAAGGTTTTCACAATCACAGTCACACCATAAGCTATATAATTATACAGTTGTCTTTAAGAATCAAGGCTACTGGATTGCAGTTCAACAGTTTCAGGTATTTCCTTCTAGCTATTCCAATACACTAGAAACGATAAAGGAATATCTTTTTAATGCATAAAGAATAACATCCAGAATGACCTCTCGACTCCATTTGAAATCTCTCAGCCACTGAAACTTTATTGTGTTTCATTTCTCTTCCCCCTTTTGGTCAAGAAGGCTTTCTCAATTCAGCAATACCAGAGCCAGGCTCATCCCTGGGAGTCATGTCCCACATTGCCAGGGAGATTTACACCCCACGTAGGGAGTCAAGTCCCACATAAGGGGGAAGGCAACAAGTCCACCTGCCGAGGTGGCTTAGAAAGAGAGGCATGGCATACTTTTATAATAATAAAATCTGAAAGTATCTAAAATATTTAAATAGATTATGTCATATCCATACTAAGGGAAACACCTAAATCATTGAACTGGTATCAAAAAGTTTGTCCTTGTCTGCAAATTAGGCTCAGACCTTTATACAAGTCACTTCTCTGCTATATAAAATCAGCTGGATTAGATGATTCCTAAAGCTTCTTTCAACGTTGACAACCTTGGATCCTAGCAATGGATTTAATAGTGCTGACCAAATATTAATATGGACCTGGGGCTGGGAATCGGGTTTTTCTATTTATTTTGTGTTTCTTGCCTACAGTGTGAATTTTTTTTTACTACTGTTGGTATGCAAACATTTCATCTACCAAACCTATAGCAAAAGAACATATAAATTGACATCTCGATGCTGGGAATAGCCATATGGTCTGATACGTAGTTCTTAAATATTGAAAAAAATGAAGATTAAGTGGAGATAGTCTGCGAATTCACAGCTGCTCTTTACAGAAGAGCTATCAGAAAGGCAGTAGGTGCCACACCAGTTCCAGAAAAGCACTTCGTTCCAGTAATGGACTAACATAAAATGTAATTCTTATCATCCAATGTAACTTTCAGGACTATCCACATATCAGAAAGAATCAACACTTTCTCAAGGTAACATACAATGTGCAATAAAATAAGCTCTCACATTAGTAAATATCTTTTTCCCCCACTGAAATGTCAAGGATAAATATGCTGAAGTTTTTCACAATCCAGATGTCCTTGAAAACCTCATCTGTGGCTGATTGCAGAGAGCCAACTGATGCAAAGCAACAATGGCTGAAGTTCATAATGTTACCAAAAGTATCCAAAACTCAAGTGATCCCAGTTGGAATAATGGTTCCCTCAATCAAAACATATGTTTTCAAAGTAACTCTTTTCCTGATTTAAGAAAGAAAATGGGACCGTCAAAGATGTTTAGGTCACGAGTGAGGATGTTCTGTCCACAGGCTTAATCTAGCCTCCTGATTAATTAGGCCGAGTCCCCAAGATAATCTCTATTAGAACCCCAATTTGAATTTACAAAATAACATTGCAAGTTTTTGCTGGCAAAAGTCTAATGGGTAATAAGAAATAGATGATATTTGCAAATATAGCTCATTTTTCTAAAAAATAAAATGCAATATCCCCTGCTTTTCAGAAGAGCAAGCTGGGTTTTATTAAATGTTAAAATGTAGCAAAGAGAAGACTTTAAAAGATTTAGTCAGTGAATGTTAGAAATTGGTTAAAATATTTTAAATTAATTACTGCAAGGTTTCTCACATATTCATATATGAACAAAAGATTAATACATCTATGATAGGATGAGTATGACTTTTGCTTCTTCTTCCATCTATTATGCTTTCTACTGCTGTTGTCCATGTCTGTGTCTCATGTGTGTGTGTTTGGGTGTGTGTGTGCATCATCATTGTACAAGTATATCTTTCTATGATACTCTATTCATTCCTTGTGTTTAAAAAAAAACATACTTTTCTCCTTAGGTTTGTCTCTTTTTCCTAGAGTTTTCCCTTCTCTTTCTCTACTTCCCAGTCCTATCATTCTTCCTTATTTGTTCATAATATAAATCAAAGCTTGACAAACTGTGGCCTGTGGGCCAAATCCAGTCCACCGCCTGTTTAAGTAAACTGAGTTTTACTGGAACACAGCCAAAACCCATTTGTTTACGTATTATCTGTCTGCTTTTGCACTACAAAGACAGAGTTGAGGAGCTGTGACAGGTACTGTATGATACGGCCTGTAAAGCATAAAATATTTATTCTCTGTTCCTTTACCAAACAATGTTTACCAATCCTTGATATAGGTAATAAGTGTGCCTTTCAAGTATTTTTGTTGTTGAACAGATAAACACTTCCCAAGGCATCTTTCATGGGGACACTTCATGAAAAAAGTTCCCCATCCAATAAATATGGGTAATTCTGCAAACTACAGTCCTGCTCACCTTCAAGCTTTAGAACATACATTAGCATATGAGGAGCTCTGATCCTTCCAGAAGAAAAGAAATCCATTGAAACTAATTTAGCTCAATGGCTGCAAAGGTGGTTATGCAGAGTGCCCCTCCTTCCCCTTTTAAATTTTCAGCGATGTCCTCAGGAAGTGGTGTTCCAAATAATATTCTTTAGAAAAGCTAAAAACAGCTTTATTCTTTTATCTGGGTGAGTAATGTGCCAGTTTGAATGTATTATGTCCCCCCAAATGCCATTATCTTTGATGTAATCTTGTGTGGGCAGGCCTATCAGTGTTAATTAGATTGAAATTCTTTGAGTGTTTCCATGGAGATGTACCCCACCCAACTGTGGGTAATGACTCTGATTGGATAATCTCCATGGAGGTGTTGGCCCGCCCATTCAGGGTGGGTCTGAATTAAATCACTGGAGCACTATATAAGATCAGACAGAAGGAGCAAGCTTGCTACAGCCAAGAGGGACACTCTGAAGAATGCATAGGAGCTGAGAGAGTAGCTACAGTTTGAAGATGGCCGTTGAAAGCAGACCCTTGCTCCCGAGAAGCTGAGAGAGGACAAATACCCCAAGTGCAACTAAGAGTGACATTTTTGAGGAACTGCAGCCTAGAGAGGAACGTCTTGGGAGAAAGCCATTTTGAAACCAGAACTCCGGAGCAGATGCCAGCCATGTGCCTTCCCAGCTAACAGAGGTTTTCCGGACGCCACTGGCCATCCTCCAGTTAAGGTACCTGATTGCTGATGTGTTACCTTGGACACTTTATGGCCTTAAGACTGTAACTTGGTAACCAAATAAACCCCTGTGCCAGTTTGAATGTATTATGTCTCCCAAATGCCATTATCTTTGATGCAATCTTGTGGGGCAGACATTTTAGTGCTGATTAGATTGGAATTCTTTGAGTGTTTCCATGGAGATGTGCCCCACCCAACTGTAGGTGATAATTCTGATTAGACATTTCCATGGAGTTGTGGCCCCACCCATTCAGGGTGGGACTTGATCAGTGGAGCCATATAAATGAGCTGACTCAAAGAGAAGGAACTCAGTGCAGCTGTGAGTGATGTTTTGAAGAAGAGCAAGCTTGCTAGAGAGGAACGTCCTGGGAGAAAGCCATTTTGAAACCAGAACTTTGCAGCAGACACCAGCCACGTGCCTTCCCAGCTAACAGAGGTTTTCTGGACGCCATTGGCCATCCTCCAGTGAAGGTACCCGATTACTGATGTGTTACCTTGGACACTTTATGGCCTTAAGACTGTAACTGTGTAGCCAAATAAACCCCCTTTTTATAAAAGCCAATCCTTCTCTGGTGTTTTGCATTCCTCAGCATTAGCAAACCAGAGCAACCCCCTTTTATAAAAGCCAATCCATTTCTGGTGTTTTGCATTCCAGCAGCATTAGCAAACTAGAACAGTGAATGATCTTATTTATTGTTCTAAAATAATTACTGTTCAATTATTTATTTATTTTTCTGTAGATCAGGGAACACCATTGAAAAAAAAAAGGCTCCCCATCCTTGTTCCAAGCATGTCAGATGTCCTAATGGGAAGGGAATAAAGAAGAACTGAAGGGGCAAAAGAAAGGCTATTAAATGCCTTCCAAAATGGTGAAGCTCTGTGTATTAACCTCAATACAGTCATTAGAGTCAATGATCTCTACGTGGGCATGACCTGGATTCAAGAGGGTAGAGGCACTGTTATCTAAGATTTAGAAATAGCATTAGACATTTACTCCAGGAGCATGTAAATATGCTTATGTGATAGTAATGGCAAGATTAAATATATTCCTTGTCACGGAGACTTGCTCTGAGACAACATGAGGCTCTGTGCTTGCAAAAGTGATGGCAAAAGTGATGGAAAAGCTGAAAAATAAAGTGTAAGAAAAAGTTCCAGCAACTGGGATTCATTTCCCTCTTTCAAAGGTGAGAAAACAGAGGGAGATTCACTGAGAGACTTCCAAGAACAGGAATTATAGGTCTACCGATCCCTAAAAAGACCAATAAAAGATAAATTAGATTCATTTATTTTCTGTTAGGTCCTGTATGCAATCATAAAGAAGACACTGTTCCTCCCCTCAGCTCCTTTGATGTTGAGTAACAGGCAGAAACATGTGGCATTAACATAAGACCAAGTGCTGGGATAGAAGAGATACCTGCCTCTGCCTGGCAGCTGGAGATGTGATGAAGGGGCACGAGCATCAGGGAAGTTTCCACAGAAAAGCTGCCCTGCCAGTATTTCCTAAAAGAAAGAACTGTTTCCATAATTAGAAAGAGGTTGCCTTCAGCTTTTCCATTTAAGTTCCCTGTAAGATACATCTGAGAGTAGTACTCACTCTCGTAAGCAACTTAGTCCATCAACTAAATCACAAGCTCTGCCAACTGTGCCCCTCCCTAGGCATAAAAGGTCTACTTGGAGCTCAGGTCCCTACTCTCTTGTTTTAGACCACACTTCATCTTCCAAGGCATGTGTGGGCCTCTTCCTTGGTTCTGTTCCCTGGAAGGTGGACACTCTGCTGCTGTGTGCACCCCTAGGTCTGAGGATTAGCTAAGGGGTGGCTGTTCATTGAGGGGTCAGGTGGATGGAAGATGGAGACTAGAACAATGGGCTGGGTGTCCACGTAGCTGTGTAGGCAGCGCCTTGTGGGACCGAGCTGAGGCAAAGGGAAGAAAGGGGGTTCTGGCTGGGGATGAGCTCTTCCTACACTGCTCAGTGTAGAACATATATTATTTCATTCTCTTGAAGCTGATTTATAACTTTTTCTGGGACTCACAAATTTTAGGTGCATGTTGGCCAATCATAATGCCTTATTAAATTTAGGAAGTTCAAATACATTGTGAATTTATTTATAATTTGGAAACTACTGGATGTGCTAAAATTTGTATAATTGTCATATTTATTATATAATTTTACATATAATTAAGGAGGTTTCCAGCTGCTGCAAAGAATATCTGTGAATATATTTACTTCATAATATATCATAAATCGAAATAACTGGGCACAATGATTATCAGACTTTAGCTTTCATTAAAATCCATGAGGGTGCTTATTTGAAAGGCAGTGGGAAACACTTCAGGAGTCTTGGCACCTAGCTGAAATGCCTAAATAACTACCAAGAGATTGTTTCTTCTTTTACGTGGCACCAGGCATTAGCTGGACTGTCTTGTTTCTCCACTTATGTGTTATGCCCTTTACATTAGAAACACATGATTACACCTATAGTCAATTGCTTGCCTGGCTCATCAGTGGCTCTATTTGGATTTCTTTTTCGCCTGTGGATAGAGGAATGGTATTTGGAGGCTCTTCATGGGGACATTTGAACCTCTATGGTAGTAGCCCACACCTCAAAGGCCAACCAATATTCCCCAGGTGTGTACACCCACACCTAGGCTTCTTCCCATTGGATGGATGCAAGTCTGGGGGCTTTCCCACATGTCTTCCATCACTGAGGGCAGTGGAGACTATTTTGTTCTGCATGTTTTAAAAAATATATATGCATGTGACCACCTGTGGGCATACATGGTTTATCTATACGCTACTCTGGAAAATTTCCCCCATTGGTAAATTAACTCCTCTAGAGTGCATGGGATTTTTCTCCTAAAAATTCTGACATATGGCATTTGACATATGAGCATTGTGACACTGTGCACACACAGAAATCCAAAGTTTCATGAATAGCTAATCCAGATCCTGCTTCAAAGTGGAACTTTAGCTTGTCAGCAAGCTTGCAAAAAAAGAACATTTATAGAGAAAGCAATCTTCTTTACAGTAATATTCCATGTGGTAATGTTACCCAGGTGACTCAAGAGTTAATGTACCTCCCTAAGTGTCCAACTTACTACTAGCAAGGAACTGAGGAACTGGGGAGTAAAGAGCCCAGTATTAGTTAAGTCAGCATTTCTGCAGCAAATCATACATCCTTGCTTATGTAAGTCCTACAACGCCAATGAATCTTTCTGTACAGAGGTTTCACAGCTTAGAGGGTGATCAGGCCAACTTACAACTTAAAGATTTGGTTTTTAAGTTTTATGTTTAATAGACTCAATTGTTCAGTTCTGACAAAACAGCTGCATTAGAAAACATGTGCATATCCTGTATCCAGATCTGGAATGATTTGAAAATTATGGCTCTTGTCCAATGATTGTATAACAAATGTCATCACAACTGTTGCTACTATAGCACTGGCAGTGCAAAAAAATAAATAAATAAAGAACCCACCTCCTGGGTTTTTCAAAACAGGGTCATTGTCCACACTTTCTGCTAATTTCCACGGAAACTTGTTTAACATTTAAATAGTAGCACCCCCCCCCCCCATAAAGAAGCTCTGGAAGTGTAGGAAGTTATTAAAAAATAAATGAAACTAATAAACTGATAAAAACTAATAAAAAGTGGTTCCCCATGGGGAGGGGAAGAGTTGCACTTAGCTCATCCTGGAACAAGGGTGGGAAGGGTATACTTTACTATATCTTTTTATATTTTTTAATTTGTGATTATATTACATATTCAAAAACTAATTTCAAAAATTAAATAAGGAAAAGCAATCAATCCAATAGAAAAATGGGCAAAAGACTTGAACAGACACTTGATACAAAAGATATCCAAATGGCTCACAAAGATGTGAAAAGGTTCTCAACTCCATTAGTCATCATGGAAATGCAAATTAAAACCACACTAAGGAACCACATCTCAAACAGAACAGTTCAAATGAAAAAGAAAATACCATGTGTTGGTGAGGATGTAGACCGACTGGAATTCCCATACATTGTAGGTGGGAATGTGAAATGACTCAATTACTTTAGAAAATTGTTTGGCAGGATCTCCTAAAGTGAGTAGATGCACACCTAATGAGCCAGCATTTCCATTCTTAGGTAAACACTCAAAAGAAATGCTGCACATGTGCACCAAAACATGTAACAGACTGTTCACAGAAGCACTGTTTATAATTGCCCCAAACTAGAAGCATCACAAATATTCAACTAGAGTTGAATGGGCAAACTGTTGTACATTCATGCAATGGGATGCCTTACATTAGTGAGAACGAATAATATATTACTATATACAACAAAGTGTATGAATCTCACAAACTAATCCAAATATATAGAATGTATGTTCAATTCCATTTGTGTCAAGTATAAAAGCAGACAGAATAGATCTATACTGTTAGAAGTCAGGATAGTGGTTCCCATCTTAGTGGAAGTGATCTGGATGTTGATTCCATGGCTGTGTTCAGCTTGTGAAGATGCATCAAGTTTTGGTATGTGCACTTTTCTGCTCATAAATTATGCTTAAAACACAGTGGTGCCTCAGGACTGTGTGATCCAGGATCCAAGGATTTACTTCAGTGCTGGCAGAGTGAATTTGTCAAAGCAATCCAGAGTTTTCCTAAGCCATAGAAGATATAGTTAGGGATGTGACAAATAATACTTTCTGTTGGGAGCATCAACTATAATGCAAGACCCAGTCAGATCTCAATGAACTGTGAGCAAGATTTCACAGGATTGTGGCAAAGTTGCTGCTAGAAATCCATAAGCATAAATCCACAGTTTATTGCTCAATAAGTGCCTACTTCATCACACACTGAAATGAGACCCGTTAGGATGGTTTTGAAAAGCAAACTTAGAAAAGGAGAAGGGAGGTGGGGAACTCAGCTTGCCATAATTGAATCATCAACTGCTAAAAGGTCAGAACTTTGGAACTGACAGTGCTAGCAAAGTGAAAAAGCCCATTGAGAAAGAAAACTCAATCCCAACCTTGATGAGAATTGCACTAGTTCCCCAGACCACCTGAAGGTGTCTGAATTATTGGCAAGGACACCACAGCTCATGAACTACATCCCTAAGAGCTTTTCTCACATCTTGGCATGCCCAGGAAGAAATAATGCCTTGTCTGCTCCATATGTATTGTGCTCAGTCAACCACACCAAAAGCAAAAGGGAGGCTGTCAGGTTCACTGGGAAAACAGAGCACATGTTGTTTTCACTTTCAAGGTTTCCAACATCGTGTTTCCCAATGAATAAGCAGTTGAGGCAGAAATGTTGACAGAGACATGAGTAAGTGGACAGGATTGGCAAAACACCACCCTGCAGTGTCCAAAATGGTGGCCACTGGCCACATAAGGCTACTGAAATGGACATTAAATAAAATTAAAAATTCATATTCTCAGTAGCACTGGCCATATATTGGTTACCATATTGAATAGCTTAGATTATAGAATATGTTCATCCTGTGGAAAGTTCTGTTTGACAGCCCTGCCTGAGACCAGGGGTCAGAAAATTAATTCCCATGGACTAAATCCAGTCTGCTATCTGTTTTTGTAAATAACATTTTATTGGAACTCATCTCATTAATTTACTTTTTATCTCTGGCTGTTTTTCTTCTTAAAATGCAATTTTATTGAGATATATTCATACATCATACAAACCATGCGAAGTATGCAATCTTTGGCTCACAGTATCACCACATAGTTGTGCATAAATCCCCATGATCAATTTTAGAACATTTTAATTACTCCAGAAATGAAATAAAAAGAAAAAAGAAAACCCACATCCTCCCATACCCCTTGTCCCCCCCTATTGTTGACCCACAGTATTGGTGTGGTACATTTGTTACTGTTAATGAAAGAATATTAAGATATTACTGTTAACTATAGTCCATAGTTTGCAATAGGTACATTTCCCCCATATACCCCTCTATTATTAACTCCTTGTAATAGTGTCATAAATTTGTTCTAGTTCCTGAAAGAACTTTTTAAATATTTGCACAGTTAATCACAGTCTTTGTCCACCACAAGATTCACCGTGTTGTACATTCCCATGTTTTAGCCTCCAACTTTACTTGTAGTGACACACATGACTTTAAACTTCCCCTTTCCACCACATTCACACACAACTTTCAGTACTGTTAATTATTCTCACAATAACTTGCTATCATCACCTCTATCCATTTCCAAACGTTTAACTTTGACCCAGTTAAACATTCTGCACATATGAAGCAACCACTCCCTATTCTTTAACCTCATTCTATATCCTGGTAATGTATATTCTATATTTTATGCCTATGAGTTTACATATCATAATTAGTTCATATCAGTGAGATCATACAATATTTGTTCTTTTGTTTCTGACTTATTTCACTAAACATGATGTCTTCAAGGTTCATCCATGTTGTCACATGTATCAGGACTTCATCCCTTTTTATAACTGAATAATACTCCATTGTATGTATATACCATATTTTGTTTATCCACTCATCTGTTGATGGACACTTGGGTTGTTTCCATCTTTTGGCAAGTGTGAATAATGCTGCTATAAACATTGATGTGCAAATGTCTGTTCACATCCCTGCTTTCAGATATTCTGGGAATATCCCAAGTAGTGGGATTGCTGGGTCATATGACAACTTTATATTTAGCTTCCTGAGGATCCATTATCTCTTGCTGTTTCTGAGCTAAAATGGCAGCATTGAGTAGTTGTGATGGATACTATCTGGCCCGCAATGCCTAAAATGTTTAGTATCTGGCCCTACAGAAAATGTTTGCTCAAAGACTTCATGGAAATCCTGGGGGCTTTCAATTCCTTCACACAAAACACTACACAGATCCTTCCAAATAACAACTAGAAATGTGAGTTGAGACATACACAGGCTTTTAAAATACCTGCTTAGTTTTAAGCAGGACTGACACCCTGGAGGAAGAAATTCGGTGTTATTGTTGAGCACCTACTTGTTCTCTAATGTTAATGCTTCATGCTGGGGGGGGGGTAGTAATAACACAAAACATGACTTCAAGGTGCTTACTGTTAAGTAAGAAGATAACGCAAATCACTTGCCTGCTGCCTTCACCTGTATGTCAGAGTGCTAAGAGTTCTGCTACTCTAAAAACACACACATCTATCATGGAGAACTCCATAGATGGGGCCTTTCTGCTGGGTGGTCATGGTAATGGCCTTGGGGTCCTTTCCCCCTAGGCTGAAGCATGCCTGAGGGTGGTGGACATCTTAGATTAGGTTCCTCAAGAAGCAGAGGCTGTTTAAGAGCAAGTAATTTATGTCCCTGGGAACCACTGGAACAGGAGTTGGGAAAGTGAGACAGGGAAGGAAAGGAAGGCAAGACATGTTCCATTAATAAACATACTACTACTGTGGGAAACTGTGGCTGAATTCCACTGGTGATCCCTGGGAGATCCTGTAGAGCACATCTCAGAGTTTTCCCACCTGAGAGACAAGCAAGCGGGAGGGTTTAGCCACCAACACCCATCCTCAGTGGTTGGGGGATGCTCCCAAAGACCTCAAGGCCATGCTACACCCCTACCCTTGCCACACACATGCCAGCACTTCCCACCTGCCCTGCACATGACCTGAGCATGTTCCTGTGTCTAGAGAAAGCCCTCAGCTAAAGAGTCACAGGTGCCAGCAGCAAGCGAAGCCTCGGAGGAGCTCTGTCTGCCTTGAAGTGAATCAGTCTCCCAGGAAGTGGCAGGAGGCCACGCTGACCCCTCCAATTCATGAAGGCCCTGTCAGCTTCCGGTGAGTCCAGCTGCCTGGCCCTGAGACACTGATGGCAGCAGAAAAGGGTGGCTATGAACTCTCTGCTGACCCTGTCTACCTTGTCCATCTCTATGCATCCAGCACAACACCAGGTGCAGAGTAGTTGCTTAATAGACCTTTGCTAAATCAATGTGTGATTCAATACCTTTGCTGATGATTTTCTCAAAATCAATGAGTTTACTCATGTTCAAAAAATTAAACAAAAAGGATATAAATACAGAAGGATGGATTTTACTCAATAAGTAGGGTATGCAAGAAATATCACATTACTTTATTTTTCAAAATTTAAACTTATTTTCTCAGCTCACATCCTCCTACTGACCTGTTCATGGTCCAAGCCTGATTGTTCCCTTGAAGAGGTTCTGTGGGCCAGGAATTTTGCTGGCATCAGTATCCCAATGCCTCACATCCATCCTCTCTGGGTGCATAATTCTGCCGTTCCCCTCCAAGGTCTTTCTGGGGTGCTGTGAATACATGGCGAGCAGATCTTCATACTTACACAACACAGAACCCCATACCACTGATCTCTTCTTAGTTTGGAATAATCTCATTCCCTCATACTTGGCCACTTCCCCCTCAACCTTTGTCTCCATCTAGATGCTTAGAAAGCCCAAGCATAGTTCCTTCAAAGATTTTGCCCAAAAAGGGGGATTGTCTTCAAGGAACTCAAATGGCTCCAAGGTGAGGCCTGGGTACTTCCTTGAAATGGAGAAAAGAAATATACAAAAAGACCAAACCACATGGTAATATCTCAGTAAATTATCCTTGTCATAGGTTATGCTGTCAAGAAGTGGACCTTGAAATGGAGGTTAGGGTACAAAATGTTTATCAGGGATCTACACTTGTGAAGGGAGGGGAGAGAAGCATGATTAGGGAGAGGGAGAAGCTGAACTGACATGCAATTCCCTGAAACCATGGCTAACATGGAGAGGAGCTCTGTGGGGAGTATTGCCTGTCAGAGCTGAGGTTCAAATGGCTGGGCATTGATACTTCTGTCTTGCTTAGTCACGATGATGGCTGTCCTGAGAAAGGGATGCCCTTGGCTGAGACAGCTCGCAGCAACTGAGGCTGACCTTGAAAGATTTGAAAGCTGGAGGCTGCGTGCCAACCACCATCCCCCCGAGCTGGGCAGCAAGTCCTTCCTTAAAGGGAGGTCTGTGTGGCACATCTCCATGTCCACCACCATCCTGCTACAGGGAGACGAGCAGTTCTGTTCTTCAAACACATATAAGTATACAGTGCTTCAAGTTTTTAAAACATGTTTCATATCTCTCATTTTCATCCTTACATGTAAAGCAAATATTATTATCTTCATTTTGCAGATGAGGATACAAAACTCAGAAATGTTTGTTGGCATGTGATCAAATGGAAGAAATGGGCCTTGCATTTAGTATCTGTTATGGCTTGAGTCATGTCCCTCAAAAAAGATATGTCAAAGTCCTAACCCCTAGTACCTCAGAATATGACCTTATTTGGAAATAGGGCCCTTGATGATGGCATTAGTTAAGGTGAGGTCATACTGGTAGGGTGGACCCTAATACCTCATGACCAGTGTTCTTAGAGGAGATCGATAGACACAAGGGGAAAAGGCCATGTGAAGACGGAGGAAGAGATTGGAGTGATGTATCCACAAGCCAAGGAAAGCCAAGGATTGCCAGCAAACCAACAGGAGCTCAAAGAGGCCAGGAAAGATTCTCCCCTACAACTTTAGAGGGAGCATGTCCCTGCCAACACCACGGGTACTAACTTAAGGCCTCAATATTTATTGAGAGACAACAAATTCTTATTGTTGTATACCACTTTAGTCTGTAGTTCTTTGTTACAGCAGCTCTAGGAAACAAAGTATTCTTCCCACTATTCCACATTGTACCTTATTTAACTCTGGAATGTGAATAAGAAGAGGTCTCAGACTCAGACACCCTTAGGGGCCAAGCAGGTAAGGGATATGAGTGAAGCCACCGATGTAACGGAACAAGCCCACAATGTGTGAGTGGAGAGGACAGTGGTCAGCTAGAGAGGACATGTCCGTTTCTAAAAGAGACAGTTGCTATTCAAGTCCTTCCAGGCAGATCTGCAGGCTTAGGCCAAGTTTTCCTCTTTTGCAAAAGAATGCATTACATTTTTTAAAACAAGCTGTGTTTTTAATGTGAAACATAGCAAATGTAAGAGTCAATTCACAAAAAGGATAACCTGTGAAGGCCCATTGTGATATATCTGTGGGGTATTTTCCTCACCTCTATACTATGGAGATTTTGAGGGGAAGGTGGTACAACCAGTTGTATCGTAAGAAAATGAAAATCAGCCCTGAAAGCTGATATGGTCCCATCTGAACATAAACAGCACACAGGGTATATGAACAGTAGAAACACACAGTGTACATTTACACATCAAGTATATGAACTGTGATCAGACAGAACCACCTATGACCAGGTCTGAAACACGACAGAGGCGAGGACACTCTGTCACAGCAAAGTGACTAATCAGCCCCCTCTTCTGACTAATGTGATTTTTCATCAATGACAATTCACACATTGTTCTAATCCTTCTGGCTCTTAGCTAAAACTTATCAAGATACCCAATCACCCAGTGGCCCCCGCTTCCTGACAGCACCCAATCCAGAACTGGTCCCTCTTCCTTAAACCCTCCTTAGACTCATCCGGCACAAGCCCTAATCCTCATGATTCCTCTGGGATGCATTCCTCTCAGCTGCAGCAAGTGAAATAAACCTTGACTAAAGTTGTATTACAGGTGGTTTGTGTCTGGTGAGTTTCAAAAAAAGAGAAGGAAAGCCTCCATGAAGTTGGCATTGAGGTTGGCATTGAAAAGTGGATTATTTAGCCAGTGAGGATATGTAGAAGTGGGCGTGGAGCAGGGCAGAAGCACGGAAAAAGGCAGGAAAACACAGGATTCCTTGGGGATAGTTTGCCAAGGGCTCAGGGTAAATGTAGAGAGAATAATAGTAGAGAAAGCTAGAAAGCTATGTGTGTGTATAGGGCTGGAGGGTGGGGCTATATTGCAGAAGGTTTTGCCTACCAGGTCAAGGATGTCAATAAGCCATGGGGAGCCCCTGAACGTTTTTGGAAAGAGAAGTGGATACTCAGAACTATGCATTAAGCCACCAGGATTTCTTTGAATATCCCTGAGGGCAAATCCACAGTGTAGCACTTTCTGGAGATTGAAAAATCATTTGGCCCACTGGGAAGCAGCAGCAAGAGAGGGGACTTGGCTTAACTTGAAAAAAAATCACGAAAATCCAGCTGCTACTAATAATTGAATATTTCCTCTTTTGATTTGTGTTGTTTTGGGGAGCTCCAGAATAGCAGTTAAAAGTGTTTAATTGGTTTTCCTCTGTTCAATTTTTATTAAGCTGTCCTGGGTTCGAGTCGGCAAACTTAGCAGTTTTTAAAGCTGAGCTTGCTTTCTCTAGAAGGTTTTCCTCCAGTTTACTCAGCTTCACTTCTCATCTCTGATGCTGAACACTCACGAGCTGCTGGGCATGCAGGAAAAATGAAAAAAAGTCTCAGTAATAGTATCTGAAGTTTTCTATTTTGCCTCAAACTATGTGCAACTCAAAGGAAAACAGTGTGAACAAATTTCCCTCTGCTGTGGGAAAATATGCCCAATAATTAACATGTTGTGAGTGCCTGAGGATGTCACAGTCTCCCACAGCATGGCCTGTTAGGAGAAACAGCAGGCAGCATCTCAGGAGAACTAGCCAGTGTCACCCACTCTGCCACTGACCAGCTGTGTGATCATGTATGCAATGATCATGATTGACACCCAACATCCCATGCTTTCTCAAAATCAAATTTTCTGCACACCAGATTTACCTCTGCCTCCTGCTAATGCTTCGCATACATTCAATGACACTCAGCCAGAGTAGAGGGACTCTGGTCTAAACTAATCATTGCTATCAGAGAACCCCGCCCCCATTGATGGTAATTGGCCAATGAGACTTATTAGCAAACAATAGATAATTCTTAATGAGTGGTCATTGTATCAGTCAGCCTTTGCTACATTACAAACCACCCCAAAACTCAGTGACTTTAAACAACAACCATTTACTTAGCTCATGATTCTTTGGGTGGGCTGCAAGGTTCTTCTGTTCCGGGCTGGCTCGGCTGATGGCTGCTGGGCTTGATCAGCTGTGTGTGGTCAGCTGGAGGGAACAGTGGTGACTGGTTGACCTAGGATGACCTCATGCATATGTCTGGATGTTGGTCAGGGAGACAAAGGCACTGTGTCTCTCATTTCCAGCAGGCTGTCCTGGGCTGCTTCATATGACAGCAGTGTTCAAGAACACCAAGAAAAGACCAGCCCCAACACACAATTGTATTTCAAGTCTCTGAGTATATCACACCCATTATCATCCCATTGATCAAAGCAAGGCACATGACCAAGCCCAGAGTAAGTGTGGGAGGAGTCTACCCAATTGATAGCTATTAATGACCCAATTGACAGCTATTACTACAACAATCCACCATATTCACTATGTGCCAGACAATGTACTAAACTCTCTACATACAATAATTTCAATCCTCACAAAAACTCAATGCAGTAGGCAAAATATACTCATTCCATTTAAGAGTTAGGGAAAATGAGATATAAAGAAGTTAAAAACTTGCCCTAGGTAGGTTACATAGCCACTAAGTGGCAAGGCTATTATTGGAACCTAGTCAGTGTGAGTCTAGATTTTATGCTCAGAACCAAAACATATATAGCTGAGGGGTTTCAGAGGGAATGTTCTTCCATGTTAAAGAGACACTGGAAGTGACACCTCCACTCTTCCTCTGGACATGGTCATGTGTGGACACGAGGCCTGGAGCTGGGGCAGTCATCTTGCCCAAACACGGTAGAGTCCAGAGCTAAGGGAATAGCCAACAGCCTCTGTTACCCTGTGGTGAAGCTCACCCTCTTTCTTGTCATGTGCAATAATAAAGCTCCTTATTACATAAGTCAGAGTCAAACTTTTCTGCAACTTACAGCTGAAAGCACTGTGATGTTTCAATGGCTAAATCACATACCTCTCTAGGTTTAATTTCTTCTTGTATAAAATGTAATTCCTGAATTATATGATTGCTAAAGTTCTTTCAAATATTAACATTTTATGATTTTAATGGCACTGCTGATAAGGACAGCAATTTAGTTGCTGGCCATGGAGGAGGATCTACACACTAGCCAAAAGTTTAAACATTGGCAAATAATTTGCTTTGTTTTTGTATTAGCTTTCTATTGCTGCTGTAACAAATTACCTTAGGGGCTAAAAAACATACAAATATGATCCCACAATTCTGTAGGTTAGAAGTTCAATGTGGATCTCACTGAATAAGATCAAGGTGTTGGGAGGATTGCTTTCCTTTCCAGAGGCACTAGGGGAGAACCTGTTTCCTTGCCTTTTCCAGCTTCTAGAGGCTATTAGCATTCTTTGGCTTGTGGCCCCTTCCTCCATCTTCAAAGCCAGACAAGGCATGTTGGGTCCTTCTTATGTCACATCTCTCTCACCCTTCTTCTGTCATTGCATCTTTCTCTGAACACAGCCCAAAGAGGTTCTCTGCTTTTAAGATCTCATTTGATTAGTTTGAGCCAAATGAATAATCCATGATAATCTCCTCATTTCAAGGTCTCTAACTTACCCTTAATCACATCTGCAAAGTCCCTTTTGCCAGGTAAGGTAACATTCACATGTTCCGGGGATTAGAGAATCGACATCTTTGGGGGGGGGCATTTTTTGCCCACTACAGTTTTCTTGGCAGTTGTGTTTCCTGAGCACTGCAGTACATATATATTGACCTTTTTTTCTATTTAAAAATATCACATTTTGACATTCCTAATATTGGAGCTAATAAACATTAAAGGCAGAAAATCTTGAAAACACTGGAATGAAATTGTAAAATTATCATTATCTACTACCCAGAGTTAAAAACAATAGAAGTTTGGCATATGTCCTTTATGCTCCTTTCTAGGCATATAACATTTTTTCAACAATAAATGGATTCATACTCCACATATCTTCACTATCTTCTCTTTTCATTTATCATTACCTTATGAAAAAAATTCTCTTACTTTTAATGACCACATAGTATTCCATCATATGATAGAACTGACATGACTTATTTTAACCAATCCCTTATTGTTGGACACTGGGACTCCTGGTAAACTTTCACTCTTATCCATAGCAAATGTTCTTATACCCTCACACATTTGTACATAAGTATTTGGGCACATTGTTTAAGATCAGGATGAATAGTGGCTAAGATCGGAGATGTTATAGTCAGAGTTTCTAGAAATGGAATTTAATCCCTTTCAAAGGCTCTTATTCCTATGATTCTCAATGTGGAGTATCAGAATCACCTGGACAGCTTGTAAAAATGCTGATACCCAGGCACAACCTACATCTACTTAATGAGACCATCTGTGATGGAAGTTCAGGGTCTGCATTTTTAAATTAGCACTCCATAATTGCAATGCACATTTGATGATCTCTAAAGCATCTTCCAACTTTGCCTTTTCCTGAAATCTGTGGACAAATAAACCCAATAGCCCATTAGTCATATCCCTTACAATAACCTGCTGGTAGGGACGAAAGGAATAACAAGATGGGAACGATGTGTTAAAGACATGGGGAGCCACCTTCTCTGTCCTGCTCCCAAAATGTGTCTAGTTTGTTGCTTAGAGGTTAATTCTTCATAGCTTGTCATCCTAAATCAGTGTGGGTATTTCCACAAGAATTTTTAACAGATCGAAATGCACATATATTAAAGCCAGGATTGTCTTTATGTTCACTGGGCTAATTCTAAGGAATGATTACAATAGGGCCAGGAAAGTCTGCATCCGGATTATGATGAGAATAACAATAATGGTTAAACATTATTGTGCGTTTATTATGCACTAGACCCTTCCTCAGTGTTTTATATGTGTTATTTTATTTAATCATCACAATGGTCCTAAGAAGTAGCTATTCTTCCATTCTGCAAATGAGGAGGCAAAGACTTAGAAGGTTAAGTAACTTGCCCAAGTTCTCGCACTTCATAAACCTGGATAGAAACGCATGATTTGAGTTCAGAATCTATGCTTCAAACCCCTTCTATCAGGAGGCATTACAATTTCACTTCCGTATAAAGCTATGGTAAGTGGTAAGATCTACCACACGTGGCATGCTGTCTCTGTGCTAATCACTACATCCATTAACATTTAATTTGATCCTCACAGTCAGGCTGGGAGGTATGGTTTTTACTGTATTGTTTAGGAAACCAAAGCTGAGAGATATAAACTAATTTTCCCAAGTCAGCACAGCTAATAAATGGCAGAGTGAGAACTCGACCCTCATCTCTCTGGCTCTAAACCCCAAGGTCTAAACCACTGTTTTATTCTAATATTAAAGAATATCTTTTTAAATGAGAATATCTTTGAGAAGCATAGTGTGTTAAACAAATATCCTTGTTTTGCTCAATAGCATAGAAAAAATTAGCAGGAACAGCAGCCGAATTGTCACCAGTAAGAAGGAAAAGGCTACAGGGGAGGAGGTGAGCTGAACTTTGCATAGAGATGTTGCTGACACTGGCCTCGAGGCAGACAGTCCTCACTTTGAAGACACTGTTGTACTCTGCTCCTCCAATTCAGAAAAGCTATTGCCCTAAAACTGGACTCTGAAGCCAGCTCCCTTCCTCACACCAGGGTTTCTGACATCTCAGCCCACTCCTGGAATCCCAGCTGCCCCCCCCAAGGCCAACATGCCCTGCAGGCTAGCCCTGCTGGTGCCACAGAGAATGTCATTGGCATAATCCAAGCCCTTCAAGTGAAGTTTCAGCCAGAGTAGAAGGAACCAGATTCTTGAAATCTACCATTCCAAATGGGCAAAATGGTTCCATGCAGGCTTAAAGGGCTTTTACTCTCCTCCGGAAAGCAAAAGGCAATTTAAAAATGAATCAGGATCTCCCTGGTGACATGGGACATGATTCCCAGGGATGAGCCTGGCCCTGGCATCGAGGGATTGAGAAAGCCTTTTGGACCAAAAGAGGGAAAAGAAAGGTAACAAAATAAAGTTTCAGTGGCTAAGAGATTTCAAATAGAGTTGAGAGGCTATCCTGGAGGTTACTCTTATGCAAGTTCCAGCTAGATATTCCAAATGTCCACAGTATGCCAAGCCCTAACCAACAGCAGTTCAAAAAATACTAAGAATACCTAGTTCCCTATCTGAGACTTTATAAAAGTTTCACTCACTAAGTTTATCTCTCAGAAACTTAAATCCACCAGAGTGTTCCTATGCTAGATAAATCCCAAATCCCAGAGGCAACAGCTCCTCCAAGAACATCAACCAGGTGTATCCCCCTTCCCCATGATGTCTACACCCCTTTTCAAGATGATCAAGTTAGGGTGGCCACTGCCCAGATATCCCTGAAAATTGAGACAGTGATCAAACGAGAGAGAGGAAGTAGCAACTGGTAAGATAGAATTTAACAAAGGATTATGAATACTGAATCTTTATTAGAAAATTTTTTTAGTTTCTAAGGTACTAGAATAGTTAGAAGGAAATAACTAACATGGTGGAACTGTAACATATAACATGCTTCAAAATTTACTCTCAGCTACTTGTTAAATTATACTTTGAAAGTTATCACATTTCTGTATATATGTTATATTTCACAATAAGGAAATAACTGGAATGGTGGAATTGTAACCCATAACATTCTTTGAAATCTGCTCTCTAACTACTTGTTAAATCATAAAGTTATCACCTTTCTGGATATGTGTTACTTTTCACAATAAAAAATGTAAAAAATGAATCAGGATATTTTAAAAGTATCTTATATAGTATATACAGTATATAGTATTATGGGACTCTGCTGTTTCATGTTTTTGAACTAAATCATATATAGGAATGGTAAAACAGAAACTGTGGGGAGAATTGAAGAAATGTGTTTTTAAAACAGAGCTCTATAGATACATGTTATGATCAAGGTAAAATGGAATTAAAATGAGATAAAGCTTGCTGATCATGGCCATAATGTTTCTAATTATGTCAATAAAGGCTTCTTGGAGTCTCTTAAGGGAGAGGTTTTTGTTGTTGTTGTTTTAATAAAAACCCAATGATGTTAGAAAAGAAAAAGAGCTCTGGGGCCACCTAAATGTGGTTCTTCAAAGTCACACAACTTTCAGTTGACTGTTCTGTTCACTCAATTTCATAACGTTTTGAGCAATATGTAACTAGTTTGATGAAGCTATTTAATCAGTCTGCATAGAAATTAAGCTTCTCCTGTAGGTAAAAACTTCCTCGCCATTAAGTAGCAGAATTTGGAGTGTTGCCAGGGTTTTCACAAAATCAGGCAAGAAAAAGCTGGTGTCTATCTTGGTTTTGTAGTCTTAGACTAGGCCAACTCTGGGAGACCAAAAGTCTCCAAGTAGGTAAATAGGTTTGTGCGGTTTTGACCGAAACTGAACCCTTCAGAATTTTCTCCACAAGGATCAGAACTCTGGATGCAACCCTCCCTATTTGGGCAAGAGGTGGAATATTCTATAGATCAGTGTTAAGCCAAAATTTCCCCATATGGATGTCATACTGAGTAAAGAGGTTGAACCTAAATGATTTCATGGACTATTTGATCCACAAAAGCAAACTTTATAAAAATTACTGAAAATATTGGCATTGCTTTTGATGAAAATCTGGTGATTTGATGTCCATTTTCAAAATTTTCATACTTAATCTTTCTAAAATAAAATGTATGTCCTTATCATCCTTGCACTTGATACTATTATAGATGGAAAAGTAATCTAATGGAAAGAACACCAGGTTTTAGGACCTGTTCTACAGCTGTGTATTTGTGGAGTTGTTGCTTGATGTGGTGGTTTTAAACTGTGCCAACTTATCTAAGATGGAACTGCATTTCCAAGAATTCCTTTCCCTGTGTGGTTCTAAGTTAGGGTTGGCAACCAGAGAAATTTGCGTGAGACTTGGAAGGCGGAAATGAAGCAGCAGCCACTATGCTCTGAAGGTCAGTGTAATCTCCATGCATTACTGCCCATCTGCTGGCTCACCTTGTTGATGCCAACTGCTACCCGCCCATAACTCATTCAGCTCCCACCAGATCTTTTCCTTTAACTTCTCCAAGTCTTGGGCCAGGCACATGTGCGGCACTGTCTCCTTTATCAGGACACCTGTATAGTAAAGTTTGGAGGCATTGGGAGACAAACATGGGTTTCAGTTTGTCCTGGTGAGCTTCAGTTGGTTCTTGAAGATTCCAGTTTGTCCTCGCACTCCTCTGCTTCATGTCCAGCTTTGCTTTTTGACTGCCAGTTCTGCTGATCTACAGTGACTTCAGACTCACCACTAGACGTAGAGACAATGCCATTGTGTAAACTCCTTCACCAACTCCCACAATTGCCCAAGGCCTGATCCATATAATAAATTCCTTATTCCATGTCACTCAGAAAGGTTCTGCTTCTCTGATCAAATCCTAACTGATACATTTGACATTACTGAACCTCAATTACTTCATCTGTAAAGTGGAGCAAGGATACTAGGATACTAGAAGATATCTTAGTTTCCATTCTCTATTAGATACCAAAATTCTTACTTCTTGTTAAGAACTGTGTGACAAAGATAAAAGTCCTTAAAGACACTAATAAAATGCTATTGCATTTATAATCATTTTTATTATTATACATTGAGAATGATTATTTATTAAATAAGTGTTACAGTTCTTCTCACCATAGTAATAGCTGACATTTATTGGGTTCTTACCATGTGACAGGCACTCTGCTTTATTTATATAGGTGAATATCACTTAGTCCTAACAATAACCCAGTGAAGTAGGTAATGTCCATTTCACAGATGAGAAAAGTGAGACTTAGAAGGGAGACGTCAGACAGCAAATAAGTGGCAGAGCTGAGATTTGAATCCATGAAGCATGACATAGTGCCCATGCTCTCATGCTCTCTACAGAGAATAGCATGCCTAAAATCATAGTCCCTGTCTTCACGAAGCTTACTGTGTAATGGGAGACACCATTGAGAAAATTATAATTCAGTAAGGTAATTCTACCATATTTGAGTACATAATGGTACACACAAATCAGACATTGAGGTCTATCTAGAGGAGCTGAACTATGAAAGACAAAATGAGATTTACTCAGGAGAAAAGGGAGGGAAGGGTATTGTAGACAGTGTGAAGCAGCTTGTCATATTCAGGGATATTCTGAAATGTTCAAAATATTTCAGAATAGCCAGAGAGAAAGATGTGAGGAGTGGAGAGCAGGAGAGAGGCAAGGCCAGAGAAGGCAGCAGGATCCCGATTTTTGTGTGCTAATCTAAGAAGTATGAATCTTGTCATAACTATATGAGGAATCACAAAAGGATTTTTCAGAGAGGAGTGACATGAATATATTTGCATTTTATAAAGCTCAAGCTCTCTGGGAGCAGCTTAGAGGATGGTTTGGAATGGAGGGGCAGACTGGATATAGAGAAAATAGCAAGCTGGGGGCAAGGAATGAGGAAATGGGGATATGGACCATTCTAAATTGAGAGGCAGTGTCTGCCTGGAGAGGGTGAATTGTAGCAGTCTAATCCCGCCTTGGTAGTTTGGCCTGGGCCAAGGGGTGGCCTGCAGGTGCTGGCTGAGCCATCCCTGATGTCCTGGCACACATAACTGGGAGTTGATAAGTGTCCTAGTTTGCTAATGCTGCAGAATGCAAAACACCAGAGATGGATAGGCTTTTATAAAACGGGGGGTTTATTTCACTACACAGTTACAGTCTTAAGGCCACAAAGCGTCCAAGGCAACACCTCAGCAACCAGGCACCTTCACCGGAGGATGGCCAATGGCATCCGGAAAACCTCTGTTAGCTGGGAAGGCAGCTGGGGTCTGCTCCAAAGCTCCGGCCTCAAAACAGCTTTCTCCCAGGACGTTCCTCTCTAGCAAGCTTGCTCCTCTTCAAAACATCACTCCCAGCTGCACTCAGTTCCCTCCCCCCGAGTCAGCTCATTTATATAGCTCCACCGATCAAGGCCCACCCCCGAATGGGCGGGGCCACACCTCCATGGGAACAGCTCATCAGAATCATTACCCACAGCTGGGTGGGGCACATTCCAAGCAAATCCAACCATCACCAAAACGTCTCCTCACAAGACTACAAAGATAATGGCATTTGGGGGACACAATACATTCAAACCGGCACAATAAGCATCCCTTGAGATTCCTCAGAAAGCATTGGCAGTGTCAAAACTGGTAGAAGAGACAGTGACCTTGAACTTGGAGAACCACTTGGTGCACTGGCAGGTGAGCCACATGAACATTTTCCATTCCAGCTTCCCCACAGGAAATTAAGGACCTTAACTGCCAGAGAATCAGTCCTTAGAATGAGAAGGCCGGGTGGTATAGTGAAAAAGTATTGTGAGCAGACAGACATGGTTCTGATTCCTGAGCCCAACATTTCCTAGGGAGTGACCTTGGTCACGACACTTAACCCCTCTGAGTCTTAACTTTCTAATCTGCAGAGAGAGCTTAATAATTCACACCTTGCAGCATTGAAATGATCAAATGAGCTACCGCATAAAAAATGTTGATCTTACTACCTGGCACATAATAGACCATCAGTAAGTATTAGTCTCCTTCCTCCTTTCCTTCCTTCTACTCCATTTTCATGGCCCCATCTGTACATGAAAAATGATAGTTATGTGTGAATATCATACAAGACTATGCTAGATGGAACCTAATTTTATTGAATGCCAAATGTGCAATGATGGTGTTAAGCATTTCATATCTGTTGTTTCAGTCTTTCGAAGGACTTGGGGTTGTTCTGATTTTCATAAGAATATCAATTCCATGTCACTTCTTTGAAATCCCCCCATGCCTAGGCACATAAACTCTGAAATAGAAATCGGAGAATCAGGACTTTTGGGTCTTAATCAACTAGGAATGATTTTGAATTTGAAGGTTAAGATCTCAGGAAGATATAAGGAAACATATAGTCTACATTTTAATTATAGGACTCCTAATTAATCTTCTTATCTTTTAAATACTCCAATAGTTTTCAAATGAGGAACTATTTTTAAAAAGTTGTATTAAAAATGTTCATCTCACTCCTACCCTTGATGTAACAAATCCAAAACCCTTCTGGCCGTGTTGGTGGTCTCCAAGCTCCTCACGACTAAAATTGACAGCTGAACTCTGCTCAAGGGAGCGATGGGGAGATTAATGCTACTTTGCATTTTTCCCAATCACAGCATTTCTATTAGACTCATAATTGACCCTTGTTTGTGGACCATCCACTTGGGAATCACTACGGAATTAGGATCTCATAAAATGGCACCTGCTCAATTGTCCCTTAACAACAAGTGCAATAAAAATTGTGCAAATTCATAAATGTGATAGAAAATGCTGCCATCGTGATGATAATGGATCTCCTTGGGTCTTCTGTGGTATTTTATCTGTTTCCCTATGAGGTTTTTTGTTTTCATCTTCCTTTCATTTCTTTAACAGAAAATATTTCACAAGTTTCATATAAAGTCATAAAATGAAACCATTTGCTACTAAGTCGATCTTCCCTTTTAACCCATTCTGCAGTGACTAGGCATTTTAATTAGTGCAAATCTCTTTCGTCCATGAGTAATTTTAATGAGTGTTTTTGGCTGTGCTATTCTATATGGCTTTAAGCTTGCATATTTTTGTCCTAAGTTTTGCTTTCAACCCTAACTGCAATTTGGTTGATTTTCAAATGAGAACAGAAGTGTCTTGGGGCCATTTTGCTAAGTAATTCAATGAGTTTGGGTGGCTGAGGGAAAGCACTGTGGCAGAGGGAGTTGTTTATGTTCAAAATACAATTAGTCACATAGCAATTCCCAAATAACAGTGGCATCCTGGACTTATCATTTTCAGGTGAGTACTTTCACTTCATACTTGTTTTTCTAATTATGGCAAGAGGGAGACAGGGCAAAAAGCCATAGACACTCCTAGGTGTATACACCCAACAAAAATGTATACCAAAAGGCATGTACAGGAATGTTCATGGCAGCACTATTTGTAATAGCCCCAAACTGGAAACCACCCAATTTCCCACAAACATTAGAATGGATAAATAATAAATATATCATGGTATGTTCATATAATGAAATACTATAGAGCAGTGAGAATGCACAAGTTAGAACCACCCACAAATGCAAGGATAAATAACATAAACAAAGTGAAGAGCGAATGAAGCCTGACACAAAAGGGTACACATAAAATGATTTTATTTCTATAAAGCTAAAATGCAGGAAAGCTAATCTATGGTTTTAGATTAGATTACCCAAGGAAGGGAGATTGTAATGAGAAGTGGTACAAGTGAGGCTTATGGGTAATATTCTGTTTCTTGATATGAGTGCTGGTTACATAGGTATGTGCACTTTATGAAAATTCACTGAGGTATACACTTATTTGTTCACTTTTCTGAATATATATCATATTTCAATAAAAATGTAATTGGCAGTACAGGCGTTGTTTACCCATTGGTTCAGTTGTTTCTCATTCATGTTGCATATCAGAAAGCAGAGGAACTTTTCAGCTGAAAATCATGATCGATGAATATGGAAGCAGCTTGTGCTTATACTTAGATACCAGAAAACTCATCAGCAAGAGTATAAAAGTTTTGGTAATTGATGGTGGTGATAACACAACACCGTTAATATGATTAATGCCACAGAATTGTATGCTTGGGAGTGGTTGTGATGGGAAATTTTATGTTGTAATTGTTACCACAATTTTTTTTTTGAAAAAAGAGACAATGGCAATTAAAGCAACACTTCTTCCTGGACTGGATCTAATAATGGAGGATTAAATGCCCAAAAGAACACTATAGGACAATTGAAAAAATTAGAATATGGACTGCATGATTTATACCAATGTTAAGTTGCTTGAACTTGATAATTGTACTGGAGGTTGCTACATAAGTGCATATGCTTTTTTAAGGAAATGTACTTGGAAGTATTAAATGATAAAGGAGGATGATGTATGCAATTTGTTCTCGAAGGTTTAGAAGATAGATAGACAGATAATGAGGTAACAAATGTGGCAAGATGTTGAAAGTTGGTAAATCTAGGTATCTGGGTGTGGGATATATTGGAGTTCTCGGTATTATTTTTGTATTACATTTACAACTAATAATTTGGAATTATTTCAAAATAAAATTTAAAAAAGGGAGTGTTACCATAAAAGTGAAAATTCCACTGGCTCAATTAGCCAGCAATTATACATGAGTTGCCAAGTTTATACTGCCCAAATTAGGTACCTCCCATTGCTCTATGGCAGAAAACAAGCACTTTCGGAAGGAACAGACTGTTGGTTAGGGACCTTTGCAAATATTCCTTCAAAGAGTGGTCTGCCAGCTGGACAGGAAGTTTACAGACTCAACACTGCATGAATGTCTATTAAAAGGACATAAGAGCATGAGGCAATAAGGAAGACTAAATATCAGCATCTGTACTCACCTAGCAGAGCATGAACCTCCCCAGCAAGCCTGGAACCCTCTTCACCCATCAGTTAAAAGTTCTCATGAAGATGAGTCCTGAGCATAACACACACAGCAAGGAGAGGAGTAATATTTGCTGCTCAAAGGATGTTCAGTTTCATCGAAATTAGGATAACAATTGGCCTACTATTTTCTATGTGGATTTTAAAATAAAACACCTTAAACAGTGCCTCTTAGGAATTGAATTTGAATTGTACAATTTGCTTTAAAGCTTGAATTGTACCTATATAGCTCTGAGGAGAAAAAAACTAATAAAAAAACAATTTAAGATTTTGATCTTATCAAGATGTCCTCTAATTATTTGCTCAGCTTTTTTTCCACCACAGAATCCAGTGGTGAAGTGAGGCTCTGAAGAAAACACTGAGTAAGTCAGGCACTTAATCAACGTCTATACCTTTTACCTGCAGTGAACTTATTCTTCTTGATGTAGGAAAGCTCTTTGCATTATTTGACATTGTCCAAGCTTATCACAGCCCCTTGTTGATGCTACTGTCACAGACTCCCAAGTGGCAATTCTCTGAGTGGTGTTTCTGAGTAAATTTCTTCTGTTGCTTCCAGATTTTTTAGTGCTTCCAGGATAACGTGCACACTCTCATCCCAGGTATGCTATCATACTGTAAATATCTCCTAATCATGCGGTCAACCAAGAGCCAAAGATCTTAGGTAAAACATTGGAGTAAGTTACACATCACATCACTTAAATGTATCACTTATCTAAGTGCTTAAAGAGAAATGTAAAATGAAAAATTCCAATGCCACTTTCTTTAAAGGAAACTATCAATGCCATTGCCATCACTCCAAATGAGGTATAAGCAACCCATAATGCCCCTATTCTTCAAAGTACTTGGAAGGTGCTTGAAGACATTTTGCTTGATAAAAAGTTCCCAGTTCTTCATTTGCTTTACAGCTTTCTCATCTTTGTGTTTCTCAATTGTTAACACATTTTTTCTTTTCCAAAAGACAACTTTTTAAAGCTACTTAATTGCACAGTGCTTGAAATATAGCAGGGTGTCATTAAGTATTTGGTGAATGAATGAATGAACAAATGATGTAAAGATGGATGGTTGCATGAATGGATGGATGGATGGATTGGTGTGTGGATGAGAGATCTACCTACAGATTGATTTTAAAAAGTTTTTACTATTATTGCTGGAGCAGATAAATTTTATATACTATCTTCATACGTATGCTTTTGCAATTTATAGTAATGGGAAGTTTCTTTGGGGACTCCTTTATAAGAATGTTTACCCACCCCGCCCCCCTGCCCCCTCAGTATAGAGTCTTTGAGAGCAAAATTAAATACTGATACCTATGCTATGGTTCCTTTACTGACAGTATAATGTGGGGATTAAGTGTGAAAGTTCTGGAGGGCACACAGATCTGAGTTTGAATCTTAACTCATTACTTAAGGGTTGGGTATTTTGGGACAAGTTATGTAACCTCTCTAAGTCTCATAAAGTGAGAATAATAATAGTACCTATTTTATAAGGCTTTTGTGAGAATATATATATGCTTACCACATGGAAAGCGCTTATCACAAATCTTGACATTTATATTTTCAATAAATGTTAATTATTATTATGCTAGAGGACTTCCCCAATCCTCTTCAATGGATCAAATCAATGATTAATTACAAGCAATTCTATCTTGGTCCAAGCTTTAAATAAGACAGTATCAACAAAGTGTGATGGATGTGTATGAGAACTCTGGAGTCAGGTTGCATGGATTTATATCTTGAATTTCGGACAAGTTTCTTAAACTTTTTTCAGTTTTTTTGTCTTTGAAATGGGTATCCTTAAATCTCAACTCATAGAGATATTATGAAAGTTACAAGGCACACTGTAGGTAAATAACTTAGGACAGTACCTGCCCATAGTAAATACTTATTAAGAATTGAGAATACTATTTTTATTATTATGGAAAGTGGCTTGTCTTTCCTTCATTCTTCCAGATTTTTCTGTGCCAGGTAGTGAAAAATTAAAATAAATTATACACGATCTCTGATATCAAATAGCCTGCAATCAAATGGAGGAAAATGGAAGTACAAGAGTCATGTTCAGAGTTGAAAATTTTATAGTTGTGGTTTGTACAGAACTTAGAAGGGGGACACAGGAGGCTCTGGTCAACTCCAGAGGCGGTTGGAAGTATTCTCTGAGAATCTCCAAAACATCATTAATGAAATGTCTTTAAGATGACTCCCTGCTTTCACCCCATCCAAGCTTTGGCCAGATATCTGTCCGTGTTTGTTTACATGTCTTTCTCCTCTACTTGAATTGTACAGTATTTATGGGTAGGGATTGGGTTTAACTTATGTTGTATGTCCTGATCCTAGTGTGCTGACAAATACATAGTAGATATTGAATACATAATGGTGAATGAATGTATGATTAATTGCATTGCCATGCATTAATTTATGGCAATGTCTCTACATTTACTTGAGTAGGTGGAAGGAATCATGAGATGGGATTTTAATTGCACTGTTTCTCTTGATCAGACTCAAAGGTTGGTATAGCTGATTAATTTTTTTCAGAAGATTGGCCACTAAATCCTGCCAGTTTTCTCATTTCTCAAGAGTGATATTCTATGTCCAATTTGAGCATGTGCTGCCCACTTACTAATAGAGCATCAGCATAATGAGATTCTAACAAGAGCATATACTAGATATTGTTTGTTCTGTTGCTGCCTTCATTTTCCTCATTTTAGCTGGGCTTTTCTAGGCACCATCAACTTGTCCACTGGTAGATTTTGGGTGCTGTGTTATACAAATTTCAGAAAACAAAAAAAAAATATTTTGCTCAATTGCAAAGATATTTCTCTTAGAATAACTTGACAGCAGAAGACCCACCAGGAACATTTTTTTGTTAATTTTCCTTCAAGTAACCAATTTATGGAAGCAATAATTTTTCTTAAGGCAGTGTAACTGTTGCAGTGGAGACACAAGTTATTTCTTACCTGGTCTTTTGTTGATTAAAAGATTGGATTTGTTAAGAGAAATGTGGTGCTATGTTTTCCTTGAAATTCTGCAGTTTAATGTGAGATAGTTTTGTTTCTTTGGTCTCCTTGTAGTCAAATATGTGTGTAATATAAGATGAAATTAACCACTTTACCAATTTTTTGAAGCCTTTTCATTCTTTCTCTCTTGTTGTTTTATTTGGGATTTTGTCTTTGGGTTCCCAAAGCAATTAAACAGATAGGAAAGACATCTAGTAGTAAATTTATATTCCTTAGAAAAAAAGATATAGAGAAAGAGGATCTGGCAGTGAATGTTATAAACAAATAAAGAGAGAAGATGACTTGGAGTCAAGATTTAAACAGTTTCTAGTAGGTTTGATTCTAAGAAGCACAAATTAGCCAATGTTTCAAACCCCCAAACTAGTGATTTTTAAACTTTTGGGGATCATGGATCATTTGAAACTCTGATGAAACTAGAGATACTCTTGATATAAAATTATGTAAGGTTACACGTGCACACACACGTTATTATAATTTCCCCTTGCCATAGAAACCTACTCATAGACCTCTGGTTAAGAAACACTGCTCCAATCTCTCCATCTTACTGAAAGCATTAAGGAAATTGGATGTGTCTGAAGAGATCAGTTGTCCCTGGATTGTACCTCATGAAGTTCCCGGCCCCTCTTGAATAGTGAAGGGAGATGGGCAAGGAAGTGCAAACAGTGTCTATAAACTCCCCAGCCACATTTTCTGTCATCTCTTAGACTTTTAGGAGGATTATGTCTGAGGTTCAAAATCTCTTGCAATTACATTACTTCAGTAATGTTATCTGCAATACTTCTACTTGTAGGAAAAGGGCGATCTTGCTGAGTATTCATTAGAACAGCCTTGACTAAAGAGACTGTAGTGGATCGAATTATGTACCCCAATTTAGACATGTTCTTGGTCTTGATCCACATTCCTGCAGGTGTTAACTCATTGTAAATAGGATGTTTTGAAAATGTTACTTTAGTCAAGGTGTGGCTCACCTGAATGAGGTTGGATCTTAGTCTGGATTACTGGAGTCCTTTATAGGCAGAAAATTTCAGATATATAGAGAGAAAGCCATGGGGAGGAGTCAGAAGCAGGAAGTCAGCCAGAACCCAGAAGAGAAAAGAGAGGACACTGCTATGTGACAGGGAAGCAGAGATGCAAGCCAAGGCACCCCAAGGATTGCAACATGTTAAGGATCCTAGGAAGAAGCAAACCTTGTAGCCTTCAAAGCTATGAGTCCATAAATTCCTATTGTTAAGCCAACCCATTGTGCGGTATTGGTATTTGCTTTAGCAGACTGGCAAATCCAGACAGAGACCAGTCACTCAGCTTAGAAACATTAGTATTTAAAAAGGAAGCATGCTTATTGTTGGGTACCTTCTCTGGCTGCTGGCATTGTTTACTCCATAAAGCTATTCAAAGTCAATGGGTAAGGCACATAGGTCTAAGTTAGTGAGGCTAGTCTGTAAGGATCATGGAAACCAGTACTGGTAAGTCCCATTTACTTCATCAAAGCAGCATTTCTTTTTCATTTCTGAGTTTAAATCAGTAGGATTGTTTTTCATTTTATAAGCATTGGGGAGTTGTATCCCTGGTTTTGGGGGAGTGCTGACATAAAGTTAGTTAAGAAGAATTTTGCAGTTGGTGTTTTATCTCCACATAAACAAGTCATCTTCTGAAATATCATATCTAACTGCTTTAGTTTTTTCCCCTTTGTTTCTCTTGTGGCTTCACAAACATTTTTGCAGTTCTAAGAAAAATCAATTATAGTAGGCCTCTAAGATTTTCAGTTTTTGCTTTCACCAGGGAAAAGTTGATTATTTAACATTTCAGAAAGCAGGTTCAACATTGATCTTCAAAACTTAATATTGTTATTTGTATCGATAAAAAAGTAAACCTGAAGCAATTCCAGGACCCATAAAATATTTTTGCCATGGGTTATTTTTAGCGAAAACATGGAGATCTAAGCATACAGTACAAGTGCATGATAATTACTTAGGAATGCTTAATTCAAGTGTATAAAGCTTTCCTTGTGAAACCCAACTTCCCAGTGACCATTCTCTAACTTCACTGTGCTAATAATAATTAGCTGACTTCCATTAGTGAGCAAAGCAGAGTAAACTACTGGCTACAATTAGACAATAATCTGGGCAAATAAAATTAGTGGTGTTTGATGCTTTTCTTTAAAAATTATCTGACACTGATCCTTAATTTAGGGTAATTTTCAGGAAAAGTACAGTCAGAGAACCTAAGAATTCACATCTATCTGTGGTTATAACAGTCCTCAGCACACTGTTCAGTCCAAGAGACAGAAAGGAACTTCCCAGCATAATGTTTTTCATCTTTTGGGTCCTGATCATGAACAGTAACTTGATGATGCAGGAAGTCATTTCATGTTATTTCCTTTGAGATGGACTGCTAAATCACAATTTTAAGCAATTTTTTTCCTTGCCAATTGAAAAAAATAGAAGGGACTTTTGCTCTGATCGTAGTTTGTTTTTTTTCACTTATGAACTGCTGTTAATCACTCATTATTAGTGTATGATGGGTACTATTGTGCAGTTGCTATGTGTGCACACATATTCAGCAAGGAACAACTCATGAACAACAACCTGGCAGTGCAGCTCATTGGGGTGGGGTAGAGGGGGCATGGCTGGGCATTGATCATGGCTTTTGATTGGTGAATTTGAGTCACTGGCTCCTGATTCTGAGCTGTGGTTTCAACCCCACCTCCAACAGAGGCAGAGGTGGTGGAGGTTTATAGACACGCTATCTCCTTAAGGATGTGGGTAACAGTTTGCTGAAGAGCACCTTCTGCTGAGCAGACCAGGAAAGTGCAGCCTAGGAGAGTCATCAAAAAGGCTTCTGGCATCTTTCCCAACCTTCTCCCCAGGGCTTTTGGAGCTGGTCTGTGCCTCCTTCGTGGGTCCCTGGCCCTGTTTGGGCTGTGAAATATGGACTTGGGGGCATCCTCCCAGGGTGACCCTCTTCCCAGAATTTGTCCTCCAGACAAAAGAAGCTAGATGCAACGAAGGGAGTGTAAAATAAAGTACAGAGGCAAAACAAAAACAAACAGAATAGATCAAAATTCCTGGAGAAGAAACAGAGGAAAAGAAGCTTTCTCCTGGGTGTAAAACGATTGCACAAATAGTGCAATCTTAAAAATTGTACTGCAGATCCAAGCAAGAATCAGATGAAGATGAGCTGGAAAAAATCTGATCAGCTAAACACAGGCAATTCTAAAAGTCTAGATAAAGTTGAACCTAGTGTCAAAGAACAGCCTTAACACAAAGCCAAGCAACAATAAAACCTTAGGCAAGAGAGAGAAATTGGCCTTCAGAGTAAATTCATCAAGGTAATCAGATGCCTAGACATTAGCAAAAAAGTACAAGCCATACTAAGAAACTGGAAGATATGGCTCAGTCAAGGGAACAAATTAAAACTTCAGAGGAGACACAGAATTTGGAAGAACTAGTCACAGATGTTCTAACAAATCTCCTAAATCAATCCAAGGAAATAAAGTAAAATACTGCTAAAAATATAATGGATATTGAGAAGACACTGGGTGAACGTAAAGAATGTGAAAGTATGAAAAGAAACATAACAGAAATTATGGGGATGAAAGGCACAATAGAAGAGATTTAAAAATACACTAGAGGCATACATTAGCAGATTTGAACATGCAGAAGAAAGAATCAGTGAACTAGAAGACAGGACAATTGAAATCATACAGGCAGAAGAACAGATGGAGAAAAGGATAGAAAAGGTTGGGCAATGTCTCAGGGATTTGACTTACAGCACAAACATCCAGGTCATGGGGGTCCCAGAAGGAGAAGAGGCGGGAAAGGGGGCAGAAAGAATATTTGAGGAAATAATGGCCCAAAATTTCCCAACTCTTATGAAAGACATAAATATACATGTCCAAGAAGCACAATATACTCCAAATAAATAGAATAAATCCTAACAGACCTACACCAAAACACATGCTAATCAGAATGTCAAGCACCAAAGATAAAGAGAGAATCCTCAAAGCAGCAAGAGAAAAACAATGTGTCACATGCAAGGCAACTGTAATAAGACTAAGTACCAATTTCTCATCAGAAACCATGGAGGTGAGAAAGCAGTGGTGTGATTTATTTTAGCTACTGAAAGAGGAAAAACTTCCAGCCAAAAATTCTTGATCCAGCAAAACTGTCCTTCAAAATTGAGGGAGAGTTTAAAATAGTCATAGATAAACAGAAACTAAGAGAATTCATCAATAAGGGATCTGCCCTACAAGAAATACTAAAGGGAGTTCTGCAGGCTTAAAGGAAAAGACAGAAGAGAGAGGCTTGAGGATGTGGGATATGGGAACATTGCATTTTTTACATGACTTTTCTGTAAACCTACAACTTAACTAATTAAAAGTTTTTTAATATTTATGATAGACATTTATAAGATATTTGGGGCATAGGCATTAAACATATCAGGAAAGAATGTTTATTGAGTGTTTATCGAGCACAGAGTTTGCTGAGTACCTTCATAAATGCCCTTTTTTTCAGTTCTTTGTATTAACCCTAGGAAGAAAATATTAACCTCATTGTTGAATATTATATGAAAATAAAACAAAATACAGATAAATGTGTGTATTATAATTGTGCATCTCTATGAATTGTCATAAACTGAACACACCTGTGAAACTAGCAGTCAGATCAAGAAACAAAATATGAACAGCACTGTAGCACCTGCCCTCCTGCTTCCTTTCTGTCCCAACCCTCCCCCTTTCAAGGAAAACCAATACCCTTACTTCTAATAGCATATATTAGTTTTGTCAATTTTAGTATTTACATCAATAGAATCATACAACACCTACTCTTTTGTGTCTGTATTCTCTCACTCAGCACCAGGTCTGGGAGATTCATCCATGTTGTTGAATATAGTTGGAGATAGTTCATTCTCATTGCCATACAATTTTCCTTTGTGTGAATATGTCAAGATGTATTTATCTGTTCTGTTGATGGGCACATAGGTAGTTTCCAGTGTGGGATAATTAGATTATTACAATAGTGCTGCTATGAACTTTCTAGTACATTTCTTTTGGTGAAAATATGTATGCATTTTTGTTGGGTATCAACCTAGGATTGGAAATCTTGGGTTATGCGATACATATTATTAACCTAATGTTTATTTGTGAGGAAACTGATTAAGGAAATTAAGCAACTAGCCCACATGACTGGCAAGTGATAGAAACTCGACATATTTTAAACTATAACAGTAGAAGAAATGTAAACAGGCGTTAAGCATTTTCTGGTTGCAGTAATTGTTCCCTACGCTGCATTTTCTAAAATCTAGTCCAGTTTTTGCCTTTTGTTTTCAAATGTAGCAAGCAATGAATCAATAGGACAATTAATCAATAAAAAAGACACAGAAAAATGGTTGGAAAGTGTTTAATTTTTAGGACAAATACTTTATATAACCTCATTTACACTAAAAATGAGAAATTGCTGTACAAAGCTATAGCTCTTGTAACATATTTCAAACTCTGTGTCTATGGCAATGTGTTTATGTATGTGATACATATTTTTGAGGTAATGTGTTCTAATTACCACAGTCCACTTTCAAGTTGTATCTGCTTATAGTAACTAAATCAACTGTGTCTTCATTTCTGTGCATATGTAAAGCTATCTTATTGGCTGAGTGATTAAATTGATTATAAAGCAAACAAAAGTGACCCATGAGAGAACAAAACTGTGAGTACATTAATTTTAACAGTTGTTCATTGTTAATTGTAACAATATTTATTGTGTATCTGTTATATGCTAGGCAATGTGCTAGAGGCAAACATACCTTATCCCAATCGTTTTATTCCATCAATCAACAATTTCAATTAAGTGGGCAACTTGTGAAGGACACTATACTAATGCAATGGAAGATGTGATATGAAAAAGTTCTGTCCCCTCCCTAAAACAAGTTTAAAAAGAAAATAGCATTCATATGTACACAAATATAACTAAAAATATGAACAATAGCAGCTCAGAGTACTAAAAATGCAGTGTTGTAAAATAGGGAACCATAGAGACTCAAATGAGATTGGGTTAATCAAAAGGAGGTCAAGAAGAAAGAGGTATTTCTTGATGAAGTAGAACCAGCCTTCTGAGTAGTCTGACATATGCTGGACTTAGAGCTGGAAAGAAGGTCAGTGCATGAATGGGTACCCTGCAAAACCCATCCCTTCCCTAATTTCCCTAGTCTGCAGCAATTTTTCCTAGCTCTTCTTTTCTGTGGCACTTGAATTCTGTGCCCCATAATTTAATGCAGTTTTGCATTGCTCACTAATTGTGTTGAGAATCTTGATTTCTTAAATAGAACATCATCTACTTGAGGGCAGAAAACTTTCTACAGCATTCTTTGGTATTCTTCAATACCTCACACTGTACTGTGACTCATCTATTTGAGTAGCCAGAACCTTGATTTGGTCTTTAAGATGCAGCTTCTTTTCCTTGGAAATAGATCTGCTTGTGTTTCACTCTTCTTCTGAGAACACCATATTAGAGAAGCTGTGATGTAAATGTGGTTATACATGAAGAGTTTTAATCTCAACCATCCTAAGACTATGTTATAGTTAGTGATCAAAGTTAAAGTGGCTTTTGGAGGCTGCTTTACAAGGAAGAGTAATGACTTGTAGCAATAAGTTATCCTGTGCACTTAAACAATAATAGATTGGGTTTCCCACTAAAGGGAAGCTGAGCTATAGTATGAAAGTGGAAGAAAGACTTTCCCAATAGGGTTACAAATTGGACATGCAGCCCAGCAAAGGGGGACTAATGAAGGAAGAGGAAAAAGAAAACTGGAAAACATCCATTACCAATTGTTATGGTTAATTTTATGTGTCAACTTGGCTAGCTATGGTGTCCAGTTGTTTGGTCAAGCAAGCACTGGCCTGATTGTTACTGTGAGGATATTTCATAGATGGATTAGCAGCTATAGTCAGTTGATTCCATCTATAGTTGATTACATCTACAATCAACAAAGGAGATTGCCCTCAGCAATGAGGGGAGTCTCCTCATCCAATCAGTTAGAGGTCTTCTAAGCCAGAACTGAGGATTTCAGAAAGAAAGAAGAATTTCTGCCTGTTCTTCAGCCAGGCAGCTTCACCTTCATCAGAGTTTCCAGCTTGCAGCCTGCTCTACAGACTGGGGACATAACATATTTCAGAATCAGCTTTTTCGAAATGTCCAGCTTGCCGGCTGCCCTATGGAATTCAGACTTGCCAATCCCCATGGTCGTGTGAGTTAATTCCTATAATAATTCCTTCTCTCTCCTCTCTCACTCTTGCTCTCATTCTCATTACACACACACATACACACACACACACATATCCCCTGTGAGTTCTGTTTCTCTGGAGTACCCTGACTAAACACCAATAATCGTCAATGTTTCCATGTGACTCAGTGGAGCCTTGAATCTGCATATGTTCTGTGTGTCATGGTGTATTGGTGTAATCCAGGGCCATATGAATATTTATAATGGACTTCTTCCCAACTAATGTAAATTTGAGTTAATAAGTATTAGGGTGGGTATCCAATTTTCTAGGATGTAAAACCAGTGTTCTTTTTTCTCTTATCAGCCTCAGCTCATCAATTAAGTTCAACCCATTCTAATTCAGCAATCATATGATGAATGCCTTCTATGAACTAAGGAGGCATGCTAAGCACTGGGGATTTACATAGGCGATCCCTGCTTTCAAGGAGTTCTCTGACTCCTGCAACAGGCAGACATATACATAAATACATCTAAAACTATGGGTTAATTGCTTTAATAGACAAGCACTGAAATTTGAGTCATGAATTCTGAAATTTAACCCCATCTCCACCGTGCAATTAGACCTTGAGCAAATCACTTAACTTTTTTAAGGTTCAGTTTTTTTAATCATATAGAATAATTACCAAAATCATGCAAACTAATCTATTTGAAATGTTTTTGTAAATCTTAAACCACTGTAAAATGTTCATTTTTATTTTAATAAAAAGCATATTTCTTGTTCTTATTCATGCTTTTAGACATTTTCAGCTAGACATACACCTGTTAAAAATATTCTATTTATGGAGGATAAATTGTATTTATGCTTATGGGGAATAAACTTCCCATAGTGAGAAATAAGGATTAAGTGACACAAAAAATTATAAAATTCTTTCTAAACAGACAAGCCTTTCTAAAATAAATCATCATTCCATATCTATAATGTGATTTAAAAATGTTAAATATTGAGAAGTTACCTTTTTTAATTGTTTTCATTTCAGTTATCAACATCACTTCACACTTTGATTTAAATTGTTTATCAAGACAAAATATGGCTTCACCGTTTTAACAAAGTAGATAAGGTGACTGATTTTTCATTTGATGCCAAGTGTCTTTAAAAGGTGAATTTGCAAAATTTCAGAAGTTCTGACTCTATTTTTAATGTATTATCCTTAATTGACATTGACATTCTATAAACTTTTATGCCATCATGATTTCCTGTGATTCCCTGAAAATGGAAAAATGGTTTTCACATTTTTGTAGGCAAAATGTTCCTTTAAGTCCTTGGATTTATGGAAATTACAACTTAAGGGATAGTTTATAAGTTATCTTTTTAACTTAATAATTCTCAAGTTTGTCTTGTCTGTATCTAAACTGGATTAAGAATATGGTTATTTCTTAAACAGAAAAATTTCAAGTAGGAGGAATTTAAAATTACTGACTTAAAAGACAGTCATTGCGAAAAATGCACACCTATTTTAAAATAAATTTGTCGTGATATTCAGCACCTCTAAATTGTCTATATTGGGCCACTGATGTTTTACTCCATTGGTTATTTAATTTCTGTCTCTGTATTAAAGGGTGTAGATAAGTATAAGTCTGTATCACCATAATTACTGTCATTTGTTGACAAATTTGTGTGAAGCCCTCTGCAAGGTACAACTACCCTTGACCAGCACTGATGAAGTTGTGTAGTTATTCTTCAGACATGATTTATCCTACAGACACAAAATAAGATGTAACATATAAGTAAACATCAATGAATTGGAAGAAGGAGCTTGATTTATTTGGAAAAAACAAAGGATTCTTCTCTACTAGCAAACAACACAAAAATCTTTTTAAATAGAAAAGGTCAATCCTTTCAGAATCTACTTTGACTTACATAAAATGACTCATCAGAATACAGATCCACCCAGCCTGGTTTTGATATGAGATTTCCCTTGATTAATCCCTTACCCTTCTAAGCAGCTGTTTGTTCTGTTTTAGTCAGTATCACTCAGGTTAAGAGAGGGATGGTATGCAGTCAATGTTTCTTAGTAATTAAGAACCAACTCCTGCTACAAAAGCAGAAAATCATCATGTAGGAGAGAGTTCTGAAGTTAAAGCTGCAGAATGCAATTAGAAATATATATTCACTAATATATGTGAAGGGGGGATCACTGACTTTATGTGATTTGGAGACAATCTGAAGGACTTCGTGTTCACTTCCCCTTATTCAGGCATCATTGGCTTCAAGCAAGGTGTGCAAAGGCTCTGCACCTACTGTCTATTCATCCAACAAAGAAAATTTTTCCAAGTGTCTAATCTCTTCCCCAAAGTCAAGCACACACACACATACACACACATACACATCAGCCAATCACAGGATGTGTATGCTCTACATTTCTCTCCCTCTTCTATGCCCTCCCTCCCCGTCTCCCTTCCTCTCCTTCCCTCCTCCTCACTCCTTCCTTCTCTCCCTTCCTCTCACTCTCTCCCTCTCCCTCCCTCCCTCTCCCTCAGCCTTCCCTTCCCTTCTCACGCTCTCTCCTAGCTAAACTGTTTCCATAGAGGAAATCCAGTTACAATGGGCTCTAAAAAAAGGCGCGAAAGATGCAAACTTGTCACAATAGGCAGAATTACTGGGTTGAAGAATAAAGTTCACACAAAGTTTCTCTTGATTGTGATGGGTTTATGGACAGGGACTAATTACAGGGATATCGGCCTTGAATTTTTTTTTTATTTTTTATTTTTTATTTTTTATTAAATTCAGTTTTATTGAAATACATTCACACACCATACAATCATCCATGGTATACAATCCACTGTCCACAGTATGATAACATAGTTATGCGTTCATCACCACAGTCTATCTCTGAACATTTTCCTTACATCGGAAAGAACCAGAACAAGAATAAAAAATAAAAGTGAAAAAAGAACACCCAAATCATCCCCCCATCCCACCCCATTTGTCCTTTAGTTTTTATCCCCATTCCTCCACTCATCCATACACTAGATAAAGGGGGTGTGATCCACAAGGTCTTCACAATCACACTGTCACCCCTTGTAATCTACATTATTATATAATTGTCTTCAGGAGTCCAGACTGCTGGGTTGGAGTTTGGTAGTTTCAGGTATTTACTTCTAGCTATTCCAATACATTAAAGCCTAAGAGGTGTTATCTATATAGTGCATAAAAATGTCCACCAGAGTGACCTCTCGACTCCATTTGGAATCTCTCAGCCACTGAAACTATTTCGTCTCATTTTGCATCCCCCTTTTGGTCAAGAAGATACTCTCAGTCCCACGATGCCGGGTCCACACTCATCCCCGGGAGTCATACTCTGCGTTGCCAGGGAGATCCACAACCCTGGGAGTCGGGTCCCACGTAGGGGGGAGGGCAGCAAGTCCACCTGTCGAGATGGCTCAGTTAGAGAGAGAGAGGGCCACATCTGAGCAACAAAGAGGCACTCAGGGGGAGACTCTCAGTCGGCCTTGAATTTTTAAAACCATTCCTTCTGAGAGCCACTTTTTATTTTCCCATCAATTGTCCTTCTAGACAATCAGTGACTCTTATAGCAGTGGTAGTCACTTAAAATAACCATTAGGAATTAATGGAAGTACTGTGAATTCAAGTGATCTTTCTTTTATTTATTTTTTTTTATTGGGCTTCATTCTCCTTATCAGTGTACTTGGAGTCAAAAAAGAGCGCTGATTTTCTCTTGCCTTACCCATTTGGGGTATATGCAGATCTCTTTTGGTGGGATTGTGGGAGTTTGACAGTAAGTTTCTTTGCTCTGTAACAAAAGACCACTACCCCAATCCCTGCTCCATGAAGTACAAGTGAAGAGCGTAATATAAATACATACATCATGAACTACTGTCACTGCATTAGAAGTACTTGTGGGGGAGTTTCTCATTCTGGTAATGGAGGAGTCATTCCTATCAGACCAACCTTTCCAGAGAAATCAACTTGAAATGGGACAAAATATGAAAAACTACTGTAAGTCATCAGAGAGCAAGTAGAATCAGATGCTAATAATGAGTCTAGATTTAGAAGTAGGAAATGAAATGGGGCAGATTTTCCCCTTTTACAGAATTTTTTTCTGAGGGGAAGCTGCAGTCAATACCAAGCAAGAGGGCAAAAACTGGAATAGAAAACAAGCACTATTTCTGACTTGAAGAAAGAGAGAACAGAGTTTAGGTGAACAAGGCAGCTGGAAAGTATAATATAATAAAGGAGAGATCCAATAGGAGGAGCTCCAAAGTTTTCATATAAACTATGCTCAAATTTCTGGCTGACCCCTGAACTACACAGGTAGACTCCAAGCAACCCAGCTAAGTTAGAAATGACATAGATTTCAGCTGTGGCTCACTGTGCAGAGTTAGGAGTATGAGTTCAGCAAGTTAACTGCCAACTAAAACAAAAAATCAATACTTTTTGGAGGAATATAACAGAATCCAGAATATGTACATCATAATATCTATAAAACTAAACGTATGACTGCCAACTAAAACAAAAAAAATCAATACTTTTTAGAGGAATATAAAAGAATCCAGAATATGTACATCATAATATCTATAAAACTAAACGTATGAAGAAACAGGAAAATGTAACCCATACTCAAGAGAAAAGGCAATCAATGCAGACTGACCACGAGACCAGATGTTGTAATTAGCATATATTTTAATTGGCTCTCCTTATCCTTTAGCATGAGTTTCATTCATGTCCTTGAATTTCCAAGCATTTTTTCTGTCCCTTCACTTCCCAGAATCTTTCCTTCCATTTCCTAACTTCTAGGGAAAGCAATTTTAGATTTTCCTGAAGATAAGCAGTCTTCATCAAGCCATCCAGTATTTCCCTCTAAACTTCTCCCATATTCTTCTGAGATTCTTTTAAGATATTTTTGGTTGCAAACACTTGGGATTGGAAGGCTTTGGTTGATTCTTCAAGGAACCGTGTCTGTACTTGAAGGCGAGCCAGCATTATTCTTTCAAATGAAAGCTCAGGGAGTGCATTTTCCTTTTCTTTTTTGAGAAAGTCCTCAAGTGACATGGCAAACCTGTTCATATTTTTACTAAGTGCTGCCAAACACAGAATTTGTAACTTCTGAGGACTGGCCTCTCTTGGACATAACTGAAAGACTTCATAGGCTTGTGTAAGCAGTCTGATCTTCTGAGTGAATTCACTATATTCTTCAACCAGGGCAGATAATCTTTTGACTAGTTCTTTTTTCTTTTTTAAAGTGTATTGTTTCTTTATTATAAAAGCAATCACAGTAAAATGCCAGAATCTCCCATGCAAACCCAAAGATACATGGGGACTGTCTCAAGAATCCAGAAAATACTATTAGAGCACCACCCAGTTCCTCCAGAGCCACCTGGAAAGACACTTTTATGGCAGCCAGCAGGCCTTCCATCACTCCAAAGGGCACCCACAGCTCTGCTTCTGTGGCTACAACTGACCACATGGAACACCATGGAGAGTTCTGATTCTAATCCAAACAAGTGCCTGGCAACCAGGACAATAGACCATCAGTGGGACTGGGGGAGAAGGAAGGCAGCCAGGCTCTATAAATCAGTGTTCTCTACTTTGCCCTGTTAACTGTGCAAATATAAAGTGATATTATTTGTACTGTGCTGCAAAGTTTGATTGCAACCAGAGGTGACCCACCCATGAGCTTTAGCCCCACTGAGAGTTATAACAAACCTGAAGGATCAAATTGGTCCATGCTAAACCCCTTCTCTGCACACAAGCATCTCAGGGCACAATGGTGGGTCATGCTGCAGTAGAGGACACCTGTGCCCACATCCCTGTGACCTTGGCAGGCAGGAATAGGCTTCTATGCTGATTTAAAATTTCCTTCTGCAGCATAGAAGCCTATTCCTGCCTGCCAAGGTCACAGGGATCTCCCTTAACTGAAGACGCCCCTTCTCCTTTGTGTTGATCAGTGCAGGCAGCCAGGAACAGAGGACTGAAGGGCCTCACCAATGATATCAACTAACAGATGAGGATCTCAGTTGTAATAATTCAGGAGAAATCAATCAGAACTGGGCACTGTCTTAAAAATTTCATGGATTTTCTGTGGATCCAGGTTGTCCCAATTCAATCCAAGCATTCCTGAATGGGGGAGACTCTTCTCAAAGGGTGACCCAGTAACTCCAGCTCCCTGAATCACATGGCCCTGCTGTCTTCAGCACATGCCTTCTAAGGTTGCCCTGGAAACAGTATCCAATGCACCGAGTTGTCTTCAGAAGTGTGGTTGTGTCTGTGGAGGGAGTGGGGTCTTCTTTTGGCTGAATTTGCCACTATTTGTTTCTTTTTCTTTTATTTTTGTTTCTTTATCACTCTCCTAGTATCTCTTGGGCAGAATCAGACTTAGAGCTTCCTTGTCCATCACTTGGGACTCTGTCATGAGTAAATCATCCCCAGGACCTTTACTCATGAGAAAAACAAAAAAGCCATCAGCAAAAGCCATTCTTGGGGTCCTGGAGAGTGCCACAAGACCACCATGTATCTGGAGAATGGGAGCTCTGGCTAAACTTAGTAACAAAAGGAGGAGGTGGCCAAATGATTGATGAAGTGTTCATTGTTTCCTTTTTTTTTTTTTTTTTTTTTTTTTTTTTTTGAAAATGTACTAAAATTTAATCATCCATAAAAGCTGTAATTTAATCTGACAGTAAAACACAAGAAGCAATATTAGAGTTGGTTTAGTATATTATATATTTTAGCTTTGAAAGCCATAGAAATCAGTTATCCCAGTTTTTTTTTCCTATAAAAGACCCATTTTTTCAAAGCATTATGCACAATTTTAATTAGAATATAATGACAGAATGATATTTCATAATTTTTTAAATATAAAATGAAGTCAATGACTCAGAAAAGTTATCTGCTGTAATGAGTTGAGGGGAAATTTCATAATCTATATCATTACAGATATAAAGTATAATTGTTCAACTTTTTAGTGCTTGACAGGGAAGAATCATGATAAAAAGGTCAATATGAAATCTTTTGATTATAGTAGCAATATCTAACATTTGAAATGCATCCATGCTCTTTTGTATAATCATATTAGAGTCAAGTATATTTATTTTCACATCTGTTATAACTGCTATTGCAAAGGAGAAATACTATTGTCTTATTTTCCAAGAGATATACACAGAGCAAATTTTTCTCCAGGGAACTTGTGCAAACCAATATAATATCTAAATTCTTCACATAATATATAAACAGGAGAAGCCTCTTCAGATTTATTTTTTGAAGTCTGGAATGCTGGCACTTTCCAATTAGGCAACAGTTCTTCATTCCTGTAATCTGGCTCAGAGCTGCTGCTTTACTGTGGGTTTAGAGCAGCAGACATGATTTCTTTTTAGGCTTCTTCTTTTCCACTGGTGTTTTTCTATTTATCTGTCTGACCAGATCATAAAATATCTCATTAACATTGATCTTCGACTTTGCAGAAGATTCTAAAAAGGCACAGTTACACCACTGTCTTGCTAAATTCTGACCCTGTTCTTTGCCAACTACTCGCTCATCTTCCAGGTCACATTTATTGCCCACCAAAATCATTGGAACATCTTCTGTGTCCTTAACCCGTAAAATCTGTTCCCTCAGGTCCTGTAAGTCATTAAATGTAGACTGAGCTGTAATAGAATATACTAGTGCAAACCCTTGGCCATTCTTCATATATAAATCTCTCATCGCTGTAAATTGTTCTGTCCCTGCTGTATCCAGGATTTCAAGCATACACTGTTGGCAATCTACTTCAACTTGCTTTCTGTAGGAATCTTCTATCGTTGGATCATATTTTTCAACAAAAATTCCCTGAACAAATTGAACAGTCAAAGCAGACTTGCCCACGCCTCCTGAACCAAGGACCACTAGCTTGTACTCACGCATGGTGTGGTCTGTTTAAATACTGACAATCCCCCCGGTCCGGCGCCTCCTCCACCTCCTCCTCCTCCTCCCTCCTCTCGGCCACGGATCCTCCATTGTTTCCTTTTAATAATTAATTAATTTAAAAAGAAAATTCCCATTTAAAAGTTTATAACCTGTTTCTGAAAATAAAGTTCTCTTCCATTGTGGGAAATTGGTTTTTTTTAGAAGGAGACTTGAGAAAATTTTTGTCAGGACTCTGTAAGTTGCAAGTCACAGAAAAAACTATAATAGTTGAAATAGCTTAAGCCATTTGGGATAAGGATATTTGGGGGCAGGGAGCACAGAATAGATCTACAGGTTCCCCTAGAAACTCCTGGGAGTCCCTGTGTCTCTCTCTTGTTCCTCAGTCAGGAAAAGGCCTCTGGGTATCTATGGGGTGGCTCCACCTTCTCAGATTTCTCCATGTGGCAGGAATGTTGCTGCCAGCATCTCCAGCAGACAAGAATTTTAAAGCAGCTATTGTAGCTATCATCAAGGTAATAGGAAGTAGCCATAGTGGTTCTCCTAAGGAGGCTACCATATCTGTGGGACGATGCCAAGTATCTCTTCAGTTGCCTCTTTCTCCCTGCCTTATGTCTTGTCTGAGAATCTGAGGCACTTGCAGGACTACAGCCACTAGCAGAAAACAGAACTTCACCAAAACATTCTGCTGCTCTGGAAGGGGCCATGCCAAGGAAAGCTATAATGACTATCTATGCACAGACTTCTCAGCCAGAGTCTATCCACTTGATAAGTCAAAGGCACGTGGCTGGCATCTGCCAATCCCAGGTTGTGTTCCAGCTTCACTCTTGGCTCCTGTGTCTTCTTCAAAGTGTCTCTCTTGGCTGCAGCATCACCCCCTTCTGTCTGTGAACACTTTTATAGGACTCCAGCGATTCAGTTAAGACCCACTCTGAATGGGTGGGGTAACACCTCCATGGAAATTATCCAATCAAAATCTTGCCTGCAGTTGATTGAGTCACATGTCCATGGAAACAATCAAAGGATTCCAACCTAATCACCACTATATATCTGTCCCCACAAGATTGCATTAAAGAACATGGTGTTTTGGGGGGACATAATATATCCAAACCAGCACATTCCACCCCCTGGACCCCAAAATGACATGATCATCCCATCACAATATCACAGACACTTAAATCATTTCAATAACAATAGTTAAGTACAAGATCCCATCAAAATCAGCTACAGACATGGTCTATCCTAAAGCAAAATTCTCCACTGGCTGTGGACCTATAAAACTCAGAACAAGTTATCTGCTGCCAATATACAAAGGAGAGACAGTCATAGGATAAATATTCGCATTGCCATAAGGAGAAAATGAAAGGAAAACAGGATTCACAGGACCAAAACAGTTCCTAAAGTCTGCAGGGCAAACTCCATTAGATTTCAAAGTCTGAGAGTCATTTATAGAATGACGTTTTATCCTTGGGGCTTGAGAGAGCAAGAGTCTAACCATTTCTAAGGGCCTTTGTGGCAGCCCTTTCTTCTCCAAACGCTGGGGTGAGTTCTCCAACATATCCACACATTGGGGAGACCACCTTCTCAGCCCCACCCTCCTCAACCTTTGGGGCAGCACCTGGATTCTCTTCATCTCTGGGGCACATGCTCAACCCTTTCAGAACGGTGGGGTGGCAGCCAGGCTCTCCCCAATTCCCTGGGAATGTGCTCCACCCTCTTTGAGGCCTGAGGTGGCAACAACTTTCCTGAACATCTAGGTGGATGGCCCACCCTCGACCTCTGGGGCAAACTCACCCTTTCCATGCATGTGGGCCACTCCGCTCTCCCAACCTAAGACCTCTTGACTCCAGACCTCAACCTCCATGGCTCTGTCTTTGAAGAAATTTTTCCTTCAATTTGTTCCTTGTCTCTTCCAGTCTTGACCGGTAGCAGCTCTGTCTGTAAAGAGCTCACAAAAATTCCATTGGCTTCACATGAAGCACACAGGGGTCAAAGCTGTCAGACAATAGGACTTTCCACAAATCCTTTCTGCTTAACTCCTTCTCCAATCTTGGCTTGTACTGAAATGGCAGCTGGGTTCCATGTTTGGTTACATCCTCATGTTGGGCTGTAGCTTCTGGGGTTTCACCCCCTGGGAGCCCAGAGTTTTTCAGGCCATCAATTTCTGGTTTCTTTGAAACCAAGAGTTCATTTCTCAGCTTATCTCTGTCCTCTCACATTTTACTATAAGCTGCAAGTAAAAGCCAGGCTACTTCTTCTATATTTTGCTTGGAGATCTCATCAGCTAAATATTCCAGGTCATCACTTTCAAATTCTGCCTTCCCTCTGACACCAGGACACAATTTTGCCAAATACTCTGCCACTTTAAAACAAAGATTGCCTTTCTTCCAGTAGACAATGACACATTCATCATTTCTGTTCAAGGCCTCATCAGAAGTATCTTTAGAGTCCATATTTCTACCAACATTCTCTTCCAAGCCATCTAGGCCTTTTCTATCAAGCTCCTCACAAGTCTTCCAGAATCTTCCCCTTATCCATTTAAAAAGCCATTCCAACATGTTTGGTATTTGCAAACTCAGCAGCACCCCACTTCTCTGGTACCAAAATCTGTTCTGGTTTGCTAATGCTGCTGTTATGCAAAACATCAGAAATGGATTGGCTTTTATAAAGGGGGTTTATTTGGTTACAAAGTTACAGTCTTAAGGCCATAAAGTGTCCAAGGTAAGGCATCAACAATAGGGTACCTTCACTGGAGAAAGGCCATTGGCATCTGGAAAACCTCTGTTAGCTGGGAAGGCACATGGCTGGCATCTGCTGCTCCCAGGTTGTGTTCCAGCTTCACTCTCAGTTCCTGTGTATTCTTCAAAGTGTCTCTCTTGGCTGTAGCACCTCCTTCTGTCTGTAAACACTTTTATAGGACTCCAGTGATTCAGTTAAGACCCACCCTCAATGAGTGGGGTAACACCTCCATGGAAATTATCCAATCAAAATCTTGCCCGCAGTTGATTGAGTCATATCTCTATGGAAACAAGGATTCCAACCTAATCAACACTAATACGTCTGCCACCACAAGATTGCATTAAAGAATATGGTGTTTGGGGGACATAATACATCCAAACCAGCACACTTCATAAATTCTAAGCACTGCACCAAAAAAACATTCATGAGAGCACACTCAGAATTGGACTGTTCTAGATAACAGTTCCATTAGATAAGACTGATACCCTCTCCAACTGTGCACAGTGACTGGGAAAGGAACACTCATAAAGAAACTGCATGAAAACACATCTCTCTTTCTCTCTCAGTCTCTCTCTCTCTCTCTCTCTCTCACACACACACACACACACACACAAATGATAAACCAGAGGCCAAGTTCATGTTGTGTAGCAGAGCTGGGTGCTGCTGGGAGATGTTGGGGTACCAGTGAGATACAAAGAATTTTTTAAAAATACTAGTAGAACTCCTGCAAAGGATGCTCTTGAAGCAGAAATGAACTGACACTTTCTGGCAAAACATTGGAAAGAACATGATCCAAACTGTTGAGTCACACACTGCAAATTTCAGCTGCAGCTTTGAATCAAAAGGCAGCTTTCTGGTACACAAACTCAAGAACTGCTGGGAAAACATAGGGCTTTTCTCTCACATCCAATGGCAATTTCAATCAGCAGTAATGCCACAATTAGCCACACAATCAAGTATAGAAGGTTAAGTGTCACTGGGTAAGGACATAAAGGTCCTTAAAGGCACATTTTATAAACAGAATGTTAAAAGGTTGGAAACCAGCTCAGTGGTAGTGAAGAGAGAGTCGAGACCTAGATTCACTTATTTGACTTGAATCATCTGTACTATTTGAGGTGACAGAGATTTGTGCACCTACATGGGAAATCAACACATGAAAGCTCCTATAGTAATAACTATGACTTCAGTACATCTTTTTGCCTTTCATACAGGAAGGTCTTTGAAGTCCAGTACAGGTATCATTATTCAAGCTCTGCCCAGTGGGGTTAGAGATCATCCTGCGCTCGATATCATACTAATGCCAGACAGTTCTGGTCTCTCTAATTTAGCAAAACTTTTGGGTTTATGGATTACTCTCCATCAAAGGTCAACAAATTTTTCTCTGTAAAGGACCAGATAATAAATATTTTAGAGTTGTTGGCCATGTACTCTTGCATATTCTTCTTCATTTGTATTTTTTACAGCACTTTAAAAAATGTAAAATGCTTTCTTAGCTCAAGGGCCATACAAAAACAGGCCACTAGCTGGATTCGACCTTCAGGCCATAGCTTGCCAAACCCCCTACTAAATCATTGGAAAAGTGGATGTGTGGGTAAGAAACGTACAATGAGGTCTGTACATAATTTAACACACAAATACTCTCACATACATGTTAGGTGCCTGAAGTTGTTTTTTCTGTCTTTCCCATTAGAAAATAGATTCCTCCTGGGTAGAGATTTCACTACAATGTTTTTTTGCAATTTTCCAAAAGAACAAGAAATGAATTCTACACACAGTGGATCTCAATAAATACAGACTGACAGTCCCTCATAAATAAAATAGCCTATGCTAGAAGACTATGGCCAGGGAAAATCTCAGTTTTCCTTTGTTAATAGAAAAAATAATTTTTCTTTCTACTTAGCATCTTGGAATATATGACGTTTAACATGTGAGTCTGTGTAACTCGTAACTCTATTATCACAATCAACAATGATATTGTTATTTTAATGCCTAACATCATAAATTATATTCTCAAAATGCTTTCTTCACATTATTCCATATTAGTATTGACATCAGAAATACTGTGCATTTCCACATATGATAATACTATTTTCACATTAAGAGAAAAATGGTAAACAGATTTCAGAAGCTCCAGATTTCCTGATGCCAAAAACCAGGTAGAATAATAGCTCAAAGCCTACTATTAATACACAAAATCTATTTATTACAGTAAAGAATTAAGAAAGCAAAGAATGGTTATTTTTATTTTCTACTTAACACTTTCTGGGTGTCTACTTTCATCAAAGAAAAGGACTGAATTTCGGAGAGGGAAATCAGTATTTCACTATTAACTTTCCATTTTATGAATTCTTGCCTGCAGAATCTGGTTGGGCTTTTCTGCCTGTGGGCTTTATTTACTTATTTATCACCACTGAATTGAAGGGCCATGTATTCTCGACATGCATTTTTTAAAACTACCACTAAGGCATTTTCACATTCAGTACTATAATAAACATTTTATTATTGAACTCCAGTAGGTTCTCCTTTCCTCTGAAGATACCTGAAGTTATGTACCACTAAGGATAAAAATATAGTCTTCCTGGCTGGTTCAGGAAGTTTTCATTTACTATAGTTCAAAAATGCCAGCATCATGAGGTAAGCAATCATACAAGAAGTTGACAACAAAAGCTAATATATGCCCATCCAATTTGTATGCCACATTTTTTTGTGCTATTATTCACAGTTGGAGCATGCAGCCATCATACACTTTCCTTCAAATCACCACTTCATTCCACTTATGGCTTGTTCCGGTTTGCTAATGCTGCTGTTATGCAAAATACCAGAAATGGGTTGACTTTTATAAAGGGGGTTTATTCAGTTACAAATTTACAGTTCTAAGGCCATAAAAGTGTCTAAACCAAGGCATCAACAAGAGGATACCCTTACTGAAGAAAGGCCGATGGCGTCCAGAACACCTCTGTCAGCTGGGAAGGCACGTGGCTGGTCCTTTGCCCTCAGGTTCTGGTTTCAAAATGGCCTTCTCCAAAATGTCTCTGGGCTTCTGTCTCTCTTACTTCTCCCTCAGCCTTTGTGCTTCCTTGCTTGTTCTTCAAGGGCATTTCTCTCTAAGCATCTAAGGGTCCTCTCTTAGCTTCACCAGGGCAAATTCTGGGCTTCTTCTCTTAGCTTAGCCTCTCCAAACGTCCTGCTGTCTGCATCTCCCAGTGTCTCCAAGCATCTGTGTCTGTGTCAGCTCTTAGCTTCTCTCCAAAATGTCTTTCTCAGCTTCTCTGAGCTTCTCCTCTCTGTGAGCTCTCTTAAGTACTCCAGTGACCTAATCAAGATCCACCCAGAATGGGCAGGGTCCACACCTCCATGGAAATAATTTAATCAAAGGTCTCACTCACAGTTGGGTGAGTCACATCTCCATGGAAACATTCAATCAAAAGGTCCCACTCAACAAGACTGGATTAAAAGATCATGGCTCTTCTGCGGTCCATAACAGTTTCAGACCAGCACATGGCTTCAAAGACAATTTTCAAGATTGAGAAATGAAAAGGATAGAGCACAGTGAATCTGCAACTCTTTCCCATTGTCATTGTAACTAGTGTAAAACTAGTTCTTGGTCCTGTTGTAGTGCCAACTTCACCAGTGCGTCCTTATTCCCAGTTATATACTCTGCAAACCATTTTGTATCTTTTTCCTTCACTCCCTCCCCAGAGGTACACAAAATGATGTTTATAATATATATTTATAACCCTGTTAACAAACTAGCTCTCAGTTGCTTCTAAAATTATATCTAAACACCTGTTCCAGGATTTCAAGGTCTTCCATAATTTGATGCTTCTTACTAGCAAAGTTAATATACTTCTACACATAAAGTTGGCTAAATTTTGTAGAACTTGTAAGTAAAGTTCATCTCCAGAGAGTGACTCTTAGTATTAACTGCTGGTAATGGATACACAGTGAGTTCAGAATCTATGGGGGGAAAAACAAACAAATAAGCAACCAAAAGTCTTTACCATGGAGTCATCTGTTTAGTACAAACCAGCATACCTCGGATATGCATGCAGGTTATTCTCTGTCCTGTGTCTCCATTTTTTCCTTTCCAAAGGTGGCCTCAATGAGGGCCCTGGGTCCATCCCAGGAGCTGAGCCTTTAGATTCTATGGAGCAAAACATCCACAAAACAGACCCAACTTTTCTCACCATGATGGGCAACTATCATATCATAATTTTAATGTGCTATGATGCTAATGAAGTCTCTATTTTCTCAGTCCAACCCCAGTAAAGGGTGAAGAACATCTTGACACATTTCTCCCCACCTAATAAGTAATCTCTCCACCATGTTGGTATGGTCACCTCATTGACACCCAAAATCTCCAGATTTATTGTGGATTTACTGAATTGGCTCATGTGTTTTTCTCTCCAAGAACCTTCTTCTTCTGCACTTATTCTAGATCTTCAGATCCCAGCTCCATACCTTTCCCCATGGAACTTTCTGTTCCAGTTATCTATCACTGCAGAACAATCTACCCCAAACTTGGTGGCATTGAACAACAAATGCTACATTATACTTGAAATTCTGTTTTCAAAAATTAGGGATCACCAGGAATATATCATTTTCATGCCATGACTGGAGTCTCAGCTGGGCGGCTTGAATGCTAGCGATTCCTGTGATGTCTTGGTCTGAGGTCCTGGTTCTAGCTGCTGACTGTGTTCCTTATTCTTCTCCACATCACAACTGCAGGAGCTGGAATGTCTATGATGGCTTCCTCATTCACATGACTGGTGCCTGGGCTGGGATGGATGGAATGCTGAGGCTAACCAAGCATCTCGCTCCATGTGGATAGCTTGCACTTCCTCACAGAATGGCCATCTCAGAGTACTCAGACTTCTTTCATGGTGGCTAGCTTCCCCAAAGCTCTGTGAGAGTGAAAAGTCAGCTAAAGAGTGATAAAAGATATTTCCAATAAATATAACTGACAAAAGTCTCATTTCCTGAATGTGTTTTTTAAAACCACTACAAATCATTTAGAAAAAGAAAGATGACCCAGTGGAAAAAACGAGTAAGGGAATTGAATAGGTACTTCACAAAAGAGGATCACAAAATAGCCAATAAACATATAAAAGGCATTCCTCTTCCATAATCATCAGGGGAATACAATTGAAACATAATGTGATACTCCTAGCCACTCACCAGAATGGCTAAAATGGAAAAGACTGGAACACCAAGGGAAGGCAAAGATGTGGAGAAGCTGGAACTCTCGTGTACTGCAGATTAGAGGGCAAATCAACCACAACCACTGTGGAAAACAGTCTGGTATTATCTACTAAAGCTGAAAATGTGTGTACTCTATGACCCAGCAATTCAACCACTTGATATAAACCTCCCAAAAATGCACCAACAGACATGTACACACATGTCCATAGCAGCATTATTGGTCATAGCCCCAAACTGGAAACAGTAGAATGGAAAAATATAATGAAATACAAAAATAAAATAAAATGAAATAAAATAAAATGAAATAAAATAAAATAGTAAAATAAAATAAGCCAGATACATGCCCTAACATGGATGAATCTCCATGCTCAAGCATAATGCTGAGCAAAAAAAAGTTAGGCAAGAAAAGACTATATATTATATGATTCTTTTTACATAAAACTGGAAAAAAAAGACAAAGCTATGCTATATTTTCCAAGAATTCATGCTTAGACTGAAAAACTATAACGAAATACAAGGAAGTAACTGTCAGACAAGTCTGGTTAATGGTTACCTTTGGGAGGGAAGAAGGATACTCATTGGGAAGGAAGATGAGGGTGACTACTGGGTGCCATCAATATTCTGTTTTTTGTCCTAGGCAGTGGTTACATGAATGTTTGTTTTATGATAAATTATTGAGCAGCACATCTTTTCAGTATATATGTTATATTTTATAACTAAAAAGATTAAAAAGAGAATAAAATACACTACCCTCTTTCTTGTTTTCTTATATTATCTTTGTCTACATATTGTGCCAGTTTCTTATTTTATTTTATTCTACTGTTACATGAGTTGGGTTTTCCAGGCCAGCTAATTGCCAATGGTTCCTGTAGGTGGAGAGGGGGTAAACAGCAGTGTAGTTTAGATGATTTTCACTGTGCAGACAGTCTTATCAGTTGCCATAAAGCCAGGCTGCATCCTGAAAATATGTCTTGTTTTGTGATTCTTCATGGAGCAACTACTTAGCTTCTCTGGACTAACTGAATCTAGCAAGTACCAGTGCCTAAAGTGGGCAAGGAGGGGGATACGGGCAGGAATCTTCTCCCATCTACCTCTGTCTTCTTCTGCTTTGGCCCCCCCCCAGCATGTGTTCCTCCCCTTCAAAAAGTATATTTTTTGTCAGCGATTTGTGAGAGCTGCAGTTTATGCAGCTGTGTACATACCAGAACATAATTCTTATGCATAAGAAATATACCTGGTGGTATATTTTGTCTTAGCTGTTTCTAGCTGAGACATATGAAACCCTTTTTACAAGTCCTTCCCAGGCACTGAAAACTTATTTTAATTTTTTGTTTGGTTGATTCTTCAATCACCGAGAGAAATCCTGAACTCACTTTGATAAATTTCCAAATAAGAAAATATGCAATATATCTGTATCAATTAGAGTGGGTATATGATGACCAACCACACAAACCAGTATCTTTTTCCCCCTACTTTACCTTTCCTTGCAGGTTTCTTGTTGAAAAGGAACTACACTGAGACATTGAAGGATTACATCTAGAACATTTGATTTTTATTCTTTTCAAAAAATAAAGTTCTTTACATCCTGGTGATAATAAAATATCGGGAATAAAAAACAGCAGAGAACTAAAGATTAAGGTCTAGCTCTGTTTGGATATGCTCTTGTTGCACATTATTGCCTACTTAGTCTAATCTGTTTCTAGGGGTACCTTAAAATAGAAAGAACTTTCAGTGTAAATGTTGGACTGGTGGACCATAGCATCCCTTCAATTAAGAAACTCTAGGATATAATGAGGAAAACCTATTAGAGATGACTATTTCTACATCAGGATATCTTTCAGAACCAATATTTTCTGGAAGAACAAACACCAACATGCTGGTGTGAGAGGTAGTTGCGAGAGGTAGTTTCTTAGCAGTGATACTTCCACATCACTACACCTACTTTGTGGATTGCCGAGAGTAAAGTAACAAGATATGTATAGTTTTTAATGTCTCACACATTGTATAGGCTCAATAAATATTAACTATTGTCAGTGCTCTTCTTGTGGTTACTATTATAAGGAATTGATTTGTTGTGACAATAAGGCCCATACAATATAATGAGAATAAAAAGTGATAGCAGCTTAACCCTACATGGATGCTGGGATAGAAAAGGGCCAAGCTCTATGAAGGGGCTGAGATTTTTAGCCTACTTGCAAGGTAACTTGGCACCGTTACATAGATGCTGGTGGAAGATGTAAGACTCCTGGGTTACAGAGTAAGGACTTTATCACTCAAAGTAGAGCAGGCAGTATGAGCGTCAGGTTTGTGTCAATTGTCCTAGCCTTCCCCTAAGCCTCGTGGGGGCAAAATGAAGTCTTCCACGCGGATGCTATGCACACAGTGGGTTTACGTAATAGCCAAGGAAACTTGAGCTTAGGAAATCCTATTCTTTTAAAGGAAGTTGCTAGCAAAGCTGCCCTACCGTTGCCCCAGAAGTAAGCATTATCTTTATTATTCTTAACAGCAAGCAAATCTGCCCTCTGTCTCAGAGGGATACACTATCTCTATCATCCAAGGCTGTTTGCTGTACAAACCTCCTTGGAAACAGTCCAGAATAAAAGCTGACAACTCCTCTGCTCAGGAGATAGGTGGAAATGTGAGAAAAACAAGGAGAATTGTTTCCCCAGAAAGAGAAGCACAGGGTTTAGGGAGGAAATAGGTGAAGAGGAGAGGATAAAGAATATAGTGCAGAACAGTATTTTCTTTGTTTTTCTTTTTAACTTTTTATTGACTTATACACATGGTAAAATACACATATCCAAATTCCACAGTTCAGTGAACTTTCAAAACTGAGCCCATCCATGTAAAGGGCATCAAGATCAATAAACAGATCATTTCCAGTTCCCGGAAGACTCCCTTGTGCTCCCTTCTGATTACTAACCACACTTCCCAAGGGTAACCACTAACTATAGATTAGTTTTGCCTGTTTTTTGAACAGGTAACTGGTTACCCTCATGACTGGTTTCTTTAACTCAACATTATGTGTGGGAAACTGAGTCTTCCATGTTGCCTGAGGCATATCTAGGGTGGTGGCTTAGAACACTGAGCCGCAGGCCTGCATAGAATGCCATGCAAGCCCGCCCTGTAAAGATGTGTGTCTTGTGACTACCATTGTCTTAAACCTAGATTGTATTCACCTGATGTAAACCTAGATTGTATACACCTGATGTAAATATAGGTATCTGGTGGGCTCTCCCCCACCTGAGCATCTTTAGCATATACACCTGATCTTCTGAAATAACTAGCTGGAGCAAGGCTGCATTGTCGTCCACTTAGCACGAGATGCAAGTGGGCCCCCTGCTCCCTTAATTCTTAGCTTTGTGTCCGTGTCTCATTCCTGCGTCGCCCTGTCAGCAATAATTATGCTTTGAGATTTATCAGTATTATTACTTGTATTTTTTATCATTCATTTTAATTGCTGTGTAGTATCACATTCTATGATGATATTACAATTTATTTATCCATTCTACTGTTGCTGAACACTTAGGCTCTTGTTTTTTATTATTACAAATATTGCACCCATGAACATTCTAGTGCATGTCTTTTGGTGACTATGTGTAGGTATTTCTGTTGGATATACGCCTACAAATAAAAATGCTGAACCATAAAAACAACAATTTTGAAAGGGCTAAAATGTGCTAATGCCAAGCTCTGCTTTAAAATAATAATTTCTCCTGGTTCTCTATTATTAGCCTCCAAAGACGACATCTGCAAGCAGGTTGAAACAACATGCCACTCTCTGGCCATGATTAAAATAACAGTTTTAGAAGTCAGTCCGAATTAGATGTTCTCATCAGCCTACATATGAAGTTTTAATTAAAATACATTCACATCAAGACTCCATCACTTCAGTGCTGCTATTCACTTTTGCTTCAAAACAAGCAAGGAAGGGAAGATAGACTTGAGGCATTTGCAGCATATATACCCCAAAGTAGAACAGAAGAAACAAAAATGAACACTAATATGGAAAGAAAATACTGGTGACAAAAAGTCCCAGTCATGCTAGAAGAAAAACTTAATATCTACTATGAATATATTCCATATATTTGGAATGGTCAGTTGGCTATGTTAGCAAATAAAATGATGTGAAAAGAGTGAGTTTACTGGTTAGGGTCACTGAGCCAAGGGGAAACAGCAGGTAAATACATTAATCCACAGAAGCAGTTCCCCCAAAATAAGATTCTATCCATCAGAATATAGAAAAATCAGGAAGTTTAACAGTTGTAGCAAAATCCAGCACTGCATGGAGATATGAAAGGCAAATGAGAAAGCCCTAAATGGTAGAAAACAGGCCAGGTCTCCAAGGAGATCTTCTTAAAAACACGCAAACTACACATATTACTTTATAGGACAAATTCAGGAAACTAGCGTCTGAGGCAGAAAAGCAATGCTACTTGCAAAAGATATTAAAGAGCTCTGGAAAGACATTTTGTAGTTATTTCGGCTATAAGAAAATCAAGTGTTCCTCTCTCCAAAGAATGATAAGGGAAACAAACTGATAAAAGGTCATTCACTATCCGTAGCAAATGGATCATATTAATGGAATTAACTGGAGAATCCAAGAAAACTATCTATTTAGCTATATGTTTAGGTTCTGATGTTCCTTCATTGCCTCACCCCATTTTCCTTTCTCTTTTGAAAAGAGGTGGGGAGGGAAATTTTAAAGAAAAATTGAAAAGGAATAATTTAAGCAGGATGAATTTCAATCACCATGGTCTGGTGATGGGAAGACCCTTTCAAGATGGGGAAGGCTTATTTCTGCTTACACATTGTCTGCTGTGAAGGAGGACAGAGATGCCACACACTACCACATAACCATTCTTTCTGCACTGTTTGAGAACTTGTTGCATTAGGGTGTGCGACACTCTTTAGGGTAGACTCAGTCTCAACTAAAAAAAAATCAGAGATGCTTTTTAAAACTTTTTATTGTTATGTATTTTATATTTACCAAAAGTAACAAAGGTTTGCTCTAAATCAGTGTTTTTTCAAAGTGGGGTCTCCAGATCAGCTGCATCAGCATTTCCTGGGAATTTGTAAGAAATGCAGATTCCTGGATGGGGGTCTTGGATGCCTAGGCTGACCAGATCAAGGCATCACAAACTGGATGGCTTAAAACAACAGAAATGTATTCTGAAGTCTACAAGTCCGAAATTGTGGTGCCGAAGGGCTCTGATATCTCTGATGTCCGCAGGAAAGAATCTGTTCCATGCCTCTCTCCTGGTTTGTCATGGGTGACCAGCAATTTTGGCATTCCTTAGCTTATGGCAACATAACTCAATCTCTACCTCAACTGTCATATATCTGTCTTCCCTGACTGTGTTTCCTCTCCCCTTCTTATAAGGACACCAAACACACTGGATTAATGGCCCATTCTATTCCAGTGTGACCTCATTTTAACTTGCCTAATTCCATCTGGAATGCACCTATTTCTAAAGAAGGTAATGTTCTGAGGTACTGGGGATATCTTCAGCATATCTTTTTGAGGGACACAATTCAACCCATAACAATGGGACCCAGCAAACAGTTGTTAACAAGACCTCCACATGATTCTGTTGCACACTAAAGTTTGAGAATCACTGCTTTAAAGCATTTACAGAATTCAGAAGAATGTGAGTAGGAATGAAAGTTTTCACTCATCAGTAGTCCCTTTCCTGGTGGTCACCTTGCTACACCTTTTTCTAGGCTTTACATGTTCAAAACAGGTTGGGATACAGAGCTATTAGTAGTTCCTCTTTGCCCTTGGTCTCTCCAGTTGGCCTCACCCTTCCTTCCATTCTGTTAGCTTTATTGTCTCATAGAAGGTAAGACACGTCACTAAGAAAAGCATGAGTCTTGTCCTTTGAGTTTCACAAGCTTAATTCTAGCATGAACTAAAGAGGATGATAACTCGGAGAAAACCGTCTTTGACTCAAGTCTAGATGAGATTATCTAGGCTGAGGGAAAAGGCGAGTCGGGGGGAGGTGATGACATTTTATAGGCTGGTGAGTTCTGACAAGGGGTCTTGAGTCCTTACCCCCACCTCAGCCCTCAACTGAGCCCCTGTCTCAAGTGGAGTAGCATGTAGAAGCTCCTGTGGGTTTGTGGATCTGAGAACTATGCTTGAAGAAGAGCTGTCTCCATTTTTTTGTGTCCATCTACAGGGCTTTATGTTACCTCAAAGGATTCCCCATGCCCTTGTGTGCTGTGGGAGTGATCAAATGGCCTCTGTTCCTGCATGAGGTACAGAAGCCGATTTCCCGAGACCCTAGATGGGAGTGTTTCCCATGTGTATGAGGATAGCACAGACATGGCACAGAGAGAGGTCAGATATAAAGAGGCTTTTAAGTCAGAAATAAGGCAGGACACCACAGGCATAAGTTCCCTGAAACATACAAATAAGCCTAGGGAAAGTGTGCAGTGGGGTGGGGCCACATATGAGAATGATGATTAGCTTTATGCAATCTGATACGGAAACTCAACGTTGAAATAAAATTCAGCTATTAAATAAAGAAAGAAAATTATTCAGTCCTGAATTTGGGGGCTGAAATTAGTACCCATGACATACAAAAATAAACATGAGGGGTTCTGAAAATATAAATGAGATCATTAAAAAGGCATAATATGGTAATAACAACAGCTAACAACATTTAGAGAGCTTGTATTGTATGCCAGACGATTCCTAAACAACTTTTATATGGATTTTTCTTCCTCTTAATGTGCACTACCATCATTTTACTGATGAAGAAATCAGTTAGAAAGGTTGAGTAACTTTTAAAATTTAATTCTTCTGGTGAGTGGTGGATCACACTCTTCACATATTCTTCTGCTATTTGTTTTGGTAAATTAAAATTTTTTTCATAGAAGTATTTCCATATTAGTACACATAAATCTATACTCAAAACCACAATGGTCCTCCAAATAAAGATAGAAAATTGAATTCACACAGAATTTCACTCCATACCCAACCCCACTGAAACTATGGCAAAGAAATTTTTTAAGACACCCAGAATGATGGGGAAAACAGGAAAAGTGACAACAGCAACAAAATTTTGGAAGCAAAGAGCAGATGGATTAGTCTAATCTGATTTAGTAGACCTGGAAAGCCCAGTGCTAAGACAGGAAGCTGAAACCTAATGCTATTTATGTCAAAGGTTCCTCAAATGGCTTGGAATTGAGTCTCTGGTACCTCTGGGACTGGGATGGAAGGAAGTGCTAAACTAAGGAGGATTGGGTGAAAGTCATTTGAGAGGCAGAGTCCAAGATCTTTCCCTCACTCCGCAGAAGTATGGGAATTTATTCTATGAGGAGAGTAAAACAGGGTTTCTGGATCAGGAGGATAATAGGCATTGGTGAGAAAATGGAAGGATTAAGTAACTATGCATTCATTCAGTCAACAAACTGAATGCCCTCTACATTCCAGGCACTGTTTTAGGCAAAGATCTCTGCCACTATGGAGATTTAAGTTCTAACAGGAAGAATTAGAAAATAAATGATACATATAATAAAGAAATCAATACATTTATCATCTCAAAAAAAAAGAGGTAAGACACATAGCTAAGAAAAGGGTCAGACTCTCATTCTTTGAATTTCAGAAGCCTAATTTTGGCATAAATTAAAAAGACAATAACTCAGTGCAAAACTTCTTTGACTGGTTGAGTCAATTATCATGGTGATAAGTACAATAGTGAAAAGAAAATGTACAGTACAGTACTAAGGATTAGAGCACGCTGGGGCAGCTGATGGGTGGTCAAGATAGGATACCTTGAGAAGGTGCATTTGAGCAAAACTCAGAGTAGATACAGGAGTGAGTTATATAGACATGTGAGGGAAAAGCATTCCAGGAAAGGGGAAGAGTCAGTGCAGCTGCTGGTGAGCTGTAACGGGGGAGAGTGCCAGGTGAGTTCAAGGACCCCGGTGAGAAGGGAGAGAAAGAGATGAGGCCAGGGCGGTGATAGGGGATAAGACCATCTGGGTTGGTGGAAATTTCCTCTTCCCGGTACTTTGGGCCCCAAACCTTGGAGTCATCCTGGACTCCTCTCATTGTTGTATGTTCCACATTCAAAATTCCAGGAAATCTTATTGGCTCTATAATCAAAACACACCCAGAATCCGATCATTTCTCACCTCCTCTATTGTTACCACCATGGTAGCATCTCTCACTTGGATTGTTGAAAGAGTTTTCTAGTTGGAATCTTTGCTTCTACTCTTACTCAGTGCAGTCTATTCTCATCTACAGTACAACCAGAGAGATCCTTTTATTTTTAAATTTATTTTGGCGAGGATCTGTTTGGTTCATGGCTATGCTTCTGGGATCTCCATCAGTGCCTGACATGGTAGTTATTCCTACCTATACTGAGAAGGAATGGTACATTTCACAGGTTACAGATTTGAATCAAATAAACAACATTTTTGTGATTATTTATGTAAAGTATTTTTTCTTAAATACTACTGAGTTTCCCACAATATGTCAGGTTTTTTGTATGCCCAATTTTACACTGAGTTAGTTATCTTTTGCTTAGTGATTGTAAGATGTTTCGTGGGTATTTTCATGTTGCAGATATTAATTCTTTAACTTGGCTTGCAAATTGTTTTGCGAAGTGTGGCACCTTTCTGTACTTCTAGTCACAGTTCCTCTTAATGCTGAAGTTTTAAATTCAATATGGTTCTATCAATAATTTTTACATTTTTTTACCTTTCTTTTGTAAGTGTTCTCCACTCCAAGATTAATTCAAAAGTTCTCCGATATTTTCTAACAGAAAGAGTTTACACAATTACATGTGTGTATGTTTGTGCTTATAACTTTTAGCTCCCTAAAATTTCCTTTGGGGATGGTGAAAAGTAAGAATCTCACTTTATTTTCTTTCAAATGGATAACCAATATCCTAACATGATTTATCTAATAGGTCTTTCTTTCCCCATTGATTTAAAGACTACCTTTATCACGTGCTTAAAAGGGTGTGCTTCAGGATTGCACCCTATTGGTTCAGAACCGTAGCTGTAGAAGTACATTTTAAATCTAGGAAAGTAAGTCTTTCTCTCATTTTTTCTTCAAGTGTCTTTTGGCTATCTTATATTTTTACCTATTCAGAGGAACATGAGATACAGTTTGTCATGCATTATTAAGCATCCTATTAAGATTTTGTTTGGTATTGAATTCAGGAATTAACGTGATACATTTAAAATAGTCACTCTTTAATTCATGACCATGGTGTGGCTCTTATTTTTATTTTCTTTTAGGATTCTCAGTATTTTTTCCTAAAGTACATCTTGCACATTTCTTATAAATCTTGTTTGTAAGAGACTTTTATAATTTTTTGTTGCTACCAGAGCATATTTTGTTGATCATTTATTCAAGAAATATTTATTGATAGCTGATATGGGCACACTGTGCTTTTAAAGTGGTTAATTCTGATGAATAGCAAAGCTTTAAGGGCTTAGGCATTGTGAATGCATATCTGGCCACTTTCATGAGCTTCTTAATTAGTTTTGTAGGTTTGTGGGTGGTTCTTTTGGATTCACATTTTCTGGAAATTATTATTGTTTCTCTTCCTTCCTGATATTTTTAGCTCTTCCTACATTTTAATATCCTATTACACTGGTTAGGCCTTCGAGAGGAATGTTGAGGAGATAATGAGCATTCTTGTCTCTTCCCAATCTATAATGAGAATACTGTTCAAGTTTCACTGTTAACTGTGATATTTTTCATAGATTTCTGGTATGTATTGTTTCTCAAGTTATGAAAGTTACATTATTTTAATTACTAAGAGTATTTATTAGGAGCAGTTTTTGAATTTTTTCAAAGTAATTTAGCAACCTCTAGATGTAACGTGATTTCCTTGTTATTCTGTTAATGTGATGAATTATAGCAGTATATTTCCTAATATGAATTATCTTTGCTTTCTTGGAATGAATTTCTTTTTTGCTAAAATTGTATTTAGGACTTCCACATTTATTTTCCTAAGTGTGATTGGTTTATAAGGTCTTGTAGATTCGGGTATTAGGGTTATGCTAGTCCAGTAGAATATATTGGCAAGCTTTCCATCTTTTTTATGCTCTAGAAAAGTAGAAATTATATAAGTAGAATATAAGTAAAAATTGCATTTTCAGTTCTTGATGAGATTTAGAAGTCATCCATGAAACTAAGTGGGCCTATTAACCTTGAAAAGGTGGATACTTATTACTTTCTCAATATTTTTATAGTTATTTATCCATTCAAACTATCTTTGTCTTCTTCTGTCAGGTTCAGTGATTTACATTTTTCTATCATCCATTTTACCTGAATGGAGCAGAAAGCTTAGCTGAGGAGACTCACAATTTGCAAAGTAAAGGATGATTTTTCTGGGGGTGGAACACTTTAGTGTTTTACACCTTGGGAGAACTGATTTTCTTTTTCTTTCTTTCTCCCCCTCACATTTTTTCCTTTGCCTGTTGTTGAGACCCAGAAGCAGTCTCTGCTCTGCTTCTTAATCTAGCCACAACTCCCTGCAGCATTCCTCTCCTCCACTTTTTGGGGTTGCAATTTACTACTCTGGTTCCTCTAGGAGCTGTTCTCACACATCTGGACCACTCTTGTCAATCTTTCTTGCATTCCAGCACTGGAAACCAGTGTTTCTCAAACTTTAATGTGCATGCACTCACCCGATGATCTTGCTAAAATGAAGATTTGGTTAAGTAGAACTAGGGTGGACCTAAGATTCTACCTTTCTAACAAGCCCCCAGAAGATGCCATTGGTCCTTGGATCGCACTTTGGGCAGCTGGGCTGTAAATCGTGTTGACCAACAGAATCGAAAGGAGCCTTGGAGATCATCTGATGCAACTTTCTCAAGCTTGAACAAACCAGGGTTAAAAGTCAAGTCTCTTTAATAATGGTTAATCCAGGTTTTCCTTAATATACCACACTGCTATCTCCCAGGTTTTTGTAGCTAAAGTTAGTGAAATGAAAGCACACCCCTTCAGGTTTAAGGGCTTTTAAATTCAAAAGCACATGATATATATCTCAACAAAGGGGATGGATTTGCTATTGCCACGCTCTCCAAAGAAAAGAGCGAGTTTGTCCCTCATGTTCCCACCCTGGCAAATTTGAGAGACCAGCCATTTGCAGAAGGCGGAAGAGCTCAAGCTCATGCTAAAAAGACCAAAGATCATCATCACCATTCACTGCTAAATCATCCTCCTCTGGTAGACCTTTCAATTTGTTTCTACACTACATTACAGTAACTTCACTGACATATTTATATCTGGACATGCTTCAGTGCCTAGCCAATAGTAGAGGCTAAATAAATATTTGTTGAAAATACAGGGTAAATAAGTAACTGAAATTTTCCCTTTGCCAAAAGGGGAAGAGACCTCCTCTTTCTCCCCCCCTTAGAACATTTCCATGAGAAACCTATTGTTTATGAAGCCTTCCTCCAATCCTTTGATATGTATGTAAATCCTTGTAAAAACTAGGTAAGCTTCTTGCCAGTCTTGTAACCCAGGAGTGTTTTTCTTAAGGGTCTGGAAGCTATCTCTTTTGAAATATAAACATCAAGAAAGATAGAGACCCTATGTTTCTCTCACCTTGGGAATCTAGCCTAAGAGCCTTTCTCTGAGCTGTAACCATTTGCTTCTCAAAGAGATAAGAAAAGTTTTATTATTCCTTTGGATAAAAGCAATTAGGTAATAAATGGCCACCTCAATTACCAGGTGAACTTTGGATGAACTATGAAAAAATGTAACGCAAAGGGTGCTGTCAAGTTATGGTTAATCTAGAGAACATGTATGCAATGGATTGTAACTTCTTGGTCGAATAAAAAGGTGGGATTTCTTTCTGTCTTCTATTCTCTGATTTGACTTCCTATGATGCACACTGCAGTCAGGTTTAATGCTTATTCAGTAATAAAACTCTTTCTTTTCTACATTTTGTGGAGAGGATTCTCAGGGTTGGCAGGATTTTTAGTTTTCCCCAACGTAAGAGAGAGAGGAAGAACAGGAAGGAGGGAAAAGAAAAAGAAACAAGACTAGGAAGTCAGAAAAGGAAGGAAAGAAAGAAGGGAGGAGGGGAGGCAGGGAGGAAGGACAAACTAGTTTTCTTCAAAGCATTTTTCTTAGCAATGAAGAGGTTCCTGAGAGTGGGCGGGTGGCTCATTGCCCAAAACTTGTAGAGGCATTTTTGTGTGAATCAGGGTACTGTCATTTGACCTTTAAAAAGCAAGAGTTAAATGAAGTAGTCTGCTCTGTGTATGCTTATTGCTCTCTATTTTTACAGCAAGGAATGTCAGAAAAATACCTATTATATTTATATCAAGTTTTACAAGCAGAGTGTTTTCTCATACGGGTTTATAACACAGATCTCCATAAACGATAAAGCACAATGCAAAGGAAGAAACGGTTATTATATTTGCTATTCATAACATCCAGATTAGACTTGTAATTGGTCAAATGTATGTTGGAGTGTCTTTATTCTTTGGTATTATCTGTTGGGAGGGGTGCAGGGGGAACAAGTAACAAATTTACCCACTAGAGTTAGATACATCCAGGGGTAGAACATAAATAGTAAATGTTTTCCTTCAATTTCCTTCTACAGGACAACTATTGGACCATCAGAAAAGAAATGATGATGACACCCTCCAGGTTAGGAGCTACTTTTAAGGGAGAGAAAAAATTTTACAACTTCTTTTTCTCTTATGTAGTCTGAGCTCTATTATTCTAGCTACCTTCTTCATCTAGATCTGTTTAGAATTGATTCACAAACATTTAAAAATGATCTCTAGTCTTCTAAAGAAGAATGATATTTTACTTAATATAAGCAATCAGATTTCTCCCTTGAGTTTTTGACTTTTGGTTTACTTCGTCTCACGTTTTCAATATATAGCTGCTGTATGTGTTGAAATTTGTCACAAGCAATATACTTGGTGTTAAACAGGCAACCAATGCAGCAAAAAATGTTTAAAAGAAAAGCATTTCCACCAGTCAGTCCCTTGTGGTATCATGTAGGCACCACTGAAAACATGATGGCATATTTTTTTTTTTTTATCATCATTTTATTGAGATATATTCACATACCACGCAGTCATACAAAACAAATTGTACTTTCGATTGTTTACAGTACCATTACATAGTTGTACATTCATCACCTAAATCAATCCCTGACACCTTCATTAGCACACACACAAAAATAACAAGAATAATAATTAGAGTGAAAAAGAGCAATTGAAGTAAAAAAGAACACTGGGTACCTTTGTCTGTTTGTTTCCTTCCCCTACTTTTCTACACATCCATCCATAAACTAGACAAAGTGGAGTTTGGTCCTTATGGCATTCCCAATCCCACTGTCACCCCTCATAAGCTACATTTTTATACAACTGTCTTCGAGATTCATGGGTTCTGGGTTGTAGTTTAATAGTTTCAGGTATCCACCACCAGCTACCCCAATTCTTTAGAACCTAAAAAAGGTTGTCTAAAGTGTGCGTAAGAGTGCCCACCAGAGTGATCGCTCGGCTCGTTTTGGAATCTCTCTGCCGCTGAAGCTTATTTCATTTCCTTTCACATCCCCCTTTTGGTCAAGAAGATGTTCTCCATCCCACGATGCCGGGTCTACATTCCTCCCCGGGAGTCATATTCCACGTTGCCAGGGAGATTCACTCCCCTGGGTGTCTGATCCCACGTAGTGGGGAGGGCAGTGATTTCACCTTTCAAGTTGGCTTAGCCAGAGAGAGAGGGCCACATCTGAGCAACAAAGAGGCATTCAGGAGGAGACTCTTAGGCACAAATACAGGGAGGCCTAGCCTCTCCTTTGCAGCAACCGTCTTCCCAAGGGTAAAACTTATGGTAGAGGGCTCAACCCATCAAACCACCAGTCCCCTATGTCTGTGGTCATGTTAGCAACCATGGAGGTGGGGTAGGCGAATACCCCTGCATTCTCCACAGGCTCCTCAAGGGGGCACTACATCTTTTTTTTTTTTTTTCCTTGTTTGTCTTTTTTCTTTTTTTTTTTTTTTTTAACTTTCCCTTCTTTTTTAAATCAACTGTATGAAAAAAAAAGTTAAAAAGAAAACAAACATACAATAAAAGAACATTTCAAAGAGACCATAACAAGGGAGTAAGAAAAAGACAACTAACCTAAGATAACTGCTTAACTTCCAACATGTTCCTACTTTACCCCAAGAAAGTTACATAATATAGCAACATTTCAGTGAATTTGTTCCTACTACATCCATCAGAAATTAACAGACCATAGTCATTTCTGGGCATCCCCAGAACGTTAAATAGCTTATCTGTTCTTGGATTATTGTTCCCCCTCCCTTAATTGCTCTCTACTGCTAGTTCCCCTACATTCTACATTATAAACCATTTGTTTTACATTTTTCAAAGTTCACATTAGTGGTAGCATATAATATTTCTCTTTTTGTGCCTGGCTTATTTCGCTCAGCATTATGTCTTCAAGGTTCATCCATGTTGTCATATGTTTCACCAGATCGTTCCTTCTTACTGCCGCGTAGTATTCCATCGTGTGTATATACCACATTTTATTTATCCACTCATCTGTTGAAGGACATTTGGGTTGTTTCCATCTCTTGGCAATTGTGAATAATGCTGCTATGAACATTGGCGTGCAGATATCTGTTCGTGTCACTGCTTTCCGATCTTCCGGGTATATACCGAGAAGTGCAATCGCTGGATCGAATGGTAGCTCTATATCTAGTTTTCTAAGGAACTGCCAGACTGACTTCCAGAGTGGCTGAACCATTATACAGTCCCACCAACAATGAATAAGAGTTCCAATTTCTCCACATCCCCTCCAGCATTTGTAGTTTCCTGTTTGTTTAATGGTAGCCATTCTAATCGGTGTTAGATGGTATCTCATTGTGGTCTTAATTTGCATCTCTCTAATAGCTAGTGAAGCTGAACATTTTTTCATGTGTTTCTTGGCCATTTGTATTTCCTCTTCAGAGAACTGTCTTTTCATATCTTTTGCCCATTTTATAATTGGGCTGTCTGTACTATTGTCATTGAGTTGTAGGATTTCTTTGTATCTGCAAGATATCAGTCTTTTGTCAGATACATGGTTTCCAAAAATTTTTTCCCATTGAGTTGGCTGCCTCTTTACCTTTTTGAGAAATTCCTTTGAGGTGCAGAAACTTCTAAGCTTGAGGAGTTCCCATTTATCTATTTTCTCTTTTGTTGCTTGTGCTTTGGGTGTAAAGTCTAGGAAGTGGCCTCCTATTACAAGGTCTTGAAGATGTTTTCCTACATTATCTTCTAGGAGTTTTATGGTACTTTCTTTTATATTGAGATCTTTGGTCCATTTTGAGTTAATTTTTGTGTAGGGGGTGAGGTAGGGGTCCTCTTTCATTCTTTTGGATATGGATATCCAACTCTCCCAGCCCCATTTGTTGAAAAGACCATTATGGCTCAGTTCGGTGACTTTGGGGGCCTTATCAAAGATCAGTCGGCCATAGATCTGAGGGTCTATCTCTGAATTCTCAATTCGATTCCATTGATCTATATGTCTATCTTTGTGCCAGTACCATGCTGTTTTGGCAACTGTGGCTTTATAATAAGCTTCAAAGTCAGGGAGTGTAAGTCCTCCCACTTCGTTTTTCTTTTTTAGAGTGTCTTTAGCAATTCGAGGCATCTTCCCTTTCCAAATAAATTTGATAACTAGCTTTTCCAAGTCTGCAAAGTAGGTTGTTGGAATTTTGATTGGGATTGCATTGAATCTGTAGATGAGTTTGGGTAGAATTGACATCTTAATGACATTTAGCCTTCCTATCCATGAACATGGAATATTTTTCCATCTTTTAAGGTCCCCTTCTATTTCTTTTAGTAGAGTTATGTAATTTTCTTTGTATAGGTCTTTTACATCTTTGGTTAAGTTTATTCCTAGGTACTTGATTTTTTTAGTTGCTATTGAAAATGGTATCTTTTTCTTGAGTGTCTCTTCAGTTTGTTCATTTCTAGCATATAGAAACATTACTGACTTATGTGCATTAATCTTGTATCCCGCTACTTTGCTAAATTTGTTTATTAGCTCTAGTAGCTGTATCGTTGATTTCTCAGGGTTTTCTAGATATAAGATCATATCATCTGCAAACAATGACAGTTTTACTTCTTCTTTTCCAATTTGGATGCCTTTTATTTCTTTGTCTTGCTGGATTGCCCTGGCTAGCACTTCCAGCACAATGTTGAATAACAGTGGTGACAGCGGGCATCCTTGTCTTGTTCCTGATCTTAGAGGGAAGGCTTTCAGTCTCTCACCATTGAGTACTATGCTGGCTGTGGGTTTTTCATATATGCTCTTTATCATGTTGAGGAAGTTTCCTTCAATTCCTACCTTTTGAAGTGTTTTTATCAAAAAGGGATGTTGGATTTTGTCAAATGCTTTTTCAGCATCTATTGAGATGATCAATTGATTTTTCCCTTTCGAGTTTTTAATGTGTTGTAATACATTGATTGTTTTTCTTATGTTGAACCATCCTTGCATGCCTGGAATGAACCCCACTTGGTCATGGTGTATGATTTTTTTAATGTGTCTTTGGATTCGATTTGCAAGTATTTTGTTGAGGATTTTTGCATCTATATTCATTAGGGAGATTGGCCGGTAGTTTTCCTTTTTTGTAACATCTTTGCCTGGTTTTGGTATTAGATTGATGTTAGCTTCATAAAATGAGTTAGGTAGTGTTCCATTTTTTTCAATGTTTTGAAAGAGTTCGAGTAAGATTGGTGTCAGTTCTTTCTGGAAAGTTTGGTAGAATTCCCCTGTGAAGCCATCTGGCCCTGGGCATTTATTTGTGGGAAGATTTTTGATGACTGATTGGATCTCTTTGCTTGTGATGGGTTGGTTGAGGTCTTCTATTTCTTCTCTGGTCAGTCTAGGTTGTTCATATGTTTCCAGGAAATTGTCCATTTCTTCTACATTATCCAGTTTGTTGCCATACAGTTGTTCATAATATCCTCTTATAATTTTTTTAATTTCTTCAGGATCTGCAGTTATGTCACCTTTTTCATTCATTATTTTGTTTATATGGGTCTTCTCTCTTTTTGATTTTGTCAGTCTAGCTAGGGGCTTGTGAATCTTGTTGATCTTCTCAAAGAACCAACTTTTGGTGATATTTATCCTCTCTATTGTTTTTTTGTTCTCTATGTCATTTATTTCTGCTTTAATCCTTGTTATTTCTTTTCTTGTACTTGGATTAGGATTGGTTTGCTGTTCATTTTCTAGCTTCTTCAGTTGATCCATTAGTTCTTTGATTTTGGCTCTTTCTTCCTTTTTAATATATGCATTTAGTGCTATAAATTTCCCCCCTAGCACTGCTTTTGCTGCATCCCATAGGTTTTGGTATGTTGTGTTCTCATTTTCATTCGTCTCTATATATTTAGCAATTTCTCTTGCTATTTCTTCTTTAACCCACTGATTGTTTAGGAGTGTGTTGTTTAACCTCCAGGTATTTGTGAATTTTCTAAGTCTCTGATGGTTATTGACTTCTAATTGTATTCCATTGTGGTCAGAGAATGTGCTTTGAATAATTTCAATCTTTTTAAATTTACTGAGGCTTGTTTTATGTCCCAGCATATGATCTATTCTGGAGAAAGTTCCATGAGCACTAGAAAAGTATGTGTATCCTGGTGATTTGGGATGTAATGTCCTGTAGATGTCTGTTAAATGTAATTCATTTATCAGATTGTTTAGGTTTTCAATTTCCTTATTGGTCTTCTGTCTGGTTGATCTATCTATAGGAGAGAGTGATGTGTTGAAGTCTCCCACAATTATTGTGGAAACATCAATTGCTTCCTTTAGTTTTGCCAGTGTTTCTCTCATGTATTTTGTGGCACCTTGATTGGGTGCATAGACATTTACGATTGTTATTTCTTCTTGCTGAATTGCCCCTTTTATTAGTATGTAGTGGCCTTCTTTGTCTCTCAAAACATCCCTGCATTTGAAGTCTATTTTATCTGAGATTAATATTGCTACACCTGCTTTCTTTTGGCTGTAGCTTGCATGAAATATTTTTTTCCATCCTTTCACTTTCAGTTTCTTTGTGTCCCTGTGTCTAAGATGAGTCTCTTGTATGCAACATATTGATGGTTCATTTTTTTTGATCCATTCTGCGAATCTATACCTTTTAATTGGGGAGTTTAATCCATTTACATTCAACGTTATAACCGTGAAGGCATTTCTTGAATCGGCCATCTTATCCTTTGGATTATGTTTGCCATATTTTTCCCTCTCTCTATTAATATCCTTTATTGTACCCATACCGAATCTCTTTAGTACTGAACCTTTCTCCAAGTCTCTCTGTCCTGTCTTTGTTTCTCTGTCTGTAGGGCTCCCTTTAGTATCTCCAGTAGGGCAGGTCTCTTGTTAGCAAATTCTCTCAGCATTTCTTTGTCTGTGAAAAATTTAAGCTCTCCCTCAAATTTGAAGGAGAGCTTTGCTGGATAAAGTATTCTTGGCTGGAAATTCCTCTCTCTCAGAATTTTAAATATATCGTGCCACTGCCTTCTCGCCTCCATGGTGGCTGCTGAGTAGTCACTACTTAGTCTTATGCTGTTTCCTTTGTATGTGGTGAATTGCTTTTCTCTTGCTGCTTTCAGAACTTGCTCCTTCTCTTCTATGTTTGACAGTGTGATCAGTATATGTCTCGGAGTGGGTTTTTTTGGATTTATTCTATTTGGAGTTCGCTGAGCATTTATGATTTGTGTATTTATGTTGTTTAGAAGATTTGGGAAGTTTTCCCCAACAATTTCTTTGAATACTCTTCCTAGACCTTTACCCTTTTCTTCCCCTTCTGGGACACCAATGAGTCTTATATTTGGATGTTTCATATTATCTATCATATCCCTGAGGTCCATTTCGATTTTTTCAATTTTTTTCCCCATTCTTTCTTTTATGCTTTCATTTTCCATTCTGTCATCTTCGAGGTCACTGATTCGTTGTTCAACTTCCTCTAGTCTTGTACTATGAGTGTCCAGAATCTTTTTAATTTGGTCAACAGTTTCTTTAATTTCCATAAGATCATCCATTTTTTTATTTAGTCTTGCAATGTCTTCTTTATGCTCTTCTAGGGTCTTCTTGATTTCCTTCATATCCCGTACTATGGTCTCATTGTTCATCTTTAGTTCTTTGAGTAGCTGCTCTAGGTGCTGTGTCTCTTCTGGTATTTTGATTTGGGTGCTTGGGCTTGGGTTATCCATATCGTCCGGTTTTTTCATATGCTTTATAATTTTCTGTTGTTTTTGGCCTCGTGGCATTTGCTGAACTTGATAGAGTTCTTTTAGGGTTTGTAGACCTATTGAAGTCCTTATCTCTAATTTATCAGATCTACAGCTTCGTGGAGTACACTTTCTCTAACTAACCAGCAGGTGGCGTCCACGAGCCACCTGTTCTCCACAAGCCAGATCTCCCCTGCTTAGCCTTTTTGGTGAGTGGGGGAGTGAGTCTTGTGGGGCCCAATTGGTGTACCAAGCTTGCGTGTGTAGTTGGTGTTGCCTGCCCTGTATGTGGGGCGTGTTTCTGGGCAGTCGGGGAGGGGGGGTGGCCCTAACAATCAAATCTCCCTGATGATCCTAGCGTTTTAAAGCTGCTGCAATAGTCTAATCCTTCAGTTCAGTCCTGCCACAGTTTGTCTCTGCCACTGACCCACAAGTCTTTGGTATTGGCGTATGGCTCCTGAGACTTGCAAGTGGGCCCCTCTTCCAGGCTGTGCACCCCGGGTCCTCTGTTGAGGGATGACTGTGCTATGTCACAGGTGAGTGCCGTCCCCCCAGGGCAGTTCTGGGCTGCTGGGCTGTGTTGGGAGGCTCCCAGTCTGTTCAAATGATGGCTGAATGGGGCTTTGTTAATTCACACTGCTCCACCTTCCCAGCTCTGGGACATTCAGCTGAGGTTGCAGGGAAGGCTAATGTCCACGCCCAGTTTTGTGGTGTGTGCCTGTTATTTGAAGCACTTCCGTCACACTGGGTTGTCTGGGGCAGCTCTGGGCTATGGGGCTGGCGATGGGCAGGAGTGTTTCCTGTCCACCAGGATGGTGGCTGTGAGCGGACACCCCCCTTTTCTTGGGAAGTTGTGTTGTTTAGTGAATTTTCTCAGCCACTGGATTATTGCCTTTTGTCTCAGAGCTCTCTTAGTTCTGCTCTTGACTTGACGTGCCCAAATTGCAATTCTTTGAAGCTTTCTGTATTGAGCTTCTTAGAGTAATTGTTTTAGAAAAAGCAAAACGGATTTAAAAAAAAAAAAAAACAAAAAACAAAAAAAAACGGCCCTCCTCAGAGATCTAATGGGTTATTGAAATGCTAATAGACAAAGCAACCAGGGCCATTAAGGAAAGGTGCACAGGGCAGAGAGATCAGCTTTGCTTCGGGATTTGCATATGCGCCTCAAGGCCTGAGCTCCGCCCTTCCCCTTTCTGTGTTCACCAGAACTCCAAAAATCCTCTGCTTTTATTTTGGAGTTTTTTGTGTTGTTTTTTTTCTATGCCTGTCTCCTCTCTGCTGGGCTGGCTGCTCTCAGAGTCTCTGGTGTCTGGTCTCAGTCTATCTATGGTTGGAGTTTGAATCAGTAGAATGAGTTTTCGATAAGAGCAGCCACTGCAGTTCTCCCTTCTCCTTCCCGGAGCTGACAGCCCCTCCTCCCCCGGGACTGAGCCTGGCAGGGAGGGGCGCGGGTCCCCTGGCCGCAAAAACTTACAGATTTCGCTGATCTCAGCAGTTCCACGTTTTCATGAGTGTTGTATGAAGTATGCCCAAAGACAGATTGCTCTGTGGTGTCCAGTCCACGCAGTTCCTGGCTTTTTACCTACTTTCCTGGAGGAGTAACTAAAACTTACAGCTCACCAGTCTGCCATCTTGCCCCGCCTCCCATGATGGCATATTTAACCAAAAAAATACTAATGTAAAAATATTACGAACAACCAACTGGAACAATTTTTCCTACAAGTTAAAATGATGACACATTTATTATTAAGGCTTCTTATTGTGTTTGAATGAGGTAGATTGGACATTGCCATTGCCCTTTCTTGACAAGTGACAGTTTGTCATGATACTATAAACAACTATTTTAATATGCTGCAGAATATAACACTTTATACTCTCCTTTTCTCCTCTCCTGGTACCAAACAGGAAACACAGCAGCTTGAATAGGCTATTTATGATGTTTGCCTTGATTTCTTTAGTAAGACAAAGAAAGACCACATATGTTTTGCCTGATTTGCAATCTCCGACAGCAGCCTTCTTATAGCCATTTCCCTTTGGTCAGAAAAGGAGGAACAGAGCCAACGGGATTAGCACGACCTTGTCAGTGAAGGCTCTGCTGCCAAACGGCTTCTTCATTGAACTGATGAACTCATCGTCAGCAACGTTGACAATGTGGTTCTCAGCACTGCAAGGGCATAGCGCTTAGCAGAAGAAAAATCACCCACCTTCAAGGATGTGTCACGGTAGAGGGTTCTTCATGCTACTTACAGGGTTTGAATCTCCATTCTCCTCAAATCCTTCCGGGAGAAAAAAAGTCTTTGCTTATCACTCTATTATGAAATAGCGCCACCAACCCAGAGATGAGATGTCTTCAAGCTATTTCACCCGAGTCACATAATTAAGCATCTACTATATGCAGGTTCTGGGGTAAGGGCTGGTGATAACAATATGAATGTCACATGGCAGACAAGAAGACCAATGCACAAACAGACAAACAACTACAAATGACTGGTGGAGTTCAGATGAGGGAAAATAGAATCTTCACAAAAAAGATGACAGTTTTGCAAGGCTGGATGTTGAAGAACAAATGAGTATGAAAGTATCCCAAAGATGAAGAAAGAAGAGTAACTTCCAAGCAAAAGTGGCAACCAGTGCAAAGTTTGTACAATTGTTAACAAAGGGAAGAAAGCATAGAAATAATAAAATCAGCAACCTCAGTAGGTAATGAATTGCTATAAAAACGTGTGTTGTTATATTGGGAGTGGAAGCCATATTCCATTTTCTAAAATTTCTTAGCATCTAGCCCAGTGCATGGCACAGAGTAGAGACTCAATAAATGTTGAAATGAATGAGGGGTCATTAGTGCCTTTAAAAAATGTTACTTTTATTTCTTGTAAGATGTAAGCACATAATAAATTTGGAGATGATATGCAGGACTTACAAACTCTACTAAAATGAGTTGGACTAGGTAAGAAATATGATAATTTAGTTGATAGTGAGGGGGTATTGAAGAAATATGATTTTAAGTGGAAAGTTTTGAGGTGGCAGCCTCACATCTTCCTCTTAAGGCTAACCATTGGGGATGAGGAGGCATCAAATTATCTTCAGATCTCTACACATCTTACGTTCAAGCATCTTGTTCATATTCATCAGTGCATGTTCTATGAGGCCAGGTAGAGCTTATTCTGGGAATACCCTGAGTTCTCTTTTCCACTCTGCCTGAGGCCAGCAAGAGGGGAGATTATGAAAGTCCCTTGGAAGCTATACCCAGGCTGTACTGCTCTTGGCAGAGTCTGGTGCATATTTTAAGATTACACCAGATATCCTTTGATATGTGCAAGTTTCCCCTAAAGAAACACTAGTGTGTGCACACGCTATGTTACATTAGTCGACTTGGCTTCTTATTCTTGAGAAAGATGCCTTTTTGAGTCATGGCATCTGCAGCTAAAGAAAAAGGGGCTCATGACTCTCTACCTGACATAAGCCTACCTGTCCTGGCTGACAATACCATCAATGACATCTAAGACTCCCCTACAAAGGCAAAGAGGAGTGGCATGTACAAAAAGAATGTGCTATCAGCAATGCACTCTCTAAGAAAAGCAGCAAGGTGGGTATGTTTTAGAGACTGGGTAATGAGAAAGCCGGAGGAACAAAATGAAGAGAACTGTTGGAAGAATGTTCAATGATGCATTTGCTCAGATCCACAGATTGGAAGCTCTCAAACTCTATGGTGCATATTAAAGATATGCCAAGCAAAGGAAATTAATTATTAACAAAGTCAAGGCAGCACAGGAATCATAAGATTAGTGACTTCAATTTTAAAGTGAAAAATTACAAATAAACTATACCCATAATGTAAGGAGAGGAGACACAGTAATTTCATAACTCCTACAATGCCGCCCTACTCGGCTTCCAAATTCCTTCAACTTGTCCTCCCACTTTGCTCCAAAAATTCAGAAAGGTTTGTTATTATTGTTGTTGTTAAATCATAAGCTTCTGCGAGTCAGTTTTTAAAATTAAATTCCATTTTATTGAGATATATTCACATATCATACGATCATCTGTGGTGTACAATCAGCTGTTCACAGCACCATCATATAGTTGTGCATTCATCACCCCAATCTACACATTGAACATTTTCCTTATACCAGAAGTAAAAATAAGAATAAAAAATAAAAGTAAAAAAGAACACCCAAATCATCCCTCTCATCCCACCCTATTTTTCATTTAGTTTTTGTCCCCATTTTTCTACTCATCCATCCATAACACTGGATAAAGGGAGTGTGATCCACAAGGCTTTCACAATCACACTGTCACCCCTTGTAAGCTACATTGTTATACAATCGTCTTCAAGAGTCCAGACAACTGGGTTGGAGTTTGATAGTTTCAGGTATTTACTTCTAGCTATTCCAATATATTAAAACCTAAAAAGGGATATCTATGTAGTGCATAAGAATGCCCACCAGAATGACCTGTCAACTCCATTTGAAATCTCTCAGCCAGTGAAACTTCATTTCATTTCATTTTGCATCCCCCTTTTGGTCAAGAAGATGTTCTCAATCCCACAATGCCAGGTCCAGATTCATCCCTGGGAGTCATGTCCCATGTTGCCAGGGAGATTTACATCCCCAGGAGTCAGGTCCCCAGAGAGGAGGGCAGCAAGTTCACCTGAAGAGTTGGCTTAGCTACAAAGAGAGGGCCACATCTGAGCAACAAAGAGGTACTCAGGGGGAGACTCTGAGAGTCATTTTTGTACTTGAAAGTTCAAGAAAAACTCTATTTGACCATAGAGTAAAGTCTCTTGTAATATGGTAGCATATATAAGAAACATAGTTAAAACAGTTTATAATCTTTATATAAATATTTTTTTTTAGTTTCTAGGGTACTAGAATAGGAGAAGGAAATAACTGATGTGGTGGAACTGTACCATATAATATACTTCAAAATTTGCCCTATAGCTGCTTGTTAAATCATACTTTGAAAGTTACCACATTTTTGTATATATGCTGTATTTCACAATAAGGAAATAATTGAAATTGTGGAACTGTAACCCATAACATTCTTTGAAATTTGCTCTCTAACTACTTGTTAAATTGTACTTTGAAAGTTATAACTTCTCTGTATATATATTTCACAATAAAAAATGTAAAAAAAAACTCGGTTTATCATAGAAACAGTGGAGCAACAAAATGTGGTTGGAGTAAGAAGAGTTTGGGGGAATTAGAGCACAAAATGTTGGTTCTTTAGGCTACCAATGGTTGTAGTGAAACTCTTTTGATGACTGTATAAGAAAATACACTCTTTGCCTTGATCAATATTACTACTTGACTCCATTATACTGTGATGTGGAGCCCAGCAGCACTGACCTGAACTTAACGACACAGCTTCTTGAAGAAGCCACAAGACATGTGGTTTACCACTTTTTCATAAATATAGGTGAAGTGTGGACTCTTCAGTGTATCACTTCACAATTACTGTGCTGTAAAATTGTATTATCGAATCACAGGCTGAAGCAGCCTTTCCCCAACTAGTTCCCTAGCTCTCAATGAAATCTTCATTTTCTTAAATCAGCATTCTTAGGCTTTTCTTCCTGTCTGGGTCAGTCAGCATCCAGTCAGAAAAGCAGAATTCTGTGGGCTATTCATTGGAGAAAATATAATACCTGGAACTAATTACCCAGAGTAGTTTGTGAAAGACTCGACAAATCCAAACAGAGAACAGGGAGGGAATCCAGGGATTAGCAACAGCAGAAGTCAGCTACTGCCACCGGGAGTAGAGGGATTAAAGGTGGAGATGATGGTACTAAGACCCGGGAACTAGAGACTCACTGTGGGAACTGGAACCAAAGACGAGGTGCATCTACTGTGGAAGATTGCCCGAAGCCGAAGGTGAAGAAAAGAAATATACTGGATTCACCCCTCCTTTTGCCCTCCTATCTCCTGTCAGTGCTGCTCAATGGCTGCCCCTAACCAGAAGCCAACAAGCAAGAGGTCTTAGGAAATGTAGTTTGCAGAAATATGTCACACTGAAATATAAATAAGAGGAGGACAAGAGTAAGGGTTGGATCTGAGCAAGCAAGCAAATGACTAGAGGAGGGAAAGTATGATGGTTTTAAAACATATTCACAAATTCTTTGACACTCTTCCTATCAAAAGCATAGTGTACTTCCCTTCCCTATTGAATATGGTCGGACTTCGTGAGTTGTTTCTAATGAACAGAATGTGGCAAAAGTTGCTGTGTGACTTCTGCGATCAGATCACAAAAGACTACACATTTTCCACTTTGTTCCCTCTTTTTCTGTCTCTCTGTCCCTTTCTCTGCCTCTCTCTCTCTCTCTGTCTCTGTCTGTCTGTCTGTGTCTCTCTCTCTCTTTCAAAGTTTGTCCTTGGAACCAAGTTCGTTCGGGAGTGGGGAGGGGGTATTGAATAGAGGTAATTTAATACAGGGAAATAATTGCAAACAGTAGTCTCTAAAAGTTCTGAAAAAGAAAAAAAAACTAAACAAAGAGCAGTAAGGCAGTCTGGAGATTAGCAACAGCCAAACAAAGATGAGGAAAGGACACATGTAGGTGGTCCAGTCACAGCCCTAGGTCAAATGTCAGGTGACAGCCAGCATCAAGGGCCAGACAAGTGAGGGAGTGAGTCTTCAGATGATTCCAGCCCCCAGCCTTCAAGCTACCCCTGCTGATGCCACATGGAGCAGAGACAAACTGTCCCGATTGAGTCTTGCCCAAATTGCAGATCCATGAGCAAGATAAATATTGTCATTATTTTAAGCCACTGAGTGTTGTGGTATGTTGTTATATAGCAATAGATAACTCTAACAGGACCTGAGAGCAAACACATTGATGACTCACACATCATTCTCATTCTCTCATTTCTGTTTCAGCTAACATTTGAAGGTCTCAGTCAGAGCCAACCACACTCAAATTTTATGGACATTTTAGATATTTATTAGCCAGTGTTACTGACATTAGAAGCAATTTTTCAACTCATTAATTCTGATTATCCTTCTGAAAGGTGAGTGATTGTTCATGGAAGCTATGGTTTATGCCTCCATTAGAAGTATTTCCGTATGAAAGTGTTGACAGAGCTTGGTTTCCCCTATGAAATGTAAGACTTTGAAACTTTAATTACACGTGTGAAATTTAACTTAATTTATTATGATTTATTACTGATCTGAAATAAAGGTCAATTTGTTGACTAAATAAAAATACTTACCTAATTGAAGAGTGTTGTGTATAAGAGAGTCATTTAATAATTGCTTATGACATTTATTTTGTATGTAGCTCAATGTAGACATGGAGGAACACAGAGAAAAAGGACATGGGTGAGAAGGAGAGGAAATAGGAAACAGAGAAGGAGAATGAGGAAGAAGTGAATAGGGAGGAAGAAGTAGAAGTCATGTGGGAGAGAAAAAGAGAAGCATAGTTCTGAAGAAGAATGTTGCTGAGATAGATCTACTTTCCCAAGCATGACGATTCAATGGTCTGACTTTTTTAGACCATAGAAATGTAAAGATTTTTATTGGTTCCTTGCTGCATCCAGAATAAATGTGGTCTGCCTAGACCAAGGAACCCTTTTATGGGCAGCATTTACAGATGTGGTTAGACATACCTGTCCTACAGATTTTTGTTTGTTTTAGTTCTATCATACTTTTTGTCAGTGGAAGAGAAGAATATAATCATAATTGATATATTTCCTATGATGTTTTTGAAGACAATGGATTCTGGAAGTTTTGCTCAAAAACACACTAGATGGAAGTCAAGGACCAAGCTGTGCCATTAGCAAGCCATTTGACCAGATACATATGTCTTTGTGGCTTAATCTCTTCATACATAAAATGCACAAGTTATATTCGATGGTCTCTCAGGTCTATAACTTACAGCAATAAAATTCAAAGATTCTATTATTTATGGGAACTTTCCTCTTGCCTGAATGACCCCAGATTTTGATGTTATGCTTAATTGTAGAACAAAAGAAATATTAGACTGATAAAACTGATGCATAAAGACTTGTCTCAGACTGGTCATTTCTCTTCTCTAATGTGCTCACACTTAAACCTCTCTCCTCCCACATACTCATTGTGAATTCTAGAGCAGTAACTATGACTCCGACTTCCAGCTATTGCATTGATTTTATTCTGACTTGTATTCACTTCAGAAGTGGAGGGAAACTGCTTTCCCTGTTTTTGTCCTGAATATTAAAATAGTAAGAAAGATAGAGAGTCTAATTAACCACACCCTACTTCTACCCTGTTTTTTTTTTTTCCCCATTTTTGCAGCCCTATCTTCCGGTAGGTTGTGCTGACAGCATACTACCAACATGGAGGAATTGCCTGGTGATCCATCTCAGTATCTTTATTATTCTATACACAAAGAGCTCAGTTCCAGCAATGGAAACTGCATCAGTGCATGAAGGGTTGCAACCTTTACCCACAATGATCTAAGCAAGACAATGTCGTTGGAAGAGAAGCACTTGGAGAATGTGATCTCCTGGCCATGGCTCATCTCTCACTAATCTACCCAGCCATGGCTCAGCTTTTTTTAGGTCTTCTTGGAAAGCCCAATAAAAGGCATAAGATCCTCTCTTTCACGTGATACTGGTTCCTACAGTTAGGTCTGGCTAGTCTGTAGGGCAAACAAAAATGCACGTGTAGTCTTGCTTTTTAAGATTTTGTATTTGCATTTACTCTATGGTCAGTCAGTTAAATGACTGATCATTTTTACTGTTTATCTGGATAATATTTGTCAAGAATTTATTTATTATAATCCTCAAGTGTGAGTGAAGATCTCAGTTGGCTGGAACATTTTGTAAAAGTTTAAAGCAAATTTGATTAGGAATTTACAGCATATATAGCCAATGATAATGGATAAATGCCTACTGCTATATAATCATACAAATGAGCTAGGAGTGTGGTGCAGCCTCTAAGGTGTAGGCTAAGGATTCATCAGTGAACACTTTTCATGGAACTTCCCGTCAAGCAGGGAAGACCACTGCAAGTACAATGTAGGAAACTTACAATGGTTTAATTCCATTTGACTTTCACATCCATTTCGCTATCATTGTCATATGTTACTTCCACATCTGTTGCAAACCCCACAAGACATTGCTATTGATTTTTTTTGTTTAAACCATCAGTTGCCACTTATAAAACTAAAGAAAAAAGAGAGAAAATATATTTTATATTTACCCACAAAATTACCCTCCAGAACTCTTCATTTCTTCCTGTAGAGCTGAGTTTTCCTGTGATGCAATTTCCTGTTAGCTTGAAAATCTTCTTTTAACATTTCTCATGGTGCAAGTGTGCTGATGAATAATTTTTTAAGTTTTTATTTATTTGAAAATGTCTTTATATTTTAAGTTTATATTTATAATTCTAAATATAGAATTCTAAGCTAACTGCTCATTTCCATCAGCACTTCAAAGAAACCATTGTCTTCTGGCTTCCATTATTTCTGATGAGAAGTCACTTGTCATTCCTATCATTTTCCCCTTACATGTACTTGTCATTTTCCTCAGGCAACTTTTAAGGTTTTTCTCTTTATCTCTTGTTTTTAGTAGTTTGACTATGATGTGTGTAACTGTGGTTTTCTCTGAATTTATCTTGTTTGGGATATACTGATATTCTTGAATTTGTGTGCTAATGTGTTTTCTTCAAATTTGGAAAATGTGGACCTATTATTTTTTTCAAACATTTTTTTCCTGCCCCATTCCCTCTTTTCTGTGCTTCTTGGAATCCAAATACATATATGTTAGTAAATTTGATATTGTTCCTTACTCATTTATGCTCTATTTTCTCTTTGTGGTTAATTTTGCATAATTTTTATTAAGTTGCCTTATACTTACTGTTCCTTTCTTCTACTGTGTCCAATGCTTTCTTTCTTTTCATATATTTTGCTTCTCTAGTCCTAGAAGTTTTCATTTTGTTCTTTTTAGAGTTTTCATATCTTTCCTACATTCCCCCATCTCTTCACCCATTCTTTTCATCTTTTCTTAGAAATTTCTTAACATATTTATTATAGTTGTTTTAAAGTACTGTGTCAAGATCTGTGTCATCTGTGTGTCTACTTCCATTGATTGATGTTTTAATATCTTCTGATTATGGATCACATTTTCCTGCTTTTTTAAATATATCCTATAATTTTTGTCATATGTCAAACTTTGTACATAAAAGAATAAATAAGATTGAAGTATAATTTTTTTTTGCTTCATTTTGTCCCAGGAAGAGGAACTCCTTCCTTCTAAAAGGCAGCTAGAGTAAGAGGTTTGTAATTCAGCTTCCACCAAGAATTCAGTTGATATACAGTAGGGTGTAGTTTTAATTAATTTAACTTCACTTCTGGTTTTAAATGGGAATAAGGAGGTTTCATTTGCTCTTCAGTCCAACCCTCAACTTGAGGGGTTAATTTCTTTTATCTTGTTAGGATTTGAGCTAGGATGGATTGGATTACCATTTTAGTTGTTTTTTAAAATTCACCTTTGGATTGAATTCCATCAGGGCCCTTGAATCTGAGCAACAGAAAACTATACAATTCTCCCTGCTTTCCATCCTCATCTCTGCTGTGAACACTGCTCCTTTCTCTGCTGTTTACTCAGAAAAATGTTTAGGGCATGAAATGGAATTTCGTAGAAGATTTATTTTTGCATTTGGGGTTCTTCCAAATTCCAATCCATCTTGCCAGCCAACCATTTCATTAAAAGCTCAGATGTGTTTGCCTTGTCCTGCAAAATCTCTCCAATCTTTGTCAGACCTGCTCCTCTGACCACCTACACCCTATGCAGGCTTTTGCTTCCATGTATAGAAATGTCTGTGGCTCTTTGTTCACTTAATAAAGGGACCATCTCCTCCCCCTGGAATTTAGATTGTTAAGGCTTCTTTGCATCTACTGACTTAGATGTATGTAAGTACAGTTATTTTATCACATTCATTTTGTAATAATTGTTACCACTTGGTATTTGACATCCTTCCACATTCTAACCAGGTGTGGAATGTCAAATTAGATGTTTGAACTCCTAGAAGAGACAGTAGACTAAGAAAAAGGAGTGGGAGATGTCAAAAATCTCAAAATAAAGTGCTTTTGAGTAATAAAAGGCAAAATACATTCTGCAAGCAGTAGAGTTAAGAAGAATGGATGATGATGATTAAAGAACCACTTTTCCTGTCTTATATTTTATAAAGATTCTGGAGCTGCTGAGAGAGAAGAGAGTCAGAAGGGAAGAAAAAGAGACTGAGAGTGGCCCTGGGAGGGGTTTAAGTCTGCTCCAACACTACCCCCTCAACAGAATCCCAGTTGGGATGAGAGACTCCCCAGAAATATATAGAAACCAGAGTGCCAAGGACGCCAATATTTAGTTCCTGTCTGAAAATTCACCAAGGTTTGCCAAAGCCAGAATAATGTGGTAGCCATAAAGAAAAAGTGGCAGCAGGCCACATCTAGGCAGTCAGCACCTGAGATAGAACACAGGAGTCCTCCACAAATCCCATGAGTTGTATTTTGAATACCCAGGGAACATTTGAAAATTATGTATCCTCCTAAGAGAGGTGTAGAATCAGCTGAGAGTGCCAGCAGTCTGAAGGAGCTTCAAATATTTGAGGTTATGTGTGGAAGAGACTGCTGGAGTTCACCATTACTCACGTGCTCCTTTATATTTCCCAGATTCCCTTGCAGTTAGGCTAGTCGTGTGAGTATTTCTGGCAAGAGGAGCTGAGCAGAAGTGGTGTGAATCACTTCTACACCAGGTGGCCAAGTATTAGGTGTGTCTTATTACACTGTCCTTCTGGTGTGACTTTTAAAACTACATCCTGAAGGTAGCAGCCCCAGAAGGAAGAGAACTGGATCTTTTAATCATTATTTGGAAGTAAGCTGCCCAGGAGAGTCCAGACCAGGAATGCACACATTAGACTTTTTTTTTTTATTAAATTCAGTTTTATTGAAATACATTCACACACCATACAATCATCCATGGTATACAATCCACTGTCCACAGTATGATAACATAGTTATGCGTTCATCACCACAATCTACTCTGAACATTTTCCTTACATCAGAAAGAACCAGAACAAGAATAAAAAATAAAGGTGAAAAAAGAACACCCAAATCATCCCCCATCCCACCCCATTTGTCCTTTAGTTTTTATCCCCATTTTTCTACTTATCCATACACTAGATAAAGGGGGTATGATCCACAAGGTCTTCACAATCACACTGTCACCCCTTGTAATCTACATTATTATATAATCACACATTAGACTTTACAAGAACGAAAAATAAACTTTCATTCTTGTAAGCTATTGAGATTTCATGTTTTAATTGTTATTGCAGCATAGCTTAACCAGATGTTAATAAAAATGTGGTCCACAGACCACATTTCTGCAAACTGTTTACCAATCCTTGGTGAAATTAAGTACAGAAATCGAGAGAAAGTTTTTAGAAAATTTTATGGCAATTTGAAAGAAATTTTACAACTGTTGAAGCTAATAAAGAACAAATCCAAAGTAAAATGAAGTGAGAAAAATTACATAGATTTGCATATTTGCATATTTGTGAGCAACAAATATTTGCATGTTTGTGAGCAACAAATAATGTTGCTGAAAATCTAATATGTTGGCAATGCTTTAGTTTTGTTTTTATGCAGTTCTAAACAAAAATATTTGAATCAAACAGAAAATAAATTTGAATGTTAACTCAAAAAAAAAAAAGAACAAATCCAGGCTTGTATTTTGTTTTTCTTTATTGTATTTTACAAAAGTCTTTGACAGATTAAAAAGAATAAAACCTGGTTCTTTACCATGAAGAGTTTGGAAAACACTGGATATTCTACCCAAAGAAAAATCAGGACTATCTTATATACATAACCAAAATAGTTCAGAAGTACTAGACACCAGATATTTTGCTTTGAAGCAAGGGCACCATTTAGGTTCCTTGAAAGTTAGATGCCTCCTGTGGAGAGGGAGAGGATAAAAACAGCATAAATTGACTGTTTTTAATCCTGAAATAATTGTGTACCCAGAATTGTCTAAGATTGTATCTTATACCTTAAAATAAAATAATACTGTAATATAGAAAATAAGTTCAGTTATAGAGAAAGTAACTAAAATTACATTTTTTTTGTCAATTGAGGTTTGTGGCTTGGCCATCTTATACCTAATACCAGTGTACTACCTTTGAGATGTTCACATCTCATTTCACCATTTGGCTTTAAGATTGGAACAGTGGTCTATAGAGGCTGTCAGATACGAGTTTCCTGAGAGAGTGTTTCTTGAAGAAGTTATTCAAGCATCTCTTTTTCCCTCTTCTCCCAAAAGGCACCTCTCATCATCTGAATACAAGAATGACAATGATTTTCCACTGTTCATTTTCATTGCCTACGACTTCTTATGATAAGGCAATTATAACACGGTGAAATCCCATGAGGTTTTAAGCTGCCCATCCTCACATTCCCTCATGATGAGTCAGTTGCAACACTGAATTCTCCTTAGGCCTTTAGCTATCTTTCCTCACCTGTCCTTTGGAAAATGCACTCATGCCACTGTAAAATGCCATGAGACTTTAAGCTGCCCATCCTCAGTCACCCTAGGTGATTAATGCTAGGAAGATATTTGCATTGGGCTGGGTTGCTTGTGTTCAATTTGGCATCACCACACCAGTCCCTCCTAAGGCTGGGAAGGACAATTGCCAGAACCATCTCCCCTCTATAGTAGTCCCGGGCTAGAGTATATTAAGGAAAAGAATTCTTGTGAAAGTTGGAAGGTAGAAATGAAGCAGAAGCCATTATTGTTCAGTACATCATGAGAGTCAGATGTGGCAAGTGCCTAGTTTCCAATCACCCCACAAACATTTGCTTTGTGGTAGCACAAGTTTCTGGGAATTCCCCAGGCTTAGTAGCTCCTTCACCAACTCCAAGGCTTCAGGCTGATGTCATAGTAACTGTTTCTTTAATCTTCAGCTGCATCCTTCCAGACTTTTACTCCCCTGATTACCACATTAATCTATAATTTCTGTATCAAACCTCTTATTTCCTTAGTTCTTATAGTGGCTTTCCTTATTTACTAAACCCAGGCCAATAAAGACATTCTCAAAATTTACAAGATCAACTCTGTTAAATGTATGTCAACAAAAAGAACTTTGGCAAAAGTTCTTGCAAAAAAAGCATTTTGAACAGTATCTCACTGGCTATTAAAAGAACACAAATGTATTCAGATTCCATCCATAGTTATTAAGATAGGTGCAAAAAAATTAAGGCACACTGAGGAGGCATCCTGATATCTCTCTCCCAAATGCGATACAAAATCTCTCCTATCGTGATTATCTGACAGCACAGTACATAAGACAGGGGTTAATCATATGGCATTGCTATGGCTAATTTTGATCTACAAAAGCAGTATCATCTTACAGTTCAACCCAAGCTATATAATCTCTTCACTTTAATGAGTTTTTAGTGGGAAGCATACCATTTTCCCTCTGTTTGGGGGTAGGAGCTTCTCTTCACAGAATCCATATTCTCTAAGCAGAGAGTATTTATGGAGGGTGTGAATGAAGTAGTAACTCCCTGAATCCAGATGAGAAGTCTATGTATTTGAACTCAAATCAGCAGTGTCTTCATCAATACTTTATTTCATTTTTGAAATATAAATTGCTGTTCAGAGACTGATGATGTTAGTAGAAAGTGCATTTCAAAAATCCTAGCATCCCCAAAAATCCTAGATCAGGGCTTTCCACCTTAGCACTCTTGATGTTTTGGGCCGGATAATCCTCTTTGTTGAGGGGTTGTCTTGTGTTTTGTAGGAAGTTTAGCAGCATCCCAGGACTCTACCCACTAGATGGCAGTAGCACCTCCCAGTTGTGACAACCAAAGGGGAATGAACATCGCTAAATGTCTCCGGGGAGCAAAATCTGCCCTGGTTGAGAACCACGGCCATAGGTAAAACAGAAACACGATGTTGGCAAGAGTTTAAGGCCTCTTTAACATCAACCTGTAAATCAACCTTCCACCTTACATTTAGTTTTCCTTCAATAATGAAATCCTCTCAACATCTCAGTAAGGAGATTGAATGGCATCAAACTGTGCAGGATGTGCCAAAGAAACTATTTTAAGTGCATTGGCTATAAAGAATCCAAGGGGGAGGCCATGCTTAATTGCTCAAATAGCAATTTAGAGGGAATTCAAACTATATGCTGTTGCTGATGTTTATTTTTCTTTTAAATTAGATATCACCTTCATCACCAGGAGATATTAGATTGGGTATCAATAAAACAGACTACTCAAGGGATGAGGATGTAATCAACAAAACATCTCATTTTGGTTTCAAAATCAGATATAAACCATTTCCACCTTAACCCACTGAAGCATAATTTATAAGAATTCAAATAAAACAAGATGACTAATATCGAATCACTGGGCTCCTAAAACATGGCATAACTTTAATTCCTTATTTTCTCTCTCCTCTCCTTCTAAACTTGACCTTATTTTATGATGCATTTCAGACTCACAACACAATACATGTAGCACAAATGAACAGGGAAAGGAACCATTGACCTGGCAAGCAGAAAACAACACACTCCTAAATGGACCCTCTTAAATGAGCTGGGACGCCCCCTGACCTTCTCATTTCAGCTGTCCCAACAGTCAATATAATTACTCCAGCAGAACCAGCTTATGTCATTGATTCAGCTATCACATAATTCAGTCTTTAAATTTCATTAAGGACCAGATATATTGTCCTTAAATATATAAAATCTATATTCTAATATTGTATTTCTTGGCTATACATTTCTCTAAAATATTATGAAAATATAAAATGACACACAAACCTAGCAGATCCAAGAGTTCAGACTATTTTACATGAATAGAGATTATAATCCCTCTTATTGTCTTAGTCATGAGTTCTGATCATAACATGTGATACCATGATCAGATCTGGCTCACTACATTGGCTGATGAGGCTCAATGTCATTGGACTGATCAACAAGACAGTTTCCTGTATACTCAGTTAGATCTAGGGAAGGAGAACTCTATAGATTCAGCAATTTTGCCTGCTCAGGAATTCAGCTGCAGACATTTCCTTGACCCTCTTCCCGAACGTCAATGACTTCCCTCCATATTTATCAAAGAAAAGTTTTCCTACAAGAATGTTTGGGTTGACAGGTGATTTAGGGATATTATACTGAATTAGAGTCTTTTTGTTATAATATGTACTATCTTGGTCTAAGGAAGCTTCCAAATCAACAATCAGAAAACAATATTTTTATTTTGGAAATGGAAAGATTATGAAATTAGTAAAGGCAAAGACTTAGCAATAACAAAATATGTACAAAACCCTTGTGAGAAGGAAAATATTATTCTTCCTATTTTTTGAATGATAAAACTGAGGTTGCAAATATTTTTGAACAAAATCACATAGCTAGTGGAACTGGGGACAGAGACCCTGAAATTTTGGCAACTCGTTTATGCAGCAATAAAAATGAATGGAGAAGTATGGTGCCATTTTTTTTCCCATTTATTTATTTATTTATTTATTTATTTATTTTATTGAGATTGTTCAGATACCATACAACTATCCAAAGATCCAAAGTGTACAATTAACTGCCCACGGTACCACCATACAGCTGTGCATCCATCAACACAATTATTATTTTTTTTTCAATTTTTAGAACATTTTCACTACTCCAGAAAAGAAACAAAGACAAAAAAAATGAAACTCTCACATCCTCCCATACCCCTAACCATGCCCCCCCATTATTGATTCATAGTTTTCATATAGTACATTTGTTACTGTTGATGAAAGACTGTTAAAATACTACTAACTGTAGTATATAGTTTGCAATAGGTATATATTTTTTCCCTATATGCCTCTCTATTGTTAACCTCTAGTTATAGTGACATACATTTGTTCTAGTTCATGAGAGAGATTTCTAATATTTGTATAGTTAATTATGCACATTGTCCACCACAAGATTCACTGTTTTATACATTCCCATCTTTTAACTTCCAACTTTCCTTCTGGTGACATGCGTGACTCTGAGCTTACCCTTTCCACCACATTCACACACCTTTTAGCACTGTTATTCTCATTACATGCTACCATCACCCCTGTCCATTTCCAAATATTTAAGTTCACCCTAGTTGAACATTCTGCTCATAATAAGCAACCGCTTCCCATTCTTTAGCCTCATTCTATATCCTGGTAACTTATATTTCATGTCTATGAGTTTACATATTACAATTAGTTCATATCAGTGAGACCCTGCAACATTTGCCTTTATGTGTCTGTCTTATTTCACTCAATATAGTGCCCTCAAGGTTTCTTCATCAACCCATTTTTTTTAAGATGGTTTTATTCAAACACAATACATTTCATCCTAAGTAAACAATTGCTGGTTCCCCGTATAGTCACGTATTTATGTCTTGAGCACCATCGCCACTCTCTATATAAGGACATTTCTTCCACAAAGAAGGAGGAAGAGTCAAAGAAGGCAGAGAGACAAAAGAAAAAGGCAAGAGAAAGAGAGAAAAACAAACAAACAAACAAAAAAAAAAACTTGATAGCTAGAAGGTGACAAAAGGAAAGATAGCATTAACCTAAAGTAGAATAAAGAGTCAGACAACATCACCAATGCCTGGAGTCCCATACCCTTCCCCTATTCCCCACCCCCCCATATGCATTTAGCTTTGGTATATTGCTTTTGTTAAATTAAAGGAAGCATATTACAATGTTTTTGTTAATTCTAGCCTCTAGTTTGCATTGATTGTATTTTCCCCCCAATCCCACCCTATTTTTAACACCTTACAATGTTGACATTCATTTGTTCTCCCTCATGGAAAAACATATTTGTACCTTTTATTACAATCGTTGAGCATCCTAGGTTTCCCTGAGTTACACAGTCCCAGTCTTTATCGTTTGTCTTTTGTTCCGGTGTCCCACATGATCCCAGCCTTCCTCTTTCAACCATATTCACAGTCATCTTTGTTCAGTGAACTTACACTGCTGTGCTACTATCTCCCAAAATTGTTTTCCAAACTCTTACTCCTGTCTTTTCCTTTCTGTCTGCAGTGCTTCTTTTAGTGTTTTCTGTAGAGCAGGTATCTTGTTCATAAACTCTGTCATTGTCTGTTTGTCAGAGAGTATTTTAAGTTTTCCCTCATATCTGAAGGATAGTTTTGCCGGATATAGGATTCTTGGTTGGTGGTTTTTCTCTTTCAGTATCTTAAATGTATCACCCCACTTCCTTCTTGCCTCCACAGTTTCTGCTGAGAAATCTGCACATAGTCTTATCAAGCTTCATTTGTATGTGATAGATCGCTTCTCTCTTGCTGCTTTCAGGATTCTCTCTTTATTTTTGATGTTTGATAATCTGATTATTAAGTGTCTTTGTGTAGGCCTATTCAGATCTATTCTGTTTGGGGTACACTGCACTTCTTGGATCCGTAATTTTATGTCTTTCATAAGAGATGGGGAATTTTTGTTGATTATTTCCTCTATTATTGCTTCTGCCCCTTTTCCTTTTTCTTCTCCTTCTGGGACAACAATGACAAGTAAATTCTTGCTTTTCATTTTGTCTTTAAGTTCCCAGAGACGATGCTTGTATTTTTCCATTCTTTTCTCTATCTGTTCTTTTGTGTATAGGCTTTCAGGTGCCTTGTTCTCCAGTTCCTGAGTGTTTTCTTCTGCCTCTTGAGATCTGCTGTTGTATGTTTCCAGTGTGTCTTTCATCTCTTGTGTTGTGCCTTTCATTTCTATAGATTCCACCAGTTGGTTTTTTGAACTTTCAATTTCTACCTCATGTAGGTCCTGTATTTTCATTATACGGTTCATCTCTTTCACCATATCTTCCCTAAACTTTTTGAATTGACTTATTATTAGTTGTTTCAATTCCTGTATCTCAGTTGAAGTGTAAGTTTATTCCTTTGACTGGGCCATAACCTCATTTTTCTTGGTGTAGGTTGTAGTTTTCTGTTGTCTAGGCATGGTTTCCTTGGTTATCCCAATCAGACCTCCCCAGACCAGAATGGGCTAAGGTCTCAGAAGGAAGAAATATTCAGTATCTGGTTTCCCTGAAGGTGTGTCTTAGAAAATTGGTACACCCTCTGATGCCTCTGGTCACTGTGCTTTTCTGCCCAGCAGGTGGCACCTGTTAGCCTATAATTCTTGACTGGTGTAAGTTCTGAATGAAAGGCAGGTAGTAGAGCTGGGCCCCACCCCTTTCCTCTTAGAGAAGATAGACCCCCTATGTGGCGGTCATTAGCATTTCAATGGCCTCTCTCTGCCTGTGCTATACCCTTGTCTGGGTCACAGAACTGGGAACTGAAAATGGCTGAGGCTTTCTCCACTGAGTCGAAAAATGAACAGAGCTAGTCCGAGTTGACTCTCCAGCTCTCCAAGGTCAGTCATAACCCAAAGCTTCTGTCTACTTGTAGGGGATTCATACCTCATAGTGAGCAGTTCACACTTGCTAGTTAAAACCCCAGTTGGAGCTCAGTTGAGCTATATTCACTTGCTGGGAGAAAGTTTCTCTCTGGCACCAGGAGGTTTTGTAGCTCGGGCTGTGGGGGAGGGGGTCTCCCGATTTGGATCTGCAGTTTTTACTTACAGATTTTATGCTGTGTTCTCGGGCATTCCTCCCAATTCAGGTTGGTATATGATGAGTGGACGGTCACGTTTGTCCCCCTGCAGTTATTCCAGATTATTTACTAGTTGTTTCTGGTTTTTTTTAGTTGTTCCAGGGGGACTACTTAGCTTCCACTCCTGTCTATGCCGCTGTCTTAGATCCTAACCCTATGGTACCATTTTAAATGAAGATTATAAAACCTAGCAGTAAGAGTACATATATCTCACCACAAAAGACAAATAAGTGTATCTTGCTTGTATTTCTAAAGGACAATGTCTATGAATGAAAACAACAATTTAGCATTATTCTATAGAAATGAAGTAATTGCATTCATGTAAGCTTAATTCATGGGAGTCTGAGAGAATAAGAAGGTCACAAATAGGTCAAAAACACTGATGGTAATAACTGAATAAGTGGTAGTCACACTCACACACACACACACACACACAAGGATCAGCCTCATTTTTTCTATTCTATCTGAGAAATAAGAAAAAATCTCAGAATGGTTTACTTTGGAAAGAAAGTGATGAGAAAGAAAACAATTTCTAAATATACTTGCTATTGTTCACTTCTGGAACATTATACAACTCTGACTTCCAATAAATCTTTAAACCCGTAATACTGCCCTCTTCCATCAAAGGAAGATGAAGACCACTGCAAATATAGATATGGGTAAGCATTCACTCCCACAGGCCTCTGTGAAAATATAAAGTACCTTATCTGAGTAGGGCCTCTAGTTCCAAAACACTGAGATTCTTTGAAGACCCAGACAAAATTGTGGGAGTTGAAAAAGGAACAGAGCTAGTCCGAGGTGACCCTCCGGCTCTCCAAGGTCAGTCATCACCCAAAGCCTCTGTCTACTTGTTGGGGATTCGTACCTCGTAGTGAGCAGTTCACACTCGCTAATTGGTTTTTTTTCATTTGAGGTTTGAATCCACTCATTAATAATCTTAGAAAGTACTGAAATATGTTGAGATAAGGGTTTATACTATTAATCAGTAGCATTTAGAATTACTTGTTATCCTTGGTGATCATTTCCCCACTCAGGAAGCTAGAAAATAGAGCATCTATGTCTGAAAAAAATGTATGCTACAACAGGAGCTGAGAAGGCCTTTTGATAAAGGGGACTCATGGCAGGAAATTTACATATGGTTCAGATCAAGGTTTTCCACACCAAGACTAGAAGACACCCCAGCTTGGTAGGATTCCAGAAAATCTGTAGGAGAAGCATTGCCTGAATTGTCAGTGTGGATCCCTCAGAAAGGTGAGACTTGAGCCTTGCACTTCTACCAAGGTCACCCTTTTATGGAAGGTGGAGGTAAAGGGAAGCCCAGGTAGTTCTGGTGATCCAAGAACACAAAGAACCTGGGCTCCCTTTCTCAGGAGACCCTAGAGAGGCAACAAGACCACAAAGATTTAGAAATGGTTGCATTAGGTGCCTAAGCAGAAGACACTGGGAGAGGGTAACTCTACACTGGAGAATGGAAAAGAACACGTAGTATGTTCCATGCACCTACAAGTGGCATAGAAAGAGTCAAACTGAAGGTGGCTTGCAGTTGAGAGTGGGACTTGACCATGGCACACGGGGACCAATGACCAGATGGGAGCAAGGACATCTTGCAGGATACCAATGTGCATAGACTGCTCAGGCCAAAGCCTCTTTCCTATACCTTGTCAGCATTTGATCTCTTTGTCATTAGATTGAGCCCTGAAGGAAAAGCAGTGATGGAGGGAAGAAACTGAATGAATTAGGATAAATTTCCACCACCTAGAAGAAGTAAAAAGTAAATAAATAAAATAATAGAAATAAAGTTCCGTTACCTTCCCAGCATACCTGAATACGTAGACCCGGATTTGTAACTGCTATACCATGTCCTTCATGAAACAGATTGGTTTTTGTACCAGCAGACTTCAAAGCAGCAGAATAATAATTCTCAGATGCATGTATATCTCTGTTCTTCTTTCTAGGCCAGAAAACAGTGTCTTCAGACTAGCACCAACCTAGGGAACCATTAAGGAATAATTCCTTAACAATAATTTTGAAAGTTGAGAATTTTCGAGTTATTTGTGTATACTAATGTCAAAGTAGGCATCATTGATTTATAAAATCTCCATCTCTAAAATTATGTTTTAGCATCTCTTAAAGAGATGCAACTGTACTTGCTCTGTTACCCATTCACCAATATAAATTTTCATAAAGAACGAACTGTTTGGCATTTGTGTGATAATAGCTTTGCAGTTAAGAGACCAGGATTATTACAAGTCTTTGGTAAACAGGATTAACTGAAAAACTGATTTGGGTAGGCCTTCACTTTGATTTGGAGTAGGGTTTAGCGAAGCCTTATTCCTCCATTCTAGGTTGGCTTTTTCATAATACTCTTCCATCAAACTGTGCTCCTTTCCTTCAATGAAGGTCTGCACCTCCCACTAGACTGTAATCTACGGGAACAGGAGCCTTGTATGATTTTGCTCCTGCCAGTAACGCCAAGCCTACCATAGTGAATGTTAACTAAATGGATTAGTGCAGTCACTAACTGTTCATCTTACCAGTTTGGTTTTCAAATATGGTACTTGGCAAGATATTATCCTTCCCCCATTTCTTCCCCATTCTGTGCCCTTTTGTTCCCTTGGGGGAACAGATGTAACGATACCAAACAAATTCTACAAAACTTTTGATTTCCTCACTTGTTTTCCTTCCTCTGGGTTAAGAAGCCAGAATAATCAGAGCAAAATAAATATCTTGTTTCTATGTCAATGCCAGTTATAAGTCTTTGGAATCATTCCCATCTCTGATTGCTCTCTCAGGTATCTTATTAATATGGCTGTTTGGCGATGGTGCCCATGATGGAGTTCCAAACTTTAATAGTCATCTCAAGGTTGTGCAGCAGGGTACAAACTCTACAGCTTGTCTTAGAAAAGGGCAAGAGTTCCCCCCGGGTCCAGATCTGACATTCAGAATTACTCCTGTCTGGCTGGCTAATGAGGTAAGAACAGATCCATCCATACTGATATACTGTAACCTCTTTACAGTATTGTGTGTACAGAAATTTTCCCATAGTGAACTACTTATAGTAATAAGAGGCTGTGACAGTACCTATACAATGCTAAAGCAACACATAGTAATATCCTGAAGAACAAAAAAAAAATGCATTTATCTGATTTCCTGAATGTAGAAAAAAAACATAGAAATATTAGAGTCCTTGGATTGAGTTTGTTGGTCAGTTCAGACTTTAAAAAAAAGCATTATTTGACTGTTTTGTTTTTCCTGCTAAATTGACTGAATATACCAGATGCTTAAGTGTTATAGAAAAATGTGTATTCTAAAAGATTTGCAGTTGTATTCCAAGATCCATGCCTCTGATTTTTTTTAATGGAGTTGCTCAGCTACTGACTGATATGAAAAAAAAATGACTATCGATCTATATCAATAAGTATCCATATAAATCTATATCATCAATCTATATGTATTTATCTACTTATATATGTCTCTCTATATGTTTATCTGTATATAATTTCCACAAAAATTGTGATTTAATTACTAGCCCCATGCCTCTTCCAATTACCTCCAGGCTGCTAAAGATTCCATCAGGGATTTTTATGAGCCTTGTGTGGGCCATTTAGGGAACACAACTGTGACCTTTTAAACATCTCGCTTCACTGCTCTCTAGCTACTTTAGCTTGAGCAAGGCCAAGCTTTGAAAGGCAGCTGAGCAACCCCATCTTCATTCTAAGTGTTAATGTGATATCTGCATAATTTGATCTCCTCATTCTAAATACCAAATCTTGTTTCCAGAAGTTAATTGGTTTTCTTTCCTTTCTGTTTTTATTTTTTAATTTAGATATATTAACAGATTTTGTTTGCATTTTAATTTTCTCAGTTTGGGCAAGGCCCACATTTCAATTATAATTATTTGGGCTCACCATGGGATTTATATATTTTAAAGACTGCATTAATTAGCTCTCAAGCAGAAAATAAATTTTATTCCTCCTCAAATGTATTATCAGCAAGCATATCCAAATGACTTTCAGACAGCTTCAGGGCATTTGTAATTCAGGGTACAGCCAAGACCATTGTGTTTCTTATTAAGAACCCTTTGCATGGTGTTAATTTACTCAATTTGTAAGACCAAAGATGATCTAGATTTAAATATATAGATATATAGCCTCTCTCTCTTTCTCCGAAAGGGGAAGTCAACAGGCTTAGGCTCAAGATACAACCTACTTTACACTGAAGAAATTGTGGAATCTGAACACTGTGTGTGTGTGTGTGTGTGTGTGCATGTATGCAACATACCAGCGTGAGAGGTAGCTCTAGTGACATAGTTCAAAGCGTGCATAATTCTGGAGCCAGACTGCCTGGACTCAAATCCTGGCTCTGCCACTTACTGACTCTGTGAACCTGGACAATTCAACTTGCCTGCCTATATCCCATGATTCTCATCTTTTAAAGTGGAAATGATAATAGGACCTTCTTCCTAGGGTTGTGATGTGATTAGATAAGCTAATTCATGCTTATAACAGTACCTGGCACATAACAAGCACTATATACTAGCTATAATGATAGTAACAGGTTCTCTACGAGGGGTGGAATTTTTCAGTGCAGTCCTCTAGGTGATGGAGATACAGCTGTGACTAAAATAGACAAAGATCTCGACCTCATCAGGGAGCATGATGATAAACAAACAAATATATATAATTTCAGGAAGTAATAAGCGTAGTGAAACAGAAAATGAGAAAAAAATAAGAAAGAAGAAAGAAAAAAGAGAGAAAGGACTTTAGAGGTTAAAGGGACAAAGAGTGATAGAGCATATTGTCATTTTTAGTAGTAACGTGAACTCCCCTTTGAGGAGGTGACATTTGATTAAGGACCTGCAAAAGAAAAGTTTTTCTCACCTTGGTGGGTTATGTCTTATTAATCCATATTTAAAGATGAGGTAACTAAAACTCAACTCAAAAAAGTCATCAGTATCTTACCATTAGTCACTTTACACCTAATCAGAAGCAACGTCTTACATAAAATACTGGAGTTCTATTCAGGCAATTATACTTGAAGCATCCATTCCACGTACCAAACACTATGTTGAATCTAAACCATTTCTTTTATGTTTTCGGTTTGTAATTACTGCTGGTCTCATCGCTTTCAGAAGATTTGCAGTGAATCTGGAAAAAAATACAGATGCCATATTTCCAAATGAAACATTTTAACATTATTGGGATTTTCCAAACTAAGCATAATTAAACATATTTCAGAGTAAGTTATCTGCATATAGAGTTGGCATCAGCCTTGACAAAGAGGGAATTGTTGAGTTCTACTTAAGAAAACCATCTTCCCACTGAATAGATTAAAAGACAAGAAAATAACAGGCCCTTTTTTGGTGCTGCTGATTGTAAATATCCTTTCAGTGATTGGGAAAACTCATAATTAATTTGCCTGAATAAATGAAAAGTAATAACTCAAACTGGCAAAATTTGGTAAAATGACTGGAGTTTTCATCTACCTGAAGCAAAGTAATCAACATGTTTGTGTTTCTCAGTTTTCTATGGGTTGTTATAGATGCAGTTTATAAAACTCATTCCGTGTTTTATTCACCACTCAATCCTCAGAGGCAAGAAGAGTTTCTGGCATATAGTAGGTGTTCCGATAAATATTTGTCAAACAAAATAATAAAGTAATTCATATACTATATATGTAAATAGGAATTCATAAAACCATCTCTAAGGGTTTGCCTACAGGTTACTGCCCTTATCTAAAATTTAACTGCATTAGCATCTGAAAATCCTCAAGCTCCCCATGGAGGTTAACCTGTGGTGATGGGATGTATTCTTGATTACTGCCTGGGCAGCCACTTGCTTCTCAGAATTTTTCTTAGGCAGAAGGTCTCACACACCTATGCGGAGCCATCCTTTCCAGTTAAGAACTCATCTTTAGTATTCAATCCCCATCTAGGGCTCTTGGTGAGGGAGCTGTGTTTAGTCTCTTAATAACAAAGAAAAATTCCACTTTTGCTTAGGATGTGGAAAGCCATAAGAGAACACTGCTACCATTCTAATCATGAGAAAAAAACTGGATAACTTGCAAAGTCATAATTTTTGAGCCCATCAGAGAGCTGAGGTTGTAAAACAACACTATGAACTCGATTCCAAAGTGACAAGCCCCTCTGAGGAAAGGCAGAGAAACACAAATTGTTCCACTAGGAAGAAGAGGTGGCAATCATAAAACCAAGTGAAAAGAAAACATGAAATTTTAATGAATTTTTAAATGCCAAGTGTGTGTTAACATGGCAGTTTAGAATGGCATACACAAGGTGAGTCTGCGCCCACTTGCCAACTGTCTATGAACTTTCACCAGGTGATTACAAGAAAGGTTGGAGTCAAGCAGGAGATCTGAGAGAGCCCTTCAGTGTTATAGGCACTCAGGGCTTGCTGAGGTTTCAGAGTGGAGGAGGAGTATCTAGAAGTGATTATCTGTGCTCCAGGACTTGCATAAGCATAAGGTGATGAGCAGCTGCTACTTAGGGACACCCATGAAACTAGCAAAACATGCCCATAGCTGGGACCCCTCTCTAACGTGAAGCCCAAAGCCCCTGCAAATGGGGAAGAACATGAAACCTGCCCATGTCTGGAAACTGACCGTGCTTTATAGGAAAAGCCAACTGCCACTGGGCCCCACCTATCCCAGGCAAGCAAAGTTTGGCTGTTGCTGGGCAAGGAATAGAAAACCCACCCTCTCCACTCTGCCTTTATACTATTCAAAAGCCACCTGCCACTGGGGAAGGAATGGGAAATCTGCTTGTGTGCATGATCTTGGTTTAAGAGAAAACAAAGGTCAGCAGGTGTTGGGAAAAGAGAAGGAAACTGCCTCACACCTAAGACCCCTTCTGATATAAGGCATATTTAGGCTTCCATTGAGAGAGGGGCAAGAGACTTGTCTGCCACTGGGGAAGGGCAGAACACTGAAAAAGATACCCTGCCGAGGCTGAGTTACACAGGGCCTGTCCAAGACTGAGGCTATAGCAGGAGAAATGCAGAATTCCACCTTGTACCAGTAAGTCTGGTATCTGGTAATAGAAAATAACAGCCTATCTCTGGGAGAGTGGCAAGAGTATATAAAGAAACAGTCCTCTGTGCCAAAGCATACAGGGCCAACAGAAAGCTAAGGGTGAGAAGGAAAACTGAGAGAAACCCGACAGCACTCCAGGTGTCACACAAGTCACCTCTACTAGAGCAATTTGAGGCCAGTGGTACATTCAAGGTAAATAAAAAAAGCAACCGCAAAACCAAACTCCAACTCAGCTATTAAACCGAATCAAGTGAAGAAAAGGCATGGCCATTTCCAGGTATAAATACTATTAACCATAGTCTCTACATTTTCTTTTGCACACAATGTCTGGCATGCAATCAAAATCACAAAAACGAAAGACAAAATAACATTTAAGTCTATAAGAGATAAAGCAATCAATAAGTCAAAAGCAAGAAAAATGAAAGCTCCACTGTTAAGAGAGAAAAGAGCCAAAAGAACCATATCTAGAAATGTCTTGGATGTTGGAACAATGAGAATAGGACTTTAAAATATGTCACTTTTAAAAATTATGATTAATAAGTCAAAGGATATAGTGGAAAAGATGCATGAACAATGATGAGTATCAGCAGAGAGAGAAACCATGAAAGACGGTTAAATGGAAATGGTAATGTAAATGTAATATCAGAGATGAAGAACTTCTTTCACAAGGTCATCAATGGAGTTGAGAGCAATGAACTTGAATTAAATGAAAGGAAAGTGTCCATACCCAGTGCCCAGATCTTGGTTTCCAAATACCAGTCCCCGCTAAAATGAACCAGGACTCGTTAGAGAAATGGGTGGTTCTAGGGCTAAGGAAGGGAAAATCCTAGATGTCTTTGAAGCATCTTGCATATCTCAGATATAAGGAAGTGTCCAAAATAAATAAAGAAATAAAAATGATAGGTGAATGTCCATAGAACACAGGAGCCAACCTGAAAGAGTTCCCAAAGACCAAAGCTTGAACAATTTGAGCAACCAAATAAATATAATAAGAATAGCATTGGATTATAAAGCACAGAATAAAATAAATATCCATGAATCCACTGTGACATAAATTATTGAATAACAGTTAAATGGAAGAGGAATAAATACTCCTTATAAAAGAATTCCAAATACTTTAAGTAGCTATTCCCCTTCTTTCCAGGAAGGGAACTAATTTTCCTCCCCTTGAGTGTATGCTGGACTTACTGCCTTATTTCCAAAGAATATGGAAAGGGAAACAACTTTGCAGTGGAGAAAGCTGGCAGACATCACCTTAACCAAGCAACCAAAGTTAACATCACCAGTGATTAGTCATGTTATGTCATATCCCCTCAAATATGATGTGATAAGAAAAGCACCTCATCTCTGTGATATTCTTCTCCAAAACCTATAACCCCACTCTAATCATGAGAACACTTCAGACAAACCCAAATTGCAGGATAGTCTACAAAATGTTTGACCAATGCCTTTCAAAAGTGTCAAGACCGTGAACGACAAGGAAAGACTGTGAAACTATCACAGACCTGAGAAAACAAAGGAAACATGATGACTAAATGCAATGTGGAATACTGGTTTAGATCCAGGGACAGGAAAAGGGCATTAGTGAAAATGTAAATAAAGTCTGTACTTTGGTTAATATTGTTGTATCAAAGTTAATTTCTTAGTTTTGACAAATGTAACCATGGTTGTGTAAAATGTTGACATTAAGGGACGTTGCATGAAGTATACATGGAAACTCTCTGTACTATATTTTTAACTTTTCTGTAAATCTTAAATTATTCCAGAATAAAAAGTGCAATAAATATGGAAAGAAATAAAAACAAAAAGTACCCAAACTGAAGCACAAATTGGAGTCCCAAAATGAGGAGAGGAAAGATAGAGCAGAAGAAATATTTGAAGATATAATGGCTGATCATTTCCCCCAATTTAGTGAAAGACAGTAAGCCACAGATCCAAGAAGCACAGAGGATCCTAAGCAGGATAAATGCGAAGACCAGCACATCTAACAATATCAGAGTCAAACTGCTAAAAATAAAAAAAATAAAATAAAACTTTGAAGTCAGCAAGAGGAGGAAAAAAACCCAGTATGTTCACCAGGTCATAAAGAAGAATGAGAACAGATTTCTCATCAGAAACAATGCAAATAAGAAGACAGAGTGACTACTTTAAAGTACTGAATGAAAAAAAAACAAAACAAAACCCAGTCAACCTAGATAGCTATACATGATAAAAATAGCACTCACAAAATGAAGGTGGATTAAAGTTTTTTCAGACACACACACGCACACACATACACACAGCTAAGAGAACTTATTGCCAGAAGACTTTCAAAAAAAATAATAAAAGAAGTGATACCAGAAGCAAATTTGTATTTACACAATGGAGTGAGCAATAATGTAAATTGTAAAAAAGTTGGTAAATAAAAATACATTTACTTTCGTATTTTAATTTCAACTGAACAAAAATAAGACAATGTATCAAAATTTGAGGAATGCTACTGTAGCAATACATAGAGGGAAATGTATTCCATTAAATGCTTATATTAGAAAAGAAGAAATATCTCAATTCTAGGGCCTAAACTTCCAACTTTAAAAAACTAGAAAAAGAATTACAAACTAAACCCAAAGGGAGAAGGAAGGAAATAACATAAGATTTAAAATAGCATGAGAAATAGAAAAAACAATGGACAAAATCAATGAAACTAAAAGTTGTTCTTTGAAAATATCAATTTTTTTTATAAATCTCTAATCCAACTGATCAAGAAAAAAAGGAGAGAAGACACAAATTACCAATATCAGTAAAGAAAAGAGAAATACCACACTAGATCCTTCAGACATTAAAGGACAATAGGGGAATATTATCAACAACTTTATTCCAATAAATTTGAGAACTTAGATGAACTGTGCAAAATTCCTTGGAAGACACAAACTATTAGCTCTCATTCAAAAAAGAATGGATAACATTTATAACCATATATATATTAAAGAAATTCAATTCATAGTTTAAAACCTTCCTGCAAAGAAGACTCTAGGTCCAGATGACTTTACTAATGAACTCTACCAAGCCCTAAAGTAGGAAATATACCAATTGTACACAAACTCTTTCAGTAAATGGGGGGGCACTTCCCAACTAGACACCAGAATTACCATGATACTAACACCTGACTAAGATTTTACAAAAAAGGAAACTACTGACCAATATTGTTCTTGGATATAAATGCAAACATTCTTAATACAATACTAATGAATCAATTTGGGCAACATATAAACTGGTTTTTGCCTCACAACCAAGTGGGTTTTATCCCAAGAATGCAAAGTTGAGTCAACATTAGAAAATCAATATATTTTACCATATTAACAGACTAAAATGTAAATCATATGAAAAAGCACGTTACAAAATTCAGCATTTATTAATGATAAAAATTTGCATTAATTTAGGAATAAAAGGGACCTTCTTCAACCTAATGCAGAGGATCTGCAAACATTTAGCTACTATCATATCTAATAACGAATACTGAATTATTTCCCCCTATAATTGGAAATAAGGCAAGGATGTCTGTTCTCACCTTTTACAACTCAGCTTTAGGAGGTTCTAGCCAGCATAATAACGCAAGAAAAAATAAAAAGGCATACAAATTGGAAATAAAGAAGTATCACTGCCTTTATTCTCAGATGGCATAATAATCTACAAAGAATATTGCTTTAATTTCCTAGCTGTTAAAACAAATAGCATACAATGGGTTGGCTTGAACAACTGGAATTTCTTGGCTTAAAGTTTTGAGGCTAGAAGTTCCAAAATCAAAGCGTCAGCAAGGCAACGTTTTCACCCAGAAGACTGTGACATTCTGGAGCCAGCTGCTGGCAATCCTTGGTCCTTGGCTCTTCTGTCATGTGGCAATATATGTGGTAGCATCTTCTCCTTTCTCTTCCAGGTTCCATTGACTTCCATCTTCTGGCTGTTCCCCATGGCTTTCTCTCTCTGTCTGAATTTCATTCTGCTTATAAAGAACACCAGTAATCCGAATTTAAAGCCCAACTAATTCAGTTGGGTCACTCCTTAACTGAAGTTAAGATCTCTTAACTTAAAGAGATCTTATTTACAATGGGTCCACACCCACTAAAATGAGGGCCAAGACAAAGAACATGTCCAAAATAGGGTACAAAATTCAATCCACATCAAATATCCTTAGGAATCTACCCAAAAATCTATTAAAGTTAATAAGTGAATTTAGCAAGGTCACGGGATAAAGGGTCAATATACAAACATTAAATGTATATTTATATACTATTAATGTACAGTTGGAACCTGAAATTTTATAATATCATCTACAATAGTATAAAAACATGAAACACTTAGGAATACATTTTGCAAAATATGTGCAAGACATGTACATTGAAAATGATAAAGTATTGCTGAAACAAATTAAAGTAGACCTAAATAAATGGAGATAAATACTGTGTTCATGGATCCGAAGACTCAATATTGGTAAAGTGTCAATTACCTCCATTCAATCTATAAATTCATTGTAATTCCTATCAAAATCCTGGCAAGATTTTTGGAGAAATTGACCAGCAATTCTAAAATTTATATTGAAATGCAAAAGACCTTGAAAAGCCCACATATTTTTGAAAAAGAAGACAAAATTGGAAGGCTTATAAAGCTATATAATCAAACAGCATTATATTAGCATAAGAATAGTCATATAGATCAATGGAACTGAATAGATAGTCCAGAGACAGACTCACACATATATGATCCATTAATTTCTAACAAAGGTGCAAAGGTAATTCAATGGGGAAAATAATTTAACAAATTGTGCTTTATACACTTAAAGTGTATCATGGGTCCATGCATAAGAGCTTCAACTATAAAACTTCTATAAAACAACAAAAGAGAGAATCTATGTGAAGTTGGGTGATCAAAGACTTCTTAGATAAGACAAAGAAATTATGAACCATAAAAAAATAACTAACTTGGAATTTATGAAAATTAAACACTTCTGTATTCAAATCACATGAAACAGACTGGGAGAAAATACTTGAAAAACACATATCTGATAAAGGTCTTGTATCCAGCACATATAAAAATAATATATGTCTTATTATATTATAATTTAAAAAGACAGCTATTCAAATAAAATCAGCAAAATATTTGGACACTTAACTAAAGAAGACATATAAATGGCCTATAAGCACGTGTAAAGATGCTCAACATCTTTAGTCAACATGAAAATACAAATTAAATACACAATGAGATAACACTAGATACCCAATAAAATGGCTAAAGTTAAGAATAAAAACTAACAATGGTAAGTGTTGAGGTAAGAGTGTGGTGCAATTGTAAATCTCATACCTTGCTTGTTGGAACACAAAATGATTCAGTCACTTTTGTCGTTTCTTAGAAAGTTAAAAATATGTGTACCATATGATCCAGAAATTCCACTCCTAGGTATTTACCCAAGAGAAATGAAAACATACGTCCATACAAAGACCTGTATGCAAATGTTCATAGAAGCTTTATTCATAATAGATAAAAACTGAAAACAATTGGTGGTGAATGGATATACTCATTGTATTAAACACATACAATGGAGCTCTCTTCAGCAATAAATAGGAACAAATTACTGATACATGTAAAAACAGTGACAGATTTCACATCACGATGGTAAGTGAAAAAAGCCAGGCAGGTAAGTGTATGTTTCCATTTAAATGACCTTCTAATAATGGCAAAAAATAAAGGCACGGGAAACAGATCAGTGGTTTCTAGTGAACTGGAGGTTGGAGAAGGGGGCATGAGGAAATTTTTTGGGATTATGCAAATTTCTATAGTTTGATTGTGGTCCTAGTTATACAACTGTGCACTTAAAAAGGTAAATTTTATTACATAAAAATTATACCTCAATACAAGTTGAAAAAATGTAATAGCAACCACTGCAGGGTACAGACAGGTAGTTTAGTCATACATGATTTTGTCTGTATACACAGTGAAATTATGAATTCTGAGATAGAAAATTCATTTAAGTATTTTTTTTTCCTGCCAAGATACCAAGAACTCTTAGAAAATGCCACAGAATCATAACATTTTATACTGGATGTGAATTTAAACATCATCCAGACTGAATACCACATTTTACAGGTGAGGAAACTATGGCCTAAAAAAGCTGAATGATCCCAAGAAATCCGAAGTCTAAAAGCTGGGGTAGATTGTTCCTCAAAATAATCCAACCAGATTTACCCAAAACTGTAGACGAAATGTCTAAATAAACCTAAGCAAGTCTTGGAGCTGATGTAACAAGTTAAATCCCATTAAGAAACAAAAGTGCAGGGAGGCTGGGCCTGTGGGAAAAGATGGAGTTAGTGCAGGTCTTGAGGCAAGGGCTACAGCAGATCAGCAGCCTGGTGGTCTCCACGGCTATCTCTGAGTTTTTCTTCATGTTGAATGGTGTCAGGGTTGGTAAATGAGTGGGGGAAGACAAATATAGAAACAAATACTATGAAGACAACAAGCAGTTGGATGTCGTCGATGGGTTATATATACTACTGAAATGAATGGCAAGAACACATTCTGGGATGTGGCTGGAAGCATGGTGATGCCTGAATGGAAGTATAACCGCAGAATGTACAGATGAAAAAACTAAGACACAGGAAAGTTGAGCTGGCATCATTGGCTTCACTGTATGACTGACGATCCTCCGACAACAAAGCTACTTACTGCTCATAAATTCATTTGGGCAAACCAGAAATTCAATGTGAGTGCTACTCCAGAACAATATGTACCTTATTCCACCACTAGAAAAAAGACTCAGGAGTGGGTCCCACCTTTAACACCCCACAAGTAAAGGCAGTGAAAAATTGTTTAAACAGATAAAATATGGTCTTTTCATGTCATTGCACTTTTACTGCTTACCATTAACTTGATTAAAATTGTGTGACCAAAAAAAAAAAAAAAAAGCAAAGTATCACATTGGGCCTTCAAAACTGTACAACAAAATGTTACTATTATTCTAGAGTCAGGAAGAGAAACAGTTGTATTTCAAGAAAATGTGTCCTTAATAGATCAGAGAAATAAAGAATTCCAACTTTCCTTCATTTCTCATTTCCTTCTTTATATGTATTCAAATGGTTGACTCAACTTGTCAATGTATTTTCCTATTCAATATTATAATATGAATGGGGAAGGGGGCGGGCAATGGCTCTTGCACTGTCTACCTTAATAGGTCAGGAGATTGCAAACTTTTAGATTCAAACTCTTAAAAAGGTCAACATGAGCAGAGGTGAGCAGAAGCTAAGGCCAAGCAGATACAAGATTATTTATTAATCTATTTCCTTCCCTTACCCCATTGTCACTCCTACCCATCCTACATTCCTACCATCTAGGACCACTGGTGCTTACATACATGACTTCCTTCATTTACCCATAATAATTATATCTTGTATGTATGTAGGCAATAGAAACACAACTAAATGGTGGTTCAAACACTTTAGGGGTTCTTAATTTTCATAAAGTAAAAAGTCCAGAGGTCGGCCCCGCACCACGCTCAGCTCGAGGTCGGACGTCGCGAGCGCAGTGGCCGCTCCAACGTGAGTCGGCAGGCCGCGCCTCCACTCACCTAGCTCGAGCGACAGTCTCGAGTCCCGGGGCTCAAGTCCGGCCTGGCCTTGGGGTCCTGGTTGAACGTGATTCGGAGATTGGGGAGGACACTGGCCGTACTGACTCCGGTCTGGACTCACGGCTTGGATTGCGGAAGAGACCGCGGGTAGCACAGGCTGGACGGGCGGCGGCTGGAGGAGTAAAAAATAGTTTGCTGAGACTTCTGCTTCTGGCCATGATAGAGTAACAGACACTGGATTATTCATTTCACATGAAACAACCAAAAGATGGATAAATATATTAAACAGTGATTTTCAAGACACTAGACATCAGATCCAAGAAGCTCAACAAACTCCAAGCAAGTAAAGTAAATGTCCCTAAAGCACATCATAATCAAGTTTCTCAAACTCAGTGATAAAGGGAAAAATCTCAAAAGAATCCAGAGTAAGAAGACAGGTTAAGTACAGAGGAACAAATATATGGACAATAGCAGATTTCTCAAGGATACAGTGGAAGCAAGAAGAGGGTGGGGCAACATCTCTAAAATACTAAAAAAAAAATCAACCTAGAATTCTATATTTAGAGAAAACATCTTTCAGAAGCAGAGGAGAGATCCCACCCTTGCTACTCGGACTTGTAGAACCCTCACGATGAAGTGCCTGTTTGTTACTGTGGGGACCACCAGCTTCGACGACCTCATTACATGTGTGTCAGCACGTGATAGTCTCCAAATCATCAAGAGCCTTGGTTACAACCGACTTATCCTACAAATTGGTAGAGGAACGGTGGTACCTGAACCATTCAGTACTGAATCATTTACTCTGGATGTTTACAGGTACAAGAATTCATTAAAAGAAGACCTTCAGAAAGCAGATCTTGTTATTAGTCATGCAGGTGCAGGAAGTTGTTTGGAGATCCTGGAAAAAGGAAAGCCACTTGTCGTGGTTATAAATGAAAAGTTGATGAACAATCATCAGCTGGAATTGGCAAAGCAGTTACACAGAGAGGCGCATCTTTTCTATTGCACCTGCCATACACTTCCTGGGCTGTTAAAGTCAACGGACTTCTCAACCCTGAAAAGTTTTCCTCCTGGCCAGCCAGAAAAATTTTCTGCATTTTTGGATAAAGTTGTTGGATTACAAAAATAAATGCTAAACTCTCAACAATTTAAAAATACCCCCACATCCAACCTGTACAATGTGATTAAATCAAGTATATATATTTGCAGAATGATATAAATTAATAAAATTCCTATATCCGTAGAAGGCATAGAAAATTTTGTGGTGTGGACATTTGCATTTGGGTCCCAATCCTAACTGCAATTTAGTAAACCTTGATTTTCCCTAATCTTCATATTTTAGTAAAAGAGAAGTATAGTGAGCATTCACAGGTTTTATCCTAGAATCCCAAATGGTTTTGGAATCATGAAAAAGTCAGTTAAATTTGAAAACTTTTTAAGAAAAAGTTCTTGATAAGAACTATAAATGTAGTTAGTTTGATGTTCCTTAGACTATAAAATGAATGAGTGTCAGCACCTTTAACTTCACAGTTGGGGGGGAGGCAAACAAAAATGATAGATTGTACTCTGTGAAATAAAATGCTCAATCATTGCCTTAAAAAGGTTAACTATGAAGTCAGTTGATGTATTGTACCTAGTCAAACTACTTTCATCCTGAAGAACAGAGGAGAATGGCTGTGCTAACTTTTTTCTCTAAACTATAAATAGAAAGTGACAAAATAATCTCATCCAATGTCAAAACTTTACTGGTTTGAAAAGAATAAATTAAAAAAGACTTCTATAAAAAAAGCAAAAGAGAAAGGCATTATCAGACATACCGAAGCTGAAAAATTATATCCCCAGCAGAACTGCACTAGAGGAAATGTTAAAGGAAGCCCTTCAGACAGAAAAAAAAAAAAGTCTCCAAATGTAAATCTGGATGTTATGCACAACTTTATACCAGTAAGTTAATTGAAAGAGATAAACATCCATAAACAATTCATGAAGAATAGCCCTATACAATCCCTCTAGTAAGTGTATACCCCAAAGAATTGAAAGCAGAGACTCGAACAGATTTTTACACACTGGTTTTCACAGTGGCACTATTCACAATTGCCAAAAGATGGAAGAAACCCAAGTGTTCATCATTCAGTGAATGTATTTAAAAAATATGGTATATAGAATGGACTTTTATTCAGCATTTAAAAGAAATGAAGTTTTGATTCATGTGACAACAGGGATGAACCTTAAAGACATTATGTTGTATGAAATAAGTCAGACACAAAAGGACAAATATTTTGTAATCTCACTGTTATGAAATTGTTAGAATAAGTACACTCATGAAGTTAGATTCTAGAATGTAGGTTACTAGGGACTGGGTTGGGGGTAAGGAATGGGGTGTTAATGCTTAAGTTGTACAGAATCTCTATTTGAGTTGATTATAAAGTTTTGGAAATGGATGGTGGTTATGGTAGCACGACATTTTGAGTGTAATTAACAGCACTGAATTATATATGTGAATGTGGTTAAAGAGGGAAATTTTAGGTCATATATATGTTACTAGAGTAAAAAATTAGAAGATAAAACGTAAGACTACAACATAGTGAACCCTATTGTAAACAATGCACTATAGTTAATAGTACAATTACAATAATGTTCTTTGATGAATTATAACAAATGTACCACACTAATGCAATGTGTTAATAATAGGGTGGCATATGAGAAAAAATACACCCTAATATGAACCATGGATTACAGTGAATGGTACAATTATTATATTCTTTCATGAATTGTAACAAAGGTACCACACTAGTGCAAAGTGTTAATGATAAGTGGTAGGGTATATGGGAACACTGTATGTTCTACATGATTTTTCTGTAAACCTACAACTTCTCTAATTAAAAAATGTTTAAAAAAGAATGGCCCTATATTTATGGAGGAAATGAAATTTGTAGTTACAACCTTTCCTGTGAAGAAAACTTCAGATGGCCTCATGATGTAATTCTCCATACTTTTAAGGAAGTAATAATATCGATTCTATAAAATCCTTCCAGAAAATCAATATTGCGGGAATACTTCCCAATTCATTTTATGAGGCCAGAATTACCCTGAAACCCAAACCAGGCAATGTCAGTTCAGCAAAAGAAACCTAAGACCACTATCCCTCATGAACATAGATGCAAAAATCCTAAATGAAATTTTGACATAATAGATCATTATTGCATAGGATTCACCCCACCCCCCGGTGCATGATTGATTTAACATTTGTAAATCAATCTATGTAATTCACCACATTTACAAACAATAAAAGAAAACCATATGATCATCACAATAGAGGCAGAAAAAGCATTTGACAAAACCAACATGTGTTCCTGATAAAAACTCTCAGCAAAGTAGGAATAGCAGGGAACTTCCTTAGCCCGAAAAAGGACATCTATGAAAAACCTTTAGCTAACATAATGCTTAATGGTGAAATACTGAATGCTTTCCCCCAATATCAGGAATAAGAGAAGAATGTCTATTCTTACCTATTTTGTTCAACATTGTACTGGAATGCCAGTAAAATATGACTAAATAAATAAATAAATGGCATCCAAATTGGAAAAAAAAAAAAAAAAAAAAAAAAAAAACTCCAGAGGTCTTTAATCTATGGCTAGTTCAATGGCTTCATGCTGCCATCAGGGACTCCAGCTTCTTCTAACATTCTTCTTGATCCTTAGCTTGTAATTTTGTCTTTATGGTCATGATTGCAAGTTAGTTATTGCACCATCAACGTCACAACTGTGCTCCCCCGAAGAGAAAAAGTTAAAGACAAAAGATGTGAGCAAGTTGAGTCTACCCCTTTTAAAGAAATTTCCCAGAGGTCCCACCCAGCAACTTTCACTTATATTTTATTGGCCTTAACTATGTCTCATGGCCATCCTTATCTAACAGAGAAGCTGGGAAACATAGTTCTTTTAGCTGGGTACATTCTCAAACACAGTTGGGGTTCTAGTCAAATAGAAAAGGAGAGAACACATATTGGTAAGCAACCAGCAGTACCTGCCATATCCCTCTAGTTCTCTAGATTGGTCCTTGACCAATTGGTCCTTGACCAATCTATAGATCGTTCTGGTTGGTTCTTAGGTCCACTGATGTTAATTTTGGTTCTGGAATGTTACCTTTCCTTCCCATTAGGTTCTGGTTTTCCTCTTTCCCAAAGATTACTATCATCTCACCTTCCTTCCCATGTTCCCCCCGTCCATCACCACTACCACACACAGATTCATCCCATGGACTTGATACTTCATTTCAAAGCAATTGGAAATATTGCACAGTAACTAGTATATCATGGTTGATAGGGCTAGTAGAAAATGGGTACTCTTAAGATTGAAGATCCAGGATTCCAGATAACAATAATAAACTTAGTTGGAAAACATATTTTCCAAAGAAACAGGATGTTTAAGCTTAGAGGACATATGAGTAGCTAGGAAATTCATTTCCCAAAAGATTATCATGATGAGTTAGCTCACATCTATTAACTGTTTGAGATCACAAGAAATTAATACATAAGGCACAGTTACTTATCTCAGGGATATGGTACCACCGGGACTGGTTTCTGTCTGTCAGAAATAATCAGTAATTATGAAGACAATGCAAAATCAAATAAAGAAACTTTTAAAAATTACCCTGAAGGGGCATATGTGAAAGAGGTAATTAACTTTCCCCCCTATAAATAGAAGCCCAGGTGGCAGAAGATTGCCATTAAGTCTATTATGTAAATTCTCTCTCCTTGATATTTCAGTATCCATTTTTTTCTCTCAGTTTCATTGCCACTGCTTTACAGCAGACCTTCCCCATACAGCCTACCTGTATTCATTATTTTTATCTCATTCCATCATCCATACCACTACTGCTGTGATCTTCCTAAAGTATGAATCCAATCATGTCACCTCACTGCCTAAATCCATCTTCTGTGGGTCCCTGTAGCTTTCAAAATAAAGTCAAATATTAAACCCTAGCACTTAATGATGCTCACTGTCTGTCTTCTACCTGACTCTAGACTCATCTCCCACTGGTCCTACCTCTCTCATTCTTTAGACATACAAAGCTGCTCCATTCATTTATTCATTCATCGAGGAGCTATATAGTGAAAACATCCTATGAGCCAGGAAACATGTTAGGTACGGAGGACAAAATAGTGATCAGGATAGGCCTGGGCCCTGCCATCCTGGAAATTACAGACTGGTAAAGGATTCAGTCAAGCACATAGAACATTAGAAAACAATCCTAATCCCAAAGTGGTATCCAAGGAACTTGTACCTATTGCTACAAAGCAAATTATCCCATAACAGTGGTTTAAAACAATAGCAATCTTTTAATAATATTATCTCTGATGGTTCTGGATAAGGACTGACTCAGCAAGGTGGTTCTTATTCAGGATGTCTCATGGAACTTCAGTTAGACAGAGGCTGAGGTTGGATGTCATCTCGACTTCTTCCTCACATATTTGGGCTGGGAAGTCTTGAACAACTGGGATTCCCGGGGTGTCTCCCTCTGTCTCTATGTGTTTGCTTCAGCATAGCAGCTTCAGGAAAATTGGGCTTCTTACATGGTGACTCAGGACTTCAAAGGCCCATGTCTCAAAAAAAGAAATGGAGGAAGCTGCATCACCTTTTATGGCATATTCTCAGAAATCGTATCGCATTACTTCTGCCGTATCTTATTAATGAGGCAGTCCTCAAAGCTTTCTCAGCTTCAAGAGAAGACATAGACTCCACCTCTTGATGGGGGAGTGGTGAGGTTCTTGAAAGCCTGTGGTTCTGGAAACATTGTTACAGACATTTTGAAAAACACAAGCTGCCACAGAAATCTTTCTGGAAGAAGCATTTTGTTGCTTTATACTCTAATGCCTTCACAAATGCTATTCATACTTCTTAAAATGTCTCTTGTCTTCTCGATTACATTCATTGATACTCACTGGTAAAACATCTCAAATTTCTTTCTCAAGGAAAAGATGAATTCTTTGACCACAACTCCCCACATCATTAGATACCTATTGTCACCCATACCTCTCCCCATACCCTGCTTCCTTTACCTCATGTGCATAATCGTAGCCTTTTTGCAGTATATTGGTGGTAGATGATTTGACTTTATCACTAATCCATAAATTTTTTTGAAAGCATAAATCTGTTCAACTTTCCATCCTCAGGAGCTGACTTAGTATTTGATACATAGCAGGTACGTAAGTGAATTAAAGTGAAGATAAATCAGATGATTGTCTCGGAGATTCTATACCTGTGCATAGAAATGTTTGCTATACTCTTTTAGTTATGATTTAACGTGATCTAGATGGACAGTGGGAATAACAAATAATAAGGAAATAAAGAAAGAAAAGAGGAAGATGAAGGAAAGGAAGGAAGGAAGAAGGGAGGAAAAGAAGGAGGAAGGAAAGGAGGGATGGGTTTAGCCTTTTATATAAAAATTATATGCACTTATCCTGAGGTATAAGAATCATTTTACATGGAATCTATGGATAGAACAAATGGGGATGTACTGATAAAGTGCTTTACATATCTTTTAACCGGAAGGAGAAAGGAATGAACTGGGCCTCTACCATATGTCGGTTACTTAATTCCATTCACATCAAAGATACAAGTAGGTATTACCTTTATTTTGCAAATGAGTAAACTAAGTCTCAGAACATTAAAGTAATTGTTCTAAGACACAGTAGGTATTCAATTAATTGTAAATAATGGAACCAGGATACAAATTCACACATCTGAGTATAAAACTCATACTTTCTCCCATATTATTCCTTCAGTGAGCATCTGTAGCTGTTAATATTTAGTCTGAAATGAGGCTAGATCTCTATGAGGCCAAATGTCCACTCATTTGTGGATATCCTTACAGAGTTTTCATATTTGTCAAGAGAATGGTTGTCAAGAGGTATAGATAATAGTCTCTCTCTTCTCTTTTTGTTTGTTTGTTTACTCTTTCTCTTACATTCTTAGGTGCTAGAGTAAAGAAAAAATGCCTGAAAGACTAACAACACAATAGGTGAAAGACTAACAACACAATCCTAAGTGCAACTATTATTCATCTTAAGTGTTACCAGAGCCATTCTGGTCTAGTCCCATTGTCTTTCAACCACTTAAAAGATCTCATGTTTTTCAACCAGAGTTGTAATAAAACGTTAGAAAGATCAGGCAGTATTGTCTTATTTTTGACTGATTCCCTTAAGGCAACAGCACTATGATAATTAAAGTATAAACTTTCTGCACAGAAAATGGTAGAGAATTCGTCTGCATGATGCAGCTGCCCACCTGTAAGTGACATTCAGTCAGTTACCTTCTCTCTTTTACTCTTTCTAAAGACTGCAAGGTAATACCACCAAAGAATGGAAGAATAGGATAGCTCAAGAGCTTTTATAATGGTTATAATCAAAATACTAAATAACCAATCCAGGATGCTGTCTTTACATCTTTAGCATTGCTTATTAACAATTTATATATAGAAGAAAATGGGGAAAAGGAGATATCTTTTTAGATTTTTTTCCTCTTCATCAGCAAAGGCATAATTAATTTGAAAAAAAATTAAATATTTATAGAAGACAAACCCAAATGAGAATACATAGTTAATGCAACAGATTATATGAATTATTCCTAAGTTGAAAGACATTCCTATTATTAACTATTTGGGGTAATTCTTGTATCTACTTCTATGCATTAACAGAAGTAATTGAGACCAAGTATGTCAAACCTCTTTCATCTTGTTGTACTACCATCTTTTCCTGATGAAAAGATCATATTTCATTGTCATATTCCCATGGGAATAAATTACTTCAAGACCAAGAAGTCTTATGACCCCTTAGCATATTCAATATGGGGAAGGACAACAAATACTTGGGGAAGGACAACAAATGCACTCCAAAATTGTAAAGAGCCTGACTTTTACAAATTAGAACCATATTTTAATAGATGTAGTAGTTATGTAGAAGAATTTGGTGATTGTTCACTGATAAAATAATTGATCTTTTTAAATGTGAATAACCACTTTCTGTTTTTATTGTGGTTTTTAAGTGCAGATTTGACTATTCTGAATTTTCCAAAATCAGGATCCAGCCATTCTTTGTAAAAGAGTACTGGTGTCGATTGTATGGTATGTGAATATTTCTCAATAAAACTGAATTAAAAAAAAAAAGAGTACTGGTGTCTGTTTTTTTTAACAATATGAAGAATTCAACCTGCCACATCAATAAAGTAATTGCTCAAATTTCTTTTCTACTGTGAGCTTCTATTTTTTTTTCCTTAAAAACAGCCGTGAAATCAATGGACTAATTACCTTTCCAAAACCCTTGCTTCTGACTTTTCCACAAATGTAGCTACATGAAACAACCAGAAGAAACAGTCAATGAACTGATTACTGCTGAGTGCCATACTTCTTAGCTACTTGATCATAATTATTCTATTTCTATTGAAATGAAAAGAAATGCTTCTGTAGTTGAAAGCATGATTCTTGCCTCCATAATTTCAATTCTATTTCCATATTTACATATGAAGCTACAAGCTACCTTCAGGTAACTTGGCAATTATTTAAAAATGAGTAAAATTAATGAGAAACACCAATTAAGCTGAGTGTCTAGTAAAAGACTTATTTGGATGTAGTCCCAGATAATGCCCTTGCCAAATGGGAGGAAGGAAAATGAAGCAACCTGATTTCCAGTAAATATGGTTTGGTCCTGTAAAGTGAACTCAGTCAAAAATACTCCCTGAATTTATGGTAACCCAAAGCTGATACCAGTGATCAAAATGCAAATATAGAGGTGTGTGTGTGCATGCATGTGTGTGTCTATGTGTATAAGAATGCATAGAAAAATTTGATTAGGATACAAAACTCTTAACAGTACTTGTCTTTGGAGAAGGGGACATTCTTTCCATTTAAACAATTTTTTATTATTTCAATTTTTGTACCATGTACATGTACTATTTTTCAACTTTTTAAGCCTAATTTGAAAGTAATATTGTTAAAACTCAGCACAATTTTAAAACATAATTTTAAAATCTAGTTTTTGTTATAACTACCTTTTTTAATTCATTTTTTATTGTGAACTTTAACATATATACATAACAGTGATAACTTTCAAAGTACGATTTAACAAGTAGAGAATAAATTTCAAAGAATGTTATGGGTTATGGTTCCACAATTTCAGTTCTTTTCAAAGTCACTTTGGGAGCATAGGACCTTCTGAGACTCCAAAATAGTACAAACAGCATTTGATCACACAGCTAGCAAGAGGCAGAGCTAAGATGTGGAGTCTGGCCTATCTGACTCCAAAGCCCCCAATTTTGCCACTATGCAGGCAGGGTGGGGTTAAAACTTGATTTGAGAAGATGAAGGCCTTGCCTTTCAAATCCATGCCCCTCAACCTGTTCCTACCCTTATTTCAGATTAATTTAGGAAAGGAGGGATGAAAGCACTTTGGGATTAGTGGGAAGTAGAACTGTAAATTGTTTAGATATAAGTGTCATTTCTGATACAAAACGGTTTGTACCCTTAAAAAGGTGGACAATGTGTCCTCAGTCAGCCTCTGAGTATTGTAAACTGGTGAAGGATTCTCTAGGGTCTGGTTTCTGGTGACTCCCCGAACACCCACACAGCCACTGGTATTTGTTTTCTCAGAGTTGCTGGAGAGTGGGTAGAGGATGTTTCCCTGGGGAAGAGGGGGAGGCAGTTGTAATACTAGGGGCTGACTGGGTAAGTCCTTAGTTCAACCTCTATAGAGCTCCAAGTTTGTTTATCTGAATTGGGTACTCAGGGGATATCAGCAATTAATATTAGGCCATCATGTGTGTAGAAGAATGATGCTAGCTTGTGTGTGTGTGTAACAGAAAAGCTCTCACGAGACTGCAAATAGGTTTCATCTTTGACTGATAAATAGTGAGTTCCTGTGTTGAGAAGAACTCTGATACCACATCCAGGCTTGGTAGGAAACGGTGCTGTACTTGGTCAGTCAGCTCTGTGTAGGGCTAGGAGGCTGGGTGGCAGTATAATGGCCACATATTAGCAACTCTGAGTGCCACGGGGGGAAAAAAGGAACAGAATCATCAAAACTGATAAAGTTTATTGAAGGCAAGTTCTAATTCTTTCAGAATGCTTACATTAGCTTTGGTTTGGTGCAAGTTGAGTGGGTGGGGCTTTAAACACTACTTCCAATTTAACCAGAAAAGCCTGCTTTTATCTATTCTAATTCATGGGCCCTGCAAAATATTTCATTTGGAAATTTAGAAAGGGCATTCCACTACTTGACAATTAAAACAATAATAAAAATTTTGAAAATGCCTGAACCAAAAGAACCTTTGTTTCTTCCAGCTCTTAAATGCAAATCCATATGTCATTCTATCTGTGAACCTGGGAATAAATGCCCCTGCTTTTTCCACCTGACTCATTAAATATGAGAACGTAACTTTGGCAATTGAGGCCATTGCAGGCCTATTATAGCAGGTATAGAGCTGCTGACTATCTTTATGTGTAGGGTCATGTCTGGGAGGAGAGAGAAAAGAACTGAGGGTGCATTCGGTGTGTGAGACCGTGAAGAATGTGGCAGCTGCTGGAGGAGCTATGTGGGATAATTGAGCAGAACTGCTGAACTGAACTGCAAACTGTTTTTCCCTTTATTTTTCAGATGCTGGTATCTGAATATTGAATTTGGGCAGTTTATATACATGAACTGTTATACTAACATGATTTAACAGAGAGGTTTGATATAAGATTATAAAAAACACCAAGATGACTGTGGAAATCATTTATAAACATCATGCATCTCATCATAGTGCCCAGCATACATGTTTTAGCTTCCTTTGGCTGCTCAAGCAAATAGCATGCAATGGGTTGGCTTAAACAATGGGAATTTAATGGCTCATGGTTTTGAGGCCAGGAAAAAGTCCAAATCAAGGTGTCATCAAGGTGATGCTTTCTTCCCAAAGACTGGCATTCTGGGGCTGGCTGCCAGTGATCCTTGGTCCTGGGTTCCTCTGTCTCATGGCAATGCACATGGTGGCCTTTCCCGACCTCTCAGTTCTCTTCCAAGTTCTTTGAATTTCTGCTTCTTGCTCCCAATGACTTTCTCTCTCTGTGTCTGAATTTCAGTACACATATAAAGGACCCCAGTAGTAGGATTAAGACCCATCCTGATTGAGGTGGGCCACACCTTAATTGAAATAACCTCATCAAAAAGTCCTCCTTACAATAGGTTCACCTTGTAGTAGAATGGATCAAGTTTAAGAACATGTTTCTCTGGGGTACATACAGCCCTAAGCCACTACAACAATAAATAATTTTGAGTGAATGAGACAATAAAGGATGATTATATAAATCATCATCTAGTCCATCTCAGTAGAAATCACATTTATTCTTCAAGGGCCAGTTATTTCCCTTAAAATTGTGCTTTGGTTTGGAGCCCTACACACATTAAAAAGGTAAAAAGAGATTGGATTAGAGTCAGAAAACATAGGTCGATGTTCCAAGTGGTAGATATTAGCGGGCCCAGGTCTTTACTCCCAGCTTCCTCTTGATTCTGTGTTCTGGGTTTGAACATATAATATGCTTTGGCTAGTAGAATGATATCAGAGGCTTGAAAAAGCCCTTGTGTGTTTCTGCTCATTGTCTTGTTCTCTTCTGCCATTGCCATGAGAACATGCCCAGGCTCATTAGTTGGAAGACACATGATGTAGATTTAAGTCTCTCTAGTCATTCTGGCCAAGGCCATCCTAGATCAGCCGACAGTCAGCTAAATCCCAGGCATGTGAGTAAGCCCAGCCGAGATCAATAGAACTGCTTACATGACTGCCTCAGATGTATGAGTAATAAATGTTTGATTTTGTGTGCAACTGAGGTTTTGTAGTTGGTTGTTATGCAGCACTAGTGTAGCAATAGATTACTGATACATTCCAGTTTCAAAATTACTGCTTGATGTATCTTGGGTCAGACTTATATTTTTGCAAGCCTCAGTATATTCAGCTATAAAACAGAAATAATAATAATTTCCCTTCTTGCCTCATCAAGTTATTGTGGTTTAGATCAAATTAGAGAATGTGACAATTATGTAAAAATTCTTTTTAAAAAAGTAAAGTGTGCTCCAAATTCAGTTTATTTTTATTTATTTTATTATGTAGCAACAGCCATGTAGTGTAATTTAGTGATGATCAGAAGCTTTTCTTTATACCTTGTGCACATCCAGGACATTTCCCTCTCTCCTATATGACAAGTGGCAAAAGCAAACCACAGCTGTGGAGTTTTCCCATCTTCTGAGAGTCAATGACGTTTCACCATATGTTGGAATTGTTGCCAAAGTCAGCCTTTGAATAATGATCTGCTCATCAGGCAATGGTAATTGTTGCAGTAATTCCATCTGGATCCATTTTAACCAGCAGCTTCAAAACTTTTTCCCATAAAGGGCCCTTTTCATTATTTTTGGATGTCAAAGAGTCACCAATGCCAATTAGAGCTTCTGATCCACCTGAGACTATGCCATCCCTGCATTAAGATTTCAGCACCAAACAAAGGATATTAGTGTTTCCATTAGTTTTTCAAGCACCCTTTTGGCTAGTTGTGCCATTTTAATTAGATTTAAAAATAATTAAATATATTAAAATATTGAAAAAAACCTCAAGGAGCTATATTACTACTTCCGTTTAATTCTTTGGGGATTCAGAGTTTGGGATCCAGAGCTATAGACACAATTTTTCACTGTTCCCTTTTGGGATTAGGCAGGGCTGTTCTTGTATCTAAGAAGAGTAGAATAGAATTATTGAGTTTTAGACCTGCAAGGAATTTTACAGAAATCTCACTATGCACATAAAACGACTGAGGTCTTAAGTCATTGAATGACATTGGATAGATTACACAATTAGTGAGATAACCAGGCAGAATTATAACCTAGGCCCTTTGTTTCTTTCCACTATTTAATGCCACTTTCAGAGGCACTAGAAGTGGGTCTCAAGGCTGTTTCTCAAGATGCTGTTAGCTGTTATCTGATATTCCACCACTTTAGAAATGTATTTACTAAGTTGTTCCAGTTTGCTAATGCTGCCATTATGCAGAATACCAGAAATGGATTGGCTTTTATAAAGGGGATTTATTAGGTTACAAATTTACAGTTCTAAGGCCATAGAAGTGTCCATACTAAGGCATCAACAATCAGGTACCTTCACTGAAGAAAGGCCGATGGCATCCAGAAAACCTCTGTTAGCTGGGAAGGCACGTGGCTGGTGTCTGCTGATCCTTTGCTCTGGGATTCTGGTTTCCAAAATGGCTTTCTCCAAAATGTCTCTGGGCTTGTCTCTCTTAGCTTCTTCAGCTCCTGTGCATCTAAGCATCAGGGGTCCTCTCTTAGTTCTCTGGAACAAACTCTAGGCTAGCCTCTCCAAACGTCTCCAAGCATCTCCAAGTGTCAGCTCTTAGCTTCTCTCCAAAATGTCCTGCTCAGCTGCTCTGAGCTCCTTCTGTTTGTGAGCTCTTTTGTAGGACTCCAGTGATTAAATCAAGACCCACTCTGAATGGGCAGGGTCCATGGAAATAATTTAATCAAATATCTCTCCCACAATTGATTGAGTCACATCTCCATGGAAACACTCAATCAAAAGATTCCAACCTAATCAACAGCAAATCTGCCCCCACAAGATTGCATTAAAGAATATGGCTTTCGGGAGAACATAATATATCCAAACAGACACATAAATTCTAATCTCTAATTTTTGAAAAAACAAAACCAAAATGTGCTGTGTCCATAAATGATATGTCACTTTAGACTCTTTAATAATCATTTCCCTTCAGAATGAACAATAGACCTGACTTCTATGACTGTAATTTTCCAGCTTCTCTGGTTCTTTTCTTTGCATGGGTTTGTTATTTTTCCTGCTTTCCATTAAGCCATTCACTACACCCCTACCCTCAAGCCCCACCATCTCCACCCCCACCCCCACCCCCCACCATCACACCACACACAGCAGATTCTCTCCTTAGTTTGATGTTTTGCTTATGCATTTTTCCTTGGCCACTCCATCTGTTCCCATGCCCTCTCACCTTTCTTTACCTGGGGAAATTTCTAATGAATTTTCAACCCTGGGTAAACACTGTCTCCCAAAATGCATTTGAGCATTCCCAACAACCTGCTAAATGCCTACAACTGGAATTCTGTGGACACTGCCAGCTCAGCTGATTTACGACCAACATAGCCATCATGCTCCTTTTCTGAAAATGAAATCTTCGTTCTCCCATCTCTCAGGCTTGAATCTAATGTGTCAGCTGTGAATAGTTGCTCCCTCCTGCCCCAAACATCCGACCTGTTGAGAAATTCTTCCTTGGCCACAACCTGAACCACAAGATGATCTCCTCAAACCTAATTAATGACAAATTCCCATCTAGTTGTGATATCTGTGATCTTCCTTCCTGCACTTTGTCTAAAACATTTCTTTCATATTGATCTTACAAAAACATTACAATGTCATTTAACAAACTCCTACCAGTGCCCAAATTGAGACCTTAACTGTCTCTTTGTGTCTCAGTAGGAGAATTAAGGGCATGCATTTCCTGGCCCCAACCTCTTTCCTATCTTACTTACCATTCATTCAAAATAGTGACTCTTTACTTCTTTTAATCTTTATCAGGATTGGCAAACTATGGCTTGCAGGTGAAATCCAACCTGTAACCACTTTTTGTTTTCTGCAGCTGAGTGATTTTGCATTATTAAATGATAGAAAAATGGTGATGAATGCACAACTATATGATGATACTATGAACAACTGGTTATACACTTTGGAGGATGGTATGTTATGTGAATATATCTCAATAAAATTGCATTTAAAAAATAAAATAAATGATAGAAAAAATATCAAAAGAGTATTTGAGGATGTCAGAATTATTCAAAATTCAAATTTTAATGTCCATAAAAAAGTTTTTATTGGAACAGTCATACTCATTTGTTTGTGTATTGTCTGTAATTGCTTTTGCACTTCCAAGGCAGAGATGAGCAGCTACAACTGGGATTATATGGCCCACAAAACCCTAGATATTTACTGTCTGGAGCCCTTTACAGAAAAAGTCTTCAATCCTAATCCCATGTCTCTGTGCCAGTCTCTAAAATACCTCTGTGCTCATATTCATGCCATTTATCCTTATTAAGAAAAAGTATTCAAAGTTTAGAAACAAGACAAAAGAATGGCTGCGTATCCTTTCAATGTCATAATGAAACGTTGCTAACCAGGCTCACCCAAGGATTACTTAATTCCCTAGAGGATGGTACCATTGTTTGATTTACTGTTCACTACTGATCAGGACTCAGGCTTTGAAGTTATATGTTAACATGTAAATTTCTATTTAGGAGGAAAATCTACTCCAAAGGTAACAGTTTTATTGCCCGGTAGGATATTAATTTTTAGTTATCTGCAAATTCACTCCAGCATTCCTTTGATTTACTGACTGACTATATAAATCTGTTTTTTAAATTCTCCTTTGAACCAGTTTTGCCATCCTGCTGGTTCTCTCATTAATGAGTTAAATCTTGGACTCAGGCTCCTTCTTTATTTGTATGAGGGTCATGTTTTTAACATTTTGAAAATTATACTTTTGACACAGAGTTTGTAATTCCCCGGGTACATCTCAAATCTTGGCCTTCAAGTCCCATGTCAAATGGCACCTATGTAGCCTTTGTTGAGAACACTAGTTTAAATCCATCACTTTCACAGAATTTTATCTTGTTAACTGATAAATAATTTATCTAATAGACCCTAAGATCCTTAAAGTCAGTGAGAACTCTCAAAATGCCTTGGCCATTGTAAAAACTCAACAACTGTTTGTTGAATGAATGAGTTTACAGTGCTTTTAAAAGTGAGATTGTTGTGGGGAGGCGGACCACCAAAATGCCACCATGTTACAAGGGAAAGAATAGAGAAAAGAGTGCAGGGCAACAATACAGAGCATTTTAAGTGTTTGTTTGGCATAGGTTAAGTAGAAAATTAGATAAAGAAGTGTCCCCAGTTGCAGTGAATCAAGACAATGATAAATTGCCTGCATTTAGAGTATTTGGAGTTTTCCTCTTAAATGTTAGAGAGAACTCTTGAGTGTGATAAGACAGGTCTCAGCCATGTAAATATAATTGCTAGCTTCTTGTATACTGAATGTTGATGTAGCAGATTCCCAATGTGCATACAACATTGAAGAGTAAATTGGCTCTGCCTTCATTTCTCCTTTATTTAGAGGTTGTTTAATCACTGCAAAATAAATGGAGGCCCCATCAAAACCTCAGCTTAGATATACTTTCTACTTAGTAGTTCTAGTAGATATCTAAGATATTCTAATATTTACTTGAATATCTAGTATATCCTAAATTGTTTTTGCGTGTTTTTTTCTAATATTAACTACACAAATGACCTTGGAAAATTTTAAGATATTGACAAGCATGCAGAGAAGAAAAGCTACCCATAATCATACCTCTAAAACACTTCCTAGTTAATGTTCATTGACAAGCCTTTGAAGTATGCATCACTATCCCTTCTTTGGTGATGATGAAATTTTGTTCAGCTTGTATTCTAATGATTTCAAGATTATGGTGCTAGAATCATAGCATTTGAGAAAGCATATGAACCAAATCATGGTAAATACAAGATAACGTGATTTTAATAGTTGTGTTTTTTAGAACCTCCACTCTCCTTACTCTCCAGTCAACTACCATGTGGTATGCAGCTTTCAATGATGGCCTTAATGATCTCCACCTCCTAATATTCACACCCTTGTGTCATCCCTTCCCCTTGGGTGTGGGATGGACATAGTAACCTAATAACTTCCTCCTTGCTGGTAATACTTCTCTCTCTCTCTTGCCAGCTCAGCTACCTTGCTTTGATGAAGCAAACTGCCATACTGGAAAGGCCCACATGGCAAGGCACCAAGGACAATTTCTATTGCCAGTGGGGAACTGAGACACTCAATCCAATCCTACAAGGAACTAAATCCAATCAGCAACCACGTGAGTGAGCTTGGAAGCAAATACTTCCCCCAGTTGAACCATCAGATGAGATCGCAGCCCCAGCCAATGTGTTGATTTTACTTCTGTGATAGACCCTAAAGTGGATTCCACAGAAACTGTGAGATAGTAAATGTGTGTTGTTCAAAGCCTCTAAGTTTTAGAGTAATTTGTTATATGGTGATAGATAACTAATACAGTCTCCCACACACAAACTTGGTTGTGCTCCTATTCCTCTACTCAATATAGTCAACATTCAGGCTCATCCCTTCTTCTAGTAAGCTGTTTCATAAAAACTAAACTGATAGATTCATTTAAATATTAGTGTTAATAACTGATAAAAGGCACTCTTACTTCATCCAAGGTATTGGGATTATAACTGAACATGGGCTTTCAGACTAAGGAATTGAATCTGCAAGGCTGGACTTTAGGGCAATGGATTTTTATCTTACCCTGTCTGAGGGTCAAATTGCAGTGGGGTAGCTAAGGTCTCAGGGTGGTGTGTTTCACCTAAGGGACAAATGACTGGTTGCTCTAGTGTCATAGAGAGTATTGTACCTGGGAGTCCATCTCATTTTCTATGTTTAGGATAAATTGGACTTGTTCCACTGGATTACTTAAAGACTACAAACTAATTTTAGGCTGATGGTCAGGGCAGGAATTATCTATCAAATTTGGAGTGAGCATTTATAGAATTAACATGTACTGCTTGGAGGCCCCTAGTGATATGAAGTGCAAATCCCAGTAAAGGATCATCTCTGCCATACCAGGTCAATTTTGAAGTCTTCTAGGCACTCCTCATTTCATGTATGCATGCAGTCTTGGACTTGAATTCAAGAAATTTATTTTTATCAGGAACTATTGCAATATCATATTGGTTTCATAGAATGTTGCCACTTAAAGAAATATTGGAATTCATTCCTGTGGAAATCACCCACAATTTATGCTATGAGATAAAAATTACTTCAAATTCTATTTTATGTACTCATATTATAATAAGGAGCCTGTAATGTTGAATTTATATCACATTTTGCATATATTAAAATGTGTTTTGGAGAATTTAATAGTTGAATGTATATTACTTGTCTAAAAGAGACAATTTAATGACTCAAAACTATATTTTACTGAATCCATGTGTGTTCGGATAGATTTGGCAAAAACGATACATTTAAATAAGCCTCATAAAATTCTCGAATTGGGAAATATATGTAAGTCTATAAACAGTGCAAATGCATGAACATAGTGAATAACTCTGATTCTAAGAAACTACCTAATATTTGCTTGAAGCACATTATATAGCTTATTATAAAATATGTGCACGCTTTAAAAGCCATGTAGGACATGAGAAAATTATATGTTTTGATCTGTACCAGAAAAGGCCACCAAATACTAACATTCCATTTTCCATGGTATGGAGTTGTCAATGAGAGGGCGCTGCCCCAACCAGGAATGGCATTTCCCACGCCCTGTTGAATCCAGGTTTTGCACTGGGATCAGTATGGTGTAAGTTGTGGTGTATTGCTCAGACCCCTTCAAATCCAAAGGATTTACTCCCATAGCTACTGGGAGGACTACGAGATGCTAATCCTCAACTATATCAGTCTCAAGAAATTGCCTTGAGCTGGAGCAAGCTGCCTTGCCCAATTTCACACTCCTCCCCCAGGGGCAGCCTGCATCCAGTATCTAGTCTACACAGGACTTCAAATGACTAGCACCTTGTCACAACGTGGGACCACTCTAAAAATCATCCTAGCTTCACTGCTTCCCCTGGGTGTTTGTTAGCTGAGGTTTCTATTGGAATTGCCTCACAGCTCAACTTCTCCCATGCCCAACCCTACTGTCTTCCCTTCCTTTCTATAGATGTTGATTCCAATAACACTCCCCAATAGAATTCCTCCATGTTAATCTCCATCTCAGAGTCTATATCCTGGAGAACTGAAACCACCACACACATTCTAATAGAATATGTTTAGACAGGATGAATGTCACTTCCAGGTCAGTGCCCTTATGAAGCAGGAGGAGCTTCTATACAGTTTTTTCTTCCATCTTCCAGCTGGATGCAAAGGACTCCAAGGCCCTGGGAAGTGATGGCCCCACAAGATGGAAGGAGCCTTTGCCTTGTGGAAGGCTTTGGGATTACCAGACACATTAGCATTAGATTTATAAGGGAGAAAGAAAAAGACCTCTATTGGAATAAGTCACTGAAATTTGGAGGTTTGTTTGTTATATTATCTAGTATTACTCTAAAAATACAGAAACTGGCCCCTTGACATTGGTTGCTACTGTCAACCTAAATATGTGTCTCTAGTTTAGCAAGCAGTTGGAGTGTATCCTGGAAGCTGATATAGGTGGCTGTAAAGAGGGAGCCCCACATAATGCAGTGGCAAACATTGGGTGAAAGTGTTGCCTGTGATACCTCAGAAGGAAAGTTAAGTTCCTCCTGAGCCAGTAGCTGTAAAGGAAGAGGTGGGAAAACATAACATTAGCTCGTATGTCAGTTATCACTTACCGTGTTTAATCAATATTACACAAAATAATTGAGCTCAGGCAAGAACTGGCTCATTTGAGAGCAGAAATAAAAGGGAATAGAGACTTGAGAAATTTGGAGCCCTACAGGAGCTACTGGAGCTAAAAATAAAAGATAAAGCTAAAGAAAGTGTGAGCAAAAAAAGGCCCATTTGGACTTCCCATTAAAATGGAGGGACTGAACCATGCAGCAAAAATCAGATTATGAGTGTTTCCTTACCATCCACATCTTTTCTTTTAGATGGTCTCAACATAGTCATGTTTAAATTGAGAGAGTAGCAAGGGGATAAGGAAATAAAGAGAGATCAGGATTGAAAATTTTGTCTAGGAAAGAACTTTAAGTATGGTTACAAGCACATGCTATTGACTAGAGAGAGCATTAGACTGTAAATCTAAAGACAGGGGTGGAGCTAATGAAGTGGTCAAAGGTATTGTATCACCAGGGAGACCTTCAATCCATGAGGGGGAGGGGTGCTTTAATTATTCAAAACTTAAAACTACCTGCAAGCTCCTAAATTTATGCAACATGATGGCAGCAGTAAAAGAAGTGCAGCCCCCAACGAGGGCCCAGTTCCCAGTGATTATGTTAGATGAGTCCATCAAGGATAATTGATAAGAAAGATCCTCCCGGGGGGTGGAGTCAGTGGACATAAAGAACAATGGATAAGGTAGTTCTACCTGGAGAAAGAATCAGGGTCTAACCAACGAAGTTCACTCACTTTGAGGGTGGAGGACTGGAATCTTTACAATATCTGTCTGCCAGGATTTCAGAATTGTTATAAACCAGTAACCTCTGGGTTTCTCATTCTTCTCTTTTTCAAATATAATTTTTATTGTTGTTTTCCTGTCCTTGTTCTACTCCTATATCCTAGAGAAAAGGATGGGGCACAAAACTTGTATTTTATTCCATAGGTCTCTAGACCATAAGAAGACACATCCACACTTGATGAAGAGGGTTGACTCATCAACCAGCTATCTAAGACTTTGAACTGAAGGCAGAGACTGGATGGGAATTTGGGTTGGGCAAGCACTTTTTACATGTGGGGAAAAGGGTGTGCAGGAATATGTGGATAGCAGAGAGGCCAACTCTGGTGGATGGGTGGTGGCCTATCAAATATTGGGGCTCCCCCTTCCATAATATTGAGTTATTGCTGACATGGGCTGCCCAGCCACAGTTTACATATTTCTGATCCACTCACTTCATATGTTACCAGTTGAGTAGTTTGACCAATGGAGTATGAGTAGAAGTGATATATGTCACTTCCAGATGGGTCCTTTAACAATTGGGTGGGCTGGGTACCTGCACACTCATAGACAGTCTGAGGCCTAAGGAATGGTAAAGCTACAAAATGGAAAAAAAACAAAAACAACCCAAATTACCATTGAAACTGTGCTCCTAGCTGAACAACAGCTGGAAGAAGGCTAAGAAATTATTTATTATGTGCGACTACTTCATCTCTGGGTACCACAGACCATGGAGTTAGGAAATCCTGACTGTAACTCCTAGTTACACCATTTACTAATCTTGTCACTCAGAGAAAATTAGGTAACTTACATGAGACTTTTCTTTCTCAACTGCAAAAGGGTGCTATAATACCTTCTTTATAGGGTTAAGGACTATCCAAGATATTACATTCAAAATACCTAGCACATAACCTAGCTTTAATTTCTCCTGCTCCTAAAATTTAATTAGATTATAAAATTGGTTATATTAAGTTAAACTGATTATAAATAGAAACTCAAAATTACAGTAGATTGAACAAAATGAAACTTTTTTCCTCACATGAAAATAGTTCAGGGGTATCCAGAATTGGCTGGATTGGCAGAGACTGAGCCACCTTCTGTCTTTCTGCTCCTCCATCCAATGGCAAGCGACTGGAACATCTTCCAACTGAATCAGATCCAACTAAGGAATCATTTCAGAAATCCCTCAAAAGTCTTCTACTTATATCTCACGGGCCAAATTATTAGCCATAGGACACTTAACTGTAAGGGAAGCTAGAAAATGTAGTCTTTTGGTGGGGATTATTACCGCCCCAAGTCAAACCAGGATGTTGTTAGTAAAGAAGAGGGCGGAAAAGGACATTTAGTAATGAACTAATAGTCTTCCACAGTAATGAATTGAGGGAATGTACATCTGATTAAGTTCTGGGGGTGCTCTCCCAGTTGCAGAGACATCTATCGATTCTTTCTCAAAAAAAAAAAAAATGTTTCTTGGACACCTACTCTGTGCTAGGCATTTTTTCTGGGCATGGAGTATGGCAATGAATTAAATTAAGTTTCTTACATTCTAGAGTGGCTTATATTTTGGTTGCATTTATACCTAATAACATTCTGAATTCTTACACAGTACAATAAGCATGGAGACTTTTAATTTGGAGCACTGCACCCCCATGCCCATGGAGTAGACTTGGCAATTCCCAGAGAAACTGTAGATTCCGATTCCATGTGATGCTCAGATCCATTTTGGCCCATTAAGTCAACCTTCATATTTGTCACCATCCACCTATTCTTAATTGGTATCTGTAGATTTCTTTGCATTTGTTCATAGATTTGCAAATAAATATTTCTAAAGTTTGGTAAATGTCACTTTTCCTTGAATTGCACAGATTCCTCAGAACAAATTGCCAGGGTGGATTACTCCCGCAAACCTCTGCCAACGTTATTCATAATCCATATTTACTTTAAAAATCACCCACAGAATGACACGACTGAGCCCAATTTCAAACAAAACCTTGTATTTGATCTGTATGAATGCAGACTTGAGCCACTTTCCTTAATGGTGTCTCAGTTTAACTGCAATTGTATTTCATTTGGGGCACACATGGCGTTTTGCTAAGACTTCTAGCAGCACAGCTGCTTCTAGTTCAGTTGATAATATGTACTTCTTGGTGGAGGGGTTCAGAGAGTCTATTTAGTTGTACTTTCCAGTGCTTGCTGCCATGTACAAACAGCCAAGTATTGAAGGATCATCTTTTCCTCTGTGAGGTGCTGATTTGCATATATAAACATTCTGTGGATGCTCAGCCAAGTTGCGGCTTAGTGGCTACTGTTTAAGCACATATTTGCATTTGAAAAAAATGTTGTGAAAAGGAGGAATATATACTTGATCAAAGAAATGCTAATGAGAATTTAACATAGCTTCTTTGACGTTTCCATCCTTGTTCAAAGGGTTAGTACGGCTTCTTGGCTCAAGAACTCTATCCTTTGTTCCTAGTTCTGGGGACTTCAGGTGAGAAATCATTTAACTCCATGTTCCACAGAATCTTTTTTTATCTAGGGAGTGATTCCTGGGATCTTTGCTAAATGGAGGTTTCGCACTAGATCATTAGCAGTGAAGCCAAACCTCAATGTAAAGCCTCCCTATAAAAATAGCTCCTTGTCCTTCTCTTACAAGCAGAGCAAGTGAGTTTTGATTAAAATAAGAAAGAATCCTTGTAGGAAGGGCGAGAGGAAGGAAGAGAGGGTTTTCTGTTTGTGTGCTTTGTTTTGTTTAAATTTGGTGTTAATAATGAGTATTTAAGGTAGACAGTTTGGTTCAGATGCTGAAGGCAGCTGCAGACTTCCTGCCTCTTGAAGGCCAACCATTTATTCCGTGTTGTGGAACCAGGCACTCAGCTCTGAATAGAAGCTTCGGCAAGCTCTGGGACTCGCTTTAACCAATAGAATGTGGGGAAAGTTGCCCTGTTCCAGTGAGCGGTCTACCCCTTAAGAAGGCCTGGCTGCCTGAGGTTTTGCTCTTTGGGGAACCTCTAGCTCTCATGTAAGAAGTCTACTACTCAGGTGGAGAAAACACATGGAGAGACCATGTGGAAGAAGTGGATGAAAGAAGCCCTGAACTACATGATAAAAGAGACAAGCCCCAGCCATCTTAACCTCCCAGTTGAGATTCTAGATGATGCCAGTCCCACCTGCAAGCTGACGGCCACAGTATGAGACCGGCAAGACCAGCAGAAGAACTGCCCAGGATCCCGGGCGAGACAATAAAATAGTGGCTGTTTTTTAGTTACTCAAAGACTGTCCAGAGGTAGCCAGAAATGGCTCATGACTGAGCCTTCGTCTATCTTTTTGCTCCTCCATCCTCGCACTGGCTTTCATCTTGATGGTCCAAAATGGCTGCTGGAGGGTTAGGATGTTAGTTAGTCTGTCACCTTTCCTACAAGGTGACAAGAACATTATGGTCTTCTTGACCACGTTTAATAATTGTCAGTGTTTGAGGTGGTTTGTTACACAATGAGAGAGAGAGAGACAGAGAGAGAAATCAAAGCCCTTCTTCCCAGCCTCTCCACACGTTTCTCCTTCCCAACTCTTTCCTTGCACACCTTGGAGAGGCAAGAGGTGAGAAACTATTGCATAGGTTCTTGCCCCAGTTTGTGCCCATTACACATCCATCTTTGGCTTTCCAATCTCCCTGGCTCCCCAGAACCTCATAGACCCTGACTAGCCCATGGCCCTGATAGATCAAGTCCATAAGCTGTGTGTGTTTGTTTGGTTTGGTTTTTCTTAAGCTGATTTGGTGAAATGCTTAGATATTTGAGGCTAAATTATCTTCAATAAAACCTATTATGGGAACCCAGGCCCAGGGCCTTCCCCAAGTGCTTTGAAGCCTGTGCACACAGCAGCTTGCTTGACCTAGGACAGTTAAGGTTTGACCTACTTTCCTTGTAGGATCAGGCCTCTGGCGTTAAATGTAATCTATAGTTTACCTCCCTCTTGAAACTACCTCCTCCCTGAAACTCCAGAGATACTATTATCTACAAGATAATCTATAATCCTCCCCTCTTCCATGTTGACTACAACAGATCCCTCCCTATGTCACAAGACCCCCGCTCTTCTCACACCCATTTGAATGTCTTTGCCCTAACCCTTATAAACCACTCCCTGGCACCCTCTGCTTTTGTGGAGTATCTTCACGTTGAGCTCTGAACCTGCTGCCGCTCAGAGCAGCTACTGAATTCAGGGTAACGTTACCGACTTCCCACCATGTAGGTAAGCCCAAAATCAAAGCTCATGTCTCAGAACGTGTCCGATGCTTTCCTTAGACCTTCGGCTGCAAAAGCCCCTTGGGCTATGACACCCATTAAAGACCTTCCTGAATATCAGTGATAAACTACAACTCAAACATGTTTATTGAGGGGGGGGGGGGTGAAATCAAACACATCAACATATTTCCATTTAATCAAACATATTTCCATTTAATATTAAGAAAACCAAAATTCTTTAATCTGATCCCCATCTGCTTTCAATAATACTAGCCACAAATATATTTTGCAATGCCAAATATATTACTTCTAACCTGTATTCACAATGCCCCAGCCATAGTGGACTTCCTCAAATACACCAAGCTCATTCCTATCTCAAGATTTTTTTATTAACCAGCTCCTTTGGCCTGAAAAGTTGTTAATTCCAAATCTTTTCCTGTTTCCCTCTCTTGATTCTAGGTTCAGTCATAATTTCATCTCTTTCAAGACTTCTGTAACCACCCTATGTAAATTTACCTCCCCACACAGTCACTTCCTATCACATCTCCCCAGTTGATATTGTCATTGCATGCATCAGTGTCTGAAATGTTCTCTTTGATCTGGGGACTTGCCTACTCTGTTATCCTCTAGCAGAGAGTAAGAACCATGGCTTAGGAACATTGTCTGATTCTCCAGTTTGTCCACAGCACCTAGAACAATGGCTGGCATGAGGAAGGGAGGGAAGGAGGGAGGGAGGGAGAGAGGGAGGGAGGGAGGGAAAACAGATGACCTAAACAGAGTAAATAGTTGCTCTGCTCTGCCAGAATCTCAAAACAAGCCCTAGAAACGTTTTTCCGGTGCCCTTTTCAACAGGTGTATGAGGTATACAATGTTTAATTCCATTTTTAAACATCACTAGCTCAAATCAATAGATCCTAATGTGTACTGAGCATATTTAACCAAAATCAAGATGCAATGTTAATCAGAAGGTGAAATTTCAGGTTATCTTCTAAAAGGAAAGCCATTAAAATGCTTAAGGAAGTCAGCTGCCCAAAGCAGAGGTACAGATGGATGACTAAGTTTTGTTAACACCCATATTCCAGACAGGGAGATCAAGGTGCGACTATATTGTCATATCTAAAACTTTACTATTTCATAGGAGAGTGAGGGGCATCTGGGAGTCCAGAAAAAGGGAACACCAAAAGTCAGAATTTATCTCTGTCTGTGTAAGGAAGAAAATATCCAGAATGGAGGCTAAAAATAGCAGCTGTACCTCAGTGGTGGAAAGGGATGCTTCCTAACTTAATGACACCTGCCATTTGGAACTTTCTACTAAATTTCCTTTTATATGATTCCACATTTCATAAACAAACTTCTGATTACGACTTGGCTTTCCTACAATGTGACAAGAACATTTTGGTCCTCTTGACCACTCTTAATAATTGCCATTTGGTTTGAAGACAATATCTTAAATCCTGGCTAGCATGAGTCTGTCCAAGAGGGAATGATCATTCCTAGGTCTGTTAACAGATCTGGACTTAGACAACTCAGGATCAGACCTTCAGATCATTTAACATGGAGGCCCACCCAAGTACTAAGCTGGTGGTCCTTTCCTGAGGTGCTCCTTGCATCTGTGCACAATATCTCAAAAAGGTTGAATCCTGTAACCACAATACAGACCCGGGACTGTGTTGATGTGACAACCCACCATCGCTTAGAGAAGGGATGTTCAGAATATTAGAGGAAGGGGATGAACACATATGTCCACACTATGTGTGTGAGTGTGTGTATGTGTGTGCATGTTTGTGTGTGTTCAAGGTGCATGGTCAAGGTTAATTTTCATCTTCCTTTTTTTTAAAGACAGATATTAGAATTAGACAGATGGAACAATGAGGAGGACTCTATATTGTTAGTTTATGACATTATAAGAAAAAAATTAGAATGTGTCGATATATTTGATAAATCAATGTTATGTACCACAAGTTGGGGGGTGAAAGAGTGAGACATTAAAGGGTAGACTTTTTTCTATGGGTTAATTTTTTGTTGCTGTTTTTATTGATCTAAATGTTCTTTTTCTTTTCCAAATAAATGCCTACAATCTTTTTTTTGAGCAACTGCATCCACCTTCTCTTGATTTTGGCAATTCCCTTAGGTACAACCTAATACAGTAATAACTGCAAACTTGTACACGAATGCTCAAAATATAGAAGAACTGTGTATCATTGAGAAGCAGTAAGACTTACCATGGGTATAGGAACATCTGTGCTATAGCAGAAATTGGATTTTCATTTTAATGCCCTTGGCCTTTTGGAAGGAATGTTTTACAAACTTAAAAAAAAACCCAAACACTTCTTTTCTGAAGCAGTTCAGTATTTTTTTCATGCTCCGTAGTACTGCAGAAATGATACCTGATGTCTAAAAATGTGATTTTTTTCTAGTTTTCTAGTCACAAGTCTTGTCACCAGTAAAGAATGCTTACGTTTCAGTTTCTATATTTTCTCATAATTAGAAGAAGTTTATAGAACCTCATTAAAAACCATTTACTGGATAATACTTAGAAAAGCATATATGAAAATCCCTGCATCTTCTCTGGAACTATTACCTTCTTACATGATTTATCTTCTCATTTAAATATTCAGGAGCTATTCTCAGCCTTATAGATACTGCTCTGTTTCCAAACCAGACCAACTCACGATCACATTTATAGATTTCAAAGCTGGGTAGTTACAGTAAGAACAGGTACATTATATGGGCACTTCTATATCTATTTTTAGTATGAACAAATATTAACCAGCACATAATTTTCATGACTATCTTCTTTCTCATACATTTTCTAATATTTTAGCCCAGACCTACATTCACTAACAGGCAAGTATACATAGAACATTTTATCAATTTAAGAACAATCTTTGTATATTAGTTTTGATGTCATACATATTTAATAAGCATGGGCTGCTGTTAATTTGTATTAATATTCTTAACTTTAGAAAGTAAATACCATTTTAGACTGAAGCATGAAGAATAAAAATTCTCCCAAAGACAAAAAGGTTTTCATATTTTTCCTGTAATGAATGTATGCATCAAATGGCAAACCACAATGTTAATTCTTTCTAGCATTAAACTAACAAAAATGGATCTTCATTTTTCTTTTCAGGATCTACTGTCATTGAGTAAAAGAAGTTTGCATACGCAACTTATTCACATTGCTTTATTTTCTATTGTTGGTGGTGATGGTGTTTATTTCATACAGAAAAAGTATTTCAAGTCATCATATCCTTGTGTTTAACCAGTGAAAAAGTAATCTTGAAAGAAAACATTTTACAAACTGGACACATACCCTGTTTATTTTCTCTGAAAAGTTGCACTCCATAAAGCAAGTCCATTTTTAAACCTTTTCCAAATATTATACAAAAATATCATATGCACGTAATAAATTTATCCTTAAACATCCAACTTTTTTGAAATTTAAAGCAGTCACACCAGAAGTTATAATTGCTATTTTAAATCTAAACAGAGAACACCTTGTGCTTATACAAACTGCTGTTATCATGTGCTCATATACTCTTTACATGGATTCTGGTAAATATCCTCTGCCATTATGCATTAGATTATGTAAAAAAAAAAAAGTATAATCAGTGTAGAACTTGCCTATTTTTTCAACAATATTCTTTAACCATCCTCATCTATAGTTGCTTATATATATATATATACTTTTTGGAAAAAAATTTAAGGCAAGTGCAATCAAAATTACAAAATCACTACCTCTATTGCTAACATATGCAGCATTCATATCTACTGAGTGATCTTCTTTCTTCTTAACGATGAAAGTACAAAATGCTAAGTATGTTACACTTGCTACAGTCAACTATGCAGTCTTACCTATGAGCCATAGTTAAAATCTTTAGGGATATCAACACAAAAGTACATTTTTCAAATTCTCCACCAGCAGGAATCACTACTATTCTCTTCCTGTGGTTTCTCATCCCATGTCCAGTTTTTGCATGAAAATACATAGCAAATTATTCAGATGCTCTTTATTGAAGATGACTATGAATACAAGATCACCTCGTGGCACCAAATACTTAAGGTGAAGTACTCATAAGACAGTCAGTTGTATTTCTAATTAATTCTATTGTGTTTCTATTTCATTTCAGTGATAGATCAGATTCTGTAAAGTAAGAGAAAACTAAAAAAAAAAAAAAATCTTATCAGTAACTATATTTCTAAAGTTAGGGTCGTCTGAGGACATTATTTGCTAAGGACATAATTTAAATGGAATCTGAAACATAAGTTATTTCACAGTCCTGGAAAAATAAAATCAACCAAAAGATAGGAAACCTATGGTAATAACTTTGGCACTTTCAGAGACTTTTCTTATGATAGTTGCTGAGTACAATAGTACTTCTCCAGTCTTTATAAATAAACAATTCAGGGCTACCTGAATAGTAGTAGGAAATGGAAAAGTAGGAAACGGAAACAATCACAGAATTTTTATGGGAAAAGGAAGAATGAGCTGATTCTTTCCTTGAAGATAAAACGCATGTCCTTAAAGAAAAGTTAGTTGAACAGAAACCTGGGGTATTTATTTTTAGCCTGCACAAAAATGATACACTGGGTAATTTCCTGATGAAGTGCATAATCTTGGGAACTCATATAACTGTTGATTTAATATAGCAAATATATTGATTACACTTTTTAAAATTTATTGCTAGTGTTGTATTTTTAATCACAAAGTGCACACACATCAAACATGCGTGCACACATGTACACTAATTTACCACACTAAATGCTGCTTACTGTCACAGTCGACTATTTTAAGCTGTTGTTTTCCAGAACACGTTCTGAAAATAAGTCAAGGTAAATTGGTATGCTGTCTCTTTCCATTTAGTGTAGAAATATCAGACTATAGTGCACCCAATAAAATTCTATTGTCGAATATTATTTTTTGGATATTCTAGTGCTATAAAGCCCTAGATGGTAACAGGGACTAGTTACTGTGGAAGTCACTACAATATGGGGGGAAACTTTGGAAACTTGAAACAAACTTTCTAGAAACTCTTTGACGTAGCTACTCCATGAGGAATGTTTAAGAATATTTTCTCTTAGCTAACAGGGGCCAGGTCCATGAAATATGCATTTAGGATCAGCGACAGGAAGGGTTCATGAGAATCTGACATAAAATGATGACATTCTTAAGAAAGGGATACTAGCAACCTCAGCACTGGTAGTCATTTTCAGCATAATAATGGGCAAGAAGATTAACATCAACCCAGTGGGATAAATACATGTGGCTGGAACTACATTATCAGAATAAGTTATTGAGGTCTGAAATAAGGAACCAACTGGTTTTTGTTGTTTGTGTAGGTTGTCATTTTGCTGAAATAATGCAAGATGATCCATTTAACCATTCATCTCACTTTGAATTAGCTAAATTTGTTGGCACTGCATGAATATAATCTTGGGCTTCATGTCATTCACTAGAATAGGGTTCCCCAAATTACATGATCATAGACCCTTTCTTGGCGTGCCAGGAATCTGTGCTTTTAACAAATGCTATGTGATTTTTTTATGCTGAAAACATCTGGGAAACTCTTCATTATAGTTAATCTTTTGATAGATTAGTTGGTAACTTGGGGGAAAATAAGTCCAATCATGAATTTATTACTTATATATTTATTTTCACAACTAATATTTTTGTTATCCGTGTCTAATTTTGGCATTTTTTCCTTCTAAACAAATAAAAACAGAAGTGACAATAGGCCTTATTTCTCTTAGAGGGAAGGTGTGTTTTTAATCAACACAACTGTTAATTAGCTTAATTTTTTGTGCCATAATGGTGCAATTACTTCTTTGAAGCCATACATTCCAAGGCAAGGCTGGACTTGTCTTTCCTGACTAGTTTTTTTGTTCCTTCTTCTTCTGGAGATATTGTCGTATGAAGTGTGTCAATAGTTCAGGTTTTTCTGAAGTAAGTTCTGATGTAACAAATTGGGAGGAATTGATTAAAAAAAAAAAAAAAGGCCTGGTTTATGGTGACAGTCATCCCCCACAATATTTTTTTTTTTGCACTTCAAAGAGTAACAGCAGTTGTAATGACTGAAACAACAAATCTTTCACCTGTGCTCAGAGAGTGGTCTGTGGATCTCCATATTAGAATCAGGGATGCTTGTTAAGTAAATAGATTCTGGGCCCCACCCCAGTCCTACTGGGGTTGAATCTGAATTTCTGTTTGTAACAAGTTTTCCAGGCAAATTCTTCAGAAGCCTAAAATTTGAGACCCACCTGTTTTGATTCCTATGGTTTTCAACTCTGATTGACCTAGAGAATCACCTGGGGAGCTTGTTTAAAAATATTAACATTAGAGCCAAACCCCACACCGGTTATGTCTGAACCTCTGGGATGTTGAGACTTTTAAAACCTTGCCAGGTGATTCTAAGTGCACCCAAATCTTAGCGCTCTTACTAGTAGGCACCTTAGAAGGATATTATGAAAGAATTCTTTCACCCTTCACCAAATCTTTACGTTACAGTATCAAGCATGCCAAAATAATAATTTCTATTCATATATAATAATGTTTAGCAGTCAATTGCCCATTTTATTTAGGAAAGCATGCTGAGAAATGGTTTTTTTGCCCAGCCTGAGACGACCTAGGAAAAGATTTCTATTTGGAGCCCAGTTTTCCTTTTAAGTAAGTCCAAGGTTGTCTAAACAGTTCTTCATTGCCAAGGACAATAGGAGAACTGAGATATTTCATTGCTTAATTTAAACCAGCTCTTGACTTCCATAATGCTATAGTTCTGGTTGTGGCTTATTTAGGCTTTTGGCATGTTCTTCTGCTCTCTGTGTTTGGGATGTTTCGCCTTCTATTAGTGCTCACATTTTTCTTTCTTTCTTCTTTTTTTTTTGCCAGAAGTTACAATGGTGACTGCTTTAGCAATGTTTCCCTAAATTAGCCGTTCGTGAACCATCTTGATCATTTTTGCCACGTCACTTTTCTTAGATTATTTACCTATGTTTTTATTTAAATCATGTATGTATATATTATTCTACCACATAAGCAAACGTAGAAATAGTATCAATAAATTCTTGAGTTTGATGTACTACTTAAATGATTGTTTAAATTCTAACACATTTTAATACAAATGCGTAATTGTTCAAATAAAAACCTCCCTCTGTGTACCATCGAAAATCAACTGACATATCACTGGGGGTTAAAAAAAATGCCAAACTTTAATTTGGGCAAACGGTTGGTCAAATTTAGATGTTCTCTATTTTCTAAAACTCTAACACTGCCCTCCCACTCACACACTGATATTTTAAATTACCAACATTACCTTATACCAGTATCATTGGGCATTAAACATTGATTGAAAATGTGAGCTGAAGCAAGGAATTTGTTTGAATTAATCTGACAGGCCATATTAAATGCAAAAAAAAAAAAAAAATCCCACAGCAGTATGTGATTGGGTCACCACTTTTTAAATACGCTGAATATTTGTCTCACACTCCATTTCTATTTTGCCAGTAAATATAGATTTGATATCAATTAGGAATCTTCTAAAAATAAGTTGTTCTATGGGTAGCTTTCTTTAAATCACCTGTCAATAATATGAGCGTAATTGAAAGTTCCTGAGAATTTATGTGTGTCTGAGGTGCAGAAATAATCCCTAATATTCTTCGACTATAGAGTTCTCTCCTGATATTCTAAATATTGGGCCATATCCTATGAATCACAACTTAGAGTATACTATGGAAATTATACACTGAATCATGATCCTCATAACATTTTACTGTTTCAATAGAAGTTAGTTTTTCACATTTAAAAACCCTACTGAGGTAGAAATGACTTAAGAAATTTAAAATATGCTAATTACTTTGAAATCCAATTTGAAATAACCTTATGGTTTTATTTTTTAACGATTACTTTCTATTTTCCTAATGATTTCACCTAATTCATCTTTGATAAGTGTTTCTAAAATGGCTGCCTCCTTAAAATATGAATTCTGCCCAAACAGCCAATTCATTCTAAGAGGTTTATTGCTGTTCACTTGTTATGCTTTTGATGGAAGATTTACTACCATTCTCCTCCCCTTGAGTAAATAAATAATAAGGTTATCTTAAAAGATGAAAAGTAAGGCCGAAAACACTTCCCTTTAGGAATGACTGTGCACTACAAGGAGAAGCAGACAGAGTAGAAAAAGAAGATGACTAAAGATCTTGGTCACTTTAAAATATTACCTGAGGGGTTTTTATTCTAAGGTTGTTATGTGAATAGTACCTTAAAAAAAGGGAATAAGATACCTGGGGAGTGAGAAGTAAGGAAGAGAAACAGCAAAGAAGGGCTCACAGGTTATCATTTCTTTCATTTCTGTTTCTTAAAGAATTTCTAAAATAGGGGAAGGAAAAATGCAGAATTTGACCTTGAAAAGACCATTAATGTGATAATTACTTTTAAGTGATTGAGTTTGTGTTTCAAACCTCTGTATAATCCAGTAGCAAAGAAAAAGGGAGGGATTTTAAGTGAGTACATGAATTTTTTTAACAAGGTTTTTCTTTTGTTCAGCCAACTGGGCATTTCTTAATCCCTTTCTTCACAATCATAATAGTAATTAGGCCTAAGAATTATAAAGCTAACAGACATAAACAGAGAGGGAAGGAAAAGTATAGCAAGAGTTATCAAATTAACCAAGGTACTTACATATGTTCCAACAACACATTATTTAATTTATTTTCATCTATGATCAGGTAGAAACCAGAAGAAACATTTGTAGCTTAATAAATAATTTAATTTCTTGAATTTCTATGTAACATATAAATTTATTTTTTACAGGATATATAGAGAGCATACTCATAGAGAGCAACAGACTTATGAAACGACTATAAAACACAAATTATAATTCGAGTTTAAAATTTTTCATTTTTACACTTGTATTTGTCTATTTTCCTATTGCTAGTCAAAGCAAAACCAAATATATAATTGTAAGTATTCTAAGAAAAAAGGAGCGCCTCCATCACCTACGCATGAGTTACATACATTCTAGATTGTACAAAATCAAATGAAGGTAGGCAAAAAGAAAGGGAAACACTACATAAAATCCACTTTTTACTGACTGTTGAACAGATCTGAGAGTGAGTTTAAGATTTGATTTGAACACCAGTAGAGGAAAATGACTAAATCCACTTTCCCTTTTGGGTTCCCTCAAACTCTGAAATTATAAAAAGTTTTTGCAATTCAATAGCAGGTTATATGAACATATCTCCACTACTTTGCTGTGAAGAATACACTAAGAATTCTAATTACGAGGAGCATACACTGCAAGGAATATGGACAGCTGCCTGTGTATTCTAACATAGAGATGTCTTCATTCCAGTTGAGAATTAACCTAAAACATTCACATCTGATCTCCCCAATTTAATCTCCCATTGACTAGTAAGGATGGAGCCAAATTACTTTGCCATGTGTTCATGTGCTATGTAATAATGTCATTTGACATTAAATCTTTTCATACCCTTTGAAACTTAAGCTTATCTCGACTATGAAGATTGAAATTTACATGGCATCAATATTATCATGTAATATTCTCAAGCTCATGTGCAGTTTTTCAGATTCTATCCATTTAGCAGTTGAGGGAACGGCAGAGTAACGATTTTTCTGAGAGTGATTGCCTTTATTAGAAAGAGAAATTTTCAGGCTTATGGACCCTGGGGGATGCATCAATGCAAGTAGTAAATTGTAGAAAAAATAATAGTGCCTGATAAGATGACTTTTCTTTGTTACTTTAATGAAGAATTCAGAAACACAAGTTTGCCTGTGGACTGAGTCCACTAACATTAGAGGAGCATTTACTAAAAGGCAGAAGGAATTTTTTTGTTTTTGTTTTTATATCTTATGTGTCTGTAATGAAGGGATGCTTTGTGTTCAGAACCTGGAAGGAAGAAATGGTACTGAGTGAAAAAGATTAGAGCTGAAATCCTTTTCAGTCGTGGCATTTTCTATGGATGTGACTGAAGTTTGATGACAAGGCACATAAGATTAGGATTAACTCATCATCGTCATCAACATCACCATTGTTGTCGTCGTCATCATTCTCCTCCTCCTTCATTTCCTTTCTCAAACTTAGTGAGATTTTACAGCTCCTTGTAACAGCATCCCAATTTATTAATGTAGCACAAACTTTTACCTTGCTACCAATCACAAGTAAAACTTCAAATAACCAACATCTAGATATTTAAGATTAAGTCAATAGGGTTCAAATACATACACATGAAGAAAGTAATAATCACAGAATGGTTGAAAGTTTGAGCAATCAGGTGTTTAGCTTTAGAAATATAATAGTTTCAGGCCTATCATGTCTTGGATTTATTTAATAGAAGTTGCAAGAACTTTAGTTTATTCTCAAAATTCTTCAGATTGCCCCAGTCATATCATAAGTCATGATATTGACAAAATCATAACTGCTGAAAATGAAGTATAAAACCAATTCTACATCTTGGCATAAGAAAACTGGGACCCTTTGGAAAAACATGTCAAGTGGTTGTTTCTTCTTTCCATCCTGGGTGAATTCTTTTTACTTTTATTGTAGGAAACATGATTAAATACAAATCATAAACAAGTGTAAGGATAGAAGGCCTCATTGCCAAGTGGTGTGATTTCATATTCCCCTCAAACTATCTTCTGAGTAGATGAAGAAATGAGAAAACTATCACAGCAATAATAGCCAATTCTCATCTGGGCATGAATTATTTGTCATCATGTAAAGTTTTTCCTCACTATAAACCAGGTCTCCCAGAAAGGCCATTTTGGAAGAGGAATTGGCTCTGTTAGAAGAACAATTACCAATCCCTGACTTTTCATGAATGAAGGTAAGCAATGGTAGACCATAGTGCCTGCAAGAGAGTGCATTTTATTAGAATATTCTAAATCCAAAAACATCATTACCTTTTTAGATGATGGATAGTTTTGAGACTCACACCTAGGAAAACACAGATGTGCACACATTAACAGTTTGGCCTAGAATTTCAAGGATTTCATTATTTCCTTTAATCCTTGTTATAGATTCAAGATGTCCCGAATCCAAGCTTAAGGTTCATTGTTATGGAAAATAAAAATTGGACTACTGATTATCTTCTTTGCTCAGAACAATAAAGTGAGAGGGGTTCATGATAACGCAAGGAATCGCCTCTGCTTCCACTGACAAGCTCCTCCTTTTAAGGAACCCAGTTTCATCACCATCTATAACAACTACATATTGTTAGAAAACTTCTTCAGCTGTATAGGGAATATCTGTCTGTAGGGGGAATTTCCATCCCACTTAATATTTCATTGCTGTTAATCAACTATGTCAATATTGAGAATAAGGACCAAGCAAATTCAGGCCAGAGACAATAAGGAACTTTCCTCCTCTGTGACTGTATATTCTCTTTGTTCTATTCAGTCATTTCACTTGTACAAATGTCAATGCTCTCCTTTGAATTTTAGTAAGCTTTCTCCTGGGACTAATGATATAAAATTGAATTAAAGAAAGAAAGAAATTAAACACAGGATTAAAGAAAATATTTCTTAAAAATAGGAGAACGAGAGGATCATTCCAGAATGCAGAAAATAATTTACAAAGATACAAATTAATGTTTTCCTAGAAATGGCAATCTTAAGTTACATTAATGATATCTGTCAAAGACTATTCTAGGATGAACAAAACTTACTTAGAGTTTGGGGGTTGGCTCTCAGTTAATATTCACTTTTGTTATAAAATGCTAAATAATAATGAAAATAAGGAAGAAACCAACATCTAGATATGTAAGATTAAGTCAATAGGGTTCAAATACATACACATGAAGAAAGTAATAATCACAGAATGGTTGAAAGTTTGAGCAATCAGGTGTTTAGCTTTAGAAATATAATAGGTTCAGGCCTATCATGTCTTGGGTTTATTTAATAGACTCGATCTCAGCTTATATCAGCTAGCTATATGAGATACAAATTTCCTCTCTGCCCACAGAGGACCTAAGGAATGGACTACAACTTAAATAATCAAAGATTTGAGCACTAGAACAAAAAGGAGGATGCTCATAGGCAACAAGTAGAGGTTGCAAGAGCCAGATGGGGTTTTGAATCCATAAGTGTCACTCAGAGCCCGAGTGGTGATTGATGAAAAACAGGCAAAACCCAACATCACACATGTCCAAGTCCAGAATTCCATTTTTCCCCAAGTTTGGCTAACATAGTCACACTTTCAACTATGCTTTTACAACTAAAATATTCTTATCTCCCACAGACCGCACCAAAAAAAGAGAAGGCTGAAACCTAAGCACTAGGGAAAAAACATTTTTTTCTCTTTTTATTGTGAGTTCTAACAGAACTTTTGTTAAACATAAAGCACGTGAACACATGACAATTTTCTTCATCTGTTCTCACACGGAGCTGATAGAGGAATACTTGGGAGGAATGTTTCTAAAGCCATAGATAGCTTCTTCTCCATTTATTTCATTTTTTAAAAATATGACAAAGCATTAGAGGAAAAAATGTTTCTTAAATTGTGAGAATATCAAATATTACCCATCAATCCCTGAATCATGCTATTCAAAGTGCTTAAATCTACACTAAGAACAAAGAATGTACTCCCAATGCAGCCAAACAAACACCTAAGGATGCCTAAAACATGACTGTGTTCTGATTACTTCCTCTACATTTATTCCACACTTCCATCGTGCACTTAAAAAAGTTAAAAATGAAAACCAAAGAAATAAACCAGGCCATTGTCGTGTTTACTTTTTTCTGAGCACTGGGGGAGTTTAGATTCCAGTCCAGTGAGGTTCACTGCTACCAGTCCCTGACAGGTGTCCACAGTATAAAGTAAAAAATGGCCTTCTTGGATTCTGAAAAGAACCCATTGTACAAAGCTGACCTTAAAGTTTTATGTGTCCTTGTAGCTTCAGTTGTGGTTTGTGAAAATGTGATGTAGGTCCAAGGGGGGCACGGGAATAAAGACTGGATTGTAGAGAAGGACTCAGGTGAGTTGTCAGGGAAATAAACACTTTAAGCTAATAAAAATCAATGCACATCCCAAAGCTCCTTTACATTGTCACACAGATAACCAAGACTTCTGCACTCTTACAAAATGCTTATACTTATCGCTCATACATTTGCAATTCAATCTTACCCTCCCCAATGAATTCTACTGCAGTTTATAGTTTTTTTCTGTGGCCAACTCACATCAGACCATTGTGACCAAAACTGCAGAATAGGTTTCTCATTATATCATGGTAGGAATCAACCAAACATACAATAGTCACTACACAAGCTAACAGACAATGACCGGGATGGAAATTCCTATGATGAATCACTAAAGTAATGTTTAATTTCTACTATCAATGCTTTCATCACATTTATTGTTTTAACTAAAAGCTACATAGGTAATATTTCCTTTTAACAACTCTGCCTTCTGCAGGTTCCTTTATGATTGATTTTGCATTGTCCTCAACATGAATATAAATTAGCTGATTATGACATTGATTTCGAACATAACGCTAAATGGTATGGGATGAATTTCCTGGGAGCATCAGCTTTGTTTCTGAAAGATAGAAACATATAGTTAAAATAAAACTAATTCTTTATACAGTAAATTATTTTAAACACTTTCTGGTCTAATTTAAAGATTTCGTGTATATATTTTTTATTTTGAAAATACTGATTTCTGTTGGTGTTCATATATGTTTGACCTCCTGAGTTCTTACTGAAACACCTAGATATTATTAATGTGTTGCTTCTGTTCACAAACTGAAACAAAGACTTGGTTCTAAATGTAGCATTGAAAATAAAATACAGTGAATTAACATTTAAATACAAAGGGACCCCATAATAAGTTTCACAGATTTGCTCTGACTCTTTAGAAAATAACATTTTGTATAATACAAGGTGACAAAACATATTTGATGACACATCCTGTCCTTCCCTTTGGTTTGGAAGCCTTCAAAGTAAATTTCATTTCGACGTGCGTTGATTCACCCTTTTGAGTTAACTTGCCTGGCATTTGCACATAATCTCATTTGCAGAAAAATTATAGAGGGAAAAGAGGAAGTAGAATATTAAACAAAAACAGCCACAAACACATTCATGCCTTTCCAGGAAGTGATCAAATATAGGGCTTGATTTTTTTTTTTTTTTGCGTTTTTTTCTTTTTTCTTTTTGTTTTTTGTCGTTTTTTTTGTTTTGTTTTGTTTTTTTGTTTCGTTGTTTTCTTTTCATATATATATATAAGGGTACATCAACTCATTTTAAAAACGGAAACACACTCTCTCCCCCATTTTCATGCCCTTGATCTTTTCTTCTTAGCACTCTGTAGCGGTCACTGTCAAGTGACTAGCACACCTTTGGGTCTGGAGTGTATTCTGACCAGCAGTGAATCAAATGTTAAGACAGTTAGACCCACCCCCACCCCTCCGCAGAGTTTACACATCATGCTGCCATTAGAAGGGTAGAGGTGGGGAATGAGGCGGGACAAGGAAGAGATTCAGGGCTCTGATTGGCGGGGCCCTCCTATGAACAACTGTTCTTCTCAAAATATGTGTTTTTCCCAATGGCAATGCTGGCGTTTGTTGCACTGCTCTCTGAAGGCCGACGTGGTCCTGCCGATCCTAGGCAGAACCCGAGAGAGGATACGGTGCTCCTTGTCCCATCAGATAGATTTGTCCAAGCACCCCAAGGAAATGTTAAAAGCAAAATAAAACCAAGAAAAAGAAATAAGAAACCCATTCTAAGACTAAACTCATGAAGCAAAAAAGGGTTGTCTATCTATACATCAGTCTCTTCTTTAAAAAAATGTAAATATACAAATTCCAATGACATATAAAACAAAGTCAAAAAATGTAATGGTAAGAGACATGGTAAAACAGGAAGACACTGATGCTACAAAGAAATTGCAAAAAACATATGTACAAGACCCTGTTTTTCCTCGTGTTCTAGAGATTGTAATGCATGTTTTTAACAGCAGCAGTCGAGGATTTAGTTCCAGGCACTGGACTGCAGACTCCACTCAAGCTTTAAGGGACGGGGTGTCCCTTGCTTTTCTGTCACCAAATCACGCTGGAGATACTGGTTTCCCTTGGCAACAGCGGCAGGATGGCACTGTTTGTGTGGGCCTCGTCTGGATTCTGCTCCCTGCTGGATTTTGTCTGTGGCCGCTGCCCGTTGATGAGTGTCATAGGGATGTTACAGTAGGTATGCTGATTTCCTATGGAGGTAAGAGGCAGGGTGCCAGTAGGAGGTACATCATACTCATAGCTTCGGTAGTAGTGTTTCTGACGCATTTGTGAATGGTACGTATTGTGAAAGGTGGAACGCAGATCTGGATGGGCAGTGGCTAGAGCTGTAGAGGTAGCCGCAGCCATGGAAATGGCCGAGACAGTCTGCAGCTCCCCGAAAGGCCCCTGCTCGCTGACGTCTAAAGCCTGCTCATGTGTAATGGGTTCTATCCTCTTAAAAGGCATTTCGTACTGTAAACGTTTCCAGAACTTAGAGTTCAACTTGTTGCATTTGGGTCCATGCCATTTAATAACCGTCAGGAGCTTGATGGTGTGCTTGAGGGCCTCTACCTCCTGGTAGTTCATAATTCCTTGTAGTTCGCTGCATTCGATCAGTATCACTTTAATTTCTCCAGTCACAAGCATGTTTCGAAGTCTGGTCTCCAGTTCAAAGATGCTCCAGCCCCTTCTAACTACGTAATTTGGGGTCATGACGATAATCAGCCGCTTGCTTTGATCTACACATCTTGCCACATCTTCAATGTATGCTACAAAAGAGAAAAGGTTTTGTCAGAATGAGTGAATTAAACGTTTGGTCCAGAAAGCCCCAGTAGAATCTCTTTCACACATTAATTGAGAGTTGTTGTTTGTTGGGTAATGTCTTGAGAAGAAGAAAAATAGCCAATGATTACTTGGAATAGAGTTTGGGCATTGCTCTTCCCAATGTTAGAAATATTGTCCCCTGGTACAAATCTCTCATTTGTTTTCTTTAAATATCATGGCTTATACAATGAACTGTATATGGAGAGAATGATGGAAGTAGCTCCTCAGATGTTTAAATTTCTTATGAACACATAAAGACATTTCTTTCTTCAGAAATTAACGGATACAATTTTTGAAGAACCAAAAATTAAAATAAAAGACGTTCTGCCTTAAAAAGTAATGATTACACAAACACATACATGAATATGCAAACTCTCAAATAAAAATATGAACTTACTTCCAGTTGGGATTAAATCTCTATCTGGTATAAACAACTTATACCCATAATGCTTTTCAAGCATATCAGGAAGGATTTCAAGGGCAAAGCGTTCTTCTTCCCCAGTCTCTTGATTCCACTGGTCAGGATCCACTTTGGTGTATGATAAGTAGGCATCATAATCTTTATTGTCTGTCAGAAACATTACAGAGTTAAGCTGAAGTCACTATCTTACAATGAAAACAATAGTACACGAAAACATTCACTTTTTTTTTCCCAAAAACATCTCCAAATATCCTTCAGTACTTTTCATGAAGATTCCAGTAATGCCAAAGACTCTGGAACTAATTTGGGAGCATAAGGAGTCACATTTTAATTTTTGTTGTTGTTGGGAAAACAGTTCAGAGAAAAATTAATGAAAAGAGCAATAAAATGTTAACTTCTAGCATTTTCAATGCACAGATCATAGAGAATCTTGACTGCTTATAAAAGCAACATGTTTGGATAATATGCCTTTACTCTATCTTGTAGTCATCTAATCCCATCTTTGGTCATTTTTTTTATCCTGTTGAAAAAGAGAGAGAGAGAAAAAAAATGCACCTGATTTGATTGTGGAGGAATGATTTTTAGATTGTTCTCACTGTGCTAATTTTCTTTTGGGGAGGAAGAAAAAACAAATTTGGAATAATTCATTTTTTACCAGGACCCAGTTCTTGGATGTTGGCACTAAGAATTTTATTAAACTGAATGAGTATAGAAAAGAACATACTGTTTTCACTGGTCCCTATCTTACACATAAGATATTGTCAATTTTTTTTCATCATACTAATCAGTTTAATCATAAAAATTAAAATGTACAATATAAATGAAAGAAACAATACTCAAATCTGATTTTCTTTACTCACTCTTCTTTTTTACAAGGGAATTCTCCAAATATTTGAGGACTACTATCATGCTTTTTATATTAATTTTTTTAAAAATAAACATCCCTATTTCCTCATTTGTTGTTTTTAAGAAAAAGAATCATCTATCCTCCAGGTAGTCTCTCATTTGTCAATGTCCTTTTTAAAACGTGATATCAGGATTCATAGCTCACTTCAATTCTACATACTCTCAATATGATGCATTTACAAATATCAATATCCTTAGCTCCCTCTTGTGCTTCCCTGATGATCATCAGTGTACTCAATTATTTGAACAAGTTGAATGGAAACATTCATAAATTTTGGAATAAAATGAACTCTACATTTGACATGGAATTTAAAACTTTAGGGTACAAACAACAAAGATAGAGGGACAATCTTGACTGTTGCAGTGAGTGGTTTTGGCTCCCTCCTTTTGATTTCAGAAGCACCAAAGCGCTCTTCCTGAGATCCATATTTCTGTGTTCATTCTAGTAGCCTGATAACCCTAAGTTGCCTAGAAGTCATTCTGATTATAATTTGTCAGGGCAAACAGCTACCCATACCTAAAGTTAACACAGGTATATAAGAAGCTAACAACTCCACTACAGGATCCTTGGAAGAAAACCTTTAGCTATTGAAGATTTTTTTTTTTAAGTTTAGAAAATAATAATCATTTTAATTTATTATATTTTTTGTATGTTCTTTATTTTTTGACAAGGATAGAGTTGTACACATTGTCAATAAAATCCAAATTTCACCAAAAAGAATAATTATATTTGCTGTATCAAGGCTCCATCCATATCCCAGAAGACAGTCTATAGGTCCCATTTTGTTGAGTAGGACATCATAGAAAATAGCACACAACAAAACTACTAAGTAATATCAGTTAATATTTAATTAAAATATTCATTCATTGTGTATTCATATGCATTACCTATGAAATATATTTCTTTCAATATTGGTCAGTAGCTTCTGGTCTAGTAGGAGATGCAGAAAAATCAACAGTCCATTTCTAGGGGATAAATGCATTGCCAGTAGCAGTACAGGGGTCATGGTGCAAAGGGAAAGTTCCTTAAGCCAGATTGTGGATTGTAGAATTATGTCATGCACATCCTATTTTCTTCCTGAGAAACCATTCTCTTTCATTTTGCCACAAAGTACTATAAAATGTTGATGTTCCCCCAAATCAGGGGCATGTAATGACTAGATCCTCACTCATTGTCCTTTGTCTTCTCTAGGCTTAAAAATATTTAAAAACCAGATCAAAGCAAACATCAATATATACAGAGCACTTATGAATCAGAACTGATATAAACAACTGGTGCTTCCATACTGGTAAGTTCCAGCTAGATATCACCTTTGCTTACATGACACTGTCTTCTTTTGGTGCCCCCTGCCTCTTCCATTCACAACCTCTCTTCCAACCCATAACTGCTGTCATTCCTTAAGACTCTTTTCCATGGCCTGCTCCATTTTTCTTTCAGCCCACTTTCCCTTAAAAAGTCTCCTTTTCTCCCATGACATCAACAATCATGTCTGTGTAGATGTCTCCCTAATTTAGAGTTCCAATCTTGTACTCTTTCTCCTGAACTACAAAAAGTCCTCCCATTCCCTCCAGTTCCCTGTACCCCTCAATTTGGATGTTTGGCATGCACCTCACACTCAACATGTGTACAACACAACAAGCTTGCCATCTCAAGCTGCTATGACCTCTCCTTTTTTTCCGTTTTAATTTTAATAATGCAACAATCTCACTTTAGTCTCCAAACTTCTGATGCATGTTCCACTTATCCCTCTTCTTTACCAATAATCTCATAGCCATTCATTCGTAAAATTCCTTTAGATTCTATTTCCATAATATGCTTTCTTTTCTCAATTCCCCATTCTCATTCAGGCCCTAGTAACTTTTCAGCTGTTAAAATCATCTTCTACCTGATCTTTCCTCTCCAGTCCCTTTTCCTTCTAGCCCATTCTATAGAGTGTCACCAAATTTATCTTTCCAAACATCACCACTGATCATGTCATATGGTGACTCCTAAAATATCAATGGCTACCCACTGTCTAAATAACCAGCAGCTAAATCTGTAGTTTGCTTCCTTTGAGGTGGAGTTTGATTTCCCTTAGTCTGAATGATCTCTTTTCTCATTTATTTTATTACTGTGTTCACATATCATCTTCTCTCTTAGACTACAAGATCCTTGCCTGAGATATGGGATTAGGACTTAGTAGATGCTCAAAAAGATATTCTGAATAAATCAGTGAATGGTTTTTCATTTTGGCACCACATAACTCACATCCTAAAGCCAGTCTGGGGATTTTCTCGAGACCCAGGCCGTTTCCTACTAGAGACGGCTTTGGAGATATAGATTCCATGCTGCCCGGATTCCTGAAGGAATCACTAAGAACAGTAGTGTAAGGGTTTAGCAAAGCTCCTTTGGAAGGGTCTTGAACTGTAGTTTTTCAATGTGACTCAAAGGAAGATCTTAGAGTCCTTATAAACTCCTCTAGGAAAGTGGTTCTCAGACTTGAGCCTGCATCAGAATCATCAGGAGGGCTTGTTAAAACACAGAGTGCTGGACCCCACCCCCAGACTTTCTGATTTTGTAGATCTGGTGTAGGTCCTGAGAATTTGCATTTATAGCAAGTTCCCAGGAGAAGCTGTTGCTTCTGTCCAAGGGACCACACAGAGAACCTCTGCTCTAGGACAGGGTCTACGCATCCAGAGGTCTCAATGGGATCAAAAAGCTGTAGTCAGCTGCCAGGTAATTGACCAGAGCATAAAGAAAGTTAAACCTTGAAGTCTCAGCTCCATTATAAATGATCCTGATGCTTGGAGGGCATATCCCACTATGTTGAGAGCTCATAATAAAATAGCTGAAAATCCCCATTTTCATCCAAAAAAAAAAAAAAAGAAAGAAAAAGAGAGAGAGAGATCCTTGCCTAGACAAACATATGCAATAATCATATTAACCTTAAGGAACTGGTGCCTCAATGCAGTTTTCCATCTCTTTATACCATCTGGATGACTTTATAGCATTTAAGCTAGTATCTCCCAGAGAAAATGGAGTTGCTCACATGCAGATTATCCTGGTAGTTAATGTGGCTCCAAAGCCCCTTGTGAGCATTTGCAGCAACATCTTCAAATTAATGGGGCACTTGATTGATAGCTAACTCCTCTCTTCCACCAGAGTCTATGTCAGAACAGTAATGGGCTAGGCATTTATTTACCAATAGAACAAACCCCTGATTTGAAAGTTGTCAGACTGCAAGCACAGTTCTGTGTACCTTACTAGATACAGCATGTTTTCTGACTCAAAATCAGATGGATTCTAAGGTTTCTTCTCTTTTCCCAATTTTCAGCTGAATTAAGTACTAATATGCACCTTGGTTAATACTCTAAGACAGTTTTTGATACCTGTTTAAGAACATGCATTGACAAATATTAATGTATATGAGTTTCATGTGACCGGTGAAGCTTTTGAAAGGGTGGATTTTTTGGTAACCACAGAAAAAGCAAAATTTTATTAATATTTTCAAAGGATAAGTCCATGATCATTTAAATTCAGTTTAGGTTTTTGAACAATTTAAATGTAGTCAGGCCTAACAGGGTAGTAGAAGAGTCTATTTTTTATTCTGAACCTTATTCTCTAAATCTTATTTTCTGTAGTTTAAGCCCTTGAGTGTAAGCCTGTCCACTGTGGAGATGGAAAACAGCTGGCTTACAAACTCTTTGTAATAGTTCTTCATAATCTCAAAGATGGTCATTAAGTTACCCTTTTCAAGACCTTCTTATAAATCAAGAGATTCTGGCTGAGAGGGCCCCTCCCCCAAATAACAAAAACAAACTAAATCAATCAGTAAACTAATTATTCTGTTACTTGAAGCCAAGCAACTGATCCAGCATATTTTTCTCCTTAAATTGACCAAATTAACTGGCTTTGGTGTTCTGTAAAAATATTTTTGAGGGGAAAAAAAGAAGTTTGGACTCTGGAGAGAAAATAAAGAAATAAAAGCATAAATTTAAAATATTATTAAGAAATTTTCATGGGGGGAGGAGAATATGGAACTGTGTATCAGGAATGAATAAAAGGGTTTGGAAAGGTGATAACTTTTTATTTCTCTTTGAAAAATGGAAGGGTGTTAGCCACATACTCTTTGGAAGCATTGGGAAGCCAAGGATGCATGGATTTTCTTTAGAACAGCACAGTTTTTAAAAAAATGTAGGTTGAATACTCCCTTCTCAAAATGGAGAATGTTATATCTGGGCTAGGAAAGATAATTATTGACATTATAAATGGCTTGAAATTAACATTCAGGTCTTTGGGAATTTTTGACCTTTAAACATGTATTCAATAGTTGGCAAATGGCCATTTTTTAATTTTTTATTCTCAAATATTATAAGTCACAAAAGTTAAATTGACTAGTGACAGAGGCTATCATTCAGCAAATGGGTTACCAAAATGAGAATGGAGGAGAGCTCAAAGATGAATTGTGTACCTCGCCTTATAGAATGATTTTGTATGTTTGATGTGGCATATTAGCACAGAAAAGTGTGATTAAAAATTAGCATTGACATAATTTGAATAAGTAAGAGCTTTCAAAAAGTAAGCAACATTTATTTTTCATGTCTCAGATTTATTGTTGTAGGGTTTTTCACATTTCCAAGATATAGATTTTTTCAAATAAAAAACCTTGCAGAAAATGGATGGAGGTGGCCCAAGGGTCCATCGACTGATGAGTGGATGGGTGAACTATGATGTATACGTACGATGGAATATTGTGCAGCTGTAGGAAGGAATGAAGAGTCGTGATGCATGCGACGATGTGGGTGAACCTTGAGGATATTATGTTGAGTGAAATAAGCCAGAAACAAAAGGACAAATAGTGTATGGGCTCACTAATATGAACTAACTATAATGAGCAAACTCTGGGAGTTAAATTTGAGAGCATAGGTTATCAAGAGATAGAAAGAGGGTAGAGATTGGGGAATTGATGCTTAAGGAAGATAGAATGCTTAATAAGGTTGATTGTAAAGGTTCGGAAACAGATAGCAAAAAACTGTGTAATGGTAGCACAATACTGTAAGCTGAGTGTATGGTTGAGAGAGGAAGGCTAGAGTCATGTATGTCACCAGAAGGAAAGCTAGAGGATAAAAACTGGGACTATATAACTTAGCGAAACCTAGAGTAGATGATGATGGTGGTTAATTGTAAAATACAAGAAAGTTCTTAAATGAACTAAAACAAACATAAAAAAAAAAACTTGCAGAGATAAAACATATCTCTGAATAAATAGTCATTAGGTATATAATCTTAATATTTTGATTTTGCAATTATTGAATGTAATTATCATAATAAATTTCACTTGTCATTTCAATTCTGCCATAGTCACCTCTGGCAATTGTAGTCTAATATAAAGCCGCTTGAATTTTACACTTCAAAATTTTTACAATATTGTTCTAGATTACAAATTTTGCCATTTGGTATCCTTCTGGACTATTTGAATCCATCGGGTCTCAAACACTTAAATGTGGTATTAATGAAAATATTTATAGTGTGATATAGTGGAGAAAATAGCAGCCGAGTTCAAATTCTGACTGTCATTACTTGTTATTTAACTTATTTGAGCCTAAGTTTCCTGATTTATAAAATAGCACTTCCTGAAGAAGTTCAGGATTAAATGAGTCCCCACCATATAGCAATGCCTGGCCCAAAGGAGACATTCAATAGATATATTTCCTTCCCTTGCATGAGTAAGAGGGCTGTGGACAGTGTAAACGGCAAAAGTCTTAAAGAGGTAAGAGGTAGTAGAGTGGTAAAGAGAGCACAGGATTTGGAATAAGAAGGCTTTCGTTCATATCACTTCACAGCTTATGACCGTGGGCAAGTCATATAGCAAAAACAACTTTAGATCTCTCCTTCTGGAATTCAAAAACTCATTCTAGGTGTTCCTGGCATATCCAAGGTTTCTAATCATTACAGAAAAAAAGTATACCCTATTGGATAGCTAAAGGAGTTACAGAAGTACTGTGTTTCACTGATGGTCATGAGATCAATAATTTCTGAAACTGAATAGTGAGTGACCTTGTAATTGAAGGAGAAAGAAAACTAAATTCTGTGGTCTAACATCGCATAAACACCAGTTCTCTCCATATGCCTGAAAGGGAAATGATGTTCACATTTTCCAGGGGTGGAAAGGGGTAGAGATTATAAAAGACTGCTCTAACTCATTTTGTCCAATACCTGTCATACTTCCCAAAGTAAGAGTAGCAAACCTCTCTTTTTTTTATCTTTAAAACAGGAGTAGTGTTAGTGATTGTAGGATTCTTATAAGCTTGCCCTGCCATCATTATGGGTCAACACACTCTTTACACCCCACAGTCAGGAAGATAAGAAAACACTTTGCACTCTGAGAAAAACAAACAAATATAAAGCAGAATCACCCTATCTAGTACTAGTTCCCCCAAATAAATGGAGCCTTAAGCCTGTTCCCATAAGCTATTCCCTAATTAAAACTTATGCTGTTCTGTATTGACATCTCACTAATAAGATAATCATATAAGAAAGCTACCATTTTTCCCTATTAAGACTATTTGTAACTTTGTAACCTTATTTTTCTTTAAATACCTGCTATATTTTTTATTTGGAAAGCCAGTTCTAAATTCTGGACATCCTTGCAAAATTCTGCAAGTAATAATTCCTTTCTTAATGATTCCGTCTTTGAGCCTTTCTTTCACAGAAATAAATAAATGAGATGAAGTATATTGAATGCTTAGCAGAATGTTCTAAAAGTGGTAATCATTCACTAAATGTTAAGCAGTAATGAAAATCATGTTAATAATAATGACTGTGAAAGCTCATTCAAATGTGTAACCAGAAGAAACCAGTAGGTTTGCAGGAATTGATAGCTGGACTTGGGTATGTAAGAAGGGAAAGCAATATACTAAAGATGGCTAAATTAACTTTATATTTTTTTCTTTTTTAAAAAATTTGTTTAGGGCTATATTATAGTAGATCAGGGGATTGTTATATATGCCATATCGTGATTTTTTTCTTGATTTGGCCCTTTTCTAATGACATCATTGTGGACAACATAGGAAGATGTTGACTTCATAGCATTGTAACCAATATTCCTGGGTTGGTTACACAGCTGTGATCAAGAGTATGGATCTGTAGATTTATGTGAACTTGGAGGAGGTCTCTTATAATGCACGGCAAGAATGGATTAACCGGAACCATATGTCTAATATTGTAATGGATGAAGATACAGGAAGCATGACAAACAGACTAGGCTTCCTTGTGAGAGTGTGAGCTCTCTGTCCCTTTACATATTTGATTCAGGCTAGACATTGCCTACTTGGGCTCACCAGAGAGAAGGTTCTAGAATAGGTAAATGATATATCTTTATTCCTGATCAAAACTAGATGCTTCATTAATTAACACAATGTTAGAAATGGGTTTTCATTGCTAAAATTAGTGGCTCTTGAAAATGGTTTATTCATGATGAAATCAGTGCTAGTCAAGACATATACATTAGGTAACAATTTAGAGACACACCTCTCACCTGCAAAAATCTAGGGGTGGGGCAGTAGCATGCCTCCTTGAGAGATACTGTTCTTAGCTTGATTCCAAAATAGTGCTGTGCCCTGATGAAGAATATACTTGGTTGCCATTAAATGGTTGGCCAATTCCTGCCACTGGAATATTGTCCTATTTGCCTTAGGGGATATTTTCTTGTAAGGTTTTGTTGGAGCACACACACATATACAAAAGGACAGAGTTGGATCTTTCTCAAGTGTAAAGGATGGGTTGTGGACTTTTGTTAAATAAATGTATACACAGCAGAATTTGGTCCAAAGCTTTTTTTCATTATATCCTGGAATCAAGATAGTGGGGGAATAGCTAAGCTTCTCCTTTCCCTAACATTGTGGATACTTCATTTACTCAAAAGAAACTGAGAATTATGCATGACTACATTGTTTTAGGTCAGTTCACAACAGCTGTGTTCTTCCAAAGACCACCATCTTATTATAACTGGTACTCTGCATGGTCAGGTTCCATAGGGGCAGCAAGCTGGAAAAGTAAGTTGGGCCATTTTTTGACAGCATTTGTTTTCTGAGCTAAAAAGCCTGGACTTGCTCTGGACATGCTCTGGTAGCAACATGGAGACATTTTCTTTTTAAAGAATCATACTACATTTGTAATTAGAAAGAGAATTCCAGCAGAGTGTGGAGGATAAAATGGAGGGATAGGGAAGCAGGCAAGAAGATGGGTGGGAGGCTTGAACCAGACAGTTGCAATGAAAATGGGGAAAGTGTGTTTTCAAGAGATATTGAGAGATACCATTGACCCACCTTGATGGCTAATTGGAGATGGCAGGTGAGGAGAAAGCAAATCCAATGGGATAGAGGATGATAAAAGGAACTGAGGTATAAAATGGTGGAGGACAAGGAACGAGTGAGGGGTGGTTGGATTTATAAGCTGGGTTCGGGATATCTGATCAGTGGAAATAACCAATAGATTACTAGAAAAGTGATACTAAAACAAGAGAACTGGGAACAGGAGATTTAGATCTAGGAATTATTTGTATATAAATACAATTGAAGATAGGGTAGTAAATGTGAATTCAAAAGGGGGGTTGTACTGGTTTGTATATATTATGTCCCCCAGAAAAAGTCATGTTCTTTGATGCAATCTTATGGGGGCAGACATATTAGTGGGGATTAAGTTGGAACGTTTGAATTCGGTTGTTTGAATGGAAATGTGCCCCACCCAACTGTGGGTGATGACTCTGATTGGATAATTTCCATGTAGGTGTTGCTCCACCCGGGTGGGTCTAAATTAAATCACTGGAGCCATATAAATGAGCTGACAAACAGAAGGAACTCAGTGCAGCTGAGAGTGACATTTTGAAGAGGAGCTACAGCCAAGAGGGACACTTTGAAGAAAGCACAGGAGCTGAGAGAGGAGCTTCAGCTTACAGAGACATTTTGAAGACGGCCGTTGAAAGCAGACTCTTGCTCCGGAGAAGCTGAGAGGACAAATACCCCAAGTGCAACTAAGAGTGACATTTTTGAGGAACTGCAGCCTAGAGGGGAACATCCTGGGAGAAAGTCATGTTGAAACTAGAACTTTGGAGCAGACGCCAGCCACGTGCCTTCCCAGCTAACAGAGGTTTTCCAGGCGCCATTGGCCATCCTCCAGTGAAGGTACCTGATTGTTGATGCGTTACTGTGGACACTTTATGGCCTTAAGACTGTAACTGTGTAACCAAATAAACCCCCTTTTATAAAAGCCAATCCAGCCTGCTCTCATATGTTCAGAAGACAGAGCAATAGATGATGGATGATAGACAGGGTGGGAAGGAGGGAGGGAGGGAGGGAGGGAAAGAAAGAAATGGTGGTGTGACAGGATGTTAAAGTTGGTGGATAGGGGTATTGGAGGAGGGGGGTCGGGGTATGCTAGAGTTCTGTGTATGTATGGGTTATGTATTGTTTTTGCAACTGTTCCTGTAAGTTTGAATTTATTTCAAAATAAAATTTAAAAAAAAAAGCCAACCCATTTCTGGTGTTTTGCATTCTGGCAGCATTAGCAAACTAGAACAGGGGTGTTATGGAATTAGAAGAGAAGTGCAGAAGTCTGAACCCAGGGGAAACAATAAAATATAAGGTTATGTAGGGATGTGAACATAGCAAGAGAGCAAAACATCTACATGTACTATCTTGGAAAAATAGAATCCTTCTGATGTAGAACTGATATAGCCAGTTAAACCCACTGTAATGATTTGAAAGGAAGTGACTAGAAGTGTCCCTGATGCCAAATACCTTGTCTATCAGTCTGATACAATGGCTGAAATTTTGGGGATTTGAAGTCATTTAGATCTCAGTTTAAATTGTCTTATTAGTTGTGTGACTCTAAGTATCAAAAAATAGTCAACACAGCACCTGTTATTTAATACATATTCAATAAGTGGTCAATGAGTCTTTTATTCATATTATCATAAGTAGGACAGTACCATAGTAGGACATTCCTTCACAATATTGGCCAAACTTTCTTTTTCTGTTCTTTGCAACATTCTTTGCCTTTCCTTAGTTCTAAGAGTATTTTGCAATGATGGCCAAGAATAAAGTCATTGCTTGTCTTTAACTTTGACTTTTCATCTTTTTTCAAAACCAAGCCAAGAATTTGAAAAGTATGGCTTTTCTTTTTTAATAGCCACCTCTTTTTTGGAGGAAAAGACTTGTGGGAGATCTAGGAAGAAGGGGGGATTTGACGATGTCAGAGAAGGTTTCCACCACTGGAAGAGTAGATAATTTTTCAACCATCATAGCATGTGTAGAAGGTTCTAAGGGGGATGTGACTAAGGTTTAGAGGCTGCCTGTATTTCTGACAAGAGGCCGTTAGGGCCTCAGGGAGGAGAAGGAGATGATAGATGCTCCTATGGGTTGAGGTAGAATCTGAGATGCAGAGATATGTGTCAACATTTTCCCAGGAAAGAGCTTGGAAAACTGTAAGCTTTGTACAGAAATCCTTCACCCAACACTGGGCAGGAGGCAATGGGTGCAGGAGGTGTTTTGTTTTGTTTTGTTTATGGTAGGGTGGGTATGAGTGTAGAAGAGTTTGTGGTGCTAGAAACTCAGGTAAAAATCTCTAAAATTCCCAATGGAGAAGATTCTGGACAAGTGTGTGAACTTTGTCACTGGAGGCCATAGCAGGGATCTTGGTCTTGAACAACTGGTGTCCAATGATCAGGTAATCAGAACTCAAGTGAGAATGGGGTGGCAGATTCACCAGATGCCTTTCTCCCTTACTAGAAAGCTAGCTATGAGTTCCCTAGAAACATTTCATGGAGGAAATGGGAAAGAGAAAGGAAATAAAAGATTGCAAATTTCAACTGAATGTTCACCCAAAAGAAGCTGAAGTCCAAACTAGAAGTTACTGAGTTATCCTGGAGTGGCAAGCTTATATGTTTTCTGCCTTCTGTGGAAATGGGAACTGAAGAGCCATGCTGAATGACTTTTAGAGCATTAGAAAATTAATGGAAGTTGCATTTATGCACACCTACTTTTGTTAAGATAAGGATTTTAAATCTGCTACATTATTATTATTATTATTATTATTATTATTATTGTAGTATGGTTCTGATGAGCATTTCTGCAGGATAGAGAAGAGTTTAGGATGGGGTCCAGTACCACTGATTCAGCAGGAGCATGACTGCTTTAATATAGGAAGGTTGCACATGTGATTACACTTACAGTAAGAAATCCTTTACAGAAACCCATTTGAAAAATCACTGTTTTGGCAGGCTCTGCTTGATATTTTAGAGGAATTATTTGTACTTTAACATTATCCAGTTGATAATTATTAAGTTTGTTACCTTGGTTTTCTTTGGGCCTGATGCATTCACAGTGGCATCTCATGGAAAGCCCTAGTAGTTAAATCCCGGATTATGTTCAACATGGCCCTAAGGATACGATTCTAACAATTCGTAAAGTATTTGTTAACTAAATTGGCTCTCTGAGATAACTTTTTCAAACTTTAGATATGATTTCTTACTGTTTGTTTTATTTTCTTACTTAAAATAATTTAGATAAAGTGAGGTTCCCGCAGTTACAGATTAGCAATGAAATCAAGTAAGGTTATCCAAGTAACTTAATGAAGTGTTCACAATTAGCAGGACCCCCCAAAAGAAACTTCATTCAGCTGCATATGGTTCATATTTTTATTATATTCCAGCATCTTCTACCATTGAGAACATAACAGATAAAAGCTGCACTGAAAATTGATGGCTTGGGTAAAATAACTCATTATTCAGAACACAAAATAAACTTATTCAAAACAGGGTTGATTAGATAAAATGAGACTTGTGGAGGTTATCTGCTTTTTCAAATCTCTTCTACTGTGCTAACTGTGCAAACGACAGCAGTTTGTTAGATTGTACTGAACATACTACCTTTTTACCACATAAAAATAACAGGGATTCGGTGTTCAATAAAATAAAAGCTCTGGAAATAGACCTAAATTCAAATCCTATCTTGACCACTTAATACCTGTGTTATCTTCTTGAGTAAGTTATTTAACCTCTGGAAGCCTCCATTGCCTTATCAGTAAAATGGAGATTATAACACTGACCTCAGAATTTTTGTGAGGCTTAGCAAGAATGATTTTAAGAATGTCTAACTCTCTGCTTGGTGCTCATGCAACAATATTCTGACACAGACAATTTTCTCATATCTCTTTGAAACAGGAGCAAAAAAAAAATAATATTTTGTATGAATAAGCAAGAAAGTTAGAAACAAAGAATAGGCATATCAGCACTTAAAAATAAAAAAAATAAAAACTGTTGCCACAGCTCTGACGTCACCCTAATGGGAACAGGAGAGGGGTATAAAGAGAGGAGTATAGGGAGCTAAAAAAATGGCTCCTCTTCACAAATCTGCCAATTTACATTTCTGCCTGTGGGTTTATTCCAGAGGAATTGCTCCACCACCCTTTGCACTATTTAGTGCAAAACTGACAGTTGGTGAAAAAAAAGTTTCTATACGTGACTGAGAAACTTTTGCCATCTGCACTATTCAGCGTCAGTTTGCATATGCTTGCAAGTTTATGTTATGTATGAATCACTTTCAAATGACCAAAAAGGAAAAAAAAAAAAAAAACTTAAGTACTCTAATGGGTGGTTTAGGGAGCTTGTATACATATTCATATCTGACCAGAGGTAAATAATAATTATGATACCCATGAAAACAATGTTTACTTGTCCAATTTGAATAAAAATATTAGATTTATTCTTATGGAACAATGACCTTCTGTACTTTTCTCTCTGTCCGTCTACACTTGGAATAAAATTAGCCAATCTAAAAATAGCTAGATAAACAGGATTGAAAAGATTGCCGGAGGAAGTCTAAAATACTGGGTATATTTTACTATCACTGATCAGTCTAAACAAGGAACAAATTGAGATTCACTTCAAACATAATTAAAAGAGACACTCCTTACCTATAGAGAAGTAAAGCTGGCCTTTAAGTGCTGATTACAAAGGTGAGAGAAAACGAACCCGCTGACGGCATTACAATCGCAGTTTAGAATTTGCCAGTGCCGTTTGGAATACAATTCTAAGAGGGGTAGGTGTCGCTTTACAATTTTTAGAGGAAAATATCTATTGGCTCCAAAGAGAACCCATATAATTCTCAATAAAAGATGAATTTATTTACAAACTGAACAATTGAAAGATTTTAAGAACTGCTGCCAATGGTTATGTAGGTAACTTTTCTTTCCCCTCAATAAAGGCAGGGAACAAAGAATAATATTCAGAAAGAGCAATAAAAGAGGGAACCTGTCTTACCTCCATCCAGCTCCTCAGCTCCAAAATGATTCCTGTAGAAGAGCATGATTTCTATCTTGTAACACTTGTAGATGGTCACCAAACAAACAAGCAGCAAAAGGATAGCACCAAGCCCTCCAGCAAGTTCCACTGTGTACATTAGCTCTGAAAAAAAAATCATGAGATAGAATTATACTATTGAAAATCATAAATTCAATTTGGTTTGACAGTTTGTGGATGAGACCAGATGTGGGTGAAGGGTTAACACAACCCTTTCCTTTCCTGCGTGAGAATCTGACCTTTGGGTAACTTTCTAGCTCTCTTCCCTTAATATAACACATAAGGTTGCATGTGGTAACTGTTGCTAAGCAACATTGCTTATGGTAAAAATGACCCTTGATTTGTAGATTGTATCTGGACTGAGAAAATTATAAATACCTGACTGAAAATTACACTTTGGGGCTTGCCTGAGTACAGTAATTCTTGTTATAAACATATCCCCTGTGGGGATCCTGGAAGCTATACTTGGGGTTGATAAAAGAAATACTGGTTCCTTTGGATATGAGGTTTTTAAACCAGGAAGGCTTCTGCACTCACCCACTGTGAATCTTGATCTCTTCCCACCTGAGCTGTCACCTGGAGACTGGGGCAGAGAGGTGAAAGGGGCAAACAGAAGCATCCCTGAAGAGCAGTGTGGACCCCCGCATAGACTTATGGTGACTGCTTACACCAAACAGGATACCTAATGCGCTCTGCTGGCGAACAATGGCTCCCGTCCTATATAGACTAGTGTCAAAGTGGCCTTACCGTAGTCTTTGAGGCTGAATGCTTAATTGGACTTAAGAAGGCGGCCCCCTAGTGGGTGTCACACAGTAATATGTTGGCAGTTGTGCCAGTTTGAATGTATTGTGTCCCCCAAATGCCATTATCTTTGTAGTCTTGTGTGGGGCAGAAGTTTTGGTGTTGGTTGGATTTGCTTGGAATGTGCCCCACCCAGCTGTGGGTGATAATTTTGATGGGATGTTCCCATGGAGGCCTGGCCCCGCCCATTCAGGGTGGGCCTTGATCGGTGGAGCTATATAAATGAGCTGACTCGGGGGGAGGGAAGAGAGTGCAGCTGGGAGTGATGTTTTGAAGAGGAGCAAGCTTGCTAGAGAGGAACGTCCTGGGAGAAAGCCGTTTTGAGGCCGGAGCTTTGGAGCAGACGCCAGCTGCCTTCCTAGCTAACAGAGGTTTTCCGGACGCCATTGGCCATCCTCCGGTGAGGGTACCCGATTGCTGAGGTGTTACCTTGGATGCTTTGTGGCCTTAAGACTGTAACTGTGTAGTGAAATAAACCCCCGTTTTATAAAAGCCTATCCATCTCTGGTGTTTTGCATTCTCCAGCATTAGCAAACTAGGACAGCAGTATTTTCCTTTCCCAAAGGTTTTTTTTTTTTATTCTTTTTTTTTATTTCCCCTTTTACTAGGCATGTTACTACATTCTATCCAGAAGAGGAATTTTTCTGCTCCTGTATACAATTTCTACTTTTACTATTGAATCAGGCAACTTTGGGGATAAAATATTCACTTCTTTTTTCTCCTTTAGAGCTCATGAACATTGTAACAAAATCAAGGCTACTGGTATTTAGACATTAAGGGTCCATGTACAGATTTTGAAACTCACTTTAACCTGTGTAGGCATTTTGTCCTTGATCATCATTTTCCATTTTTTTTTTTTTACTGATGGGTAGCCACTGTTCTCTACAGTTGACAACTACCTTGAAAAGTCCTAGTTTCCTTAATTAATGTAAAATACAAATATTTCTGAAATTATAGCTCTAAAATTATGGCACTTCTGATTCTGTCATTTAGAATGCACCAGCAGTTTATCTATTTTATTTTTTAACACCAGCCAACAAAGGCTTAGACAGACAACTTGAAAATAATCTATGGTTTTACAATAACAACTACTCTCATGTTACAAAATCGCTCCTGACTTCTCTTCAAGGGGTGAAGTTATCAGGGGAGCAATGCAGTGCCAACAATAAATAATCTGAAAAGCAGGGCCAACATTTTCTCGGAAGAACATTTGCGAGTGTGTGCATGATATCACTTTTTCTGTGATAATTACAGAAAAAAAAATCTCAGTGCTATTTATTATCTAATCCTTCATTTTGAATTCAACAGTTTAATTAAAATAAACACATATAACTACTCTTTAATCAAATGTATTTTCTGTGCTTATTAAAATTAAATGGGAAATAGAAGAAAATCTTATTAAAAGTGACTGAATTTTATGAATTTAAGAAAGAAAAATAAAGTGAGGTATTAAATCTTCTAGGTCCAAGTAAATTAATATGAAGTGTGAAATACTGAAAAATACCTCCAGGAAAATTTTTTTTGCATTTATAAATATCAGACAGCTTTATCTACTGAACTTTATGAGGGGTTACACAAAAAAGTACTACAAAAGTACCAGGGGTAAAACACACAAGGCTTTTTAGTATATTATTTTCCCACTTCTATGTGAACAGAAAAGATAAATGGGTATATAATACTGTGGGTTCTATTGAGTCTTGTTCTTTCAGAATATAAGTTAAACTCTACCACACACAGAAGGCTGAATATAATATTAAATTATGCCCAGAGGTGATTTATACACCAGAAAATCTGACTTAAAATATACTGGATATGATGGGAAAGATTAGCATATGACCATGGCTTCTTTTAAAATTCATTCTGGGTTCTAATTTAGTGCATTATACACTTGGAATTTACCACTATAAAATTTCTTGCATAAGAAAAGAAATGAAAAAAATCAAGAATGCTTAATTTCAACCTGCAAGCATTTCTAGTGGTAGAGCACTGGAATATTCTTGACAGTTTCTAATAAAGTTAAACATAAATATATTCTATTAATAGCAATTCTACTCCTGGGTATTTATCCAAGAAAAATATAAGCAGATATCCACAAGAAGACTGGTACGAGAATACTCAGAGTGGTCTTATTCATAGTAACCACAATTGGAAAGAATCTGAACATCCATCATCATCACAAGAACAAGCTGCCGCATGTCTATACAATAGAATATATTCAGCAATAAAATGAATAAACTACTGGTATATACAACATGCATGAATCTCATAAAAATTATGTTAGATGAAGGAAGCCAGACATACAGTGATTCTTTCTGTATGATTCTATTTAAATGAATTCCAAGAACAGGCCAAAACAATCCTTAGCAATAAAAATCAGAAAATGGTTGCTTTTTGGATGGGTCAAGGGCAAATGTATTGGAAAGGTGCAAGAGGGAACTTTCTGGGGTGACGGAAGCCTTTTGTATCTTGTTCGGGGTGTGGTTACACACCATGCCAAAACTCATCGAACTGAACACTTGAGATCTATGCATTTTATTTTCTGTTCATCGTACCTCAATGTTTTAAAAACTTGATTTTTTAAAAAAAGCCATTGTAAGTTCCAACTCAAGGCCTATGTGGGGAGAAGCTCTAAAGAAAGCTGGGAGTTAGGAACAGCTGCCCAGGTAGGGAATGACTCTTCTCTGATGCCCTCAAGCACACCCTTTGCTTACCTCAAGTGCCTGTATCTCTTCAAATAGTTTTAATTTAGGAAAGTTGAAACAATCAAAAACTATGCCTGAACATAGTCCTATTAATACAACAAACGGAACTCTCATTTTCTTTGGATGGTATTTATAATTCTGGTCTGTATACATGTTTTTTTTTTTTTTTTTTTTTTTTGCTGTTGTGTTTTGCTTTACTTTTAAAAGTTGAATATGTTTAAATTAGAGACAAATTGTACTAAAGTAGGTCCTTGTTCTTTTTAGAGATGTAATTGTCCAAATGTGAATCATTCTCATTTCTAGATGTCATGAGCCATTTAAGAAATTGTATACATTATCTAGAATACTCCATTTACTTGGCCAACCAATAGTATTGTCTGAAATGTAACGAGAAAAGGAAAGCAGGGTTGATGTAGCTTAGGAAATAGTCTTGTATCACTTGAATACCTCCTTTAAGCTGTAAACATTTGAAAAGTTATATATACCAACATAGAGCATAGGCAATAAGCAAGAATGTCTTTTGAGTCATATGATAGTCATTTACTAATAATAGGGATAGCAAAAATTGATCCAAAGGAGCTAATCTATCCTGAAAATAGCTCAGATTTCTCCCCAGATGACATGCAGAGACATGGTGTTGTCATAACGTCCTTGGAGGTCCTTTCCCCACAGTACACACACCAGGGCCTGGTCCTCAATTACTGCAGTATTTTTATGCAAGAATGTAGTATACACACCTACATATTATAAATGTTTGCGGGTTAAATATTTTTTTCATTTGATTTAAGCTATTCACATTGGTTTCTATAGCATGTGTAAACGCTCTCAAAGAAAATGTTGCATTCGATTTAGTCTCCACATTCATTTGCTCCAAGTCAGACACATTCATTAATTTAAGTGCCACCTATTATTGCGTATTCATTGGGTCAGGACAAAATTACTACGGGTTAAATTCTGTCTCAGTGAAAAGAAATGATTTGGGCCCACTACTGTATTTTATCTTTCCATTACAATGCGAATGGTGTTGCCCCAGCAAATGTCATTTTCCCTTTGAAATGGAATCTGCTTTTGGGCTCTAGTTCAAATTGCCTGGAGTGGCAGTATTTAAAAAATAAAAAGACTCCATTTCAGCACAATTCAACATCAGAGGACAGAAAAAGAAAGTGCAGAACTTTTAAATCTGTTTAGCCTTTGTGTTATTTTGTTAAAATGATACACTTTGCCCCCTTTAAGGGACTGAGACTGAATACTGAAAATTGTAAAGCAAAATTGCTACGCAAAACCTAAGGGAAACTGGCATTTGGTTAAACACAACAAATGAACAAGTGCCAAAGAGTTACATTTAAGGGCACCAGCAGTCATTTAGTTACAGGCAATTAACAATAGTCCTTGGAAAGTTCCAGTATGGGCTAAGGGAAAACACATTGATTATTGCTGCAGTACTAGACTGCTTTTGGAATAAATTGCTTCAATTTAAAACTAGATTTGCTACAAGCATTTTGAGCAATGACTACAATTTTTTTCTTATCAAGACAGTTGTACTAAGCAACCTTTTAAAAGAAACAGCTAATTAAAATAAAACACATGCCATCTCTTAGTACATTGGGTTACATTGCAAATAATAAATGCATTTGTTTTACACTAATCTTGCTGCAATTACCTGTCGCTTGGGATCCTTTTTGAAAAAATTTTCCTGTACCTGGTGCTGTTGTTTGCTAACTTTTTCTGCTAGATACCTCTGAAGAGGTAAAAATTTTAACAAAGTAAATAAAAGTTCAAGTGTATTTAAAACTCTTCACTTAGAATACATATATGTATAATCTTGTCTAAAGTATAACTGAAGATTTTAGCTGGCTTATTCTTATATAGTTCATCCTAAAATTGGCTCATCCATTATATAAAGTCCTTTGAAATGTTCTGCTCTGATTTATATGCAGTAAAATGCAAGTTTGTGGGGGAAATGCATGATAGACAATATAATGATCCCAGTTTATTCATTAGTTTCACCAAGTACATTTCTTCCTCTCTCATTGTATTATAAAGAGCTAAACTTTATAAGGATTTATCCATCCACATAAATTCATATGCATATTTATTTCTCTGGAGCAGTATAACTTATTTGTTCCTGGCAGGAGGATAATTATGCTCAGCCTACAAAGATATTCAACTCAATTCTACAATACATCAGCGCAATTTAGAAGCAGTTATAATTGTTTTTATTTTTTGGTAACATTAAGAAGCTGAATTGCTATTTGCATAGCAAGAAAATGTTTGGGGAAGGTATAAACTAGTATGTAAGGACAGCAGTTTTGTGCTTGCAAAAGTCCTTTTTGGAACAAGGCAGAGTACACCAAAATAGTAATAATAGTAGTAATAATAATAATAATAATAATAATAGTCCCTGAATGTAGCAGTTTGAGCTATGTGACCAAACATTTGTACAAAAGTTTAGCTTCAATGTAGTATATTTTGCCATTTTGGAAAGAGATTTTCAGCCAAAGCAGCAAATTAACTTTTACTTACTGCCAATCAAGAATGCAAATATGATCATTGGCTAGGACCCACCATTCGGGCCCAGTTAGACTAAGCATCTCACAAGCCCTTAGAACTTAACTGTTACATGTTAATGAACTATTAAAAATGAAAAATGAAATGAAAGACTAGAGGAAAAAAATGCATCATTCACTACAGTTTGTTAGAGCCCAGCCCTGCAATGTGTTTTTCCTCTTCCCAACCAGGTAGTGTTAAATTTTCCTTTTTCCTTTGGAGAAGGGATTATTCACAAGAGATGTCTATTAAAAGAGAAGTTAAAGTGAATAATGACAGTAATTGAATAAAACAAGAATCCATGAATTCATATTAATTATAAGCAAATAAATAAATAAAAGTAGAAAGCTGTCCCTTAGGGTAGGATGCCAACTGGTAAATGTAGAAGAAATAATAGAGTTGGAAATCACCATTTTTAGCCATTATCACCATAACTGATTCAGGCAAGCATTATCAATGGAGGCTAAAATTATTGGGTGAAAGATTGAGGAAGCTGGATATTCACACTGTCTCAAAGTACCTCTCCATTAATGATTAAGGGAAAAATGGACGCCATGTTAACAAAGTAACCAAAATTAACATCACCAGTAATGGGACAAATTGATGTCATGTGCCTCCTGATGTGATTCCCTAAGAGACACAATATCATGTATATATTATTCCCACCAGAAAAGTGTAAACATCAGGAAAATGAGGAAATATCAGGCAAACTCAAACTGAGGGATATTTTATAAAAATATAAAGTCTGGCTTCTACTCTTCAAAAATGTCAATGTCTTGATAGACAATGAAAGGCTAAGGAACCATCCCAGATTAAAGGGGACTAAAGAGACTTGACAACTAAATGTAATGCATGATCCTGGATGGGAAATGTGGTATAAAGGATGTGAATGGGACAATTTTTGAAATTTGGATATAGAGTGTATATTAGATAATAGCATTCTATCATTTAAAATTTTCTTTCTGAATTTGACAAATGGACACGTTATTTTAAGAAAATACTGTTTTTAGGAGACTCACACTGAAGTATTTAGTCATGATGTCTGCAATTTATTCTCATATGGTTCAACAATAGTGTGTGTGTGTCTGGATTTGTATACATAATATATAGATTTAGCTATTTATCTCCCTACTGATAGAAAAAGAGGCAAAGCAAATATGGCAAAAGGTTAATATTTGATGAATCTAGGTGGAGAGGGTATATGGAAATTTATTGTACTAGTGTTGCAATTTTTCCATAATTTCTGCAATTTTTATTCAAAATAAAATAGCAAAAAAATTAAACAAGTTAAATGGTAAGGTCACATTATTGCAAGTGCTATTGTAATTAGAGTGCATTGGCGGTTGATTACCCTTGGATTAAAACTTTACTATTTACAGCTCTTCCAATCTAATCTGCACAAAGCCTTCCTTCAATTTAATCTTCTGAAAACCTCTTCATCTTGGCATTTTCTTCAGGAATTGTTAGCCGGTCTACATTGCCTGTGGAAGAAAGTCTGAATCCTTTATGTTGACATTTAAGGTCCATCACTCCTTTAATTGAAGCAGCTAACTAACCTTCATCCGTAATCATTCCCCCAGAAGGAATTGAATTTGACACATGTTTTCCCAATTCTGTACCCATTTAGCACCTCTCCTTTCCATTTTATCCAAACCCTACCACTCCTGCAAGGCGAGGATAAAATCTCTACTTTCAATGGCACTTTTCCAACTAAAAATGATATGCTGAGGCGGGGCAAGATGGCAGACTGGTGAGCTGTATGTTTTCGTTACTCCTCCAGGAAAGTAGGTAGAAAGCCAGGAACTGCGTGGACTGGACACCACAGAGCAATCTGACTTTGGGCATACTTCATACAACACTCATGAAAACGTGGAACTGCTGAGATCAGTGAAATCTGTAAGTTTTTGCGGCCAGGGGACCCGCGCCCCTCCCTGCCAGGCTCAGTCCCTTGGAAGGAGGGGCTGTCAGCTCCGGGAAGGAGAAGGGAGAACTGCAGTGGCAGCCCTTATCGGAAACTCATTCTACTGATTCAAACTCCAACCATAGATAGACTGAGACCAGACACCAGAGAATCTGAGAGCAGCCAGCCCAGCAGAGAGGAGACAGGCATAGAAAAAAAACAACACAAAAAACTCCAAAATAAAAGCGGAGGATTTTTGGAGTTCTGGTGAACATAGAAAGGGGAAGGGCCCTGAGGAGCATATGCAAATCCTGAAGAAAAGCTGATCTCTCTGCCCTGTGGACCTTTCCTTAATGGCCCTGGTTGCTTTGTCTCTTAGCATTTCAATAACCCATTAGATCTCTGAGGAGGGCCCGTTTTTTGTGTGTGTGTGTGTGTGTGTTTTTTTTTTTTTTTTAATCCTTTTTTCTTTTTCTAAAACAATTACTCTAAGAAGCCCAATACAGAAAGCTTCAAAGACTTGCTATTTGGGCAGGTCAAGTCAAGAGCAGAACTAGGAGAGCTCTGAGACAAAACGCAATAATCCAGTGGCTGAGAAAATTCACTAAACAACACAACTTCCCAAGAAAAGGGGGGTGTCCGCTCACAGCCATCATCCTGGTGGACAGGAAACACTCCTGCCCATCGCCAGCCCCATAGCCCAGAACTGCCCCAGACAACCCAGTGTGACGGAAGTGCTTCAAATAACAGGCACACACCACAAAACTGGGCGTGGACATTAGCCTTCCCTGCAACCTCAGCTGATTGTCCCAGAGTTGGGAAGGTAGAGCAGTGTGAATTAACAAAGCCCCATTCAGCCATCATTTCAGCAGACTGGGAGCCTCCCTACACAGCCCAGCAGCCCAGAACTGCCCTGGGGGGACGGCACTCACCTGTGACATAGCACAGTCATCCCTCAACAGAGGACCCGGGGTGCACGGCCTGGAAGAGGGGCCCACTTGCAAGTCTCAGGAGCCATACGCCAATACCAAGGACTTGTGGGTCAGTGGCAGAGACAAACTGTGGCAGGACTGAACTGAAGGATTAGACTATTGAAGCAGCTTTAAAACTCTAGGATCACCAGGGAGATTTGATTGTTAGAGCCACCCCCCCCCCCCGACTGCCCAGAAACACGCCCCATATACAGGGCAGGCATCACCAACTACACACGCAAGCTTGGTACACCAATTGGACCCCACAAGACTCACTCCCCCACTCACCAAAAAGGCTAAGCAGGGGAGAACTGGCTTGTGGAGAACAGGTGGCTCGTGGACGCCACCTGCTGGTTAGTTAGAGAAAGTGTACTCCACGAAGCTGTAGATCTGATAAATTAGAGATAAGGAATTCAATTGGTCTACAAATCCTAAAAGAACCCTATCAAGTTCAGCAAATGCCACGAGGCCAAAAACAACAGAAAATTATAAAGCATATGAAAAAACCAGACGATATGGATAACCCAAGCCCAAGCACCCAAATCAAAAGACCAGAAGAGACACAGCACCTAGAGCAGCTACTCAAAGAACTAAAGATGAACAATGAGACCATAGTACGGGAGATAAAGGAAATCAAGAAGACCCTAGAAGAGCATAAAGAAGACATTGCAAGACTAAATAAAAAAATGGATGATCTTATGGAAATTAAAGAAACTGTTGACCAAATTAAAAAGATTCTGGACACTCATAGTACAAGACTAGAGGAAGTTGAACAACGAATCAGTGACCTCGAAGATGACAGAATGGAAAATGAAAGCATAAAAGAAAGAATGGGGAAAAAAATTGAAAAAATCGAAATGGACCTCAGGGATATGATAGATAATATGAAACGTCCAAATATAAGACTCATTGGTGTCCCAGAAGGGGAAGAAAAGGGTAAAGGTCTAGGAAGAGTATTCAAAGAAATTGTTGGGGAAAACTTCCCAAATCTTCTAAACAACATAAATGCACAAATCATAAATGCTCAGCGAACTCCAAATAGAATAAATCCAAATAAACCCACTCCGAGACATATACTGATCACACTATCAAACACAGAAGAGAAGGAGCAAGCTCTGAAAGCAGCAAGAGAAAAGCAATTCACCACATACAAAGGAAACAGCATAAGACTAAGTAGTGACTACTCAGCAGCCACCATGGAGGCAAGAAGCAGTGGCACGATATATTTAAAATTCTGAGTGAGAAAAATTTCCAGCCAAGAATACTTTATCCAGCAAAGCTCTCCTTCAAATTCGAGGGAGAGCTTAAATTTTTCACAGACAAACACATGCTGAGAGAATTTGCTAACAAGAGACCTGCCCTACTGGAGATACTAAAGAGAGCCCTACAGACAGAGAAACAAAGAAAGGACAGAGAGACTTGGAGAAAGGTTCAGTACTATTCGGTATGGGTACAATAAAGGATATTAATAGACAGAGGGGAAAAATATGACAAACATAAACCAAAGGATAAGATGGCTGATTCAAGAAATGCCTTCACGGTTATAACGTTGAATGTAAATGGATTAAACTCCCCAATTAAAAGATATAGATTTGCAGAATGGATCAAAAAAAATGAACCATCAATATGTTGCATACAAGAGACTCATCTTAGACACAGGGACACAAAGAAACTGAAAGTGAAAGGATGGAAAAAAATATTTCATGCAAGCTACAGCCAAAAGAAAGCAGGTGTAGCAATATTAATCTCAGATAAAATAGACTTCAAATGCAGGGATGTTTTGAGAGACAAAGAAGGCCACTATGTACTAATAAAAGGGGCAATTCAGCAAGAAGAAATAACAATCGTAAATGTCTATGCACCCAACCAAGGTGCCACAAAATACATGAGAGAAACACTGGCAAAACTAAAGGAAGCAATTGATGTTTCCACAATAATTGTGGGAGACTTCAACACATCACTCTCTCCTATAGATAGATCAACCAGACAGAAGACCAATAAGGAAATTGAAAACCTAAACAATCTGATAAATGAATTAGATTTAACAGACATATACAGGACATTACATCCCAAATCACCAGGATACACATACTTTTCTAGTGCTCATGGAACTTTCTCCAGAATAGATCATATGCTGGGACATAAAACAAGCCTCAATAAATTTAAAAAGATTGAAATTATTCAAAGCACATTCTCTGACCACAATGGAATACAATTAGAAGTCAATAACCATCAGAGACTTAGAAAATTCACAAATACCTGGAGGTTAAACAACACACTCCTAAACAATCAGTGGGTTAAAGAAGAAATAGCAAGAGAAATTGCTAAATATATAGAGACGAATGAAAATGAGAACACAACATACCAAAACCTATGGGATGCAGCAAAAGCAGTGCTAAGGGGGAAATTTATAGCACTAAACGCATACATTAAAAAGGAAGAAAGAGCCAAAATCAAAGAACTAATGGATCAACTGAAGAAGCTAGAAAATGAACAGCAAACCAATCCTAAACCAAGTACAAGAAAAGAAATAACAAGGATTAAAGCAGAAATAAATGACATAGAGAACAAAAAAACAATAGAGAGGATAAATATCACCAAAAGTTGGTTCTTTGAGAAGATCAACAAGATTGACAAGCCCCTAGCTAGACTGACAAAATCAAAAAGAGAGAAGACCCATATAAACAAAATAATGAATGAAAAAGGTGACATAACTGCAGATCCTGAAGAAATTAAAAAAATTATAAGCGGATACTATGAACAACCGTATGGCAACAAACTGGATAATGTAGAGGAAATGGACAATTTCCTGGAAACATATGAACAACCTAGACTGACCAGAGAAGAAATAGAAGACCTCAACCAACCCATCACAAGCAAAGAGATCCAATCAGTCATCAAAAATCTTCCCACAAATAAATGCCCAGGGCCAGATGGCTTCACAGGGGAATTGTACCAAACTTTCCAGAAAGAACTGACACCAATCTTACTCAAACTCTTTCAAAACATTGAAGAAAATGGAACACTACCTAACTCATTTTATGAAGCTAACATCAATCTAATACCAAAACCAGGCAAAGATGCTACAAAAAAGGAAAACTACCGGCCAATCTCCCTAATGAATATAGATGCAAAAATCCTCAACAAAATACTTGCAAACCGAATCCAAAGACACATTAAAAAAATCATACACCATGACCAAGTGGGGTTTATTCCAGGCATGCAAGGATGGTTCAACATAACAAAATCAATCAATGTATTACAACACATTAACAAGTCAAAAGGGAAAAATCAATTGATCATCTCAATAGATGCTGAAAAAGCATTTGACAAAATCCAACATCCCTTTTTGATAAAAACACTTCAAAAGGTAGGAATTGAAGGAAACTTCCTCAACATGATAAAGAGCATATATGAAAAACCCACAGCCAGCATAGTACTCAATGGTGAGAGACTGAAAGCCTTCCCTCTAAGATCAGGAACAAGACAAGGATGCCCGCTATCACCACTGTTATTCAACATTGTGCTGGAAGTGCTAGCCAGGGCAATCCGGCAAGACAAAGAAATAAAAGGCATCCAAATTGGAAAAGAAGAAGTAAAACTGTCATTGTTTGCAGATGATATGATCTTATATCTAGAAAACCCTGAGAAATCGACGATACAGCTACTAGAGCTAATAAACAAATTTAGCAAAGTAGCGGGATACAAGATTAATGCACGTAAGTCAGTAATGTTTCTACATGCTAGAAATGAACAAACTGAAGAGACACTCAAGAAAAAGATACCATTTTCAATAGCAGCTAAAAAAATCAAGTACCTAGGAATAAACTTAACCAAAGATGTAAAAGACCTATACAAAGAAAACTACATAACTCTACTAAAAGAAATAGAAGGGGACCTTAAAAGATGGAAAAATATTCCATGTTCATGGATAGGAAGACTAAATGTCATTAAGATGTCAATTCTACCCAAACTCATCTACAGATTCAATGCAATCCCAATCAAAATTCCAACAACCTACTTTGCAGACTTGGAAAAGCTAGTTATCAAATTTATTTGGAAAGGGAAGATGCCTCGAATTGCTAAAGACACTCTAAAAAAGAAAAACGAAGTGGGAGGACTTACACTCCCTGACTTTGAAGCTTATTATAAAGCCACAGTTGCCAAAACAGCATGGTACTGGCACAAAGATAGACATATAGATCAATGGAATCGAATTGAGAATTCGGAGACAGACCCTCAGATCTATGGCTGACTGATCTTTGATAAGGCCCCCAAAGTCACTGAACTGAGTCATAATGATCTTTTCAACAAATGGGGCTGGGAGAGTTGGATATCCATATCCAAAAGAATGAAAGAGGACCCCTACCTCACCCCCTACACAAAAATTAACTCAAAATGGACAAAAGATCTCAATATAAAAGAAAGTACCATAAAACTCCTAGAAGATAATGTAGGAAAACATCTTCAAGACCTTGTATTAGGCGGCCACTTCCTAGACTTTACACCCAAAGCACAAGCAACAAAAGAGAAAATAGATAAATGGGAACTCCTCAAGCTTAGAAGTTTCTGCACCTCAAAGGAATTTCTCAAAAAGGTAAAGAGGCAGCCAACTCAATGGGAAAAAATTTTTGGAAACCATGTATCTGACAAAAGACTGATATCTTGCATATATAAAGAAATCCTACAACTCAATGACAATAGTACAGTCGGCCCAATTATAAAATGGGCAAAAGATATGAAAAGACAGTTCTCTGAAGAGGAAATACAAATGGCCAAGAAACACATGAAAAAATGTTCAGCTTCACTAGCTATTAGAGAGATGCAAATTAAGACCACAATGAGATACCATCTAACACCGGTTAGAATGGCTGCCATTAAACAAACAGGAAACTACAAATGCTGGAGGGGATGTGGAGAAATTGGAACTCTTATTCACTGTTGGTGGGACTGTATAATGGTTCAGCCACTCTGGAAGTCAGTCTGGCAGTTCCTTAGAAAACTAGATATAGAGTTACCATTCGATCCAGCGATTGCACTTCTCGGTATATACCCGGAAGATCGGAAAGCAGTGACACGAACAGATATCTGCACGCCAATGTTCATAGCAGCATTATTCACAATTGCCAAAAGATGGAAACAACCCAAATGTCCTTCAACAGATGAGTGGATAAATAAAATGTGGTATATACACACGATGGAATACTACGCGGCAGTAAGAAGGAACGCTCTCGTGAAACATATGACAACATGGATGAACCTTGAGGACATAATGCTAAGCGAAATAAGCCAGACACAAAAAGAGAAATATTATATGCTACCACTAATGTGAACTTTGAAAAATGTAAAACAAATGGCTTATAATGTAGAATGTAGGGGAAATAGCAATAGAGAGCAATTAAGGAAGGGGGAACAATAATCCAAGAGGAACAGATAAGCTATTTAACGTTCTGGGGATGCCCAGAAATGACTATGGTCTGTTAATTTCTGATGGATATAGTAGGAGCAAGTTCACAGAAATGTTGCTATATTAGGTAACTTTCTTGGGGTAAAGTAGGAACATGTTGGAAGTTAAGCAGTTATCTTAGGTTAGTTGTCTTTTTCTTACTCCCTTGTTGTGGTCTCTTTGAAATGTTCTTTTATTGTATGTTTGTTTTCTTTTTAACTTTTTTTTCATACAGTTGATTTAAAAAAGAAGGGAAAGTTAAAAAAAAAAAAAAAAAAAAAAACAAGGAAAAAAAAAAGATGTAGTGCCCCCTTGAGGAGCCTGTGGAGAATGCAGGGGTATTCGCCTACCCCACCTCCATGGTTGCTAACATGACCACAGACATAGGGGACTGGTGGTTTGATGGGTTGGGCCCTCTACCACAGGTTTTACCCTTGGGAAGACGGTTTGCTGCAAAGGAGAGGCTAGGCCTCCCTATGGTTGTGCCTAAGAGCCTCCTCCCGAATGCCTCTTTGTTGCTCAGATGTGGCCCTGTCTCTCTAGCTAAGCCAACTTGAAAGGTGAAATCACTGCCCTCCCCCCTACGTGGGATCAGACACCCAGGGGAGTGAATCTCCCTGGCAACGTGGAATATGACTCCCGGGGAGGAATGTAGACCTGGCATCGTGGGACGGAGAACATCTTCTTGACCAAAAGGGGGATGTGAAAGGAAATGAAATAAGCTTCAGTGGCAGAGAGAATCCAAAAGGAGCCGAGAGGTCACTCTGGTGGGCACTCTTACGCACACTTTAGACAACCCTTTTTAGGTTCTAAAGAATTGGGGTAGCTGGTGGTGGATACCTGAAACTATCAAACTACAACCCAGAACCCATGAATCTCGAAGACAGTTGTATAAAAATGTAGCTTATGAGAGGTGACAAGGGGATTGGGAAAGCCATAAGGACCACACTCCACTTCGTCTAGTTTATGGATGGATGAGTAGAAAAATAGGGGAAGGAAACAAACAGACAAAGGTACCCAGTGTTCTTTTTTACTTCAATTGCTCTTTTTCACTCTAATTATTATTCTTGTTATTCTTGTGTGTGTGCTAATGAAGGTGTCAGGGATTGATTTGGGTGATGAATGTACAACTATGTAATGGTACTGTGAACAATCGAAAGTACGATTTGTTTTGTATGACTGCGTGGTATATGAATATATCTCAATAAAATGAAGATTAAAAAAAAAAAAAAAAAAAAAAAGACATAATGCTGAGCAAAATAAGCCAGGCACAAAAAGAGAGATATTGTATGTTACCACTAATGTGAATTCTGTGAAAAATGTACAATGTTTTATACTGTAGAATGTAGGGGACCTAGAGATACCAATTAGTGGAGGGGGAATGATAATCTAATAAGAACAGATAAACTATGGAAGGTAATCTCAATGTTATGGGAATGCTCAGGAATGATTATGGTTTGTAAACTTTCTTGGATATAGTAAGATCATGTTGGAAGCAATAGAGTTATTTTAGGTTTTTTTTTTTCTCTTATTCCTTTGTTTTCTTAGGGGTTGTTAATTTTCTTGGGGTATGGTAGGAACATGTTGGAAGCAATGTAGTTATTTTAGATTATTTGTTTTTCTTACTCCTCTGTTTGGACATGGTTTATTAATTTTCTTGGGGTATGGTAGGAACATATCGGAAGCAAAATAGTTATTTTAGGTTATTTGTTTTCCTTAATCCATTGCTTTGTTTGAAATGTTGTGGGGTTTTTTTGGTTGTTGTTTGCCTGTTTGTTTTTAATTTTTTGATAAACAAAGTTAAAAAATTGAAAAAAAATCAGTAGAAAAATGGGAGTAAAAACTAAATGACAAATAGGGTGGGATGGGGGGATGGTTTGGGTATTCTCTTTTCACTTTTATTTTTTATTCTTATTCTGATTCTTTCTGATGTAAGGAAAATGTTCAGAAATAGATTGTGGTGATGAATGCATAACTATATGATCATACTGTGAACAGTTGATTGTATACCATGGATGACTGTATGGTTTGTGAATATATTTCAATAAAACTGAATTAAAAAAAAAATAAAAATAAAATAAAAATGATATGCTGTCTCTAGAACACATATTTCCTGTAGCTTGTTTGATCACTTACCATATTGCATTATATCAGAGTCAGTTTTGTTTATGGTTTTACATTATAAACAGTTGCTTTCTCTTAGGACCTTTGCTCGGGCCGTTTCCTCTGGCTGGAATGTTTTTCCTCCAGATTTCTGCACACCTCTCTCCCTCAACTTCAAGTCTTGGCTCACATAGCACCTTCTCAATGCAGCCCTGTGACTGCTCATTTCAAGTCACAAACCTGCATATGTACCTTGCATCTGTTTTTCTTTCTCTATTTTTTCTTTATATGTTTATCACTACATGGCATACTATTTAATTACTTATTAATAAGTTTATTATTGTTTATTGTCTTTCTCCTCCCACTGGAATTTAAATTCCACAAGAGCAAGGTTTCTTGGCCTATTTTGTCTATATTTTTACTGATCTATCCCAAGGGCCTCTAAAATTCTGAGTATATCTCTATGAACTATTTTTCCAATCAGTGTATCATGAGGCTCAAACAGTGGATGAGGTATAATTATTAATATGCAGTCCAGTAATTTGGTAATAAAACTTCAATTGACAGAAAAATGGTCAAACTTTTAGTACAGATTTAAAAAATAATCTTTCATAAATCTAACGACAATATGGTTTTGCATAGACTTACAGAACTAGGAAGGTTTGTATTCACTCAGCATTTAGAAATCCATCATGTGCTGCCTTACATGTTTGATAAAAAGTATTTGCCTTCTCTCTACTGGGAATTTCCTTCTCAACATGTCATACAAATAGACAGGCACAGATGGAATGTTACAAAACATCTCTTGAGAGAAAATTGTCAGAGTGAAGGTGGCATTGCCATTTTACTCCTTGTTAACAGAAGGAGTGTTTATCCTGAAAGCAATTCACCACCAGAGGATGTATTGTCACTGTTAGAATAATTTGGTCTTCCATTGAGAATACTTTGGATTGGCCAAAGAACCCAGAACATCTGGACTGTTTAGATAGGAGAAGGAGCCATGTTTTCTACGGAGACATTTAACTCTTCTTAAAAAAAAAAAAAAAAAATATATATATATATATATATATATATAGTATGACGAATTGTAGTATATTCAATTTATGGGAATAGATTTATAAAAATAGTTTACAAATGTAAAAACTGATTACATTGCTGAGAATATACAAAATCGGATGTTTTGATAAATTTCAGAAATTTGTTATTATGATAATTTTATTCTTTTAGGAGTTTAACATATTTCCTAATTATTGATAGCATGAGAATAAAATTTGTTCAGCAAAAGCTGTAGGTAATAATTTCTCCCATGAGACAAGTCCCATTCAAAATTTTGGTGATTCCACAGAACTAGAAACTATTAAGGCAAAAACAATAATAAAACTATACACTGGGTTATTTCCCCCAATGGGAGCAATAGCAAAATCCATTTCTCATTTCTCTTGAATCTTTTTTATCACTCTGTTTTCTGAATACATAATAATGCTGAGGAAAGTAGTTGTTAATCTGCCTTGCTTTTTCATTTTGTAAAGAGATACTAGTCAAGAACGCATTTTTTAACCTTTTTTTTCCCTTTCCATTAGCAATCTATGAAGAAATGAGCTTGTTTTGGGAACTACCAATAGCAGGACCTACCATTACTTGATTCCTTCTAAGGGAGCGGTAAATGGCTCCTTAAATCGTGACAAAGGAGAGAACAAAGTTGATGGCTTATATAATTTATTGGCCTCTGTAGTTGGGATCCACAAAAGGCTTGTCCTCAATGATGAATTCTCTTTTACCAAAATGGCAGTAAAATGGCCCTGGTTCTCAAAGAATAAATATAGCAGTAACTTGTCATTCCACTCTATATAATGCTTTGCAGTACCTGAAAATTAGCAGTGATTGCAAAAAAAAATGTAGAAATAAAAGTCAACTTCCCAAAATGCATTGTTTTCCAATGTAGGCAGACATGAAGTGGAAGCAATAGTGTATGTTCAAGCAAATGGGTTTCAATATACTTTAAATGTGTAAATAACTTGATTTTATTGCAAACAGATTAAGTTTAGGTTTCCTGTAAACATTTAAAAAATATTCAATGGTTGTATCAAAATAGATTTAGTTTTTTCATCTTTTTTTCTGATTTTATAAAACATGGTTATTGGAAAGTAAAAAATGTATAAGAATTAGAAGAAATTAAAGGTTACATAAAATCATAGTTCCCTGAGATAACAACCACTATTATTTTAGTGAAAATTGTTTTATGTTTCTCTTTATAACGTATTAGGTTTCTAGGTAACCTTTATACAGCAGATCGATCATAGCCTTAAATGCTAATACTCTAAGATAGCTTACATTTTGCCTTTCATTCTGGACAGTTTGGGATAGAATTGTCCAAGGTGGTTTCCAAGTTGCGTTCTTCTAAGCATCCTCATGTTGGCCTCTTTAGCTGATTATTTATTCACATATCTATGAATCCAACTATCATTTATAATGGCCTGGTCCAGCAAGGCAAGTCTAGCAAGAATTCTTTAACACTCCTATGGAGCTTTGCTCTACATAAATAATAACATATTGGCAATAATTTACAAATATTCACTCAAAAAATAGTTTAAAATATAATTGTTTTAAAGAAGGTATGGATTTCAAATTTGGTTTAGTCTAATTGCATTGATTTACAGATGAGGAAACCAAACCAGTATGTGAATAGCCAACAGTTGAAAATATATTTCAATACTACCAATTTTTATGTGACTACTGAGTTGCCACTAACAGCAGTCTATTTAAGAAAGCCAATTAGAATTTTATTGTGATATCTTTAATGTATGCCTTTAAGCTACTTTCAGTACTGAGATATTTAAATAATATAGATGTATTTCTCCATTTTAGGAGAACTAGAAGTATACCCAAGCAGTTGTAATCTGTTACCTTGATATTGTGGAATAGCAGAAATGAGTTTTCAAGTCATACTCATTTTACATTACATACTGGAATCAAAATTCCAAACTGACTTAACTCCGGCAATTTATTTTTCATTCTTTCAGGTGTTGATAACGGCCTCTTCCATTTGAGTTTGCATTACTTTGGCAGCTATTACAAGTCAGTACTTTGAACTGCAGTCACATAGCATAAGGAATGGTAATTTCTATTTCACATTTATGGGGACTCATTACCTAAAGATCTGAATCAACTTTATAAACACTTAAACCATAAGAAAATCCCCTGGAAAAGCAACCACTTTATTTTACTTTCAAGATTAGCAAAATGAGGTACAATGACTCAAAACTTGGAGAAGCTGTAAAACCTGATGAATGGTCTAATATATACTATTAGTCACCCAGGGTTTAATATGTTCTGAAACAGTACAGCACTGAGGCTTAGGGGTGAGTATTTTACAAATGATAAAAAATGAAAAACAATGACACAAAGAGACTTGCTCTAGGTAACACACAAGTAAGAGTCAAGAACAAAACACTTTCAAGTAACTGTCCATTTTCTTATCACAGTTCATAATTTCTCTTCTTTCCAGTCAATCCCCATTCATATTAAATTTCAACTAATGGGAATGATCCACAGGTGATTTTTAAAATGACCTTTTATTGCTTTCCTAAATATACTACTGGATTTTTTATGAATTAAAAATAAAATCTATTTGAATAGCATCTAAATGTCCCCTTTTAATTTAGGGAAATCAACCTCCAGATATGTTATTTTTCATAGAACACATGCTAAAAATAGTATATGTGCCCTGAAAGTAGAGATAAATAGCTAACATATTTCTTACAGATGGCAAATGTAGTTCAAAACACTAAAATCTAATATAAGTTACCATGGTAATACATTGGAAATCAACACATTTTTTCCTACTATGTGACCTGGGAGAGTAGTTAGCATTTCTTTATATGTCATGTCTAATTTTTCACTTTACTGACCCGGTTGCCAAAGTTCAATATGCAGGAGCTGCTTATTGAAAGTTATACCTTGCATTTTATGACCTAGTTGTGCCATTTCTCAACTGAGTGTGGGAATTCACAGCCATAAAAATGCATAGCCATCTCCCTCTTCCCAACAATGTTGCTTTTATGCTCCAGCATGGTGGTAGACATCCCTCTGGCAGCAGGGCCCCAACTTCTAAGGACACGTAACCCAGTGCTTTGCCCTCAGATGGCACTCAACAGATATTTGTTGATTGGGAATGATTTGTTGCTGTTTCATAGAATGACATTATATGCATCATCTTCTTTAAGCAGTCTGCGGGGAAGTGAAAATGCATTCGACTGAATTTTTTTTCTTTTTTCTAAACTGCCTGTTGGTCATTTTTGAATACAAAGATCTGAGTTCTAGTGGATTACCTCTGTCCTCGCTTTAGGTTTGTGTTTTATAGCCTCCATTGGATGCTAGACAGATGCCTGTTAAATTGAATCAAACTTTTGAACATGCAGGAACTATTGTCCAGTTTTGGCTACTGCATTTTTTTTTCTTTTTCTTTGCCTATTTTGCAGCCATATCATTGACCAATAACATGTAGAGGTTCAAATTCCATACTATGCCCATCTTTCATTACAGCAAATAATTGAGATTTAGCTGAATACAAGTGCTCAAAACATGAAATCAGTGGTGTTTACTGCCTACCACATATCTTGTTCCTCCTTGGTAATTGCTATTTGTATCAGCTGAACACTATTTACATAGTTGTTGATGGCTTACCTTGGACGATTTATGGCCTTAAGACTGTAACTTTGTAACCAAAGAAACCCCCTTTATAAAAGCCAATCCATTTCTGGTGTTTTGCAAAATGGCAGCATTAGCAAACCAGAACAGTGGTCAAAGATATCAAGTGGCCAGTCCTTAGAGAGGTTGTAAACAATTCTGTGATCTTCCTGCATCTCTCAGCAAATAAATGCACTGGGCAAATACTAACAAGGAAAAGGGCACATATTACAAAGATGATTCATTACAAGAAGGGATAAGAAGTCCAGTGAGTCAAAACTCATCTAGATTTAAAACAATACATCCTAAATGATGGGCACACTAATTACATTGCTAAAGATATTCTGAGGACTAGGGAGTTTATTGAGCAAGTCTAATTCCTATTGATTACATTCTTTGGAGAGAGAGAGAGAGGGAGGGAGATTGAGAGAGAGAGAGAGAGAAGAGAGAGAGAAGGAGAGAGAGAATGCAAGAAGTAAAATGAGTTTGAGGGGGAATAGCAAACCCTTAGATGTTTATCATTATTAACTAGTGCTAGTCTCTCTGACAGATATTTTGCCAGCTCCCAAACTGTTTTGTGATGAATTAATTGCCATACTATTGTACTCCATATATATCTAAGCATAAACATTTAGAATAGGATTGTTAATCAGCATTCCATTAAAGTGACAGTCTCAAAGCCAAACACATTCACTAGGAAGCACAATTCAATGTTAGGAAAGTTTAATATACATGCAATTAAGAAAGTATATAATGGAAACCCAATTTGTACTGGTCATTGTTCCTTGTGCATTTAATTTTATGAGTGCCTAGCACAATGCCAGACACTTTGTAGGGTCTTAATTATCATTAAATACATGAATGAATGAACGAATGAATGAATGACGTTTTCTCTTAGGATACCACATTCAACCAAAGTAAATCTATTATAAGTCAAATACAGAATCAATGGTCCAAAATTGTTGGAGCTAAAACTGACCATATTAATGAAAGATAATATAGAATTGTGGGAGTTTTTAATGGAACACACTATTGCTGCATCCTACACTACTTAGAAGATCACGTAGTTGGAGTTAGACATATCACATCATAAAGCCTACCATTTTTGGGGGTGCTAAATATAAACACTGTGATGAGTATTGATATATATTAATTCATTTAACCCTCACAGCTGCTTGATGTGGTAGGTACTATTATCATTTCCATTTCATAGGAAAGAAATTTGAGGCTCACAGATATTATAATGATTTGCCCAAGATAACACAGTCAGTGAGCACAGAATTCGGTTTAGAACACAGACAACCTAGCTCCAGAGTCCATGCCTGTGGTAGATTGAGTTATGTACCCTGGAAAAAGCATGTTCTTAATCTTAATCCATGTCCCTGTGGGTGTGAACTTATTATAAATAGGACCTCTTGCCGGTGTTGCCCAAATGAATGGAAGTGGGTCTTATTCGGATTACTGGAGGCCTTGTAAAGAGACAGCCACAGGGGGAAAGCAAGAAGCAGGAAGTCAGTGGGAACCAGATAGACAAAGGAGAGGACATTACCATGTGACAGGAAGCAGGAGCTATAAGACAAGGAACAAGGATTGCCACAGCCAGCCCAGAATGCTACCACCCCAGGAGGAGGCAAGCTTTCTAGCCTCTGAAACTGTAAGCTAATAAACTCTCATTGTTTAACTCAATCCATTGTATGGTATTTGTCATAGCAGCCCGGCACACAAAAGCAATGCCCTTAACCATTAAACTGCCTTGCTTCAGATAGTAAACATGCCCCCACAGTAAGCATGGATGAAATACATGGAGTGTGATGAAGGAATTTAGGCTTGCCTAAATTGCTGGGTATTTATCCGGAGTACCTTTTGCATCAGAACAGTGGAATAAGTAAAATACAAAGGAAATAGGAAAAGTCAGGTTTTTTGGAGGAAAACTGAAGGTCAGGTTGCTGCTCTCTGAGTCAAGCAGCAGTAATCAGAAACCCAAGCGAAGGTATCTGGGTAAAAGATTGAGAAACTCAGACAAGGAATTTGGACAAGTATGGGCAATAGCAGGAGCAAGAAATAACCCAGTGATTAGTGTGTCGACCCTTTCCTTTTGTTCTTTATAAAGCCAGGATCTAACTCGGAAGCTTGCCAGGCCAGGGACTAGCAAGCTGCGTTGAACAGAAGCTTCTGGCTAGAGGGAGGACAGGGGCAGAACAGTCATTTTTCATGTCTCTAACTGCATGTTCTAATTCTCTGCAGAGTGAGTAATGTAGATCTCTATTGCATGTCTGGCATGATCCTAACTGTCCAAGTACCTTCTCTGACTGCCAGAATTGACAATCTGGGATACTCTCAAGCAAGGTTTCCCTGTGGTCAAATTTCCTGGTAGATTTTCAACCAGCTTTTGTAGAATCAAGATTTTTTCTTTTTTTAAGATAAAAGGCTGACCCAGAATCTAGCTTAGCTCAATCCTATCTGAATTATTTATTGTAGTATCTCTTTGTCATTAAAGAAGTCTCATTTGACACATGAGTGAAGTCTCAAAGAACCCATACCACCCACTGAGCCCTCTGAAATCATTTTTATTATGCCAACAATACTGAACAAAATGGGGAAAAATGCTTAGATAACTTTGGCAAAGGTGTGTCCCGGCAAGTTTATCTGTCAGAAGAAATGACAGTTCGTGGCTTACAAGATCTGTATTCATCAAATGCTTTATTTAACGTGTCTCTCTGGAGAGGTTTTACAAAGGAAGGCTTTGAAGGCCTATAAGATAAGTTAAGGGATTTATGAGTTGACGGCAGAAAAATTCGATTAACAGTGACAGCTTCCAGTTCCGTCTCTGAGCCTTAGTCCTCTGAGTCATATAGAAACTCATCTGATAATTACATAATTTCTAGTGTGACAACAATTCAACTCTTGAAGAGAAATTTTGATTAAAGACCCAAATCTCTCAGCTCACAGATACTGCCTCTTGCCCTTCTGAAGCTTGCAGGGCTGGTAAACTTGCAGCATGGCGTACATTGACCTAAATCCTTTCTTTTCCCCCAAATCACTCCACAGGATTATGAGCCCCTCAAATTCAGGAGACTATATCCATTGTTGCCTCTGAATTGACGACTCATTTGCTGTAGCTTCCTTACAAGGAAGGCAAACCTTGAATGACTCCTTTTGGCTTCTTAATGCCTTTATTTTACTAAGAATGAAATGCTATTGCTATAAATATGTATTTGAAAAACACTGCGAAGACTTAGTATTGAAGAACACTGTAACATTGGCCATGATTCTCTTCTTCTTTTTGGGGGAATCATACATTATGGGGAAAGTTTTTCAAACAATTTCTTTAATTCCTCACATTTGTTTTTCTAGAACTGGAAACTATTGTAGTTATGGGCAACTTAACCTTAAGCCAAACATGCTAAAAATAGCCTGGGGGGGGGGATGTTTGATCCTCCCTGGCTATGTGTGCCCCTCTTCAAGAACAGAGCTTTCATCTTTAAAAGCTGTATCCTTAACTCTAAATAGATAATGACAATTAAATGCCAAGGATGATCCTGGATGGTATCTGAGGATGAAAGAGAGGAGGTTCAAAGGGACACAGTTGGGACATAAGAAAAAAAAAGGAAATATAGAATGTAAGCTTTGTATCAATGCTGAATTTCTTGAACTTCTTAGCTGCACTTAGTGGGATTGCATAAAAGAATGTTCTTGTTCATGGGAATTGTAGATGTGAATTATATTGTTTGTTCAAGGATGTGTGCAGCTTGCTCTCATATGTTCAGAAGACAGAGCAATACATGATGGATGATAGATAGGGAGGGAGGGAGGGAGGGAAAGAAAGAAATGGTGGTGTGACAGGATGTTAAAGTTGGTGGATGGGGTATTGGAGGAGGGGGGTCAGGGTATGCTGGAGTTCTGTGTATGGGGTTTGTATTGTTTTTGCAACTGTTCCTGTAAGTTTGAATTTATTTCAAAATAAAATTAAAAAAAAGCTGTATCCTTAGATAAAATTTAGATGGAATTCATTTTCCTTCCTTACTAGCTCTCACCCCTACCTTGCCCAAAGGGAAAGACATGTTGTCCAAGTCAACAGATATGTGCCCTATGTCTTTGATTCATCTACCTCCCTCCCTTCCTAAGGGATAATTTCTCAGACATTTTAATTAGATTATATTCAAGAGAGGGAACAGAATAGTGAAAGGAGTTTACCCATACGAACAAGGAATGAATGAAAGAGCTAAAGAAGTTGAATCTAGCAAAGTAAAGGTCATGGTGATTATCATCAAACTTTTGAAGGGCTGTCTTGGAGAAGAGGGATTAAAAGTGTAGAACTAGGGACAATGGATGGAAAGACAGTAAAATAGGGATGCTTTATAATAGTTAGATTTTTCCAAAGATAGAATGGACACCCTTAAGTGGGAATGTGATCCAGGGTTAAGCTGAAGGACCACTTGGAGAAGACATTGTGGAAGGGTGAGTAGTTCAATTACCAACATTTAAGTTGCTCCCAAACCTGAGAAGCTATTACTATCCTTTTATATGTATAATATTTCTATTCCAAATCCTTTCATTTAGCTTGAGAAAGAAGCAATGGCATTGCTAGATGCCTTTCCCCTCTACTCACATACCCCCAAAGTAGACTACTTTAACACTTGTAGTCACCTTGACAACAGAGGCCTCTGTTTTAATAGCTTCCAGTAACAATATGCAAAAGGGATCTATTGCCCAATAAAGTGAGGAAAACAGTCTTCAGCATTTCCTTTCTTTTCTAACCTCAAAGAGTCTGGGATTAAACATGTGCTTTGAAATTAAAATCATTGTAAATTTGCTGAGTAAGAGAACATCAAGTGTACCTGTTCCAAAGACTAGAAAGTTTTCACTTAGCATAATGTAAAAAAAAAAATTTAAATCTTGTAATGAACATGAAAAATTTCACTAACAGCATGGCTCAAATTTTAGAATTGTCTAAAATTTCAAACAATTCAATACCTATACCTTAATATGCATTTATTATATGTATGTGTGTGTGTGTATATATGTGTGTGTGTGTGTGTATATATATATATAAATCCATAGGTAGGGTATTAGGACTGCTGTGGAGTCAGTTAGTGTGGCAGACAATGCATTCAACCACAATCTATCTTACTTATAATGAATTATTATTAATGATGGGAGGATGCTACACATGTAAAATTTATCCATGGCAGAAAAAATTGTCAAGAAATACTGCAATGGGGAATCCGGTGGACGGTTCATACACTGAAGGAACAACCTTCCAGTAAGGAACACAGTCTTTGTCTTAAAACAATTTAGGTTATTACTTAGGCTATTTTTAATTGGCTTGCCTATTTCTAATAAATAGCATTTAACTAAATACCCCATGTGCAGGCTCTGTGCCAAGAACTTTAACTTCTTTCACCTTTACAATACACTTTGAGCTGATACTAGTATTTTCCCTACTCTATATATCAGAAAACTGAAGCTTAGGGAAGTTGGGTTAACTAGCCCAAGGTTGTATAATTGGTATAAAGCAGAGAGAGGAATCCAAATATGACGCTAGAGCCAGAGCTGGCCACCCATCCACTGGGCTGTCTACCCTGATGGCCTTTATGCTAATGTAAATATTTTATTTAGGATAAATTTGTGTAAAAAGCCAATCAATTTTTTGGTCTCTAAAGATTTTCTTCCCGTTGTAGGTTCAGCCCACCACTCTAGCTTAGAAGGTTAGGCTCACCCCGTTTATGAAGGAGAACGCTGGCATGCCGTCGTCCACTTCCATTTTCAACATAGCAGGAGTAATTTCCCAAGTCACCTTCTTCCACAGAGTCCACAATTAATGAGATGGAAACTTCTTGCTCTCCAAGATGCTCCTTAAGAATTCTAAAATATCAAGCAAAGAGAAACAAAAAATCCCACACAAACATCCACATACATGAAAAAGAAAGAAATGTAGATGAACCTGATGTGAAAATACCTACAGCATTTGTGCTTCAAATTTGGCTATGGTTTGATGCTATCTTAATTAAATTATATCATGCCCTTTTCTTCTTCACTTTTAACGAGGAAGCTTGTCTTTGTAGATGCTAATGAAGTTGCAGTTAATTATCTTTCTTAGCAGGACAATCACATTTTCATAATAAAGAGGAGTGAGAGAGACCTTGAAGAAAAGTTTACAAATTGCTTCCTCTTTAAGAAGAAATATGATGTAAAGGTGGAATAAGAAATTCTGATGTCTTAGGCTGGAGGCCTATTTATATATTGGGTTAATAAAAGAAGGAAGGAAGGGAGGGAGGGAAGGAAAATTTCTGAGTTATTTTGACATTTTAGTTGAAACCTCCAGTCTGACTTTTTAAAATAATAAAAACCAATTGCCTATTTTTAAAGAAATGTGAAATTATAAACCAGTGGAATAAGTGTTCTGACAAGCTATTTAATTCTAACATTTAAAATTACTGGGAAAAACTCACTAACATCAGTGTCAAAGAATTTGGCAATTTCTCAGAGCAAATGGGAAACTTCTTCAAATTAGGGCTCCCTTCTTCCCTGTTCTCAATGTTTCCACTTCCACCCTCTCACCTTTTTGGGTAACTCATCTCTGCTCAACACTTCCTAATGGAAAATGAAAGATAAGTACCTTTCTAGAACCTTCCCTGAGCACACACAAAACCAGAGGGGAATAAGTTAGTAGGTTTATGATCCTTTTTTAACTTTAGTGCTTCAAAATTTATGGGTAAAATATAATGGAGAAGGTTTAAATATGATATTTCTGTGTATTTGTTGCTAGGAAGAAGACCCCAATTGAAATAAACTTATATGACACTTTTATATGTTTTTATTTTCTATTGAACAACATTTTCTTTATCAAGTTTCAAGTTTTAAAGGTCTTCATATTGAAGAAGTAGAACCTTGGTTAAAATGCTCATATATACCCAGAAGATTCGACGGGAAAATGCTTAGAAATAACGGAAAGATTTATTCTGTTTTGACTCAGTTATTATTAACACCCTTGATTATTTACATTATGATTAAAAATAAGTATCTATGCCCAACAATAATTTAGTTATCATTGAATATCTTGATAGTTAAAAGTAAATGAAAAAATACATAATACATATTTAAAAAGCTTAGACATTATGCCCTTAAATTTGATGATATTCTGTAATGTTTATTGTCTTGGTATCATTCCCACTATAAAAATATTTAGACCTTAAAGTCAAATTAAGAAAGATGATGAATACATTGTGTATGTCTTTTATTACTCTTAGCAAGGACTTTGTAGTCCACGTGAAGGCTCAAATGTGTAAAAACATATAAAAGGGAATGTAAGAAAGGAATAAGTTTCGTTTTCACATAGAGACAGCATGGAATAAGGGAAATGGAGGCAAAACCAGTTTAAACAAGCCCCAGACAAAGAGAAGAGAGAATCTGCCTGATGTAAAGAGACATGAGGTAGTATCAGAGGCAGGAACTCACAGCAAAAAAATAAAAATTTGGGGGGGCATTGGCTAATCAGTTCAAAATCTCAATAATGAGCTAGTTGGCTCTCTGGGATTGGCTGTACAAATTAAAATCTCAAAAGATGAATTAGTTAGTGTTCTCGGATAGGCTGTAACCTCTGTAGTACCCAGTCAATGGGGAAACAGGGGAGGGACTTGCGAATTAGGAGTAGGAGATTTAAACATCGCCATTCTCTTCCTCTGGCGCGCCAGCCTTCCGCGTGTTTGGCTGGACACCCCATCTTGCAAGATCGTAAATAAATTCTTTTCTCCTCCAGAACCGAGAGAGCGTTTATTCCCTTACAGGTACCACTTTATTTCCAACAGGGAATGACAGAAATGGTATTTTGTTGAGACCTAGCACCTTGTTAAAGTTTCCCGGCAACAACAAAACAAAAAGAGCTCTTAGAAACAGAAGGCACACACTATCATATTTTCTATATTTTATGGTATTTTGTTCTGTCTCACACTCAGTATGTTCCTTAAAAACTCCTTTTTATTCCTCTTACATTCTTTACAAATGGCATTCTTTACAAAATGGCAATTTTGCCTCTGTCATTAAATGCTGTGGTATTTTTATTATGATAATAGTGACCTGAAACAAAACACATTCTTTTCTTTTAGCTCACTTTCTAGTCACTAACACAGCAAATGGTAATCTTGACTGTATAAGTTGAAAGAAAAATATATATTTTACCTAATGTCACTTTCCCAAACTCGATTTTCATCCAGATCTTCAATAAACTTCTCCCCTTTCATCCAGTAAATTAAAGGGCTGACATCTCCACTGTACCCAAAGAAAGCTCTGCAGGTTAGATTAGCGGAGTCGCCTGTGGAAAGAAGGAATGGAAATGTGTTATAAAACTATTTGTACACACTTTTTTTGGCAAGCTGGCAAGTAACAATTTGATCACTTCATTGATTTAATGGAACATTTTTCTAAAAGAAAAATTTTTCAGGGATTTTCAATCTTTGTCAAATTTATAGAATGAGTACTTTTGGCAGCACAGCTTGTTTAACGGAATGAGAGTTATTCATAAGATTTTGAAGAGTACAGGTTAGTTATTTTGTATACCGTCCTTCAATTTGGGTTTGCCTGATGTTTTCTCATGATTAGATAGATATTATGCATTTTGGGGAAGGATCCACAGATGTGATGTTCCCTTCTGAAGACATGATATCAGGCGGTATATAATGTAGATAATTATAAGAATTTATACAGCAGGTAGAAGGTATTTCTCAGTCTTGAATGTGGGAAAAAGAAAGGAAGCAAAATCTTTGGCTGGGAAAGAAAAGAAACTGTAAATCCAAAATCTCAAGAAAATGTGATTAAAATATTTTTACTTCATAAGGAATATCTTAAAAAAGAAAACACACATGTGCAAAGCTTGTTAAAAAACAAACGAATGACTCATGATAATAAATATTTGCGATTCTCATTAGATGTAAAATCAATGACACTACTGTGGAGATTAATGTCTTTCAATATGCTCCTCAGGAGAGACCATTTTCATGGTGAATACAGATTGGTTGATTACTTAGTAAGGTAAGTGGAGTCCCCTGACTAAAAGGTAGAAGTGAATTTAAGGCCTACAAGAAGGCTAAGTTTTATTGCTGGACAGTTTATGCTATTTGGCAAATACCTGGTTTTCCCAAGCCTCAGTCAGCACTAGAGAACTGGAAAATTCTAACACAAGCTAGTTTTAAGACCTTGCTTCCTCCAAGTGGAGCCCCAAAATTTGGAAGGGATAGGGCCCTTCAAAGCCCTATGCCAGCTTGGATTGGGGTGAAGAACTCCTCAGGGATGGGTCCTACCTGAGGGGCTGAAAAGTAGGCCCCAGCAACACCTTTGCTGGCATCTGAAGTAAGCAAATGTTCTCATTTTTCTGTAGCCATAAAACCCTGAGTAGTTTCCAAGAGGGCCCTAACAACTCTACGGCCTTAAGGTGAAAGGAAGGAGGTTCCTAAAGACTGGAAGCTTCAGAGCTAAGCTATGATTTAATAGTGAACATCTCCTGAAGTTGTGCTTATGATTAATTCTACAATATCAATCCAGAGAAAAGCAGAATGCACTTCGATGAATTCTTTCTAAGTCCAGGCATGGATATGTAACCGAGAAATTAAGAATCAACAAATGATTATGATGGTTGAATCATTATTTAGATGTTTTCTTTTTCTTTCTATATTGTAGAATAGCCAAAGTTAATACCTGAAATTACTGAAACTCAACTAGTCTCAGCCCTGTTTATATTTACTATTGTAGTGGTTATTCTAGCCTGGTCTCAGCCCTGTTTGTGCTTGGTATTATAATGGTAACAACTCCATCTCCCCTTGTTTGAATCCATAAAAATCCTAAACTCCTTAGACTTGGGGAGACAGATTTTTGGGCTTATAGTCCATCTGTTTTGCACTTAGCAATAAACTCTCTCTGAAACCCCAGTATCATAGATTGGCTGTTTATATCGAGCAGAGAACCCCCTGCTTTTGTGTGGTATCAGATATAACTACACGTAAACTCCATTCTCCAAGTTCTACAAAAAGAGCATTTTTATTGGATAAAGGTAATCTTCTAATTATATCCATCATTTAATAATAGTTAACAAATAAATTATTGCCCTTCCAATATTTGTCAGATTGTACAATATGTCCTTTTCCTTTTACCTTATCTTTGTTCGGGCTTGCAGGTTCTCCAGATAAAGAGATTCCTCATGGACCTTGATTTTTTTATGCAATAGTCCTCATTTTGTGACCAGATAAGGCAAGTCCGGAAAACACTGACAAGCTTTTCAGGACTAAAATGGGCCTCCAAATAGGTTCCTTTATTATTAGTTTTTGTACATAAACATTTTCTAAATGTTTTAGTATGGAATTGCCCCATCCCTTGGAGAGTATTTACACTGCAAAATGGGTAACTGAATGTCAATCTTATTGATTAGAAATCTGCAGATTTCTATGGAAAGTGCCAATCCAAAGTTATTTGATCACAGTTGAGATTTATATGCACAAAACATTTTTTAGTCAAATATTCTCTGCATTTACATTTTTATATAAGAGCACTCTAGTGTTAATGCCAAGGTAGTCATGAATTCAACAGTAAATCTCAAAATAATGCGTGGTAGGATGATCAACATCACATGCCACAGAATCAATATATATTACAGAGCTTAAAAAATCTCTATAGCAATGATTTACATAGTCTGACTTTTAAGGGATCAAGTTTTAGCTTTTAGGTGTGACTTAATGACTGGAACTCATAAATAGATATTTTCAGAGATTGCCTAATTTTCCATTACAATTTTGGTAAACATGGAGGCTTATAAATCATGATCAAGCCATTAGCAACTCAACCTGACATTCCTTAGCACAGACGCCAACTGAATCCTTCATTGGGACCGACTTTCTCATCACTCTCCTTCCTTCCCAGATCAACTGATTTTCCACTTCCCTAATTTTTCACTTCTCTCACCTACTGGTCCTATGCTGGCCAAGCATAGGGAATGGCTCCTGCACACATGTAAGAAGTGATTTGCTTGCTCAGTCATCATCTCTCACCTGGTCTTTGACTACGCACCTCACCTTGGGTGCCAGTACTGGGTGCATTTGAGTGCCATGGGGACTCCTAGGGGATCTCTACCCAGACTTGGACTGGGCTGACTATGGGGTCAAGGAGTGGAATTCATGGCAGGAGAGGAGGAATATGGGGTGGGGTGGGGGGTGTAAACCAACACCTCAGGCAGAGATGAAAAAGTGAGTGTGAGAGAAAGCAGGGGGAACTTTGGAGGAGAGAAAAAGGAAATAAAATAATTTGAGTTATTGGCGGTGGTGGTGGTGGGGGCTGAATAGAGCACTGATGAGGCTGGAGCGGTGGCAGTCCTATCCTTTCATGTAGACTCTATTGAAGATCTGGAACTTTCCTTTAAGGGCAATAGGAAGCTGGGGAAAGGCTTCAGGTAGGGGGACTGACATAATCACATCTGCATTCTAAAGAAATCACTCTTACTGTATTTGCAAAATTGGGATTGGATCAGAGACAATCAGGAAGGATTGAGAGTGCTGCAGTACTTTGGGATCACATAAGTAATAGCCACTGCAAAGATTGGGTTATCTCCACATAATTTCCTAAAAGGATAAAGTGTAAGTGATAGAAGTGATTACAGAGCTCTATGTTTTTTTATCAATGTGAAATAGGGAGCCTCTTAAAGCAGAGATTAAGTAGGAAGCCTGATACGTAGAAAACAATTTTTAAATTGTGTGTGTGTGGAGAGAGAGAGAGAGAGAGAAAGAGAGAGGGAATATATTGGGGAGCTGCCAGCTACTTCTCAATATACAAGCAGGACAGAAAGCCAACTTGAGCAGAGCTCTGTTCTGTGAAGAGATTCTGAGTGGTTTCTCTTAATCATACCAATTTGTGTAGGTGAGCAAAAGTCAACACTCCCCTTCTTATGCATAACTCTGCTGACAGAGACACTAGGGGTCCATTGGAGTCAATCCTGAGAGAAGGCCAGGTTAAATCCAAGCTCATGCCTGAGATGATACCTAAGGGCCTAAGTGCTGGGAAGGAAGGCTGGGTCCACCCAGTACTTTTCCTTTGGGAAATGTGACTAATCACATGAGTGTCAATTAAAGAGCTGTGATCTTGGAGCCCAAATGTGTATTAGCTTGAAATAAAGGGCTGTCATCTCTTCCCCTCAGGCTACATAAGAACCAGCAGTTGATAGAAAGTCATGGGGTAGTGTGGCACCTAGGTAAAGATGACACACTTCTACCCGATAAGGACAGATAGGGATTAATAAGCACAAATAGTAATTAATCAGGAAAATAAAAGAGATGTGGCTGTGTTTGTACCTTAAGCTGATGAAGCAAGACAGGCCAGTTAAATAATAGGATTTTAGCATTTGAGGTTTAGGACTAACCCATCTGTGATTCATTTCATATCCTCTTGCTTTTTGAGATGTTATATACTTTTCTTTAAATTCTCATTTCCACCTAGTATACATACTCCTCATCCATGAAATCCCAACTCAAATAGCATTTCTTCAGAAAGATTGACCTGGCTTTTCTAGGAATAAATAGTCAGTCATTTTGTCCTTTCTCCTTTTACAGCCCTTTGAGCAGATCTGAATTTTAGCAAGCTGGTATGAACTGGCACACCATTGGAATAATACCTGAATGAGGAGGCTCTGCTTTTATAATCTCATAACATGTATTGGTACTTTACTGCTCTTTATGACCAAATAACACTCATTTTACTAGACCACAGCATATAATTGTCAACATCATACCTAAAATGCTTTTTATTTACCCACTTTTGTGTTATAGGCATTGTGATGGGTTTATACAATTTCTTAATGCCTAGAAACGTCACTGATACTTTAATATTCCAGATATTCAACTTGAAAATAATCATAGCCAGATTTTGCTAGAACCTATAGGGAAGGTTATTATCATTGCAACCCCTAATTCTACCATTAACCTTGCTTTTGATTCAGCAAGTCTGGAATGTCCCAGGGATTTGCATTTTTAATAAGAACCTACATGTGATTTTGATGCAAGTTGTCACAATTTGAGAAAATCTGTCTGGAACAATTTCTTCTTTACCTTGGACTTTGTTTAAAGCAGAATTGGGGCTCAGAAGTCAGTAAGACTGAACACCATTACAGTGGGGTCCCTGAACAGGAAACAAGGACAGGGAGGTCAGGGTAGAGGAAAGAAGGATTCATAATAATGACAGTGGTGGGTAGAGAAGTAGCTGGTGTAGACAAGAAGTAGGATGTATAATTGGTCACTGACAACCCAATCCAAGATAGAGAAATACATTCTCCTTCCAAAGGAACGTAGAAAAAAAATTGTGTTTCAGTAGAAAACTACCCATGGGTCTATAGCACAATCTTCCCAGTTACCAGATTCTAGTTCTTTCACTGTCTTAGATCTATTTTACAACTCTGTAAATTGTAGATAACGGATAGAGGTGTAAATTCTGTCCTGTTTAGAAGTGATTTAATTGACCCCCACCGCCACCCCCCCCCCCAGTGGAAAAGCCAGTTTTGTCTCTGTTTGCAATTCATCTCAACATTCCTTTATTCCATATAATTCTGATGTTTTCCTTTGAACTAGTTATAACTTCAACCTGGTCCCCCCATATCATATGTGTAAAAAATAATTCTTGAACATGTGTTAAATTTATATTTGCATAAGAGTCATGATTTTACATTTTTCTGAAAATGATCTAATAGGAAGGCAATACTTGTCTCATCACTTATCACTGCCATTAATATAAGCCGCATTTATACATACACATATGATATGGCTCTGACATTTGTTGGATTACTAAAGGATTTTAGGATACTCTCCTTATTCCTCTCCATCTTTGCAAATATAAGAATCAGCAATATAATTTTATCTTTAAGTTCAAACTATTCAACTTATCAAGAACGACTATCCATCTTTTCTATCTTCCAGTCTCTAATTTGCTGTAATGTGCAATTTCTGATAAGGCAATCTTAGCTTGTGATACAGGGAGTTAAGCACTACAGCTCTTCCCTCTTCTATTTAGATATTGAAAAAACAACTCTGTCTCACCTCTGATACCCAAGTGATAACCCTATTATTTACTACACTTAGCCAGAAATACAGGAAATTAACATTAGAATTCCACAAGTCACAGAGAAGAGACATGTTTATTTAATTTTCTCCGCAATTTAGTTTCTTTATTTTCCTTCAAATAACAACAGACAAATTTAAGCTATGGCCTCGGGAGCCACACACATCAAACATATCCGTCTGCCAGGGCTGGAGCCCCGAAGATAATGGTATTCTTGCTGTCTCAAGTTGCTACCTATAAAAGCTGCAGTAAATTGCACTGAATGTTTCTCCTGCTTTTTTGGCAGAGAGGTGCACCGTCAGCTCAATCTTACCAGGTTCAGAAGGAAGCGCTCTAAAATTGATCATAAAAAATCATTCGCTTGGAAGCAAAGTAGTTATTTTAGGTTATTTGTTTTCCTTAATCCATTGCTTTGTTTGAAATGTTGTGGGGTTTTTTTGGTTGTTGTTTGCCTGTTTGTTTTTAATTTTTTGATAAACAAAGTTAAAAAATTGAAAAAAAATCAGTAGAAAAATGGGAGTAAAAACTAAATGACAAATAGGGTGGGATGGGGGGATGGTTTGGGTATTCTCTTTTCACTTTTATTTTTTATTCTTATTCTGATTCTTTCTGATGTAAGGAAAATGTTCAGAAATAGATTGTGGTGATGAACGCATAACTATATGATCATACTGTGAACAGTTGATTGTATACCATGGATGACTGTATGGTTTGTGAATATATTTCAATAAAACTGAATTAAAAAAAAAAAAAAAAGTCAACACAAAAAAAAAAAAAAAAAAAATCATTCGCTATCTAAAATGAGAACAATGCTTGTCACCCAGCAGGCGTTCAAATAGGCCACGATGTGTGGGGGCCATAGAGGAAAAAGTATACATCTTCCCTTCAACCAGTGGATTCCAATTGGCAGAAGGGACACTTATTTAGTGCAACCTTCTAATTAGGTATCACATGGCCGTTTTTAAAACTGCTGAGAGAAGAGCTTCTCTCTCCACTAGAGGACACTTTCTAACTTATTGAAAAATATAAAACTCTTTTTTTTTTAATTAAAAGAAAATTTCTCCCCTAATTAAAAAACATCAGCATCCAGAGATCTTTTTCAGTGCAATTAGGAAATAGTGGGCATTTTGTTCTTAAATAAGATGTTGAATAGTAGAGGGACTTTAAATTTCATTTGCACTATTAATCATGCATATTAAAATTACTCTATGGTCATGGTAAAGATAAATGTTTTGCTAAACACTCCCCATTTAAGTTAAAAGCAAAGTAGTTTACAAAACATATTTATCTTTTGTCATTAGTTACACTGAATGACTCCTATTTCAGAAAGCTTCATTCAGAAACAAAAAAGAATATCAAACTCTCCCTCCCTCCCTCCTCCCTGCCTTTCTCCTTCCCTCCTTCCCCCCCCTCTCTCTTTCTACACAGGACACACACACACACACACACACACACACACACACACACCACTAAAGATGAAAATTAAAAAAAGAAAGTTTCCTTCTTGGAATTTCCTCATGACAATTAATGTACCCAAATAAGTACTGGGACCCATGGCACATAATAGTTGCTGGCATCAAACCACAGATAGTTCTTTGGAAATCAGAGATTTATTTGAGGAACAATGTCTGTTCACATTTCAAAGGATAAACAAGGCATGCCCTTTGAAATCTGCTAATTTAATTCAGCTGTATTGTCAGATTTCTTTATGAAAATGGATGTTATACTATCTTCCTACATGTTCCTGTAGCTTTGATGAACCAAGCTATTGGCTGGCCAATAGCTCATAAGAAGATTTCAGTAACAACAAAATAACTTGGAGTTAATTGAATTAATATACACCCAAATTACCTCAAAGAGTGCCTGACCCATGATAAGTGAGTGCACATTAATTGTTAACTATTATTACTATTACACGACCTATGTGGCTGAACTTTTGCTGTAAGTGATGACTTGTGGTACATGCATTAAGTTGGGCCAAATTATCCCTTTCATGAACCTGAGGTCTGCATACTGCAATGGAACCCCCACGCTAATGAGATGAAGAGAGGCAGCAGCAGATCCCCTTCAGAACAGAAAGGAAATCTTAAACACTTGAAGGAAAAGAGTGTGCAAAATGTTGTGTTTGGATGGTTCAAAGATTCTTGTAAGAATTCAAATTGTAGTTCTTGAAGGCTGCCTTCTATCTGCATGATACAAAAGATTATGGCATCTAGAACAATCCAAGGATACCAGGCTGAAGAGGGGGACTTGCCAAACATTTATTAAGACCTGTGTCACCTCATGACCCCATCCTGGGAAGGTGTGATGTTCCTGGGTGTTGAGAAGATGGGTATTAGATGAGAGTCACAGGAGACAGGCATGCAGTAGATACCTTCAACTGCCAGGGAACAGATTTGCTCAAAGGGGCTTCTCAGAAACGTGTGGTGATGATAAAGGGCAGGAAGTAGGGCCCTCTTTGTCCCTTGGTTGAAGAGTGGATGGAAGAAGTGCCTTGTGTTGTGCTTTCCTCCAAAGACATCATAACTGCTTATAATTTTACTTATTTCTGAAACTGTTTTGAGTCATCCACAAAGTGGTTTTTATTTTTTGTAATGCAGATGTTTTTAGGTTTTTATTGCAGAGGCCTTGCCATTCTTAAGGTTTTGTGATTACATTTTCATAGGACATCTTCTTTATTTTTGCTCCTTTAGTTACAGTCACTGTACTAAATCCCTCCTTGATTCCTTTAACTCTTAATTGTGCTTTCTCATTCTTCCATAACCTCACATTTTAAAGGTAAGTTATTCCATTTCAGCCTCCAAGTATATTTAAATCAGCTATTAAAAATACACAGAGAAAGCATTTATTGGTGGTCAGAGATCAGCAAATACTTTAGACCTCAGCCTCACAAGCAGTTGAAACAAGAAGGGAAAAAAAATGAGGGGAAAAAGAAAAGGAGTATAAAAATAAGGGAGGAGCAAGAGGGAAAGCAAAATGAAAGGAGGAGGAAGGAAAGGGACAATAGTTGTGGTAAAAGGAATTGAAATATCCCAAACAGCTCATTCAAATGTTAGTAAGTGATCAACAGTGTTGGTGCTCTTGAACAAACCCTGTCTATATATTGCCTTCATCTTTTTGTGCTTAATTTGTTATCATCAAACTCTGTAAGATATCTAATGAGGCAAAGATTAAATGCCCCCCAGTGTCTATTCTCCCCTTCTTTCTTTAAGTAATATAACCTCCATAGTTTCAGCTGAGCACACTGCTGCCCAATTACAGACTACATTTCCTAGAATTCCTTGCAGCTAGATGTGGCCATATGACTGAGCTCAGGCCAATGAGATGTATGAAGAAGTGATGTCTCCAATTTTATGGTCACCTCCTGTATGATGAAGCTTCCTGCCCTGGACTTTATCTTTCCCTTTCCTGTAGGCTAGAAAGCAGATCTATCAGTGAACTAGTTTCTACCACTTATTTGAAGACAAAATGATGGCACAACAAGACATGAAGAAACTGAGTTCTTGAATAACTTCATGGAACAGAATCACTCCAGCAGCCTGTGCCTGTTCCCTAGTGGACTTTTTAGGGAGAGAAATAAACTTCTGTTTTATTGAAGACATTGCATTTTGAGGTATCTTTGTTACCCAACTTAGCCTGTACCCAATCAGTGCCTCTAAAATCTACTTTTACCACCTTAACTCCCAGGTTTCAGTGTGATAGGATAAAATCATAACACTATACTAATTAATTAGATCCACTTAGTGATGTAGATAAGATTTACATTTATCTTCTACTAATCCTCTAATAATTACCTATTATTTTCTGATGCAGAAACAGAAAAATATAAGCCTCTTCTTTGTGAAGGAAAGCATAAAATCAGGAATAAGTCACCTTTTAAGAAAGGACTTAGTTTTAATTAGAGGAAAACGATAAGGCATTTACTTGGGTCTGTGTTTATGTAAGGATAGCACAGTAAATAGCAGCTGTTTTAAATACATTATAGGGCATTTTGTATGTTAGAAAGGTTTTTGTTTTTGTTTTGTATTTTAATTTTTTATTGTAGCAACATATCAATTTAACATTTTCCCCATTTTAACCATTTTCAAGTGTACAATTCAGTGGTATTAATTACATTCACAATTTCGTACTACCATCACCAATATCCATTACTCAAACATTTTTATCACCTCAAACAGAAACTCTGCACCTATTAAGCTATAATACCCCCACCCCTCCCAACCCTCTAGCCTGTAGTAACCTATAATGTACTTTCTGTCTCTATGAATTTGCTTAATCTAGGTATGTCATATAAGTGACATCATACAATATGTTTCCTTTTGTGTCTGGCTTATTTCCCTCAACATGATGTCTTCAAAATTCATCCATGTTGTAGCATGCATCAGCACTTCATTCTTTTTTGTGGCTGAATAATATTCCATTGTATGTATATACCACATTTTGTTTATTCACCTATTGAGGGATTCTTGGGTTCCTTCCACCTTTTGACTAGTGTGAGTAATGCTGCTATGAATATCAGTGTATAAATATCTGTTCAAGTCCCTGCTTTCAATTATTTGGGGCATATTCCTAGAAGAGGGATAGGCAGGTCATATGGTACTCCTATGTTCCACTTTCTAAAGGTTTGCCAAACTGATTTCCTTAATGGTTGTTGCATTCTACAATCCCTCCAATAATGTACAAGGGTTCCAACTCCCCTTCATCCTAAACACTTGTTTCTTTTTCTTTTCTTTCATTTTTTTTTTTTGATAATAGCCATCCTAGTTAGTGTGAAGTGGTATCTTATTGTGGTTTTGATTTTGTATCCCTGATGACCAATGATATCGAACATGCTTTCATGTGTTTATTGGTCATTTGTATATCTTCTTTGGAGAAATGTCTATATAAGTTCTTTGTGCATAGTATTTTAAATTTATTTTTCATTGAGAAGTTGTAGGTCTACAGAAAAATCATGCAGAAAATACAGTGTTACCACATACCTCTCCCCCATCACACACAGTTGTCCCTATTATTAACACTTTTGTGTGGTACCTTTGTTAAAACTGATGAAACAATATAATTATAATCATACTATTAACTATAGTCCATAGTTTATATTAGGGTTCACTGCTTATGTTGTATAGTATTATGTTTTCTTTTTAATTTTTATTCTCATGACATATACACAACCTAAAATTTGTCCTTTTAACTACAATTCAAATATATAACTCAGTGCTACTAATTATGTTTACAGTGTTGTGTTACCATCATCACTAACCATTACCAAAATTTTCTATGACCACAAACAGAAATTCTGTACCAATTAAACATTAACTCCCCATTCCCTATGCCCACCCTGGAACCTGGTAACCTATATTCTAGTTTCTGACTCTATAAACTCAATTATTCTAATTGTTTCATAGCAGTGAAATCAGACAATATTAGTCCTCTTGTGTCTGGCTTATTTCACTCAACATGATGTCTTCAAGGTTCATCCATGTTGTGGCATGTATCATAACTTCATTCCTTTTTATGGCTGAATAATATTCCACTGTATACAATTAGAACATTTTCTATATCCACTTATCTATTGATGGACCCCTGGGTTGCTTCCATCTTTTGGCAATTTTGAATAATGCCACTATGAAAATTGGTGTGCAAATATCTTTTCAAGTCCCTGCTTTCAATTCTTTGGGGGCATATACCTAGAAGTATCCTAGTATATACCTAGAAGTGGAATTGTAGGGTCATATGGCAATTATATACTTAACTTTCTGAGGAACTGCCAAACTGTTTTCCACAGAGGCTGAACATTTTATATTCCTACCAACAATGAATGAATATTCATGTATCTCCTCATCCTCTCCAACACTTGTTTTCCAGGATTTTTTTTTTTAATAATAGCCATTCTAGTGAGTGTAAATGGTGTCTCATTGTGGTTTTGATTTGCGTTTCCCTAATGGCTAATGATGTTGAACATCTTTTCATGTACTCTGTGGCCATTTGTATATCTCTGGAGAAATGTCTATTTAAGATTTTTTGCCCATTTTTTCATTGGGTTGTTCGACTTTTTTCTCGTTGAGTTGTAGGGTTTTTAAAATATATTCTGGACATGAAACCCTTATCAGATATGTGGTTTCCAAATATTTTCTCCCATTCTGCAAGCTCTCATTTTACTTTCCTAATGAAGTCTTTTGATACACAAAAGTTTTAAATTTTAATGAAGCCCTATTTATCTATTCTTTTTCTTTTGTTGCTTGTGCTTTTGTTGTAAAGTCTAAGAAGCCATTGCCTGACACAAGGTCCTGAAGATGCTTCCCTGTGTTTTCTTCTAGGGGTTTTATAGTTTGGATTCTTATATTTAGGCCCTTGATTCATTTTGAGTTAATTTTTGTATATGGTGTGAAGTAAGGGTCCATCTTCATTCTTTTGCATGTAGATATCCAGTTTTCCCAGCACCATTTGTTGAAGAGACTATTCTTTCCCAATTGCAAGGACTTGGAACTCTTCTCAAAATAATTGGCCATAGATGTGAGAATTTATTTCTGAAGTCTCAATTCTATTTCATTGATCTATATGTCTGACCTAATTCTAGTCCAATGAGTTTTGATTTCTTTGGCTTTGTGATAAGTTTCCAAACTGGGAGGTGTGAATCATCCAAGATGATTGTGAATCATTTCAAGATGTCTTTGGCTATTTAGGGTCCCTTACCCTTCCAAATAAATTTGATGATTGGCTTTTCCATTTCTGCAAAGAAGGCTGTTGGAATTTTGATCGGTGTCTCATTGAACTTGTAAATCACTTTGCATAGAATTGACATCTTAAACATATTTAGTTTTCAGAATGAACACAGAATGTCCTTCCATTTATATAGGTCTTCCTTGATTTCTTTTAGCAATATTTTGTAATTTTCTATGTACAAGTTCTTTACATCCTTGGCTAAATTTATTTCTAGTTATTTGATTCTTTTAGTTGTGATTGTAAATGGAATTTTTAAAATTTACTCTTCATACTGTTCATTATTAGTGCAAAAAAGCAATGCTGATTTTTCAGGTTCATTTTGTACTCCACTACTTTGCTGGATTCTTTATTAGCTCTAGTAGCTGTGGTGTGGATTTCTCAGCATTTTTGGTGTATAGGGAAAGTTTTACTTTGTCCTTCCCAATTTGGATGCCTTTTATTTCTTTTTCTTGCCTAACTGATCTGGCTAGATCTCCCAGTACAATGCTGAATAACACTGGTGACAGTGGGCTTCCTTGTCTTATTCATGATCTGAGAGGGAAAGATTTCAGGCTTTCACCATTGAATATGATGTTAGTTGTGGTTTTCAGGCTTTCATCATTGAGTAGGATGTTAGCTGTGGGTTTTCCATATATGCCTTTTATCATGTTGAGGAAGTTCCCTTCTATTCCTAATTGCCTAAGTATTTTTATCAAGAAGGAGTGCTGGATTTTGCCAGATGCTTTTTCTGCATCAATGGAAATGATCAGGTGGTATTTTCCCCTCTTTGTTCTATTATTGTAGTGTATTACATTAATTGAATGTTGAACCACCTTTGCATGACTGCGATAAGTCCCACTTGGTCATGGTGTATAATTCTTTTAACTTGCTTCTGGTGGCTTGGAGCTATGTACCTCAGAAAAACATGTTCTTAAACCTAATTCATTTGCATGTGTGAACCCTTTTAAATAAGACTTTTTGATGAGGTTACTTCAGTTAAAGTATGACCGTAATTAATCAAGAAAGGTTTTAATCCTATTACTGGAGGCCTTATAGAGAAATCCTCAGAGGAGAAAGACAGAGGCAGAAGCCAGAAGCTGGTAGTCAATGGGACCCAGAAGAGAAAGAATCCAGGATAGGCATCTGTATTTGTTGCCATGTGACAGAAAAGCCAAAGACCAAGTATCACAGACAACCAGCCCCAGAATACCATAGTCTTCTGGGAAACAGCAACAGTTTGATGTTACCTTGATGTTAGACTTCTCCTAGGCTCAAAACTGTGAGCCAATAATGTCTCTTTGTTTAAGCCAACCCATTGCATGGTATTTGTTTAAGCAGCCAGGAAAGTAAAACTGTGCTGTTGGATTCAGTTTGCTAGTATTTTTGTTAAGGATTTTTATGTCTATATTCATAAAGGATATTGGTCTATAATTTTCTTTTCCGTGGGATATTTTTTTAAATTAAGATTTATTTACATACCATACAATCACCCAAAGTGTATAATCCATTGATCACATTACCATCGCATAGTTGTTCATTCATCACCCCGATCAATTTTTTTTAACATTTTCCTTGTACCAGAAAAAGTGAAAGCAAGAATAAAAAAAAAAGAGTAAAAACAGAACACCAAAATTGTCCCCCCCATTCTTCCTTTAGATTTTTTTTTGCCCCCATTTTTCTACTCATCCTTCCATACACTGGACAAAGGGGAGTGTGAGCCACATGGCTTTCCCAATCACATTGTCTTCCATGGGATCTTAATCTGGCTCATGGCCTTAGGAATTTCCACATTTACAAAAATCTGAAAGTCCCCTCTGCTCCTCCTGGAATAGATATTCACCCTCCAAGGTGTTCTATTTTGTGTCTTAAAGCCAGTAATCCTTTGCCCCAAGCCGCTTTGACTTCATTGTTTCTTACAGTGCTTTAGCTGTCCTCAAGCATCTTCTGCTTGCAGGGCAATTTCTGGGAGTGCAAGCCAGAGAAGTTTCCTGGTTCAGTCTTTCAGGCTGCCACCCTATACCTTAGCACTGACATACAGGCACCCCAGTATGCATATAAAGGTTATTATGCTCCCTCTGAAACAGGGCCAGGGACCCCAATGGGAGTGCAGGCTGGCTCCATACCACACTGGCAAGGGGGTGGAGGAGAGGCCCACAAGGCACCATGAGCTTCTGCTACCATTTTTAAAGTTGCGTTTTCTTGATTGGCACTCATTCAGTTACTGCAACCTTTAAATGTTTTCTGGAGTTTTGAGGAAGATGGCTCTGTCAGTTTTTGCTAGACGTTCAAAAAAATCTGAGGGGAACCACACCTCAGAGCATCTTATGTTGTCATCTTGGCTTACCATAAGTTCCTTTGCCCATTTTAAATTGGATTATTCATCTTTTGTTGTTGTGTTGTAGTAATTATATATTCTGGATAATAAACCTTGTTGGGTTTTTTGTTTGTTTGTTTGTTGTTTGCATGGATTGGTTGGGCTAACAGCAAAGGTCTGATTCAAACTGCATTTCCTTATATTCTCTGCATTTTCATGAAGTACCCTTCCACAAGTTTCCTAACATTCATGGTCTTAAGAGATAACTTGGATATACAGAGTCTGCTTTCCTTATGTTTCTAAAACTATAAACCATAATCCTCAGGTTCATATTGCTTTCAAGGTTAGTGAAACACTCTCACGAAGTTTTATAAGCTTATAAATCATGGCTAGTGGAGGGCATAATGATAGGTCATGCATGTTGTTTATTACTTAAGATGTAAATGAACATTCAGTGAACTCACTGTTTTGTGTTTTCTCCTTTGCAGCCTAGAAAAGCTTTTGTTTGCCATCATTATATTAAAAGTACTTAGTATATTCACTTGCATTTCAATGGTTTGCTTTTGTCATGTAATTGTTGTAACAAATCAGAAGTAGATTTGGCATGACTTGAAAGCAGATTTGACACAACCTGAAAGGAGATTCAGCATGACATGACAATAGTTCAGATGCTTAACGCAATTTATTTGCTGGCATAATTGCAAGCTAACAGCAGGACCAATACACAATAACCAGGTCAAGGGGACACAACTCATTTAAAGGTGGAAGATACCACAGTTTCTAAAGTCCATCAGCCTGAGGACCAACATAAGGTAGGTGGGTACCTTTAAGGAGAGGTCTCAAGAGCTTGTCTAATGCAGCATCAGTGGGGGGTCTGAAGCCATTGTTGGGAGGCACCCTTTGCAGTGTGGTGAGGATGGCAGCAAGCCTTGCACCACCTCACGGGCATTGGAGCCAGGATTCAGAGCAACCAGGTGTCAGACTGCCTTTACTTGATGCTCACTGAAGTGTCATCTGCACTGGGTTTTTATGCCTCAGAGGTCTGGTCATCAATATTCATATTGAGGGAGGGGCCCTCTATCAGGAATCAAACCAGTCCATATCATATCCTTGCAAGAATGTCTGGTTATCATTTGTTACAAAAACATGTTTTTCTCAATTTGTTTACATTCTAATTGTGGTCAATAAGTTTGCAATGTTTTGGGGATTCAAGATCATCAATATCATTTCAATACACAACAGATGTGCTTGTCTCTCCTTAGTAGTGGCTTAGTAAAATATTTCTGACAGCTTTTGAGTCCAAAATACAACACGAAGTTTTGGTTTTTGGTCCGCATCAGATAGAAGGAGACATGATAGCAGTTTGAACTGCCATGAAAGCAGTTTGAACAGTTGAAGTCCAAAATGGGAGGGAATTTTCTGTGCTGAGGTAATCAGGAAACCTTTCAGAAGTTGGTAGCATTCATAGATATTTCCAGCACTTGAAAAAAATCACTATCACTTTCATTTCCAGTCTATGACCAGAGTTATTTCTCTCAGTTCTTTTCATTCCTGAGAAAGTCCCATTTTTTTTCTCTTTGTAACCAGTATCTCCCCTCTCAATCCATTCTGTTAATGGTGTGTTTAAAATCACTTAAATCAACCTGCTATTCTGACTTTTTTTCCACGTAGCTTCCTCTTTCCAGATCACAGAACCACAGATCCAGTAGATTTATTTTTCTCATGCTTAGAAGTATTTTTATTGTCTCTAAACCTGCCATTTCTTGAAAAGCTCTTATGTTGTTCATAATTTTTTCCTTCCAGTGTTTTCATTCTCAATTTCTGTAACTTTATCCTCCCTTATGGCACTACCTTTTCTCTTGGCTTTTATACTGGAGTTGTATTTCATTAAAACACACATTCACACACTCTCTGAAACTAGACAGTCTGGCTACTCTACTGTGAGCTATTGCAAGGTTTCTCACATGTTTTTTAAACACAGCTCCTTATGCAAGGATTATGAGACACCAATCTAGAAGGTTTATAATCCTCAAGATGCCTTCAATAAAAGAAGATTGTAAAGTAGCATCTGAGACTTGTCAGCAGCTAATAAAGGTCATCACTTGAGAATCTTGAGTGCTTTCTCACCTAAAGAAAGACTATGACTTTCTGAGTCTGTTTTTATGCCCATCACCATTATTTTATAAGTTTGTGGTTTTTGATTTTTGTTTTAATATTAGCAACTTTAAGTATAAGTGAAAGTTGTAAAGTAAATTCAAATAACTGAGTCTTTTTGCCTTTAGGAAAATGACCACTTGTATCACTGCATAAAGATAAGTACTCTCTCCAAAATATTTATGGAATCATCCACATTACTGGCATTCCATCTGTAGTTACATTAATAAGCTTCTGTTTTCCAACACTTGATTCCCATGGGTAATGCCCTCTAGTATACGTAAGTCATGTAAGTAAAATGTAGCAATTATTTCTAAATCTCTTCCAGGAAACCCTGGCAGCATCCACACAGCCTAAGATACTGAAAAGAATAAAGCAACTTGTTCATGTCTGAATGATGCTTCAGAACATATTCACTCTAAGTCCTAGTTGTTGAAATACCTTGTACTGGAAGGTTAATGGCACATGTTGCCAATGTGATGCATATTGTGAATCAAACCTCATTTTTGATTGGATTAATACTCATGGTTCTGATCAACCTGATACCCTTAATTTAGCATAACCCTGCCTGTTCCGGTTTGCTAACGCTGCCATTATGCAAAATACCAGAAATGGATTGGCTTTTATAAAGGGGGTTTATTTGGTTCCAAATTAACAGTCCTAAGGCCGTAAAAGTGTCCAGACTAAGGCATCAACAAGAGGATACCTTCACTGAAGAATGGTTGATGGCGTCCAGAACACCTCTGTCAGCTAAGAAGGCATGTGGCTGGTGTCTGCGCTTCTCCAGGGCAAACTCTGGGCTTCATCTCTTAGCTTGGCGTCTCCAAACGTCTTTCTGTCTGCAACTCCAACCACCTCTAAGCATCAGCAAGCATCTGGGTCTGTGTCAGCTCTTAGCTTCTCTCTTACATACTCCAGTGAACCAATCAAGGCCCACCCTGAATGGGCGGGGCTACACTTCCGTGGAAATAATCTAATCAAAATATCACCCACAGTTGGGTAAGTCACATCTCCATGGAAATGCTCAATCAAAAGGTGCAACACTAATCAAAAGACTAAGAAATCTGCCTCCACAAGATTGAATTAAAGAACAAGGCTTTGTGGGGGGCATAATATATCCCAACTGGCACATTGCCCATCATTTGGCAAAGGAAAATAAGTAGAGCAAAATATAAAACAAAATTAATAAAGCTACTAAACAACTAAATTGTTGTGGGCAGAATGTCAAATCATTTCAAAATTGCAATTCTGAAACATTACTTAATCAATATTTTTATCTACCACTATTTAGTCAAAAGATATGCTTCTCACCACTCTTGTCTGAAATAGGAAAGGGGCTCTTAAAATTCAATGGAGAGAAGCTTTAAAGCACTTTTGACACATCTTGATTATTTCTTTCTCATCTTTATCTTTATTTTCCAAATTTTATAATTGTCATATATTCTTTTTATAATTCAGGAAAAAGCACATAGATTTAAAATGTCACCATACACTCTACTTCAAGTTAGCATGGCACATCATGCACCATTTTCCTCCATGTACCTCTTTTCTCCAACAATCCGTAGTCCTAGAAGGGGGCATGCTCTCACAGAAATAACTCTCTCTCAGTCAAGACCAACTCTGTGACTCTAAATATGCTGAGAAAAGTGTAGTTGTGCAAACTATAGATCAGTGATTCTCTTTGGGAGCCCAGCATTAACAGAATAACAGAATATAAGCAAGTATTAGAAGAACCATCTTTCTTATCCATAGTTAGGGACTGCGGCTTTCCCCAAGACAAATGGAAATTTTAAATTAGTTTTGTTGAATCTCTGCTTTTAGACTAGTTCCCTTCTTTCCATTGACATTTTACTCCAAAACCTGGGGTTTGGTGCTATATATCATATCAAGGAACCCCTTCCATTTATAGGGGTTTGTTTAATAATGAATAAGGTTATACCCTGTAGCAACACTTGCTCTTTTAGGAGAGCCACTCAACAGGTGTGATCAGTATTTATGTTCTCTCCTTTACTTTAAGCTAACACTATCACTTCCATTTCTCCAACTGCTCTCAGAAAATATTTAGAGAGACTTCTATTCTTATTATAATTCATCTTAGAGAAATACTGCCTGAAAAAATAGTGGAACATGGACATTTCCTCTCAACCATAGGAATGATTATTTGGAATGGGAGGTAGTAGGAAGGAAAGTTGAGTAAATTCAGTATTTCCTGATTCCCTTATCTAACGTAAACATATATGTAAGCAATGCCCTTGGAACAACTGTGAGGATAAATGAGCTGATCTTTGTTGCCCTGCCCTCTTTGACTTCTATATTACTTCCTTCATCTAGCCACCAAGTGCTAGCACTTCGTGAAGAACAGTGACTACCCAGATCTGTCACTCTAGCACCCACTGAGGCTTGCCATCTCTGAGAGTGCACATTGTGATGGCTTTCCAATGTGGGCACTTGGCTAGGCTGAACAATAGTTCTCAGAATTCCCTTTTCTTGGATGTGTCTGGTTAGGGTAGGTTATGAGAGAGATTCTCTCACACTACTTAGAGAACGGAAGGGAGGCAGCAGCCAATTTGTAGCATACATGCACACAGGCATTCATTGTTGATGGTCTGTTGACTCACTTCCTTGACATGAAGCAGGAGTTTGGCCTGAAATCACTCTCTTTTCCCCCTGGATCTTCTTTCAGTGTCTCTAACTCTTGGACCAGGAGTGTGTGTGTTCAGCTCCATGAGGAAGGGTCCTGGCTCATTCTTGTTGCCAAATCCAGAGGCAACAAGAATGGACACAGGTTTCAGTTTGTGCTTGTGGAGCTCCAGCCTGTTCATGATCTTTCCTTCCTGCCTCCTGCCTGAGGATTTCAGGCTTCAGCATTAGAGGCCGAGACAGCCTTGTGGAGACTGCTTAGCTGGTCCTCACAATACTGTAAACCAGTCTCCTACTGGGTCTCCTGAGTTTGACTAATACACATGATATGCCAAAGTTACCACTCTTTTCTTCCCCAGTTAAGTATCCCATTCCCTCAATAGGTTGTTTTCTGAGATTAGAAGGATAATTGTTTCATTATTTCCAAGCTGAAGTCATTGATTTGGTATTCATACAATATTATATGTCAGGTACTAAATAAAGAATGCCTTTCCCACTTTTTCTTCCAGTACTTTCCCTAAGCATAAAGCATAATGATGTTTCATTCCTCACTTACCCATTGCTATCTGGCTTCCACTGATGTGCCGGTTTGAATGTGTTATGTCCCCCAGAAAAGGCCATATTCTTTGATGCAATCTTGTGGGGCAGACAGAATAGTGGGGATTAAGTCGGAACGTTTGAATTAGGTTGTTTGCATGGAGATGCGCCCCACCCAACTGTAGATGATAACTGATGGGATACTCCCATAGAGGTGTTACCCCACCCATTCAGGGTGGGCCTTGATCAGTGGAGCCATATAAAACATGCTGACTCAAAGAGACTGAACAGAGTGCAGCTGTGAGTGACGTTTTGAAGAAGAGCAAGCTTGCTAGAGAGGAATGTCCTGGGAGAAAGCCATTTTGAAACCAGAACTTTGGAGCAGACGCCAGCCACGTGCCTTTCCAGCTAACAGAGGTTTTCCGGACGCCATTTGCCATCCTCCAGTGAAGGTACCTGATTACTGATGTGTTACCTTGGACACTTTATGGCCTTAAGACTGTAACTGTATAGCCAAATAAACGCCCTTTTTATAAAAGCCAGTCCATCTCTGGTGTTTTGCATTCGGCAGCATTAGCAAACTAGAACAACTGATAACATTCCATTGAAACTGATTCCCAAATTGGCTGGTTGTGTCTTATTATACTTTATTTTAACTGCTCTTTCTATATACTTTAGGGTGGTTTACCCCGCCTCATTTTGGGACTCTCTACTCTGCTTTTCTCTCCTGTCTTCCTTTCAACCATTTTCCAGAACTCTTTGGAAGGCACTTCCTCCATGTACCGAGTTTCGAAATGCTGGCATTCCCAATATCCTCTCCTTAACCCTCTTCTCATACTATGCATACATGGGCTCATTTATAACAATTACTTAAATAAATTCACTATCCATATTTTACTGACTCCCAAATCTAAGTCTTTGGCCTGGGCCTCTCTCCTGCCTGGAAATTTCCACTTTGATATCCCACATTCAACTTGATAGCAATTTGAATTTATCATTTTTCTTCCAAAATTGCTTATTCTTCCAACTTCCCTATCTTAGTGAACATGACCTAGCATGCAGTCGGCACACAATAAATGCTTACTGGAAAGTGAATGGATAAATAAATGTACTCAGGAAAGAGATATCTCCATTATTAAATGCTGAGAGTGAATAGCAGCAGCCTAATTCACATACACTAGAGCTCATTCAAATTATGTGAAACAGACGTTTTGATAAACAAGCATCATTCCAGTCACTTCTAATTTCCTTCCTCAAACTCAGCCTTAAAAATTTGGGGGTCAGAGACACCTTCAAAGAGCTGATGAAAGATAGAGACCTTGTACCCCACCCCCAAATGAAAACATTTTATGTGCATATAATTTTCAGGCCCCTTGGAATTCATTCATATACCCAAGAATACTGTGTTAAGAATCCATTATCTGGTCAAAATACAATATATAAAATGTTAATTACAGGATTGTGGGAAGATGACAGAGTAGGAAGTTCCAGAATTCAGTCCCATCACCAGAACAACTATTAAACAAGCAGGAACTGCCTGAAACAACTATTTTGAAACTCTAGAGTCCAGTAGAACACTGTACAGCATCCAGGGAAGAGCGGGAGGTAGAGGCTGGTAAATTTCTGTAAGGACTAGTAAACTGCTCTCTCCACACAGTGGTTACCAAGTGCCCATCTCTCACTCGTGCGACAGGTCAGTGTGAGGTCCAGCCCCTGGCTAACATGCTGGTAACAGAAAGGAATGTAAAAATCCACTTCCCCAAGATCAGGAGTGGGCACGGACAGATATCACAGCTTTTGATTAATGACCTTGGATTGCAGGGGACCTGTCTCTGAGGCAGCTGAGGAGAATTAAAGATCCTACAGCTTCCTCAGAGCTGTGGGGAACAGCTAAAGGGCTGCATTTTCTGGGCAGGTCAAGAAAGCTCAGCTTTGGGGAGCCATGGAAGAAGCTCCTGGTGCCCTTACTGATCCTCTCCCCAGGGCAGTTCAGAGCTGGTCTGCAGACCTTTCATGGGTTCCTGGCCATATTCCGGTTGGAAAAGACTAAATTGGGAAACTCTTCTCTGGTGTGCCCCTCCTCCCCAAATTTGCCCTCCAGGCAAAAGCAGCTTGAGATAAGGAAAGCAGTGTAAGAAACTATTGAGGTGGATCCCAGGGTAAAGGTGTACCTCCTTTAAACACCTGGGAGATGGAGAAGTTTTGTCTCCTTGGATATAGAGGGGGCATTCAAACTCCCATAAATAGGAGAACTCCAAAGCAACCGATAAGCAAAAGCCTAGTACAAGAAACAGGCCTAGGAAAGAAAGACAAGGATGGATGACCATGCATTTTACATTCACCTTGGGTGGGACTTCCTGATAGAAGGGCTAACACTCAAGAAAGCAAGAAATGGAAAAGTCACAAATGTGTGGAAATTAAACAATGCACTCTTAAACAACCAATGGGATAAAGAGGAAATTACAAAGGAAATTAGGAAATATCTTGAGGCTAATGGAAATGAAAATACAACATACCAAGATTTATGTGATGTCGCAAAAGCTGTGTTGCGAGGGAAATTAATAACTCTAAGTGCTTACATTAAAAAGAAATATTTCAAATCAGAGACCTAACCTCAAAATTGGAAGAAGAGCAAACTAAACCCAATGCAAGCAGAAGGAAGGAAATAAAGATTAGAGCAGAGATGACATCCAGAGCAACAACAACAAAAAAAAAAAAAATAGAGAGAATCAGCAAAATTAAAAGCTAGTTCTGTGAAAAGATCAATAAAATGGACAAATCTTTAGCTAGTCAGACAAAGATAAAAAGAGAGGGGACACAAATAACTAAAATCATAAATGAAAAGGGGGCATTAGTACTGACCTTACTGGAGTAAAAAGAGCTAAAAGAGAATACTATGAACAACTGTATGGCCAATAAATTAGATAACCTAGATGAAATGGACAAATTCTAAGAAACATGCAAAATACCTACACTGACTTAAGAAATAGAAGATCTCAACAAACCAATAACTAGCAAAGAGATTGAATCGGTAATCAAAAATCTCCCAATAAAGAAAAGCCCAGGACCAGATGGTTTCACAGGGGAATTTTATCAAACATTCCAAGAAGAATTAACACCTATCCTGCTCAAACTCTTTCAAAAAATAGAAGACAAGGGAACACTTCCCAATTCATTCTATGAGGCTAACATAACCATCATACCAAAGCCAGATAAAGATACCATAAGAAAAGAAAATTACAGTCCAATATCTCTTATGAATATAGATGCAAAAATCCTCAACAAAAATACTAGCAAATTGAATCCAACAGCATATTAAAACAGTTATACACCATGATCAAGTGGGATTTATTCCTGGTATGGAAGGGTGGTTCAACATAAGAAAATCAATTAATGTAATACACTACAGTGAACCCTAAGTTAAATCATGGGCTATAGTTAATAGTAGTATAATAAAAATGTACTTTCATCAATTGTAACATATATACCATACCAGTGCACAGTGTTACTAATAGGGTAGTATATGGGAATCCTGTATTTTAAGCATAATTGTTCTTTAAACTCACAACTTCTATAATTCAAAAAACAAGCAACAGCAACAAAAAACCCAACAACCAAGAAGTGAAATAAAGCAAACTTAGAATCAGAAAAAAATGTTAATTACTCCTATATATCAGTTATAATCTCACAGAAAAGTATTTGGGGGACTCATACTGCTCTTAGGTATCTTTTTGGTTATTTGAGTTAATAAAAATGAAAACTTTCTGGAGCTGTTTGTCAAAACAGACACAATTGTTCTACTGGGACTTTTGGGGAAAAAAATAGACCAAACATTGATCATTTATTTGGAGATAATAATGTAGTAAAGGATTTAAAGGAAATAAGCTATTTCATTTAAGATATTAAGATTTCATTTGTGAGGTTTTGTTATCACAATATTTAGATGGAATTTAATAAATACAGTTTGAAATTGTTCTTATTTGCTAAAAACATGAAAATCACCTTTTCTGTATTAAAATAACTGTTATCTCATCTGAATTTTCAACCATTCTTTCTTCAGTTCATAGCTTTATTATAGGTTTTTGGGAAAGTGAAATAATTTTACAAAAATATTTTGAAAACTAACTGGTATACCACATAGTGGGAAAAACAAAGAGTAACAATAATAACAAAAAATATAGCCCCTGGTACCTCAAAATTTGCTTATCCCTAAGCATTATATTAACTATTCTGAGTGAACAGAATGCAGTTCCAAAATGGAGAAAAATGCAAAATGAAGCAAAACATAGTTGCAATAGAAAATCAATGACAAATTATCACAGTAGCTGAAAACGCATATCGGAGACAAAAAATTTGACATTGACTTCACTGTGATTCTGGTTTCCCCTCTGCTTCAGAGTAGGTAGGGCCATTGGGACAGTGTTCACAACCTCTTTCTTAAATGTGTCTGTCTGTCAACAAATTAACAGCTAGGACGATGCATTAACGAGCAATTAATTGGTTGGCAGAGGCATATGGATGGAGGATTACAGAAGGGAATCCCTCTGTCTGTGTCTATTCATGGAAAACAAGATGTGAAATAAGGAGAGAAAGATGGAACCCTTGGAAACTTGTAGTCTTAAGATTGCATAATCAATGTCAGTGGCCACTTTAAGAATGTCCTAATATGTTCCCCAAATGTTTCCTGTTTGTATTCCTCAGTATAAATAATGGAAATTTCTTTAAACAAATGTTGTGCTAGTTTATCATGTATATTTTTCAGATGAAGAAAGGGGGATATTCACCCTGCAACCTTAAGCCAAGAGCTGCAACCTTAAATGTCAGGATAGTTTAAGACATACATGGTGACTCCAGTTAACTCCAGTGCTCTCAGTAAAAGTGTACATTCAGATTTTATGAAAACACACAATGTTGACTAAATAAAGCAGGTCCCCAAGGCAAAATTTTCATGTTCAGGTCACTAATTTGCAATCCCTGTTGTAAAGCATAAATGTAGTGGTTGGGAGCCAGGCTCCTGAGTCAGCTAAATCTATGTTGAAATAGGACTCTACCATTTAAGATTTCTTTCACCTTAACTAAGTTACATCACTTAACCACTCTGAGATTTAAATTTTCTCATTTGTAAAAGTGGGCATAGAATATTTACATCCTAGATATGTTATTAGGAATGTTCTAGTTTGCTAATGCTGCCAGAATGCAAAACACCAGAAATGGATGGGCTTTTATAAATGGGGTTTATTTGGTTACAAAGTTACAGTCTTAAGGCCATAAAGTGTCCAAGATAACACATCAACAATTGGGTACCTTCACTGGAGGATGGCCAATGGTGTCCAGAAAACTTCTGTTAGCTGGAAAGGCATGTGGCTGGTGTCTGCTCCAAAGTTCTGGGTTCAAAATGGCTTTCTCCCAGGATGTTCCTCTCTAGGCTGCAGTTCCTCAAAAATGTCACTCTCAGTTGCTCTTGGGGTGTTTGTTTTCTCTTAGCTTCTCTGGAGCAAAAGTCTGCTTTCAATGGCTGTCTTCAAACTGTCTCTCATCTGCAGCTACTCTCTCAGCTTCTATGCATTCTTCAAAGTGTCCCTCTTGGCTGTAGCTCCTCTTCAAAACGTCACTCTCAGCTGCACTGAGTTCCTTCCGTTTGTCAGCTCATTTATATGGCTCCAGTGATTTAATTTAGACCCACCCTGAATGGGTGGCGTAACACCTCCACGGAAATTATCCAATCAGAGTCATCACTCACAGTTGTGTGGGGTACATCTCCATGGAAACACTCAAAGAATTACAGTCTAATCAACACTGATATGTATGCCCACACAAGATTGCTTCAAAGTTAATGGCATTTTGGGGGACATAATTCATTCAAACCGGCACAAGGAGTAAATGAATGAATAATGTATGTAAAGCGATCAGCATGCTGTAAATTAGCACAGTGTAAGGCTCAATAAATGGTGGGTTTTAGTACTTGTAAAAATAATGATGCACGAGTTATTATCCCTGAATAATATGGTACCTACTAGATATTAAGCCAAAAAATATCTCTTAACAAAACTAGTCTTCTGCTAACAAGGGTCCCCACAAATAATGTTAACACTAAACATGTTATATTCCACACAGCCAATGTTTCCAGGCTTGTTGACTTAGCAGATCATATTCCATTTCTTTGCATTCTGTATTAGTCTCCAAAAGTACTACTGACCCTTGCACCTTCAGCTGACTGATCTTTGATGACGGTGCCAAGTCCGTTCATTGGTGAAAGAATAGTCTCTTCAACAAATGGTGTTGGGAGAACTGGATCCCCATGTAAAAAAGATTGAAGGTGGACTCCTGCCTCACACCATATACAAAAATTAACTCAAAATGGGTCAAAATCCTACATGTAAGAATGAAAACTATCAAATTTCAAAAAGAAAACAAAGGGAAATATCTTCAGGATCTTGTGTTAGATGGTGATTTCTTAGATTTTACACCAAAAGCACAAGCCACAAAAGAAAAAATTAGATAAATGGGACTACATCATAATTAAACACTTTTGTGCATCAAAGGATTCATCAAGAAAGTAAAAAGAGAACCTACAGAATGGGAAAAATATTTCAAAACCATATGTCTGTTAAGGGCATAATATACAAAATTTATAGAGAACTTCTACAATTCAACAATAAAAGAACCCATGATCCAGTTAAAAAAAATGGGAAAAAGACTTGAATAGACAGTTCTCAAAAAAAGTTATGCAAATGACCGATAAGCACATGAAAACATGCTCAAAGTCATCAGTCATCAGGCAAATACAAATCAAAAACCACAATGAGATACCATTCCACACTCATCAGAATGACTGCTATTAAAAAAAAAAGGAAAATAAGTGTTGGAGAGGTTGTGGAGAAATAGGAACCTTCATTCATTACTGGTGTCAACATAAAATAGTGCAGATGCTGTGGAAGACAGTTCGGCTTTTCCTCAGAAAGCTAAGTATAAAACTACCTCATTACCTGGCAATCCACTACTAGGTATATATCCCAAAGAAGTGAAAGCAAGGACTTGAACAGATATTTGCACACTAATGTTCATAGTGCATTATTCACAATTGCCAAAAGGTAAAGCAACCCAAGTGTCCATCAACTGATGAAAGGATAAACTAAATGTGGTATATACATACGAAGGAATATTATTTGGCTGTAAAAAGGAATGAAGTTCTGACACATGCATCAACATGCATGAAACTTTAAGACATCTTGTTGAGTGAATAAGCCAGAGAGAAAGGTACCTGCACCCCAAGACACACCTCTCTCGCCACCCCGTCTGCTTTCCTCATTTCCAATCTTTGGTTCAAGCTGCCATCTTACCTACCATTCCACGGCAAGGAAGTCTTTTAGAATTTTGACTTAATCCAGCTCACTCAGAAAGATTTTCTCAAGTATTTCAGTCATTTCCCCCATGACCTTCCTAAGTGACTGTTCCGGTTTGCTAATGCTGCCATTTTGCAAAACAACAGAAATGGATTGGCTTTTATAAAGGGGATTTATTTGGTTACAAAGTTACAGTCTGAAGGCCATGAAAATGTCCAAATGAAGGCATCAACACAAATATACCTTCACCAAAGGAAGGCCAATGGCATCCAGAAAACCTCTGTTAGCTGGGAAGGCATGTGGCTGGCGTCTGCTGATCCCAGGTTGTGTTCCAGCTCCTCTCTCAGCTCCTGTGCATTCTTCAAAATGTCTCTCTTGGCTGCAGCACCTCCTTCCATCTGTGAACACTTTTGTAGGACTCCAGTGATTCAATTAAGACCCATCCTAAATGGGTGGGGTAACACCTCCAAGGGAATTATCCAATCAAAGGTCTCACCCACAGTTGATTGAGTCACATTTCCATGGAAACACTCAATCAATAGGTTCCAACCTAATCAACACTAATACATTTGCCCCCACAAGATTGCATCAAAGAACTTGGTGCTTTGGGGCACGTAAAACATCCAAACCAGCACAGTGACCAAACAAGCTCTTGCTATATCCCCCAGATACTTTCTAAATTCAAACCAGTTCTTCAAGTTCATTATGCCTATATTTTATCTCTTTGCCTCTTTACCAGACTGTAAACTTATTTGAGAGCAAGGGTTGTATCTAAATAAAAATTTATGAACTGTACAGCTTCTTATTTTAGCTCCAAGGACTCCAAGGACATCATCAGAGATAGTGTAAAAGTTTCAGAGACTAAATCCATAAGGATACACCAGATATTTTTTCCTTGTCCTGTGAGAGTTTACTTTATGCTCACATAAAAACAAATAAAGCAACAAGTTAATAAACAAACAAAAAACCTTCAATTCCAGAGAACTATGAAATGCTGTGCTATTTTCAGGAACTGCCTATAATAACATATGCTGCTCAATGCTGAAAAAGTAATTGTATACCTGAATGGACAGATTCTAAGGCAGGTAAAACAGAAACCACGTCTAGGCAATTATGTCAAATCTCATTTGTGCAAGCAAAAGAAAAATTAATTTGTAATCAAAGGCAAAATATTATATTAAACACATTTGGAACTCATGAGCAACTATGACAAGAGCAGTATAAAAATTCAAAACTTTTGCCTGATGGACAATCTCTCGATATTATGATTTAAATCTGTAAGTATATAGGGTATGTGTATAAACATTTAACAAAGGCTTTCTATGTCTAGAAAATTCTTTGAGATGGTATTAATCATCACTCATGAGTAATGAAAAATTTCCCAATTCTTCCTCAACTAGAGGTTAAAGTTTTAAAGATAAATTTACATTGGTATTATACTCATATCATTTCTACTTCTTCTTTTTCCTTTTAATCATGTCCTCCTATGGAAACTCTAAGATAATTGAAGAAGATTTTCAGAGGTGCTGCAACTCAAACTATACTATAAAACTCTCTTAGGTGAAGGTTTTTATTTTAATCTGGCCTCTGTGTATAATAGTATTTCAGTTCTTGGTGGACAGCAGCTCCCTGCTAAAATCTACACAAACCCATGTCCATCAGTGCCATCACCAACATATATCCTTCTGAATTAGACCTACTTAAGGAATCTCATAGACTCCTGAGCCTCAGAGCCTCTGAGGAAGATTCTGTGGTCAATACCCAAGCCTCCCCCTTTGGACTAAGATTCCTCTCAGCATGAGTCCCTGATGATGGCCACTTGGGTAAGCAGGGCAATGAATTCAAATTAAGGAAGAATCTGGAAGCATAGGCCTGCTTCAGGAACAGAGGAACAGAGGGAAATCTGGTCTAAAACAAAGGTCTGACTGCTATGCTATTGGTGCTGGCTTATTTTATGCTGTTCTTTATGATTTGATTTGAATAGTTCATGAGAGAGAAACTGGGAGTTAAAATAGAAGGCAACTTCTGCTTAAGAAGGCCAGTTCCACATGGCGGGATGCACGTACCTCTTTGTCAAGAAGAGGTCAGAGGTGAGGTAGTGCCAGTGGTGGCTTCAGCAGATGGGACTCGGGAGCAATGAACCGGGAGAAGGGATTTCAAACCTGGCTTTGTATCAGTGTAGACCAGAAAGTAACAATCTATTTATTTTACAGGCTTTTCTGTTAACTCAGCTGCACAGCCAGGTTTGGGAACTTCTGGGTTTTATCTGCTGAGGCAGAAAGAAACAAGTCAAGAACCCTAGAGTCAGGTTCCCCTGAGAGTGAAAGCAATGCCCAACCCCAATGGGGCATGGGAAATATGGGGGTTTGAAGACCCAGATGCATTGTTTTCCAGGCAGAGTGGGCAGCTAAGTCCCTTTACCTATGAGAAAGCTACGATTTGATATCCTAGAATGACTAAACAAAATAAAATAGAGAAAAGTCTTGAATTCTCAGTGGTAGGAGTTGCTAAAAAGCACAGTATAATTTAGTGATCCATATTTTGGAAAACAAACATTTTCTCTGGAGGCTACTGAGATGCTTTTAGTATACTTAGGATCATATCATCATCTTTTTCCTTTGGCAGAATGAATTTGAAGGCAGTAGTAGGAACTGTTACCTCATTTTAGTTATCCATCCCTGCAGCCTGGCTACACAAGGTTAGGAAACAGTAATTAGAATGGAGGGGGCGTGGTCTGGTACTATACTTTGCAATTATTGCTATGTTGGTGTTTAGTATCCATGGATGCCGCTGGTTTAAATTATGGCCTCGCTCCCAGTTACAAGTTCCCCAGCTGTGGTTAGAGAAGCTGCTGCCCTCAATTCTCAGGTGGTTTGGCCGCTGGTCCTAAGCTATGCCCTTCAGTAGTTTACAGGGGGAATGAACTTAAGCGATAAAGGGAACAGAAAGTGGCATAGTGGACACAAAAATCAGAATTTAAACACTACGAGCAAAGTTAAATAGGCCTTGAAGTTTTCCTTCATCTTTAACATATGCGTTCTTATTCCTCAATCATATTAAAACTTCTTTGAGGATAGATACTTCATGATATATGGCATGTGTGTGTATATACATATATATGTATGTGTGTATGTGTATGTATATGCATGTATATCTCTCTTTATATATATGCATATACATTTAAAAAATAGAATAAAAGACATGCCAAAACAGATGGCCAATATTAAAGAAAATAAAATTCAAACAGTTCAGAAGGGTATAAGATAAAGAGTAAAGGGATCCTACCCACATTTCATGCTTTGTCTTTATTCCCCCAGAGATAACCACAGACACAGCTTCTTTTGTATCTTTTTCAGCTAACTCTAGGCATATGCAAACATGTATATGTACACATACGTGTATATGCCCAGGCACACATACACGTGTGGTTGGTACACATAGACGGAAATGCATACATACATACATATCCTTTAAAAAGCACAAGTGAGATTATATCAGTACAAGTAGCTCTATGTTATCATTCAAATAGCTATAGAGTATTGTAATGTGTGGATTATAGGTTATTTAATCAGTTCCTACTCATGAGCATTTTTATGTTTCTTTTTGTACTTACTACTACAAAAAGGGGTGTATTGAACCTCTTTGAAAAGACATCTTTATGGTAAAGTGCAATGTATCATATTTTGAAATAGGTCATGGATAAAAATAGGCGGTTTGAAGTGCACATTTGCAACTGGTGAAAATATGCAAGATAAATGAGAAAGAACAATCTGAGATTGTGAAAGGTTGTGACAGGCATTAAACTTCTTATCCAGACTATTCCAGTCAGTAGTAAGCAACAGTGAATCCAAAATTTATAGTCTATACGTAGTTTCTTATTTCAAATATGGACCTTAATTTGGTGATGTAAATGAGCCTACATTTAGAGTCTGCCACATAAAAAAGCTTGAAACCATGCTCCATTAAACCATCGCTATTGCAAGGGCATTTAAAATCAATTATGCACATTTAAAAGAAAATCATGATTTTGTCTTTCACAAATTTTAAAAGAAAAATAGTTGGCTAGTAAAGGAAAATCAAACAAAAATGCTGGTTTTGGAAGTATAATTTTGGATGGAGAAAAATCGGTTGAAAATATGCATTGTAGAGATGCTAGAGTCTGTTTTGAGCCAATAGGAGGTAGCAAACCTGACAAAAATGTGCCTTTATTTAATGACCCTATCAAGGGACACCTTTTAAAGTGCTCAAAGTATTCTGGAAAAACTGGTTGCTAGACTCAGGCTACCTTTATTATTTATCGTATGGTTTTAGAAAGAATAAATGATTGAGTTGTTTTGTTGGTCTTAGATTCTCAATATTTAAAATGATGATTCCCCGAGAAGCCCTCGGAAGAAGTGCTTGATGGAAAATAGCTGCTGAGGAATTTTCCAACAAGGTATACATTTTTTAGTGAGCATGAAATTGACTGGAAAATTAGCCAGATGGATATGTACACTGAAAGGGCCAAGTCACAAAAGGCAGAGCTGAAGTATGGTAGACTTTGTCGGGGCTACTGCTCTACCCAAATTCCCCAGCTGCTGCATCATTCACAAAGGATACCTCCTTCAAAAAAGTTTGCCTTTTGATTTTTTCAAGGTGCTTAACACGGTGGTAAAAAAAAATCATAACTTTTGTAAAGAATAGTGATTTTAATTCCCATCCTTCAGACATACTTGTATGAAAATGGGAAATGACCTTAAAGGCTTGTTTATTTCACTTATGTATGATGCCTTAACACAAAGAAGGTGGTAGGCAGAATTTTCGAACTCTATGCAGAAATGCTAATTTTTTTTTCATGGAGACGAACAAATAAAACATGACTGCGGAATAGACTGGCTAGGCATTCACCACACTTGTATCCCTTTCCTTCTAGGCAGACAGCCAAATAACATCTCCCAGCCTCTTTTGCTCTAACCACATGACTGAGCTATTGCCAGTGTAGTGAAGGCAGAAGTGATAAATGCAACTTCCAGGGCTGAACTGTTAACCCCATCCCTCCCTCCTGCAAAAGTCTACTCATTTCTCTCATCTCCAGGCTGGATTTCAATACCCAGGTGAATTTGGAAGCCATGGGTTGAATGAGGCAGAGCCTCCATGTGTCTGGGTTCATGAGTGATTACCTGCTGCAGAGCACACCTCTCATAATCCCTGCCACCAATGGACTTCATGTGATTCAGAAACAAACATCTATTGTATTAAGTTCTTGGGATTTAGGGGTTTATCTACATTAGAACAATTGTCATCCTAGCAAATACAGTAACAAAAAATAGAAACCCTGATAAGTTCCATGCCCTCTCCTCCAATTGAGATCTCTTATACACAAATAGAAGGTGAAACTATGGATGATTTTATTACTCATGACAAGACCACTACAATGAAAATGAAGATTGAGTGTTGGGTGAAGAGTTCATGGGGATTATGAGCTGTTTGGGACTCCTAGTTCATTGAGGAGTTCAAAATTATCCCATTAGTTGTAAGTATAAAATCCTATCTATCGAATTTTCTTCATAATAAAGACCTTTCACTCTTCCCTGAGACAGTAAAGAAGACTAACCAGTGGATCACAGACCCTTTCCAACCATCACTGAACACAAGTGACTTGACTTCTCAGAAGAAGATGAACTTATGAACATATCCACCAATAGTAGCCGGAAAATTTTGCTCTTTTCCATCTCTTGGCATTATGATGGATATCATTCCTTAGAAATCATTCTGACCTTGCTCAGAAACAATTGAAAAATCAAAACAAACTCTTGCTATTTGTATCCTTATAGTTATAAGTCTGTTGAGTCAAAATATTGTGACACATTGCAACAGAAGTCCCGAAATGTGTACATCAGCACAATTTTCTAAAATCCAGAGACTCAAATCACCTATGCAACAAGAAGTCCCCATAATATATTACTTTAAAAATGATTTTAATGTCAAAATAAGCATAAAGAGCCAAATATGGTTCCACCATTAGGTGTAGTGATGTAGAAAGGTCAAGAAACACAGCTATAAGGTATCTTTAATGCCATAGCTTTTTATGCAATAGTTCAAAGTACAACATGTTCCCTACCATTAAGTGTTTTATGCAAAACAGTTGAAAAATGTTATAAATATATTTTCGTGAAGCATTTCCAATTTTCCTGTTCTTATAATTTGAGGAGATAATCTGTGACAATTTTGCTCTAATATTTTTTCTATTTCTATGAGTGGCAGTTGCTACACTTGATTAGCCTATTTTCTTAAGGCCCAAGAATTAATTATTCCTTCCCTATTTATGTTGAAGTATTTTTTATATACAAGTGAAATACAGATTATGGAATAGCAGCAATATTCATTGCAGAAAGAAAAATTTTATTATTGTTTGGGGCTGGTTACACAGAGGGGATTCCAAGTACTCTAATGAGAAACACGTTTTCATAATTTTTCTTAGAGCCCAACTAAAGATGTGAAATTAGAAGTATAAGTCATCAAAACAACAAGTGTATAAAAATGAGGTTTCAGTGATGACTCCATACACATTTTATTTCATGGCTTATATTTTTCATCATAGGCTTCTACAACACAATTAACATTAGGAACTATAATTTTCAAATTAACTCTACTTTCTAGGTCCCATTAAATCTACTTCAGATTGCATCTAACTCTTGCTTTTATTTATATCTAAATTTAATTATGGAAATGGTGACTAAAGAAAAATTATTATAGTTATTTGAGTCAGGGGCTGTCATCTAGATATATTATTTATATTTTTTAATCACTTACATTCTCTTGTCATTAAGTTATTATTAGTGACTCTACCACCATCATTCTGAAAGATTTTCAATGATGTCTTCTGAAATTCTGAATAAGTATCAATTATACCTTTTCTTAACTTGGTTAAAATTCAATGCCTAAGGGAACCTTCTACTTTTCCCCCAGAGTTATTGCTGCTTTTCACCCTCTAATCATCTTCATTAAGGGAAATTTGACATGATTAAAACCTCTGGAGTGAAGAAGGCAGAACACGGGGCAAAACATACCCATAGAGCTGGAGGTTCTATAAACCTGAGATTAAAAGGAATAAATGATTGCTTATTGCTAATATATAGCAAGCATGCATAGCTAAATAAATTATGGTGCTCTTAGAAAACCCAACAATAACATCCAAAAACGTGGAGAAAATTTCCTCAAATTTCTTGCTTTTGCTCTCAGTGTACAAAATAGCTTTAGTTGTGACGCCATTTAGTTAAATCTACTACTGAGCTTATCTCTTTTGGACATTTTGTTAACTAAATCATGAGGATGTAATTGCTTTGCATACGTAATTTTTCATGTGCAATTTTTTTCTGAACTCTATAACAACATAACTATTATTTCTTTGAATAGGATACTACCATTCATTTTTAAGCATGTAAAATCAATCTTTTAAAATGTTAATAAGAATAATTTGAAACAAATATTACTTATAAAAAACATATCCCTTAAACTAAAAATGTTTAACAAATCATTCAGTACCATACTATTATAAATGCTTGAATTTTTATAGTTATATGTTACAATTTTTTCACTGATTATATATGCATCTAACAGATCAGATATTTATTGAGTTACTCCTATGTGACAGGTACTGTTTTCAGTTCCCAGGATGTGTGAAAGAACAAAGCAAAGCTTTCAGATCCCATGGGACTTGCAACCTATGGGGACAGATGTGACAATGCAGGGGGCAGATGATAAGGAATGGACAAAAATCATATAGTATTTTCCAAGGGGATGAGATATGGGAAGAGAAGAAAAGGCAGAGCTCAGGAATGCTGGCAGTGGGGATGGGATTGCAATTTTTAGTAGGGGGTGAAAATAGGACTCCCTGAAAAGTTGCCATTTGAGACAGGTTTTGAAGGAGGTGGGGGAGTTAGCCAGGTGGATATGTCCTGGAGGAGTATTGCAGCAAGTATAAAGTTCTAAGAAGGGAGCATGCCTGGCAAATTGAAGTAACAGGAAGGAGGACAGTTTGGCTGGTGCAGAGTGGGAAAGTTAGAGAAGAGTAGAGATGTGGCCAGACAGGGGACGGAGGGCCTACCTCGGTACTTCTTGTAGGCCATTTTAAGGACTATTGCTTGCAATGTGAAGTGGGGAGCTTTTGAGCAGACAAGGAAGGAGGCAGTGACTTAGACCAGTAATAGTCAAGGAAGAAAGAAGTGGTCAGATACCAGACAGTTTTAAATTTAGAGCCATCAGAATTTCCTGGCAGGTTGGATATGAAGAGGGAGAGGAAAAGAGAGGTCAAGGATGGTTCCTAAGTTTTTGGCCTGAGCAACTGAAGAATGAGTTACTGCCCCTGAGATAGAAGAGGCTGTGGGTTGCGCAGGTCTGCAGAGAAAGATCAGGAGCTCAGTTTTGAAAATGTGGAGTTTGGGGTGTCTATTCCAGTGGAGATGTTTAGGCAGATAGACATGCAAGTTCAGAGAGATGTCAGGGCTAGGGATGCACATTTAAGACTCACTGCATGTAGATGAGATGTGGTCTTCAATGGAATGAGAGTAGAGAAAGCAGAGAAGAAGACCCAGCTCTACACCCTGGGACATTGCAATATTAGGTCAGGGAGAAGGGAATAAGGAACAAAAGAAGAGTGAGAAGGAGTAACCAATGAGTTGAGGCAGGAGGGAAACCAGGAGAGTGTCATTTCCTGGAAGCCAGGGAAAAAAGGAGGATCAAGGAGGAGGGAGTGAGTGCTGTGTCCAGTTCTCATGGAACATTGGCCATCAAGTTGAGCAACATGGAGGTAACAGGAAATCACATATTACATATTATATATGATCTGATACATGTCTTCCATTATGTATTACATATATAAAATTCCTGCAAAGGAATAAAAAAGTAGGCTTCATCTCTAAAAAATAGGATAACCTTGAATTAGGTATTCAATGGGTAGAATGCTACTCCCATTGATCACAAGACCAGGTATCATTTTTAATATCTTTGAACCCTTCCGAGAAATGTGTTTCCACCAAATTCCTACAATTAGATGATGGATGAAAATGTTTCTGAGAACAAGTGTGACAGCTGAGTAAGGGAAGGAATGGTTATCATCCGAGCTCTCAACCCTATAACCCATCCTGTTTATTTAAATAAAGACAGAACAATCTCATTAATGTTGCAGAGCACAATGTGATTGAGTTCACAATGTGGTATTTAATTGGAAAATGTTAATTAAGCTTCCTTAATTCAACCTCACATCAAAGAACTATCTTTGCACACATAAGCCAGATCTAAAGCTCAATCAAAAGACATGAAGCCTGATGCAGGGCATACCCTATATTGTGATATTATGGCAGAAGAATGCTTCAAATTTTGAATTAATAGAGGGCAACAGTAAGAGGCTGAAATGTCCTTTTCCCGTTGACAAATGGAGACTCAAAAACCTGCTTTGGTCCAATCTTAAATAGAACAGTAGCCTTAAGGGAACATGCTGTAAAGTCTGCTAACACTGCAAGTCCATAGGATTCCTCCAATGGATACATGGAAAATGGAGGAGGCAGAGGACAAATGCAATCTTAAATTATGTCAGAACAGAAAAGGATCCAGAGCATGTTCACTACAATGATTTTTATGCTTTTTATAATGGCCAAATGTACTTCCCTCTTCTGGTTAAAAATGTAAGAAAATTTTTCTCTTGGGTCTGAACTTTATATGTCAAGTTTCTGCCTGCAGCTAATTTTTACGACTGCATTGCAAACCCCTGAAAGCAGCATTTAGGCTGAAAATGCTGACAGCTCCATAGCTAGAGCAGTGCTAATGATAAGAACATGAACATAAGGCTGTGCTCAGTAGCCAATGAATTTCTCAAACCTAATAGGATGAACATTATAAAACAAGGAATATAATCAGTTGCATTATGTTAAGAAGATAAGGAACAGGAAGGCAATGTTAGAAGTTCAGCATATTAGGCTTCTACTAGGTGCATATGTTTAGCAACATTTAGTGAGGTAATGACAGTCAAAGGATAAATACTTTGAAGAATGAATATGTGTCCCTACCTTATGTAAAATATCATCAAACTGACTTCTGCTTCAATTTCCTACCACCCTCCATCTACATAGTGACTTGAAAGCAATGCAAGATATTTGCTGATTGTTATTTTCCTCTCATTGGATCACCAGAATCTACTGCAGAATTCCTCACAAACATAAATCTTCAAACCATGGTGCTTTCTTACAGGATTTAGTTATTTTAATTTCTGAACTAATAAAATGTAGATGCATATAATTGTGATATATTACTGAGGGATGGCATGAACGTAAAATGCTGCAGAATTAATATGATTTAATTTACACGAGTCAAAATTAATGTTTACAACTAGGCTAAGCAATAATGTAGATCAGGGGTTGAAAAACAATAGCCAGTGGGCCAAATACATTTAAGGACTGTTTTGTAAATAAAGCTTTATTGGAACCTAGTCATGCCCATTTGTTTACATATTGTCTAAGTCTGCTTTCAGGCTACAACAGCAATATTGAGTGATTGTGACAGAGCCTGCAGGGCCTGCAAAGCCTAAAATATTTACTCTCTGGCCCTTTACAAAAAGAGCTTCTCAACTCTGATGTAGATTATTCTCTCCACAGCCCTTGTTATTGTACTAATATTACCCCAGTATTTGGATGACTAACTTGAAGCTCAGAGAATTAAATACATTACTCAACTTTATACATCTAAAAAGTAACAGACCCAAAATTTGAATGCAAGACTAGCTTTCAAACTTATGCTCTTAACCACCATATACAATGCTTCCCAGTAATGTCTGAAGGTTGCCACGTTAGTAGAAGTAATCAGTGTCATAGTGTAGAATGAACACTAAACTGTCCCTGTTGCAACTTATCAATTCGGACAAGTAGGATGGCCTGGGATATACTTAGCAACATTTTATTCTTCAACTTCCAAGAAATGTGATGAATATAGACAGGCTGTTTCCTGGTAAGCACCTTCAACTGCTTAGAGAAAGAAATTGTTCACCTATCATCAATGCTATATAATTGAACCATGCTACCACCAGTTGTATTACATATATTTTTGATATATCAGTAAAGCACATATAACTTTTGCAAGGGTTCCCCTCTATGAAATCACTTATCTCTCACAGTGTAGTATGTGGTACATTTCAGAGCTGGGATAACAAGGTTCTTAATATATGACTCGGTCATTATCTACCTCTTCATATCCAGTCATTGATTTGCATATTTAAAATAAGAATAAATCATTGAAATGTTAAATTATGATCAATAAATATTACTAAGTCTCTAGTAATATGGACCAGAGATTTTTGGCGTTCAAGAATGAGAATAGAACAAAGCCAAAAAGAAGGAGCAATGGCAAGGATTTTAACAAAAGGCAGAAGCAACAACTGAAACTCATGTTGCAGTAAAATCAGTGCTCTTATTTTCTTCTAAAAGTCCGTCCCGTGTCTTGATAGAGCAGAATGCCCAGAATATTCTTTCCTTTCCCCTCAGCCTCCTTCTGGCACCACAGGTCCTTAGGACTTTGTGAAATTCAATCAATTCAGTGGCTCTGGACAGTTTCTCTGGGTGGTCTCAGCCATTTTTATATCAATTAATCCTCACTTTTGTTTCAACCTTAGATGGCGGGCTGTCATGAGTACTGGAATTGAATTTTGGAAGTTCCTCAAGAAACACTCAGATTCATAGGCCTTTGACCTGGACAGTATTACGTTCTGTGAGAAGATGTAAGGAGAAACACGAGGGAGAATACAAGGGGATACTTTGAGGGAAATAGAAAGGAAGGCGATCTTTTGCATGAAAATGAGGAAAATTAAGCCAGAACTTGCACAAATACCTATTTTTGAATGGTTGTTGACAGGATTCTCTCAACCCTGCCATACACATGATCCTGTTTTTGACCATGATTCAGAGTGTAATATTATTTACCGAATTTTAACAGTAGATTCCAGTATAAAATTAGCCATTTTATAAAGGTGGCTTCCAAACAAGAAAATAGAGGCTCGTTGTGTCTCTTTAAAAACTATTTCAACATAATGACATTTGGTACTATTTTATTGTTTTCAATCATATTTAAAGCACGAAAGAATTAGGCATAGAATTTCCTATAAAAGGGAAATGTGACTAAAAAAATTGTTGATTGAAAGTTTCAATCCATGCACAAAACTGCTAAATCAATTGATTTTACTAAGAAAGGAATTTTTTTCTTCCAGCTAGAGCTGAACTTTTGACATATAAAGGAAACATGAAATATTTGGATATTGTCATAAAATGAACATAATAATTCACCTCTCAGTGTCTACTTTGGATACATCATTTTATTATTCTTGCTTAGCTTAACTTGCATACTTTACAGTTTTTATAGAGACCACACTTAATGATCATTTTAAAAATTTCTTTTACTATATCTCAATAAAAAACCCAACAACCTTATGCTAATCATGTGCAAAAGATAAGAAGAAACTCAACCTGGGAGAACAAGGAAATACTAATTATACAGGCTACTTAATTTTCTTTTGCTGAAATTCTGACATAAGAAAATGTAGCTACAGTCTGAAATTAAAATGTAGAGTAACAAGCTATAGCTACAAAGGAATACACTCTCTCTCATATACATGCATACCCATGTGTGATACCACATCATGCTTTCATTTGTAATGCATAAGAAGATGAATTCAGGGACAGAAGAGAAATATGAACAGTACCTGTCTCTCTATCCTCTCTATTATGAAAATAATGGATAAAATACTTGTGAGTGGATGGAGTTTTGGAAACTTCATTTCAGCAATATCTTAATTTTCTAAATTTATTACAGGCATATCAACTTTCTCAGTTTTGCAATTGAATGGAATAAAGTGAGCTCTCTGAAGAGGCAAATTATACTACAAAATTAAACTGAGAATGGTGGACTAATCTCATGTGCAAAGAGAGGCTCTTAGGCACAAAACTATTAATATTATATATATATTTTTTAGCACCTGTAGCACTTGTAATTGTGGTTTCCAAGCTTGGCAGGAAGTAATATCATACTCCCCATACACAAATAGTGTTAACACTGCCAGAAAATATGCAGTATAAAATAATTATTAATGACCTGAGTCTTTGTATTAACCAAAAGCTACGAGAGAGAATGAGTTAGAAAAAAAAAGCACCTTCACCATTTCTAAATAAAAATAAACTTACCTCACAATATTTTAAAAAGGGAAATAGCTTCTTTTCCAAATAACAACAACAAAAAATTCTTTTTGGTCCCTCCATGCAGATGAGAACATTTTGGTGAACAACTTTCCAGGCATCTCTCCATGCTTACAGGTTCATAAGGAACAATAAGATATTTTTAAATTTTTAAAATCTTACTAAATTATCGTAAATACTGACATTCTTATCTTTTGGTATATAGTTCTATGAATTTCAACATATATATAGATTCACCAACAGCAAAATGAGGTTACAAGGAAAACAAACATAATCCTCTTAAATGGCTATAAACACAGTGGGGGAGAATTGAAGGGTAAATAGTCCCCAACAAAGAAAGTAAAGGGCAGGAAAAATGGGAGGGAGAGCTCTCTGAGTAGTGCCTGGAAGGCAGTGGAGTATGGAAGCTGCCAGAGAAATGACTATCCTAACTTTCCAGTTAGCTTAAGCCTAAGGCTGTTTAGAACCCATTATGAGACAGGGCACACATGAAGCTCCTTAACCCATGCCTTCCATGAACTAGCATTCCAGGGAAGATTTTCATGCCTATTAAGTGGCTTGGCCAATGATGGTAATTCTCTGGGGAAACTGCCAGAATTCATTTGTTTATTTTGCGAATATTCGTGAACAACATACAAGGTGCATGGCACTGTTCTAGGCACTGGGGATACATTAGTGACCAAAAATAGGCAAAAACGCCTGTCCTCTTAGAGCTGACATTCCAGTGTAAGTCAAAGAGACTTAGCAAAATACTTATTGTTTTTTGTTTTTTTTTTCTATGATGGTTTTGGTCTTAATCTTAAACCAGAACGCTAAGGCGCATAGAGATTTATTCACAAATCATTAAAACAGTTTGACTTCTGATTAAATGATTTTGAAAATCAAAGCTGACTTGGATTCACATTAGACATTCATCATGATGAGAACTCGCCATTTATCTTACATCTTACTCATTTTATGGGACCATGAATCAGACCCCTGAGATAAGAATAGGTGTCCATGTGAACATATAGACACCTGTTTACTATCTGTATCTAATGTCTTCTTAGTGGTTATACAGTAATTATGTATTTTTCTAGGTTAATGTAATAATTTGTTAATTACTGTTTTCAGTAGAATGCTCTTGAAACTGCAGCAATTAAAAAAAAACTCACTGCTATTATATTTGTATTTGGTGTTTGCATTTGTATTCTTACCTTTCTAAAAAATAGTTCACATTGATCCTAATTTACCCATAATTGGTCATCTTTCCTTGGGATAAACAAAGCAGGATGCTGAGCCCCCAGCACCCATGCTTACCAAGCAGTTCCATACTCTAAATGGTACAACACGGGCTCATTTGAGATTCTCAGTAAAAAAAGAAGCAAGTATAAAAGTCAATATCCACTCATTTTGCCCAGACACACACAAAATGAAAGGCAGATGCCAGCAACACCTCTAGCTACTTTAGAGTCACAATCAAGAAGATGGAGATTTGAAGAGGAGGATATATGCATAGCTGTACCGGTGGCATTGATTGGCAGGACTATCTTGTTTCTAGGATTTAACACCAACCAGTCAACCAACAACACAAAAAACCAAACCCCCGCCTATATAAAGCCACAAAAGAATAGTGCTACAGATAGCACAGGTGTTAGAAACCTCCCAGCATTGTCTGACAACAAAGCTGGTGGCTCTGGTTGTTGAAATGATTTAAAGTCGCTCTCTGCGGTGATTTGGAAAGGCATTCAAAGGGTATGGAGCAAGCTGCTTTGCACTTTGCAAAAGAGATGGGTGTGCAATTATTTACTATGATAATTTGGGGAATGGGATCTCTTTGAGCAATTCAACCACATTTATTTTTTAAGAAGTATGGGACTTTTCTTCAGAGCTTAAGTACATTGAGGTAAACTTAATTTTTTTCGGATTAGCTGCCCATTTCCTGTGCCAAATTTGTTGAGGCTTCCTGCTATTCTGTAAGATATTACAAGGCAGAAATTGTGTCTTTTAAATTCCTGGGTCACTTTATCTAGTACACTGCACTGTATGTAGGGGTTGCTAAAAGATATTTGGGATCATCTATTCCGTGGTTTGTTAGCAGGGGATTCAGATTCAGGAACCAGGAGTCAAAATTTGAAGATCGTTTCTCATGTATCTAAACTCGGGTCTTCATTGTCAGTTTACTTAGTTTCTCTGTGCTCTATTTATTTTATTAGTCTCTTTTATACTATTTGCTCTCTTTTACTGCCATTTTTCCAGCCTGCTCATACTTCTCTCCCATACTATTTTCTCCTTCCTGAAAGTAAAAGTAAGGACAATGGAAGCCTAGAATCCTATTTCTCATCCTCAAAGACTTTTCTCTGTAAGGTTCACTCCTTAGGAGCAGTTTTCTTCACTTCTGTGACCAGATACTTGGGAAGCTTTAAGAGGAACCCCTCCCAGAGGTAAGCAAATACTAGATTATCACTGCTGCTATATGATAATGCATATTGGTGTACACTTCCTGAATTATACAGAAGACTATACTTCCTGGAAGAAACAAGCTGGATCTCTATATGACCTAGGGATATAGCTTAAAAGCAGTTTAGACTCTGCCAACAGATTTCTCTCAAAGTTTAAAAGTCTCCCTTAAGGGCATTAGTGATAGAAAACAAGAAAGAAAGTAACTAATAATTGGGGACTACTATGTGTCTATTACTGCAGTGCAAAAAATTATATCAGTCATTTAATCTTCTCAACAACACTATGTTATATATTATCATTTGCATTTTGACCATCAAAGACGTCCAAGTCATACAGTTGCACAGCCAGGGAGGACAGAACCAGAACTGAATTGGGGTTGGCCAGTATCCGTTTCCCCTATCAGCCCCCTGCTCCTTGAGATAAAAGTGCCAGATCAGACTCATATTCATACTGTCTGGCCTGATTCATACCATCCGATCATTTGCTTCAAAGCTTTTCCGATTATTCCTTTTTGTCCTTCTTCCAGGGATGAGAGTACAAATTATTAAGGAGGAATGAAACAACCAAAATTTACAGATCCTGGGCAAGGAATGGAAATAAATGGTTTCCCTAGATGGCATGTTGTTATTGCCTCTTGGAGAATTCTTGACTGACCCCAACTAGATTTCTAATGGCTTTGAGGGACAGTGGTCCTCCAACTTTATTTAGTGTACATGGAATGTCCAGGGCAGATTCCCTTCCCTGGTCTCACCTGCAGAGATTCTGATTTGCTAAGTCTGCACCAGGCTCAGGAATGCACCTTGTTAACAAGCACCCCAGGGAAGCTGATAAAGGAGGTCCCCAGTTCACTCAATGACAATAAGGACTGCCTAGAGCTGACAGCACTGGCTTCAGCTGTATTTGCAGTACTTATCCCTACGGTGGAAAGTCAAGGTAGTTGTGGTAGCTTAAAAACCTATACAGCTCCCTTCCAGGAATCCTTTTACAGGGCAATTTGCCCACATTTCTGAAACTGCCAGTTTTCTGAATATTGTACTGATACTGTACAAGTCTATCGTAGAAAGACTTCCAGAAATTGCTTTGAAGGAGCAATAAAAGATAGAAAAGCACTGACTCACACCACCGGGAGGCAGTAGTGTCCAAGACATTCACATCATATAAACAAATGTTTGACCAGGGACAACTTTGAAGAACTGGGAATTTAAAAACTCCATGTGTAAGTGTGTGTCAGGGAGTGGGGGGTGGTAAGAGATGTAGCAATTGTACCAATTTAAAAAACAAACAAGAAAAACCTTAAAACTGTATTCTTCTCTTTGAGAGAAAGAAAAAATTGAAAAGAATATATTCATCAAATGAGCTAGTTAATATAAAACACTGACCACTCTAAGTGAAATGTAGATGCTGAAGTGAGTTTTTCTTTTTTGTGTGGAAATCTGTATTCATAAGATACTCGTAGTACCTATTTCAGGACTTTTTTCACTGCTCTTGCTGCGGGAAGAGTCTTTATGAAATGGTTTTGCTCAAATATATCTATGACAATGAATAAAGTGATAGACTCTACCATTTAGCAAAAGCTAGAGGTGAAATGTGTGAGCATTTGTTTTTAATTTGAATCTGTAAATACCTTGGCAAGTGATCATTCCTCTTAAATGTCTTTATTCAGTAATTTCTGTTGACACTGTGATTTACCAAGATTTGACCTTAAGGATCCCTGGAATGTATTCTGGTTTGATGTGATCCTTATAATGGAATCAATAAAGTGTGAACTTATGGAAGAACATTTGGAAATTCCACTTTATCACACTGGGTAGTTGAAGAGAAGAGGTAGGAGGGGAGATGTGTTAAGAGTATTCCATTAACCCTTCTCCCAGTCAGGAAGATGACCATGCCTATTTAGAGAGCAAAGAAGAATTTTCTCAATTTGAAGAAGAGCTTTAAGCCATCTCAGAGCACATATCTTTTTTTAAAAAAAAACATTTATAAAAAACTTCATTGTGTTGTCAAAAATGGCAGGAGGGAGGAACTGAAGGTTAAGACATGAACGGACATTTGTAAACCGATGTTTATCGCGGCATTATTCACTATAGCCAAGAGATGGAAACAGCCCAAATGTCCATCAACAGACGAGTGGATAAACAAACTGTGGTACATATACACGATGGAATATTATGCAGCTGTAAGACAGAACAATGACACGGAACATATAATAATATGGATGAACCTAGAGGACATTATGTTGAGTGAAGTTAGCCAAAAACAAAAGGACAAATGCTGTATGGTCTCACTAATATGAACCAACATTAAGGAGCAAACTCTGAGAGTTAAAAGCTGATCACATAGTCTACCAAGAGATAGAAAGAGGGTAGAGATTGGGCATTTGATGCTGAAAGACTACAGAATGTTCAGCAGCATTGATTGTATAGATCCAGAAATAGATAGCACAATACTGTGTGATGGTAGCACAATATTGTAAGTACACTGAACAAAGATGTCTGTGAGTAAAGCTGAAAGAGGTGGGATAGGGGAATGTACGACACCAGAGGTAAAGATAGAGGAAGAAGAGTGGGACTATATAACTTGGCAAAAACTGGAGTGGCTAATGACTACTGCTAAATGTACAAATATAAAAATGTTTGCAAATGTGGGAGAATAAATGAATGTCAACCCTGCAGAGTGTTGAAAAAGGGAGGGTATTTGGGAAAAAACATAATCAAAGCAAATTGGAGTCTATGGTCAACAGTAACATTGTAATATACTTCCATTAAATGTAACAAAGGCAACATAGCAAAGCTAAATAAATACGAGAGAGGGATATAAGGGAGGGATATGGGATTCTTGGTAGTGGTGTTGTTGTCTGACCCTACTATTGTATTGTACTGTATGATATTTTATTTCTCTTTTTATTATCTTTTTATTATTCATTAAATAAAACTTTTTTTTCATAGTAATCAATATGTTCAAGTGCTGATTGTGGGGATAAATGCACAACTGTATGATGATACTGTGAACAACTGATTGTATACTGTGGATAATTTTTTGGTACATGAATATAGTTCTATAAAATTGTATGGAAAAATACAAACAGGGATAAAAGTGCTGGAGAAAACATGGAGAGAGGGATGTATGTATTTACTGTTGGTTAGGAGGCAGAATGGTGTAGCCTTTCTGGAGGACAGTGGGGTGGTTCCACATGATGCTAAGCATGTGGGTGCCATAAAGTCCTGCAACCTCATTTTGTGGTATATGCTTGGAAGATCTGAGAGCAGGGACATGAATAGACGTTTGCACACTGGTGTTTATGGAGGCAGTATACATGATTTGCAATGGGTGGAGGTGGCCTAAGGGTACATCGACTGAGGAACAGAATGGTGAACTGCGGTGTGTGCATACAATGAAATATTGAGCTACTGAGCTACTGAGAGAAGAAGTGAAGCTGTGAGACACGCAACGAGGTGAATGGAACCTGTAGACAGCATTTTGAGTGAACTATGCCAGAAACAAAGGCAAACACTATAATGCCTCACCAATATGGACTAACTACAATATGTAAACTCAGAATTGAACCTTAGAGCATGACTTATTAGGGGAACACTTATTGTTACAGTCTCTAGATTGTAAGTTCTTAAAGCAGTCACATCTATTCCTGAATTGTAATGGCTATCTCCAGATTCCGAGATGCTGATCCCTTTGTGCATAACCCGATCAATCCCTGGAATTTTGGGTATCTGTATGACACTTGAAACTCAGAGCTAGAACTCGGCAGATATGAATGTCAGTATTAGCACATATAGCAACTGTTAAAAAAGCTGAAAAAGAATCCAGACTTCAACTAGAGACTTGAATGAAGAAGATGTGGTGAGGACTAGGGCAAATCAGGCCAAAGGGTAAAGGACAATACTGACTACATTCTAAAACTTCAAATTCCATGTGACACCGAGGGAAGAGATGCTTACTTGGTGCAAGATCTATATTTCCTAAACAATTTAACTTGCTAACTTGCACAGTTCGTTCAAATACCATAATTACATGGAACTGTTAATAGGAAGTGAGACCTGATACGTCTGTATAGGTTAGTGTGAAATAGTGACACATCCCAAAGTAATTTGGACAGAGAATAAAAATATATATGCAAAGCCTCCCTGAGGAGCTGGGGGAAAATGCAGAAGTGTTGGGCTTCCTCACATGGATTGTTGCTGATGGTCTCACAAACATTGGGGACTGGCGATTTGATGTGCTGAGCCCTCTATCATGGGGCTTGCCCTTATGAAGCTCATCACTGCAAAGGAGAGGCTAAACCTGCTAATAATTGTGCCTAAGAGTCTCCCCCTGAGTGCCTCTTTGTTACTCAGATGTGGCCCTCTCTCTAGCCAAGCCAACTGGGCAAGTGAACTCACCATCCTTCCCTCTATGTGGGATCTGACTCCCAGGGGTGTAAATCTCCCTGGCAACATGGGATATGACTCCCGGGGATGAATTTGGACCTGACATCGTGGGATTGAGAATGTCTTGGATGTGAAATGAAACGAAATAAAGTTTCAGTGGCTGAGAGATTCCAAATGGAGTTGAGAGGTCATTCTGGTGGGCATTCTTATGAACTATACAGATAACCTCTTTTAGGTTTTAATGCATGGGAATAGCTAGAAGTAAATACCTGAAACTATCAAACTGCAACCTAGTAGCCTTGACTCTTGAAGATGATTGTATAGCAATGTAGCTTACAAGGGGTGACAATGTGATTGTGAAAGTCTTGTGGATCACACTCCCTTTATCCAGTGTATGGATGGATGAGTAGAAAAATAGGGACAAAAAACTAAATGAAAAATAGGGTGGGGGGTGTTTTGGGTGTTCTTATTTACCTTTACTTTTTTTTTTTTTTTTTTTTTTGTCTTTTACATCTTTGGTTAAGTTGATTCCTAGGTACTTGATTTTTTTAGTTGCTATTGAAAATGGTATCTTTTTCTTGAGTGTCTCTTCAGTTTGTTCATTTCTAGCATATAGAAACATTACTGACTTATGTGCATTAATCTTGTATCCCGCTACTTTGCTAAATTTGTTTATTAGCTCTAGTAGGTGTATCGTTGATTTCTCAGGGTTTTCTAGATATAAGATCATATCATCTGCAAACAATGACAGTTTTACTTCTTCTTTTCCAATTTGGATGCCTTTTATTTCTTTGTCTTGCCGGATTGCCCTGGCTAGCACTTCCAGCACAATGTTGAATAACAGTGGTGACAGCGGGCATCCTTGTCTTGTTCCTGATCTTAGAGGGAAGGCTTTCAGTCTCTCACCATTGAGTACTATGCTGGCTGTGGGTTTTTCATATATGCTCTTTATCATGTTGAGGAAGTTTCCTTCAATTCCTACCTTTTGAAGTGTTTTTATCAAAAAGGGATGTTGGATTTTGTCAAATGCTTTTTCAGCATCTATTGAGATGATCAATTGATTTTTCCCTTTCGAGTTTTTAATGTGTTGTAATACATTGATTGTTTTTCTGATGTTGAACCATCCTTGCATGCCTGGAATGAACCCCACTTGGTCATGGTGTATGATTTTTTTAATGTGTCTTTGGATTCGATTTGCAAGTATTTTGTTGAGGATTTTTGCATCTATATTCATTAGGGAGATTGGCCGGTAGTTTTCCTTTTTTGTAGCATCTTTGCCTGGTTTTGGTATTAGATTGATGTTAGCTTCATAAAATGAGTTAGGTAGTGTTCCATTTTTTTCAATGTTTTGAAAGAGTTTGAGTAAGATTGGTGTCAGTTCTTTCTGGAAAGTTTGGTAGAATTCCCCTGTGAAGCCATCTGGCCCTGGGCATTTATTTGTGGGAAGATTTTTGATGACTGATTGGATCTCTTTGCTTGTGATGGGTTGGTTGAGGTCTTCTATTTCTTCTCTGGTCAGTCTAGGTTGTTCATATGTTTCCAGGAAATTGTCCATTTCTTCTACATTATCCAGTTTGTTGCCATACAGTTGTTCATAATATCCTCTTATAATTTTTTTAATTTCTTCAGGATCTGCAGTTATGTCACCTTTTTCATTCATTATTTTGTTTATATGGGTCTTCTCTCTTTTTGATTTTGTCAGTCTAGCTAGGGGCTTGTCAATCTTGTTGATCTTCTCAAAGAACCAACTTTTGGTGATATTTATCCTTTCTATTGTTTTTTTGTTCTCTATGTCATTTATTTCTGCTTTAATCCTTGTTATTTCTTTTCTTCTACTTGGTTTAGGATTGGTTTGCTGTTCATTTTCTAGCTTCTTCAGTTGATCCATTAGTTCTTTGATTTTGGCTCTTTCTTCCTTTTTAATATATGCGTTTAGTGCTATAAATTTCCCCCTTAGCACTGCTTTTGCTGCATCCCATAGGTTTTGGTATGTTGTGTTCTCATTTTCATTCGTCTCTATATATTTAGCAATTTCTCTTGATATTTCTTCTTTAACCCACTGATTGTTTAGGAGTGTGTTGTTTAACCTCCAGGTATTTGTGAATTTTCTAAGTCTCTGATGGTTATTGACTTCTAATTGTATTCCATTGTGGTCAGAGAATGTGCTTTGAATGATTTCAATCTTTTTAAATTTATTGAGGCTTGTTTTATGTCCCAGCATATGATCTATTCTGGAGAAAGTTCCGTGAGCACTAGAAAAGTATGTGTATCCTGGTGATTTGGGATGTAATGTCCTGTAGATGTCTGTTAAATCTAATTCATTTATCAGATTGTTTAGGTTTTCAATTTCCTTATTGGTCTTCTGTCTGGTTGATCTATCTATAGGAGAGAGTGATGTGTTGAAGTCTCCCACAATTATTGTGGAAACATCAATTGCTTCCTTTAGTTTTGCCAATGTTTCTCTCATGTATTTTGTGGCACCTTGATTGGGTGCATAGACATTTACGATTGTTATTTCTTCTTGCTGAATTGCCCCTTTTATTAGTATGTAGTGGCCTTCTTTGTCTCTCAAAACATCCCTGCATTTGAAGTCTATTTTATCTGAGATTAATATTGCTACACCTGCTTTCTTTTGGCTGTAGCTTGCATGAAATATTTTTTTCCATCCTTTCACTTTCAATTTCTTTGTGTCCCTGTGTCTAAGATGAGTCTCTTGTATGCAACATATTGATGGTTCATTTTTTTTGATCCATTCTGCGAATCTATATCTTTTAATTGGGGAGTTTAATCCATTTACATTCAACGTTAAAACCGTGAAGGCATTTCTTGAATCGGCCATCTTATCCTTTGGATTATGTTTGCCATATTTTTCCCTCTCTCTATTAATATCTTTTATTGTACCCATACCGAATCTCTTTAGTACTGAACCTTTCTCCAAGTCTCTCTGTCCTGTCTTTGTTTCTCTGTCTGTAGGGCTCCCTTTAGTATCTCCAGTAGGGCAGGTCTCTTGTTAGCAAATTCTCTCAGCATTTCTTTGTCTGTGAAAAATTTAAGCTCTCCCTCAAATTTGAAGGAGAGCTTTGCTGGATAAAGTATTCTTGGCTGGAAATTCCTCTCTCTCAGAATTTTAAATATATCGTGCCATTGCCTTCTCGCCTCCATGGTGGCTGCTGAGTAGTCACTACTTAGTCTTATGCTGTTTCCTTTGTATGTGGTGAATTGCTTTTCTCTTGCTGCTTTCAGAACTTGCTCCTTCTCTTCTATGTTTGACAGTGTGATCAGTATATGTCTCGGAGTGGGTTTTTTTGGATTTATTCTATTTGGAGTTCGCTGAGCATTTATGATTTGTGTATTTATGTTGTTTAGAAGATTTGGGAAGTTTTCCCCAACAATTTCTTTGAATACTCTTCCTAGACCTTTACCCTTTTCTTCCCCTTCTGGGACACCAATGAGTCTTATATTCGGACGCTTCATATTATCTATCATATCCCTGAGGTCCATTTCGAGTTTTTCAATTTTTTTCCCCATTCTTTCTTTTATGCTTTCATTTTCCATTCTGTCATCTTCCAGGTCACTGATTCGTTGTTCAACTTCCTCTAGTCTTGTACTATGAGTGTCCAGAATCTTTTTAATTTGGTCAACAGTTTCTTTAATTTCCATAAGATCATCCATTTTTTTATTTAGTCTTGCAATGTCTTCTTTATGCTCTTCTAGGGTCTTCTTGATTTCCTTCATATCCCGTACTAGGGTCTCATTGTTCATCTTTAGTTCTTTGAGTAGCTGCTCTAGGTGTGTCTCTTCTGGTCTTTTGATTTGGGTGCTTGGGCTTGGGTTATCCATATCGTCTGGTTTTTTCATATGCTTTATAATTTTCTGTTGTTTTTGGCCTCGTGGCATTTGCTGTCCTTGATAGGGTTCTTTTAGGGTTTGTAGACCAGTTGAAGTCCTTATCTCTAATTTATCAGATCTACAGCTTCGTGGAGTACACTTTCTCTAACTAACCAGCAGGTGGCGTCCACGAGCCACCTGTTCTCCACAAGCCAGATCTCCCCTGCTTAGCCTTTTTGGTGAGTGGGGGAGTGAGTCTTGTGGGGCCCAATTGGTGTCCCAAGCTTGCGTGTGTAGTTGGTGTTGCCTGCCCTGTATGTGGGGCGTGTTTCTGGGCAGTCGGGGAGGGGGGGTGGCCCTAACAATCAAATCTCCCTGATGATCCTAGAGTTTTAAAGCTACTGCAATAGTCTAATCCTTCATTTCAGTCCTGCCACAGTTTGTCTCTGCCACTGACCCACAAGTCTTTGGTATTGGCGTATGGCTCCTGAGATTTGCAAGTGGGCCCCTCTTCCAGGCTGTGCACCCCGGGTCCTCTGTTGAGGGATGACTGTGCTATGTCACAGGTGAGTGCCGTCCCCCCAGGGCAGTTCTGGGCTGCTGGGCTGTGTTGGGAGGCTCCCAGTCTGCTCAAATGATGGCTGAATGGGGCTCTGTTAATTCACACTGCTCCCCCTTCCCAGCTCTGGGACATTCAGCTGAGGTTGCAGGGAAGGCTAATGTCCACGCCCAGTTTTGTGGTGTGTGCCTGTTATTTGAAGCACTTCCGTCACACTGGGTTGTCTGGGGCAGCTCTGGGCTATGGGGCTGGTGATGGGCAGGAGTGTTTCCTGTCCACCAGGATGGTGGCTGTGAGCGGACACCCCCCTTTTCTTGTGAAGTTGTGTTGTTTAGTGAATTTTCTCAGCCACTGGATTATTGCCTTTTGTCTCAGAGCTCTCTTATTTCTGCTCTTGACTTGACGTGCCCAAATTTCAATTCTTTGAAGCTTTCTGTATTGAGCTTCTTAGAGTAATTGTTTTAGGAAAAGCAAAAAGGATTTAAAAAAAAAAAAAAAAAAAAAAAAAACGGCCCTCCTCAGAGATCTAATGGGTTATTGAAATGCTAATAGACAAAGCAACCAGGGCCATTAAGGAAAGGTGCCCTGGGCAGAGAGATCAGCCTTGCTTCGGGATTTGCATATGCGCCTCAAGGCCTGATCTCCGCCCTTCCCCTTTCTGTGTTCACCAGAACTCCAAAAATCCTCTGCTTTTACTTTGGAGCTTCTCGTGTTGTTTTCCTTCTATGCCCGTCTCCTCTCTGCTGGGCTGGCTGCTCTCAGAGTCTCTGGTGTCTGGCCTCAGTCTATCTATGGTTGGAGTTTGAATCAGTAGAATGAGTTTCCGATGAGAGCAGCCACTGCAATTCTCCCTTCTCCTTCCCAGAGCTGACAGCCCCTCCTCCCCCGGGACTGAGCCTGGCAGGGAGGGGCGCGGGTCCCCTGGCCGCAAAAACTTACAGATTTCGGTGATCTCAGCAGTTCCACGTTTTCATGAGTGTTGTATGAAGTATGCCCAAAGACAGATTGCTCTGTGGTGTCCAGTCCACGCAGTTCCTGGCTTTTTACCTACTTTCCTGGAGGAGTAACTAAAACATACAGCTCACCAGTCTGCCATCTTGCCCCGCCTCTACTTTTTGATCTCTACCTTTACTTTTTATTCTTATTTTCACTTTTTCTGGTACAAGGAAAATGTCCAAAAAATAGATTGGGGTGATGAATGCACAACTATATGATGGTATGGTGAACAATTGATTGTACACTTTGGATGATTGTATGGCATGTGAATATAACTTAATAAAATTGAATTAAAAAAAAAGAATTAAAAAATGCCATAGGGAAGGGAAAAGTCTATGAATGGCTTGGGTGGTTGTGGAATTCCACAAGGCAAAGGATTTGGAATGGGGAATTGTCATCTAGGCACTAGAACACTAACACAAGAATAACCAAAGTTTCAAATCCAGAAATCCAAGAATCCACCCAACTGAGGAAATAAAAAAGGCTACATGAGCACTAGGAAACGGGCATATGGGAGATGAGAAGAGACACATCCAACTGGAAACAAATTAGTGGGTGGAGGGAAATAGTGGTTCAAAGAAACAGCCTTTTTGGGTTTGGAATTGGTACCTTGCATTTATGAACCAATCTGGAATTGCTATATAGGAAGACTGGACAAACACCAATAGGTAACCTCTCAATATTTACCTCTACTATCTATATCCACGTTGATTTGAGAAAAGGAGACCTGTATCACAGGCGAGGCATGGGGATGGTTCATTGTTGGCATTGCCATCCTGACTGATGCTAAGGTGACATGACAACAGCATGGTCTCTAGAAACATCACTGCTAGAACACTCCAATTGCAGATTTTCAGGCACTCCACCCACCTGAGAACTAAGTAGAACCACACCAATGAGGAGGCTGGACATACTTGCTAGTGAGTACAGAGGCAAAAGTAGAATCAGCTGGTATTTAATTACATACTACATAAGAAAGAGGACTTAGTTCTAAAGGGTACACTTTGGTGACTTATATCAGTAAACGGTATAGCGTGGGGGCTGCTAAGTTTCGATCATATAGTTTGGGCTCCTTCACCTCTAGCCTGTCACTGCTCACCTTCCCTCCAGTGACATTACATCATCAAAGGAACCGAATGCTCTTGCTGGGGTTGTGAACCAAGGGCTCGGTTATCTGTCTTAATTAGTGAGAAAGACAAAGAAAGCAGAAACAAGTACAGTTGCTGCTCATGTTCTGTATTGTTATTTTTCCATTCTTTCTCCTACTTTTATTTTAAATCAGAAACTCTGCTCTCTCAGCCCATATGGGGTACAACTAGAATTCTGATTTTCATAGTGACATCCAGCTGAGATGAGCATTTTGCATGAAGGGCCTGAATCTGTTCTGACCTAGTTTGAGTATCCAAAATAATGCTGAGCTGTGTTCTTTGTAGGCACATGGGAGTCAACTCTGGGAAAGCAGCTTGTTGAGGCAAAAAGGAGAGATTGTTAGCTGCATCTGACAATTAGTTTACTCAATCAGAAAAGTAAATGGTGAAAGAAAATTTACAGGCAAGACACTCTAGATGCTTACTGACAATAGATAACCCAGCACTTGGTAAAAACATCCTCCTTATGTAAGACAGGATATTTATAAGTTAGTGCTGAAAAGCTGCCTGGCTTGATGCTATTCCTTCTGAGGAATGTCCTGCTCTGATGAAGTTTAGGATACACATTGAGTTGATGTCATGGATGATCAGGTCAAATGAATAACTCGTCAACCTAAGAGGGGTCAAGGAGACACTATTGCCATTACTCAACTGTTTGATAGACCCAACTGGTAGAAGATTCAGTGCATGGTATGTGTTCTTCTTCCAGCTGATGATTCCCCAAATGGGAAGGCACTGGCAAAGAGAAGAAACTGTCAACTTTAATAACATAGAACAAGATCTAGATTTCAAATTATCACAAAATCAGATGCCTATGGAAGGAACAACAGAAAATGATGGGACTCCCGTTGTTAAGATTAAATAAAACAGTTTACCTTCTAATGTCTAGATGGGCTGAACTGGGATAAGTGGCATTATCTGGCAAGGTGTGGGAGTCATTGTCATTTTGAGGCAAGATACTATTGCCACCACATGGGTAAATTCTGTAGTTCTATGGAAAGCCTCTGTCTACAGGGAATTCTGACTACTGCAAGCCAGGATAACTAGAAGGGAGGTCTTGGGATTTATCAGTCTGGCTTCTGGATCCCATGTCTCAATGCTAATGTTAAGCCCTCCACTGAATGGAAGGGGCCATGGCAGCCAAGGTACCCACAGCCTTGGTCAGGATTGTCTAGGTGGGGCCATCTCTGCCTGTGGCAGTGGGGAGCAAGGAGATTCTTAAGCAGAAGAAATAATGCAGAAACTGAAAATAATAGTTTAAGAATCTGTATTTTCTTCTTTCTCATAACTTCCCTCTCTCTGCCACTAGCAAGAGTCAGATTCCTTGGCTCTGACTGACGTTTTACACCACTCCATCTTTTCTCTCATTATCTGATCTACCACCATGCCATGCCCATGCCTAATGTCTTCCACTAGTCCTTTTTTCCGGAATTGATCTTGGCTGGCCACCTTCTAAGGCAGTTTCTCTGAGTAGCTGTCATCTCACCAGTCGCCTCTTATTTATACCACTACTATCACAATACCTTTCTGTCACCATTCTATAATCAATACAAAGTAGTTCACTGTAATCTACTTTGACCCTGTTCATGATGCTCCAACTCTTCTGCCAGCCCCCTCTACTGTGCTCAGGGAAGTCTATCCCTCACTCTCTACCTTAATTTCCCAATTCTGCCTATGCAGCTTCTCTCAAGGAGGGCCTTTTGTCCTAATTTTTTTCCATTCAACTAGTTCAAATAGTTGGTTGTAATTGACAGATAATGTGTAGAGCTTACTCTGGTTAGCCATGGAATGGTGGTTACATAGTACCCTTCCTTGTACTCAAGCAAACTATATAATAGGGAAGGGACTGTGGCAAGAAGCTCAAACCACTGTCCTAGTTCTTGCTGGAAATAGTTCTGATGCTCAGTGAGAGTCCTACAATGAGTTTCTCAACTACTGTTGAAGCCCATGGCTCACAAGTGTTGGCCCAGTGCTCCTCACCCCACCAGCTTATGGAACTGCCTCTGGTGACTGCCATTCTGGTCATGGATAATACCAACCATCACCAGGTTAGTGTTCTTCCAAGAAGCTTAGGAACAATGTCTGCCCATCTTGAAATCTCCCTTCAATAAGAAGCAGGGATGTTGGTCATTTGCTGTCTTAATCTTCAATAGCATTTCACACTCTACAACACTAAAAAGCCAAGGATATCAAATAATGGGCACTACTGTATTCTGTCTTTTGAAATTTGGAAATGTATCTTATTATTTAACAGTGCTTTGTCACACTATAATCACCACTTTACAATTCTAGGAAGCACCAATTCTTAGAGGTGAAGAAATTATTATTTCAAGTGAAGTCTTTTAACAGCTTCCCTTGTCCTGTCAATCCTCTACCTAAGGTGGTAGTCTTTCCATGCTTTCCAAATGAATTGTATACCTGCAGATGAACATATAAAAAAGAAACAGAGAGGGCAGTGTCTGGGAAATCTGGAATTACAACAGTTTGAGTAGAAATCTAACCCATATTGTACACTCTTGTATGCTAGATACTGAAAAGGATGCTAAGAAGCTTATGCAGCTACCTCTTCACACTGCTTCTGTCATGAGTTTGCCCATTTCAAGTGAAAACCTCAAATTTCCATTTATGCATTCCTTTGGTTTGATGTTTACAGACAGTCAGAGTAAGATATAAATGTTTTATAGAAATGCAAATCATTAAGCATTTGCTACTACATCTATATGCAATATTTTTTCCAATTGGTTCTCTGGCCCTGAACTGAACTCTAAATGAGAGAAAGGAGAAGGTCAGCTTTCTCTTGCCTGTAAGATGGTTTATCTATTCATTGAGTTATTGGCTCAATCAACTAACACCAAATGAGTGCTGACTATGTGCTAGGCATTGTATTAAGCATGAGAGCAGAGGCCCCAGCCAGAGAGGGTGATGGTTGGGATACATTAATGCAAGTCTGTCCCCCATCCCTAGGGATCTTCACTGGGTGCACTGAAGTGTGAGGGGCAATGATAGGAAGAAACAGATGACAAAATATCTGGGGGAATAAAATTCGAGGAGGCAAATTTGACCTGTTTTTAATTTCACAAGGTCTCTTGGGAATCATTACTAGGTGAAGCAGTTACAAGATGCTTCAAGTTTAAAATTGGAAATTATATTGTCTTTTTATGATCCAGGATACTCAAGATGAAATCAAGTAAAATGAACATTAAATTTCCATATGACTTTATAGTTCAGCTTGGGAGACAATGACCAGCTCATTCAAGTGATGGGATTATGCTTTAAGAAACTTCACTAGAGAAGAACAACAGTGTGGGTCAGAGGGGATTTACTTTGTAATAAATTGGCTGCCTAATTGTCTATCTTTTCATGGCTAGCCACAGGCTACCCTGAATAAGAATTCAAAACCAATTTATATTATTTATGCCACCAGAGGTCATGTCACTAAATAAAATTCAAAAATCTAATAAACTGGGTTAGTTAGGTATTTGGTTTCTTAAACATCACCTAAATTATAAAATCTCCACAAGTCTTGGATAGGCCTTAGTGATAATTTAGAATTGTAAGAATGGTTCTATTCAAGAGTTTGATCTTGACTTACAACACTGTAGACAGATGATGGATAATATGGAATTAAGGGAAGATTGCATTATTTTAAAAAGTCAAAGTAAATTGTTTACTCTCTCATTGCTTAGAATCTCAAGACTTGCTAGGTGCAGGAAGTTCCAGGTTTCACAAATGTGTTATTGCCCCATTTATTTTTAATTTTCTTATTTGATATTCAAAACACATTTTCCATTAAACAAACAAACAAACAGAAACCACACATAAAGCCAGGGGCAAAAGCTTATTTAATCTATTATGTTAAATAAAATACGTACCACATCGTTTTAGTTTCCTTGGCTGCTCAAGCAAATACCATGCAATGGGTCAACTTAAACAATAGGAATTTACTGGCTCATATTTTGAGGCTAAAAGAAAGTCCAAATCAAGGCATCATCAAGGCAGTGCTTTCTCCCTGAAGACTGTGGTGTTCTGGGGGTGGCTGTCAGTCACCCTTGGTCCTTAGCTTGTCACATGGCAAGGCACATGTAGGCATTTCCTGGTCTTTCCCTTCTCTTGGATTCTGTTGATGTTCAGCTTCTGGCTGCTCCCTCTGTGGCTTTCTCTCTGCGTGTCTGAATTTCATTCTCTTATAAAGGACTGCAGTAATAGGATTAAGACCAATCCTGATTGAGGTGGGCCACACCTTAACTGAATTAACCTCATCAAAAGGATCTACTTACAATGGGTCCACACCCATAGGAATGGATTAAGTTTAAGAACATGTTTTTCCAGGGTAAATACAGCTTCAAATCACCACATACTTTACGAGTTTTATTATTTTCCTTTTCTGCCAATGCATTTTGCATTGTGCATGTGGTGGATAAGAGCAGGGCACTGTCTTCACACTGCTCCAGACTCCAATTCCAGGTCTGATACTAACGGTCTGGGCGACCCTGGGCAGGTGACTTTGCAACACCCAAACAACACCTACCTTTCAGGATTGGTGGGAAAATTAAAAGCAATAGTGAATACAAAGCACTTAGCTCATTGTACATTGCCTAATGCATAGAAAGTAATCAGAAATTGATGGTGATGGCTGACATCACTGGTAATTGTTACCATTACATGCATTTTCTTTATCAATAATCCTGGGAGCACAAATTGCTGCAATGATTATAAGGCTGTTGCCTGAAACAGTTGTCAGAGCTCAGACTTCTGTTGCAGAGACATCAAGAAGTCTGGTCCGTTCCTTAGGGGCCATTCTTGTGAGGGCCTTTTATAATTTAGGATTTCCTTTCTCAGACTTGTCTACAGGAACATGGACATGAGTTGGGTGTTTTTAAAAATACATAAATATCAGTGATAATGCTGGTTATAGTTGCAGCATGACTACCACGTGTCAGATATTTTACAAGGTACTTTACACATGCTCTACCTCATTATACCTGTTCAGCTGCTTCATGTCTTTTCAAGTGTGCTCAAATGTCCATTAATCAGAAAAATATTGTACCTGATTCCTAATAAAATAGCATCCTTATTCTCTCTTGCCCTTGTATCCTGATTTATTTTTCTTCATGCTTATCACCCCTGGATACTATACTATATATTTGCTGGTGGTATTTTCTGTCTTATGTGACTAGATGTGGGCTCTATGAGAGAAGTTAATGTGCTTGTTCACTGCAATGTCCCTAGCCGTAGAGCAGTGCCTGTCACATTGAGATAATAAATGGTTGTTGAATGAATGAATGAGTCATCCTATGAGGTAAGATTTTATTCACATTTTGGGAGAAGCGAATAGAATCTCAAATAAATTAAGGCTTTTATCCTTGGTATCCCTGACCCAACTGTGCTGGCAAGTGATATGGGTAACAATTGAACCCTAAGACTGTTTAACTCAAAAGCAGACTGTGCTCCATTAATGCTGGCTTGAAATGGCACTAATTCAAGGTCTACTGTAAGTCAGAGTCATCATGCCATCTAAATACCCATTTTCTCTCTATATTCTAAGCCCATTTCGTAGACTGAAATTGAAACTAACAATAGTGCAGGAACAGAAATGACCCAATGCAAATACAGGCATCTACTGAGCATCTATTATGTCTTCAATATTATATTGGGAATGAGATTTTAAAATTTCACTCAACATTTGATATTATGTACTTATGAGCACCTTCTTTTTAGTGAAGCAAAATGAGAACAGACTTAAAAGACCTTTTTGAATATCCTAGTATGGTTCATGTGCACAACTTTTTAGTCCTAACCCTCCTGCACAAGAGCACTTTTTACCCCCAGACAAAATACAATTTATATACCACCAAGTCAGGCAGATTGACTACTGCCACGTTATTATTTCCCTAGGAAACTGCTGTCAAGAATGTAAACAAGAAATAATTACCCCTCCTCGACTTGTTTGCTTCTGCATGATTCTGGAGCTTCTGTTTTGCTCTGCATGGAATTTTCAGGTAGAACACAGCAGAGATGCGACAGACCAGTTTACTAATGCTGTTTGGTTTCCTGTGACATAGGCCTCCTTTGTTCTAAGATGTTGAAAATAATCTCCACATAGCATTTCCCGAAGTGATTTCGCAGAACACTGGTTATATGAAAATGCTTCAAAAAACAAAGACTCAAACAGGAATTGGAGTGGAGAGCAGGAGTGGTTTTGTGGTCTGACCTAAGGCAATCCCATCTTACACAACTGTTATGTTTTTTTCTGTAGGTATCCATAACTGGTTAGAGGTGGAATTAGTCTCCCTCATAGCTTTGCTTCTAGATTGTAATGTGAGCAAATCTCTGAGCAAATTCTTCTTTAGACATTTATTAACAAAACAGGCAGCCAGCGCTATGAAGTTGCAAGTCCCTTTTAAAGTGGTCCAACATTATTTTGCATGAAAATTTCACCTGAGGCATATAAGATAATATTAGGGATAGAATTCAGCTAATTAGATTAATAGGAGCCAGGAAAGCAAGAAGCTCTCAGAATTGGGAAGCAAATTTAGCTAACCATTTCTCAGGCTAAAGGGCAGGGAGTGTCTCTAAAATATTTACCCCAGGACACACATGGGAGAATCACTAATTTTACGAAAGAAGACTCATTTCTAACATCCTGTTGTTCATGCTAATTAAAAAACCCCACAATATTCATACATGAAAACCTATTCTAACATCACCAGGTGAAAGAGCAAAACCTCTGGTTTAGCTCTGAGATAAAGAGAGCCCAAGTGCTTGCAGGGGCCACCTCTGGATATTTTTACTAATGAAGGCAACTCACCACCTCTAGTTTCGCTTCAACTAACCAACACAAACAAACTGTTAAGCTGTCAATGTTGAAATGATAAAGTAAATTATAGACATTCCAACAGGTGGGGAGGTCAAATACTTTTGGGAAACAATGCATACTTTATCCTCTTTCTCAGAGATTCCCAAGCATATTAACATATAAAAGGCTCCAAGATATTATGCAGTAAATAAACTTGGTTAACTTCGTTCAATCTTAGGTGTTCCTAAACTTATTTAAACACTAAACAACACTTTAGCCTAACTATTAATATTCTAAGGCAGCAGTTCTCAAAGTGTGGTCATCAGACCAGCAGCGAGAGATCACCTGGAAACTTTTAATGCAGATTCTCAAGTCCCACCCCAGTTTTACTAATTCAGAAGCTCTAAGGGGGGAGCCCAGAAAGCTGTCTGAGCCACTGACGTGCTTCTCATGCATGCATGTGATTCTCATGCATGGACAAAGAAACAGCATCCTGAAGAACAAACACTTTAGGAATCTTACCACAGAGGCTTGATCTGGAAAATTATCTTAATTTATTCCACATAAACCTTCTCTAACAGGAGAACCACTCCATAGCCCATAGCAGCTCTATATGACTTTTAAGTTCTAACACTACTCCTTATAATCGTATTTATGTTTAACCAGTCTGATTTTTTTGAGCTATAGTCACATGGGTGGTGGGATTTGTAATTTGCTTCTGGTCTGCAGTCCACAACAATAAAACAGGAAAAGAGGTCACAATCTAATTAACTTCCTAATTAAAGGAACACGTTCCCTTTCTAATTTCACTTACAAAGAATAAAATGTAGTCCATAATTAGAAAGGTACCCTGCTTTATTTAAAATTTGCATTGTGTCAGCCATTCCATCATCATTATTATTGTTTAACATTCATTCTGAAATGCAGAATCTATTTTCAAAGTGCCGTGGAAGAGGATTTATTTCTCTCTCACATTGCAATTACAAAATAGGTTAGTATTTCACAGGCTGATACAATGAGATGGAGAAAGTCTGTGGCATTCCCACTATATATCATTAACAGAGTTGGGATTTGAGCTCATGGTCTTTTGTGACTACATTTTTTACGCTCAGTTGAGTGGGTAAACATTACTTCTCTTATTTTTATCTGTCTAGCTAGCTAGCTAGCTAGTAATCTCTCTATGTATTTAATTTATTTATTTTTAGGATACGAAGGCTGTTTTCAGTATCCATGGGTAACCGTGATAGTCACCTGGATACATATCTGCCTTAAAGTGCACTAAGCTCTTAGAATCGGTTTTGGGGAGAGTTCATCAGAATACAATGGGTCCGTCATAGCACTCTATGAGTTCCTCCTTTTAGTCTCACCAACCAAGTGCAAACATGCAGCCAATAATAAATGTCTACTGATAGATGTTGTTTCTTAGATACTCGATGCTGTCAGCTTCTTAAGAAACCATTTGTACTTCCAAGAAGATGCAAAGAAGCTTTATGAAAGCAAAAAAAATGTTATAAGATGAAAATTAAGCTGCCTTTTTATTTTACAACACAAAGTTGAAATTAAACGTGTCATTTTTCACCAAAATATTGTTTCCCATTACTAAAGACAAGTGATGGGCCTGAGGGTCTCATGCATTACAAATCTCATGTACTTTAGATTGCTAGTAAATCACTTGCCTTTTTGCCTATAGTAGTTTCTGCCGAACTCAGCGTTTATTGCTTACAGCTGAATACAGCCACCTAAATCATGCATCACATTTTTATAACCAACTGTAGCTTTCCATTTCGTACACCAAGGAACTGGCACATTTTCAGAATGGTAATAAGTGAGAGGTGCCTTTACACACCCAAAAGTACCATGCATGCGATAAATAGTACATGAATTTTATAAGAGAGGAAAAATAGAATGTATTTGCTGGTATCAAGAGCTAAGTGCTTTTGAAATTATCCTTTTACACACCGACCTCCCACCTGACTTTTCATATTACTATCTTCTCAAATTCTTCGATTCCTTAATGTGCATTTCAATGAGTGTATGCTTAGTAGTGGACCAAGACTGCATATTTTAGATTCAGGTTAGAAGAAGAAATATCACATCAGGGATTTCATAGCTGAGGACACTTTTTTTTTTCCTTCACTATATTTTTTCAGCTCTCATCAGTTTAAAATGCTATAGCAACTGATAATTTTTGAGATCATCGAATCCAACCCTCTCATTTCTACAGGTATGCAAATGAGGCCCTTCTTGTTTATTTTGGCTGCTATATTTATAGCAATCTTACCAGGATTGGCTGGTACTAGCTGAAGATGATATATCTCCCTCCTCTCAAATTCTTTCTTAAAGTCCTTGTTGGCATCTCACTTCTGGATCTGTTGTGGCTGTAGTTATCAACTGTGACTGCATATGAGAATCGCCTGGGAGTTTAAAAATGCTGATGCCTGAATCCTATCTCCCAGAGATTCGGATTTAATTTCTTTGGGGTGGAGCCCAAGAATAGGGATTTTTTTTTTAATTCAGTTTTATTGAAATATATTCACATACCATACAATCATCCATGGTATACAATCAACTGTTCACAGTATGATCATATAGTTATGCGTTCATCACCACAATCTATTTGTGAACATTTTCCTTACATCAGAAAGAATCAGAATAAGAATAAAAAATAAAAGTGAAAAAAGAACACCCAAACCATCCCCCCATCCCACCCTATTTGTCATTTAGTTTTTATCCCCATTTTTCTACTCATCCATCCATACACTAGATAAAGGGGGTGTGATCCACAAGGTTTTCACAATCACACTGTCACCCCTTGTAATCTACATTATTATATAATTGTCTTCAGGAGTCCAGACTGCTGGGTTGGAGTTTGGTAGTTTCAGGTATTTACTTCTAGCTATTCCAATACATTAAAACCTAAGAGGTGTTATCTATATAGTGCATAAGAATGTCCACCAGAGTGACCTCTCGACTCCATTTGAAATCTCTCAGCCACTGAAGCTTTATTTTGTTTCATTTTGCATCCTCCTTTTGGTAAAGAAGATGTTCTCAATCCCACGATGCCGGGTCCAGATTCATCCCCGGGAGTCATATCCTGCATTGCCAGGGAGATTTACACCCCTGGGAGTCAGGTCCCATGTAGGGGGGAGGGCAGTGAGTTCACCTGCCGAGGTGGCTCAGTTAGAGAGAGAGAGGGCCACATCTGAGCAACAAAGAGGTACTCAGGGGGAGACTCTTAGGCACAATTATATGCAAGTTTAGCCTCTCCTCCGCAGCAATGAGCCCCATAAGGGAAAGTCCCATGACCGAGGGCTCAGCACATTAAACCACCAGTCCCAATGTTTGTGACAACATCAACACCAGTCCAGGTGAGGAAGTCCAACACCTCTGCACCTTCCCCCAGCTCCTCAGGGCTGGGTGGCGGGGGGAGGCTGTAAATATATTTTTTATTATCTGCCCAAATTACTTTGGGATGTGTCACTATTTTGCTCTAGCCTATACTAACCTACCATATCTCACTTCCTATTCAAAGTTCCATGTAATTGTGGTGTTTGAACAAACCGACTATAGAGTTATACTGTTTAGAAAATAAAGATCCTGCACCAAATAGACATCTCTTCCCTTGGTCTCACATGGAAGTTGAAGTTTGAACAAAGTCAGTTTCAACCTTCACCTTTTGGCCCGATTTGCTCTAGTCTTAACCAGACCTGCTTCAAGAAGAACAGGGATTTTTAAAAGCTCCCCCAATGATTCAAATATGGAGAAATTCTTCTTAGAATAAAAGCAAAAAAAGCAGAGAAAAGGGGAACAAAGCTTCTCTACTCTACAGTATTTCTTGTCTTTGTTTTCTCCTCAGCACCTCTACATTTGAGCACAACATCCTTTTTTATTCACTTAGAGGAATATTTTTCTCCCCCTCTCAAAGAAAAAGGAGTACTTTCCAAAGGTCATTTCCATCTATCACTGCTTAAAAAGTGGCTTTGGGTATACATTAACCCCTGGGACCCCTAGGAACTTTTGACAAAGTACTCTTTTGGAAAAGCTTTCATCTTTAACCACAGTTCATTACTTTCTTCCCCTCCTACTCCTCTTCTTTGTCCTCCTCCTTCTACAATATTTTTGGACAGGTATTTAGAATGTGTTTTCAACAGAGCTTTTCAAAGGCAAGTAACAAAAAAGAGGAGCAAAACAGACTGAGGGATTTTGTGCAAGTCACATCACTTAAATCTGTGATCGGTTTGTACAACACATATCATACACCACAGAGTGTTATAGTTATTTATATACTTTATTTACTTTACTTAATTATAAGCTCTTTTGGAATAACAATAATGCATTTTTCCTCATCTTATTTTTCACATCATCCTTCCTAGAAGGTTATCAAGCAAGGCCTACTGTGAGGTTCACTTGACATAGAATGTAAGGCTTACTAGTTTTGTCAGGTATCCTTGGTCATAGTTAATAATTATGTATTATAATAATTAGACACATAAGTCAATCAATTTATTTACTTTTTTTGTTAGAACTGTAGTTCATAAATAGCATCAATACTGGGGTCTCGACCTATTTTGTATCATTTTTCAGTCCTCACCACTCATATACTGATACTTTTATGCTCATTTTTAGAACAGTTTTTTTATTCAAATCCCAAAGCTATTAAAAGTGCATCAGATGTATCTTATTTTTAAATATAAATTTTAGAAGAAATTAAATGGCACTTTCATGTCATTTTTTAAATTAAATTCAGTTTTATTGAGATATATTCACATACCATACAGTCATCTATGCTATACAATCAACTGTTCACAGTACCATCATATAGTTATGCATCCATCACCCCAATCTATTTTTGAACATTTTCCTTACACCAGAAAAAATCAGAATAAGAATAAAAAATAAAAGTAAAAAAGAACACCCAAATCATCACCCCCATCTCACCCTATTTTTCATTTAGTTTTTGTCCCCATTTTTCTACTCATCCATCCATACACTGGATAAAGGGAGTGCGATCCACAAGGTTTTCACAATCACACTATCACCCTTGTAAGCTACATGGTTATACAATCGTCTTTAAGAGTCAAGGCTACTGGGTTGCAGTTTGATAACTTCAGGTATTTACTTCTAGCTATTCCAATACATTAAACCTAAGAGGTGTTATCTATATACTGCGTAAGAATGTCCACCAGAGTGACCTCTCGACTCCATTTGAAATCTCTCAGCCACTGAAACTTTTTCTTTCATTTTGCATCCCCCTTTTGGTCAAGATGATGTTCTCCATCCCATGATGCCAGGTCTAGATTCCTCCCCAGAAGTCATATTCCACATTGCCAGGGAGATTTATACCCCTGGGAATTAGGTCCCATGTAGGGGAGAGGGCAGTGAATTCACCTGCCGAGGTGGCTTAGCTAGAGAGGGCCACATCTGAGCAACAAAGAGGCACTCAGGGGGAGACTCTTAGGCACAATTATAAGCAGGTTTAGCCTCTCCTTGCAGCAACAAGCTTCATAGGGGCCAGCCCCAAGACAGAGGGCTCAGCACATCAAGCCGTCAGTCCTCAGTGTCTGTGAGAACATCAACAACAGTCCAGGTGAGGAAGTCCAACACTTCTGCATTTGCCCCCATCTCCTCAGGGGGGCCCTGCATATATATTTTTATTCTCTGCCTAAATTACTTTGGGATGTGTTGCTATTTCACTCTAACCTATAGAAACCTACTATATCTCACTTGCTATTCAAAGTTCCATATAATGGTGGTGGTTGAACAAACTGACTTTAGAAGTTCTATTGTTTAGAAAATATAGATCCTGCACCAAATAAACATCTCTTCCCTTGGTTTCACATGGAAGTTGAAGTTTTAACACACAGTCAGTTTCAACCTTTACCCTTTGGCCCTATTTGCCATAGTTTAAACCAGATCTGCTTCATTCATATTTCTAATTGAAATCTGGGCTTTTTTTCAGCTTTTTTTTTTTTTTAACAGTTGTTGTATGCGCTAATACTGACATTCATATCTGCTGAGCGCTAGCTCTGAGTTTCAGGTGTCACACAGATACCCAATGATCCAGAGACCAATCAGGTTATATACAAAGGGATTAGCATCTCAGAGTTTGGAGACGGCCATTACAATTCAGGAATAGATTTGAATGCTTTAAGAGCTTACAATCTAAGGACCATTACAGTAATTGTTCCCCTGTTAGGCTGTGCTCTAAGATTCAATTCTGAGTTTACACATTGTAGTTAGTCCATATTGGTGAGGCATTATAGTGTTTGCCCTTGTTTGTGGTGTACTTCACTCAAAATGCTGTCTACAGGATCCATTCACCTCACTGCATGTCTCACAGCTTCACTCCTTCTTGTAATTGCTCAATATTCCATTGTATGCATACACCACAGTTCACCACTCTGTTCCTCAGTCGATGTACCCTTAGGCCACCTCCACCCATTGCAAATCATGAATACTGCCTCCATAAATTCCAATGTGCAAATGTCCATTCATGTCTCCACTCTTGGATCTTCCAAATACATACCCCATAATGAGGTTGCAGGACCTTATGGCCCCCACATACTTACCTTCTTGTGGAACCACCAGTGACCTCCAGAAAGTCTATACCATTCTGCCTCCTCATCAAAAGTAAATAGGTACATCCCTCTCTCCATGTTTTCTCCAGCATTTTTACCCCATTTATATTTTTTCCTACAATTTTATGGAGATATATTCACATTCCACAGAATTATCCACAGTGTACAGTCAGTTGTTCACGGTATCATTATATAATTGTACATTTATCACCAAAGTAGGCACTTGAACATATTGATTACTATGAAAATGTTTTTTTTGGTGAATAATAAAAAAGATAATAAAAAGAAAAATAAAATGTCATACAATGCAATATAATAGTAAGGACAAAAAACACCACCACTACCAAGAATCCCATATCCCTCCCTTATATCCCCCTTTCATACACATTTAGCTTTGGTATATTGCCTTTGTTACATTTAACAGAAGCATATTATACTGTTACTGTTGACCATACATTCCAGTTTGCTTTGATTGTTTTTGCCCAAATACCATCCCTTTTTCAACACTCTGCATGGTTGACATCCCATGTGTAAAACATTTTTATATTTGTACATTTAGCAATAGTCATTGGCCACTCCAGTTTTTGCCAAGTTATACAGTCCCAGTCTTCATCAGCTATCTTTACCTCTGGTGTCATACATTCCCCTATCCCACCTCTTTCAGCTTTACTCACAGACATCTTTGTTCAGTGTACTTACAATATTATGCTATTTTTTTCTGGATCTATACAATCAATCCTGCTGAACATTTGTAGTCCTTCAGAATCAAATGCCCAAACTCTACTCTCTTTCTATCTCCTGGTAGCCTGTGTTATCAGCTTTTAACTCTCAAAGTTTACTCATTGATGTTGGTTCATATTAGTGAGACCATACAGTATTTGTCCTTTTGTTTCTGTCTAACATCACTCAACATAATGTCCTCAAGGTTCATCCACACTATTATATGTTCCGTGTCTTTGTTCTGTCTTACAGTTGCATAATATTCCACTGTGTGTATATATCACAGTTTGTTTATCCACTCATCCATTGATGGACATTTGGGCTGTTTCCATCTCTTGGCAATCATGAATAATGCTGCAATAAACATTGGTTTACAAATGTCTGTGTCTTAACTTTCAGTTCCTTTGCATATACACCTGGTAATGGAATAGCTGGTTCATACGGCAAATCTATACTTAGCTTCCTGAGGAACCACCACACTGTCTTCCAGAGAGGTTGTGCCATTCTACATTCCCACCAACAATGAATAAGTGTGCCTCTTTCTCCACATCCTCTCCAACACTTGTAATTTTCTGTTTTTTGGATAATGGCCATTCTGGTAGGTATGAGATGATATCTCATTGTGGTTTTGATTTGCATTTCCGTGATAGCCAGTGAAGTTGAGCATTTTTTCATATGTTTTTGAGCCATTTGTATTTCCTCTTCAGAAAAGTGCCTGTCCATGTCTTTTGCCCATTTTTAAAAATTTAAAAAATATTTTAAATTCAATTTTATTGAGATATATTCACATACCATGCAGTCATACAAAGTGTACACTCAGTTGTTCACGGTACCATTATATAGCTGTGTGTTCATCACCAAAATTAATTTTTGAACATTTTCATTACCACACACACAAATAATAAGAATAAAAATTAAAGTGAAAAAGAACAATTAAAGTAAAAAAGAACACTGGGTGCCTTTTTTTTTTGCTCCCATTTTTCTACTCATCCATCCATAAACTAGACAAAGGGGACTGTGGTCCTTATGGCTTTCCCAATCCCATTGTCACCCCTCATAAGCTACATTTTTATACAACTTTCTTCGAGATTCATGGGTTCTGGGTTGTAGTTTGATAGTTTCAGGTACCCACCACCAGCTACCCCAATTCTTTAGAACCTAAAAAGGGTTGTCTAAATTGTGCGTAAGAGTGCCCACCAGAGTGACCTCTCGGCTCCTTTTGGAATCTCTCTGCCACTGAAGCTTATTTCATTTCCTTTCACATCCCCCTTTTGGTCAAGAAGATGTTCTCCGTCCCACGATGCCGGGTCTACATTCCTCCCCGGGAGTCATATTCCACGTTGCCAGGGAGATTCACTCCCCTGGGTGTCTGATCCCACGTAGTGGGGAGGGCAGTGATTTCACCTTTCAAGTTGGCTTAGCTAGAGAGAGAGGGCCACATCTGAGCAACAAAGAGGCATTTGGGAGGAGGCTCTTAGGCACAAGTATAGGGAGGCCTAGCCTCTCCTTTGCAGCAACCGTCTTCCCAAGGGTAAAACCTATGGTAGAGGGTTCAACCCATCAAACCACCAGTCCCCTATGTCTGTGTTTTGCCCATTTTTTAATTGGGTTGTTTGTCTTTCTGTTGTTCAGTTGTAAGATTGCTTTATATATTTGGGATATTAACCCTTATCTGATATGTGGTTTCCAAATATTGTCTCACATTGTGTAGGCTGCCTTTTTACTTTTCTAACAAAGTCCTTTGATGTACAAAAGTGTTTGATTTTTGAGGAGATCCCATTTGTCTATTTATTCTTTGGTTGCTTGTGCTTTGGGTGTAAGGTCTAGGAAACCACCTCCTATCACAAGATCTTTAAGAAATTGCCCTACATTTTCTTCTGAGAGTCTTATGGTCTTAGCGCTAATGTTTAGGTCTTTGATCCATTTCAAATTAATTTTTGTACAAGGTGTGAGGTAGGGGTCCTCTTTCATTCTTTTGGAAATGGATATCCAGTTCTCCAAACACCATTTATTGAAGAGGCTGCTCTGTCTCAGTTGCTTTGGCTTGACTGCCTTATCAAAGATCAATTGTCCCTAGATGTGAAAGTCTATTTCTGAACACTCAATTTGATTCCATTGGTTGATGTCTCTATTCTTATGCCAGTACCATGCTGTTTTGAGCACTGTAGCTTTATAATATGCTTCAAAGTCAGGTAATGTGAGATCTCCCACTTCGTTCCTCATTCTCAAGATATTTTTGGCTCTTCAGGGCACCTTGCCCTTCAAAATAAATTTGGTTATTGGATTTTCTATTTCTGCAAAGTAAGTTGTTGGGATTTTAATTGGTGTTGCATTGAATCTATAAATCAGTTTAGGTAGAGTTGACATCTTAATTATATTTAGTCTTCCAATCCATGAACATGATATATTCTTCCATTTTTTTAGGTCCTGTTTGATTTCTTTTAGCAGTTTCTTGTAGTTTTCTTTGTATATGGCCTTCGTTAAGTTTATTCCTAAATACCTGATGCTTTTGATTGCTATTGCAAATGGATTTTTAAAATTTCTTCCTCTTGTTGCACATTACTTGTGTATAAGAACAGTACAGATTTTTGCATGTTGGTCTTGTAGCCTGACACTTTGCTGTATTCATTGATTAGTTCTAGTAGCTTTGCTGTAGATTTTTCCAGATTTTCTACATATAGAATCATGTCATCTGTAAACAGTGAAAGTTTTACTTCTTCCTCTCCAATTTGGATGCCTTTTATTTCTTTTTCTTGCCTACTTGCTCTAGCTAGAAATTCTAGCACAATGTGGAATAATGATGGTGACAGTGGGCATCCCTGTCTTGTTCCAGATCTTAGAGGGAAAGCTTTCAGTCTCTCTCCATTGAATACGATGTTAGCTGTGGGTTTTTCATATATTGCCTTTATCATACTGAGAAAATTCCCTTCTATTCCTATCCTTTGAAGTGTTTTCATCCAGAAAGGATGTTGAATTTTGTCAAATGCCTTTTCTTCATCAATCAAGATGATCATGTGGTTCCTCTGCTTTGATTTATTGATGTGGTGTATTACATTAATTGATTTTCTTTTGTTGAACCAGCCTTGCATACCTGGAATAAACCCCACCTGGTCATGGTGTATAATTCTTTTGATGTGCTGCTGGATTCAATTTTTGAGTATTTTGTTGAGGATTTTTACATCTATATTCATTAAAGAGATTGGTCTCTAATTTTCTTTTTTTGTAGTATCTTTGATTTTGGTATTAGGGTGATGTTGGCTTCATAGAATGAGTTGGGTAGCTTTTCCTCCTCTTCAATTTTTTTGAAGAGTTTGAGCAGGATTGGTATTAATTCATTTTTGAATGCTTGGTAGAATTCACATGTGAAGCTATCTGGTCCTGGGCTTTTCTTTTTTTGGGAGCTTTTTGATGACTGACTCAATCTCTTTACTTGTGATTGGTTTGTTGAGGTCGTCTATTTCTTCTTGGGTCAATGTTGGTTGTTTATGCTTTTCTAGGAAGTTGTCCATTTCATGTAAGTTGTCTAGTTTTTTAGCATATAGTTGCTCATAGTCTCTTTTCATTATTTCCTTTATTTCTGCAGCGGCAGTAGTTATGTTTCCTTTCCCAATTCTGATTGCATTTATTTGCATCTGCTCTTTTGTTGTTGTTGTTGTTGTTAGCCTAGCTAGGGTTCCATCAATTTTGTTGATTTTCTTGAAGAACCAGCTTCTGGTTTTGTTGATTCTCTCTATTGTTTTCCTGTTCTCAGTTTCATATATTTCTGCTCTAATCTTTGTTATTTCTTTCCTTCTGTTTGCTTTGGGGTTAGTTTTCTGTTCTTTCTTTAGTTCTTCCAGGTGGACAGTTAATTCCTCAATTTTTGCTCTCTCTTCTCTTTTAATATAGGTGTTTAGGGCAATAAATTTCCCTCTCGGCACTGCCTTTGCTGCATCCCATAACGTTTGATATGTTGTGTTTTCATTTTCATTTTGAGGTATTTTCTAATTTCTCTTGTAATTTCTTCCTTTACCCACTGGTTTTCTAAGAGTGTGTTGTTTAGTCTCCATATATTTGTGAATTTTACAATCTTCTGCCTGTTATTTATTTCCAACTTCATTCCATTATGATCTGAGAAAGTGTTTTTCATAATATCATATTTTTAAATTTGTTAAGACTTGCTTTGTGACCCAACATGTGGTCTATCCTAGAGAATGTTCCATGAGCACTTGAGGTGTAGTGTTCTATAAATGTTTGTTAAGTCTAGTTCATTTATCATACAATTCAACCTCTCTGTTTCCTTACTGATCTTCTGTCTAGATGTTCTATCCATTGGTGAGAGCGCTGTATTGAAGTCTCCAACTATTATTGTAGAGTTATGCACTTCTTTCAGTGTTCTCAGTGTTTGCCTCATGAATTTTGGGGTACTCTGGCTTGGTGAATAAATATTTATGATTGTTATGTTTTCTTGAATTTACACTTTTATTTATACATAGTGTCCTTCATTGTCTCTTTTAATTCTTTTACTTTTGAAGTGTAATTTGTCTGATATTAATATAGCTACTCCTGCTTTTTTTCTGGTTACTGTTTGCATGAAATATCTTTTTCCAACCTTTCACTTTCAGCCTATTTTTGTCCTTGTGTCTAAAGTGAGTTTCTTGTAGACAGCATATAGATGGGTCCTGTTTTGTAATCCATTCTGCCAGTGTGTGTCTTTTTATTGGGGAGTTTCATCCATTAACATTTAGTGTTATTACTGTAAGGGCAGTACTTTCTTCTACCATTTTGTCTTTGGATTTTATATGTCATGTCTTACTTTTTCCCCTCTCTCTTTTTACCCTTCCTGATAATCTTCATTTCTATACTGTTCTCCAAACTTCTTTCTCCTGTCTTTGCCTATCAGCCTGTAGCACTCCCTTTAGTATTTCTTGTAGTGCCGGTCTATTATTCACAAACTCTCTCAGTATCTGTTTGAAAATATTTTTATGTCCCCCTCATTTTTGAAGGACAGTTTTGCTGGATATAGACTTCTTGGTTGGCAGTTCTTCTCTTTCAGTACCTTAAATATATCCTAACACTGTCTTCTTGCCTCCATGGCTTCTGCAGAGAAATCTGTATGTAGTCTTATCGAGCTTTTCTCTTGTTGCTTTCAGAATTCTCTCTTTGTCTTTGATATTGGAAAATCTGATCAGTAAGTGTCTTAGAGTAGGTCTACTGGGGTCTATTCTGTTTGCGGTCCACTGTACTTCTTGAATCTGTAATTTTCTGTCTTTCATAAGAGTTGGGAAATTTTCAGTGATTATTTCTTCTATTATTCTTTCCACCCCTTTTCCTCTCTCTTCTCCCTATAGGACACCCATAACATATATATTTGTGCGCTTCATGTTGTCACTCAGCTCCATAAGACCCTGCTCGTATTTTTCCATTCTTTTCACCATCTGTTCTTTTGTGTGTATGAATTCAAATGTCTGGTCTTCCAATTCACTGATCCTTTCTTCTGCCTGTTCACATCTACTGCTGTATACCTCCACTGTCTTTTTCATTTCCTCCATTATACTCTTCATTTCCATAAGTTCTGCCATTTGTTTTTTCAAGTTTATGACTTCTTTACGGTCATCCAGTGTCTTCCTTATATCCTTCATCCTTTTTGCTATATCTTCCCTCAGTTCATTGACTTCATTTTTTAATTCATTTAGGAGATTTGCTTGACCATCTTTAATTAGTTCTTCCTTCAGTTCATTGAATTGATTTAGCATTAGTTTCCTCAACTCCTGTATCTTGGTTGAACTATTAGTTTGTTCCTTTTGATGGTCCATATTTTTGTGTTTCCTAGTATGGCTCATTATCTTGAGCTGTCTAGGCATCTGACTTTCTTGATTAGGTTATTCTGGAGCTCATTTTCACTCTTTTACCTAGGGTTTTCTTGTTGATTGGCTTTGTTCTCTAACCTTTGGTGTTTAGTTCAGCTTATTCTAGGCCTCTAACTTAGGTTCTATTTAGTTGACTGGAGTTTTTCACCTCTTGTTTTTATGTTTCTTTCTCTGCCTTTACGTAGCCTTTTTATGTGAGGGTCTCCTCATATATGGTCAACCCAGTCAGGTTTTCCCAGTCCAGAGAAGCCAAGGTTTCAGGAGGAGGGTATGGAGTTTCCTCGAGAATGAGACCTTTCTGTGAGATCATTAGACTCTGTGCTTTTCCTATGCTGTACAGCAGGTGGCACTTGGCAACCCGCAGCTCCCCCACCAGTGTGAGGAGGTATGGAGCCTTCAGTTCTCCTGGTGACCCTGACCCTGTTGGGAGCATGGCTGACTGAAGCTGGTTTCTGAATTCCAGCCCCTGGGGTCTGAGTTCCCCAAAGGAGGGCTGCCACTGGAGCTGGGCCATGCCCCCCTTTTCTTGGGAAGTTATGGTCTTTAGCGAATTTTCTCCACCACCAGACTTTTTGCTTTGTCTCTCAGAGCTATCTTAGCTCTGCTCTTGCCTGGCCCCAAATTGCAAGTCTTTGAGGCTTTCTGTAATGACTTCTTAGAATAGTTATTTTATTTTATTTTAATTGAGATTGTTCACATACCATAGAATTATCCAAAGCTCCAAAGTGTACAATCAAACAATCAGTTGCCCCTGGTACCATCCTACAGCTGTGCATCCATCACCACAATTAATTTTTTTTCAATTTTTAGAACATTTTCCTTACTCCAGAAAAGAAATACAGACAAAAAAAGGAAACTAAAATCCTCCCTTACCCCTAACTACCCCCCTCCATTGTTGACTCATAGTATTGGTATAGTACATTTGTTACTGTTGATGAAAGAACGTTAAAATACTACTAACTGTAATTAGTTTGCAATAGGTATATTTTTCCCTATATGTCCCTCTATTATCTTTTTTTAAGTTTCTGAATAGTACTGAATTTTCAGATAATTATACTCATCTTATTTGATATCACAAAATAGTGACCATGTTATAAATTTTACAGATGAGAATATTGTTGCACTATTCTCACCATACCTAGGTTGCAGAATAAATCTGAATACAGATCAATACTTCCCCTTCTTCCTTCATTGTATATTTACAAACATGCCTACACATAACCTTTGCTATTCAAATTATTTTTATCTGAACCAAGGAACTAAATGCATTGAGATAATTTTGTTTTATTTATAGGAATTCTCACTGTAAACTATACAAGCTTAGGGAACAGAGAGTAAATAGATTTTTTTTTTTTTTGCCAAACCCTCTATCTGAACTCAGAAGCTAAAATGGTTCAGTATTTTCCATTAACTATGCAATAAATAGCAAATCTTGGGTCCACAATTAATGTTCTTTTGTTTCAGGGTATGAAATAGAAGTTAATAATTGCCACTTAAATTTAGTGGTTCAATGACTATAATAACAGATGTCTCTTCATATATAAATAGACATTTTCACCAACACTGCTCCCTATATGCCTTTGCTCTATATATCTCATGCCTATCTCCAGACAATGGCATCTAATCTACACCAACCAATAAAACGTAACTGAGAATACACATTTTTCAATGGTCTCAAAAAGTGTAAGAGTATTCCTTTGGATTTTCAAAAGAAGTCTATATTTTCAGACTTAAATTTAATAGTTTTTAATTATTCTTAGTCTAATTCCTGTTTTATCAATTAGGAAACTAAGAGTCATCTTACAAGTTAAGTGAGATGACCACATTCACAATCAGCAAGTCAGAAAAGTGAGGCAAGTATCTTCATCTTCTGACTTCTAGTGTTTCAGAAAGAATGCCATATGATAAACCTGAGTTATCCATTTGAAATAGAGTGAAAGAAAATGGTAGCATGGAATAGGATGTGATACCAAGTATGTTTTCTCCTTCATAATGTCACCATTCTGCAAAGTCTGTTTATTCCTCTCTGAAATATGGAATTAAAAATAATTTAATATAGGATTGTGTCTTATGATGACTATGATGATAATCAAGCCAAACTTATATTCAGTGGTCACTATATGGCTTAAAAAACACATCTTCATCTAATATTATGGAACCTTTCTCCATATCTCTCTCTCCTCTCCCCGTTTCTCTGTCAGTAGGGCTCCCTTTACTATCTGAAGTAGGGCAGGTCTTTTATTAGCAAAATCTCTCAGCATTTGTTTGTGAAAAATTCAAGCTCTCCCTCAAATTTGAAGGAGAGTTTTGCTGGATAAAGTATTCTTGGTTGGAAATTTTTCTCTCTCAGAATTTTAAATGTGTCATGCCACTGCCTTCTCGCCTCCATGGTGGCCGCTAAGTAGTCACTACTTAGTCTTATGCTGTTTCCTTTGTATGTGGTGAATTGCTTTTCTCTTGCTGCTTTCAGAACTTGTTCTGTCTCTTCAGTATTGACAGTCTGATCAGAATATGTCTTGGAGTAGGTTTATTTGGATTTATTCTATTTGGAGTTCTCTGGGCATTTATGATTTGTGTATTTATGGTGTTTAGAAGATTTGGGAAGTTTTCCCCAACAATTTCTTTGAATACTCTTCCTAGACCTTTACCCTTCTCTTCCCCTTCTGGGACACCAATGAGTCTTATATTTGGACATTTTATTTTTTCTATCATATCCCTGAGGTCCATTTCAATTTTTTAAATTTTTTTCCCCATTCTTTCGTTCTTTCATTTTCCATTCTGTGGCCCTCGAGGTCACTGATTCATTGTTCAGCTTCCTCTAGTCTTGTACTATGAGTATCCAGAATCTCTTTAATTTGGTCAACAGTTTCTTTCATTTCCATAAGATCATCTACTTTTTTATTTACTCTTGCTATTTCTTCTTTATGCTCTTCTAGGGACTTCTTCATGTCCTTTACATCCTATGCCATGCTCTCATTGTTTGTCTTTAGTTCTTTGATAAATTGCTCCAAGTACTGTGTCTCCTCTGATCTTTTGATTTGGGTGTTTGGGTTTGGGTTATCCATATCATCTGGTTTTTTCATATGCTTTAAAATTTTCTGTTGTTTTTGGCCTCTTGGCATCTGCTTTACTTGATCGGGTTCTTTTAGGATATGAAGGATTATTCAAACACTAATTTCTAATTTGTCAGATCTACAACTTGGTGGCATACACTTTCTCTAACTAACCAGCAGATGGCATCCGTGAGTCACCTATTCCCCTCAAGGCAGTTCTCCCCAACTTTGCCTTTGTGGTGTGTGGGGGTCTGATTCTTGTGGGGTCCAATTGGTGCACCAAGTTTGGGAGTGTTGTTGGTGCTGTCCGCCCTGAATGTGGGGTGTGTGTCTGGGTGGTTAGGGAAGCAGGGCAACTTTAATAATCAAACCTCCCAGGTGTTCCTGGAGATTTAAGGCTGTTGCATGAGTCTAAGCCTTCAGTTCAGTCTCGCCACAGATTGTCTCTGCTGCTGACCCACAAGTCCTTGGTATTGGCGTATGGTCCCTGGGATTTCTGAGTGGGTCCCTCTTCCAAGCCATGCCCTTCTATGGCCTCTGCTGAGGGAAGGCTGTGCTACATCACAAGTGAGCGCCGACCCTAAAGGGAAGTTCTGGCTGTGTAGGGGCATTCCCAGCCTGCAGAAAGGATGACTGAATGGGGCGTGTCAATCTCCCCCCTTCACACCACTCTGCCTTCCTAGCTCCGGGACAATCAGCTGCAGGTGCACGAAAGGCCACTGTCCACGCCCGATTCTGTGGTGTGTGCGCGTGATGCTGGAAACACTCCCCATTGTCCTGGTTTTTTTGGCGTAGCTCTGGGCTGTGGCTCCAGTGCTGGGCAGGAGCGTTCCCAGCCTGCGGGAAGATGGCTATAAGGGGCGTGTTTTTTTTCCCCTTTTGGCTAACCTCTGCCTGTCTCACTCCAAGACAATTAGCAGCAGGTGCGCAAAAGGCTATTGCCCAAGCCAGATACTGAGGCATACTCACAGGTAGTGTAGATGCCGTTCCTGCCATGCTTCCCTGTGCAGTTCTCGCTGCCATATCTGCAGCCACTTTTGGGTTTTTTAAAAAAGAACTAGTCCGACTCCAAATGCGCTTACTCACTTGTTTCACAATGCAGACTCCCGGTTTCACCAAGTGCACGGTCCCTGTGGCTCAGCAGACCTTGTCCAGCTGTTGCATAATTGGAACTGGTGTTCTGGGTGACTTTCTGGCTTTTATCTAGTATTTTTCACTGAGGTGTTTTTTTTGCCCTGTCTCGCCTAATGGCCATCTTCTGGAGGTCTGGATCCACAGTTTTTACTTACAGATTTTATGCTGTGAGCTCGAGCATTCCTCCCAATTCAGGTTGGTGTATGATGAGTGGACAGTCATGTTTGCCTCCCCACAGTTATTCTGGCTTATTTACTAGTTGTTTCTTGTTTTTTTTTTAGTTGTTCCAGGGGGACTACTTGGCTTCCACTCCTCTCTATGCCACCATCTTAAATCTCTCCAGAATAGTTATTTTAAAAAAAGATAAAAAAAAAAGAAAAAGAAGGGACCAGTATAGACTATTTACAGTCCTTGCAGCTCTGATGGGCTAATGCAAAAAGACAAGGAGTTGAAGGCATTTAAGGAATGATCAAGAAAGCAGTGAAACTGGCTTTTCAGAGAAGGGCCCTGGCCCCCTGGGTTTGCATATGTGCCTGATTCTGTTTGAGCCTGGCCCTTCTCCATATTATGCTCACCCCAAACTCCAAATTCTCTGTTTTTATTTTTATTTTTTTGCTGTTTTTGCTAACCCTATCTCCTCTCCTCCAGGCGGACTGCTCCCAGATTCTCCAGTCTCTGGTCTCAGTCTATCTATGGTTGGAGTTTTTATTCAGCAGTCTGAGTTTGTTAATCAGTGCTGCAACTGCAGTTCTCCCTCCTGGTTCCCAGCACCGATGGCCTTTCCTCCCTTGGGATTGTGCCTGGCAGGGAGGGGCGCCGGCCCCCTGGCTGCGAGAACTTACAGATTTTGCTGATCTCAGCTGTTCCACACATTTGTTAGTGTTGTATGAAGTATGTCCAAAGTCAAATTCCTCTGTGGTGTCCAGTCTATGCAGTTCCTGGCTATCTACCAACTGCCCCAGAGGAGTAACTAAAACCCACACCTCACCACTCCGCCATCTTCTTTAATGTCTTTTTAAAAGACTTTTTAATGTAAGCATGCATTTGACTCCAGTATCAGCATTTTATCAGTAATGTCTCATACAGAAAAGCAATGGCAATTGGACTCACTGTGTATGACATATCTATAGCTCTTCTAGATACACTGTTCAAAAATTTTTCAAAGTACAATATTTTATCTCAATTTCTAAAAATGATTATAAAAGAACATAGGAAGTCTTTTCTTATGTAGAAATTAATTCTATACAAAGTTATATGAAAGTAATTCATGCTATTACTTTCTAGATGCTTCTTATGCTGATCTCAGGTGAAAGAGGAAAGATAACATTCAAAGTTGTTATCAGAGAGGGCTTTGGGTAACCTACATGTTAAGTGCAAAAAAGATGGAGAGAAAGACAATTTCTCCTTTAGGAGGAAAGAAAAAAAAGAAAGGAAAGACTGGGTGGTTGACTAGACATGGGGAGGCGAGAGAAAGGGATGGATCAGAGATGAATTCCAAGGTTCTAACTTAGGTGAATGAATGGTGAGAAATTAAAAATAGGAAGAGGAGGAACAGCTGAGTTTGTGATCCTTGTGGCATCCCCAGGTCAAGATGGCAGTCAAGAGCAGATGTCTGGGAGGTGGGATTTGGGGAGCTATCAGCTCATAAGTTGGCATTCAAAGCCATTCTGCAATGAGATTTCCTAAAAAGGATGTAAAATGAGAAGAAAAGCAGTGGACTGAGCCTTGGGTAGCTGCAAGAGGTCAATGGCAATTGGTTGGTTCGCAAAGTACCAGTGGTTCACAAAGTACCAGAGAACCAAGGTAGCTATTTCACAATAGCTGAAAGAAGAAGATAGAGTGATTAATAGTGTCAAATGCAGCAGAAGAGGGAAGTGCAGCTAGAGTGAAAGGTATCTACTCTGTGTGAGATCATTTCAGTTGAATTTTATTGGTTGAGTTTGGACAGCACTGGGTTGATAATCTAGTGTGATGTCACACAGGGCTGAGACTAGGATGAAACAATCAAGATGCCTTGGACACAAAATTTAAGGAGGCACTCACTGTCATGGTTGTGCAAGTCTGGAGGGAAGAGTAGGCAGATACAGGGATCATTAGTCAAATGCCCAGATCATGTCCAAGCTCCAGGTTTAGCAGTCAGCATTGGGGAGGTCTGTGAAGTGGGCTCCCTCCCCTTAATCTGTAACAAGAGAGTCCCCTTCCCCTCAACCGGTAATGACTGCAAAGTAAACATTAAAGCCCTGAGAGGAAGGGAGTGAAACTGTGCCGTTTTAGGGAGTGAGACTTGCGGATGTATGCATTAGCCAAGCGTAACCGTTCCAATAATTAACCATTGCACCAGCCTTGAGAAAATTTCTCAAGGTTGCTAAAGATCTTAAGCACCCATTAATTAACCGCCAACTCTGCTTTTGTCAAAGTAGCTTGCTTGCATTTTCAGGATGTGATTTCCGCCTATATAAGTCTCAAGCACTCTCCGGTCGAGCTGCTGCTGCTTACTAAACTCCCTGTGCGGAGTGACAGGCAGCAGCCGCCAGCTAGCTGACTAATAAAGGCTCTTTAAATTCTGTTTGGCTGTCTCATACCTTAACTCGCGGGCACCGTAACATTTGGAGGCCCCAGCAAGAATTCTCCTCAGCGTATTCCAAGGCTTATCGGTCAAGACAAGGTCTGACTACCGGTCTTCCCCCAGGGGGGCGCACATGAGAGACGTTCCTCAGCCCCGGCGGAGAACCGAGTGGTCGGGCCTCGAGATTCGAAAATCTGCCTCTGGAGCCATCTGGACATGGGCCCACAACGGTAAGAGATCTCTAATCTGGTCTGGTGGGGTACCCCTTTAGGGTCTTTAGGAGGGCTGGACGCAGCCATAACTCCGAGACCTGGCCTCGGACCACGACGGTGGCCGGTGGCCTCAGGTTTTAGGTTCTGGTACAGGTTCGGAATTGGTCTCTTAGCGCAGACCTAGTCTCTGTTTTGTGTTTTGTTGTTAGTGTCTTTGTTCTGTTCTGTTTCTGTTTTGTCAACCCCGCAATGGGTCAGTCTCCGTCTGCTTCCGCTTGTTCTCCGTTGCAGTGTTTCTTAAAAAATGTTCAGGACTTCCGCCGATGAGCTGCTGGGTCGGGTGCCACAGTCAACCCAGAAACTCTTAGGGCCCTTTGTGAGCTTGAATGGCCAACTTTTCCAGACTCTAATTGGCCCCCCGAGGGCACCCTAAATTTGCTGATTGCTTTTCAGGTTCAAAGAGTAATTTATAGAAGACCAGGATATCCAGATCAGATTCCCTATATTGAAACCTGGATCGACGCCCTCGTTGACCACCCCAAATGGCTTAAAAACTGCTCACCACCTAAATTGTCTAAAGCGCGAAATGTGCTTGTTCTAAAGGGGCCACCCAAAAGGCTCCCGGTCCTCGACTCCCCACAGGAAAGTCCCCCCTTGTCATGGCCCCCACCGTATTCTGTAGGGCCCTCTGCCTCCAGTCCGGAGCTCTCCGCCTCTGGCTCGGGGCCCTCCGCCTCCGGCCCGCGGCCCTCCTCCTCTGGCTCAGGGCCCTCCGCCTCCGGCCCGGGACCCTCTGCCCCTAGCTCGGGGCCCTCCTCCTCCGGCATGGAGCTCTCCGCCTCTGGCTCGGGGCCCTCTGCCCCTAGCCCAGGGCCCTCCGCCTCCGGCCCGGAGCTCTCCACCTCCGGCTCGGGGCCCTCCGCCTCCAGCCCAGGGCCCTCTGCTTCCAGTTCGGGCCCCCCTACCCTAAGTACAGAAGGACCCCTCGTTCCCACTCCGGATTCTACCACGCCCCCGACAACTCTCTCCAGCCCCCCCCACACCCGTTCCGGGAGTTCATATGGACCGCAGGGTCAGGTCTTTGTCCCCGCTCAATTACCCCTGAGACAAGTCATTCAAGGCCCACCTGAAAACCCAAAACCCTTTATGGTCTATGTTCCTTTTTCCACCAGCGACCTGTACAATTGGAAAAATCAAAACCCCTCTTTCTCTCAAAACCCACAAGGACTAATCTCTTTGTTAGAATCCGTTTTCTTTACCCATCAGCCCACATGGGACGACTGTCAACAACTTCTGCAGACCCTTTTTACATCAGAGGAGAGAGAAAGAATCCGTGCCCAGGGATGAAAATTAGTCATGGGGCCAGACGGTCTGCTGACCACGGAAGTAGACCGCCTCGAGGCTGTTTTTCCCTTCACCCGACCCCGGTGGGACCCTAACACTGACCAAGGTAAGGGGGCTCTCGAACGGTACCGCCAGACTCTAATGGGGGCTCTCCGAGCAGCAGCGCGGAGGCCTACGAATATGTCCAAGGTAACTGAGGTGACTCAGGGGGCCACTGAGTCCCCTGCTGCTTTTCTAGAGTGCCTCCAGGAGGCTTACCAATTATACACCCCTATAAATCTGGAGGCGCCAGAAAACAGGCAAGCAATTAATATTGCTTTTGTCGCCCAGTCAGCCCCAAATATAAAGAAAAAATTACAGAAGTTAGAAGGCTTTGAGGGAAAGGTACTAAGCGAGTTGGTGAAGGTTGCTCAACAAGTTTTCACTAATAGAGAGTGTTCCGAAGACTTAAATAAAAAAAATGGCAAAGGTCCTACTTGCCATGAGTAAAAACCAGGCGCGGAATAAAAACCGAAAAAGGAACCAAAAATTCGAAAAAAAAGTCGGAAGGAGGTAATAGACTGTCCAGTAAGAAAGCAGGACGAAGAGGGCCCCCTCTAAGCCAAAACCAATATGCATTCTGTAAAGAGGAGGGAGCCTTTCAGACTCTAAAAAAAGGCACTCACTCGGGCCCCAGCCTTAGCACTCCCAAATCTCAAAAAGCCGTTCCAGCTGCATGTAGCCAAGGCACAAAGGGCAGCAAAAGGAGTGTTAACACAGCGCTTGGGGCCATGAAACGGGTGGTAGCCTATCTTTCAAAGCGCCTCAATCCGGTTGCGGCAGGCTGGCCTAACTGTCTACACAGACAGCTGGTATGCATTTGCCACCACATACTTGCATGAAACCATCTACCAGGAATGTGGTCTCCTAACCTCCAGAAAAAAATACGCCCGAAGCAAAAAAAAATGCTTTCACCAACCAGACGGCCAAAGAAGCAGCCCTAAAACCAGTGGGGCCTCTTCAAGCTTTGCCCCTCCTACCGCCCCGGGTACTAAAAGCTACCCCAACTTATTCAAACTCTAATATTTGGCTACTCCAAAAGCCTCCTACCAGAAGCACTGGGAAGAAACTTAATTTTCCAAACGCATCAAAGTACACACTTGAAAAGGACAAAATTAGCTAAACTGCTAAAAACTGACTTTTACATACATAAGCTTTTTCAGTTAGCAAAAGAAGTAAGCAAAAAATGTCACGTCTGTGCTCAAGTCAACTCAAGTCATGTAAGTACCCCTGCTGCCCCCGGTCACCGCCTAAGAGGTCAACTTCCAGAAAAGCAATAAAAAACTTCACAAAACTGCCTCCTAGACCAGGGGAATACAAGTACTTACTTGTGCTGGTGGACACCTTCTCAGGATAAGTTAAAACCTACCCAACTCGGTCAGAGTCAGCTCAGGTAGTAGCTAAGAAATTATTGGCTGAAATTGTCCCTCGGTTTGGCCTACCGGTAGCAATGGGGTCTGACAATGGTCCGGCTTTTATAGCCCAAGTTACCCAAAACTTGGTAAAAGCATTAGGAATCAAATGGAAGCTACACTGCATCTACAGACCGCAAAGCTCAGGACAGGTAGAAAGAATGAATCGGACACTTAAGGAAACCCTCACCAAACTTAAATTAGAGACTGGCGGAAACTGGGTGAGCCTTCTTCCATTTGCCTTACTTAAAGCTAGGTGTACTCCTTATGTAAAAGGTATTACTCCATATGAAGCCATGTTCGGCAGGCCACCCCCGCTCCTCCCCAAGTTAGGGGAGGAGCAGCTTGCCTCCCTGTCTAACTCTGAACTTCTCAAGTCCCTACAGGCTTTACACTACAGCTCCAAAAACATCCATCACGTCGTCAGCGCCCACCGTCCGAAACCTGACACCGCGGAAGAAGAAACCCCTACTGCTGAACCTGGTGATTTAGTGTGGATCAGAAAAAGGAATCCCTCCTCCCTCGAGGCACGCTGGGCTGGGCCTTATCAGGTGATTCTAAGTACACCGACTGCCGTGAAAGTCGCAGGTAAAAGATTTTGGATACATCGCTCACAAATTAAAAAGGCAGACTCCGACCAGAACGCAGAATGGTCCATACAAAAAACATCAGATCCCCTAAAACTTCGGCTGCAGCGACGTACGCCATTATGCTGACCCTAGTAACAATGCTAGCCGCCGAGAACCCCCATCAAGCCACTAATTATACGTGGCAGTTAACTCGCACCATTGATGGAACAGTGGTCAGCCAGATTAGCACCCCTGGCAGCCCTAAATTTGTTTTTGACCTATGTAAACTCTTTGGGAGACTCTGGAATCTACCAGAAGCTGTAAATACCTATTTGAGAGGGGGAAGGGTAGAGCTTAGGGGCTTCGGTTGTGGTAAATTAGAACTGGAATGAGGGCTATGGCATAGTCAACATTACATCTGTCCGCAAAGAAGTGCCTCAAAGTGTGGGGGAGAGGATGATTATTTCTGTTATAGTTGGGGCTGTGAAACCATAGCCCCATGGAAAAATGTAGATCATTTATTAAAGGTCACCAGGGAGATAAGGCCAGAAGCTCCTATTAAAAATTGTGTAATTGGGAACTGTAACCCTGTTACTGTTGAACCACAGCAGCATTGGGAAGATTCCCAGTGGTTGGGGGGAAAAACGTGGGGATTGCACCTATATGTATCAGGATATGACCCCGGAGTGTTATTCACTATTCAAAAAAGGAAAAGTCCTAAGCCCTTAAATCCAATAGGCCCCCTGGACCCCATCGACATCAAAATACCTGTAACAACTACTCCTTTCCCGCTTACCCGTCCTTACTCCACCATAAAAGCCACCCCTTATCTCCAAAAGCAACTCCCCTCCCCCCACCTCCAAACTCCCGACAAGAGTCTCTATTCAATACACTTAAACTCATGTTTAAATTCTTAAACCAAACTTCCCCCAACTTAACTGAAGATTGCTGGCTATGTCTAAACCCCAAACCACCCTATTATACAGGCCTGGGAGCTAACCGGAGTATAGGAGTAACTAACAATGACATTCAAAATATCTCCCTATCAAATATTCACCAAAATTCACACTATTGTCCCTGGGGCACTACCCCTAAGCTTACTTTAGGTGACTTTCAAGGACAAGGAACATGCTTCCAGTCCCCTCAATTCCCTCTATCTACTTCTCCTTACGTTAATTCTTGCACCTCTGTAACCATTTTTAGCAACAGCCCGGCAGGTCATACCGGATACTACTTAGTAGCGCCCAAAGGAACATGGTTTGCCTGTACAACGGGGTTAACGCCGTGTTTATACCCCCCACCCTCATGCAACCTAAGGCTCCAGGACTATGCATTCTCACCCATGTCCTTCCCCAAGTATATTACTACTCTGGTGAGGGAGGTAGGGAGCACTTCGGGCTAACTAACCTCAAACGAGTCAAGTGAGGGGGACCAATACTAGTGCCAGTGCTCCTGGGGCTTGGGGTAGCCGGGGCAACCACAGTAGGAACCACAGCACTTGTCACAGGAGACCAAAATTTTAAAAGCCTTGGTACTCAGATCGACCAGAATCTAAAAACCTTAGAAGAGAGCGTTACTAAATTTGAGGAGTCCTTAAGCTCATTGGCAGAAGTAGTGCTCCAGAATCGGAGGGGACTCGACCTTGTATTCTTTTTTTTTTTTTTTTTTTTTATTTTCACTTCTTGGCAGTTTTTCTAAACTTTATTAAAAATTAGACCATCACAAGTGAAAGAATTCAAAACATGATATACAAGAATACAAGAAAAATTAAAATGAGAAAAACCAAATCAAAACAAAACACTGCATCACAATGCTTCCAGATATGTGTTTGTGACGTGACCAAAAAAATCCCTTACCCTGGGCCCTCTCAACATCCCGTATTTTACACAAGATCTGTATTCATATTTTTTCCTGTTTCTTGTATTTTGATGCCTAAACATAATTAAGAATCAATAAGGTAACTAGTCTGACACACACACAAAAAAATGTGTTGCCTAATATTGTTTAAGTCCTGATGGTAACACATCTTAACTGGTGCAATATACCTTTGATGATCCCAAAATAACAACAGGCAAGCACTACATATGAAAAGACTTATTATACATCATGACACTACTTCTAGAATCACAAATAACTATACTGATAGAAAAACTGGCAAATTTAAATCTTGATTCATTACAAAGTTAAATTTGCATGTATCTTAGCAAGAATGCTATTATCAGAAGAATTCTAAATTATTTCATTTCATGTAGAAAGGTTAAGGTGCTTTTTAATAAGCTACTGTCACTGACACATGCACACACAGACCAGTGAAAACTACCAAAAAGGAAAAAAAGAACTTAATTTTGAAGTAAGATTTATGATTAAACCATCTATAATAAAGTAGAATAGGGCAATTTAAAGTAGAACAATTTTCCAATATTAACATGTATTCATATATAAACACAACTCAATGTACTTATGGTCAATAAAAGAATAGCTTTCTAATTTGATTTTTATATTCTACTCTTTCATGAATTGCTTCTATTTAAGTCTGGATATTTTCCTAGTTTCAACAACTAAAAAGAATATTGCACAGTTTGATGGCAAGCTCCTACAGACTATTATCAACTGGTGTTCCACTTGCTCTATTATCTTCTTAACTATTACAAACCAAGACTCTCTGCTTCTCTTTGGTTACATGCAGCACAAACCAAACTTCATTTTTCTGCTAAAAATAAATACATAAAGACGACGCTGTCAGGCATATATTCAAAAGGTCTCAATTTCTTAAAACGTAAGTCTGGGCATATTTATTTCTTTCAAATGCATACAAGACAATAATTACACAGCAACAACTCTTTTGTTCAACAATGATTTGATTCATAAGCATTTCAAATTTACATAATTTCACATCAATACCCTTGTATTTTTAAATATTGTAAGTAAAAAAAGTCCAAGTAACCAATTCTTATATTTCCTATTTATCCCTCTATACATCCAAACTTTAAAATTTAGTTACAAACTGAACATTATACAGAACATATAAATCATGTTTAAAAACTTGAGGTTTTAAAATCACTGCTTTCCCAGTATGTTCAGGAAAATCCTCACACTGACAGGTACAGTCATAGGTGGTAAAGGAAATTGGCGGGGGGGGGGGAAGAAAGAAGAGACACACAAGTTTGCTGTCTTAATATTTTACTAATCCTGTCAGTTAAAAATGGTGATGACATGAGAAATAACAGTTTAGGTTTATTATGGGGATGGAGTTTGCCTCACAGTTTGAGACATGCATTTCAAGTATTTCCCTATTTGATCTGAGCTCACTGTAGCAAACTGATGCCAAAAGAGAATAATTATTTTCTTCCATACATTCGCTCAATGTCCGCTTGGTAATGTGTTTTAAGTTCTTTGCGTTTTAGCTTGAAGGCATCTGTCACCAGACCAGTTTCAGGGGTCCATGGTTCGGGGCTCAAACGAATTTTTACTGGAATTTCAAACTTTTCCAGACTTGCTGAAATAGCAGCTTCAGAAAGCACTTTAAGTACTTCGTTTTCCATTTCACAACTGTTACACAGCTCCTCCCAAGTTCCTTCAAGTCCTTTCTTTCGAGCTAGTTCTGTTAGTTCCTTTTGATTTGGCACAACAAATCCAATGACATAAGAATGATAACTGTTTGCATACGCACAAATGTTATCTATTAGTGGGTGATTCTTCAAAGCTGCCTCTACTTTCCCAAGAGAAACATATTCTCCTGCCTGAAGTTTTACAAGGTCCTTTTTACGATCAATAATCTTTAAACAACCATCTGGGTCAAATTCTCCAATATCTCCAGTACAGAGCCACCTCTGTCCATTTTCATCTTCAAAGAAATCAGCTTTTGTTTTTGCTTCATTTTTATAGTATCCCATTGTCACATTTTGACCACCAATAAGAATTTCACCCCTCGGGTGTGGTTTATCAGTATTAAAGTATCCACCTTCCTCCCAGTTCTTTAATTTGATTTCACAGCAAACTAATGGTGCTCCCACTCTGCCAGTATTGTAGTCCCACACTTCTGTAATTGTTCCAGCTCCAGCAGATTCAGTGAGTCCATATCCCTGACCGACTGGACAGCAAAAACAGATATTCATGAATCGCTGTGTGGTTGCAGAAAGTGGAGCACCTCCACACAACAGAAGCCGGATGTTTCCCCCTAGCAAGCTTCGTACTTTCCAGAATATAAACCTGTCACAGAGTGGAGTACTATACCCTTTTGAAATTTGTTCCATTTTGTAATTATAGGCCAGAATAAATAGATTGCGCTGAAAACTACTCATTTCATTCACTTTATTCATGACATTTTTGTATATCCGATCCATGATTTCCGGAACAGCGGCCATCAGTGTTGGTTTCAGCATAGATGTATCCCCTTTGCTTCCTTTTTTTATTTTTGAAGACTGATCTGCTAAAGTCTGTGGCGAAGAGTAGCCAATGCGGCACCCATGAGAAAGACAAACAAGCTCAGCACTTAATTCTAGAACATGGGCTAGAGGCAAATATCCAATGTATACATCTTCTTCTCCCAATCCTGGAATCCTTTCTGCCATCCCTGTTATACCAGCAATAATGTTACTATGTGAGATCATAACTCCCTTTGGAAGCCCTGTGGATCCACTCGTGTACATGATCACTGCAATATCTGAAGGTGCCGGTTTGCTATGAGGTTTGTTTTCAAGGTTGGCCTTTGCTCCCAGGGCCTGCACTGCAGCCATGGTGTGCACAATGACGCCCTTGGGGAACTCGGACCAGGTTGGTGGTTTGCCATCCACAGTGACGATGTGCCGCAGGCGTGGAACTAAAGTAACAATATCCTTCAATTTTGTTTGCAAGAGTTCTTTACTGGTAATGATGTTCGTGACCTCTGTTTCATTTAATCCATGAACAATTGCTGGACCACCTAGAGTAGCATATAATGTGACAAGCTGAAAATTATACATAAAACACGCTTGTGCAGCAATCATCCATTCAGCCCTGGTCTCACAGAAGATGGCAATGTTGGTCTTTGGTTTCTGACCCAACAACTGTAAGCCATTTCCAAAATTAAAGGCTCTAATGAAGACATCTTCATAGGAGAGCCAATTATAGTGTCCAAGAATCACCTTTTTAAAAATTTTTCCATTTGGTTGTACTTCGTCTTCCTCATTTAAAATTTCACGTGTTCCCAAAAGCCTTTTGTCCTTAAATTTGTTTTTTGCATACATAAAAACTTTGTCTAGTGTATCACATCCAGGGTATAATATTGCAGCCAAACCATCCAAACTGTGAACAGATCTGTATGCAGACTCAGGTTTTGAGTTTACAGGCTTTGCTTTAATTTGGCTTGATTTTTCTTGTCTTGATTCGGACAAAAAATAAAATGGGATGTATGTTAAAACAGTATAAAGTGATATTATAAAATGTATGAAATATAAAAGAATGGGATTGATGGTCTGCTTTAGCTTCATTGTGGATGGTTTTGAAGATACGTAGTTATTCATAAGTGCTCAAAATATCGAACAGATCTCAGCAAGAATCGAGACGCCGGGGCCCCGGTTCCTCCGACCTCCGGCCCACGTAGGCCTGGCTGCACCCCAGAGCTTTCACGCCCCGCTGCCGCCCCTGGGACCCTGGCGCAGTCGCCGCGGCCGCACTGTGAGGGGCGATCCTCTGCTCCCCAGTCCGCCCCCGCCGCCACGTCCCAGCCCCGGCCGCGGCGACAACGGCAGTTTCTTTGCCCAGCGCCAGCAGGCCAGCGTCTGTTGAGCCGAACTTCGACCTTGTATTCTTAAAGCAGGGAGGGCTTTGTCTAGCCTTGGGGGAAGCATGCTGTTTTTATACTAACCACTCAGGTGTAATTAAAGAAAGTTTAAGCCAACTCTGAAAGAGAATACAGGATAGAGAAGAGCAAAGGAAAAAGGAGGCAAATTGGTTTGAAAGTATATTTTCTCAATCTCCATGGTTAACTACCTTAATATCAGCAGTTGCCGGACCCCTGGCTCTTATCATGTTAGCCTTAATCATAGGCCCCTGTGTCATAAACAGTTTAGTTAAATTTGTCCAACGACGTATTCAAAGCGTGAAGCTTATGGTTTTGCAGTCCCAATACCAATATCAATTCTTACCCTCGGAAGAAACAATGATTTGATTCTCCCTAAAAACCAGTGGGGAATGAAGTGGGCTCCCTCCCCTTAATCTGTAACAAGAGAGTCCCCTTCCCCCTCAACCGGTAATGACTGCAAAGTAAACATTAAAGCCCTGAGAGGAAGGGAGTGAAACTGTGCCGTTTTAGGGAGTGAGACTTGCGGATGTATGCATTAGCCAAGTGTAACCGTTCCAATAATTAACCATTGCACCAGCCTTGAGAAAATTTCTCAAGGTTGCTAAAGATCTTAAGCACCCATTAATTAACCGCCAACTCTGCTTTTGTCAAAGTAGCTTGCTTGCATTTTCAGGATGTGATTTCCGCCTATATAAGTCTCAAGCACTCTCCGGTCGAGCTGCTGCTGCTTACTAAACTCCCTGCGCGGAGTGACAGGCAGCAGCTGCCAGCTAGCTGACTAATAAAGGCTCTTTTAAATTCCGTTTGGCTGTCTCGTACCTTAACTCGCGGGCACCGTAACAGTCTGGAGGCACATACATTTCTGGGAAGGGGGACTGTTATTCTATGACAAGAAGTCCAAGATCAAAGTTAGAAGAGGAACAAAAGAGTAACTGACTTAGGGCAATAGATCCTAAATCAACTCTTCATATGTTACAATGAACCATATGGAAGTGGCAATATTTTGGCATTTTGGACCAACAGAGAAGCAATTTTGTGTTTCAATGTAATATCTCTTTTTTTTTCCTCCCAAGGCACATGTGGTCCCAGAGTATGAATAGAGGCTAACTTTAAAAATAAGGTTTCAGAGGTACTAGCTGTGAATGTGAATGTGTGATAAGCAACAGATATGAATTAAGTCCTTATCATGTGCAAAATGTGTTTATTTATTTATTTTTATTTATGTGAGCCTAGTATCATCTTTTCTAACTGGACTGTAAGTTCTTCAAGTGGAAGGGCCTTTCCTGCACTCCTCTTAGATTCCCTCAAAGCACAAAACCAAATTTGGAGCACCAGTGTTCTAGTTTGCTAATGCTGCAGAATGCAAAACACCAGAGATGGATAGGCTTTTATAAAACAAGGGTTTATTTCACTACCCAGTTACAGTCTTAAGGCCACAAAGCATCCAAGGTAACACCACCAGAGATGGATAGGCTTTTATAAAACAAGGGTTTATTTCACTACCCAGTTACAGTCTTAAGGCCACAAAGCATCCAAGGTAACACCTCAGCAATCAGGTACCTTCACCGGAGGATGGCCAATGGTGTCCGGAAAACCTCTGCTAGCTAGGAAGGCAGCCGGCATCTGCTCCAAAGCTCCGGCCTCAAAACGGCTTTCTCCCAGGACGTTCCTCTCCAGCAAGCTTGCTCCTCTTCAAAACATCACTCCCAGCTGCACTCAGTTTTCTCCCTCCAAGTTAGCTCATTTATATAGCTCCACCGATCAAGGCCCACCCTGAATGGGCGGGGCCATGCCTCCATGGGAACATCTCATCAGAATCATCTCCCACAGCTGGGTGGGGCACACTCCAAGCAAATCCAACCAGCACCAAAACTTCTGCCCCACACAAGACCACAAAGATAATGGCATTTGGGGGACACAATACACTCAAACCGGCACAACCAGTAATATATACAATTCATTCTTAATAGATGGAAGATGAAGGAGACTAAGAAGGTGTCATTCTCCATATCAAATGTTAAATTTACCTTGGAAGGGAGAAACAAATGTTTTTAGCAACTTTACAGTAAGACTTTATTTTAGCAATCGTTTGAATACAATAGAAAGAAATATGGATATATACATAGAGATTTGTTTACATTGTTTTATAATTAGTTTGCATTTCCTTTCATGGTTTCAGGAGGTTTTCAAACCTTGAGGGAGTTTTTCCCTTGTGCTGTTTGAAATCTGAAAGGTAGTTTCAATTTTGGCATACTTATTTTATTAAAACTCATTGCTTTTCTTATCGGTGAATTCACATTATACAATTTTCAGGCAAAATTATTTCAACTGAAGCTGAGAGGGACTTCAGATCCAAGTACTCAATTCATTTTCTCTTTGCATAAAATTATGTCATTGCAGAGATAGGTTTCTAATTTTCAGCTGTGGTTTTCAAGTCTCTCTTCCATGATTTACATGCCTGTTTTGGGTTAGGCAAGTGATTTGTATTAACTCAAGCAGAGCAACTGAGAGGTATTGCTAAATACTGCTAAAGGAAGAATTATATATACTAATAAATATCATGTAATGTATGTATATACACACATATGAATTTAAGTGTGCTTATATCTGATCTGTGCTTATGTAACTCACACCTTCACAAATTATCCATATTGGTAAACTACAAATTATCTAGAGCTGGTTCTAGCATACAATTTATAATACTTTAGGTGCCATAAAGAAATAGAGAGGAATGTATGTCTGATACTGATTCCCTGGGCACCTGAATTCAGCTACAAATCCACAATTCCTTATTTGCAATTTGGAACTCCTAAAAGCTTAGAAAACTGAATTTTTTTTGTAATGTAACACATTTGGTGGCAAAACATTCCTTGAAAGGATGTGAGGCTATTTATAGTCTTTATTTATCACATTTAGTGTGAATATGCATATGTTTTGCTGAAGAAATATTACTCTGTTTGATTATGGGGTACTGCCCTTGGACTCTCTGGGGATGTTCTGTAATACATGCTATATATCCATCATTTTATCTTACTAAATTCTGAATACCCTTGAATTCTGAAAAGGATCCTGCCCCAAGGCATTATGGTCATTGTCAGGCCCCAGAAAAAGAGTCTAACATATAGAAGGAATGTCTGATCCATGGGCCCTGCTGCTTATCTCATAAATACGAAGTGTGCCATAAACTAAGGGTTGAAGGCTGTTTTAGGAATCCCAGTCACAGGGGCACCTAGACTCCAGGGGGCAGACAAGCCAAGATCAGATATCCCCATAAAGATGAATGACCGCAAACAAGCCAAAAGGCCTGCTTCCTCCACATAGATAATATAGTGCACAACAAAGAAGAGTAGTGTGTTAAAACCCTAGTAACCAGTCAGCAAAAACTGATAAGCACTCACCCAATCGAGGCCCAGAACACACTCAGCAGGACCTTCCCCCCCAATACCCAACGTGGGTTTTTCCTTTAAAAAATGCTGCTCTCAGATGGAGAGCCGGAGCCATTTTTCCTTTCTTTCTTTTCTAATGGCTCCCACCTGCTTTCTTCTGCTTTCTTCCTCTAATAAACCTTAAATTCTCTACTTAAACCATGACTTGTTGCGTTTGTGTGGATTCTTGAACGGCTCTGAACCTAAAAGTCATGACCTCTCAGGAGGTACTGATGAACTTCATATTGTCTCCTCTACTCTGCAAAGTACTTTTAGGATGTTTGAAGGATTACCAAAGCATCAGGGATTCTGGGCACTCTCTCAAAACCCAAGAGAAGGGAATGGAGGGAGAAGCTTGGGTAAGTGAGCCAACCCTATTTTCTAAAATCAAATCTAGGGTACTTGGAATATATTTTACAGGAAAGGGAAAAGCAGTAGCTGAACCAGTGCCAGAGTTCTGGTGCCCTGAGACTCCCAACTCACGGAATAGGTGAACATTCTAAAATATATATGGAAGCTGTACAGGCTGTATGCATGTAGGCATATCAGTGTTCCTTAAGAGAGGATGCAGGGCTTTCACCAAATTCCCCAAGGGGTCTCTGACCCTCCAAAAGTCGAAAACTGCCTCTCAGAAAGGAATGGTGGCAAGAAAATAACACTGATGGTGGATGAAGGTGAGATCCAGATACTGTCTGATGCAGTTTAATAATAATAGCTACCAGTATCTGAGCAATTATATAGGGCAGATGTTGTTGTACCACATGCTTTAATCCTCCACAATGAATCCACAAGGAGGTGAATAATATGGTGGTTGTGGAAGTAATTTAATACCTTAACATTTGGGGATTCAAAAGTGTGCTGAAAACACCAAAATTTGGGCTAAGGAGATATTACTGATTTAAGGGCTCTGTTCCTAACCCCACCCTTCACCCCACACCACTGCAGTTCTAGCATTAGTCACCCTTATAGAAAACGGAATCTTAAAACCTTACATCTTAAGACTCCTCCTTCTCTCTAATATCTCAGTATAAATAACTATTTATATTAGAAAGTTGGTAGGTGGATTTGAAGCCCTGAATCTTTACATAGAGTCTTAAGCCAATTATAGAGACCTAAATTATCCCTAAAATAACTCTCAAATTCCCATTCAGTGAGTGTGACCTGAGTAAAAAGGGAGCATATTTAAAGATTTAAGACTCAATCAATCAATCCCTCTCCTATCCCATTGTTTGTGTGTGTGTGTGTGTGTGTGTGTGTGTGTATGCATGTGGGTATTTATACTTGTGTGTGTCCAAGTACATAAACATATTATCTATGCTTCCATAGATGAATACTGGTAGATACCTTACCATTTGTCTCATTAAGAAATGAATGACTCTCTAGCTAAGCCAACTTGGCAGGTGAAATCACTGCCCTCCCTGCTACGTGGGATCAGACACCCAGGGGAGTGAATCTCCCTGGCAACGTGGAATATGACTCCTGGGGAGGAATGTAGACCCGGCATCATGGGATGGAGAACATCTTCTTGACCAAAACGGGGATGTGAATGGAAATGAAATAAACTTCAGTGGCAGAGAGATTCCAAAAGGAGTCGAGAGGTCACTCTGGTGGGCACTCTTACACACAATATAGACAACCCTTTTTAGGTTCCATTGAATTGGAATAACTAGCAGTAAATTCCTGAAACTATCCAACTACAACCCAGAACCCTTGAATCTTGAAGACGATTGTATAGAGATGTAGCTTATGAGGGGTGACAATGGGATTGGGAAAGCCATAAGGACCTCACTCCCCTTTGTCGAGTTTATGGATGGATGAGTAGAAAAACAGGGGAAGGAAACAAACAAACAAACAAACAGACAAAGGCACCCAGTGTTCTTTTTTACTTTAATTGCTCTTTTTCACTTTAGTTATTGTTCTTGTTATTTTTGTGTGTGTGCTAATGAAAGTGTCAGGGATTGATTTTGGTGGTGAGTGTACAACTATGTAATGGTACTGTGAACAATCGAATGTACGATTTGTTTTGTATGACAGTGTGGTATGTGAATATATCTCAATAAAAAAAAAAAAAGAAATGAATGAGTAACACATCTCCTACACTGAAAAGACATGCTTCCTATTGAGAGAAATTCACTATCTGAGGAAGTAGTTGGAAATCCCTGTACCCACTAACACAGTGACTGGTACAGAGTGATCAAGCAATAAATGGTAGCTATTACTAAAAATGTGATGTATTGTTTCTGTATAGCATTTATACCATCTATTCTCTACACACCATATAATTTAATCATTACTACAATACCAGGATGATATTATTAATATCTCCATTGGGTAAGTGAAAAAATTAATCTACTGGTAGAGAAGTAAGTCATTTGCCCAAAGTCACAGTTAGTGAGAAGGAGAAGTTGGGATTCAAACGTGGCCATTTGACTCAAGAACCAGGCCTGCCCAAAACCCTGCCCTTGGGTAGTTTGCCAATTCTAATGACCCAGTGGAACTGTATTCTTCTGATATTTCTGCACTTGTGGCTGAACCAAGAATGAATTATATGAAAAAAAATATATCATGTATATCATCTATTCCTAAAGTGGCTCTTACCTTATCAACATCTTTCCTACTTCATCTTAAAAAGCCCTTGTCCCCATAGGTTAAATTCACTCCTTCCCCATGCCCCTCAGCATATTATATTTAGGTATGTGTAATTCAACAACAGCATAAAGTAAAAGTCACAAGAAAATCTTTGATAATGTCACATTCTCCTCCCTGTTGCAAGCTGCTCAAGCCAGTCGAAGAGCCTGAACAGTGTGTGAGTAGACTCTTTCTTCTGGAAATAAATGGAAGACGGCAGCCACTAACTATAGAAACATTTCAGGAGCAATTTATGTGAAGCCAGGAAGTCATCGTTTATGCCTCAAAATTTGGAAGGAGGATGAGAGAGAAATCAAAAAAAGCTACAACTTTGACATAGTGAGATTGCTTTCCACTCTTTACATGCTACAGATGAAACAAAATAAGTAAAATAATTTTAATTAGTTAAAAATAATTAATCAAAAACAATCTTGCCATTTAACTTAAACTCTTATTAGCTATCGATTTCTCAGCAAACACAATATCGTAAAAGATAGCAACTCTGTGAAATCATAAAACGCAATAGCCAGGCTATATAAAATGAACTATATAGCCAGGCATCCTAGAACAGATGTGGATATAACAAAAGTTCAGAAATTAAAGTCTTTCTCTTAATTTTGCATGTTTCCTTTTATTAAGAACACTACCAAATGGATAAATATGGGATAGTAATTGATGACTGGCTACTTACCGAAAAAAGGTTCAAGTTGCACATAATAGATTTAATCATTAAAATGTTATGCTTATTTCCTTAATAATTATTTTTTAACTGTCTTGGCTTTCCCAAGTCAAAATTTACCCAGAAAAGTAAAGAAAAATACAACGGGGAACTTAACCAGCTGTGGTTACAATGAGAATTGGATAGATTTTTTTTTAGTTGTGCTTTTTGTTGTTGCTGTTGAGATTTTTAAAGACCATAATAAAATTGGCAGAACAAGACTTTTTGCAGGTACTCATGGCAGTCTTTAATTAGGGTCCATCCCATCAGTTTTCTCTGAATGTGTCTGGGGCTTTTCTCCCTCCAGGCCATAGCTCAACAAGATCCTTTCAACTATACAGAGCAGCTGCCTTCCCATCTCTCTTGGGAAACCCTATGTGCCCTAAAAGGTCAAGGTCAAAAGACACCTGATTCTCACACTCAGATGTGATCACCTCATTTTTTTCTGAAACAGACTCTCTTCCATCATTTCCTAAATCTGTGGTATGTGCTTTTTGTTGTTGCTCTTGTTCAAATCTGGCTGTTACCTTCTTCGGTTAGAGGACTGCCTCACCCATTTGTTTCCTCTGGAGAGTTTTCTTGCTCTGGAGGAGCTCAGTAAGTAGTTGGTAAATTGAATTGGGAAAAAAAAAGACTGTCACCTCTTGAAAATTAAAGCTAATAAACATTAGGCTGAAACAGACAGGATCATTCATCTGTTGAAATAACTCACTCTAAAAGATGGTTTATATAAATGAAGGCTGATAAGTTTCAGGCGCCTCCTAAACTCTACTAGGACGTCTCCTAAATCCACAGGATTTAGATAAACTAAATGCAAGATAAACTATGACCCACATCTTTGCAACAATGTTGGGGCATCATTGTTCCAAGAAAAGGGTGGGGCAGAAAAGAGCTGAATGAAGAAGAGACAAAAGTCAGCTAAAAGGCAAGAACTGCCAGAGGGTGACATCACTGTAGTGTCAGCTACCAGACTCCCAGGCTGCAAAACCCCAGTGTGGGGAGGAACAAATGATCTGAGCTAACTGAGTTTGAGGAAATGTCCCTTAACCTTCCTTTCTTTTCTCCCTAATTCCCTGTACCAGGAACCCCTCTGCAATTTAGTCTCTCCAGTGGACTTCACTCATTAAGAGGGCGTGCCCTGTTCCAATGATTGATGTCCGTTATCCTACCAGATTCCTCTCCCATTTCATTAATGAATCAGCATTCTACTTTCTAAATCAGTTTCTGGCAAGTTGGCTTAACATTAAGTGAGCAGATTCATTTAAGTTTTCATTGCTATAAATCCGGGCCTCCGGGCAACCTTCCAAAGAGGAGTCTTTCGGTGAGTTTGAATCTAAGCAAGCAGCTCACGCTAAAACATTTTAAGAGCATCGCTGGGTTTTTAAGGCGTGGTTGGCTATAACTTGTTATTCTGGTTATTGCAGCCCATAATATTCAGTAGGCAGTCTATAAATATTGGTGGATTAAACTGAATCTTTTGCTAGCAATAAGTCACAACCAAGAAAGGCTTCCTTATTTTTATTATATAAAAATTTTTTCTTTACCAGAGTTATGGGGGTGAGGTAGGGGAAAGGGAGGGGGAGAGAGAGCCTGCAAGAAAAGCAATCGGAGCAGAAAAGGACACTATGTGCAAACATGAAGGAAGTAAACTTGGAGGAGTATACATGACAGAGGAAGAAGAATTTTTCACAACTGCCTTCAACAGGAAACTTAGGGAGAACAATAAATGTCTCAAGAAGGATTCTTCAGATAATTTCTATATGATGCACAGATAAAAACCTTCCATAGAACCTCTTTTAAGAATCTACATGGTTTCAGAGGCCTACTGGGATTAGAGTTGTGGCTTTTTGTTTTTGTGGATGTTTTAACAGGCAGAAGGCTTTTTATGGGGCAGTATTATATAACCAAGTGATATTTGGGACAACTTGTTCAGGATTGTGTAACAAAAGTACCCGGCCACAACTTGGATACAAAGCCAAGCTCATGGTGTATTTTCATTATGCCTGACTTAACTTATGTGTTTCAGATATAAAGGGATACAACAAATCTGACAGGAGTCTTGATTGCTTAGAGAATTCAACTGGAGTTGCAGAAATATGGTTGAGTTGACTTTTTAAAAAAATTTTTATTGTGGTCATATATATAAAACAAAAGTTTCCCATTTTAACCACCTTTAAGTGTTCACTTCAGTGACATTAATTACATTCACAGTATTGTGCTACCATCACTACCATCCATTAACAAAACTTTTTCATCACCCCAAACAGAAACTCTGTACCCATACAGCAATAACTCCCCACTCCCCATCCCTGGCCCATGGTAACCTACAATCTAATTTCTGTCTCTAGGTAGTTCGTGTAAGTGAAGTCATACGATATTTGCCCTTTTGTGTCTAGCTTATTTTGCTCAACATGGTGTCTTCAAGGTTCATCCATGTTGTCGCATGTATAAGAACTTCCTTTCATGGCCAAATAATATTCCATTGTATGTGTATATTACATAATGCTAATCCATGCATAAGTTGATGTACACTTGGGTTGCTTCCACCTTTTGGCTATTGTGGATAATTTGGCTCTGATTCTTGGTATAAAAATATCTGTTCAATTCTTTTGGGTATATACTTAGAAGTGGAATAGCCATGTCAGATGGTAATTCTATGTTTAACTTTATGAGGAATTGCAAACTATTTTCCACAGCAGCTGTACCATTTTACATTTTCACCAACAATGGTGATTTGCATTCACCTAACGGCTAAAGATGTTGAGCATCTTTTCATGTGCTTACTGGCTTTTCAAGTTGTTTGTCCATTTTTTAATGGGAGGAAACTTTTGGGAGAGCAAGAGAAATCAGCAGAGAATGTGGAGCAAAGTGTTCTGGGTAATGTACCATGTAAACACCCCAACCCTCCAATTCTGTCTTTTTGAAGAAATTCGTTTTAATGATCTGTGTATTTTCCCAATGGCTTCTGTGCCAGTTTGAATGTATTATGTCCCCCAAAACTCCATTATCTTTGATGTAATCTTGTGTGGGCAGATGTATCAGTGTTAATTAGATTGTAATTCTTTGAGTGTTTCTGTGGAGATGCGACCCACCCAACTGTGGGTGATGACTCTGGATAATTTCCACGGAGGTGTTGGCCCCACCCATTCATCATGGGCCTTGATTAGTTTACTGGGGCACTGTATAAGCTCAGACAGAAGGAGGAAGCTTGCTACAGCCAAGAGGGATACTTTGAAGAATGCACATGAGCTGAGAGAGGAGCTGCAGATGAGAGATAGTTTGAAGACAGCCGTTGAAAGCAGACTCTTGCTCCAGAGAAGCTAAGAGAGGACAATCACCCCAAGAGCAACTAAGAGTGAAATTTTTGAGGAGTTGCAGCCTAGAGAGGAATGTCCTGGGAGAAAGCCATTTTGAAACCAGAACTTTAGAGCAGATGCCAGCCATGTACCTTCCCTGCTAACAGAGGTTTACCAGACACCATTGGCCATCCTCCAGTGAAGGCACCCAATTGCTGATGTGTTACCTTGGACACTTTATGGCCTTAAGACTGTAACTGTGTAACCAAATAAACCCCCTTTTATAAAAGCCAATCCATCTCTGGTATTTTGCATTCCGGCAGCATTAGCAAACTAGAACAGCTTCCTTTTGTACTGAGAATAACATTCAAACTCCTTCCCATGGCTTAGGAAGACTTGTACGATCTGACCCTTGGTGGCCTCTTCAACAGGTGCTCTTTTTCCCTCTTCACTTCCATCCAGCCTAGCGACTTTCATGTTCTTCCATCTTGCCAAGCTCTTATAGTCCCCAGGAGGCTTTTTGTTTCCTTTGCTTGGAATGTTTGTCTTGCATACTTTTTTTATGATTCTGTTTTCAACATTTAGATCTCAGTTCATATGTTACCACCTCAGAAAGACCTTCTCTTACCACTCTATGTGAAGCCACCCTCCCTCCACATTCTATTCAATTAGCCTGCTTTACTTTCCTTCACAGCACTTACCTACACCTGAGAAAATACTTTTTGCTTGTTTAATTGCATAGGGTCTATCTACTCTATAGAATAAAGACTTCCAGATGCACTGGTTTGTCTTAGTCACTAGGTATCCCAGCACCTAGACAAGTTCCTGCCTCATACTACTTAACAGAAAATACAGATTGAATAATTGGGACTATCCTTCAAGTTTCTGGTATCAGAGATAGGCCTCAAAGCAGACTAGCAATATTCATTTACAGATTCAAAGTTTAATATAAATCAAACTATAAGGGAGAATTTCAATCCACCAAAAAAAGGGCAAATCACTTGTTTTTTTACATTTCTTTTAATAAATAAAAGATTTTCCAGTAGCTTACCTCATTTTTTTTTCTTGCAGTTATCTCCATAAAGTTGATAAAAGCAAGTTTTGCTGTCCTTATTTTAAAGACATGGAAACTAGAGTTACCTGATAAGCCAGTGGTGTAGTCCAGATAAGAGCACCGCTCTCCTGACAGTGGCCTAGTCTACATCCCATCAAACCTTCGATTACACTTTATTGCTTTGCTTTGAAAAACAGGGCTAAAGTATCACAAAAAAAATAAGGGTGAAGACAAGAAAAAAACATAACTTCCCAGTTGCTTTGTCCTGTCCTATAAATTCTGTATCACCTGAACCTTATGTGTTACTATTTGAAATCCCTAAAGGCTAAGCTGGTCTGCATATGTTTCAAAAGGGCTATTCTTTTTGGAATGAAATAAAAAATACCTTTTTGTTCTATTTTAGAAAAGAAAAAAAATCTGACCTCACATATGTGATGACCTTTGATTTTATTTTTCCACTAAGCACATAGCAATTTAGCTTTAGCCACATAAGATTAGTAGCACATAGTTTCCAATAAAGGTTGTGACAGAAAACAATTAAACCAGAGATAAGCCAAAGGGGAGAAAAATTATTCTACACAGATATTGTATATTTCTCGGTTGAGTCAACAATGCTCATTACAAGTGTGATAACGTGTTCATTCTGCAAAGCTATCTTGTGTAGGTGTGCATTCCTCTACAAAAGAGTCTCAGTTCCTGTTAGCTGTCATAATCTGAAAATTTGTGATGCTGAAAGTTTCACACTTTTTCTGTGAAATATTCTTCAGATCATTCATAAAAGGGATGAATTCCTCTATTTGAGAATTGTGTCTCCTGGGCAAGAGCATGCATCTGCTTTGCTTTTCATTATATCAGATTATTTTTAACAAAGATATTTAGTATTTGACAAAAATGAGCAGAACCTACCATATTTGCGAAATAAAACTTCGAAATATACAAATTTGGCAAAAATGTTTTCCAAAACATTTTATTTGTATATTAAAACAAAATGAAAACAACATGGGAAAAGTAACCAAGAATATGGTTTTTATTTCTGTGCATAGGATAAAAATTTTAACTACCTCAATTGAAGATCAAGTAGATTGAGATATAAAATTAAATTAGAAAAGACTGATTTATATTTTCATTAAGGGTATTTAACTTTTCCCTGTGATGTAATTTACAACTATAGCTAATGTTTCCAAATTCAAAACAAGGAGCATAAGTAGTAGATGTAGTCTATATTTGCAAACTATGTAGATGAGTTGTCCTTAGATCAACTGGTAGATATTTAGATATATGATATTGACAGTATTGGTGAAAATAAAATAATTTTCACATTTCATACAGCCTAAGATGATGAAGCACTTTCTCTTATTTTCACACAGCCCAGTTTAAATATAAGGAAATCAAATTTAAGTGACTTGCATGAGGCCTGTTGACACCACTCTGGTGCTCTTTGTCACTGCATCATTCTGTGGCAAACACCTCTTTCAATAATTTATTGGGCCATGGGTAGATTCCTTCAGCATTAAAATAATCCTACTTAAGGCAATGAAATATGTAAGCATATTTCAAACTTGTTCATTTCAAGGGACTTTAAGTGTCACTCTGTTGATGTTCTAATTTCCAGATTATCCTTGTCTCCTCAAAATATTATAGAGATTTCCACATTGAATAAAATCAATTTAGCAGGTGCTTTCTTAAAAGCAGTGTGAAATGTTCTATTTTAAGTAACAGTTAAAATTCCCAAATCAAGATTCATTTCACATTTTATGCTTAATTTCCCAAAAAAAATTTCTTTTGTCACTTAGAACATTCTAATTTGCATGCAAGATGAAAAACAAAATGAGGGAACATGGATAAATGAGCAGAGATGAGATCTTAAATGCATCTTTTGTTCTTTTTCCTGCCCATAAGAATGTGGGCTATGATTCACTGTGTATATATGTTTCAAAGTATAAACATAAATATATGGATTGTGTTTATTTTTACTTTGATATGTATAAGAAAGTAAAATATTTAAATTTTACGTAGTAAGAGGAGCAATTAATGTTAACCATCTCCTAATATACTCTCACTTATGATGTTGCTGTATATTACTGATTTCTTCAAGAGAATCCTATCAAGTAAACAGTTTCAAATTTATTAAAACATTGCCTTTCATTCTGTAGGACTTGACCTTTATTGCTAACAGAAACATCTGTCTAGAAATATAACTTCCCACCCGCTATAATTTTCTTAATTCTAATGCAGTTTTAGCAGCTATTAGCACACATATTGCAAGTTTTAATAAGCCATTCATTACTTCTTGAGTCTATTTCCTCTGCACCCTTTTGATAAATATTTCACAGCTTTCTAGAGTTAGAGTTAACAGGGACCAGCAGGGGAGGTGAAACTTAAATTCATCTATTTTACTACTAGTTTGCACCTCTGATGAGCAAGTAAGGCTTTTAGATTTTGTGTGGGATGCTTATTATGAAACTCTGGTCTTTGTCACTGATGGGCTAGGATGAGATTGTGGGAGTATTGGAGCAGATCAGGGATACCACTAACATACAGGACAGTGGTGTTCAAGAAGCCAAAGACAACAGATTTTATATTGCGTGGACATAAAAGGAAATAAGTGGTTGTGAAGTGGGGATGGAGGGATGAATGTATCTTGCTAGTTCAGGCCGAGGCCAACATTGCTTTGAAACTTGAAAGTTAAGTTTCTGGAATCCACTGGAGCCTACCAGAATGCAACTTTTATGTTTTGTGATAATGTTCAGTTATACTGTGATTACTTTCTTCAGGCAGTTAAAAGCTGCCATGCACAAGAACAAAGATAAAATATCTAATTCAGAAGTCCACATTGTAATAGTTCGCAATTATAATATAGCACTTACACTATATGTAGTGATTATTTTATAGTGTATAGACAGACTAAAATCCAAAGTCCTTACTGTGCCCTCTAGGCCCTCCCTATAAGATCTGGTCCCTATAATATTTTAAATCATCTTCAAACACTCTCCCACTTGTGTACTGGGTTCCAGTCACACTGTCCCTCTTGCTGATATTTGAATACCACACTTTTCCATTTATTGTTCCTTCTGCCTATACTGCTGTTCCTTCAAATATCTACCTGACTTGTTTTCTTGTTTCAAGTAGGTCTCTGTTCAGACAGTGCCTGTCTTTAGAGAGACATCCCAGACCACACTCAGTGACAAAATAGCATCTCTCACAGTACATGCACTGTCACACTATACTATCTAGCCCTGCGTTATTTTCCTTCATAACATCATATATTCAGAGCATAATAAATACTAATTTATCTGTCTCTCCTTCTAGAATGCAAGTTCAAAGAGAGCAAAGACTTTGCCTGTTTTGTTTACTATTGTTCTCCAGCATCTAGAATATTACTTGACATACAATAGATGCTCAATATATATTTATTGAATGAATGAATACATGCACATGGCTAAAATTTGGTAAAGATCATTGATTGGTATATTATTTATAGTATTTATGCTTACATAAAACAAAGATAAGGGGGTTGTGTTAGGCAGAGTAATAACCACCTAATGCTTTCATGTCCTAACCTATGAATATGTTAATTTACACAGCAAAAGAAACTTTGCAGATGTAATTAAGTTAAAAGATTCTGAGATAGGGAGATTATCCAGGATTATCAGGGTAGGTCCAATGTAATTACAAAGATCGTTATCAGAGGGAGGCAGGAGAGTCAAAGTCAGAGAAGGAAACGTGATGATGGAAGCAGAGGTCAGAGAGAGAGGGGAAGAAAAGGATTGGAAGATCCAGTGCTGCTGGCTTTGAAGATGAAGGAAGGGGCCACAGGCCATGGAATGCAGGTAACTTTAGAAGCTGGAAAATGTAAGGAAACAGGTTCTCCCCTAGAGTTTCCGGAAGGAACACAGCCCTGCTGAGCCCTTGATTTTAGTTCTGAAAATTTATTTTGGATTTTTACCTCTAGAACTGTAAGATTAATAAACTTGTACTGTTTTAAACTACTAAGTTTGTGGAATAGGAATAGGAATAGGAAACTAATGCAGGGTTTAACTTGTTTTCAGCCATAAATCAGGACAAGCCATAATATTTATTGAAATAGAGGTTGTCGTCAAGCCCTCAGTACAGAATTATCAGCGTTTCCCAGCAGTTGAATTTAACAGCGAGCAACTAATGCACAGCAATCTGTAGTGAAATATTTATAAGCTTAACAGTTTTCATTTCTCTTCCAGTGAAATCGAGGGATAGTTCTGCATTGGATTGTACAAGTATAGGAGCTGATTGACATTGGAGCATTTCTTAATCTGGCCAGAGGAAAAAGGAGCACAATTTCACAATTTATAGTTAATGTAGTAAGAACTAGTGATAAAAAAAAAATGATGTGCCTATCACTTTTATAAATCTGTTCTGTTCTGAAATATCATCCCTGAAGGTATACTGCCTCCCCTTGCAGGACAGCATTAAACTCTTCATTATACTGTAATGGAGAACTTGGAATGATACAGTTCCAAATTTGTTATGATCAGAAACTATATACATTGTGAATATAAAACACTGAACTGAGACAAAGTTCCAGATATTCCACACCAGAAACACATCTTTACATGAATGAAGTAGACAACTGAGGCAAAATATTTTGAATTAACACAATCTCTGCTTGTTCCGGTTTGCTAATGCTGCCGTTATGCAGAATACCAGAACGGATTGGCTTTTATAAAGGGGGTTTATTTGGTTACAAAGTTACAGTCTGAAGGCCATAAAGTGTCCAAGGTAAGGCATCAACAATACAGTACCTTCACTGAAGGATGGCCATTGGCTTCTGGAAAACCTCTGTTAGCTGGGAAGGCATGTGGCTAGCATCTGCTTGCTCCCAGGTTGCGTTTCAATATGGTGTTCTCCAAAATGTCAGTGTCAGCTTCCAACAGCCATCTTCAAAATGTCTTTCCCAGCTGCAGCAGCACTGAGTAAGCTCCTTCTGTCTGAGCTTTTATAGGGCTCCGGTAATTAAATCAAGACCCAAGCTGAATGGGCAGGGCCACACCTCCATGGAAACAATCCTATCAACAGGTCACACCCTAATCAAAGGTGTTACTAGTCACATCTTCATGAAAACAATCAAAAGGTTCCAACCTAATCAACACTAATACATCTGCTCCCACAAGATGGCATCAAAGAACATGGCATTTTGGGGGACATAATACATACAAACCGACACACTGCTTTCATCCTCTTTATGAGATGATACCTATTCTGGGACTCTGGAATCATCTCAGGGCCTCAGGAATGCTGATTTGATGTTTTAAACATCCTTAGTAACATTTCATCTTCAATATCTCACTGAATGAAATGTTTTGAACCATTTTTTCCATGCCTGTGAGCCCTTTCTTGATGTTTCCTTAGTCTGAGTTCATTTCTCCAACAACTCTGTCTGGCAAGATCCTAGTCACCTGTGCATAAAAATATGAACTTAGGAGGCCTGAGTGTGGTCTTTAGAAAGCACAGCTTACAAGGTTGGTCCTTGGCTGGAGTCTGGGAATTTGGATTTTGGGAGGGTTTCTAGTACTCCCTAATAAGAATGGCTCACTGTGCTAAACTGTTTATAAGAACCATGTGGTTAAAGCTGACAACTTGCTTTTCTTCTGGAGTCTGGAATTTCACCATGTGCAAAGCAGAGTGTGTCTATGTGACCAGCCCCTAATGAAAACACAGAGCCTTGAGTCTCTATCGAGCTTGCCTAGAAGACATTTCACACATGCTGCCACAAGTCCTTGCTGAAGGAATTAAGGGCATCCAGTGTGACTCCACTGGGAAAGGAATCTTGGCAGCTTGCACCTGGTTTCCTCTGGAATTCATTTGCTGCACCTTTTCTGATTTTCTGCACCATTTTCTGATTTTGCTTTGTATCCTTTTGCTGTAACAAACCATCACCATGAATATGATTGTGTGTTAAATCTGTGAGTCCTCCTAGTGAATTATCAAACCTAGAAGCAGTCTCAGGGACTCCCAACACATCCCTCTTCATTCTCAGCTCTAATGTCACCTTCTCTGTGAATCCTTTCCATCCTTCCCACCCGTAGAAGAATCGCTCATTCTGTTGTTCTTAGAAACCCAATTCATACTGCAGGTACAGCTGTTACATATTCTATTACAGTTGCTGTGTATATGCACATCTCCCCTTTGTTCATCTTTGTAGTCCTAAATTCTAAATAATTGTTCAGTAAGTACTAGTTGAGTTGAACTGTCATCAGGGGCATAACTTGTAAAAAGAGAAACAAATGCAAGGGCCATTCAGATACAACCCAAAGCATGGATTTTAGCATCCCTACATTCTTAACTGTTTTGATAATGGAAGATAATATTTTTGGTTTAAGCAAATTATTTAGCATGGAAGCAGACTTGAAACTATAAGGAAAAACATGACAACATAATAAATAGAGATAATATTCTGTCCACACAAATAGATTTAAATTTTAAATTTTACTCCCAGAACGTCCTTTGCCATTATTTGTAATTAGCAGATGAAAGTTTTGTAACTACCATTTTATTTTCCTATATGCTTGAGTTTCTATATTTAGAAGTACACACTGTAAAACATCATTGTTCCACATTTTTCTAAAATTAAAAAAATTAATAACTATTTGGAGAAATGATTTGGAGACAGTGACTGGAGTTATCAAGAATAAAATTAATACAGGGCACACCTCAGAAAATCTTGTAGAGTTCATGCAGCTTTTTAAGACACAACCTCAGCAAATTCATGGCTGGCTCATATTTAAAATTTTGCTTCTTAATAAATGTTTGCAAAGCAGTAATTGCCCTATTAATGATTCTGTTAGGTTCCTTGAAAAGATTAGACAACTAGTATTCATTTTCTACAGTAGACTTTTCATTCATTTGAATTAATCAGTTGGAGTTAGGAATACACATATGTCAACAGTGATGGTTACCACTTGGAATTCTGCATCCAGTTAGTAGTGACTAATCCAATTGTACAAAGAAATTTATAAACTTTTCATCTCAAAATGATCTAAGATGAGGGAGTCAAACACTTTAGTTTTCAGTAGGTTGACTCAAACAGATTGGACAAAAATTAAAAAAAAATATATTAGCTATCACTGGCATGAAAGAAAGGAGAATATATTGACACGAGATATTCTTTTTAAAAATCATTTTTTCACCTCAGCCCTATTAATAACAAATATGATTCCAATGAAGAATTCACATTCTTTCCCACTCTCCCTTAAAAAAGTCAAAAAATAAAAGGCTGTCAAGTATAACAACATCTCTTTGTCTCTGCCCATGCTGATAAAATATTCTGATAATTTTTGGATAAAAATCAGCAAAGATCAGAGCATTTCTGTCAGTTGTGAAAGATCCAAGAGATAGATATAAGATCATTTTGAACATTATAACAATCCTGGTATGATCTGTTCTTTTTAAATGACCTATAAAATAATAGATGTCTGAGCAGTATATTTTGGTAAAATAAAGAAATTGAGTATTTCACAGAGTAAATATGACAAGTACAGGGATCTACGGTGATTTTTTAAATGAGTTTTAATTTATATGGTCTTCTTGTCAAGGTACTTTAGTGTTACATTTCCTGACTAATTTTGAATTAGGCTGATTGTGTTTGAATGTTGTAAGGAAGCCAATAGAATGATCTATTATCCACAGATCAATGGGGGAAAAGCATGGGTGCCCTTGAAAATTAAAGAAGCTCATCTGCTCTATTGTCTCAATGGCCTAGTTCCAAATTAAAGATGTGAGCATCCATGCAACAATACTGAAACCAGATTTTAAATGCAATCAGGCCAAAGTTGAATTAAATGAAGTGCTCTTTTGGTTATTTGCTTCTAATGTCAAGCTGTCTTTAAAATGACTTAGCCTCTTCAATGGCCATGATCACCACTTTGGGACCTTTGAACTTTTATGGACCCTTTTAGCCTTTGACCCCTGTGGTGGTTTGAAGCTGTATGTACCCCAGAAAAACATGTTCTTAAATCTAATCAACTCTTGTGGTTATGAACCCATTGTAAGTAGAACCCTTTGAAGAGGTTACTTCAGTTAAGGTGTGGCCCAGCCCAATCAGGATGGGTCTTAGTCCTATTACTGGAGTCCTTTATAAACAGAATGAAATTCAGACACAGAGAGAGAAAGCCTCAGGAAGCAAGAAGCTGAACATCAAAGGAACCCAGAAAAGAAGGGAGAGACCAGGAGATGCTACCATGTGTCTTGCCAAGTAATAAGCCAAGGACCAAGGATCACCAGCAGCCAGTCCCAGAACACCAGTCTTCAGGAAGAAATCATCGCCTTGGTGATGCCTTGATTTGGACTTTTTCCCAGCCTCAAACCATGAGTGAACAAATTCCCATTGTTTAACCCAACCCATTTCATGGTATTTGCTTAAGCACCCTAGGCAATTAAAACAACTCCCAATGCAATGGATGGGCCATATCAGCATAGTTTACCTCTGATTGGTAGTTTGTAAAAAAAATTTTAAAAAGATTGGAATAAATGGTTCAATAAACATTTAGTTTTTATAGAAATATGGACACATACATAAAAAATGTATATATATATATATAAATGGATACACCTCCATATATAGACGCAAAACATAAATTTTAGCAATATACTTATTCGTATAAGTTTATCCTCCAAGTTAACACACAGCTTCAGAAGAAATTGACATGAAATTGTGAAGGAAAGAGACTCTAGCCTTGCCAGCTAGATAATGAGCAATTTTGGGGGGGTCAGTGAGATGACCAGGTTGCCAGGTTGCTCTCTTATTAAAAATACCTGCTTTGCGTAACCAATAAATGAGTGTGCATGAATACTGAAAAAAGAAAAGAGCCTTCCACGTGCCAAGAAATATATCTATTGATTTACATATATTATTTAATTTAATCCTCACCACAACCCTATGAGACGATACTGAAACTGGGACTGAGGGATTAGAAAATTAGCCCATAGCTTCTTATTTGTGTACATGGTATATTGTTATAGTAATGGCCCTCATTTGTTCATGCATCTAGTATCCTCACCTTTCAATAGTACCCTTCACTATGACTCTGGGCATGGCCATGGGATTTAGGCCAATGGGACAACAGCAAATATGTCACAAGCAGAGACTTGAAGAGTACTTGCCATCTCTTACCGATCTTGGAATCCCTGCTATACTACCATTTGAAAAAGCTCAGGCTAGCCCACTGGAAGATGGAAAATTGACATAGAGCAGAGATAAGCCATACCATCTGAAGCTCTAATTCCTAGGGCTGTCCCAGCCAACATGGCAATGTGAGCCCCAGCTGAGGTCAGACAAGCCCAGCCAAGACCAAAAGAACTGCCTAAGTGAGTCCAGCCCCAATTTCCTTCCTGCAGAATCATGAACTAAATAAATGATTATTGTTTTAAATGACAAAGTTCTGGGGTTCTTTGTTACATAGCAAAAGCTGACTGATACAGGGTATCAGTAAGCAGTGGGCCTCTTACTAATACCTGTTAGAAACTACCCAGACCTTTCTGACTCCAAAGGCTGTATTTATATCATAAATAAAAACAAAGAAGAGAAAAGAAATTGATACTAGTTCTCTTGATAAAATTAAGTGAAATTATATAAAAGAAAGCTCAATTCAGGCCAAGTCTCAGTGCAAGTAGCACAAACCAGAGTTAAAGTCACAGCAATTTGTTCCATGTGATCTGAATAGCCAAAATGATGTGTACAAATCCCAAATGCAACTCTCCTTTGGACAAATGAACTGCCACAAACCAGACTACCTGGATTTTATGATTCTGATCCACCAGGCTGTGAGAGATAGCCCCAAATTTATACTCATAAATATTTCCATTTCGGCTCCCAGGTAACTCTAAAGAAATACTCTTGATACTTGAAATTCCAAGTTGGAAGGAATTAATAGCAGCCCCACTTTATGTGTTTCCAAGCTGATCATTTCATTGTGCTATGTGTATTATTCAGATTATAAATCTGCTTTCTTTTTTCTCCTGGGAGAAATAAATTTGACAATGGAGATGGATTTGAAGTATGAACCATGCCGGAGACTTCATGAATATTCAAGTTAAATCCAGTCTTGTTCTGTACCCCACACTCCTGCTCACGGTGTGAATCACTGTGTATGTTACTCCAGAGGTCAACCCAAATAGGCTTTAGGAATATATTTCCCTTGGACAATGCAATTAATTACTATTGTTTGCCCTAAAGGATTTCACTTCAAATTGTTTATTTTCTGGTGTCACTTATGAGCTGACTGGGAAAATGAAACACTTGAGTTTAATTACCAGCTGCAATTACAGCTCGTGTACAGGTACTTCATCTTATACTCTTTTTATAATTGTCTATTCTTATGATACAATATGCAGTTATATTTGCTGCCTTTCAAAATGCTAGCAATGCCATTCAATTTCTGAATAAAAATTAACACAAGATGACTCTACAATGACTTCAGTGTGGCTTGAAGACATTATAAGCACAGTGGTTTCACTAAAAAGCCCTTCATTCTCTCGTGCTTTCAATACGAAAAGTTCATGGAAGTGAGAAAATACATAGCAAAATTTAGTTAACCACTTGATCAATGCTAGATTTTGTTTTAGAATATAGCATGAAATGAAAATGTAGGTCTAGTTCAGATGCAGGCAGATGGGAATTCACATCCAGCTTTTCTCCTTTACCAGCTCTGGAAGTATGGGCTTCTTAACTTTTCTAATTTTATTATTTACCTGCCTAACCTACCTTTCAGATTTTACCTGCAAAATGGAGTAATGCTGGCTCCTAACTAATAGGACTGTTGTGAGGCATAAGTAGGATTGTTGGTGTTTTCTGTCCAAATTCCTGATATACAGTAGGGCCTCAACAAAGTTTAGTACCTTCACCAAACTTTCACCTTATAATTTTCACATCCTTGGCAGCATGATATGTTGACAACTCTGCACTCTGGAGCCAGACTTCCCAGGTTTGAATCCTGATTATACTATTACCAGTTTTGGAATCTTGGGCATCTTGCTTAACCCCTGAGTCTGTTTTCTTACTTGTGTCATGGAGTCATAATATAATCTACCTAATTGGGTCATTGTAAGACTTAAAAACCTAATTCATATAAAAATACAGTAGTAGGTGCCTGGCACATAGTAAACTGACCAGACATCAAGACAAGTGCTGTCAGAATAATACATATATATATATTTAAAGCAAGACAACCCTCTAAAGAAACTTTTTATTTCACCTTCAGTCACATTTTAAATTTGAGGGATGAAGCACTTTAACACTCAGAATGCAGGATACAAAAGAAAATGCAAAATGTAAAAAGCATTGTGCATTCTTGTATCTCATAATTTGTGCTCCGAAATAATAGAGTATAGCATCTGGATTTTGCTTCTGGACTGTTATTTACTGGGTACTACAATGTGTTTCAATGTTTGGCCAAGGGGCTGTGAAACAAGCATGAAATCCATATTAGTGTCAAAACAGATCTGTGTTGTGTTATGTTTGCCACTTTGATATACAGCTCTGAGACACGGACTTTGTGCAGCTGTCATAATAGGAAACGTGAACAGTTTTATATATGTTGTTGACTCAAGATAACTCAGCATATGAAACTGAAAGATAGAATTCCAAATATACCAGTACGTCAAAAATAAAATATGAGTGGAAGTGGCCATCATGTTGTCAGCATGGTTTTGCCGAGCCAGTTATGTAGCATGAATGGAAGATATTCAAAGTGAAATCATTTTATATTGCTACATCTGTAATTAAAGCATAGTATTTTATGTTCTGTTGATTGCTATAGGACTCTTTTGGCAGTCCATTATATGAGGGTACGTGGAATCTGGCCTCAAGTAGAACTGAAAATGATAACATATTCCACTTTGTCTCACTGGCTTTTAAAAGAACATCAACCAAAATACAAAGAGAAAAAAAAATCATGCTTGTTTCGCTTTACAGGGGCTGTGGGTGAGGGGCAGTGCGGTGATATTTCCGTTTAACATATCTAGGCAGTTTTTTGTGTCCATTATGCTGTTGCACTCACTACTGGAGTCTTCAGTGTATCCTTAGCTATGTCCATGCAGACATATAAGGATACAAAATCTTCAGGGTAGGAACATGGAGTTGATTAGCAATGCTCTTTTAAAGCAGGGTAAAAAACAAGAATGCATTTTTAAGCAAATTGTTGATGGTTGTGGCAAGCTACTGTATTAGTCAAACGGCAAGATGAGGTTTTGCTGTCAGCACACTTCATTGCATATAGGTATGAACTCAGAAGAACTTTAAAGAAGTGTTCAAGCCTCAGTTGTGACCCTGAGAGAATGGATTTCCTATGGGATTTCTGCCAGCATAGAACACCTCTGTGCTTTACGGTTGAGGTGATGGCTGGAAGGATGTTCACAGAATAAGCAAGAGCATGTCGGGAGGCTAGAGTGGCTGCCATATCATGTGTTATGAGGCAGCTGTGGGATTTGGGTAGGCGAGAACCCTGAGAGGGAACATGACTTCTATCTTCACATATTTGAGGGAGTTTTGTGAGGAAGGAGAATTAGACTCAGTCCAAGCTTTGCCAGCACTAGATCCTGCCCAATGCAGTCATCATAATGGAGAGATGCACTCTTTCCTGTTGAGATTGAAAACACTTTAGAATGGTTCCTAGCACTACAGCCAGTCACTATTAATCAGAGTTGTCTCAAGAGATAAAACCTATCTGCCATCTTAGAAATCTGTACAGTTTCTGAGGGAAGCCCCAATAGAATAAACCCAAGTGTCCTAGAGACATGTTTTAGATCCATATAAATAACTTTCTAAGTTTCAATTGCATTGAAAGTAGCATGGTCTACCTAAAGGTCTCCTGGAAGTTTTCAGGGACACCCTAGGAAAATGTTCTACAGGGGATTCATGTAAGGGGGTGTGGAACTGCAAGGCCACTTAGACAACTTTCAACTCCATGGGTGAGAACATAAGCATTGGTCAAAATATCCAGGACCTAAAAAACAAAGCAAATGATACTAAATACAGTTAAAATTTGACAGCCACTTAATATAATCAACTTTTTTTTCTGCCTTTTTAATGTAGCAAGGAAGAGGGAAGAATATCTCTATCTTTCTATCATTCTATTTTTCTATTTATCTATCGATCTAATTATTACATATATGTGTATATATATATGTATCATAGAATCTGAATATTATATTTTATCTTATTTATATAAGGTATTTCAGGAATAATTTGTGGGATGGCATTTCATAAATCTATACCAGTATAATGGTTATTTTACATCTGAGTTGAATTTTAATAGACCAAATACCTTAAATACACATAGTCTTTATTTCTTGATATTTGCACTTTAAATTAGCAGGGGGACTCTCGTGGGTACTTGTTTTCTTGTGTCCTATTCCATCAGCAATCATGACAATATTTATTAATCTTTGAGCTTCTCCCCCACCATTTATCAATGAGTAACATCTTGTTCAATTTCACAGGTTCAAGCAGCATCCAGCAAACATTTATGGAATTTCTTTATCCCCAACAGTGAACATCAAAGCCAGCAGATATCCATTATAGGGACTTTAAATAATGGATTGATTTGGTAGGAAATGCTCCATATAACACTGTGTGTATGTGTGCGCATGCGCAAGTGCATGCATACTTCCAGGCCAAATGGCAGTGAGTATTTACTTAAAAAACAAGGGGGAGAAAAGTGCATTGGGCATTGAGAATCAAGTTCTGACCCACTTGAGCACGTTTCCCTCTTACTAGCCAGTCAGGGGCATGTAATATTTGCTACTCCTTTTATAGGATCATATGCTGTTTAGCAAGCCATATTTTGTTTTATGCAAGAAATGTTCAATTCCCTTTGGTGGAGAAAGTCAGGGATGTTCATAAAGTTTTCCCTTTCCATCTCTTGCCCTTTCAGTTTATAATTCCTTACTCATACCATAAATATTGCTTGTGACTCTTCCTTCTTTCTCTAAAATAAAAACAGGGCTTATATTTGAGGGTTGAAGGTGAAGGTTAGGAAAGGAATCATTATGAGGGTTTTTTTTTTCCTTGATATAAGGATGGACTAGGAAGAGAATATGGCAGATAGAAAGAGCATGGCTTTGATTTCATCCTCGATAATCCTATCCTTCTCAATAGCACATGCTCATTAAATCATTCGCATTAATTGTACCTAGAATCTAAAGTATTTCTCTGTCCTTGGAAATGATATAATAGAAGTAAAATGGAATTTCTTTTTTCTCGTGACCAGCTCCTTCTGCTACTTTGTCACATACAATCTTCACTGTGAGGTTCATTCCTGAGAAGGAATGTCATAGGTGGCCCTACAGGTAGACAACATTATAAAAAATGTCTAAACAATAATGAAACTGTGAATACTGTAAAAGTCATCTTCTTTGTATATTAGCTATAACCAGAAATACACAAAGAGCTTATTAATAATCTTATATAATAAAACCAGACGGGTCTTGTATTGAGACTTAACGTCTCTAGAGGCTGAAATAAAAGATCTTTTGACTGAATACCATTAGGGAGGGAGGGGAAAGGTGCCTGTTTTATCACTGCTTCTGACAATATATATTTGTCTCTTTTCTTTTTGGGACTAAACGCTCTCTACTTTCATAACTTAAGTATGCTCTTTTAGGTCAGTATTATACTTTAAATGACAAGCTAAATTTTCCTATACTCAGATTAAAATATTTGGGTCATATTTTTATGTCAACATGTTACAATTACCTAATTATCTGAGGTTTAGTCTAAAAAAAAAATCCATATTCCTCAGCATGACCTTGAAGATCCCTTGAAATTCGATTCGTGCCTATTTTCCCAGTATCATTACTCATCACACTCATATCAAACTACAAGACCTCTTTCAAATGAACGATCCTTTTGTAGAGCTTGAAGACTTTCCACATAGTTTGCTTCTGCCTAGAATTCAGTTCTTGTGTTGTCTGCTGGTCCATTTCTAATCATCCTTTGAAGTGCTTCTCTTCCAGATAATGTGAGTACTGCTTTCTCCAAGCTGACCTCCACTGGGGGACTTAATCGCCTCGTTCTGGAGGACAAGAACCACACTTTATTCACCTTTTTGTTACCAGCACTATTTCCTTTCTATCCTGACTCCTCTCATTGGGTCTGATTTGCTCATATGACATCTTGCAGGAACACATAACAAACACAATTTGCCAACAGTATTTTACCAGTCAACAAATATTTATGTGCTAAGCACTAAGCTGGGGAAATGCAGCAGTGAATAAGACAAACAGGGTCCCTGCTGTCTAGGACACTGACTAATTTTCCTTGAGATTATTCCTCTTGAATTCTAATTTGGAACCATTATACCTTATTCAATTCTTTTGTGACTCTCAGGCCCATTTCCAAAACCCATCTCCTAAATCCTTTTTCACATTGTCCTTGCTTTGAGAACCTGTTAGGATAAAGCCAGCTTTTCTAGCCTTGAAGCCCCGAAACTCTTAAACACAATTTAGTATCTCTGCCTCCACAGAACTAGAGATCTGAGCAAAAGGTGCTCCCAACTTCTGCCCTTTGGGACCTGTGCTGGTTGGGTCAGCTCCATTCAGCTCTCTGAGAGGTAGTAAATGATTAGTCAATATTTGTTGAATGATGGGAGAATAAGGGAATATATTTACAGAATAAATATCACTTGAAATATTAGCATATTTAGGATGAAGTGTTGAATTATATGAAAATTTACATATGATCAATTGATGGAGCTACAGTGGGCCTCATGATGACTCAGTGCAATTTTTATCAATGTCATTTATTCTCATCATTTATTGTTTAAATGTGCCAACTATTCTATTTCAGCTTAGGGTAGGGAAGATGATTTTCTTTCTAATTCTGGCTAATGTGAAGGAGGTTATGAAAGATATGCAAAGGCATAGGAACATTTTAATAATTGAATTTGAAATGTCAATTCAAAAATCAATTGTCAGAAGACTTTTGTAATAAGCCTTCCTGTATTGGATTATTTGCACATATGACTCTCAAAAGAGAGCTAATTCAGTCTAGCAAGCCATATTTGAATGGGAGTTGAAGTTAAATGACTAAACCATTATAGCTTACATTGAGGGAAATGGAGTTTTTCAAAGTCCATTTTACTAACTCTGTGCAAAGTGTTTGGAATCCATAGCAGAGAATATTATTCTCAAAGTAAGGGTTAGGTGCTGCCAATAAAAATTCTTCCTGATTATACAGATAAAAATACAATATTTTATAATTCTCAATCATGTTTTTCTACATACCATTTTATTCCGTTATGGCTACAACACTGAAATATGACAGATGCTAGTAATTTTATTTTATAAATAGCACTCAGATAAATTAGGGATTTGTCAAATCAATAAAGCCAAATATTGGTGGACTAGGAATTTGATATATTTGTTTTACCACACCATACAGTCTCAAGCTGTTATCAATAGCCAGTGCCTTATATGTACTCGGTCTCTTCTAGACAAAAATGAAATACCTGAAAGACCTCATCCCCCTACACATTAGTATCTTTTGTTCCTGTAACATCTTTAGCACCTACCATGGGGTCAGGTACAGGGCTAGGAAGTGGGTTTTGAAGATGAGTACGGCTTAGCCCTTCCCCGATAGAGTCTAAGATTCTACTAGAATAAAATATTCTTAATAATATGGCTAATGTTTTCGAGTTAGATAAAATTGTTAGTCTAAATAGAAGACTCCTCCATTAAGTGACATGAAAAGGCCAGATTCAGGGTACTGCCATGGATGGTAAACTGATAAGGGTCAGGAGGAATTTACCTTTTACAAGTTTAATAATATATTAAAGAAAAAGGAAAAGAAAATATGGGACAGTAGGAAGGCTGATAAGGGTTGTTACTGAAGTTTATGAAATCCTGAATTTCTTTGAAATGTTCAAGGCATTTTGTGGACACCAATCAGACCAGCAAACTGAAGAAGGACCAGGGTGGTTAGGGGTCCAAATTGGAAAGAAGAGGTTTCCAAGTTACTCCACTTACTAATATCAATACTCCTCAGAGAAACTTCTTTACCAGACTGCATAACTTGGAGATATTTTCTGACAACAAGAGCAATGTAAAAATGACTGCTGAAATTTCAGCTAAGAAAGTTTGTCCAAAAGTGAACTAAAAAAGAGAGCTCTAAAGATGGGATCTGATTGTTTTTAGTGGATGGGAAAGCACTCCATTATTTTTTTCCTACATGTCATTTTAATTATCCCTTTATTGTGTCGAGTTTTGCCCACTTCCTGCTACATGTCCTGGTGACTGTGTTAGGCTAATTTCTTTCCCTTCTTTTTTTTCCCCCCTCATTCCCCAAGTTCCTCCTATTAGGAGGAACACAGGTGGTCTTTCGGCCCCACTTCATAGGAAAGATGGAATTGAAAATCACAGGTGATTCAAATATCCTTTCCAGGTCATGCATTTAACCCTCTCATTTAATTTCCCTTTCATTGAGACTGCAAACATAACCCGCACCTGCAATTACTTGTTAGCGAAATTAGCCTTGTGCTTTCCTCCTATGGAACAAAGAAGCATTCATATGTTTAGCTGACTAAACGCCAGCCTTTATAGACATAGATTTGAATTGGATTGGAACCCACGTGTAATTAAATGCATAAAAGATACTGTCCTTGGAAGCAATTTTTAATTTGGAAAGATCTCAGCCCATACTAAAAATTAGGTCATTTAACTTTCTGTGAAACATCTCAGGATTGTTAGTGTCAAACACTGTGGTTCTCAATGTGGGGTGATGCTACCACTGATCAGAATCTAGTAGGGCATGCTGTTTTTCAGACTGTTTCAGTAGGGAAGATTTCCAAGCCATCCACACTGGTTGCCTTTTATCATTAAATAAACTAAATAATTAAGAGCACCTATTTAAAGTCAGGACCATGACACCCAACACAAGTAAAGGGAAAGAGGGCTTGAGTTACAGCCATTAAGCATGATCCCTGGCACCCCTGCCTTGGAACCAGCAAATGGGGGTTTATTGAAATGCAGAGTCCCAGGCCTCCCCATGCCTACGAATCTGAATATCCAGGGGACGTTGGGGCAAGAATACATATTTTAAGAATTATTTATATTGATAGTGATGCACTCTGAAGTTCGAGAACCAGTGGCATAAAGGCATGGGTATCTGGGGAAGTGAGAAAGAAAAGGAAGACTGGGTACACACACATGTACACACACACAACAAATTTTGCTGAGTAGAACTAGCTATCCAAATGGAAGAATTATTGGCTTCAGAACAATAATTTTTCTCAGAGCAAAAAAAAAAAAAAACATACAAAGGGGGTGTGGTGGATTGGAGCTATGTTTCCCAGAAATACATTCTTGTGGATGTGAACTCTTGTAAATGAGACCTTGTGAAGAGGTTTCTTTGGTTAAGGTGTGGCACAGCTGAGTTGGGATCAGTCTTAATCCTATTATTGAAGGCTTTATAGGGAAGGTCACGGAGAAAGAGAAAGCCAGAAAGAACAGCCAGAAGCTGAACAACTCCTCCAGAAGAGAAGGGAGAAGCCAGGTGAGGCCACCATGTGATTGGGAAGCCAAGGACGAAGGATCACCAGCAGCCAACCCCAGAATGCCACAGTCTTCTGTGAGGAAGCATCACCCTGATGACGCCTTGATTTGGAGTTATCCTAGCTTGAAAACTGTGAGACAATAAATTCCCATTGTTTAAGCTAGCCCATTGCATGGTATTTGCTTTAGAAGCCAGGGAATATTTTTAAAATAGGGAGCTAAAATGACAGCTGAATGAAAGCAAATCATTTTTAAATCTCAAATTTTATGTTAAAGCATATGCATGGAGATAAAATGTTTCTGTAAATATGGAATCATAACCCCTCAGCATTCATTATTTGAGATTAAGTTCTACCTTAGAAATATGTTTTTCATGTAGCCAAAATGTACACTTTTAAGGCTTGAGCCTTTAAAAAAAGTAATGATTTTATAGAAAGTATTATAAATTATTTGCATCTGTAACTTCAATTTTTACTCTTCAAGGCACTTGGTGCTGGTGATGAAGCAAAAACAAGATAAATGATTTAGGTTTCCACAATGTGATTATTCTAGCTGTCTTAAATAGAGTTCAGGAAAGACAGTTTAAACTTTTTGCGATAACTACTATCATTCCGAATATTATTTACCAAAGTACAGTGATAGCATCAGAATTTATAAAGGTGTTGCTATGCCTGCATAGAGTGGCCTATGCCTTTTTGATAGCTTGCTGTCACCTTCTGATTAGCTTTTTATAATCTCTTATATTATAAAAAGCAGCCTAACATGATGTATTAAATTGTGTTTAAAAGCTTAAATAGACCCTCAGTGAGGGTCTAAGAAGGTCTCCAATGGAGTCTAGCTGAAGTTCAGATTCCCAGCTGTGTTCCAGGGTTTTGTACATTTTAGGATGCCTGATTTTCAGAGAAGTGAGATAGCTTTGCATAATATGTTGCTATTTTAGAGTAACAGTGATTGCTTCAAACTTGAAACTTCTTGAAAACCCTCATAAATAGTTTGAAGCATTTTCGAGAAAAGAGAAGTCTTAATTATAGGGACACTATTTGGCCACTCAGGCTATTGTTACCTTCCATGTGAACAATTACACTTGTCTCATGGTGGATCACCCCATTTTCACCTTCCATCACTACAACCCATCCTGCCCACTGAAGCTAGATGCATCTTCATGAAGGACAATTCCATCTTATCATGCCTACGCTCAAAAGCCTCCAGTAGCTCCCAGATAAAATTGAAACTTCTCAAGCTGCATTCAAGAACCTGCACAACCTTCCCAAGTTTATTTCTTTACACAGAAACTATGTCCAGTCAAATAGCTCTACACTTCATTCTTCAAATACGGATATCTCATTCTTTTCTGAAGCTGTGACTTCAGTCATGCTATCTCCTGTTATCATATCCACATATAAATTCCTACCCCCCCTTTTAAGTGTCAAGTCACATGCTCCCTCCTCCATGGACACGCCCCTGTTCCTTCCAGCAGAAGATCCTCTCAGCTTCAACAAAATTAGAACTATCTTTCTATTGTGGTACAATATTATCATTATCTGCATATGTAATTCTCCAAAGTCAAGGGCCTTGTTTTCATTCATTCTTTCAGTAAATATTAACAGAACACCAGTACATTTTAGTTACTCCTCCAGGGCAGTAGGTAGAAAGCCAGGAACTGCGTGGACTGGACATTGCGGAGCAATTTGACTTTGGGCATACTTCATACAACACTCAGGAACGGGTGGAACAGCTGAGATCAGCAAAATCTGTAAGTTTTTGTGGCCAGGGGACCCGTGCCCCTCCCTGCCAGGCTCAGTCCCGTGGGAGGAGGGGCCGTCAGTGCTGGGAATGAGGAGGGAGAACTGCAGTTGCAGCTCTTATCGGAAACTCATTCTACTGATCCAAACTCCAAACATACATAGACTGAGACCAGACACCGGAGAATCCGGGAGCAGTCAGCCCAGCAGAGAGGAGACAGGGATAGCAAAAACAGCAAGGAAAACCCCAAAATAAAAGCGGAGACTTTTTGGAGCTCTGGTGAACATAGAACAGGGAAGGGCAGAGCTCAGGCAGAGTCAGACTCATATGCAAATCCAGAAGATGAGTTTCTTTGTCTGAAAAACTGGTTTCTCTGCTCCCTGGATTGTTCCATAATGGCTCTAATTGCCTTGTCTCTTAGCATTTCAATAACCCATTAGATATGAAAGGAAGGACCTTCCATTTTTTTTACCTTTTTCTCTTTTTCTAAAACAATTACTCCAAGAAGCCCATTACAGAAAGCGTCAAAGACTTGCAATTTGGACCCAGACAAGAGCAGAGCTAAGAGAGCTCTGAGACACAAGGCAATAAGTCCAGTGGCTGAGAAAATTCGCTAAATACCACAGCTTCCCAAGAAAAGGGGGGTGTCCACTCATAGCTATCTTCCCGGTGGGCAGGGAACACTCCTGCCAGGCACCAGCACCACAGCCCCGAGCTACCCCAGACAACCCAGTGTGACAGGAAGTGTTTCCAACAACACATGCACACACAACAAAATCAGGCGTGGACATTAGCCTTTCCCGCACCCTCAGCTGTTTGTCACAGAGTTGGGAAGGTGGAGCTGTGTGAATTAACATGCCCCATTCAGCCATCCTTTCAGCAGACTGGGAATGCCTCTACACAGCCCTGCAGCCCAGAACTGCCTTGGGGGACGGCGCTCACCTGTGACATAGCACAGTCATCCCTCAACAGAGGACCTGGGGGTGCACGGCTTGGAACAGGTACCCAATCACAAGTCCCAGGGGCCATACGCCAATACCAAGGACTTGTGGGTCAGCGGCAGAGACAATCTGTGATGGTAATGAACTGAAGGATTAGACTATTGCAGCAGCTTTAAATCTCCAGGAACACCAGGGAGATTTGATTGTTAGAGCCGCCCTCACCCCCAACTGCTCAGACACATGCCCCATATACAGGGCGGGCAACACCAACTACACATGCAAGCTTGGTGCACCAATTGGACCCCATAAAACTCACACCTCCACTCACCACAAAGACAAAGTGGGGGAGAACTGGCTGGAGGGGAATAGGTGGCTCGTGGACTCCACCGGCTGGTCAGTTAGAGAAAGTGTTCTCCACAAAGCTGTAGATCTGACAAATTAGAGATAAGGGTTTTAATCAGTCTACAAATCCTAAAAGAACCCTATCAAGTTAAGCAAATGCCAAGAGGCCAAAAACCACAGAAAATTTTAAAGCATATGAAAAAACCAGACGATATGGATAACCCAAGCCCAAGCACCCAAATCAAAAGATCAGAGGAGACACAGTACTTGGAGCAATTAATCAAAGAACTAAAGATGAACAACAAGACCATAGCACAGAATATAAAGGACATGAAGAAGACCCTAGAAGAGCATAAAGAAGAAATTGCAAGAGTAAATAAAAAAATAGATGATCTTATGGAAATTAAAGAAACTGTTGATGAAATTAAGAAGATTCTGGATACTCATACTACAGGACTAGAGGAAGTTGAACAACAAATCAGTTGACCTGGAAGATGACAGAATGGAAAATGAAAGAACAAAAGAAAGAATGGGGAAAAAAGTAAAAAAAATCAAAATGGATCTCAGGGATATGATAGATAAAATAAAACATCCAAATATGAGACTCACTGGTGTCCCAGAAGGGAAAGAGAAGGGTAAAGGTCTAGGAAGTGTATTCAAAGAAATTGTTGGGGAAAACATCCCAAATCTTCTAAACACCATAAATACACAAATCATAAATGCCCAGCGAACTCCAAAGAGAATAAATCCAAATAAACCTACTCCAAGACATATTCTGATCACACTGTTAAATACAGAAGAGAAGGAGCAAGTTCTGAAAGCAGCAAGAGAAAAGCAATTCACCACATACAAAGGTAACAGCATAAGACTAAGCAGTGACTACTCAGCAGCCACCATGGAGGCGAGAAGGCAGTTGCATGACATATTTAAAATTCTGAGAGAGAAAAATTTCCAACCAAGAATATTTTATCCAGCAAAGCTCTCCTTCAAATTTGAGGGAGAGCTTAAATTTTTCACAGACAAAACCTGAGAGTATTTGCTAACAAGAGATCTGCCCTACTTGAGATACTAAAGGGAACCCTATCGACAGAGAAACAAAGAAAGGAGAGAGAGAGATGGAGAAAGGTTCAGTACTAAAGAGATTCAGTTTGGGTACATTAAAGGACATTAAAAGAGAGAGGGAAAAAATATATCTGACAAACATAAACCAAAGGATAAGATGGCTGATTAAAGAAATGCCTTCACAGTAATAACATTGAAAGTAAATGGATTTAACTCCCCAATTAAAAGACATAGATTGGCAGAATGGATTAAAAAAAATGAATCATCAATACATTGCATACAAGAGACACATCTTAGACACAGGGACACAAAAAAATTGAAAGTGAAAGGATGGGAAAAATATTTCATGCAAGCTACAGCCAAGAGAAAGCAGGAGTAGCAATATTAATCTCAGATAAAATAGACTTTAAATGCAAGGATGTTATGAGAGACAAAGAATGCCACTACATACTAATAAAAGGGGCAATTCAACAAGAAGAAATAACAATCATAAATGTCTATGCACCCAGTCAAGGTGCCACAAAATACATGAGACAAACACTGGCAAAGCTAAAGGAAGCAATGGATGTTTCCACAATAATTGTGGGAGACTTCAACACATCACTGTCTCCTATAGATAGATCAATCAGACAGAAGACCAATAAGGAAATTGAAAACCTAAACAATCTGATAAATGAATTGGATTTAACAGACATATATAGAACATTACATCCCAAATCACCAGGATACACATTCTTCTCTGGTGCTCACGGAACTTTCTCCAGAATAGATCATATGCTGGGACATAAAACAAACCTCAATAAATTAAAAAAAAATTGAAATTATCCAAAGCACATTCTCTGACCACAAAAGAATACAATTAGAAGTCAATAACCATCAGAGACTTAGGAAATTCACAAATACCTTGAGGTTAAACAACATGCTCCTAAACAATCATTGGGTTAAAGAAGAAACAGCAGGAGAAATTGCTAAATATATAGAGACAAATGAAAATGAAAACACAACATACCAAAACCTATGGGATGCAGCAAAAGTGGTACTGAGGGGGAAATTTATTGCACTAAACACGTATATTAAAAAGGAAGAAAGAGCCAAAATCAAAGAACTAATGTATCAACTGAAGAAGCTAAAAAATGAACAGCAAACCAATCCTAAACCAAGTAGAAGAAAAGAAATAACAAGGATTAAAGCAGAAATAAATGACATAGAGAACAACAAAAAAAAAAAAACATAGAGAGGATAAATAACACAAAAAGTTGGTTCCTTGAGAAGATCAACAAGACTGACAAGCCCTTAGATCGACTGACAAAATCAAAAAGAGAGAAGACCCATATAAACAAAATAATGAATGAAAAAGGTGACATTACTGTGGATCCCAAAGAAATTAAAAAAATTATAAGAGGATACTATGAACAACCATATGCCAACAAACTGGATAATGTAGAGGAAATGGACAATTTCCTGGAAACATATGAACAACCTAGACTAACCAGAGAAGAAACAGATCACCTCAACCAACCAATCACAAGCAAAGAGATCCAATCAGTCATCAAAAAGCTTCCCAAAAATAAATGCCCAGGGCCAGATGGCTTCACAGGGGAATTCTACCAAACTTTCCAGAAAGAACTGACACCAATCTTACTCAAACTCTTTCAAAACATTGAAGAAAATGGAACACTACCTAACTCATTTTATGAAGCTCACATCAATCTAATACCAAAACCAGGCAAAGATGCTACAAGAAAGGAAAACTACCGGCCAATCTCCCTAGTGAATATAGATGCAAAAATCCTCAACAAAATACTTGCAAATCGAATCCAAAGACACATTAAAAAAATCATGCACCATGACCAAGTGGGGTTCATTCCAGGCATGCAAGGATGGTTCAACATAAGAAAATAAATCAATGTATTACAACACATTAACAAGTTAAAAGAGAAAAATCAAATGATCATCTCAATAGATGCTGAAAAAGCATTTGACAAAATCCAATACCCCTTTTTGATAAAAACACTTCAAAAGGTAGGAATTGAAGGAAACTTCCTCAATATGACAAAGAGCATATATGAAAAACCCACAGCCAGCATAGTACTCAATAGTGAGAGACTGAAAGCCTTCCCTCTAAGATCAGGAACAAGACAAGGATGCCCGCTATCACCACTGTTATTCAACATTGTGCTGGAAGTGCTAGCCAGGGCAATCTGGCAAGACAAAGAAATAAAAGGCATCCAAATTGGAAAGGAAGAAGTAAAACTGGCATTGTTTTCAGATGATATGATCTTATATCCGGAAAACCCTGAGAAATCGACGATACAGCTACTAGGGCTAATAAACAAATTTAGCAAAGTAGTGGGATACAAGATTAATGCACGTAAGTCAGTAATGTTTCTATATGCTAGAAATGAACAAACTGAAGAGACACTCAAGAAAAAGATACCATTTTCAATAGCAACTAAAAAAATCAAGTACCTAGGAATAAACTTAACCAAAGATGTAAAAGATCTATACAAAGAAAACTACATAACTCTACTAAAAGAAATAGGAGGGGAAATTAAAAGATGGAAAAATATTCCACGTACATGGATAGGAAGGCTAAATGTCATTAAGATGTCAATTCTACCCAAACTCATCTACAGATTCAATGCAATCCCAATCAAAATTCCAACAACCTACTTTGCAGACTTGGAAAAGCTAGCAATCAAATACATTTGGAAAGGGAAGATGCCTTGAATTGCTAAAGACACTCTAAAAAAGAAAAACGAAGTGGGAGGACTTACACTCCCTGACTTTGAAGCTTATTATAAAGCCACAGTTGTCAAAACAGCATGGTACTGGCACAAAGATAGACATATTGATCAATGGAATCGAATTGAGAATTCAGAGATAGACTCTCAGATCTATGGCCGACTGATCTTTGATAAGACCCCCAAAGCCACTGAACTGGGACATAACAGTCTTTTCAACAAATGGGGCTGGGAAAGTTGGATATCCATATCCAAAAGCATGAAAGAGGACCCCTACCTCACACCCTACACAAAAATTAACTCAAAGTGGATCAAAGATGTCAATATAAAAGACAGTACCATAAAACTCCTAGAAGATAATGTATGGAAACATCTTCAAGACCTTGTATTAGGTGGTCACTTCCTAGACTTTATACCCAAAGCACAAGCAACAAAAGAGAAAATAGATAAATGGGAACTCTTCAAGCTTAGAAGTTTCTGTACCTCAAAGGAATTTGTCAAAAAGGTGAAGAGGCAGCCAATTCAATGGGAAAAACTTTTCGGAAACCATGTATCTGACAAAAGACTGGTATCTTGCACATATAAAGAAATCCTACAACTCAATGACAAGAGTACAGGCAGCCCAATTATAAAATGGGCAAAAGATATGAAAAGACAGTTCTCTGAAGAGGAAATACAAATGGCCAAGAAACACATGAAAAAATGTTCAGCTTCACTAGCTATTAGAGAGATGCAAATTAAGACCACAATTAGATACCATCTCACACCAATTAGAATGGCTGCCATTAAACAAACAGGAAACTATAAATGCTGGAGAGGATGTGGAGAAATTGGAACTCTTATTCATTGTTGGTGGGACTGTATAATGGTTCAGCCACTCTGGAAGTCAGTCTGGCAGTTCCTTAGAAAACTAGATATAGAGTTACCCTTGGATCCAGCGATTGCACTTCTCGATATATAACCAGAAGATCTGAAAGCAGTGACATGAACAGACATCTGCACACCAATGTTCATAGCAGCATTAGTCATAATTGCCAAGAGATGGAAACAACCCAAATGTCCTTCAACAGATGAGTGGATAAATAAAATGTGGTATATACACACGATGGAATACTATGTGGCTGTAAGAAGGAACGATGTCGTGAAACATATGACAACATGGATGAACCTTGAAGACATTTATGCTGAGCGAAATAGGCCAGGCACAAAAAGAGAAATATTATATGCTACCACTAATGTGAACATTGAAAAATGTAAAGCAAATGGTTTATAATGTAGAATGTAGGGGAACTAGTGATAGAGAGCAATTAAGGAAGTGGGAATGATAACCCAATAAGAACAGGTAAGCTATCGAGGGTAAATTTAACCTTCTGGGGATGCCCAGGAATGACTATGATCTGCTAATTTCTGATGGGTATGGTAGGAACAAGTTCACAGAAATGTTGCTATATTAGGTTATTTTCTTGGGGTAGAGTAGCAACATGTTGGAAGTAAAGTAGTTAGCTTAGCTTAGTTGTCTTTTTCTTACTCCCTTGTTAGGGTTTGTTTGAAATTTTTTTTATTGTATTTTTAAAAAATTTTTTGACATAGTTGATTTAAAAAAAAAGAGTTAATTTAAAAAAAAGAAGAAAAAAGAAAAAAAAACAATGAAAAAAATATGCAGAGCCCCCTTGAGGAGCTGGTAGAGAATGCAGGGGTATTGGGCTTCCCCACCTCGATGGTTGCTGATGTGCTTACAGACATAGGGGACTGGTGGTTTGATGGGTTGAGCCCTCTACCACAGGACTTGCCCTTGGGAAGACTGTTGCTGCAAAGGAGAGGTTAGGCCTGCCTATAACTGTGCCTAAGAGCCTCCTCCTGAATGCCTCTTTGTTTCTCAGATGTGGCCCTCTCTCTCTAGCTAACCCAACTTGGCATGTGAAATCACTGCCCTCTCCCCTACGTGGGATCAGACACCCAGGGGAGTGAATCTCCCTGGCAACATGGAATATGACTCCTGGGGAGGAATGTAGACCAGGCATCGTGGGATGGAGAACATCTTCTTGACCAAAAGGGGGATGTGAAAGGAAATGAAATAAGCTACAGTAGCAGAGAGATTCCAAAAGGAGCTGAGAGGTCATTGTGGTGGGCACTCTTACACACAATATAGACAACCCTTTTTAGTTTCTAGTGAATTGGAGTAGCTAGCAGTGAATGCCTGAAACTATCAAACTACAACCCAGAACCCATGAATCTTGAAGATGATTGTATAAAAATGTAGCTTATGGGGGTGACAATGTGATTGTGAAAGCCATATGGACCACACTCCCCTTTGTCTAGTTTATGGATGGATGAGTAGAAAAATGGGGGAAGGAAACAAACAAGCAGACAGACAAAGGCACCCAGTGTTCTTTTTTACTTTAATTGCTCTTTTTCACTTTAATTTTTAGTCTTGTTATTTTTGTGTGTGTGGTAATGAAGGTGTCAGGGATTGATTTTGGTGATGAATGCACAACTATGTAATGGTACTGTGAACCATTGAATGTACACTTTGTTTTGTATGACTGCATGGTATGTGAATATATCTCAATAAAATGAATTAAAAAAATATTAACAGAACACCAACAGCTTTTAAAGCAGTGTTTTAGGCATTATAGAGGCTGCCAATTTGAATAAAACCTAATCCTTGCCTTCCCACTGTCTGGTATGATGTCAGCCACATTGTTTGTACTGGACAAATGCATGTGGAATTCATAACTGAATGGCCCATCTCATTTATAATCACATAAATACTGGTTTATAACATATTTTAAATGATTCAGAAATACTATTTGGAAAGAATACTTTACCATACTAACCTTCAACAAAATGAAATGTTACATATGCAGACATAAAAGTGGAAAAAAAAATCCCACCTTAAATACAAAGAAAAATAAGTTTAATTAAAAATGTTTACAGTCTATTCTATATAAATTGCATAGATATAATTTTAATGTTAATGATCTCATTATCTGCTTCTATGATTTATGCCTGGTAACCTCCACTGCTAGTCAGTTCTATCAGTTCTTTAATATTATAATATCCACGTGCTTGCTACATGTATTATTTTTCTGCATGTATTTACCATACATGTTTTATTTAATCTGGATTTTTTTAGAGGCAGTGTGCCAGTTTGAGTGTATTGTGTCCCCCAAATGCCATTATCTTTGTGGTCTTGTGTGGGGAAGGCATTTTGGTGATGGTTGGATTTGCTTGGAATGTGCCCCACCCAGCTGTGGGCAATGATTCTGATGAGATGTTCTCATGGAGGCGTGGCCCCGCCCATTCGGGGTGGGCCCTTATCGGTGGAGCTATATAAATGAGCTGACTCGGGGGGAAGAAAGAGAGTGCAGCTGGGAGTGATGTTTTGAAGAGGAGCAAGCTTGCTAGAGAGGAACGTCCTGGGAGAAAGCCGTTTTGAGGCCGGAGCTTTGGAGCAGATGCCAGCTGCCTTCCCAGCTAACAGAGGTTTTCCGGAGGCCATTGGCCATCCTCCGGTGAGGGTACCCGATTGCTGATGTGTTGCCTTGGACGCTTTGTGGCCTTAAGACTGTAACTGGGTAGTGAAATAAACCCTTGTTTTATAAAAGCCTATCCATCTCTGGTGTTTTGCATTCTGCAGCATTAGCAAACTAGAACAGGCAGTAATAATTAAATGTATTTTCTTGACAATACAGGCTTTGTTTACATGACCCAAATATTTACTGAAAACTAGAGTACACAATTAAATATCCAGATTGTTGTTCTAAATGATGCTAAATATAGGAATAATTGGGGAGATTGAAACCCTTGACTGTATTTTCTCATTTCCATATGAATAGCTATAAGCCAGGAGTTAGAATGTTCTATACCCTTGCTTCACTTACACATTGCTGGAGGACTGGATTGCATATTCAACAAATGAACAAAATAATTCATATTAATGTCAACTTGCTCTCACCAGAAAATGAAGTCCTGTCCAGAGCTATCCTGCCTTTCATTATAATTCAATAGAACGTTGGAACACTAAACGTAAAATGCTTAAAGTATAGGATTATGTCTGTTCAAGTTTAGAAAAATGAGTGTCTTTAGATTTCAAAACTTACCCTTTTGAGAGAGAAAATCATTATTGTTGCAGAAAATAGTCTCACACATTAAAAGTTAAATTAATTTTCTAAATAGCTGTAGTCCTAGCCATTTGAACAGAAAGAGCCAGAATCAAGGCTTTTAAATGCCAGACTAATGGCATGTGTCATGTCATGATAGAAATTTGTCATGAACAAGTGATGTCTTGTAAGTGACCTGGGGGAAACAACCAATGCTCTAAGTGAGGATGTAACTTCAAAGTCCACTCTCTATGGCATCCTAATCAGAGAGAAATGACTGGTTACTAATAGGGCAATTCCAGTTTAGTCACATGATTACTTGCCTGCATGAATAAGACTTAAGGTTTTTTCCAACTTCTGGAAGGTCATTCATTCATCATTTTAACTGCTATATACTTAGATCTGCAAGTATTGCTAAACTTCCTGAGCCCTCTCCCCAAACCCCTCTATGTCATATGATCTGCCCACCAAAAACTAAAGTTTTGTGGTTTTCTCATCATTATTGTTATTATTTTCTTATAAGATCTCTGATGATTCCTGAAACTTTGATTCTCATTCACTTCCTGGGTAAAATGGCAAGAATAATAGTACTTAGATTATAAAGCTGTTAGGAGTGGTACATGAAAACAATACCTATAGACTCTTCAGTATAGAGCATAGACTATGGTAAATTTTAGATAAATAGTAGCTTTTGTTAGTGATATTAGGAGTTCTCAGTTAAATGATTTAGATAAGAGAAGCATTACCAAGAATGGTAGTTTTTTTTTCCTGTTTACCTCTCCCCTTTCCAATCCTTCTTTTCCCTCCTCTGTGCTCCAGGAGACTGACTCACAGGGAATGGATCATTGGACATCTTACCCATTGGCTTTAGTTTAGGTATGGCCAAAGGGAAGCACTAGTAGAACAGTGGGATAGAAGTGGGGTCAAGATAATTTATTTTCTTAGCTTCCTCCCTGGTGAGTGTCCTCTAGTTGGCTGTGCCTGCTCACACTGGGCAGACTCCTCCTATAGCTACATCACTTTCTCCCTCCCCTGGTCCCTTTGAGTTTGCCACCTGTTTCCTCACAGGATACATCCTGATACATCAGAGTCTAAGTTTGTTGGTAGAGAAAGCCATTGTGTATCCTGGAGAGGCTGACAGTAACCAGGAAAAATGAAGATGTGTGTACAATCTGAAGGGTTAGGTAAAAGCATAAAAGGAGATTAGGAAGATGAGGAATGGGTTTCAGGCAGTGAGTAGCTGGTCTGCCAAAACAATATCTGTGGCCATGTCACCTTTTGTGTGGTCCATTATGTATGCCACGGAGCTTAGGTCAATAGAACAAAAGAGCGCATCCATTCAATTCTGAAGTTCAGTCTGCTTCTATATAAGGTTCACCATTACCATTTTAGAGCAACATTAATAAAGGTTCTATAGCCTTCCCAGAATCAGCCCAAGGCTATCTGAAAGGTCTTAAACTTCAGTTTAGGAAACGGCCATGTGTGCAGAGTGTGTGCAACAATGACTTGGAGGATATCCGATGCTATACTATACAAGAAAAGATAAAGGAAGCCCAAATGGAAAACAGTGAATATGAGAAGAAAAAAATCTAGTATTTACTAATCTGATAGAAGACTGTTAACTTTATATAGCTGTCAAAGCAGTCAAGTCTGAGTCAGAACTTGAGGAATTGTAGACAATCCCAAGGATCCCTAAAGGCATCCCTTTTATACAACTGATCAGAAGTCCTATGAAGTATGGTTTAGAACTCGACTTCCCATTTCTCAGGGAAAGGGTCGTTTTCCCCAAATCTTGGTCACATAAATTGGCTCCATGGAAAAGCCAAAATAGGTTCAATTATTAGGACCTAGAAGAAAACATTAGGGTCCCAATTCTCTTTGGTCCTTTCCTTCTAGTGCATCTCCCCTCCCTTTGCTTTTATTAATGACTTAAAAAAGTCTACTTGCTCACACTAAGGAAATCATATCTATGTTGCAAGGATGTTGTGAATTATGTAAAACAGTGGTTCTCAACCTGGAGAGCTTTTTAATACCCTGATTTCTAGACTGTTCCCCCCAACAAATCCTAGTTAATAACACTAAGGAAAATCATACCTATGATTTTACTATGATTTTGCTCACACTAAGAAAATCATACCTATGTTGCAAAGATGTTGTGAATTACGTAAAACAATGGTTCTCAACCTGGAGAGCTTTTTAATATCCTGATTTCCAGACTGCCCCCCCCCATAAATCCTAGTTAATAACAATAATGTTATTTTGAATGATTGACAACTTAGGAAAAAAAGTGATTCCCATGGATCAAAGCTAATATGAAGTTCTAATAATGGTATTTTTGGCATCAGTAGTACAGGGTTTTGGGGTATCAAATCATGCAGGCAGTCACCTCTACCACTCACTCACAAGGACTAGGTGGCCCCGTGGCAGGTGGATTGGCAGCACCGAGGGTGCTACATGTAGCTGGGGCTTCCTCTCAATGGAGTGGGAGCTACTAATAGTTCAAATAGATCTACTAGGTTGAGAGCCAGGGCCAACTACAGAATTTGTGGGGTCAAGTGCAAAATGACAATTTTTGCAGGAAAGAATTGTGCCATTAAAGGTGCTAAAATATAAAGCCTTTTCCTGTCATTCACATATCTCCTTTGCCTGCTCCATTGTCCCATCAGACTTCACTTATAAAACATAAATTCACATATAAATTTATTTAATAGAGCATTAAATCAGACATGGGCCTTTCTGAATGTGAGGCCCTAAGTATAGATGAGACATCCATGAATGGAACAAACAGTATCTCAGACTGTGAGTTCTTTCCACTCCTAATAGTACAGGGGCATTGCTCATTATGGGGATGGTAAGAAGGAAGGGTTGGTGGAGAGCTATGATTGGATTGAGGTGAATATAGCTCTAGTTGTAGGAATGCTTTTCTTAGTTGAGTGAATGTCTGACTCTTAAGGAAAAGGGACCAGTTATACAATAGTACGTACAGTATAATCTCATTTTTGAAAAATATACATATAAAATATGGATGTAAGTATGCCTAAACATTAACAGTTGTTAGTAAGTCTAAGAATTGGAAATTATGGGTGCTTTCATTTTCTTTTTTGGCATTTTCAGTATTTTTCATTAAAAAATACGGACATGCATTATTTTCTTAATCAGATGAAAAATATATTTTCTTAACAATTTCAGAGCCTTGGAGAAAATGGACGCCCCCCACATAAAATTGTATTGTCCATTTATCTCCACTAGATTACATATATATACAGAATGAGGTATCTTGGTACAAGAGTATTTTGAATTTGTATGCTATTTTACAGGCTTCAAAGCACTGTTGTAATCATTTCATCTGAGTCTCTCAACATCCCTGCAAATTTAGCAGGGCCAATGTTTACCGATTTTTCTAACCAAGATATTGAGGCCCAGAAAATGTACATGGTTTTCTCAAAGCAAAAGAGGAGCTAGATGCTGTGATGTCACACACTGTATTGGTCCTCTGGATTGGTGGTTTTCACCTTGTGCTATGAAGGGTTCTAATTTTCTGCAGAGGTGCCTCAGGGGCCACTCAGGGGACATGGGTGAGCTAAGGAGACCAGTTTCTGAACATGCAAGCTCTGCTTCGACCAACAGATCTGTTTTTATCTCTATTATATTTTGGGCTTTCTTGTAAACTCTGGTGTAAAGAAAGGCTTCTACTGCTAAAAATAGAAATATGAAAGAGTTTCAAAACCCCTGTCTTTGAATTTTGTATACATTTATTTGTGACAATGGTATATTACTGAATCCTCAATATTTCATCCCTTTTGTATGTTACATTTATATATGTGTGTGTGTGTATATAGATATATACACACACATATATATATATAGTACAGTGTTAATGATTGATGTTACATAGGAGAATAAACTATCCATATACCATGTAGTAGCAGCTTATATTAATACCTTTAACTGTATATATGGGTACATATGAAAACCCCTTTGTATTTATTATCTAGATGAGTCCTTATATTCCTGGTTTACCTGTAGGCAACTAGATAATTATTAGGCATTTTGATGGAAAAGAGCTACTAAATATAGCAGAACTTTATCTTTACTATAAATATTTTGGTAAAATATCTCACGGGGACCTCTTTATCCCAACTTTAATTAAGACCACATTTATACTGGTGATTATATTAAGTCTTAATTTTAATAGCTTTTTTTTTCCTTTTGGGAAGGTAGGTTTGTCCCAGTGAGTAGGTCATTTGTGTATATGTGTGTGTGTGAGTGCATGTGCATGCACATTCCATGTGGTAGCAGTAATGGATTAACAATAATTACATACTGATGACATGAATCTCTTTTGAAAACTGATTGCCAGTTTTGTTTTTCAAAGGTAATGGAACTGCTTATACACATCAAAAGATTGCATCAGTAGCTCTAGCAGGAATAGTTGAGAAGCAAATGGAATGAAGCCCTGGTATTAAAGCTGTTGAGGAGTTTGTAATTGTAACCTAAAAATAGTTTCTCTTCCCCATAATAGTATATTTTACAGGTACTTTTTATTTAGTGGTACAGAACAAATTTCCTTCCAGTTAACATCTTTTGTCATCTGGCTGCATGCAATAAAAAGTTATATTTTCTAAGAAATCTGTGCTGTTTTCATGGAGTAAAAAAAGAAAGTACTCTCTGCTTTAGCAGTTCAAATATTATCTTATTGCTAAACAGACAAAGTGTCCTTAATATAACTTTTCATTTCATTGCTGTAATACAAACCCATTCAGCCATGTTAATACTTCCAGACCTATTTCAGGGTCAGTTTACAAGATAAAATACCATTCATTGTTCTTTGTTCAGTTAAGTTGAATTACGTGCTTTTAAGACTGACATGCATGCTCAAACTGGGCTGCCAATTTGTGAAACCTGTGGTGGTTCAGGCACTAGCTGTGTATGCAACATATATCAATATAAGGGATTGTTTCAGTTTGCTAAAGCTGATGAAATGCAATATACCAGAAATGGACCGGCTTTTAACAATGGGGATTTATTAGCTTACAAGTTTACAGTCTGTGCTGGTTTGAATCTATTATGTCCCCCCAAAAAATCATGTTCTTTAATGCAATCTTGTAGGGGCAGACTTATTAGTCTTTTGATTAGGGTGGAACCTTTTGACTGAATGGTTACATGGAGATGTGACTCACCCAACTGTGGGTGAGACCTTTGGGTATTAATTAGATCACTGGTGTCCTTTAAGAGAGCTCACAGAGAGGAGAAAGTCAGAGAAGCTGTGAGAGACATTTGGAGAGAAGCTAAGATATGTAATCCAGAGTTTGCCCCCTGGAGAAGCTAAGAGCCAACACAGACCCAGATGCTTGGAGACACTGGGAGATGCAGATGGAAGGATGTTTGGAGATGGTAAGCTAAAAGATGAAGCCCAGAGTTTGCCCTGGAGAAGCTAAGAGAGGACCCCCAGATACTTAGAGAGAAACGTCCTGGGAGAAGAAGCAAGGATGCACAGAGGCTGAGGGAGAAGTAAGAGAGACAGAAGCCCAGAGACATTTTGGAGAAAGCCATTTTGAAACCAGAACCCAGGAGCAAAGGACCAGCAGAGCCAGCCACGTGCCTTCCCAGCTGACAGAGCTGTTCTGGACATCATCGGCCTTTTCTTCAGTGAAGGTATCCTCTTGCTGATGCCTTAGTTTGGACACTTTTATGGACCTTTGTGAACTAATATATCCCCTTTATAAAGGCCAATCCATTTCTGATGTTTTGCATAATGGCAGCTTTAGCAAACAGGAACACAGTCCGAAGGCCGTGAAAATGTCCAAATGAAGGCATCAACAGGATGATACCCGGACCCTGAAGACCGGCTACCAGAAAGCTTGGGATCCTCTGTCAGATAGCAAGGCACATGGCAATGTTTGCTTGTCCTTCTCTCCCGGGTTACACTGCTTCCAGCTTCTGGCTTCAGTGGCTTCCTCTCCCAGCTTCTCTGGGTTTCTCTTTGTTTATGTGTCTCTTAGCTTCTCTGGGTGTTTCTCTCTGTTTTCTGTGTGTCCTTTATCCTCTTATAGAGGACTCCAGTAAGAGGATCAAGACCCACCCTGAATGAGGCTGGTCACATCTCAACTGAAATAACCTAATCAAAGAGTCCCACCCACAACATGTCTATACCTACAGGAATGGATTAAAAGAACATGACCTTTTCTGGGGTACATAACAGCTTCAAACCATCAGAGGGATGCTCTGCAGATTCAACCATGGGTATCTCTGCTTAGGCACATGGACTGTGATTAGAGGGGTTTGAAGGTTCATACTAGTTAAGCAATTTGTGCTATGTACTATTTGAGAGGTTTCTCTAAGTTGGCCTTTGGATAACAACAAGAGCAGGATTAGTTAAGTGGAATAAAATATGATCAGTAACAGTCAGCTACTACTGTGGCTATGTTTTCTCACATAACAAGAGGTTTGGGGGTAAAGAGTCCAGGGCTGGAATGGCAGCTCAATGATGCCATTGAGGACCCAAGAACCCAGCATCTTTCTTTTTGCTCCATTACCCTTCACAGATGATTTTTATCATCCCGGTTTCAAGATGGCTACTGCATTTCCAGACATCATATCCAAATTTCATGATTTATCAGGAAAGGATGTCTACTCCAGTGACTTCTTCCTCAGTCTCATTGGCCAAAACTCAGCTCATGGACAACATCAGCTGAAAGAGATGCTATGAAATCAAGTACTTTACTTTTAAATCTCTATAGAAGAGAAAGGGTTGCAAAGGGCATTGTGTGAGCCAAACTGCAGTATCTACTCACTAAGGATTTGTATTAATCATTTTAGCCTCCTGCCCAAAGATAGGCAATCTCTTTGTTCTCTTCTTTTCTCCTCAAGTCATGCTTTAAAGACACACGCCGGTCATAACCAGTTCATCACAAGGGCTCTTATTTCCTCCTGTATTGTTTTCAGGGTCCGATTATGATGTTACAACTGGGTAGGAGACATTGTTTGTTATCTATCCAGCTTTCATTTCTGCACTTTTTGTACTGATAGAACCTCAGTTTTGATAAGATATACTCTCAAATCCAGGTGGCCATATGCCCCAGGGAGCGCTGAACTCATTGCAGTTTTGGGGAAGGCCTGATTATTTTAACAGTAATCTTGCCTATGATTGATTCTGGAATGAGCATGTGACTCCATCTGACCTGAAGTATAATGAAAGTCTTCTGGGGACAAGGGGCATTTCCTTGCTCCCATGAGAAAGTAGGAAGAGAACAGGTTCTTTTCCTCTCCTGGATATTATTGTACATAGATATGGTGACTGACGCTGCTGCAGCCATCTTGCTACTACAATATGGATGAAGCTACATTTAGGATGACAGAGCATTGGGATAGAAAACACCTGGGCCCTTGATGACAGTGTTGAATTAGCTCTCTCTGATGCCCACCCCATCATTGTACTTCCTGTCAAGTGAAAATATTCATTCTTCATTATTTTTGTCAGTTGGAGTCAGGGTTTCTGTTACTTGTAACCAAAAGCAACTTAACTCTTATGAATTGTCTAATATCCTTGTCCTGAAAAGTTCTCAGAAGTCTGGGTTTATGCTCTTCTTGTTAACTTTGCTTCTCATGACTCAAGTTAAAATGAGGTTTCCCAGGGAGGCATCACTGCAGAAATGTATGGTATGCATCAGCACATTTAGTGCCAACTTACTATCCAGAATCCAAGAATGTTCTAAGAAATAGGATTCTACTACATACTCCTCCTTCCAGCTTAGGGTTTTGCCAACACAGGGAAGTAAGCTACAGGTGCAATGCAGATCAACTGGGAAACATTTTTAGAAAATTGGTAAACAAGCAGAAATCTATCAGCAAAATTATACTGGGACAATTGAAAGATAAGCAATGTAAAATGCATTAGAATCTACAAGGCCAACTGGCTGTCAAAATGCACTACCAAGGCAGCTAAAAGAACCCTTGAAATTGAACTGTATGTTAGGCTAATTGTGCAGCAAATAGATGTAAACTTTTTCCAAGTCAAAAGCGGTTTTGCAAAAGCAAACAGTAATAGACAGTGCATTATTATGCTCCCACAGTTACAAACTAGACTTGAATATTCAGAGAAAGGGAGAGAGGGACAGAGACAGAAAGAGAAGGAGAGAGAACAACTTGGAGAATTAAAACAACAACAACATTCTTTTGGCAATAAGACAGAGGGATAAATGATATTAAAATATTATGCTACTGAAGAACTCCTCTTACAAAATGATATTGGATTATTTCCTAAGATACCTACTCTGTTGGATACATCAGAAACTATGGGTAGAAGTAAATGTTTTAGAAACTAAAGAAAAAAGAGAAATATTAAATACTATTTTTAAAAGAGCAGTCAGTGTAAGAAAATGCATTATTGGTAATTTGAATGCAAATGGATTAGTAAAAGGCTAGAAAATAATGGCACAAATAAATATAGCACCCCCAAAATTGATTTTTAAAAACTCTTTCTTTGGTTTTACAAGTTATTTAAGTTATTTACCGTCTTTATGTCCGAATCTTGGCATTTGGTTGTGAGATGACATGGTAAAAAAAAAGGCATTGGAAAGTGTTCATTTAAAATACAAGACTTAGTGTCCACTTGTGATTAATTTTAGGGACTTTTTTAGAGTGGTTTAGAGAAAAGATACTGCTGTTCTAAGCCTCACTCTGAATTTTCACACTGTTTTGATTACCTACAAAGAGAAGATATGAAATATGTTTATACACACACACACACACATACATATAAAACCAAGAAATGTTAGTGTCAATTTCCATTTTATTGAAACTTTCTCAGATTGTGCAATTCTTGAGTAAAACATTATTGAGGCACTAACAACAAGGAACACATGGTTTTCACACATTTAGTAAAAGATAAGTATTAAGAAGGACTAATCGAAACAGTGACACAAAGAAATGGGAATCTAGAGAAATTTAAATACATGATATGGATCATCTCTTTCTTATCAAAAGGACTGTCAGGTTTCAAGGTTAAAGCCATATTTATGTTTTTCATTTTTTTCTTCTCATAATTGGTAAGGTTATATCTATGAATATTATACCACCTCATTTCAAATATTTCAAATAGGTTAAAAGGTAATTTATCATCAGCTTTAAAACGGGATGTTAACAGCTTTATAGTTAAATTAGGCTATGAAAAATGGGTAAAGGTTGTCTAAGGAAAAAAAGCTTTTTATGACAAAGATAATTGAACTCACAGAGAGAAAGGTATAACCTGAAATGATTTAGAAAATTCATCATGAAAGTGTGTCATTATATTAATTTAGAGAGAAAATCACTTTTTTATTTACCCATCTCTAATGAATTCATCTCCATCCGTTCAGACAGGCTAGGGACCAGCAAAATGTTAATGATGAACATGTCAAAAGTTAGAATGTAACCTTGTTGCATTCACATAAGACTCTCAGCAGTTCTGAACAATGTTCTTGACATGCTTGAAATACTGAGAGGATTTTTTTAAAAGCCACTTCATTGAAAGATAAAAGAAAAAATATTTAGGAAAGTTCTTGTTAGTGAAAAAAAAATTTATGAGAAATGTGATGCATATTCATAGAAGAGAATTATTTGGAATATGTAGAAAAGCATAAAAAAGAAAATAAAAATTACCCACAATTCCACTCTCCCAAGGTAACAATTGTTAATCTTTCGGGTTATCTTCTTTCGTTCCTCTGTGAAATTACCTTACTGTTAAACAGTTGAGTTGTGTGCTATTGTATTGAGTCAACATATCATGAAGCCCTCTGCAGATGACTTTGATTGTATTATATTTCATTATATATGCTTCACAATCTGTTCACCTGACCTCTACTGCTCAGTTTTTAGGATGGTTTAAAATTTTTCTTGTAATCCACAAGCTGGTGCATGACCTTTTGTTCACATCTGATGACTCTCTTAGAATGAATTCTGAACTGTGATATACCTCCATCGAAGGGTATGATTTTTTTTCAGCATATGGGAAAGTGAGAAAAATGAAACTAAAATTATCAATAAATTTACCATGGAGAAGACCAACCATTATTAAGATTTGGGTATCTACGTATCCAACTTTTAAAAACAGCTTTATTGATATATAATTAACTTACAATAAACTGCAAGAAGTTTACACTTTGCTAAGTTTTGACACATGTATATACCTGTCAAACTATCACCACAGTTAAGATAAGAAACATATTCATCACCCAAAAGCTTCCTTGTGCCTCTTCATAATCCTGTCCTGTCCCTACTTTTTGTTCTCCCAATCCCCATACCCTGCATAGTGAGGAAACCATTGATCACTTTTCTGTCACTATGCATTTGTTTGATTTCCTAGAATTTCATTTAAAAGCAATCATAGTATGTACTCATTTTTCATCTGGTTTCTTTCAGTCAGAATAATTAATTTGAGACTAATCTGTGCTGTGCGTATCAAGAATTCACTCCTTCTTATTGCTGACTAGCATTTCATTGAATAGATACACTGCAGTCTGCTTATCCATTCACCCATTGATGGCCATTTGGGTTGTGTCCAATTTTGGGCAATTACAAATAAAGTTGCTATGAACATTCATGTGTGAGTCTAATTTCTTAAGGTGGAATTGGATATCATCGGCTTAAGAACTTTCTACTGTGCAATATAAAAGTTTAGTGCTATGAATTTCCCCCTGAGTACTGCTTTAGTGGCATCCCACAAATTATGATATGTTGTGTTTTCATTTTCATTTAGTTCAAAATATGTTCTAATTTACTTTTTTGATATTTACATATTTTTGTTATCAGAGAAGTTGAAGGTTTATAGAAAAACCATGTAGAAAACACAGTGTTTCCATATCCTCCCTCAAACACAAAGTTTTTCCTGTTATTCACACTTTGCAGTAGTGTGGTATCTTTGTTACAGTTGACAAAATAATATTATTATAATTTTATTGTCAACTCTGTGACTTCTTATTTGACTCATGGATTAATTAGAAGTGTGGCTTTAGTTTCTTAAAATTTGGTGATTTTCAAGAGAGCTTTCTATTATTGATTTCTAATTTAAAAATATTGAAGCTTGTTTTGCAGCCCATAATATGATCTATCTTGGTAATTCTTCTATATGCACTTGAAATGAATATGTATTCTGCTGTTGTTGGGTGGAATATTCTAAAAATATCAATTAGGTTAAATTGGTTGACTCTGTTGTTCAAATCTCCTATATTTGTATTGATTTTCTGTCTATTTTAAAAATATATTATTAGATAGATAATACATAAAGACATTTAGACTTGTAATATCTTCTTGAGGAATTAATCCAATTATTTTTATGTAAGTAATTTGTTTATTTCTGGAAATAATCTTTGCTCTGAAATATACTTTGTCTGATATTAGCATAGCCACTCGAACATGATATTGATTAAAGGGAGTTTGGTATTATCTTTTTGTAGCATTTTGATTTTGACATATCTTTGTGTGATGGGTAGGTTCATGTGTCAACTTGGCCAGGTGATGGTGTCCAGATGTCTGGTCAAGAAGCACTAGCCTAACTGTTACTGCAAGGACATTTGTGGCTGGTTAATAAACCAGAAGGCTGGTTTAATAAATCATCACTCAACTGGCTGCAGCTGTGACTGATTACATCAACGAAGGGTGTGTCTTCCACAATGGGTGAATTCAATCAGCTGGATTTAATCCAATCAGTTGAAGACTTTTAAGCAATACAGATAGAGGACCTTCACTTCTTCTTTGGCTAGCCAGCAAAGTGTTTCCTGAGGAGTTCATCAAACACCTTCATTGGAGTTGCCAGTTTGCTGCCTGCCCTATGGAATTTGGACTCGTGTATACCCACAGTTGCATGAGACACTTTTATAAAATCTTATAGTTACAGATATCTCTTGTTGATTCTGTTTCCCTAGAGAACCCTAACTGATACACTGTGCCTCTATTTTTAAAGTGAATTTTCTGTAGGTAGAATATAGTTGGGTCTTACTTTTTTTAATCCATTTTGACAAGCTCTTCCTTTTATGACCATTTACATTTAATGTGAATATTGATATGACCAGGTTTAAACCTATCATCTTGCTATTTGTTTTCTATCTGTCCCTTCTAGTTTTTGTTCCCCATTATATTCTGGATGATTCAGGTGTGATGGAATTCCACCATGGCCAGAAGTGTTAACTGTTTTTTTCATGAAAAAAATAATTTTTCATGAAAAAGTTTCATGATATTCAACCAACATTTCTCTATGAAAACAATTTTAGATGTTTCTATAAAGCCCTTGGATTTTATAAATGTAGGGGTGAATTATATAGAAATCTGTACTTCCTTCTCAATCCTATGAGGCTGCAAAAACTTTGCCTGTTTCCAATTTTGGTGCTGGGTTGAGGGGGAAAAAATAAATCCTAGAAATCTGTGGCCAGAAGTCTATTCTAAATCAGTTTCCAGGTCAAATGCACACTATCTGAATGGTATGGAAAACTCTAAGCCTAGAATTTATTTTATTATGATCCTTGGTTGGTATTCACAAGCAACTAGCAGAAACAAGTACAAATCTTTTCTGGAGGTAAAAGAATTATGGGGGAGTGACATCATCAACATGGTGACATAAACAGCTACTGAAAACTCCTCTCCAGAGATTCAATGAAAAAAATATGATAATTCTGAACTGTTTAAAATTCTGGAGGAGGATATAGACTGGAGAAGGACCCTGCAGAGCCAAATTGAAGAAAGAAATATCAGGTAGGAATATTCTGTCCCAGACCAGCCAATCCTCTCCCCTCCCCCTCACTCAGTCTCCATGTGGGAAAGGCATGGGATCAGCAGATGGGACCCCTTCCACCAGGGACACAGACTTAAATATCTCTCACAGCAGTGAAACATACCCCCACTGTTTGAAGACCCAGGGAACAGGGGATGACATTTCAAGGCCCAGGACAGTGAGGGACAAAGAGACTGAGGAAACATTGAAAGAGACTGTGTTTCCAGTCCCAGGTCTGAAAGCCCTTTCCCCATCCTTGAAGGAAGCAGCAGCCAGTGACTGTTTCCTTGCCTGGGGGATGGCTGGAGTAGTACATCAGCTGAGGGAGTACTTTGGCACAGGTGGAGTCCCATATTGAGCCAGATTTTGGCTGGCAATGTGAGGGTATAGGAATCCTGCAGTCTCAGTTCACCTGTGTAGATACAGCCTGTGCTCAGAGGCAAAGCAGCTTCTGAGGACCGTTAAGTCAAAAACAGGGTCATCTGCTGGACAATCCAGAAGGTGCAAGGGGGTTGAAACACTTAAAAAGATGCTACAGACCCTTTCTTAAGACCACTGGTGTTGTTCTACATGCCCTGTATGGAAACCCAACCCTGTTTTGGCTGAGAAATACAGAAGGTCCCACTGTTAAAGCAGGGCTGTAAAACAAACCCAGGTCTTGCTGGCCAGCAGGAAACAGAGCACCACTGGAAGCCAGCAGATTTGTATTACCACACACAGTGAGCTTGCTGGGGTGCCCAGTGCCTACCTCCCATCCCTGTGGCAGGCCATGGTGGGTGCCTGCTTTTGGAGGGAAGACTGGGGGGCAGAACCAATCTGACAACTGGCCAGTGAAAGAAACAAAGAAAAGATAGAGATCAAAGACAACCAACAAGAAAATCCAAGGCAAAAGAGAGAAAACAACCTCCAGAATAAACTAATCAAGAAAATCAGATGCATAGACAGCAAAAAATCATGAGCCACACCAGGAAACTCGAAGCTATGGCCCAGTCAAAGGAAAAAACTAACACCTCAACTGAGATTCAGGAGTTGAAACAATAACTAAAAAGGTTCAAACAAATTGTCTAAATCAAATCAATGAGTTGAAGGAAAATGTGACAAAAGAGTTGAAGGATAAAACAAATATACTGGGTGACCATAATGAAGAATTCATGAGCTTGAAAAAACAAATGGCAGAACTTATGGGAATGAAAGGCACAATAGAAGAGATGAAAACCACAATGGAGACATATAACAGCAGACTTGGAGAGGCAGTAGAAAGGATTACTGAACTAGAGGACCAGAACATCTGAAATCCTACACACAAAAGAATAGATAGGGAAAAGAATGGAAAAATATGAGCAGGGGCTCAAGGAACTGAATGACAACATGAAGCACATGAAAAAATGCATTATAGGTGTCCCAGAACAAGAAGAGAAGGGAAAGGGGGCAAAAAGAATAATAGTGGAAATAATCAATGAAAATGTCCCAACTCTTATGAAAGACATAAAATTACAGGTCTAAGATGCACAGCATACCCCAAACAGAATTGATCCAAGACCTACTCCAAGACACTTACTAATCCGATTGTCAAATGTCAAAGACAAAGAGAGAATTCTGAAAGCAGCAAGAGAAAAGCAATCCATCACATACAAGGGAAGCTCAATAAGACTAAGTGTGGATTTCTCAGTAGAAACCATGGAGGCAATAAGGCAGTGGTATGATATATTCAAGATACTGAAGGAGAAAAACTGCCAACCAAGAATCCTATATCCAGCAAAACTGTCCTTCAAAAATGAGAGTTTAAAATATTTACAGATAAACAGACACTGAGAGAGTTTGTGAACAGGAGACCTCCTCTACAAGAAATACTAAAGGGAGTGCTAAAGATACATAAGAAAAGACAGGAAAGAGAGGTTTGGATAAGAGTGTAGAAATGAAGATAGAAAGAGGGTAGAGATCGGGTATTTAATACTGAAGGCATACAGAATGTTCAAGAGGACTGATTGTATATATACAGAAATGGCTAGCACAAAACTGTGTGATGGTAACACAATATTGTAAGTACACTGAACAATGACTGTGAGTATGGCTGAAAGAGGAAAGTTGGGACTAGGTATGACACCAGAAGGAAAGATAGAAGATAAAGACTGGGACAGTATAACTTAGTGAAACCTAGAGTGGTTAATGATTGTGATTAAATGTACAAATATGAGAATGTTTTTAGATGAGGGAGAACAAATGAATGTTAACTTTGCAAGGTGTTGAAAATGGGATGGTATTGGGGAAAAATACAATCAATGAAAACTAGAGTCTACAGTTCAGAGTAACATGTAATATGCTTCCATTAATTGTAACAAAGGCAATATACCAAAGCTAAAAATGTTTATAAGAGGGGGATATAAGGGAGGGGTATGGAATTCTTGGCATTGGTGTTGTTGTCTGACCTTTTTATTTTATTTTATTTTATTTTATTTTTAATTTTGTTTTTTCTTCTGTGTTCTTAGTTGTCATTTTTTCTTTCTTTTCCTTTGTTTCTTTTTCTTTTCCCACATCTTCCTCTTTTTGGAAGAAATGGAAATGTTTTCAGATAGTGGTGGTGAATGCACAACTATGTGGTTATAGAGGGAACCATTGTTTACTTAGGAGGGAATGTATGGTGTGTGAATAAAACTGTCTAAAAAATAAACAGAGGGATACAAGTGCTTGAGAGGATGTGGAGAGAGGGATGTATCAATCACCATTTTTAGGGAAGTAGAATGGTGCAGCCCATCTGGATGGCAGTGTGGTGGTTCCACAGGAAGATAACTATGGTGTTGCCATATGGTCCTTTGACTCTGTTATTGGGTATATACTTGGAAGAACTGAAAAGAGGGACACAAATGGACATTTGCACAGTGGAGTTTATGGTGGCAGTATTCACAATTCACAGTGGATGGAGGTGGCCTAAGGGTACATCGACTGATGAACAGAATGGTGAACTTTGGTGTATACATACAATGGAATATTGAGCTGCTACAAGAAAGAATGAAGTTGTGAGGTATGCAACTAGGTGAATGGACACTGAGGATAGTATGTTGCATGAAATGAAATGACAAACATTATAATGCCTCACTAGTATGGACTAACTATGATGTGCAAGCCCTGAGAGTTGAATCTGAGAGCTTGTGTTATCGGGAGAAGGCTTATTGTAAAGTTTTCTAGAGTGTAAGCTGTTACAGCAGTTACATCTATTCCTGAGTTGTAAAGCTATTTCTAAATTCTGAGATGCTGAGCTCTTTGTGTGTGGCCTGGCTGGTCCCTGGAACTTTGGGTATCTGTTGACACCTAAGACTCAGAGCAGGGTTCGGTGGCTGTCATTGTTGCCAATTCCCCATACAGCAAATGTTGGAGAGTCTGAGAGAGAGATCAGACTTCAATTGGAGATATGAGAGAAATGGCCTTGGTTGGGACTGGGGTAGATCAGACTAAAGTGTAAAGGATGATATTGACAGTGTTTTAGAACTTTGGCTTCTGTGTGAGACCAATGAAGAGATGTTCATTGGGTGCAAAATCTATATTGTTTATAACACACTATATGATTTGACTTGCATGGTCAGTTTATTCAAACACCGTAATTGCATGGAACTTTGAATGGGGAGTGAGATCTGGTTGGTTTGTGCAGTTTAGTGTGAAGCCCTGATACATCCCAGAGTAATTTGGGCAGAGAATAAAAATGTATTTGCAAAGACCCCTTGAGGGACTGGGGGAAAATGTGGAAATATTAAACTTCCCCACCTGGGGAATTATTGATATTCCTGGAAGCATTGGGGACTTCCAATTTGGAAGGCTGAGCCCTTGATCATGTGTCTTGCCTTTATGAAGGTTTTTCGCTGCAAGGGAGAGGCTAAGCCTACTTATAATTGTGGCTAAGAGTCACCCTCAGAGAACCTCTTTTGTTGCTCAGATGTGGCTTCTCTCTCTAAGCCAACTCTGAAGGTAAACTTACTGCCCCTCCCCTCTACGTGGGACTCCCAGGCGTATAAATCTCTCTGGCAATGTGGGACATGACTCTCAGGGATGATCCTGGCCCTGGCAACGTGGGATTCAGAAAGTCTTCTTGACCAAAAGAGAGAAGAGAAATGAAACAAAATAACATTTCAGTGGCTGAGAGATTTCAAAAAGAGTTGAGAAGTCATTCTGGAGGTTATTCTTATGTATTATACAGATATCCGTTTTTAATTTTTAATGTACTGGAATAGCTAAAAGGAAATACCTGCAACTGTCTAACTGCAATCCAGTATCCGTGATTCTTGAAGACGATTGTATAACAGTGTAGCATACAAGGGGTGACAGTGGATGGTGAAAACCTTGTGGATCCTGCTCCCTTTATCCAGTGTATGGACAGATGAATAAAAAAATGAGGACAAAAAGTAAATGAATAATAATTGGGAGGGATGGGGGTATGGGATGTTTTTGGTGTTCTTTTTTACTTTAATTTTTATTTGTATTCTTTTTTCATGGTAATTAATGAAAATGTTCAAAAATAGATTGTGGTGATGAATGCACAACTATATGATGGTACTGTGAACAATTGATTGTACACTGTGGATGATTGTATGGTATGTGAATATATCTCAATAAAATTGAATTTAAAAATTATGGGTTCAGATTTGCATGGGGGGGTAGAAGGAAGGAATAAAAGAGAGGAAAGGGAGGCAGGAAAGTAAAAGACAAACAACAGTCACTGTAACTGAGAACCGGCAGAAAATATCGACAGCAGATTCTAACAAAGACATAGGATTTAAATAATCAAGAACTGAATATAAAGTAACTACATTTAATATGTTTAAAGATGCAAAATAAGGTTGGAAAATATGATTCAGTAGCAAGAGACTATGGAAAATGACTAAGCAGATTTGAAAATGAAACAGATACAACTTCTAGAAATAAAAATGTAACAGTTGAATTTAAGAACACAATAATTAGGTTTAACAGTTCATTAGATAGACTTAAGGAATTAATTAGTGATCTGAAACTTAGATCTGAAAAGATTATCCACATGCAGGAGATAATCAAAGAGATGGAAAATATAAAATAGTGAGTGAGATATAGAGGAAAGGGTAAGAATGCATATCATATCTTTAAGTGGAGTTCCGTAAGGAGAGGAGAAAGAGAATGTGGCTGACATAATATATGAAATTGTACTAGCTGATAATTTTCCAGAACTGGTGAAAGACATCAATTCCCAGATTAATGAACACTAATGAATCCCAAGAAGGATGAGTAAAAAGAAATCCATTTCTGGATCTGTAGAATGAAATCATGTAAAATTAAAAGAGAAAGCTTAAAAAATAAGAGCGAAAAGACAGTACTTTCAAGAGAATAACAATTACATTGACAACCAAATTCTGAGCAGCAACAAGGAAAGTCAAAAGTCTATGGAATAATACTTCAATGTGCTGAGAAAGATTGAGACCCCCAAACCCATCAAAGGATCATTCAAGAGTGAGGGCTAAATATGGATATTTCAGACAACAAACAAACAAATAGTATTTGGTACCAATAGAACCACAATGAAGGATATTATAAAGAACTGTTATAAAGAACTACTCTTCAGGCAGAAAGAAAGTGACCACAGAGGGATGAAGGAACATATAATGAGCAAAAGAAAGTGTTAAGTATTTGGGTATAATCATTCAACTGATTCAATAATTATTTATGGGCAATAACTGTATGGTAGGCCTTGTTTTACGTGTTTGGGATACAGCAGTGAACAAAAACAACAATCCGTGCCCTCATGGGAAGGATAAAGCAATAATAAAGTGTATAAAGCAGTGATAAACTGTATAAAGCAGTAATAAACAACTAAATAAATAAACAACTGTATAAAGCAGTAATAATAATTATGCATCCTTTGTGAGCTAAAAAGAGATGACTAATATACTGAGCAGCTACAAACCATAAGTTGAGAGGGGCATCACAAATAAAGTCTTCTATGATCCTTTATATTATAAAGGAGATAAAGGGATAGCTAAAAGTAGATTTTGATACGTTTAAGTTAAGCATGCATGTGAATTTTCTAGGGTATCATGAAAAGAACAGAAATCAAGTATAAAACATCCAAACTCAATCAATGCAAAAGAAGGCAAGGAGGCAGAGAAAATGACAAATAGAAGAGTCAAGCAAAAAGAAAGCACAAAATATCACAGTAGAAATTATTCCAAATGCCAAGAATTATAATGAAAAATGGACTAAAAGTTCCAGTTAGAAGAGATTTTCAGACTGGGTCTAAAAGTTCAAATCTAGCTAAATGTGCTTTTATGTGGCATATCTAAATTAAAGGTACACAGAATGGTATGTAAAATATTTATATATAGCAAGCACAAACAAAATGAAACTGGTTTATTATTAATAACACATGAAATAGACTTTTAAAGACAAAGTATTATATTAGAGATAGAGAGAGTCACCACATAATGGTAAGAGTTTCACTTCACTTAAGATACATACTGAGATGTCAAAATTTTGCACCTAAGAACATAGCTTCAAAACACTTAAGTAAAATCTGATAGAATATGAAGAGAAATATACAAATCAACCACCTTAATGGAAGGTTTTCAATACTCTTGCCAGCTGTTAGATCAATTAGGCAAAAAAATCAGTACAATATGTAAGATCTGAAAAATAAAATGAACATGCTTGATCTAATGTATGCAACAATTTCAGAATACACAACATGTAGTAGTTTCAAACACATATGTAGTAGTAATGGAAATTAATAACATACTGGGCCTTAATGCAAGCCTACAAATTTAAAAGGATTGGTATCATTAAATAAATTTATCCTAATGCACTGTTGCTATTAATGGCTATGTTTTGATTATATGAAAGATTTTATTAAAAAAACATAAAAATCCAAAATCCATAAATAGACTTGGTTTCTTACTGGAAAAAGAATAAATGACCATGCTGCATAATATTTTTAATGGCTTCCTAGTATTACATTGAATGGGCACGGCATGGTTATTCTATTATTTAATATTTGGATAATTTAATTTTTTGCTACTATAACTATTGTGGTGACAACCCTCCTCTAACATCAGTCTTTTTAGGAGTTTTATTGTTTCCTTAAGGATATAGACCCAGAATTTGAATTATTAGAACAAAGTTATGCATGTTCTTAAGATTCCTATTAGGTATTGCCAAACTGTCTTCCAAAAGTATTTTAATAATCTTATTCTGATCAGCAATGTATGAGGGTGTCCATTTACCATATTTTGACAAAACTATCAGGATAAAAGTTGCATCTTGGTTTTATTTTAGTTTTCATTTCTGTAATTATTAATTACTCATGATCTTCAACATGTTTCCATATGTTTCATGGCCATTTATTTATTCTTATTATTTCTTTAATTGCCCTTTTTATAAAAATGAATGTAATTCTTACATTAGAAATTAAAATCCAGCATGCTTGTTGAAGGTATTTTACTTAGTCACTAACCTCTTTATCTTCTGATTTTTGTTGTTGTTAAAAACGTTTTTTCCTTTTTAATGCAGTCGAAATCATCTTTTCTCTTGTGAGATTTCTCCCCTTTGTTTTAAATAAAAAATTCTTGGAAAATACTTTCCCTATATAGAAATTTATTAACCAATAGTTTTTCCATATGTCTTATGGTTTCTTTTTCAGCATAAACTCTCTAAACTATATAACATTTAATAATAAAATATATGTGACCTCTTTTCAATACCATTTGTGGAATGATGATTTCATAATTGGTTAAAGATGCTCTGTAAAAAATTAAATACTAATCTTCTTATATGGTAAATTCAATTAGAGGGCCATCTGCTTCATCCCATTGACAAGTCTGTTCATCTGAAGTTGGTACATATTGCTTTAATTACTATAATTTAAGACATTATTATTTTGTATGGCAAGTCCTCCTGTATTACTTTAAATTTTAAACATATTCTTAGGTATTTGTTTCAGATGAGCTTTAGAATAATTTTGTCAAGTCCAGGAAGAAGACTATAATTGAATTTTATTGAAATTGAATTTGATTGGAATTCCTTTGGGGGAATTTATGTCCTCTTTATGTTTTTAAGTCCTTCTCCTGTTAACAAAAATGTAGATATTTCCAATTATTGAAGTTCTTGCCTATTATTCTGAGTCAAGGTTGTAATTTCCTACATATAAGTCCTCAACTTGCCTAGCTAAATGTGTGTGTGTGTGTGCATGTGTGTGTGTGTGTGTAGAGAGAGAGAGAGAGAGGGAGTGAGAGCAAGACTGAAAGTGAGAAAGACATGGCTCTTTTTACCCCCGTTACATCTTCATAATTGTTTATTGCAATTATATTGCTCCCTTGACTCTCATTTCATGGTTATTTTAAAAATCTGAAATAACTGTATTTCTGAATTTAGATTTCTATTCTTTGCTCCCCATCACTCTCTCATTCTTTTATATATTTTTCTTTTACTGCGCATTCTGGAGCCATTTCTTCATTTACCCTTATAAAATGTGTTCTGCTTTCTCTGTTATTTCCGAGAAATATATATTTAATGCAGCTTTTACATCTCTGGTTGCATTTAGTTTTCTTCAAATTCTTTTTTCATTTGATAAGACTCTTTTGCATCTCTGCCCTTCATCTCTAACATTTATCTCTAGGCCTCCCAATTTTTGAATTAATAGTGATCATATCTTTTTAGTTTATTTTTGAGGACATGGGATGTCTTCTAAAGTTTTCACCTCTTTTTTATGGAAAGATTTTCAGGAATATGTTGTAATGAAAACATATGCTTTCCCTTGTAATGCAGAATAAATTTAATAGGTACCATTTAGAAAATTTCAACAGAAACTCTTTCTCCAATGGGAAGAAACCCATTCAGTCCTGGCATATGCCAAAAATGAGTGGAGTGTCTTTAGCATCCTGCACTGCATACTGGGCTTAACAGTTGGTTTCCAAATTGGAATGGGTGTGCGTTTCCGTGTGTGTGTGTGTGTGTGTGTGTGTGTGTGTGCGTGCGTGTGTGACTATTTTAATGGGAAGCTTGGAAAAATTATACCAGTCCCAATTCATCTGCTACAATGTGACCCTGAGAATTGTATATTTGATAAAATGTTTAATGTTGTTTCCTCTGTCAAACTGAAATGGTGATTGACATGTTGCACAAATGGAAATGTATGTGTCACAGTACAATATTGCAAAGAATATTAATCCTTCCCAAATCCATATCTAAGAAATATTTTGTCACACGGAGAATGGCATTATATGAAAAGTAGCAATATTGAAAACTGAAACCTATAAATAAATAATATTTGTTATTTAACCAATATTCAGCTTACTTGAATGGTTAGTGAGAATAAATTGCCAGAGCCTCTCTTACCAAGCTAGCAAGACATACAAAAGTTTTAAAAAAATTTTACATCATGATTAATATTTAGATGCTCAGCATTATATATTTCACACAATAATATGTATTTAATGATTTTTTTAAGAAAGGAGAGAGAGACAATTCATGTTAACATTTAGTCAACCTCCTTGATGAGGCTACCACTGATGAACCTAGTCCATGGTGAGCTTGAGCTTCCTCTTCTCTGAACTAGTATATTTAATTATGAAACAGCAGTTGACCCATTGACATATGAGGTCTTATTCTTCATTTTACATGTTTGCACACGTTTCTCTCAAAACACAGAATGAAAATTTAAAACACTGAGAATACAAATCATGCACTGAATTCATTTAATGTGCTTCCTCTGATCACTCCCTTCAAAGCCCTAAACAATACAGAGCCTACAGCAGATCAAGCCAGAAGGAGCTGCCAGCTCTCCAAGATCATAGCTCATGGTGGATTTCACGAAGTCTATTATTGACTTTGCATTAAAATTTGCAATTACACAAATAAAATTGGCATACACAGGAGAAAATGTCATACAAGTTGCAATTAAAAACACAGTGGCAATCAAGGTTCTAGTTTTATTCTTTTCTCATACAATGCAAAATGATAAAATCGGCTTCAAAAGGAAAGATTCATATAAATCAATTCATTTATGGTATGCATTTTTAAAACTAAAATGAAGTGCATTAAAGTAGGAATTAAAAGACTTGGATTCAAGGTCCAGCTTTACCATTCAATAGACATTCTAAGTATCAAATTCTTTAGCCTCCTCTTGGCTTTATTTATCAGACCTCGGCATTTAAAATAATATTACTGGTTGCCAACTTGAGTGTAAACACAAACACAAATTTGAGCAGTTAAATCATGTGACTACTTTTCAGTAAGCCAGATGATACAGAATAAATTTGCATTACCTTTTGGCATTATCATCAAAATAAAACCACAAAATGTATATACAGTTTTTTATACATAGGAATGTATGTGCATGTGTGTGTGTCTGTCATCTTTTTTCCCATAGAGATCTCATAGTTCTCTGAGAATATATCCATGAACTAAGTTTAATACAATGATGTAGAGCAATTTTTACTTAAAATGTGAACCACACACTGGAGCCAGTCTGCAAATTATATTGCTCTGCAATGAAATAAGTACAGAAATTGAGAGTAAGTATTTAGTCCACTTTATAGTAATTTGATAATGTTGAGTGAAATAATGATAAAAGATCTGGCTTGTATTTTTGTATGCCTCTGTTTTTTAAAAAATCATTTTCAAAATCATTTTTAAATATCATTTGATTTTTATGGTATTTTACAAAAGTATTGGTTCCCAAGGGACAGGAAGTAAAGCAAAACAAAGGAAAAAACCTGGTCCTTAACCTCAGACAGTTTGAGAAGCACTGGTATATTTTATTGTTATTAATATTATTACAATTTCAAAAGCTAAGTAAAATATGTTTTTCTTTCTCATCCAAGCATCAAGCTTGGACATCAAACTTGCTTTCTTAAGTCTCAAATTGTCTATCACAACTTTTCTCAGAAGAGTCTACTAGAGTAATTTTCATGCCTAGTTATTTTCTTTTCATGATGGATATATTCTAAGCTATAGTTCACAAGCTATCTAAATGAATGAGATCAAAATTTGGCCAATAGCTCCCACCAAATCAAACAGAAGTAAACACATATGCACACATGTAAGCATGTATATTCCTGGGATATTTATTCAAAAAATTCCCAAGTATTACTCATGATCATATAAAGATTTAATATTAAGATATATTAAAAGTCATTAAATTTATTTTTCAATAGTTGAATTATAATTGCTTTAACTTCAAATAATTTTATAAATATCCCCTTGATTTGCTTTAATTCCAAACAGCAATTTAAAAATGGTATGGCAAAAAACTCTAAAAAAATATGAAACTAAGAATATAACTAAAACCACAGAGCAATTCGAACTAGGGAATCCTTTTATCTTTTTCCTAAACCTTTGAATATCACCACCACCATCCCACTTGTAAAATAGTCACTCACCAAACAAGCTTTGATCAATCTTAGCTGAGGACCTTTCTGTTGACCTTTTCTGGTCAACATCACACTTTCAATAGTTAAAACATTTCATAAGCTGAACACCTGCACTTAGTAACATTTTGCAAAGCTGATAAAACTTAGAAGGATTATTTGAAAGAATCTCACACTGACACACTGTCATTTCTAAATGTCAGGGACTTCAAGCTCAGCTCATAATAATGAAGCTCATGCTCAGAGACAACACTACCTTCCGAGTTAAATCTCTTTTTAAGTCTTATAGTTGCAGGGGCAGTGTAGTCTCAACCTTAGTAAAATGACCTCCAAGAGCAGAGGCTCTTTTAAGGTCATGTGTGTATTCCAGTAAGCAGATGGCACAGAAGGGCTTAACAGGTGTCCAGGGATAGCTTTCACTTGTCCTGGTTCTGCGCCCCCAAAAAAACACTTCCTCCAAACATTTGTCTCAAAAACACAGGTGATGTATTAAGGGAAGATTTTCAGACCAAAGTTCGTTCTGTCAATAGTTCCTATCCTGCCTACTTTTCCAATAATCTCTGTATCTTTTAGATACATACAGTCCAATGGAAAAGGAGATAGATACAGTATTTTGGATTAAAGACTCATGAAAAGGACTAGAAAATATTTGCCTTGCTTGAATCCTGGAATGAAGCTATTTATGTATGCTTCTCTAAATTTTAAACTACTATTCAAAAATGATATTTTTCTGAATAAAGTAATCTTTATTGAATTACAACTTAAATTAAAGGTCAGAGTACCTTATGAAATTTATGGATTGCAGATATTTCGAAAGAAAATTAAACTGCTGATTTGGCAGGAGGGAATTTCATCACTGTCTGTGTGTCTATTGGTGTGTTTGTGTATGTGTGTTTGGAGTATCAATCTCCTATAATAAGGAAAGACACAGAGAGAATGTGACATAGGTAACCTTTGTTGGAGGAAGTCTTTTATAATCCAAGCTGAATAATGGAAGCACAAGAAGCCTGTAGAGGTGGTTTATTTTCAGGTTGGCTGGTTCAGAACCAGGAATGAGGAGGGTATGATGGGGAATAGGAGCTCTGTGTTGGTGGAAGTAGCATCAAGTTCAAGGAGTGGCTGATGGGACAGCTGGTTATGTGGCTCTGCCATCAGGCATCTGGCTTAGAGGGAGGCCATGGCCTACTACTGTTCAGAATGGCCCTAGACAGGTGAAATCACTGCCCTCCCCACTACGTGGGATCAGACACCCAGGGTAATGAATCTCCCTGGCAACGTGGAATATGACTCCCGGGGAGGAATGTAGACCCGGCATCGTGGGATGGAGAACATCTTCTTGACCAAAAGGGGGATGTGAAAGGAAATGAAATAAGCTTCAGTGGCAGAGAGATTCCAAAAGGAGCTGAGAGGTCACTCTGGTGGGCACTCTTACGCACAATTTAGACAACCCTTTTTAGGTTCTAGTGAATTGGAGTAGTTAGCAGTGAATGCCTGAAACTATCAAACTACAACCCAGAACCCATGAATCTTGAAGACGATTGTATAAAAATGTAGCTTATGAGGAGTGACAATGTGATTGGGAAAGCCATATGGACCACATCCCCTTTGTCTAGTGTATGGATGGATGAGTAGAAAAATGGGGGCAAAAAAAAAAAAAAAAAAAAGGCACCCAGTGTTCTTTTTTTACCTTAATTTTTCTTTTTCACTTTAATTTGTATTCTTATTACTTTTGTGTATGTGGTAATGAAAATGTTCAAAAATTAATTTTGGTGATGAATGCACAACTATGTAATGGTACTGTGAACAAGTGAATGTATGCTTTGTATGACTGCATGGTATGTGAATATATCTCAATTAAAAAAAAAAAGAATGGCCCTACAGTGGAGTGGTAGATTGAGCCAGGAGTCACAAACTACTGTCCAATTCAAGGCCAATGTTTATGGAAGCTCTTATTACTTCAAGTTGCTTCAGTGCTTTCAGTAAAGGTCCATTGAGTACCTACACAACGCACATCACTCTTCCTTGGTGCTGTGAGGACATTGGCTAGAACAGAGAACATGGCTTTCAAAACCCATATGACCCAATAATGAAGCCGAGATGTACAAAAGCTCCAGGCAAACATCTCTGATAGGAAATGTACCCATTGTGCACTTAGAGCTCCTTTCTAGAGGATCATTATTTTAAGAACTATTCCATGTGTGGCATCGTATTTCCTTATAAAGTAGACTTCTTACACATATCCTGTATGCCCCAGACAATACTGCTTTTTAAAGAACATATATTTCCCCCACAAACTAGCTTACATAGCCCTGTCTAATAGATCTTTCTGTGATGATGGGAATACTCTGCATCTGCACTGTGCAATCAGCAACCCCTAGACACATGTGACTATTAAGCACCTGAAATATGCCTAGTGTGGCTGAGGAATTAAATCTGTAATATTATTTAATTTTATTTATTTCAGATTTAAATTTAAGTAGCCACGTTTTCCAAATGTAATATTATGCCCCCAATCTAATTTTGAAATTGGAAAGTTGAACTACTTGGAACACAATGCTTTGCATGTAGTATGTTTCCAATATATTTTTGCTTAGTAAATGGCCTAATTGGTTTTGCTAATCATAATATGGTCATTCTAACGAATTCATGAAACCTAGCAAAACTTACTAACACACAATAGCAATAATTTTTTTATATTTAAAGGAAATACGATCCTGAAATAAATTTTATAGAGGAAATTACACAAGAGGTATGGATCAAATATGATTCCAGGAAAGTGCTTAAGGAGATTCAATTCAGGAATATTATAATGAAACAGCTGGTTTTATATTTTATAAAACATCCATAAAATTAAAGAAATGAGCAGCCCTGTTTTATTAGTTTTGGCTTTTAACTTTTCAAATGAATAATTCACTTTGAAATTAAGCAGCTAAAATATATGGTTATCTATATCAGAAAGAATAGTTTTAATATTATAAAAGTAAGTTTTTATTGTGAAAATAAACACCCTTTCTCTGGACATTCAAACTTTTTCTTATTTCTTGCAATAACTAACAAAAGCAAATATATAAACAAGAACCCCAAAAACCTCTCTTTAAATATTTCTGAAAACAAATATAAAGAATCTATAGAAAAATGGAAATGAAAGTCTGGAGGCTTATACCAATTTTATCAAACAAGCTGCTCTGCGGCCTTATAAAGTGAAATCTCTTTTTAATCCTTCTGTATTTAATTAAGAAGTAAATAACCATGTTCTAAAGAAGTATGCCTCTTCCAGTCAACTTAGCTTTCTTCAAAGGCGATGCCATGCAGCATGCCAGTAATTCTCCATTTGATCAATCAGGTTGTGAAACTTCCTTTTACGAGGAACATTATATTGTCATTCTTAGTGCAGTTAAATTAGATTTTATGGTTTAAAATTGCCCTATTAACTTGGTGCTTCCTGCGTTTTCATTAACTCAAAACATATTTGATATCATGATAAGCTCCCCTGAAATGCAACTTCCCTTCTGGAATAAGTCATCCTATTATAACAGATGCTTACTGCAGAACTTGGTTTTGAACATTACACTGCCTTAATGTGCTTCTTTATGAATTGATGTTTTGGATGAGGCTATACAACGCTAGCATTTATAACCATATGCTGTGTTTTAGGCCAAGTCATTTCCCCTCTCCCCTCTTGTAAAACTGTAAGGCAAACAATTTTTGAATTCTAAATTATACTTCCTTTCAGGAAGAACCTCTGCCAAGTACCTGGATATGGCCAAAGTTTCCCTGCTTCCACTATAGGGCAGTGGTTCTAAACTCTGGAGATCCCTCAGCATCACCAAGAGGAACTTAAATACGCCATAGATGCCCTAGCTCATGGCGGACCAACTACATCAGCACCTCTAGTACAGGGGTTCAGGCTCGAGAAAATTTAAAAGCTAGGCAGGTGATTACAAAATGCAACCGAGGTTGAGCACCTTTGCCTTGGCACAGCAGTTTTCCTATTTTAGCAGAGGGCTTGTTCAAACTGATTTAAACGCTCTTATTTGGCAAGTCTGAGGTGGGGCCCTGAGAATTTGCAACTCTCGCGAGTTCTGGTGTGGTGCTGATGCTGTTTCCGAGGACCGCACTTTCAGAACTCTTGCCCTAGGGCCCCTGAGATTGAGTCAGTCCCTTTCAATTCTTTCTGAGTAGGATACAAACTGTCTAATAAAATCCTTGTGATGGAATATGACGCCACCCTCTTTCTCTGGCATTGGTGTATCCAATAGCAGGGTGAGGAGGCCTGAGGGAATGGGTGTCACTCAGATTGATTCTTTGGGCCCCTCGGTGGCTCCTTAAGCAGTTAATACATTCAGAGTTTGGTTTAACTAGGGTACTCTAATTTCTGGGGCTCTCAGAAGAGCTCTGCCAAGTCAGCATAGTACGAGGGCTCTCAGCCACATTGGAAAAGGCCAATTTGATTCTCCCTTCCTTGAAGGAGGAACTTGCCCAGGTGGGAGTCCTCATTTCTTTATTCAACAAATTGGGCTCCTATTATGTGCTAAGACAAATAGGGCAGAGCAGAAGAGAGGAAAGATCCTTGATTTTATGGGATGTACATTACAAAGTAGAGGAACAATAAACAACCAAGCAAATAAATAAGTAATTTTTAGTCAGTGATGAATGCTCCGGAGAATTCAAGGCAGGTAACAATGTGGAGAGTGATGGGGTGGAGGTGGTGCTGCAGCTACCTGGGAAAAGGTGGTAGGGACAGCCTCACTGTCTCCATTCACAGACAGGTGACTATCTGGCATCAGAGCTTTATGGGCAGAGGGAACAGCAAGTGCAAAGGTCCTGAGGCTGAGCTATGCTGGTTTTTTACTTGGATCAGGAAGAAAGACTATGCGACCAGAGCAAGCAGGAAATTGGTGGGCACTGAGAGGCCACAGATCCTGTGGAGATTTGTAGGCCCTTGTTAGGGGTTTGGATTCATTCTGTGGGTAAATAGAAGCCAGAAAAGTGTTTTATCTGAGGGATGATACAATCCTTTTATAAAAATAGTGATCGTTCAGGTGCCGTGTTGATCAGAGAAGGGGCACTAGAGTAGAATAAGAAAGAGAGGAGACCAAGGAGGAGCAAATTCAGCTGCACTTTGGGTGAGAGAAGATGGAGGCTTGGCCTAGGAGAGCAGCAGCAGAGATGGTGAGGTAAGGTAGAGCTCACAGGACAAGATGTTAGATTGGTTGTGGGGTGTGAGGGATAGAGACAAATTGAGGATGGACTCTTAGATGTTTGATTTGAACAACAGTTGGGTGTGTTGCAAACATTAGTGGAGAAGGGGTAAAATGGAGGGGAAGTCTTTTGGGGAGCTGAACAAGAAACCATGAATTTTGCTTTGAAAGTTATGATTGAGTTGCTTGCCAGATTTTCAGTGGCATTTTCTAGTAGGCATTTGGATATATGAGCCCTTTTCTGGTAGAGCCTGTTAAGAAATACAAATTTGGGAGTCATAGGCACATAGGTAGTATGAGACTCAATGATCCCACCTGGGGAGCACTCAGGTAGATTTATTATGAACCTTTTACCTGCAAAGGAGGTACGATGGAAAGTTCTGTTGATTTCCAAAGCCCTGGTACAAAACTGATTATAGGAAAACAGCAGATCCAAGGGTAAAGGAATATATATATATAATTTGTAGCAAACCCTTCAGATCATTCACACAGGGTTAACTGAAAGACAGAAAACACATTTTTGTCAGTGGTTCATAAGAGATCTCTCTAGATGCTTAGAAACTATTTCCTGAAAGTTTTGCTTCTTAGTCTACTTCTAGACCTAGCTTTTAGGCAAGCACCAGGACTTTCTCCCCCAGGGCCCTGTTTTATCTCTTTAAATTTTTCTTTGGGAGGGAAATTTTAGAGCTCTCTCTTTTCCAGGGAGTTCTCCTCTGGGCAAAGGCAGATATTTTTAAACTTGTCCCTGTTTTCCTTCCAAAGCTTTTTAACAACCCAGTTGAGGACATCAGTCAACCTTTTTCTTAAATATGAGAAAGTTATGAGCAGTTAATAGGTATAAATGTTAGAAGAGTTGCTCCAGAAACTAGTAGAGTTATTTGAGTATTTAAGAGTTTATATGGTTGAAATTTAAGACCATTTAAATGATACAAACTGGGGGTATTGGATCAAATAACCTCATTTTTTATACTTTCTATGAGGATATATATATATACATATATATATATATATATATATATATATAGAGAGAGAGAGAGAGAGAGAGACCATGTATAGGATATCTATAAAATATTACATATTTCAATTAAAATCTCCTTCTGTAGATATAACATTACAGTGCAAATCTATTTAAGAAGATCTTATATTACCTGCATGGTGATATACTTTAAAATACTTCACTGTGAGCTTTGTACCTATAAATGAAACTTTGATTCATTTCCTAAGGATGCTTAGCATTTGAAGTTCCTTAATCAAGACTCCAAACTCCAGAAATGGTTATGTAAGAATTTCAAGGATGATTATCAAAATTTACACCAGAGGATTCATTAATTCACAAAAGGGATGTTTGAAATAATTATTCATTGGTGAAATGTGTGGTGTTCAAGATAGATTTTACAGGTTTTACCATGAATGAAGCATAAGAACTCAGCAGGGCCAGGAGTCTAATACTTTCGAATATGTGCACTAAGTCCAGGTCTAAAGCTCCTTTTAGTCTTTGTCCCTCTATTCTATTTCATGGAGGACTCTGTCACCTGATCAGACTAGAAGGCTAGCTCATCTTCCTCATAAAGAATCTCTCATGCAAGGGGACTTGTTGAAGTTTCTATGGATTGAGAGCAGACACTTAAAGGTTTAAGTTCGATGACTGTTTTTGTGCCATTTTCCACTAAATGTTGGTACAATTGGCCGAATTTGGTCTAAGACTCGCTTGAATTATAGCATACCATCTGGTAGCAAGGTTGTGCGGAAAGGGTTGCTATGGATCATCCATCTATCCCTAACTGTAGAGTTTTACCAAAATTTTCTCCAAGAACCTGACAGTTGCTGGATGGTCAAATTGACCTAGCTTAGTTTTTAAACAGAAGCTTAAAACATTTAAAGCATCTACTTGGAGAAATAACGGACTGACTTGAATATGTTTCTAAATTATCGTTTAGAAGCCTTTAAAGTTTTGATGATTTCCTTATACTCATCCTTTCAAAAATAATGCTCTAATATTTTATTTTCAAATACAGTTTGGAATTTCATTCATAAATTGTATGAGTTTACTCCAGTTCCACAGAAAAGGAAGATGAGTGCAAAAAATCATGACCTGATATATCATTCATAATACACAGATGTAGTACACTAAAAATAGTTGTCCCTTGAGTTAAACTTTTAGTTAGACTCATAAAAACAGATTATTAGTCCTTATTACCTCTTTTCTTCAATCATTAAATACATGGGCAAAGACAAACATTAGCCCTATGCTTCCCTACTGCTAGCTAATCCACGGATTGGCAAGGGTAATTTCAACAGGACACAGCAGGTTCTCTTGGAGCAATAGCTTCACATTATATGCATTTTAATGAGGACAGGATCTCATGCTATGGAAGAATATGTAAGTGTTCCAGTGCAGTCTCCAACTCCATGCTTTCCCCCATGCTTTTTAATGAAGTATTTTGTTGAAATATTGAGACTGTATTTTAATTCCAACATTACATTCATTCATTCACTCACTAAACATGTACTGAGTGCCTCCTGAGAGTCAGAATCAATGGATCATTCTTTTGATGATGACTATTCTAATTGTAAGTTTATAAGTGTAATCATGACCCTGTTTGTGAATAAAAATTTATTAGCAAAATATTAAGTCTTTTGTTAGCTTAGTGCAATAGCAATTGTTAATTGTTATTGTATTATAAGGATCCCTACAATTGACCTTATGTTAATAGATTAATCAGGGGAGTAGGTGAAAGGACGGAATAAATTAATTTTAAAAAAATAATCACCAAGAATGAGTTATTTGAAAATAAATCGAGTTAAAGAAAGAAACCTTCTCAACCTATTATGGCTTTGTGTATTCTGGCTTAAACTAATATTGATAAATAAAATGCAATATAATGAAGATCAGTAAATGGAATGGATTGGGCAAGCTTATCAGATGCTGTATAAGAGAAAAGCAACTTCTTCCACTCTTCTCTGAGTCACTGCCTCTGAATGGGCAATGGTGTCAATTTCTCAGTGAAGGAGGAGATTTATACGTGTGTGAGTACATACACATGCCTTCATGTCTGTGAATATATGTGGAATGAAACACTGTGAATACATGTGAAATGCGCATTCTAAAATTTTGAGTTCTAGGTCTTTTGCTGTTTCTTCACATGATATTATATTTGAGGAAACCACATTGGCTTTTTATTATTTCTACTCACTTATATTTCCCAATATCCATGAGAAATGGAGAAGGTTGATCATGCGTAAAATTATAGAGTATAGAAACTCCGACCAGGAATTGCTTAGAGATCATCCAGCTCAATCTCTAATTTTTTTCACCTAAAGATTAAATGACATGTCCAAATTGACACAGTTAGTTGGTAGTAGAGGTAGGAAAGGAACCTGAACTCTATAGATTAACCCCCATCTGTATCACAAACAGAACAGCTTTCTGCATGGCTCCCACCCTCTAGGTGCTCCTTTGTGCCCATATTTCACCTTCCAATGTTTTCCCTTTTCCCCTCTCAAAACACCTTTTCATATCCTTAGACGTTATACCTATGTCGGAATGAGTTTAAAGTGCTAATCTTGTTTGGAGTCTTTCTATCTTAACATAGATCTAAATTCAAACTAAACGAATAAAACACTAAATACAGAAATTCAGGCATCAGTGAGATGGGTAAGTGGAGCTAGAATGAAGGAATTTGATATCACAGCAAATGATCATCAGTTCCCTCATCTTATTTGCAAGGCAGTTCATGCATGGATTATATAATTCCAGACCTGGTAAAGATTTTACCAAAATTAAATTCTACTGGTAAGAAATGTGGTGCTAATGAGTAGAAAGGCCTGAGAATAATGAGTCTTTTTTATGAGAGGGAGTTCATGAAGTGTGAGGTGACCCTCCAGGAACCTGTATAGTTTCACCAGATGAAAATTTTTGTGAATCAATGCTTCAAGAAAATAATTGTTCGATACCTGCCGTGCATTTTGACACATCAATACATTGTACATTCAACACATCTATATAGAACACCAACTATATGCCTGGTTCTGACCTAGGATCTCAGATGTAGTACTGAGAGAGTTATATCTTGGGACCTAAAAAGAGGGTGGAAAGGTGGAGATATGTACAATAAAGCACCAAACAAGCAAATAATTTCAGATGGAGCTAACTGCTATGAAATAAATAGCATAGGGAGACATGATAGAGATTGACTTGGGGCTACTTTGGGCAAGAGAGTCAGGAAGGCCTCTTTGGAAAGGCACATCTGAGCACAGACCTGAGTGATGAGAAGGGAGAAACCATGAGGCAGAGAAAGATCATTTGGGTACAGAAGAAACAGCAAAAGCCAAAGCTCCATGGTGGGAATGACCTTGGCACATAACCAGAAGGAGAAATGGTAGATGAGATCAGAGAAGCACGCAGGGGCTAGAAGACAATGATAAGGAGTTTGGACTTGATTTTAGGCTCAATTGGAAGTCATTAACAGTTTTAAGCAGGGAAGTGATTCAATCTGATTAACTTTAAGAGGTGGCTTTGGCTGCTGCGTGGAGAATGGGTTATAGAGAAACTGGTGAGGAAGTCTGGAATAAGATGGTAGCAAAAGAGTCATGGACTGATTCCAGGCCTCTTTTGAGATAGAACCAATAGGACTTGATGGATTAGATGCTGGAGTTGAGAGAAAAGGTGGAACCAAGGATGGCACAAAGATTGTTGGCTTTAACAATATTCAATGTCTAAAGTTTTCTTTGATTTTATTAGATACATATAATGTGCATACATAAGTTAAAAAGATAAATAACATTGTACAAAACAAGCAGTGTAACCATGGCTAAAAAGACATATAATTATATAACATTTTTAGTCACTTTGTTTTACCAGAGACCTAAAAATATACATATATTTTAAAATTTAGTTATAGGTGAGATGAGTGATTAAGCTATAAGGAGTCAAGAAAATTTGTAGAAAGGACAATGGCAATAAGCACATATTTTTAGTTTGTAATAAGAATCATGAATTTTAGAGACTTAGGCCTTAAATAACGGGAATTTAAAAAATACCAGAAGAAATAAACCCACATGAAAACAGGGAAAAGGATGAAATATTTTCTGAACACAACTAAGCATATTGCTGTAATTCATGGTGAATCCTAGTGATAACGTTTCCAAAGAAATCATATAAAATCACAAAAACTTTAAAGAGCAACTTTAATCCCTTTAAAGAAACAAAAAAGCACCAAGTATATTGTGGTGATAAAATATTGATGCTAATTTTATACTGTTTTACCCTCATAAGCTACTTGCCTGATAGAAAAATATCAGACAAAGGAAAATTTATCAAGATTATTAGACTTACTAATGTTAATTCAAGGACTAACAGATGCAATCATTCTGCCCAAAGTCACTAAAACTATGTCTTTTTATGATCAGAAAACTCTGTGTAATATTATTTTGGTCTTAAATACTGACTTTGATCTGAGAGGCAAAACTGCTTAAGAGTGTGTTTTCTTTTACATTCTTATTATGAACTAGACAACCAACTCCCAATCACCAAGAACACCTTGAGGTTTTTTTTTTTTTTTTATCTCATGAAGAAAAATAGAAAATAAATAAAAGGGGATTTGTTTTTTCAATACTATGTGAAAGCCTAGACAAATTAGTAGAGTCACTTATCTGATGTCAAATGCAAAAACTCTATTACTCCAGACAAAAATGTTGTTTAAGTTTCTTGAAAAAAGTTGCTTTACCTCAAACTATTGCCAAAAAGATACCAAACAAGTTTAATGTTTAAAAACTTACTGATCACTTAGAATGGGATTACCCTTTTCTATTTCCCAGCATACCTTGGAATAAAAGTGGCAGTCAAAAAGTAGAATAAAGTCGGCTAAAATGAAGTCAAGTATAATAAACACACATATCATATATAGATTTTTTTTTTGCTAGAAGAGTTCAGGGTTCATAACTGGGCTTTTCCCCATTGCCTAAGGGCAAGAATTCCCTTGGTTCACTTTTAGAGTAGATGTCATTTTGGGGACATCTGCTTAGTGATGCAAAATCATGAAATTTTATTTCATCAATTTCAAATAAGCTTTAATAAACAGGAGACTTTAAGGTAGAGTAAACCTCATGTGAATATAATTCCTTCAAAACAAACACACATATACTAAATATAATTTCTGAAAAACAGCAGGGCAAGATGGTGGCATAGGGAGGTATGGAATTCAGTTAGTACCCTAGAGCAATGAGTAAATATGCAAGAACAACTAGTAAGTAGTCTGGAACAACTGTTGGGGGACCTCTGTGATGGATACACATCGTATACCAGTCTGAAATGGGTGGAACAGCTGAGATTGCAGCATGGAACTGTAAGTAAAACTCCCCAGGCTTCAGAGCTGGCACCCCTCCCCCACAGGCTGAGTTGGAACACTTCCTTGTAGAATAAAGAGGCAGTCTACTAGAAGCAAGGGAAAATAACTCAACCAAGTTCCAATTGCAGTTTGAGTTAACAAATCTGGACTACTGCATACAAGCTATGAGCACAGGAAAAACCCAGAGCAAGCAGGAAAGGGAACTTGAGGTCTCTCCTGGCAAAGAGGAGGTGGGACTGAAGGAAAAAAAAATAAAAACAGATGCTTTTGGAGAGAGCTGAGCTGAGAATACTGGAAAACAGCTGTGTCTCAAGAAAAGGGGCACACAGAAACAGGTACCAACTCCAGTCAACCAGAGAAACTGTGGGAATGAGGACTGGCTCTCATTCTAAGTAGCTCATTAGAGAAAGCCTCAGGCATTTTCAATTATCAGTGCAGACCCAGGCAAGAGTGGAGTTAAGAAAGTCAGAGAGACAAAAGAAGAAATCAAGTGCAGGAGATAATTCCCTAAAAGGCATATCTTTCCTAAGAAAAGGGGGTGGGTGGGGCCCAGCTCAAGTGGCTGCCCTCCCTCAGAGAATTCAGACCCCAGAGCCTGAGGAAAAAGAAAAAAAAAAACCAGAAACAACTTAAGCTTGGCTTCTGACACCATCAGCCCCTGGCTGGGACAGGGTCTGCTAAGAATTAAAGGCACCACACCTCTTTACACCAGTGGGGAACTGTGTGCTGCAAGCGCCACATGCTGGGCAGGATAGGAAAATCACAGAGTCTAGAGGACTCAGGAAAGTCTGACAACCTTCTGAGTCTCATCCTCAGGGAAACTTGATACTGATTATACTCTCCTCCTGAGACCTGGGCCTGTCTTGTCTGGGAAAATCTGATTGGGGCAATCAAGGAAACCAGATGCCTAGATAACAAAAAATTATGAGTCATGCTAGAAAAAATGAAGACATGGCCCAGTGAAAGGAAGAAACTTACACTTCAAATGAGATACAGTAGTTGAAACAACTAAAGATGTTCAAACAAATCTTCTAAATCAAATCAATGAGCTGAAGGAAAATGTTGCAAAAGAGATGAAGGATATAAAGAAGACACTGGGTGACCACAAAGATGAATTTGTAAACTTTAAAAAACAAATGGCAGAACTTATGGGAATGAAAGGCACAACAGAAGAGATGAAAAACACAATGGAGACATATAACAGCAGATTTGAAGAGAGAGAAGGATGAATTCATGAACTGGAGGATAGGGCATCTGAAATCCTACACACAAAAGAACAGATAGGGAAAAGAATGGAAAAATATGAGCAGCCTCTCAGGGAACTGAATGACAACATGAAGCACATGAATAAACATGTCATGGGTGTCCCAAAAAGAGAAGAGAAGGGAAAAGGAGCAGAAAAAATAATAGAGGAAATAATCACTGGAAATTTCCCATCTCTTATGAAAGACATAAAATTTCAGATCCAATAAGTGCAGCATGCACCAAACAGAATAGATCTGGATAGACTTACTCCAAGACACTTAATAATCACATTGTCAAATGTCAAAGACAAAGAGAGAATTCTGAAAGCAGCAAGAGAAAAGCAATCCATCACATACAAAGGAAGCTTGGTAAGACCATGTGAGGATTTCTCAATAGAAACCATGGAGGCAAGAAGGCAGTGGTATGATATATTTAAGATACTGAAAGAGAAAAATTGCCAACCAAGAATGCTATATCTGGCAAAACTGTCCTTCAAAAATGAGGGAGAGTTTAAAATATTTTCAGACAAACAGACACTGAGAGAGTTTGTGAACAAGATACCTGCTCTATAAGAAATACTAAAGGGGGCACTACAGGCAGATAGGAAAAGACAGGAGAGAGAGGTTTGGAGAAGAGCATAGAAATGAAGACTATCAGTAAGGGTAAAAAGAGAGAGAGAGAGAAAATAAAAATAAAATAAGATATGACATATATATTCCAAAAGACAAAATGGTAGACAGTAGACATTACATTGAAATTAGCCAGAAACAAAAGGACAAATACTGTATGGTCTCACTAATATGAATTATCATTAGCGAGTGAACCTTGAAAGTTGAAGTTGAGAACACAGGTTATCAGGAGATAGAAAGAGTGAAGAGATCAGGCATCTGATGCTGAAGGAGTACAGAATGTTCAACAGGATTGATTGTATAGATCCAGAAATAGATAGCACAATACTGTGTGATGGTAGTACAATATTGTTACTGTGAACAAAGATGACTGTGAGTATGGGTGAAAGAGGAAGGCTAGGGGCATGTATGATACCAGAAGGAAAGATAGAAGATAAAAACTGGGATTGTATAATTTAGTGATGCCTAGAGTGGTCAATGATGGTGACTAAGTGTACTAATATAAGAATGTTTTTATGGGAGGGAGAACAAATGAGTGTCAACATTGCGAGGTGTTAAAAATTGGATGGAAGAGTGGAAAATACAATCAATGCAAACTAGAGTCAATAGTTAACAGTAACATTGTGACACGTTTCCATTAATTGTAACAAAGGCAATATACCAAAGCTAAATGTCTGTAAGAGGGGGATATAAGGGAGCGATATGGAATTCTTGGTGTTGCTGTTGTATGACTTTTTCATTTTATTTTTTTCCTTCTATCTTTTTTTTCTTCATTTTCTTCCTCCTCTTCCTCTTTCATCGTGGAAGAAATGGAAACGTCCTCATATAGATTGTGGTGGTAAATGCATAACTATGTGATTATACCAGAATCATTGATTGTTTACTTAGGATGGATTGTATAGTGTGTGAATAAAACTGTTTAAAAAATAAACAGATGGATACAAGTGCTGGAGAAAATGTGGAGAAAGGGATGTACCTATTCACTGTTGGTAGGGAAGTAGAATGTTGCAGCCCATCTGGAGGGCAGTGTGATGGTTCCACAGGAAGCTAAGTGTAGGGTTCCCATATGGTCCTGCAACCCTGTTATTGGGTGTATACTTGGAGGAACTGAGAGTGGGGACATGAGTAGATATTTGCACAGTGGTGTTTGTGATGGTAGTATTCACAATTTGCAATGGATGGAGGTGGCCTAAGGGTACATCAACTGATGAACCAAATGGTGAACTGTGGTGTATACATACAATGGAATATTGAGCAGCAGTAAGAAGGAATGAAGTTGTGAGGTATGCAACCAGGTAAACAGACCTTGAGGACAGTAGGTTGAATGAAATAAGCCAGAATGAAAAGACAAACATCATGCCTCACTTATATGGACTAACAATAATGTGCAAACTCTGAGAAATGAATCTAGGAGCATGGGCTGTCATGGGAAGGCTTATGTAAAGGTTCCTAGATTGTAAGCTCTCACAGCAGTTAAATCTATTCATGAGTTGTAACAGTTATTTCTAAACTCTGAGATGCTAAGCTGTTTGTTTGTGACTTGGTTGGTCCTGGAGCTTCAGGTGTCTGTGTGGTACCTAGGACTCAGAGCCAGAGTTCAGCAGCTGTGAGTGTCAGCATTGCCCCAGGCAGCAACTGCTAAAGAGGCTGAAAAGGAGATCAGACTTTGATTGGAGACATGAACGAAATGGACCTGGTTGAGATTTGGGTAGATGAGACTAAATGGTAGAGGATGATATTAACTGTGTTTTAAAACTTCAGCTTCTGTGTGGAATCAAAGGAAGAGATGTTTATTTGGTGCAAAATCTATATTTTCTGTAGCACACTATATAATTTAATTTGTCACGGTCAGTTTACTCAAACATCATAATTACATGGAACCTTGAATAAGAAGTGAGATCTGGTTGGTTTTTACAGTTTAGCGTGAAGCCCTGATATACCCCAGAGTAATTTGGGCAGAGAATAAAAAGTATTTGCAAAGCCCCCTTGAGGGCCTGGGGGAAAATGTGGAAATATTAAACTTCCCCAGCTGGAGAATTTCTGATATTCTCACAAGCATTGGGGACTACCAGTTTAGTAGGCTGAGCCCTTGATTTTGGGGCTGCCCTTATGAAGCTTGGTACTGCAAAGGAGAGGCCAAGCCTACTCATAATTGTGCCTGAGAGTCACCCCAAAAGAACCTCTTTTGTTGCTCAGATGTGGCCTCTCTCTCAAGTCAACTCAGCAGGTAAACTCACTGCCCTCCCCGCTATGTGGGACATGACTCCCAGGGGTGTAAATCTCCCTGGCCATATGGGATGTTACTCCCAGGGATGAGCCTGGACCCAGCTTCATAGGGTTGAGAAAGCCTTCTGGACCAAAAGGGGGAAGAGAAATGAAACAAAATAAAGTTTCAGTGGCTGAGGGATTTCAAATGGAGTTGAGAGGCCATTCTAGAGGTAACTCTTATGCATTATATAGATATTCCTTTTCAGTTTTTAGTTTACTAGAATAGCTAGAAGGAAATATCTGAAACTCTTGAACTGCAATCCAGTATCCTTGATTCTTGAAGATGATTGTATAACTATATAGCTTATATGGTGTGACCATGTGATTGTGAAAACCTGATGACTCACATTCCCTTTACCCAGTGTATGAACAAATGAGTAGAAAAATGAGGACAAAAAGTAAATGAATAATAGGGGGAAGGAGGGGTATGGAATGTTTTGGGTGTCCTTTTTTCTTTCATTTTTATTCTTATTTTTATTTTTCAGAGTTATGAAAATTGTTCAAAAATTGATTGTGGTGATGAATGCACAACTATATGATGATACTGTGAACAACTGTACACTTTGGATGATTGTATGGTATGTATTATTTTACACTTTGGATGATTGTATGGTATGTAAATAAATTTCAATAAAACTGCATTGAAACACACACACACACACACCCAAAAATACAATTTCTATTTTCTATTCAAGAATAAAAGAAGACATCAATGTCAATTAAAACTCATGTGAATAGAATTCCTTACAAAATAAACAAAGCATAACTCCATATTCCAAATTCAATGCTTTAGGCATATGCATATATATTAAGACAAATGATACACCAGTAAAAAGCTACAATAAACATATTCTAAGTTGATTGATTACAAAATGATATTATCTAAATGAGTTTTTTTGCTCTCTTCACCATAAACATAGTTAATTATGACCAATTACTTAATGAAAATTGAAAGACTAGGCTATTATTTTAAATTTATTTAAGGATACAAAACTTTTATATACTATGAATGTATCAGTGATTTCTGGTAAAGATTTTAACTTGACCATTAAAAAATTGATGTCTATGAAAACTACAAGCATTTCCATTCTGAATTGAGAGATCAAATTAGAGTGAGGGTAAGGTTGTTTCATGACGAAATGGATTCTTGCTTTATTTTGAATACGCTCTGTCTATTCTCGTAGCATTTATCATCTTCTGACATATTATATGTGGTTTTATTTTATTATGCATACTCCTTATTGTCTGTCTTCTCTCACTAGAATATCATCTCCACAGGAACAGGAAACCAGGTCCATTTTGTTCACCGATACAGCCTGAAAGAGTGCCTGGCCCTTGGAAAATATTATGGAATAAACAATGTTCTTCAGTTCTGAGTAAATTCAAACACCAGTGCCTCACCAAATAATCTGTATGTGCACATGCAAACACACATATGGAAATAAAATCCTATTTACTTCCATTGCCTTTATTTATCTGTTGGTAATCAGTCAGTGCATGACAATAGACTTATTGAACCATCAAAGAACCAGGAATATTAGGCAAGCATTAAGTATCTGTTTTAAATAAGGGAATCACCGGAACTCATCAGTGCTTTGACAATAGTGCCTTCTGACTAAAACTTTCAAAACGAAGTTTTTCATAGCCAAATGTGACCCTTGGATAACTTGTATTATAAAACATAAAACTGCTGCCTTTGTTAGACAGTTCTAGCAAAATAGAATTACATGTGATAACTAAAAAGATTAAGTTATTCTGAACAGCATAATAGAGACTTTGAGCATATGGAATAAAACCTGATTTTCTTATACCAGCTCCAAATGTCACAAACATCTATGCAAGGGCTTAATGCTAGAAAAACAGATGCATTCTTGACTTCCATCTGTCTAGATCCTCTATAAGGCTAAAGATATCTTCAGGTGTGTGCATCCCAGAATCCCTCATACACTATTTTTCAGGTTGGTTACCCCTTAACTAATTACCAGTTTTAAGGATAGTAAGGGCAATGGCTTGTTAAGTTTTAAAACAATATTACCTGACAAATAACAAAACCTTCTAAATTAATTTTCTCGGTAACAAACACTTCTACGTTGCTGCAAAATATCTGACTGCTGTAACTGGGAAAATGCAATAGACTTTTAAGTTATACAAAGTTCAGGGCATCAACATTGTGCCAAGTATCTTCCCTTGCCCTTCCAGATTCACTACCCATGCTCTGAGTAGTAGGTGATTCCTACTCTCCCATTGTCTGCCTTCCAGGTCCTGGTTGGATTTGGCTCATGAATGGGAGGCAGCCACAAGGGGAACAAAAGGTAAGGGGAGTAGGATTAAGGTATTATCCCCACTGGTCCCCCCTGCCAGGTTTCTGTGGGTTTGCTAGGTTCCTCTACTGAGGACATCATTTCCTGTCATGGGGTCTCTCCAGACAACCACCCTAACTGATCCTTCCTCGTGCCCCTTATGGCCCAGGGATAGTAATGACTCCCCTCAGGTACTAGCCCTGGGGTACAGCATTATTTTTCTTCTCCTTACATACGTCCCTTACCTTTGTAAATAGTCTTCTTCCTCATCTTACCTATTTTGAGAGTGCCATCTCCTTCATACTAAACCTCTGGATAAAATACACATCTGCTTTCCCATGCCGGTACCCCACTTTATATACCCAGACATTCCCATCTCCATAAATGATGGAAGCCCTAGCAAAGAACCCATGGATCACTTTTGTTTCTCCATTTTACTCATCCCTCCATCTTGATAGCAAGACCTGCCAGGTCTACCTCTAAAACATATCTTGTAATTGTCCATTTCTTTTCATCTCAACTGCCACCTCCCTAATTCAAGCTACTCTCATTTCCTACCTGGGATATTGCAATAGCCTCCTAACTGGTCTCTGTACTTTCTTTCTATTGAAATTCTCTTCAGAAGTTTATTCCTACTTCTTGCCTTCCTCCTCCTTCAATCCACAAAGGAAACAAAGCAATCTTTTCAAAACACATACAAGGCAATGTAACTTTCTATCTTAAAACTTCATAATGACTTCCCATTTCACTTTGGTTAAAATGCAGACACCTTACAGAAATAGCCCTCTGCCCAACTGTCCACACTCATTATAAGCCTGCCTGCCTTTTACGCACACTGGCCTCTTTTTTGCTCCTCAAACAAACCAATCCCTTTCTCACCTTGGGTCTTTGCATTCACCCTTTCTTCTTGGGACACCCTTCTCTAGGATTTTTCCAGAAATGGATCTGTGCCATTCTTCATGTCAGGGTCACATTGCCTTCATAGCACTGATCTGTGATCATCTTGTTTATTTGTTATTTGTTTATTATATGTCTTAGCCCCCTGAACTGTAAGTTGGATGAGGCCAGAGATTTTCTCCTTATTCCTGTATCTAGAAAGGTCTGGCTCATCATTTACATGCTAATAACTATTTGGTTATGGGTTGAATGAAAGAATGCTTCATCATTCAATCCTGTTTCCATTTTTCACAGGTAAATTCTAGTTCTAACTACATAGTGTCTCCACACTGTCCCTTTATTTTCTTTTTTCTATTTAAAATTACTTTATTTATCAAATAAAAAAAAAACATTTCCAAACAAAATAAAGCAAAGGAACTGGAAAAACAAATATTGGAGTATATTGGAAAGAATGAAGTTATTTCAGGATATTTGTTTGTGACTTTATTTTCTAACTCTGCTTCCTGAATACTTTGACTGCCTTAAAGCAATTGAAAATTAAATTTCTTCTCCATGCTCAGGTCTTGGGATCAATAACAGAATATAGACTATTCCCATTACTTCAGAAAATTCCCCCATGACCAGGCAATGACAATTCACATGAATGGCCCATGCATTTTTTTGTGTCTGGCTTCTTTTGGTCAAAATAATGGTTTTGATAGTCATCCATATTCTTATGTGGATCGGTTGTCCGTTCCTCTTTATTGTTGAGTTGTTTTCCATTGTATGGTTGTATCACTGTGTATTTACCCATTCACATGTTGATGGACATTTGGTTTGTTTCCAATTTGAAAATATTTTGAAGAAAGCTGCTATAAATATTCATGTACAAGTCTTTTGTGTTGATTATACATTTTCATTTCTCTTGTGTAACAATACTGAGGAGTAGAATGTTGGGTCATGGGCAGAAAGATACATGTTAAACTTTGTAAAGAACTGCCAAACTTCTTCTAAAGTGGTTATGCTCTTTTTCATTCCCAACAACATTTTTAAATGTCCTATTTGCTCCATATCCTCATCAACACTATGATCAGTCTTTTAAAGGTTAGCCATTCTAGTAGGTGTGTACTGGTATCTCATTGTGGTTTTAATTTACATTTCTCTGATGATTAATGATGCTGAGCATCTTCTCGTGTGCTTATTGTCCATTCTTATTTCCTCAGTTTGAAGTATCTACTTTCATTATGAAAATGATTTCACTGAAAGTTCGTGGCAATTATTTGCAAAGTGGCTGAACTCTAAAGTATATAGCATGTTTATCAACAAATTTCAGCTTTCATAACCTGATTACTTGATTGAGTTGGAATCTAGTGGCAGTCATAGTTTTATGCATTTTAATACAGGAATGTACTACCTAGGTATAGACATGCTTTTCTGTTTTGTTGAAAGAGACAAAGGCAGCTCGACTGCTGCAACCTATCAGTGTCCTTGTATTGAATTATTTTCACTCTTTTAACTTAAAATTATAATCAAAATTAAAACATCTTGTCCTCCTTAAGATACAAGTAATCCAAAATTGGCACAGCAAGAGTTTGCCACGAATGCAAGAGGAGATAGAGATGGCTCATTTGCTTTTAAAATGGATACAATGAAGATAGCACATGTAGGGAAGAATTAACTAACTGGAACAAAATGTTTTTCCTCAACAATTCCTCACAGCTGGAAACCCTGCTATCACTTTTTTTAAGACTATAAGAAAGTTCATAAACTGAAAAAGCCTCTAGTTTTAATCATTTAAATCCTAATTTAATTTTGAATTTGATAAAGTAGAGCAGCCACCAATGTTATTTCATATCCACATATATTTTTTAAAAAGGATAACCTCATTTTTTGTTAATACTACAATGAAAAGGCCCCTGAATTAGCATGTCTATAGCAAACAAAATGTTGTTTCATTTTGAATACTAAATATATGCCTGTGCATGAGCAACCAATATGCTCAGTACCCTATATACAGTAGAGAATATTTGAATATTGCATTAGAAACTTACATAATGGGAAATGTCATGGGGGACCGAAGAATCAAATAAGCCCGAAGTATGTTTTTTATTTCAATGGAGGGATATCTAGTGGGATTAAACACTTGGGTATTTATCCATGTGAAAGTGGAATTACAGAGGAATCAGAATCATGAACCAGGAAGACATGCCATAACCACGTGAAAAATTGATCTTATGTAAATCAAATTAAGTTCCTATGTCATGTGAAAGTGACTAAATAGATTTTATCTAAATTTGGAAGGCATGTTCAGGATGGTGTGACTTATAATATAGCACAGGTGATGTATACAATTTGGGAGGGCCTCAGGCAGCACTTAAAAAGAAATACACTGTTATCCTCCAGAGCAGCTGCTGGCTTCAATCGTATTCTGCACAGGGTAACTCTGTAACTCTGTGCAGTTAATGTGTTTGTCAAGATTGCAACAGCTTGGACTTTTTTTTAAAGTGATAGCTAATGATTCTTTAGAGTAATTCTGAGGAAGCCAGGTAAAATACATGTGCATTTCTCTTGCATTGAATTAGGGTTTTGTTTTGTTTTGTTTTTAGCATTATTCCTGGTGCTCGTGACAGCATAAGGTCATATTTTCAAAAAATTATTACTACTAATAATAACAATAATGCAATAATACTAATAAATGCCAAATATTTTGTGGTTCAAATACCCAATTAATAATTATGGGGAATACCATTTTATGACAGAGAGTTCAGGGAATGTTATCCAAGCTGTAGAAAATACTTCTCTTCCTAGATACCATGATTTTGGTTTAGGCATTATTTTTCCTTTCTGTCCCAAGCTACATACCTCCAATTTGTCTCATCCTCTCAGCGTCCACATCCAATCGGGAAAGCTTCCACCTCAAGAACCGCTTTCAGTTATTTCTCTTCTTATTCCTCCCCATTGCCAATTGCTTCAGTTCCCACTCACTAGAACTGACTCCCTGGCCAATCCCTAAAGCCTCCTAAACTGGTTGACTTCAGTTGCTTCCACCATTAATGGAGATTTCGCACTACCCCAAAGATGCCTTTCTCATCACTTCATAGCCTTGCCTAAAAGCATTTACTATTTCCTATGATCTATAATGAAAATTTCTAGCTTTTTAAGAAGGAATAGAATACCTTTTAAAATTTCACTACCAACTCATTCTACCTTGCACATTTCCTTCCACTATCCTCCATCCCCAAAGGTATGCTTGAGCCAAAGATTTTTTTTTATTAGAGAAGTTGTGAGTTTACAAAACAATCATTTATAAAATACAGGATTTCTGTACATCACCCACCACCAACACCTTGCATTGGTGTGGAACATTTGTCACTATTAATGATAGCAATTTTAAAATAAAAGTACTATTTTTTTAACAGTAGTTACCTATGTCACAATTGATGAAAGATGATTAAAATAGTCCTATCTTAACAACCCAAATGTCCTTCAACAGACGAGTGGATAAATAAAATGTGGTATATACACACAATGGAATACTACGCGGCTGTAAGAAGGGATGATGTCGTGAAAAATATGACAACATGGATGAACCTTGAATACATAATGCTGAGTGAAATAAGCCAGGCACAAAAAGAGAAATATTATATGCTACCACTAATGTGAACATTGAAAAATGTAAAATAAATGGTTTATAACGTAGAATGTAGGGGAACCAGCGATAGAGAGCAATTAATGAAGGGGGAACGATAACCCAATAAGAACAGATAAGCTATTGTCAGTAAATTTAACATTCTGGGAATGCCCAGGAATGACTATGGTTTGTTAATTTCTGTTGGGTGTGGTAGGAACAAGTTCACAGAAATGTTGCTATATTAGGTTATTTTCTTGGGGTAGAGTAGGAACATGTTGGAAGTAAAGTAGTTATTTTAGGAAAAAAAATAGTCCTATCTACAGTCCATTATTTACATTAGGTGTTTTTCCCCCCATATACCACCCTATTATTACCACCTTGCTATTAGTATCATACATTTGGTATAATTCATGAAAGAATATTCTTACAGTTGCACCATCCACAATAGGGTTCACTGTGTTGTACAGTCATGTTTTATCTTTCAGTTTTTATTCTAGTAATGTATACATCCTAAAGCTTCTTCTTCTAACCACATTCACCTATACAGTTCTGTGCTGTTGATTACACTCACAATCATGTGCCACCATCACCACCATCCACTTCCAAACCTTTATCATCAGCCTAAATAGAAATTCGGTACAAGTTAAGTGTCAATTCCTCATTCTCTAACCCCAATCTATCTCCTGGTAACCTATATTCCAGTTTCTAACTCTAAGAGTTTTCTTCTTATAATTAGCTCATAACAGTGAAGTCATGCAATATTTGTCCTTTTGTGTCTGGCTTATTTCACTCAACATAATGTTTTCAAGATTCATGAATGCTACTGCATGCATCAGGACTTCATTCCTTTTTACAGCTGAATAATATTCCATTGTATGTATATACTACATTTTGTTTATTCATTCATCAGTTGGTAGACATTTGAGTTGCTTCCACCTTTTGGCAACTGTGAATAATACTATTATGAACACCAGTGTTCAAGTACCTGCTTTCAGTTCCTCTGGGTGTATACCTAGTAGCGGGATTACCAGATCATATGGCAATTCTATACTTAGCTTTCTAAGGAACTGCCAAACTATCTTACACAGTGGCTGTACCATTTTACATTCCCATCAGCAATGAATGGGTGTTCCTATTTCCCCACATCCTCTCCAACACTTGTAGTTTTCTGTTTTTTTTAAATAGTGGCCATTCTACTAGGTGTGAAATGAAACCTTATTGTTGTTTTGATTTGCATTTCCCTAATAGCTAGAGATGTTGAACATCTTTTCATGTGCTTTTTTAGTCATTTGTATTTCCTCTTTGGAGAAATATCTATTCAAGTGTTTTGCTCATTTTTAAATTGGGTTGTTTGTATTTTTATTGTTGAGTTGTAGGATTTATTTTTATATTCTGGATATTAAACCTTTATTGGATATGCAGTTTCCAAATATTTTCTCCCATTGACTAGGTTGCCTTTTCACTTTCTTAACAAAGTCCTTTGATGCACAGAAGTTTTTAATTATGAGGAGGTCCCATTTATCTATTTTTTCTTTTGTTGCTTGTGCTTTGGGTGTAAAGTCTAAGAAACTACTGCCTACCAGAAGATCTTAAAGATGCATCCCTATATTTTCTTCTATGAGTTTTATAATCCTTGTTCTTATATTTAGGTACTTGATCCATTTTGAGTTAACTTTTGTATATGGTGTGAGATAAGGTCCTCTTTCATACTTTCAAATATGGATATCCAGTTCTTAACAGCCCCATTTATTGAAGAGACTATTCTTTCCCAGTTGAGCGGACTTGGCAGCCTTGGTCAAAATTAATTGACCATATATGTGAGGGTCTATTTCTGAAGTCTCAATCAGATACCATTGATCAGTATATCTATCCTTGTGCCAGTACCATGTTGTTTTACCACTGTAGCTTTGTAATCTGCTTTAAAGTCAGGAAGTGTGAGTTCTCCAACTTAGTTCTTCTTTGTCAAGATATTTATGGCTATTCAGGGCCCCTTACCCTTCCAAATAAATTTGATAATTGGCTTTTCCATTTCTGCAAAGTAGAGTGTTAGAATTTTGATTGGGATTGGGTTGAGTCTACAAATCAATTTGGGTAGAATTGACATCTTAACAATATTTATTCTTCCATTCCATGAATATGGAATGTCCTTCCACTTATTTAGGTCCTCCTTGATTTCTTTTAGCAATGTTTTGCAGTTTTCTGTGTACAAGTCCTTTCCATCCTTTGTAAAATTTATTTATAGACATTTGATTCTTTTAGTTACTACTGTAAATGGAATTTTGTTTTCTTGATTTCCTCCTCAGATTGCTCATTACTAGTGTATAGAAGCACTGCTGATTTTTCTATGTTCATCTGGTACCCTGACACTTTTCTGAATTTGTTTATTGATTCTAGTTGTTTTGTTGTAGATTTTTTGGGCCTTTCTATATATAAGATCATGTCATCTGCAAATAGTGAAAGTTTTACTTCTTCCTTTCTAGTTTGGATGCTTTTTCTTTTTCTTGCCTAATTTCCCTGGCTAGAACTTCCAGCACAGTGTTGAATAACAGTGGCAACAGTGGGCATCCTTGTCTTGTTCCAGATCTTAGAGGGAAAGCTTTCAGTCATTCACGATTGAGTATGATATTAGCTGTGAGTGTTTCATCTAGGCGCTTTATCATGTTGAGGAAGTTTACTTCTATTCCTGTTTTTTAAAGGGTTTTTATAAAGAAAGGATGTTGGTTGACTTTTCTGTGTCAATCGAGATGATCATGTGGTTTCCACTTCATATTGTAAACATGTTGTATCACATTAATTGATTTTCTTGTATTGAACAACCCATGCATACCTGGGATAAAACCCACTCGATCAAGGTGCATAATTCTTTTAATGTGCTGTCAGATTCGATTTGCAAGTATTTTGTTGAGGATGTTTGTATCTATATTCATAAGAGAAACTGGTCTGTAATTTTTGTTTCTTGTAGTATCTTTATCTGGCTTTGGTATTAGGGTGATGTTGGCCTCCTAGAATGAGTTAGGTAATGCTCCTTTCTGATTTTTTGAAAGAGTTTGAGCAGGGTTGGTATTAATTCTTCTTGGAATGATTGCTAGAATTCACCTGTGAAGCCATCTGGTCCTTGGATTTTCTTTGTTGGGAGGCTTTTGATGACTGATTCAATCTCTTCACTTGTAATTGGTCTGCTGAGATCTTCTATTTCTTCTGGAGTCAGTGTAGGTTGTTTGTGTGTTTCTAAAAATATGTCCATTTCAACTAATTTTTCTAATTTGTTGGCATACAGTTGTCCATAGTATACTCTGTGAGGGTCAGTAGTGATGATCCCTTTCCCATTTCTGATTTTATTTATTTGCATATTCTTTCTTTTTTTCTTTGTCAGTCTAGCTAAGGGTTTGTCAATTTTATTGATCTCCTCAAATAACCCACTTTTCCTTTTGCTGATTCTCTTCATTGTTTTTGTTGTTGTTGTTTTTTATTTCTTTTATTTCTGTTCTAATCTTTGCTATTCCTTTCCTTCTGCTTGTTTTGGTTTTAGTTTGCTGTTCTTTTTCTAGTTCCTTCAGGTGTGCAGTTAGGTCTTTGATTTTAGCTCTTTCTTCTTTTTTAATGTAGGTGTTTAGGGCTCTACACTTCCCTCTCAGAAATCCCTTCACTGCATCCCATATGTTTTGATATCTCATGTTCTCATTTTCATTTGTCTCAAGATATTTGCTGATTTCTCTTGGAATTTGTTCTTTGACTGATTGTTTAAGAGTGTGTTCAACTTCCATATATTTGTGAATTTTCCAGTTACCCATTTGTTATTGATTTTCAGCTTCATTCCTTGTGGTCAGAGAAAGTGCATGGTATAATCTCAGTATTTTAAAAACTTTTAGACTTACTTTGTGACCCAAAACATGGTCTATCCTGGAGAATGATCCATGAACATTTGAGAAGAATGTATATACACCTCTTTTGGGGTGCAATGTTCTGTATATGTCTGTTTGGTCTAGTTCATTTATCATATTATTCAAGTTCTCTGTTTCCTTATTGAGCCTCTGTCTAGATGTTCTATCTATTGATGAGAGGGCTGAACTGCCATCTCCAACTATTATTGTAGAGATGTATATTGTAGAGATGTATATTACAATGTTTGCCTCATGTATTTTGGGCACCATGGTTAGGTGCATACATATTTATGATTGTTATTTCTTCATATTGGATTGCCCCTTCTATTAATATATAGTGTCCTTCTCTGTCTCTTTTTTTATTGAGATTGTTCACATACCATGCAACTATCCAAAGATCCAAAGTGTACAATCAATTGCTCACAGTACAATCATACAGCTGTCCATCCATCACCACAATTAATCTTTTTTCTATTTTTAGAACATTTTCACTACTCCAGAAAAGAAACAAAGACAAAAAAGGAAACTCAAATCCTCCCATACCCCTAACCACACCCCCTCCATTAATGATTCATAGTTTTGGTATAGTACATTTGTTACTGTTGATGAAAGAATGTTGAAATACTACTAACTGTAGTATATAGTTTGCAATGGGTATATATTTTTTCCTATATGCCCCTCTATTATTAACTTCTAGTTATAGTGTCATACATTTGTTCTAGTTTACAAAAGAGATTTCTAATATTTGTATAGTTAATCATGGACATTGTTCACCACAAGATTCACTGTTTTTATACATTCCCATCTTTTAACCTCCAACTTTCCTACTGGTGACGTATGTGACTCTGAGCTTACCCTTTCCACCACATTCACAGATCATTCAGCACTGTTAGTTATTCTCACAACATGCTATCATCACCCCTGTCCATTTCCAAATGTTTAAGTTCACCCTAGTTGAACATTCTGCTCATAATAAGCAACTGCTCCCCATTCTTTAGCCTCATTCTATATCCTGGTAACTTATATTTCATGTCTGTGAGTTTACATATTATAATTAGTTCATATCACTAAGACCCTGCAATATTTGTCCTTATGTGTCTGCCTTATTTCATTCAGTATAGTGCCCTCAAGGTTTCTTCATCAACCCATTTTTTTTAAGACGGTTTTGTTCACACACCATACATTCTGTCCTAAGTAAATGATCGATGGTTCCCTGTATAGTCAAGTATTCATGTATTCACCACCATCACCACTATCTATATAAGGACATCTCCATTTCTTCCACAAAGAAGGAGGAAGTGTCAAAGGAGGTAGAGAGACAAAAGAAAAAGAACAAAAAGAGAGAAAACAAAACATGACAGCTAGGAAGCAACAAAAGGAAAGATAGCATTAAACTAAAGTAGAACAAAGAGTCAGACAACATCACCAATGCCAAGAGTCCCATATCCCTCCCCTATGCCCCCCCATATGCATTTAGCTTTGGTATATTGCCTTTGTTATATTTAAGGAAGCATAATACATTTCTGTTAATTATAGCTCTATTTTGCATTTATTGCATTTTTCCCCCAACACCACCCTATTTTTAACACCTTGCAAGGTTGACATTCATCTGTTCTACCTCATGTGAAAACATATTTGTACCTTTTATCACAATCGTTGAGCACCCTAGGTTTCACTGAGTTATACAGTCCCAGTCTTTATCTTCCCTCTTTCCTTTTGGTGTCCCACATCCTAACCTTCCTCTTTCAACCATATTCATAGTTATCTTTGTTCAGTGTACTTACATTGCTGTGCTACTATCTCCCAAAATTGTGTTCCAAACCTCTCACTCCTGTCTTTTCCTTTCTGTTTGTAGTGCTCCTTTTAGTGTTTCCCGTAGAGCAGGTATCTTGTACACAAACTCTGTCATTGTCTGTTTGTCAGAGAATGTTTTAAGCTTTCCCTCATATTTGAAAGACAGTTTTGCTGGATATAGGATTCTTGGTTGGTGTTTTTTCTCTTTCAGTATCTTAAATATATCACCCCACTTCGTTTTTGCCTCCTGGTTTCTATTGAGAAATCTGCACATAGTCTTATCAAGCTTCCTTTATATGTGATGGATTGCTTTTCTCTAGCTGCTTTCAGGATTCTCTCTTTATCTTTGACATTTGATAATCTGATTACTAAGTGTCTTGGTGAGGGCCTATTCATATCTATTCTGTTTGGGGTATGCTGCACTTCTTGGATCTGTAATTTTATGTCTTTCATAAGAGATGGGAAATTTTTATTGATAATTTCCTCTATTATTGCTTCTGCCCCCTTTCCCTTCTTTTCTCCTTCTGGGACACACATGACACATACACTCCTGCTTTTGTGTTGTCATTCAATTCCAGGAGCTGTTGCTCATATTTTTCCATTCTTTTCTCTATCTGTTCTTTTGTGTGTAGGCTTTCAGGTGTCTTGTTCTCCAGTTTCTCAGTGTTTTCTTCTGCCTCTTGAGATCTGCTGTTGTATGTCTCCATTGTGTCTTTCATCTCTTGTGTTGTGCCTTTCATTTCCATCAATTCTGCCAGTTGTTTTTTTGAACTTTCGATTTCTTCCTATGTATGCCCAGTGTTTTCATTATATGCTTCATCTCTTTTGCCATATTGTCCCTAACCTTTTTTAATTGATTTAGCATTAGTTGTTTCAATTCCTGTATCTCAGTTGAAGTGTAAGTTTGTTCCTTTGGCTGGGCCATAACTTTTTTTTTCTTAATGTGGGTTGTAGTTTTCTGTTGTCTAGGCATCTGGTTTCCTTGGTTAACCCAATCAGGTTTTCCCAGACCAGAATGGGCTTAGGTCTCAGGAGTCAATAGTATCAGGTTTCCCTGAGAGTGTGTCTTAGAAGACTGATACACTCCATGAGGCCTCAAGCCACTGTGCTTTTCTGCCCAGCAGGTGGCGCCTGTCAGCCTGTCACTCCTGACTGGTGTAAGGAGATGTGGCCTGTGGCTGTTTTCCCCCAGGCTCTGGGGTCTGGTTCTGAATGGAAGGTGGGTAGTAGAGCTTGGCCCCACGTCTTTCCTCTTAGAGAAGATACATACCCTAGGGAGATATCATTTGCAGTTGAATAGTCTCTCTGATTCTGCTATCTCCACCCTTATCTGGGTCAGAGTGCTGGGAACTGAAAATGGTTGAGGCTTTCTCCACTGAGCTGAAAAAGGGACAGAAAGCCCCTTGTTCCGGTTTGCTAATGCTGCTGCCATGCAAAATACCAGAAATGTATTGGTTTTTATAAAGGGGGTTTATTTGGTTATAAAGTTACAGTCTTAAGGCCATAAAGTGTCCAAGGTAAGGCATCAACAGGGTATCTTCACTGACGGATGGCCACTGGCATCCAGAAAACCTCTGTTAGCTTGGAAGGCACGTGGCTGATGTCCGCTTGCTTCCAGGTTGCATTTCAAAATGGCATTCTCCAAAATGTTGCTCTTGGGGCATTTTGTCCTCTCTTATCTGCAGCTGCTCTCCAAAATGTCACTCTCACTGCTGCTCCAGCATCTGGGCTCTGTGGCTCTTTTTAAAGTATGTCAGTGTTCCAATCAATATCCACCCTGAATGAGTGGGGCAACACCTCCATGGAAATTATCCAATGAAAGTTTCACCTACAGTTGATTGAGTTACATCTCCATGGAAACACTCAAAGAATTACAAGCCAACCAACACTAACACATCTGTCGCCACAAGATTGCATCAAAGATGATGGCATTTTGGGGGACATAATACATTCAAACTGGCACACCCCCTTCAGGGCCAGTCTGCAGCCACCCTCAGTTTCACCCATTGGCCAGAGATAGCACCCGGTCCTCTAGGCTCCCCCTCCCTCCCAGAGAGGTCCTCTGGCTTTCCAAGGTCAGTCCTCACCAAAAGCCTCTGTCTGCTTGTTGGGGATTCATAGCTTGTATTGAGCAGTCCACGTTTGTTAATCACAACCCAGTTGGAGCTGGACTGAGGTATATTTGCTTGTTCAGAGTGTACTGCTCTGTGGCACAGAGAGACTTTGCAGTTTGGGCTGCCATGGGGGAGGGGCTCTCAGCACGGGTCTGAAGTTTTTACTTACAAATTTTATGGCATTCCTCCCAATCCAGGTTGGTGTATCATGTGTGGACAGTCACGTTTGTCCCCTCACAGTTTTTCCAGATTATTTACTAGTTTTTCCTGGTTGTTTATTCCAGGGGGACTAACTAGCTTCCACTCCTCTCTATGCCACCATCTTCTTCCTCCCCCTTCTTTGTCTCTTATAATCATTTCGCATTTAAAGACTATTTTGTCCTATATTAGTATAGCTACCTCAGCTCTTTTTTGGTTATTGTTTGCACGGAATATCTTTTTCTACCTTTTCACTTTCAACCATTTTGTGACATTGGGTCTAAGGTGAGTCTCTGGTAAACAGCATATAGTTTGATCATACATTTTTATCCATTCTGCCATTTTGTATCTTTTGATTGGTTAGTTTTATCCATTACCATTCAATGTTATTGTAAAAGTAGTACTTACTTCAGTCATTTATCCTTTGGCTTTTATATGTCATATCATTTTCTTGTCTCTCTTTTCACCTTTCAGTTATCCTTACTGATACTCTTCATTTCTTCCCTCTGCTCCAATCCTTTCACTCCTGTCTTTTCCTTTCAGCCTGCAGAACTCCCTTCAGTATTTCTTGTAGGGTAGGTTTCATGTTGATGAGCTCTCTTGTTTTCTTTGCATCTGTGAATATTTTAAACTCTCCCTCCTTTTAGAAGGACAGTTTTGCCAGATAAAGAATTCTTGGCTGGCAGTTTTTCTCTTTCATTACCTTAAATAGATCACACTACTTCCTTCTTGCCTCCATTGTTTCTGATGAGAAATCAACAGTCTTATTGCAGATCCCTTGTGTGTGACCAATTGCTTTTCTCTTGCTGCTTCCAGGATTCTCTCTTTGTCTTTTCCATTTGACATTATGATTAGTATGTGTCTCAGAGTAGGTCTATTAGGATTTATTCTGTTTGGAGTACATTGTGCTTCTTGGACGTGTATATTTATATCTTTCATAAGAGTTGGGAAATTTTCAGCCATTTTTTCCTCAACTATTCTTTCTGACCCTTCTCCCTTCCCTTCTCCTTCTGGGACACCCATGACATGTATGTGTTTTTGTGCTTTGTGCTGTCATTCAGATCTGTGAGACCCTGCTCAATTTTTTTCCATTCTTTTTTCCACCTGTTCTTCTGTCTGTAAGATTTCAATTGTCCTGTCTTCTAGTTCACTAGTTCTTTCTTCAGCCTGTTCAAATCTGCTGTTGTATGCCTCTAGCATATTTTAAGTCTTTTCTATTGTGCCTTTCATCCTCATAATTTATGTTATATATTTTTTCAGTTTTTCAAGAGGAAAACCAGATGCTTATGGGAAATCTTCTACCTTTAATCATTGCCATCTAATTCACATTAAAATGAAATACTGTATGGTCTAAACAAAATATATATCCAAACCACATACACCCAGTATCTGTGAGTCTTCAACCTGTGTTTTCATAATTGATTTTAAGTATTCTGCAGAGGTTCAAATTTTGCAACTTTTCAAGAGTTTTGAGTCACTGCAAGATTGACTGGGATCCATTGGCATAATTTATAACAAGGGGTTTAAAAATAATCTGATAAATCCAACATCCCACACATATACTCAATAATTACAACCATTCAACTGAAATAATACATTTTATTCAGAAATTATGGGATGGGTTTTATCTGGAAATAAGGAAAGGAAAGGCCTCATACAAATCTAGTTTGGGGATTGCCCCTCCATTTCTTGACACATCTTGATATTTCCCTTTATCCCCTGAGGACTCACTGCTTTTCCCCAGACTTGTCCTCTTTCCATATTAACAAGACTCCCATTTTCTGTGGGCTGACTTTGGCTCACACTTTGAACAAAAGCATTAACCAACACACAAAAAATGAGAATTACAGATAAAATGGTTTAATGTGTTATAATTTCCATGCCTGTTGGTCTATTTATGCTTTTAAAAGAGGGTTATTAGCTCACAGGCATAAATATCTAATAGTCAAAAGTTATCAGTGTGATTGCCAGGTAAAGGATTGAAAAAGAGTCTTACTTAGCAGCACTCTTAAAAATTTATAGGTACCAAAAATTTTAGGCATCATCCAGGCATCCTCACAATTTTTTTTTTTAAATTACTAGTAAACATTTCAATTCTCTGAGCATGCCATGGATTATTTAATTTACCCTTTGTTAAAATGCCAGCATCTGTTGTCAACTCTCAAAAGGAAATGCCGTTTGCAAATCTATAGCAATTAGTTACTCATAGTCACTATGGAAACAAGATGGCATCACTGAAAATCCAGGTTTCATGTGATATTAAAATAATATTCTTTAATATGATTATGATTTATAATGCTAGCATTTCATAGTCTGTTATGCTAAGACAATGTAAGAGGAAGCACTTTGTAATCTGTGAGGCAATATTCAGGTGTTTTTAACGACAACAATAATATGGATTTGATAAGGTCTTTAATGGTCTGAGCCTAATTAGTATAGCAATTATGTTGCTTAATTTTCCCTTTAAGCTCTCCAGATCATAGCAACATGCTCTTGCAACCTGAGTAGGGAGAAGCTTCCATTTGTTGCTCTCATAATGAGAATATGGGTCAAGGAGATAGAAGGTGGAGGGTAGAATGGAGGAGAGGGACTAGTGATGAATTATTTTACTCCTCATGAAAATCATATCTTTCTCCCATGAAAACCCAAGAGATTTCATTAAGTCCCCATGGAACTATGTGACTCTTATTTGATGACATATTCTGATTAAATCTTGAGACCAACTAAATGTTTCAAGTATGATGAGACTGTTAAGTGTCTAACTTAAGCAGATTACATCATTTTATTCTTCTTTATATTTTACACCATAAACGGGGAAAAATCATTCTCTTCATTCTCTTTTACCCAGTTTTAAGAATTTGTAACACTTGCACTTACACACACACACACACTTATTAAACAGGAAGACAGTTTTGGATTAGATGTAAAAGACCAAAGGATAAGCCAGGTGAGAATCCTCCTTGACGTTTGAGTTGAGGGGGAATCTGTGTAGATTAAAAAAAAAATTGAGCTAAAACATATCCCTCATTAGTAAAAGCAGTAATACTGATTTTGGGTATTTGTGTTGCTTTCTTTTTCTAATTTTTAATATTTTTAGTCATAAAATTAAACTTTCTCTTCAGGAAGAAACAAACTATTCTACCAACCTTGTTCACCATCTAATTTTCAGTAATGTTAGATAAAAGGTATTCCAACTGTTTTCAACATTATTCAAAGCCTTAAAAGAGGGAAAAAATGGAAAATTAATAAAAGTTGTTCACAAGAAAATACAAATCCACCATGAAACAGATGCCCTATTTCCTAAAGTCAGTCAAAAGGACTTGAGTAATTTAAGTGAAATTAAGTATATTTTAAAATTCAATAACTTCTTAAATGTTTTACTTAAGGAAATAATACTATAATTTGAATAGGTAAGAGGTAGCATGACCTGTTTAAAAGAGCATGCATCTGGGAATAAGGAGACCTAGGTTCCAGTTGGGTGCAACATCTAAGTGATAGTGTGCTCTTTATAAGTCATTGAATATCCTTGGGCTCCAGAGTCCCATTGTGTGTAAAATGATGCAACAGATTATATGATGTCTTAAGTACATTCCAGACTACAACTATATGAGTCATACTCCAAGTATGTATCCCATATGGATAGTTTCAGGAATCTGAGTTTTTCCAGCAGGTTGGTAAATACCCATCAATCTTATATATAGCTTCAAACCATGACTGTTTCTAAAGAAATAGTTTAGGCAGTTACTTCATATCTCACTACTCAAGGTGTGGTTCATGGACTAGCAGCATCAGCATCACTTGACAGCTTATTACAAATGCAGATTCTCAGAATCCACTTTAGACCAACTGAGTCAGAATCGATGTTTTAATGAGATCCCCACATGATTCGTATTAACACTAAAGTTTGAGTAGCACTGGCTTACTACCAGGCTCCATCCTCAAAATTATTCCTCCTGTAAAATTCTGTTTATATATATAGGTATATTTTAATCTTTCCTGTCTATGTTTTATTAACTAGAGACCCACTTAGTTTAATATGTTCCCCTTTTAAATTTTTGAATATTTCTGAACCACATCTCAATGTGTGAATTTTTGGCTTCTTTGCTGTAAGTACTAAAGGTTTAAATGTGAAGATGCTAAAAAAGGGCAGAAGTAATTCTGGAGCACTCCAGTTAGAGGGTTTTCTGGCATTAAATAATATAATGCTGATTCTGGGTGGCAAAGAATCAAAGGAGAGACAAGTATCAGTATGAGGATGAAAGAAAGGAAAATAATATTCACTCATTCATTCAACACAGTATTACAATATTTGTTGAGCACCTATGTGCTGAAGATTGTTCTAGATTGTAGGATTCAGCAGTGCCCAAACTCTGCCCTCTTGGAGCTTATATTCCAGTGGGAAAGACTCCAAATTTGAAATTTTATCTCAAAAGTCCACTCTTCCAAGTAAAAATAGTTTGCATTTTCAATCCTAATCTCAGGAAGCACAGTTATCTTAAAAAGAATAATACCTTTTAAAATATATTTTTCTTGGGATTTTCCCTATTTTAGGTATTTCGAGTTTGTGGTCTATAGCCTCATCTGGATACGCAATGTTTGCTTTCCATAATTTATAAAGGAAGCAAGAGATCTGGATTTTTATGTTAGCAAAATGTTGGTAAATAATTTGCACGTTTGTTTATTTTCAAGCTACAATGCAGATTAAATACAATACATATGTAAGCCACATGTGCTTGCCGGACATAGTTTATTAACCTCTGTAAAAATGCTGCAATAATGATATTAACATCTTTTTCAAAGAATATATCTCACTATACATTTCATTCATAAGGCATAATGGTACAAATGAAAAATTTTTTAAAGATTAATTTACACAGTTCCTCTTATAAACATTAAGAAGGGACCAAGAATTCAAATAAGGTGGATTTGTATGGAAGGCATTTTTAACAAGTAAAAGAAGATTGATATTAACAATATAACTTAATAGTATCAATTTTATTGGCTACCGGAAGAACACTTAGCAAAACCTTAACTGGCATTAGAATGCACTTCAATTGGACACATTTTTACAATTATTCTAATTGCCATTCCTCCTATGGTTTATATGTTTCAAACTTTTGGGGGGAAATAGAGAACAAGTTCAGGCTCTGTTATTGATTTCCATTATCATACATTTCTTACGGATTTGGTGAATTGATATGTCCAGATTTCAAAGACACTCAAAATGAAAGAAAGAAATATCAGAATTGTCTAATTAGACATGCCCATGTGCTTCATGAATAATAAAATAAAGTAGGGCAATTTTTTTCAACCAATCTTGTCTATAATTTAATACAATTAACTGTTTTCAGTCAGTAATAGTTACCAAATCTCATTCCAGCATAGATGAACAAAGACGAAGAAGAATAAAAAAGTTTACCCCATTTAGATGAACATAAACAACTTTGCCCTTGCTTTGACAGCTCAGACCTTACACAATAATTAGATTTAAATATAGTTCTGTTGATTTTAAACAACAGATGGCTGCCATCTTGTATACTTCTATTTTTATAGAAATATTTTATTGTTGGCTGAAAAGCCCCAAAGGATTCTCATTTGTTATTCTGCTTCAACGTCTTTCAGTTTGCACAAGGGGCCAGTTCAGGAAGAAATAAGAGCTTGAATGTGAAGGATGAAAATTTGGTAGCTCTCCATCCCCAAATTCATGTGTCAGATTTAGGAAAGGAGCCAACAACAGAGGCCAGGCAATTTATAGACCTGGTTTAAGTTGTAAGACTCAATTAGCTATGAAATAAAACAAACATGACCAAAGCTGAGAGCAAGTGTTGGGTTTTACTTTACCTGATCCCCAGTGAATGATCAATCAATTTTTGTTGAATGAATGAATCGTATGCAGTAAAACTGGGTTGGAAGTCATATGTGTTAGAGTTCTGCTAATGTGAGTGAAAGCAAGTTTTAAAAGACATTTGTTCTATCTAGCACTAGATATCCAGATAACTAGAAGCTTACATATGTTTGCTAAAAATGTTAATTTTTTAAAAAATGTTGGTATTTGGTATCATACAGAGTTTGGGTTTCCTAATTTGACGACTTCTGTCAGATCATTATCAACAACCAATATTCTGAGGGTACACACAGCTGATCAACAAGAGAATAGAAGCTATAAAATGGTTTCTCTAATCCCTACCCTTTTAACTTTATTCTCTTCCCCAGCCTCCCTTCCTCAGTTCCAGGAAGTTGCTAAAAATCTTGAGTATAAACTTTTATTTCCAGCTTTTGAAAATCATAAAAACAAGGTGCAAAGGGAATAGAAAAATGAATGAGACAAAATTCCTTGATCTTACAGAACTTGAAATCTAGTTGGAGAGATGATTAAATGACACATTACAACATAAGGCAGTGAAGTAAGTGTTGAATAAGGGCAGAGATCAGTAAAAGTGGTAAGCTTACAAAGAGCAAGGCAAGATTCATTCTGAGGATGAAGACAAGGAAGGCAACAGGCAGGAAGAGAAGAACTGTGACTGGTGATTAAGGGAGGAAGGCTGTGCTGGCATCTCTGAAGGCCCAGAGCCCTGGGTACACACTGCGTTCAGGAAATAGCAAGGAGTTGCATGTGTCAAGAATGTGAAGTAAGTGATAGGAGATGAGGAGGGGTCTAGATTATAGAGAACATAGAGAGGATGCTCTTTATTCTGTAGGCAGGGCTATGTCATAGCATTGGTTTGTGCTGAGGATGTCATGCTCAAATATTTCTGAAAGTCAATTCTGGTGGCAGCAAGAAAGCTACAAGCTCAACAATATGTGAGCAAGACCTAAATTAAGTAGAGGATTGAGTATAGGGGAAGGGGTTGAGGGAAATTTGAAGACAGGAAGAGAAAGAACTGCTGGTGAAATGAATACGATGATAAGAGTAGGGGTAAGGGGTTGTAGGGGTGGCAGAGAGGTTAGATGTTTTGGTTTTAATCCATTCTTGTAGGGGCAGACCTATTGTGGGTGGGACCTTTTGATTAGGCTGTTTCCATGGAGATGTGACCCACCCATTCAAGTTGGGTCTTCATCCCTTTGCTGGAGTCCTTTATGAGAGGATAAAAGACAGATGAAACTCAGAAGAGCTCAGAGAAGCTGAGAGAGAAATGCCCAGAGACATTTGGAGACAGCCATTTTGAAACCAGGGCCCAGGTAAGAAGAACCAGCAGATGTTGCCTTGTGCCTTCCCATGTGTCAGAGGAAACCTGGATGCCAGTGGCCTTTCCTCAAAGTATCTTTCTCTTGAGGCCTTAATTTGGACATTTTCATGGCCTTGGAACTGAAATTTGTAAACTAATAAAACTCCATCGAAGAAGCCAACCCATTTCTGGTATATTGCTTCTGGCGGCTTTAGCAAACTGAAATCGTAGAGTAAAAAAAAAAAAAAAATACTGTCAGTGTCCTTGGCTTTGTAACTGGGAGGGTGAAGATTTCAACACATTAGTCAGGGAAGATAAAAGAAAGAGTAGGTCTCAGTTTTCATCTGTAAAACACAACAAATGCTCCTCAGCTCTGTCAAAAACACTCTTCCCACCTCTTCGCACATAAGTTACTTCCCACTCATCATTCAAGTCTCATCCAAAATATGATTCTCAGCTAAAATATATTTTCCTTGGAGAAGCTTTCCCTCAACACCCAGACTATAATAGGCATCCTTTTCATGGGTTCTCATTTTACTCTCTATCCCTTTTTAGCACTTTATGGCATGTGCCTCTTTATTCTTTGCCCATTGTCCCAGTAGACTAAAAAGCCCAGGAGTTTCTTGTTCACCAGTGAATCTGTTTCACCTAGTACATTGTGCTCATACAAGGTGTTGTGTAAATATTCAGGAAGCGAATGAATACCTGATGAGTTTCTTGACAAAGGGGTAAGCAGTGACACCTGTATGGCCTGCCTGTGTTTCCCTTTTGCTTCTCCCAGAGTAGTTATTTCCACCCCAGGCATATCAGCACTTGAAAGCACTCCACTCTCCCAACTCTCTTCTTTCTTCCCCTTTTTGCTTGTCTAACCATTTTGGGAGATTTGTCCCCACCCCCACCCCCACCCCAGCTCTTTAATTCACTTGTAAGCTCCCAAAGAACCCAAATGATGATTAATAAGTGTGGGAGCAATTAAAGTAACAACAAAGAAATGGGAAGTGCAATGGGATATAATGGTTCTATCAAATATCAAGCCCAAAGCCCTTGAAAATGCCCTAATTCTCGATTTGCAATTCCCACCAAAGTCTTCATCTGCCTCTGGTCTTTCCCTAATTATATCTGCTTTCCAGAAGCAACAGACTGAAGGCATAGAATAAAAATCCTACTCAGTGATTTTGTTTAGGGTACAATTGCTCTTATTTTATGGTTTCTACTATTTTCATTGCAAAGGAATAGTACTTCATGTGTTGTACAAGAAAAAAACATGATGAGACTGGAAATACAACCATGAATTATAAAACTGACAGTTAAACATTTTAAAAATAATGGAAAAATTTTGTTTCAAAAGAAAACATCAGCAGTGATTCAATTTAGAAAACACATTGATGTGGATCTATTTGGTGTGAAGTCAGACTGGAAGACAGACCCCATCACAGATTTCATGTTGTCCCAACACAGACACCTCATTGAAATCCTAATTCTCAGTCAAGAAAGTTGAACACCAGTATTTATACAGGAACATATTTCCAGGTCAAAATTACTGACTGTGAAATTTATAACAATTATTTGTACATTGGGGGCTTTTTACATATGAAGGGTTATATCCACTAAATCCTTATTTAAATTAGGATTTTAACTAAGAGGAGAGAAAAGTATGCAGCTGATATCTAAGTATAATGTCATCATGTATTTTTAAGTGCTTATTATTGTTGCTTTATTCAAGAAACTTGTTCAAGCATCTCATTATTAATCACTTCTTTCTCTAATTATATACAAAGTTCATAATGCCTCTTCAGCATTGCTTTGAAACATTGTATATGTACTTGCTTCTGATGTTGGAAACATAATCACAAATGGAAATTTTCCAATGGTAATGAAGAAGCTTTATAGGCACAGATCAGTACCCCATAGCCCTGAAATTAGCTATTTATTAGCTCAATCACCAATTTTTCCTTAAAAAATAGTTTAGAAATTACTTACCTTACTAAACCATTCTTTGTTTTACCAAAAAAAAAGAAAAGAAAAGAGAGAAAGAGAAAGAGGAAAGAAAAGAGAGTGGAAGGAAAGAGAGAGTAAAGAAAAAAGGAAAGAAAAGAGAGAGAGAGGAAAGAAAAGGAAGAGAGAAGAAAGAGAAAGCAAACTCTATTGAGGGATTCCTATAAATAGTGGGTTTTTTTATTTGAGTACCTATATTATTAGACTGTTATAAGTGCCATATGTATGTGTTCTTGTGTGTTGTATGTATAAAGTTATATATATATGTAGAGAGTGTTACGTGTGTTCATGGAACATAAAATTGGGAGACCACAAGTATACCCTCTCAAACCTCATCTGCTTTATTGTTTTAACTCAGGCCTTGTAGGTATGTTTTCAATTTGTTTATTTGTCCAGGTCGTAGCAAAGCAAGATACATATGTGTGCATATGTATGCATGTGTGCACACCTATATACACACATGCACATACAGCAAGGCATTTATTAACCCAGACCAACAGTAAATATTTATATGTCAGCATTAGCCTGTACCCTTTCTGAAGATTTGCTCAGACAGAAATCAGGTCTGCATTGTTATTTTGCTATAGCTTGCAACTCTGACAATGTACAGATGTCCAAGGTAATGACAAGGACGAATTCTGTGAGAGACAATTTAACTAGAACACATATGAGTTGAGCTGTGCTGAATCAAAGTATTAAATTTAAATTAAACTCTTTCTTATGTAGCTGGATTTATAATTAAGTTATAAGGTTTAATCTCTAAATCTAAATGCTATTATGCTAACACTACCACACAGTGGCAGATAAAAGATCCTCACTGTATAATCTCAAAGACAAATTTCCAAGCTACAGAAATATATGGGTACAGACAGAGTAGCAATGATAGTTCAGCACATCTGGTTTTTGGATAAGTAATGAAAGCCCATAATACTGCTGGAAGGAAACCAACTGAAAAAAAAAAGTGGTGAAAACAAGGTTGAAGTCTCCTTATCTTTAGTGGCAACTCTAGTTCCACATAGACAACCAACTCAGAAAGGAAACAGTTTGGGGACAAACGTTTGGAATGGAACTCTTCACCTTATGTAGCTTCGGAATATTTCCTCACAATTTCAGTGAAGTTGTAGGTTGAGTTAATTGTTTATTTACCTGTATGCCACTGCATGAGTATTATCTCAAATTTTCTTATTTTGAGTGAAAAAATGTTTTCTCCCATAATATGATCAACTCTCTCTTTCACATATTTTTTTTAGAACTAGAAATAGCATTAAATAGGTAGCAAGGAGTAAAGCTACTTTGATATTATACCATTATTGCAGAACACAGTCAAAGGAATTCAAAAGGAAATGATAACAATGACCCACAGTGCTCTCCACTGTGCTCTTGCTACGATAAACAGTGTTATAAATGAAAGTGGAAGTTGGCTAGTTATCGTAGGATAAGGCAAGAGGAGGGGAAACTAATCAGGATTCGCTTTTACCCGCCAATCCCTTTTTTCAACCTTTCACTCTAATGACAAATAGAAATTAACTCCTATCCACTATTTTGTACAAAATACATATAAAATGAAACCTTGAAAAAATAAGCAAACCAATACAGTTTGCATTTACTATAAAGCATGGCATGAAGTTAAGGGATTTCTTTGGCATTGGCTCTTACAACAGACCCTCATAATTTCAAGCCAAAAGACTGGAAAAAAGATATGTATAGAGTGCAACATCCTCCCCAAAGCTTGGCAGACACACATACACATGTAAACAGAAAGAAAAATTAGTTAATGGTTTGTGATGGTGGTATAACCATAAATACATAATATTAATATGTATTCCCTCTATGGATGATACTGTCTGATCAGATTCTGTCATACCATAATGACCTGATCATAATAATTTTATAATAAAATTGACAATAGATTAATTTTACATTTTGATAGGCAGGGTTTGAGTTTCCTTTTCAATGACAGAGTAAAATGGTACTTTGACATGGGTCTAAGCCAGAAATCTTTTGCTGCATTTTTGTCTTAAAGATAGAGCCAGAATTGATGGTAGAAGCAATAGATAAATATCACAGGTTGAAGTGGTTTGCTCTCTACTATTTATTCAAACCTTTACAGTTTCTTATGATTTTCCAAACTGACCCCAAACTATTGAAGAGCAAGTGAGAAAATAGGCATTCGTTTTCTTTTTCTTGCACTCTCCCTCCAGTAATGGGAATTCAAACAACAGAGAAGTCCTAGTAAAAACCTCATCTATTGCAAAACGTCGACGGATTTCATGTGAAGATATGTTTGTCAATGACAGGGTTTAAATCTACAAAACATGAAAGGATTTTCCCCTCCCTTTTATTTAAGAAAACATCATTCAGTATAACCTCTTTAATCTGAACTGATATAGCAATATTTTCCTTTGTAAAACATGGGACATTGTTGTAAGGAAATGGTCTGAGCAGAAAACTATAATCTATGATACACAGTCATACTCGCCCATGTCAATCAAAGGTTGACATTTTTTTTTTGGACACAATTTTGTCCCTGAAAAACTCACTCTCCTGCTTCAAATATTTCAAACCTGGAGGTGACACTCATAGTAGCATGCCATTTTAGAAACAATGAGGTCGGCATTCTTTGACAGGGGAATGACATGGCAGGCACGTCTAGTAACAGCCTGAAGAACATTCTCAGGAAACAATCATTTCATTGGAACTATGGATATTGAAATGGGATTAACACTTCCACAGGGCACTTGATACTGATTCCATTTTAGGGAAATTCTCACTTGAATCCTGCTCTTCCACAAAACAAGATACAAATCAATAATTTGCTAGTGAACCAAAACACCCTTTAGATATCAAGAGTCGATCTGAAAATGTGAACCAGCAAGTTAAATAGTAGAGAAATTTAGTTAAATTCTGTATACAAAATGTGATAGCATGTGCACCGGCCATTTTTTTACATAAATGCAGTTAAAGTTGCTAAAAAGATAATGGTGGTAACAAGACACCATTTATCAAACTATGGACTCATATCAGGTTTTCTTATCTGGCATGTACTTTAGCTGTCTTATTATACTATTTTTCCCTTACATCAGGAAAAAAGTTGCTTGTTTTATTTTGTTTTTTGATATGGGAATGGAAGAAAGGAGAAGGAAAAAGAGATGCACCAAATTTCAGTTTCAACCTCAGTATTGGGCCAAAATCTGCTATTTGGCTTCCTCCTGAGCCTTGGAAGGCTGAATGGCCGCATGCCTCTATCAGTTTTATTTCTGGAATCTCTCAAATTGTGCATCACGGATGATCATGTACTTTCCACTGCTATCTAATCAGCATAATAATGTCAGTAATATAAAGAGGTGTGTTATTATTTTTTATTGAGATTGTTCACATTCCATACAATCATCCAAAGATCCAAAGAGTACAATCAATTGCCCACAGTACCATCATACAGCTGTGCATCTATCACAATTAATTTCTTTTTGAATTTTTAGAACATTTTCATTACTCCAGAAAAGAAATAAAGACAAAAAAAAAAAAAAAAGAAGGAAACTTAAATCCTCCCATATCCCTAACCACCCCCCTCCATTATTGACTCATAGTATTGGTATAGTACATTTGTTACTAACTGTAGTATATAGTTTGCAATAGGTATACTTTTCTCCCTATAAGCCCGTTTATTATTAACTTCTAGTTATAGTCATACATTTACTGTACTTCATGAAATAGATTTTCTAATATTCGTATGGTTATTCATGGACATTGTCCACCACAAGATTCACTCTTTTATACATCCCCATATTTTAACCTCCAACTTTCCTTCTGGTGACATACGTGACTCTGAGCTTACCTTTTCCACCACATTCACACACCATTCAGCACTGTTAGTTATTCTCACAATAACATGCTACCATCACCTCTGTCCACTTCCAAACACTTAGGAACATTCTGCTTATAATAAGCAAACACTCCCCATTCTTTAGCCCCATTCTATATCCTGGTAACTTATATTTCATGTCTGTGAGTTTACATATTATAATTAGTTCATATCAGTGAGACCCTGCAATATTTGTCCTTATGTGCCTGTCTTATTTCACTCAATATAGTACCCTCAAGGTTTCTTCATCAACCGATTTTTTTAAGATGGTTTTGTTCACATACCATACATTCTGTCCTAAGTAAACAATCGATGGTTCCCTGCATAGTCACATATTTATGTATTCACCACCATTGCCACTATTTATATAAGGACATCTCCATTCCTTCTTCAAAGAAGGGGGAAGAGTCAAAGAAGGTAGAGAGACAAAAGAAAAAAAAAGATGACAGCTAGGAAGTGACAAAAGGAAAGATAGTGTTAAACCAAAGTAAAATAAAGGGTTAGACAATATCTCCAATGCCAAGAGTCCCATACCCCTCCCTTATGTCCCCCTTTTAAAGGCATTTAGCTTTGGGATATTGCCTTTATTACATTAAAGGAAGCATAATACAATGTTTCTGTTAATTATAATCTCTAGTTTGCGTTGATTGTATTTTTCCCCCCAACACTACCCTATTTTTAACACCTTGCAATGTTGACATTCATCTGTTCTACCTCATGTAAAAACATATTTGTACATTTTATCACAATTGTTGAGCACCCTAGGTTTCACTGAGTTATACAGTCCCAGTCTTTATCTTTCCTCTTTCCTTCTGGTGTCCCACATGCTCCTAACCTTCCTCTTTCAACCATACTCACAGTCATCTTTGTTCAGTGTACTTACATTACTATGCTACCATCACCCAAAACTGTTCCACACCTCTCACTCCTGTCTTTTCCTATCTGTCTGTGGTGCTCCCTTTAGTATTTCCTGTAGAGCAGGTATCCCATTCATAAAGTCTCTCATTGTCTGTTTGTCAGAAAATATTTTAAACTTTCCCTCATATTTGAAGGATAGCCCTGCTGGACATAGGACTCTTGGTTGGTGGTTTTTCTCTTTCAGTATCTTAAATATATCACACCACTTCCTTCTTGCCTCCAATGTTTCCACTGAGAAATCCACACATAGTCTTATCAAGCTTCCTTTGCATGTGATGGATCACTTTTCTCTTGCTGCTTTCAGGATCCTCTCTTTATCTTTGACGTTTGATTATCTGATCATTAAGTGTCTTGGCATAGGCCTATTCAGATCTATTCTGTTTGGGATACGCTGCACTTCTTTGTATCTGTAATTTTATGCCTTTCATAAGAGATGGGAAATTTTCATTGATTATTTCCTCTATTATTGCTTCTGCCCCTTTTCCCTTCTCTTCTCTTTCTGGGACGCCCATGATACATACATTCATGCATTATATGTTGTCATTCAATTCCCTGAGATATTGCTCATATTTTCCCATTCTTTTCCCTATCTGTTCTTTCATGTGTAGGATTTCAGGTGTCTTGTTCTCCAGTTCAAGTGTTTTCTTCTGCCTCTTGTGATCTGCTGTTGTATGTCTCCATTGTGTCTTTCATCTCTTGTGTTGTGCCTTTCATTTCCATAGATTCTGTCAGTTGTTTTTTCGAATTTCAATTTCAACCTTATATTTGCCCAGTGTTTTCATTATACACTTCATCCCTAAACTTTTTGAATTGATTTAGCATTGGTTGTTTCAATTCCTGTATCTCAGTTGAAGTGTAAGTTTGTTCCTTTGACTGGGCCATAACTTTGTTTTTCTTAGTGTAGGTTGTAATTTTCTGTTGTCTAGGCATCTGGTTTCCTTGGTTACTCCAATCAGGTATTCCTAGACCAGAACAAGCTCACATCTCAGAAGGGGGCAATATTCAGTTTCAGGTCTTCCTGAGGGTGTGTCTTAGAAGACTGACACACTCTGTGAGGCCTCTAGCTGCCGTGCTTTCCCTAACCTGCCCAGCAGGTGGCACCTGTCAGCCCGTAGCTCCTAACTGGTGTAAGGAGGTATGGCCCCCTTAGTCCTTAGTTTCTGTTTTGGCTGTTTTCCCCCAGGCTCTGGAGTCTGGTTCTGAATGGGAGGCCGGTAGTATGGCTGGGCACCACCTCCTTCCTCTTAGGGAAGATACACCCCCTAGAGAGTTTTCATTTGCATTTAAATAGGCTCTTTGTCTCTCTGACTCTGCTATCTCCAACCTTTTCTGGCTGAGAGAGCGCAAACTGAAAATTGGCTGCGGCTTTCTCCACTGAGCTGCCCAGATTGAGAGAGAGAAAAAGGGACAGAAAGCCCCCCTTCAGGGCCAGTCCATGGTCCCCCCAGCTTCACCTGCCAGCCAGAGATAGCACCTGGTCCTCTGGGCTCCACCTCCTGGCACAGAGAAGTCCACCCTCTCTTTAAGATCAGTCATCACTAAAAGCCTCTGTCTGCTTGTTGGGGGCTTGTAGCTTCTATTGAGCAGTCCACATTTGTTAATCAAAACCCCAGTTGGAGCTCAGCTGAGCTATGTTTGCTCACTCCGCTCAGAGAATGCTGCTAGTTTCTACCACAGTGAGGCTTTGCAGCAAAGCCTGCCATGAGGGGAGGGGTTCCCAGAGTGGTTCCACAGCTTTTACTTACAGATTCTATGCTGTGATCTCAGGCATTCCTCCCAATCCAGGTTGGTGTACGATGTGTCAACAGTCACGGTTTTCCCCCAGCAGTTATTCCAGATTATTTACCAGCTGTTCCTGGTTGTTTATGAGTTGTTCCAGGGGGACTAACTAACTTCCACTTCTCTCTATGCCACCATCTTCTTTTCTCCTCTGCGTGTTATTATTTTTATTGTTAAATACTAAATATGCACTTTCAAATACAGCAAAGCATTTCAGTTGTAACTTGAAGTGTAAAATCTCTTTATATGCTTAGTATTTTGGAATTTTATTATTCAGTCAATACGTAAAGGTACATTTATTGGGAGTATAAAATGTTCAGCCACTTTGGAAAATAGTTTGGTAGTTCCTCAAAAATATCACCCAGTAATTCTACTTCTAGGTAAATATCCATGGAAATTGAAAACATATGCCTACACAGAAACTTGTACAAGAATGCTCACAGCATTTCAAATAGCCAAAAAATGGAAACAGTGTGAATGGATAAACAAAATGAAGTATGTCCATACAAACCAATATTATTCAGCAGTAAAAAGGAATTAAGTACTGATTCATGCTACCACATGGATGAACCTTGAAAACATTATGCTAAGTGAAAGAAGCCATTCACCAAAGGCCACATATTGTATGATTCCATTTAAATGAAATGTCCAGAACAGGAAAATCCATAATGACATAAAATCAGATTATTGGTTGCCAGATGCTTGGGGATTGGAGAGAATGGAGAGTGACTGCTAATGGGTATGGAGTTTCTTTTTGGGGTGATAAGAATGTTCTGCAATTAGATAGTGGTGATGGTTCAACAACCTTGTGAATATGCTAAAAAATGGAATTGTACACTTTAAAAGGGTATGTGAATTTATGGTACGTGAATTATATTTCAATAAAAATCCATTTCTTCAATAAAAAGAAAACAAGTATATGTATTATTGTAAAAGTAAAGTGCTTCAATAATTAAAAGTGCTTAAGAAAGCTGTTAATGTGTTCAAAAGAGTTATTTTCAAACTATTTATTAACTAAATATCTGTTATTTAAATAGAGAATGATTTTTACTGAACTATATTTAAAAGGTTAAGTAGTGAAAGAGGTTGAACTTAAAATTCTCTATAACAAGTCTATTGCTAGATGATAGAGTTGTGCAAAAGATCCTTTTTTTAAAAAATTATATTGTGGTAACAAGTATACAACTTGAAATTTCCCATTTTATCTACATTCAAGTGTACAATTCATTAGTATTAATTATATTCACAATATTGTGCTACCATCACTTTTGGAGTCAACAAATATTTATAAAATGCAAATAATATTACAAGCTGATTGTTACAAAGACAACAGTATTCACCAGCTATTCCACTTGCTCTCTTGCACTTCCTGGCTCTCTTACAGTTAGGCAGGTACATGTGACTAGTTTTGGACAAAGAAATAGGTCATTTCTTGGCAAAGGCATTTAAGAGCCAGTATGTCTTTTCCATCCCTTTCTTCCCTTGCTGCAGTGCTTCTGGAAGCCTTGTGTTGAAATAGCAGCTTTACTATTAAGAGGAAGCATGGATCCCATGAAGATGCACATACAGCATAGGGCTTTATATGAGTGAAAAGTTAAACCAGTGAGATTTTGGACTTATTTGTCACTGTAGCATAGTCTAGCATTACTCCAACCAATAGGGTAGAAAAATTGAGATTATTTTTATCATAACTTTTATATTATTTTTTGTGCTAGCATTTATGACATTAAATAAAACAACTTTTAAGAACTGTATTTTTTATTTAATTTAACTCTAGACCATGAGTCTTTTGGAAAAATGCCTAATTTTGTAATTCTTTGCTTCTTCTAGGTATGAATTATAAGACAAAAATTGGCTTCGTCACCTTGAAATTTCATGGGGAAGAAAGCTTTCAAAGTCAAATACATTAACATGCATAATTAATCATGTTCAACCAAGACACAATAGAGAATATAAAGAGTATAAGGAACAGAAGAAAATGTCAGAGAAATTTTTGATGCTTGGAAAACATATTTCTCCTCCACACAAGACCTCAAAGGAAAGTTAGCAACCGTTTAGTATCATGAATGTGCAGGAGAGTATAAGCAAGAGAAATTGAGCCACTGGAAGTACAGAAAAATATTCTTTGTACTATGGTGCTGAACTTTTAAAAATGTGTCCCAGAAGTTCATTCTAAGATGGTGATATTTGGTTCTGGCCTGAGCTTTGGCTGTTTATTGATTGTAACTCTTGTCGATTTTGCATTCAACAAAAATGAGTATGAGGTGAGCCTCTAACATAAGAGATATGTATATCTATAGATTTTTAATAGTAGGAATTTTGTATACCTTACTCCTTGATATGAAAGAGAGCAGGTCTCTCTTGGTCCTCAGGGTAACCCAAATAAAAAGAATCACAGTATTATTAGCAGTGACTTTGGAGGTTTACAAATTTTACTTATTTCTTGACAAACTTTTAAATTGAATATTATATACATGGTGAGTTACACACATCTTCACAATTAATTTTTACTAAGTGGATATACCTGGGTAACCGCCACCAAGATTGAAACGTAGACTATTACCAGCATTCCAGAAACCTCCCTCGGGCCCCCACCAGTCATTACATCCTTTCTCTCCCTGCTATTGTAACCACTAATCCATCACCAAAGATTAGTTTGGGAGAAGCGAGGCCTCCCTATAATTGTGCCTAAGAGCCTCCTCCCGAATGCCTCTTTGTTGCTCAGATGTGGCCCTCTCTCTCTAGCTAAGCCAACTTGAATGGTGAAATCACTGCCCTCCCCACTACGTGGGATCAGACACCCAGGGGAGTGAATCTCCCTGGCAACGTGGAATATGACTCCCGGGGAGGAATGTAGAGCTGGCATCGTGGGACGGAGAACATCTTCTTGACCAAAAGGGGGATGTGAAAGGAAATGAAATAAGCTTCAGTGGCAGAGAGATTCCAAAAGGAGCCGAGAGGTCACTCTGGTGGGCACTCTTACGCACAATTTAAACAACCCTTTTTAGGTTCTAAAGAATTGGGGTAGCTGGTGGTGGATACCTGAAACTATCAAACTACAACCCAGAACCCATGAATCTCAAAGACAATTGTATAAAAATGTAGCTTATGAGGGATGACAATGGGATTGGGAAAGCCATAAGGACCACACTCCACTTTGCCTAGTTTATGGATGGATGAGTAGAAAAATAGGGGAAGGAAACAAACAAACAAACAGACAAAGGTACCCAGTGTTCTTTTTTACTTCAATTGCTCTTTTTCACTTTAATTATTATTCTTGTTATTTTTGGGTGTGTGCTAATGAAGGTGTCAGGGATTGATTTAGGTGATGAATGTACAACTATGTAATGGTACTGTGAACAATCGAATGTACAATTTGTTTTGTATGACTGCGTGGTATGTGAATATATCTCAATAAAATAAAGATAAAAAAAAAAATATTAGTTTGACCGTTTTTGAATTGTGTGTAAATGGAACCATTCCAGACATTAGGGTGACCAACTGCCCTGGTTTGCCTGGGTCCGAAGGGTTTCCTAGGATGTGGGACTTTCAATGCTAAAACTGGAAAAATCCTAGGAAAACAGGGACAAATTGGTCATCCTACAGGACATACTCTTTTGTGTTTCTAAAATAATGTCTCTGGGAATTCATTCTATCATTGCACATAGTTTGCATTTTTCAGATCTGTGGAGAATTGAAATATATGATATATATTTATATATATTTATAGGTCCAGTTATCCATTTTAATTTGGGTTGGTTTAGTCATTTTTGACAGTTGTGAATAGAGCTGCTTTGAACATTCTTCTACGTGTCTTTTCAGTACACATATATGTGTATCTATTGGGTACATGCCTGAAGAGTGGAACTGCTGGGTCATAGAGTATGCTACATAGAGTAACTCTAGTACATATTGGCAAAGAGTCTTCCAAAGAGTTTATATGCAAAAGTATGTTTAACTTTTTAAGAAACTGTCAAATGTTTTCCAAAGAGGCTGTACTATTTTGCATTCTCCCCATCAGTGTCTGAGAGTTCTATTTGTTTCACACCTTCACCAACACTGGTATTCTTAGGGTTGTTTTTCCATTTCTGCATATATTACATTGGGTTTTAATTTGCAGTTTCCTGATGAATAATATGGTTAAATATCTTATCTTAAGCTTATCGGACATTTGTGAAGTGACCGTTCAAGTCTTTTATCTTATTTTCAGTGGGTTGCCTGTGAATTTATTATTATTTGTAGGACCTGTTATGTATTCTAGATACAAGGCCCTTGTTGTATATGTGTAGATCAAATATATTCTGTCTGTCTCTGACTTGGCTTTTGTCTCACTTAATAGCACCTTTTGATGAACAGACATTCAATGAGGACCAATTTATCAATCTTTTAAAATATATTTCCCACCACAATGTGTGAGGATATTTACTCATGTTCTAGAAGCCACATTGTTTTATCATTCACATTTAGATCCATGGTTCATTTGGAATTGTTTATTGTGTACAGTGTGAGATAGGGGCCAGTTGTCATTTTTTTTTTTCCATATAGATGTCCAATGACCTAGCACACCTGTTGAAAAGACTATCCATTTACTAGTGTATCAAAGTGGCATTTTGATAATAAATGCATGTGGGCATACTTTCTGGTTGTTCTCTTCTGTTCTATTGGTGTATTTTTCTATCCTTGCACTTATTTTAACTAATTTATTAACTTAATTTAATAAGAAATTAGATTAATTTATAATGGCTTACTCTCCAGTAATGTGAGTTCTTCAAAGGACTTTTATTTTATTTCATTCTGCAACATTGTCTTTGCTCTTCCTGATCTCTTTTCCTGATTTCTTTTATTTCTGTTTCACACAAACTTTAGAATCAACTTGTCATTTTCCACCAAAAAAAAAGAAATGCTAGTGGGATTTTGATTGGGACTACATTGAATCCTTAGAACTTTAGAATATTGAGTCTTTCATTCTATAACATGTTATCATTCCATTTATTTAGGGCTTTCATTTTAATCAATATTATTTGATAGTTTCCTGTGAAGAAGTTTTGCTAACTTTTATTAGATTTATTGCTAGTTATTGGGTAATTTTTGATGATAAATGATATCTTTGTTAAATTTATTTTATTTTTTCTAATATTTAGAGATATAATTGACTTTTATATATTGATCTTAGTTCATAAATCTTGTTAAATCACTTATTAACTTTAACTGTTTATTCATAGCTTTTTGGGATTCTGTACATTCACAATTATCTCAAGTGTGGATAATGATAGTTATATGTTTTCCTTTCCTTATACTTTTACTTTATTTTTTCTTGCCTTTTTGTACTGCCTGGGACCTAAAGGACAACATTGGATGGAGTAGTAAGAGTGGACATCCTTGACTCCTTCCTGTTAATTGTGGGAAGATTTTACATTATTTCACCATTAAGTAGCATATTTGCTGTATATTTTTTTAAACACCCTTGATGAATGTGGATGCTATTTGGTATACACTGGGGATACACTGAAGAATTTTGAGCAGGTGCGTGATATGATTAGATTTCCATGTTGGCAAGATCACTGTGCCAGAAGATAGATTGGAAGGAGGCAGTATTGGGGACCATACTGTAATAGATGATGAGGACCTGAGCAGCAGTCATCCTGTCTGCTTGTCTATAGACAGAAAACACCTTCTGCTACCTTTCATACTAGCCATTGAATTCGTGATAGAAATATTTACGTTCTCTTGCTCACATTACCCTTCAGATTAACTAAGATTTATAAAGCACTCAGAGCATTGCTTCAGAGCAACATACTAAATGAGTACCTGTTAAATAACAAATAAAATACAGACTGTGTAAAAAAAAAATAGAAATCTTAAAGCAAAGAAAGGATAAAAAGATGTTTTCTCTTGTGTCTGGGTGAAAATGAAAAACTTACATTTGTCACTAAGAAAACAAAATCACTAAGCAAAACTAAGTATACACAGGAAAACACCATCCGCATTTTGTATTCTACATACAGCTGATTGAAAACTCACCATCTCTGTTGCTATTCTCTAGTAAGGTACCAGGCACACACATTGGCCTGGCTGGTCTTGTACAGAGGTGTATGCTTCCCTGTGACAACCAACGTCAAGTGTGCAATATACCAATCAATACTCACCACATGTCTAAAAAGGGGAAGGCATTGGGCTGATACTGCAGCCCTGAGCTGTGAACTGACTGCTAAAGACAGGACCGGGCTCATTGTACATTCATTTTTGTTTGAAAAGGGAAAATAAAAAGCTTTTCTTTGAGCACTATTCATTTATATTCAGCAATTTTCTTTCTGCTTAAAACGCATTGGAGAAAGCTTATTAATCAGAAGACTCACTGAATCTAAAGTAGGTTTTCATTATTAGATTATTGGATCATAAAAGAAGATCTATCATACAACTTGTCATAATGATATAAAAAATAACAAGCATAATTCTTATAGTGTTATAGTTATACACTAAATGCTCTTTGGCTTGGGATATGAAGTAGAAAAATACAATTTCTTAAAATGGCTAACAAAAGCTTGGAAGGCTTGATAAATATAATGGAGGGTTATTTTCTTATTTAGAATTATTAAACAGAATAAACTTAGCAGAGATTTGTCACATTTTAATTATCTAATGCAAGATGAAGCACCAAGAAAAATTATGTTTTAAAAGCAGTCTTATTTGCCTCAATTATCTTCTTAATTACTTTAATGTTGTGTAGTAGTGTAAAAGATTAGACACTTGAAATTTATTGGCGTAAGTTTGATCAATATGCATATTTGTAAGTCATCATTAGCTTCTTGTCTTTTAAATCACATATATACTCACCTAAATGATTAACACTAGATTCAACATTAACTCCTGTCCATTTTGGACAAGTGACATTGCATCATTCTTATAAAAATTAATAATTATATACATTACAGATACTAAATGATATAGACAATAAGTATATAGTATTTGGCATTTAATGCTAAACTGCTTTGTAACATATGTTGTATCTTTACTTTAAACTTTATTGAAATGTTATATTGATATCCCCCAAGTTTTAATTTCCCTTCACTATTTATTATAATATCATTTACAATACTGATAAACTCTTCATACTTTTCTATGTACTAGAATATCTTCAGTAATATGTCATTAAGAGGTAAGAGAATAGATTGCTGCATATAGGTTGAAACATTTTCCAAATGAGTGGGAAGAACTGCCTTACAGTATTATGGCCAAAATAGCAAAGGGCTTACCAATGGAGTTTGCTAATTTCCAATCCTGAACAATGACCATAGTTTATTCATGGTTAGTTGCTTATAAATTGATGCCACTTCAAAAAGTTGCTTTAAAAAAACACAAAATACCAGCAGCTATGAGAAATAGGGTCCAATCGTTCAAAAACGTGTATGATACAAATATCAAAAAAGATTTGGAACTGTTTTTTTCTTCTTAACTAGAGAAGATATAGGCTTACAAAAAGTCAGGCAGGAAGTAGAGAGTTTCCATTTGCCCCCCATCTTACATGCAGTTTTCTCTATTAATACTTTGCATTCGTGTGGTAATTTTGTTACAGTTGATGAAACAATATTATTATAAGTATACTATTTACTGTGGTCCATAGTTTACATTAAGGGTCACTGTTTGTATTGTAGCATTCTGTGGGCTTTTAAAAAAGTTATTCTGGTAAAATATATGCAACCTAAAATTTCCCATTTTAAGCACTTTCAAGTATACATTTCAGAGGGGTTAATTAGATACACAGTGTTGTGCTATCATCACCACCATCCATTTACTAAAATGTTTCCATCACACCAAATAGAAATTCTGTACCATTAAGCATTAACTCCCCATTCCTGACCTCCACCCTGGCCCTTGATAACCTGTTTCTGAATCTATGAATTTGCATATTATAATTATTTCATATCAGTGAGATCATACAATATTTGTCCTTTCATGTCTGGCTTGTTTCACTCAACATGATATCTGAAAGATTCATCAATATTATAGCATGTATCAGAACTTCATTCATTTTTATGGCTGAATATTCCATTGTATGCATAAACCACATTTTGTTTATCCTTTTATCTGTTGATGGACACTTGGATTTCTTCCACCTTTTGGCAATTGTGAATAATGCTGCTGTGAACATTGGTGTGCAAACATATCTGAGTACCTGCTTTCAGTTCTTTGGGGGTATATACCTAGAAGTGGAATTGCTGGGTCATATGGTAAATTTATACTTAACTTTCTATGGAACTCTCAAACTGTTTTCCACAGCATCTGAACATTTTACATTCCCACCAATAATGAACAAATGTTCCCACTTCTCCATATTCTTTCCAACACTTATTTTCTGTTTTTTGTTTTAATAGTAGCCATTCTAGTGGGTGTGAAATGGTATCTCATTGCGGTTTTGATTTGCGTTTCCCTAATGGCTAACGATGTTAAGCATCTTTTTATGTCTTTCAGGCCATCTGTTTACCTTTTTTGGAGAAATATCTATTCAGGTCTTTTGCCCATTTTTAAATTGTGTTGCTTGTCTTTTGTTGCTGAATTATAGGATTTCTTCATATATCAGGATATTAAACCTTTATTGGATATGCAGTTTCCAAATATTTTCTCCCAATCTGCGGGTTCTCTTTTTACTTTCCTGATTATGTCTTTTGATGCAGAAAAGTTTTAATTTTGATGAAATCCCATTTATTTGTTTTTCTTTTGTTGCTCATGCTTTTGTTGTAATGTCTGAGAAACCATTGCCTAACATAAGGTCTTGAAAATGCTTCCCTAGGTTTTCTTCTAAGAGTTTTATAGTTTGGGTTCTTAAATATAGGTATTTGATCCATTTTGAGTTAATTTTTATAAATGGTGTGGGGTAGGGGTCCATTTTCATTCTTCTGTCTATGGATATCCAATTTTCCCAGCACCATTTGTTGAAGAGACAATTCTTTCCCCATTAAATGGACTTGGCACCTTTGTAAAAGATCTGTTGACCATAGATATGAGGGTTTATTTCTGAACTCTGAGTTCAGTTCCATTGGTCTACATGTCTTTCCTTGTGCCAGTACCGTGCTGTTTTGATTACTGTAGCTTTGTGTTTTAAAATTGGGAAGTGTGAGACCTCTGAATTTGTTCTTCTTTCTCACAATGTTTTTGGCTACTCAGGGATATTTACCCTTCCATATACATTTGATGTTTGATTTTTCCATTTCTGCAAAGAAGGCTGTTGGACTTTTGATTCGGATTGCTTAGAATCTGTAATTCACTTTGGGTAGAATTTGACATCTTAGTATTTAGTCTTTGTGATGGCTAAGTTCATGTGTCAACTTGGCTAGATTACGGTTTCCAGTTTTTTGCTCAAGCAAGCACTGGCTTGATTGTTACAGTGAGGGTATTGTGTGGATGTAAATCATTAGTTAGTTGATTGCATCTATGGCTGATTACATCCACAGTTAACAAAGGAGGTTGCCTTCAGCAGTGAGATAACTCTCATCCAATCAATTGAAAGCCGCCTTTCAGCAGTCAGAAAGAATTTCTTTCTCTACTTCAACCAGCCACCTTCTCCTTGGGAATTAATTGAAATCTTCATTTTAATTCCCAACTTGCAGCCTGTACTATGGAGTTCAGACTTGCCAAAACCCATGGTCACATGACTAGGCCCTGTATTTACATATGTTTATAAATATACTGTTGGTTCTGTTTCTCTGCTGAAGCCTGACTAGTAAAGTTCTTCAATCCATAAGCTCAAAATGTCATTTCATTTATTTACATCTTTGATTCCTTTGTTTTGTCATTATTCATGTGTAAGTCCTTTACATCCATGGTTAATTTTTTTCCAAGATATTTGATTCTTTAGTTGCTCTGTAAATGGAATTTGTTCTTGATCTCTTCTTCAAACTGTTCATTACTATTGTATAGAAACTGCTGAATTCAATTATTAGTTTTAGTAGCTTTGCTGTAGCCTTTTCAGGATTTTTTTATATAGAGGATTATGTCATCTACAAATAGGAAAAGTTTCAGTCTTCCTCTTCAATTTGGATATCTTTTATTTCTTTTCCTTCCTTAATTGCTAAGGCTAGAACTTCCAGTACAGTATTGAATAACAGTGGTCAGAGTGGGCATCCTTGCCTTGTTCCTTATCTTAGAGGAAAATCTTTTAGTCTTTCACTATTGATTTGATGTTAGTTGGGGATTTTTCCATATATGCCCTTTAACATGTTGAGGAAGTTTTCTTTTATCATTAGTTGCTTGAGTATTTTTATCAAGACAGTATGCTGGATTTTGTTAAATCTTTTTCTGTGTCAATTGAGATGATCATTTGGGGTTTTTCCTTCATTCTATTATGTGTTGCATTACATTAATTGATTTTCTTGTGTTAAACCTCCCTTGCATACTTGGGATAAATCCCACTTGATGATAGTGTATAATTCTTTTAATGTGTTGTTGGAATTGGTTTTCTAGTAGTTTGTTGAGGAATTTGGCATCTATATTCATAAGGGTTATTGGTCTGCAATTTTCTTTTCAAATGGTATCTTTATCTGGCTTTGGTATTACATTGATGCTGGCCTCAAAGATTAAGTTAGAGAGTGTTTCCTCTTCTTCAATTTTTTGGTAGAATTTAAGGAGGATTTGTGTTAATTCTTCTTTGAATGTTTGGAAAAGTTTGCCAGTGAAGCCATTTGGTCCTGAGCTTTTCTTTGTTGGGAGGTTTTTGATTGCTTATTTAATCTCTTTATTCTTGTTGGTCTGATGAGATCTTCTTTTTCTTCCTTAGTCACTGTAGGTAGTTCGTGTATTTCTAGGAATTTGTCCATTTCATCTAGGCTACATAATTTGTTGGCATACAATTGTTCATAGAATTCTTTTATAATATTTTTTAAAATTTCTGTGGGGTTTGTAGTAATGTCCCCCTTTCATTTCCTATTTTAGTTACTTGTGTCCTCTCTCTATCTTTGTCAATCTAGCTAAATATTTGTTGATTTTACTGACCTTTTCAAAGAACCAACTTTTGGCTTTGTTGATTCTTTCTATTACTTTTATACTCTCTATTTCATTTATCTCTGCTCTAGTCTGTTATTCCCTTCCTTCTGCTTGCTTTGGGTTTAGTTTGCTCTTCTATTTCTAGTTTTTCCTGTTGTGAGGTTAGGTCTCTAATATACTTTGACTTTTTTAATGTAAGCATTTAGAGCTATAAATTTGGGAACTGCTTTTTTTTTCATTAAATAAAACCAAATGGACATATCATCTGAATGTATTGTGTGATTCTTGATTAGATCCTGGAGTGAGCAGAGTGGGTAACGGCAAAGAGCTATAAAAGACCTTATTTGGACAGTTGGAGAAATGTGAATATGGACTGTATATTAGATAATAGTACCATCAGTTTTCTGAATGGGATGATTATATTGTGGGTATAGGAAAATATTTTGTTCTTAGAAGATACATGGTGGGAGAACCTAAGATGGCAGCTAGGAGAGACATGGCAAAAAAACACCTCCATGAAAAATATTAGATAGAGGCCAGAAAGTGACCCAGAACACCAGTTCCAGCGATACACCAGCTGCACAAGGTCTGCTAAATCCACAGGGACCATGAACTTGGTGAAACTGGGAGTTGGCATTCTGAAATGAGTGAGTGAGCCTGCTGAATGTCCAGCAGCCACCCTACGGTGTGGGGAAACCAGGGGTTGGTGTTTGGAGGTGGACTAGTTCTTTTAAAAAAAAAAAAAACCTCAAAGCAGCTGCAGATACGGCAGTGAGAACCACACAGTGAAGCACAGCAGGAAAGGGCTTTGCGAGCACCTCAATATCTGGCGTAGAAGATAGCCTTTCATGTACCCACTGCTAGCTGTCTCAGAGCAAGGAGGGCAGAGGGGAGCCAAAAGGGGAAAAAACCATGCCCCTTGCAGCGATCTTCCTGGCGGGCTGGGAACGCTCCTGCCCGGGGCCAGAGCCACAGCCTAGAGCTGCGCCAAGGGACCCAGTGTGACGGGAAGTGCTTCCAGCAATGCCGTGCACACACCACAATATTGGATGTAGACAATAGCCTTTTGTGTACCCACAGCTAATTGTCCCGGAGGTGGGAAGGCAGAGCTGTGTGAAAAGGGGGAAATTAACACACCTCATTCAGCCATCTTTACAGCAGGCAGGGAATGCCCCTGAACGGCCTGGTGGCCCAGGGCTTCCCTTGAGGGACGTGTGCACTTGTGACATGGCACAGCCTTCCCTCAGCAAAGGCCCTAGAAGGGCACAGCTGGGAAGAGAAACCCACCCGGAAATCCCAGGGACCCTATGCCAATATCAAGGACTTGTGGGTCAGCAGCAGGGAGAATCTGTGGCGAGACTGAAATGAAGGTTTAGATTCTTGCAACAGCCTTAAATCTCCAGGAACACCTGGGAGGTTTGATTATTAAAGCTTCCCTGCCTCACTAACTGCTCAGACACACATCCCACATTCAGGGCAGACAGCACCAACTACACACCCAAAGTTGGTGCACCAATTGGACCCCACAAGAACCAGACCCCCACACACCACAAAGACAAAGTTAGGGAGAACTGACTTGAGGGGAATAGGTGACTTGTGGATGCCATCTGCTGGTTAGTTAGAGAAAGTGTACGCCACCAAGCTGTAGATCTGACAAATTAGAGATTGGTGTCTGAACAATCCTTCATATCCTAAAAGAAGCCTATCAAGTAAAGCAAATGCCAAGAGCCCAAAAACAACAGACAATTTTAAAGCATATGAAAAAACCAGATGATATGGATAACCCAAACTCAAACACCCAAATCAAAAGATCAGAGGAGACACAGTACTTGGAGCAATTAATCAAGGAACTAAAGACAAACAACAAGAGCATGGCACAGGATATAAAGGACATGAAGAAGACCCTAGAAGAGCATAAAGAAGAAATTTCAAGAGTAAATTAAAAAAAGATGATCTTATGGAAATAAAAGAAACTGTTGCCCAAATTAAAAAGATTCTGGACACTCATAGTACAAGACTAGAGGAAGCTGAACAATGACTCAGTGACCTCGAGAACCACAGAACAGAAAATGAAAGAACAAAAGAAAGAATTGTAAAAATCAAAATGGATCTCAGGGATATGATAGATAAAATAAAACATCCAAATATAAGACTCATTGGTGTTCCAGAAGGGGAAGAGAAGGGTAAAGGTCTAGAAACAGTATTCAAAGAAATTGTTGGGGAAAACTTCCCCAACCTTCTACACAATATAAATACACAAAGCATAAATGCCCAGCGAACTCCAAATAGAATAAATCCAAATAAACCCACTCCAAGACATATTCTGATCACACTGTCAAATACTGAAGAGAAGGAGCAAGTTCTGAAAGCAGCAAGAGAAAAGCAATTCACCACATACAAAGAAAACAACATAAGACTAAGTAGTGACTACTCAGCGGCCACCATGGAGGTCAGAAGGCAGTGGCATTATGTATTTAAAATTGTGAGAGAGAAAAATTTCCAACCAAGAATACTTTATCCAGCAAAACTCTCCTTCAAATCTGAGGGAGAGCTTTAATTTTTCACAGACAAACAAATGCTGAGAGATTTTGCTAATAAAAGACCTGCCCTACTTCAGATACTAAAGGGAGCCCTACTGACAGAGAAAGAAAGAAAGGAGAGAGAGATATAGAGAAACTTAACAGACATATATAGAACATTACATCCCAAATCACCAGGATACACTTTCTTCTCTAGTGATCATGGATCTTTCTCCAGAATAGACCATAGGCTGGGACATAAAACAAGCCTCAGTAAATTTAAAAAAATTGAAATTATTCAAAGCACATTCTCTGACCACAGTGGAATACAAATAGAAGTCAATAATCATCAGAGACTTAGAAAATTCACAAACAACGGGAGGGTAAAAATGAGGGGGAGATGAAAACATTCCTGGATAATCAAAAGCTGAGGGACTTCATCACCAGTAGATCAGTCCTATAAGAAATGCCAAAGGGAACTGAGCAGGCTGAAAGGAAGGGACACTAAACAACTGACTGAAACCACATGAAGAAATAAAGATTTCCAGTAAAGATCACATGGTAAACATAAATACCAATACTACTGTATTTTTGATTTGTAACTCCACTATTTACTTCCTACAGGATCTAAAATACGTAAAGTGTAATGATAAATCAGTGGTTTTGGACTCAGTGTAAAATATGTAATTTTTGACAAGAATTACATAAAGGTGGGGGAATGGAGTAAAGGAACACAGTTTATGTGTCTATTGAAGTTAAGTTCGTACCAAAGAAAACAAGATTGTTATAGATTTAAGACGTTAAATTTAAGCCCCACGGTAAACACAAAGAAAGTATCAGAGAATACAATCACAGAGATGAAGAGTAGAGTATGGGTTACGAGAAATGGGGGAAGGGGCAATGGGGAGTTAATAAGAAATGAGTGTAGGGTTTCTGTTTGGGGTGAAGGGAAATTTCTAGTAATGGATGGTGGGAAGGTGATGGCATTGCAACATTGTGAATGTGAGTAATCCCACTAGATGGAATGCTAGGGAGGGGGTGGAATGGGAGGATTTATGCTGTATATATGTTTCCACAATTGAAAAAAAAGACAGTCTAAATAGATAATGACAATTAAATGCCATAGATGATCCTGGATGAGATCTAAGAATAGAGGAGAAAAGGCTCAAAAGGACTCAATTGGGACATAAGAAAAAAATGAAATATAGAATGTAAGCTTTATATCACTTAAATTTCTTGAACTTCTTAACTACACTTAATGTGATTATATAAATGAACATTCTTGTTCATAGGAAATGTATATGTGAATTATATTATTTGTTCAAGGATGTGTGCAACTTGCTCTCAGATGTTCAGAAGACAGAGCAATAGATGATGGATGATAGGGAGGGAAAGAAAGAAATGGTAAAGTGACAAAATATTAAAGTTGGTAGATTGGCGTATTGGTGGAGGGGGATTGGGGTATGTTGGAGTTCTGTGTATGGGGTTTGTATTATTTTTGCAACTGTTACTGTAAGTTTGAATTTATTTGAAAATAAAAATTAAAAAAAAAAGACGATTCATGGTGAAGTATTTGGAAGTGAAGCACCATGATGTCTAAATGAAAGTCTCAAATGGGTCAGCAAAAATTTATATAAAATTTATACACACACACACAAATGTATATATACACACAGACATATTTAGGGAGGAGGGTGCAAATGTCACACATAGGAATTGTTGAATCTAGGTGAAGGGCATATGGGTATTCATTGTACTAGTCTTGTACCTTCCAACTTTTGCAAGCTTGAAATAATTCAATAAAAATTTGGGGAAAAATGGGAATTTTTTAAAGCTTGCATTTTTTTCCCCAGGAGGGATGTACTGTTTAACAGAAGAATAAATGGCAGAGGTGAATGGAAAGCGAAAGAGGGACATTTGAGGAATAACAGACAAAATACAAATCCAATTAATTTCAAATGTGGTTTTATAAAAAAACACATATAAAAATAAATATGCCTGTAATAAGCAAGACAAATCTGTCTTCTTCATAGCTGCTCTTATGGGAAGTATAAGAGCATGCCGTGTGTCTGTTATTAAACAGTCATATCTCAATGACAGTGCATATGCCAAGCCCATTCTGAAGGATGTCTTTGGATACTACTAAGCACAAAAAAACATGCAAAGCCTAAGCAATTTTCAGAATATTTCTATATTAGCCAAATGGGTATTAAACATGTAATTAAAAATGTCTGATTATTATTACTTTGCATTCAAATTTACTGTTGCTATATTGAATATTTTAATAACTTCCCTACCACAAATAGCACACAGAACATTATTACATGCAAATTCATTTTAATTAGTCATACTATAAATTAGACCAGTGACAAAGCCCTGACAAGCCTGGCAGCTGGGAGAATGCAGCCTCTACATCCACATATAAATAACCATGGATGACAATTAAGGAACCATTGATAAAAATGCACAGAATCACTGCTATTAACATCACATCTAAAAACAATTGAGAACTTAGTTGTACCTGTTAACAAAGGAAAACCACTTTGACGGGAAAGAAGAAAACTTCTTTCACTTGCTTGTTTTATTCCATTTGAGAACAATGAATATAATAAATATACCCCATAAACCATTACACAAAGGAGGCCTTTTTTCCTTACTTTACTGTCACTTCAGTGAATAGAGAACTGGTTTGTTCTAAGAGTACTTTTGATTAGTTTCCAGTTGATACTGGACATGAGCATTTCAGCATTAGCTCTTGCCCTAGTTTAGCATCTCATTCTCCAGCATGCTGCTAAGCTTCATTCACAGGCATAAGCTGACGGGGCCAGGGTGAGCAAATCCATGTGTTGATGCCAGAGAGGTCATAAAACAGACTGCTCATAGTGACAGGTCTCTGAATGCTAAATAAATGTGTGTTGTGACCTTCGGGTTTGGCCCAGAGCAAGGCCCAACTACCAATACAGTTTTTTTTTTTTAATTTTTGTTTTTAATTTTATACTCCAGCTAAATTTGGAATACCCCATGTGAGCTGGAGAAGGGCAATGTATTTTTTTAACCCAGGCAAAATTATTAAAGAAAAAAAACCCATAAATTTGTTTCTGGTGCTTCCAACCTCTCCTTTTTATGTTCTCCAGTCTAACCTAGGCTAAAGGTTCATAACTCACTGTTTTATTGTGCACCCTGTGGACCAATCATTAAAACAGACTCTTGATATCAATAATTCAAATTATGTTTTAAAAAAAGGTGATAAATCACTCAGGGCCATTTAAATTTTACAACTCACACCTTATTGCAATTTGGAAAGATTGGAAATCTAGTAAAAGCAAGGCAGAAGATAGCTGGTAAGGGCTTTTCCTTAAAACCACTTGGGTGACAATTACTCCAGGCAAAAGATAAAGCAATCCCCTGCATATCCAGTTCTTTCTCACAGTTTCACCCACACCTTACCTTCTCCAAATATAAAACTGCAAAGAACACTTGAAGAGGCTAACCGCCTTTAAAAGCAGTTTTTCTGTGTCATGCACGGGGAGCGTTATACGCAGGCAGGAGTTTCTCTCCAAAGTTCATGTGAGTCATTGAAAATCCCGGAAACTTCATTTGGGGAAAGAATCATGCAAAGTACATTTTAACACTAGTAGAGTTTAAATTTTAATATGTTTCCCACCTCATTCATAAGATACTTTCAGGACCTTTATATTTTAAAACTATAATTTACATAATTAAATCATGCTAATTGCAGGGACTTAATTTAAGGTTTTTTATTCCATTTTCTCATGTATTCACAGCTAACACATGTAAAGAAATCAATGTATTTCCTTTGATGATTAACGTTATTAAATATAGCAATGAACCTATCATTTTGAATACGTCATCAATTTCATCGCAGCATTTGTGTAGTAAAATAATAGTATGATATACTGTTATTCTGAAGAAATGAAATTGGTGGCTTCCATATTCTGCTTTCATTTCAGAAAATCAAAATATCTTGATACCATGTACAGGTATTAAATGTAGCACAAAATAATTCTTTTGTTTGGTTCACTGTCAAGGGAGAATAATGTAGAAGTCTCATACTTTTTACTAACTGCCTTTTTGGTTCTCATATCAATAGACAGGAGTCGTAGGTGGCAATTAAAATTTAATAGTGACAATTCAAACAACATTCAATGTTATAATTATAAATTATATGAATTTCTTTTATACACACATCAATTTTACTGTGTAACACTGTTACTGTGAGTGTTTTTATTTTGAAGACATTGGGCTTTTCCCTGGCTCAAATTCATCTTTATTATAAAAAGAGTATAAATACTACCCCAATTAATTTCTAATTTTCTGCTGCTCTCTAATTCAGTAAAAGAGCAAAATCACAGAAAAAAATGTTTTGCAATAAAAATAAAATTCACAATGCTATAGTCCTTAAAACAATATTTATATATTCTATTTGCATAACTCATAATATTGTTCAAAAGATATTTAAGAGTAACATAATATTCTTCAATGCCAAGAGAGGGTAAGAGGTACCTTTGAAGCCATCACACAAGAGTGAGAACAAAGACCACTGACCTTTAAATACTTCGGTAAAATGTTCTCTCATATTATCAGGATGGACCAATTTAATCGGTTCAGAGAAAAGAAGGTTTTGCTTTAAAAAAATATTTTTCTTATTACTTTAGGGTTCGGTCTTGAAGCTCTGAGCAATGACAAACAGGTTATTTTTTCTCCGTGAGACACACTCCCTTGTGACAGTTTTTGACAAACAACATCAGGATAACTAGGTGAGCAGGAGTGACACTGAGGGATGATAATGTGTTCAGTGTAGCCTTCTGAGCAATTACCTGATCCCAATTAAATTATGCTGGCACTGAATATCCAAAATGGCAGGTCAGAAATTGACCTTCATTGTCCATCTTTATCTGGAAGGAAAATGCTCACTCTGTTACATAATTACCATCAAAGCAAAAATTCATATCAGTTGCTAAGCTTCATCCATGCTTCAATTTCCTAGACAGTAAAAAGAAAGCAATGTTCTTATGTTTTCTTTACCATTATATTACAATATAATAAAGGAGCAATTGGATGATGATTTCCAAACTTAAATAACCTATGACTTTAATTACTGGTTTTATTTTTTGCTACTTGAGTCTTAGTTTTAAGATCATCTTTGATTCGCAATGGCATATCTTCAAATATGCTTCTTAGACAGCATTTTGTCTTTCATGCAGATGAATAATCTCAGTGTTTTGGCCTCTGAAGAATTCCTTTACTCGAATTCAAGGAGCAATTTTTCACAAGTGGTTCATTCAATTGAAATGTCTTTGATTCATTTTTTTCTTTTTATAACATACCAAACTATTTGTCCTAGAATTCAGCTACTGACAATAGAAAGAGACTTTAGTCTGCTTTAAGGAGCAGGGTTAGCATTTATAGTATCATGGAAACTTGCTTTCTCTTTTTTATCTCTACTGTACACTGACTTGCATTTAAATGCATGCCTAAATGCTAAGTAATTGTTTTGACCTCGTGAAAAGTTGTTTTTTTTTTTCAAAGCTCTGGGCGATATGAGTAGATTTGGTCAATTTCAATTTGTTCCTCTCATTAATTATGTATTTAGAGTACTCATAGATTTGCCATCAGCAGTATGTTTTCTAATTAAAAAGAAGAAAAACAGAAACAAGTCTTCATGAAAGCAATGCCTTTTGCGCTCAAATATTATAGACAGGGGGATGCTACTGTGTATTTGACTGGGTTGAGTGTCCAAAACCCTTTCCAAGTGAAATTGCTTGAGACCTAGAATTAGAGATATATTACTCTAATTTTTGGAAATAATTATAATAAAAATACATTTAAGTTGTTAGATATTGGGCTTATTACTGAACTATAAAATTAACAATCAGAGAAAAAGATGTGAGGACATGATGTACATGGAATGAAATACATAAAATTGACATTTGCGAAAATAAGAATAGCAGCTAATTTTTGAACGGGAGTTGAACTGTGACACAAATATGTTAAATTATTTACCCAGAGTTACTCTGCTAACAATTGGCAGCCTTGGCTTTCAAACTAGGTTGCTTGGTTCCACGGCTTTCTTTTTTTTTTTAATCACTACACAATGCTGCTGATAGTTATTTCTTTTAGATTCAATAAAAATGCAGTTAAATCCGGGGCGGCCTTACACATAGGGGCTTGTCAACATAGTGTGATTTGGGAAATGCTGGCAAGGGGGGCCTTTCTCCCAAATTGTTTTCTTTACACAATGCCTGAAATTCTGCCCTTAGAGAGGAAGTGTCATATATTGCCTAATAAAAACAGCCTCTGTTTCCAGATTGAATTCTAATTCTAGAACCATAGCTTATCACCAGTGTATTTACACGCAACTTAGTCTCTCTAAGCTTCAGCGTTCTCTGCAAAGTGAGAGAACAAAGGGACCTACCTCCCAGGGTGGTTGTGCAGCTTAAATAAAAATTCCATATAGGGTTTATCATGACGCCTGGAGTAATTGGTTTTCAAATGCTATTTTTACTCTCCTTCTTAAATGCAGTGCCTAGAACTGTGTCAGGCACATAGTAGGTGCTCAATAATAATCTGCTGAATGAACGACTGAATAATTCATTATATGGTGTTTTCAAAGTGCAGTGCAAATACTACAGAGGAAAAACAGATGTGTTCCTTATATATTACTCTTATATATTAATTTAATTTAGTAGGATTATAACACCTTGGTATACAAAACCCCGTTTTTGGGGTACAAGTGAAGTGGGAATAGCAGGAGAATACTGAATGGGTGAGGGAATTTAGAGTGCCAACTGTCTAATCCCCCTTGGCTAAGTGGGGCCAGATTCCTCATAAGCTAAACATGTAAGACCCTAAAATCCATATGTCTCCAATTTCAGTGAAATCACCTAGAGAACTTGTTAAAATGTAGATTCAAGGACCCACTCACAGATATTCTGATTCCCTAGGTCTGAGATGGGGCCCAGAAATCTGCATTTTTGAGTCCCATGTGCATTTATTGGAATTCATCAGCAGACTTACATTTTTTAAGTTAAACTTTTTATATTGAAATAGTGTAGATTCACTTATAGTTGTAAGAGATGGCACAGAGGTCATGAGTATCCTTTGCCCAGCTTCCCCCAATGGTAACCACTTGCAGAACCCTAGTACAATATCACAACCAGGATAGACACGATCCACCATTCTTAGGCAGACTCCGTTTTGACAACCACTAATCTAATAACCATTGTGCAGTAGTTCTCAAGCCTGGTTGACATTAGAATCACCTGGAGAGCTTCATATGTATATATATATATATATAAATAAATGTCCAGGCCCCAGATCCAGACCAGTTAAATCAGAATCACTGAATGCGATGCCTGGGCAACACCCCCACCCCACAAATGACGATTCTAATGTGCAGCCTGGATAAGGGCTCTGATATGAGACTCAGGTCCTTCTTCACCAGTTGCAGAGGAGAAGCAGGCCAGCAGCTAACATTCACCCCAAGAGCTAAGAATGAAGACAGCTGAGTAACTCCTCATCTTAGAAATAAGCGTTTTGTTCTATTTTCATGGGTTAGCAAGAATGGCTAACTGGAATTCTAGAAACAGAGGCATTCAAGCTGTTATAGTGGTAAAAGAACTGGCCATTACCCCAAGGGAAATGACAATTTCCCACCAAACATTATATATAGACCATTGTGCTCAATATAAAGGAACTTGCAATAATTTTGGCATAGCCTCTTTTGTAATTATCTATCAATTATTCTGCTGCTGGGTGGAAAATAAGCCTTTTTGCAAATATTTAAATGTGATCATTGAAAACCTACTCCTCATTCCTTTTATATTCTAGGGAAGTAAGCTTTTCTATTCATCGTGCTACATATATTTCAAGCTGTGTGCATAATATGCTACCTAGCATTTGCAATCAAGAAAATCCAGGCCTATGGTTAATAAATATTATTTCTGCCATGATTTGTAGTAACTATATTGTTTTCCAAGTAGAAACCATGGCAAGTGCTTTTTCTTCTTTTCAGTTTTTTACAATATACCTGCCATACATTACATACTATGAAGTATGGTGGCAATGTTAGTCTAATTAGATAATATTAGTGATCACCAACAAAAAGAAATATGGTGTAGTACAAGGCAGTTCTGTTACTGTTTGAGCATGTGTTCTATCAATAGTAACCATTTCAAAAAGGCAGTATTATCAACTGCAAAGGGCAATATTCAATCTATAAAATGTCATAATTATTTTTCCAGGCTGTATGTCAAATATTGAAATCCCCAGCAGCTTGAAAGACCTTACGACAACCACGTATATAACTGCTAAATTATAGTACCGATTAAAGCAATAATGACAACAATTACACCTTTAGTGTCTGAGGGCAATATGCAGTGAGCTAGGTGGTTTTCTGAAATGGCACATCCTTAAAATAAGTTATGACTCATTGAAGCCTAATTAACTCTTCATGACATTAGTGTCCAATGTAATTATGTTTCTTCACTGTCCTTCAGCTTATATTTAGTCTCTAGGGTTTAATTATTAAAATAACACAAAGATGGACACTTTGTACATATTAACCTCAGATTATATTTCCATGGTGCAGGTAATACTCAGAGTGTTTAACCTCTGCATTATCACAAGAGGAAAACATTATTGGTTTGCTCTGTCAATAAGTAACAGTAACTACCTCAGAACAATATGACACACAGCATTTTTTTCTTTTTCTGTACTAATAAGGGCAAATATTCACACTTGTGAAATTTGTATATACATTTTCAAATTCCTTCTTTTTTAAGAAGCTCTAGACTTACCCACAAATACTGGTGTTAAACAATCTGTTCATGTGGTATGAGCTATAGTATTCAAAAATTATGAACGCACATTTTTAATATTTAATATTGTTTCCTAATCGACTCTCCACTTAATAACCTAGGTACATACAGTTAGAAAAAAACATCTGCCCATTAGTGTTATTGCTGTAATATTTTAAACAATTGAAAGACTAGTTAGATACTAATAAACTCTTTTTGTTCCTAATTATTTATCTAAATGATGTATCATGAGCAATTTGCTTGATATTTCTCTTTAGGCTTTGTTATATGCTGTACAAGCAGTCATTCAAATGTCATTTAGCTCTTGGACCATCTGCCCTCTTGACTATGACATGCATGATTGGAAATCAAATAGGGGAAATTTCATGGAGAAACAGGATGGAATGAAATAGTTTTCAGATCTCTTAGTATTTCCTGCCGATATACAAACTGCTTGCCAAAGATTAGGTTGGGATTTCCAAAAAGAATAATTCTACTGCCATGTTCAGAGAGGGTTAAGAGTTCAAACAAAACTGTAGCTTAAACTTCACCAAGAGTTTATGAGCTTATGAGCTGCACAACTACCTAAGTCTTACCACTTTTAAAAATCACTGATCATTTTATTTTGGTTATAAAAGTGATACAAGTTTATTTAAAATAATTCAAACAGTACACAAGTGAAGAAAATAACAAATGAAAGAAACCACTCTCACCCCTCTCCTAATCCCAGAAAATAATCATTGCTAAAAGTCTAATGTACACAGTTCCAAATTTTTTCTATATATAAACCTACAGACAAACTAAGTACATATACTTTTTTAAACAAAAATAATTAACACTCTACATGCTGCTCCCCTAGATGCTTTTTTGTTTGATTATATGTTGTGGACATATTTCCACATTAGTACACCAGGAAATAATAATAATTGAAATTCATTGAGAGTCCAACATATGCAAGGTCTCTTTTAATTGCTTTCCATGTATCATTTTATTTAATACTTGCAACAGTCTTACAATGAAAATCCAACTACCATCCCCATTTTTTACAGATCAGTAAGCCAAGGCACAGAGAGGTTAAGTAATGTGCCTGAGGCTGCACAGTAAGCGGCAGGGTTGGGATCCCGTACCATAGTCTGATGCTAAAGCCTATGTTCTTAACCACTACACCATATTAGCCACATGGCATTTCATTTCATAGTTGCCTCTCATTTGAAAACATTTAAATGATAGAGACAAAGCTGTCACTTTGTGATGTCCCTCACAGAAGATTGCCATTTGTACCCTAACTAACGTAAACACAGCACTCAGACGTTAAACAGATCACTTCATAGCAGTCAAGTGTCCCCAGGGGATATTATGTTTATAGATAATTTCATGTACTTAGTATTTGTAGTTTCATTTCTTTTTTTAAACACATTATTTAGCATTTAATGAGCACTTTCTTTGGACTGACCACTTTCCATACACTGGAAAAAATATAATTTCAGTTCTCCAAGCACTCATAGTCTGGTAGGGGGGAAGACATATGATCATGTAATTGAAAAATAGCGTGAGAGGTATGGTGGGAGCACAAAGGAGCAGTCAACTTCAGGGTGGATTGGCCATGGAAATCTCTGAGGAACAAAGTTCTTGATAATTGAGATGAGTCTTCAAAAGGTGTTGGTGTTGTTAGGTGAATAGGAGTGGGGGAAAGCCAGAGCCAGAGTGAGTGATTGGCAGTTTCTGAAATGGCTCCCCCAAATCTCCACCTCCTGGTATTCATGCCCTTGGGTAATCACCTCTGTTTGAGTGTTAGCTGAACCTAGTGACTTGCTTCTACCCAAAAGAATTCAGCTAAGGTGATCGATGTTACTTCTGTGATTAGGTCACGTAAAATTGTGACTCCCATCTTGCTCGTAGACTCCCTCCCTTGTTGGCTTTGATGAAGCAGCGGTCATATTTTGAGCTGCCCTATGGAGAGGCCCATGTGGTAAGGAACTAAGAAAGGCCTCCAGCCAACAGCCAATTAGTAATTGAGGTCCGGAGGAACTGAATTTCACTAACAACTACTGAGCGAGCTTGGATGTGGGTCCTTCCACAGTTGAGCCCTCAGAGGAGACCCCAGTCCTGGCTAACATGTTGAATGCAGCCTGCGGGAGACCCTGAAGCAGAGGACCCAGCTAACTCAGGCCTGGATTCCTGATCTACAGAAACTGTGAGATAATAAATGTGCATTGTTTTAAGCCACTAAGCTTGTGATAATTTGTTATACAGCAATAGAGAGCTAACACTTTATAGTCGGAGAGACATATGTGAAACACACACACACACTACACACAAACACACAGGTGTGAAACATCTTGTTATGCCGTGATAGTATAATACAGGTGAAACTTCAAAGGTGATCAAGCTAAGCACTGAGTGTAGGAAGGTAGACCAAGATCTGACCACAAAGGTTACATACACTGTGATATTGAGCTTGGGCTTTGGGCTTATTGGAGGATGGAAATAATATCAGTTACGTGTTTTAGAAAACTCACTGTGGAAGCCAGGATTAGAAGCATGTAAGAATGCAGGCAGGGCACCTTTTGTGATTTTGATGGTGGACAAATAACGGGAACACAAACCAGGCCAATGGGAAAAGAAGATGCAGAATAGAGCCGGACAATGTTTAAAAGTTTCTAAAGATGGGACTGTGAGGGAGGACAAGATGGTATAGTATGATTTGTGGGAATTTAGCCACATGACAGCATGAATTTTGGAGCCACACATTAGAAGAAGCTGATTTGGGGAGAAGACAACAAAAACACTTTATCCCTGTTGAATATGAGTTACCAGTGGGAGGTATCCCATGGTCTTCTGATGTATGGGCCTGCAGGTCAAAAGAGAGATCTTAATTGGAGAATAGACAGGGGGTAGTAAACACATGTGAAGCATAGGATTTCCCAGGACAGCGAGTAAAATAAAAAGAAGACAATTCAAAACAAATTAAAGGAATCAACAACATTTAACAGAGGAACAGAACACAAAGGACTAGCCAAGGAGGCTGAGAAAGAAGAGAGAAAAAAATGAAGATCCAAGAGAGGGTATTATTATGGGAGGCAGGTAGAAGAACATTTCAATAAGAGAGGAGGGGTCAATAGGGTTAAATGCTTTCAAGAAGCCGTAAGTGTTGAGAACTTCATAGTGTCCACTGCGTATAGTGAGTTTAGCTACATTTTTCTATGTTTCCTTAAAGTTGCACAATTATTTCAGCATTGTCATAAATTCCAATGTCTTAGGATTAAGATACGAGTGATCATTCTAAGTGATTGTTTTTTCCTCCAGTCATGGATATTATTTTTAAGCATTGGGTCTATATTGGGCCTAGAATAAATAACATCATTCCATGCTGGGAAATGGTCTTATTCTTCTGATAGCTTGACAAGTTTTTAATCAGCATTGCACCATGCAGAGCCAGAAATAATATTTGATTTACATGCAGTCTATAAGTGACATCAGATAACAAATAGTTCTCAGTGGGAGAGAACTATGGTAGGTATTTTGGAAGCTAAATATTATAGCTTGTCACACAAAAGGCTGTTCTCTGTTGAAATAATACTACAAAAGTTGATTTTAGTAAATCACAATCCAACTGGCTATTTGAATAGAAAGGCAAGTCATTAAGATGGATTAAGGTCATTAAATGTTGGGCAGGTGCATACCTACATCAGTTCCCTCGTCTCTGTAGGGAATGCCAATTATTTTCAGATGACATGAACTGAAGTACATGTGTATTAGGAGTGATGACAAATAAAAAATGAAGTGAGTACCTCTGGGAAACACCTACTTTGAGTGAGGCATTAACAGTGTTGAAATTATTTCATGTGTTGTTGAAATAATTAAAACTCCTTTCATGATTCCCACTATTTTATTTACCAGTTATTTTTAATTGCCCAGAATGTCATGAGACAGACAAAGTTAATTCACCTAGAATTACCCAATTTTCAGTTAACTGACCAATCCTCACAACTATGTATGACATAAAGCATAAATTTTAATTTTAGACAAGGTATCCCTTTCTTTACAGGGTCTCCTTTTATGAACCTCCAACCTTCCAGGCACTAGATCAATGACACCAAGGGAAAAGATACTACTGGACCTATTAATAGTTTTGATTGTGTACCTTAACTGATCTGTACGGTCGGGTAAAGCTTACTGCTTGGTTTTTTGTTCTTTTACACAGAAAGAGAATGAGATAGCATTAATGATTCACCATTAGAGTGGCTAATTTTGTTACCTTTCCTCTGTATTATTTCTAAACCAAATGGTAGAGAAATTGCAATTGATGTAAAATGCTTGGAAATGTAAAATAAACTCCAAAGTGTGAAAGGCCCACAAAGTCAAAGTTAATCAGGGAAGGGCTGATTCAACATTCAAAGGAAGCATGAAAGCTCATCGCCTTTCCTTCAAGCATTCTTAAAGAAATGAACCCCAGAGAATGAGAATCTTACCAATTTAGAGAAGAGGGTTTGATGACTTCTCTCAGTTAAACTTCCGATATTTAACATGCCTTGATATCACAATATTTTTGTTATTTTGTTATTTATTATTTACAATAAGAGTACAAAAATATTTGAGATCTATGGGACCAGTTTATATATATATAGATGTAGTTACATTTTTCCATATTTTTGAAGGTATACAATCAAAAATAAAATCATTTGTTAGAAGGTTTAATCTTTTTTCAAAACATTATTATTTTTATGATATTTTAAAATATATTTTCATCCTTAGTGTAGATTTCATTTTACAGGAAATGAAATACTCCACCATATTCTGGAGCAAATTTGTCCATATATATTTTTTCCAGATTGTTTTTGCAAGAACATCAGACATTCAGTAACGATAAGCATTAATTTATTTTGGGGGGGGTGATTCATGATAATTTATTTAATGTTTGTCTCCACTGTAGACTAAAAACTTTGGAAGGACCGTGTCTAATTTGTTCATATATGTATCAACAGTTTCTGATCCTGTAGTAGGTTTTTAGTTAATATTTATTGAAATCCATTAAATCTATTAAATTTGTTGAATCTAGTTTTTGATTCTCATTTGCACTAATGTAATCCACACAATCATGCTCCATTTCTTAAAATATATAAAATTATTATTTTTAGAATGAAATAAGGGATTAGCTTTGTACATAGCAATAAGCAAAAACTAGATTCGAGACCAATTACCTCTACATGTACAGCTTTTAACAAACGCTGGATTTCTGCTGATTCAATGTCATAGTTTTGAGAATCAAATCTAAGGATACCTATCATGCTTAGTGACTATTCCAGAATAGCCCTTCTCCCTCTTTTTTTCCACTGAGATACAGGAGAAGAATGACTTGCACATAGGCTTAAATTCTGTGGACCTAACTAGATAAGCTACACTGTGATTTAGGATGGCTCTATCTCCATCTCTCTTCTTTGTGGAAAATAACACAGATTGTAAATGCCTTAGAATGATGATATTACAGAAATAAATTTGTCAATTTAAATTGGTTAAAGAGTAGATTAAATATTTCACAAAAGTGAACTTCAATTATTTGTAGCAAATTATAAATGCCACGTCATTACGGATCTAGAAAGACAACTGACCTCATGGATGTGGTACATTCCTTTAATATTTAAAAGAAAATGTATGCTTTATAGGCTTGTAATGTATTTCTCCTAGTGTGATCATTGAGCACTATTTGTAATGACTAAAAAGTGATGTTATCATACTGATACATGCTAAAACTGAAATTTCTTTGTTTAGACTCTCTATATATTTTGAAAATGTTGATGCAACTAAGAAGAGGCTCTCTGTTCATATCTTAGATGGTCTGACCCTTAGCTACAAGGTATGGGCTGAAGAACATTGTTTTCTATTAAAATTAAAACATGCAAGTAATAGGTTACTTTCTGTTCTAAGTTTCATTTTTTTGTATTGTTTTGTGTTTATTTTGTTCTCATAAGTACCATGGCCTGTGGACATTGTTATAAGTTTGGAGTGTGAAAAAATTATAATCAGGTGTTCCTTCTTTTATTGCAAATAAAGTGGGCCAAATATAAAAAAAAAAGTGATGTTAACACATTTTTTTCTCCAAATTACATCATAGCAACCCATATTGCAATTTAATATAGGAAATTGAAATATCCTCTGTGATGCAACTCATTATTACTACTTATTCATACTTCTTTGTTTCCTAAACATTGGTTCATGATATACAAAGAGAAAGCCAGCTATGGATACAAAGCCATGGACTTGCTTTCTGGGGAAAAGTAGAAAACAGGACAGAAGATACAAGTGTAAAGATATAATGTAAAGCACTATGTCTCCAATAGATTGTTTTTCAATGAGTGTTATATTCTTATGTTACCCAGCTTCCCTTTAAACAGAAATGTACAGATAAAGTTTTTCATTTTGGATGGAGAGTGATTACAAGTTTTATAGCAATAAAAATAATTTTAAATGGCATATGACACATAAAAGGAGGATTTTTGTTGTGTTATCATTTCTTGCACTGTACTAGAGAGAGGGATACATCAGAGGGAAGGGATGGAGAATTGAGGTGCCACAAGGAAATGATAGAGCAATTGCTTCCCATGAGACGATTCTGGATATGCTCAGGAAAAGATATAGTTACCGGAAAACTAAACAAAGCCACCAGTGAAGAGCAGAAACTAGAAAGCCCAAGACTCTAGAACTATGAAAAGGCCCATACTACAGGATATCAGGGAGCTCAGGGCAGAAGTATAGTGGTTTTGGAGACAGGAATATTCCAAATTACTCCCATAAAGGTTACAAGAGAGTTAGATGGAACACTATCCATGACGAGGTTCCAAGAGACTTGGGTAGTGTGGGATACTGGGCCACCAATACAATTTTCAAAACTAATTTTAGTTGATGGCGTTTTCTGTTCACCACAAAACTTTCTAAACATTGTATTGAATGCTTTTAACATTCTGGGGGTTGCATAAAGACTCAAACCAAGTGATCCCTTCCAAGTGATATGTTGTTGTTGTTGATGGTGGTGTCTTGTTTGCTTGCTTTTTATCATAGACATTTCCAACACCAAAAATTATATACAGTGTGTCTGATTTGGGGACTTCAGTAAGAGCATCTTAATTTTAAGAAGTATTAAAATTTTAATACACAAATTACTTATTTAAGTAAGACCTCACTTCAAAAAGAATTTATATAATTTATATGAAAGGAATACATTTACACTGTTCATTATTCAAACAGCTTAAGACTATTTAGAGTAAAATGGCTTCTTTTGTCTACATAATGTGATTGTTTCAATTCCACCCTACACATTAACAATGGTGACAAAAGTTAAAGCTTGTATATGTCATTGACAGCTTAATTTGTTCTTTGACTTGGCTAGGAAGTCAGTACAATGTTCAGAGTGAATATATAACAATATTCCCTAAGGGATGCCACAGAATAAGGCCCAAATCCCATCTCATGGCATACAAGGATACTCTGAGTCTCATCGCCATCTACCACTAAATCTCATCTCCTACCGCTGCCTCCCAAAGCCCTACAGTCTAGCAACTTGGACTTTGGGCAACCTCCACCCATGCCATACCCTTTGATTTCTAACTCAGTTTGCTCATGTTATTCCCTTTGCTTAAAATGATCTTTCTTTTATTTCCATAATTGATAACATAACCCATATATTTTAGGTGTTACCTCAAATATAAACTTGTCTCTAAAAGTTTCTGAGATGACTGAAGAAAAACAGAGAGGCTGTGTGACCTGGGGGTTAAGAGCACTGGCTTTGGAGCCATGTACCCTGACTTCAAATCTTAGCTTCACTGGCTACAACTTCTTAGGTTTTGGGCAAGATGCAATCTCTCTCGGAGTCTAAAGAGATTGGGATAACATCCTATCCCTCTTATATCTGTGAAGACATGTAAAGCACTTAAAAGAGTATGACCCATACTAATCACTCAGTTAATATTAGCTGTTATATTTATTACTACCCAAAGCAAAATTAATGGCATCACCAACTGTATCCTCATATACTGGTTGCATAGTTCTATTATTGCATGTTTCATTGGATTATAGTTGGATATCTCCATGCCTGGCCCTCTTGCTAGATTTAAACTCCACTGTATGTTGCCAGAAACTTTGTGGTGTCTGGAATACCTTTGGTGTGCAATATGTGTTTACAGAATGATCTGTTCCTTATGCTAGTTGTCATGGATGATATTTTTTGAAGGAAAAGAAAGGAAAAAAGATCTCTCTAAGAAGGTTGGAGGCGTGCTGCTATTCAACAAATACTCTGGAACATGCTTGGCATTATGAGCAGTAAAACTGATGACATCTAATGCCCTACATTCTATTACAATTTTTCTTTCTGGTTTATAAGTGTCCCAAGAGTGCATGGCAGTAATGAAATTCGGGATGTATCAGAGACAAGGATTATCAATCTTTAGCAATCATGGCTTGATATGTTCAACTGTAAAATCTGACATTAAAAATATTCATGGAGTCTCTTAAGATTGGGAAAAAAAAAAAGCTCTGTAGCATTAAAGTCTTAAATGACCTAATTTCTTTTGTGAGTTGCCACATTTGCCTGTGAAGTCAAATATGGAGATGAATGCATACAATAAGACAAATAGACACATTTATTCTTTAAATGTCTTCTATATCATACAAAATAGCTTGCAAATTAATTTTTTGTATCTTTCTTATTTTCACTATTTTTGCTTCTTAAAGTTAGAGGTGATTAAGAGATGATTTGGCAAATTGAATGTGTTCCTGTATATATATTTTTTATCTATTTATTTCCAATTCCTAAAAGACAACCCATGAGGTTTTCATGAGGACAGTTGGCTCACCAAAAATCTATTTACATGGGATTTGTGTTGAAATGAAGTCATTTCCGAGCAACTCCTTTGGTACTTTGTGGCATCTTCCTAATGAGCTGGCACTCTGCAAAAGGGAGATAACTGATAGGAAGCTCAGAGTGTTCAATAAGAGCCCTGTAGGTCAATAAATAAATATGCACTATTTATGCCTTCATGGACAATCCAGTGGATAATGGCAGTTTACATTTTATTGGCAAACTATTTGGCATTTACTGTTAATTGGGATGAACCATTATTGCTGTATGAAACTTTTGCATTCACCATAGTAAGATATTTATAATATCTGCTGCATGTCTAATTAGGCTGTCTCTGCTCCCAAAATCCACAGTAGAGTAAGAGCAAAAAGCCCTTGGTCATCCAAGTGGCCCAGTGGTGAGGGCATCAAGCTGTTTGAATCCTTTCATTCCCTTTCAACTCTGGAACAGCCACATAATTAAGGCAAAATTATGTGCTTGATTTTCCACTGGCTTCCATCCTGAATTACCTCAATTCATCACTTCAGCCTTTGTGTGTGGATATTCCAAGTCTAATTGTATGGTTATTTCTGCAACTATTTGCTCAGGGCCAAATATATGCTATGCACTGCCATAATGCTTTGACATAACAGTGAACACGAGCAATCTAATGGTTTATTGTTATTTATTTCAATAAATAGGGTTCCACAAATAGTAAAGGAAAAGCTTTCTCCTGCACGGTTTCTTACTAAATGCTTTGCAAAGAAGCATTCAACATATTATTAAATATCATATGAAACCTCAAGGAATCTAGGAACATTTTTTGGTAATCCTTTTAGCTCCTTTTTTCTCGCAGGTTTTGGATTTTTACAGAACTTGCTCCGTACATGTGTATGGAGAAAAATACCTTTTATTGCAAAGAAATGATGACTCACCACAGAAAATTATTCATTAAAATATGCTTATTATCAAGTATCCAAGTTCTTTTCTTATAATAAAATTACTTCTCTAAGTGATATGTTTGGCTAATGTATTAATATTTTGAAAGTTCCCTCTGCACTGGGCAAAAAAGAAATCCTTGAAATTTATTATTATAATTTCTTAGAAAATTCTTCAAATTTGAAGAATAGGAGCATTTTAACAATTATTCTATTTGGAAATTAACGTACTGCTAATTAGTTCCACAAGTGCATTATTATTCTTTTTACCTGAGGTGCTCATATTTTTAAAAGTGAAAAAAAAATCAACAAAAGCAATTTCTTCCTTGACATGCTAGTAAGATGTAAAATAATAAAGTAAGGATTTTGATGTTCAAAAATAATAAATATCTTACTGATAATAGCATGTTAATAGGAAGAAACCATGAATGATGTGGTATTTTTACTCCCTGAGAACTAAAGTAACCTGATGGTAACCAAAACCCACATTGGAATGGCAGAGAGCAGAGATCTTTACCTTATGGGTACATTGTAAATGGGGTGTAGATGCCTCATCAGAAGTCAACTTGTGTGTCTAGCCCTGTGGTAACATCAGTGAGGGGTCAAAGCTATTTAAAAATCAGAGAATAAAGAGAAGGGCCATTCCTGCCTGTGCTGCTCTCTCTCACAGTGGCACTGCTGTCCAACTAAAAACATGCATGTGCTCAGATGTCACAGACCAATCTCCTTTATGCCAGTGATCTTCCTAGAATGAGAAGACTCTGGAGGAATGGGACCTGGAGAAATTAATTATTGGTAGCATTTATCATTTGTGTTGTTTAATGATAGTGTCATATCTATAATGAATAGTTTCATTCAGCCCAGAATTCACCCCCAAGTACTTACCCTATGCTGTTAAGATTTTCAAGAGGAAATGGATTCAATATCATCATCTATTTAATCTCTTTTCATACAATTGGTGGAGTTATGATGGTCTTATATTTACATGAAAGAAATAGGAGGATATTTCATAGTAATGCTAAGTCATGGCTTCTTCTGGCTCCATTTCCTTAACATCTGATTTATATTTTTACAGATACCATGATTTCTGGTCAATAATTCCAAATTGCATTTTCACTTTTATACTGTTGTATGTATTGGTACCTCAAGTGACCACTGCTTACTCATTTTCAATTTCTCTCCAGCCAAAGTATTCCATTTAAGGAATACTGTCAGATATCAAAATTTAAGAAAAACAAATCATTTTTAAGCACTGCAGGAGAAAAACATATATGCTGGGGCATAACAGATTTTATTTATTGCAAAACTGAAATTATTTACCTGATTAAGCTTTGCAGAGTTTAAGAAATCTGCCTGGGCCAATTCAATCAGCATGACCAGAAACAGTGAAAAACTAAACAGTGAATCACACATATACCTGTTCTAGCGTCTATGTTCAATATGATTTCATAATGATAATTACCCAGGGAATCTAATTATGAATAAAGAAATATTTTCTAAATTCTGTAGTTAGAACAAAGAAGATAATTAAGGTGTTTGCTTTCAAAGTGGACCAGAGTGTAAAAACAATTGTAAATGATGGCAAAGTCTTAGACATATACACAGAGTAATGGCAGAGATTCCTCCTCTAACATGCCATTTTCACATTCATTCACAGCTGACATTTGTAGGTCTTTTTCTTTCAGGAATGGGCAAAGTCATTTAAAAGGTTTTTAGACTTTTTTTTTTGCATCATATTTAACAACGCTGTCACAAGAAGGAAAAGGAACAATAGCCATCAAACAAAACATCACCCTGAGTTTGCACCAGAGAACATGCAAGCAGGGCTATTGCTTTCTCAAGCTAATACCCGTGCATTTTTTTTTTCTAATTAATGGAAGGTTACACCCCGGTTCGGCTTATTGCAAACAAACTCAATTGTTGGAAAAATCAATAGCACCGAACAGAAAAAAGTACTGAGGCAGTGATGGGGCTGTTTGATGAGAGAATGTATGGAACGTTTGTGCTTGAATGCTGCTCATCCATTCATGCAGTCTCAGTAATGGAGAAAGCTCTATTATCTTCCAGAAAAAGAACATAAACACTGGTTCCATCCTCATCAGTGTGCTGTTTGTAGGTGTGTGTGCTTTCTGGCAATCTGTTCGAATGGGAAATTAAGGCTTACCTAATATAACAGCAAAAGAGCCAGCCAGGTGTTGTAAACAAAGTTAACAACAGAAAGAGATTATCTCATGAACTGTTTTTACCGAGGGAAATTACATTACAAGCCCGTGGCATTAAATTTGCCTATAGTCCAAAAATACTGATTCAAAAGCTTTTAATTGTATTCTCAGTAGACACAATAAATACAGTACTCCTATATGATCCCATATACTTTACAAAGCACGTACATATGTACTTTGAAAAACCAATACAGTGTGGTTCTGTTACTATAATATATGTACATTATATTAATAATAAACATGGTATATTAACACATTATGTCATATTATGCTACATTGTGTTATACTGTATTAAATACTGTTATATTACATATATATTATTTATTTATTTATGAAATCATCACTACAGTCCACAAAGCATATGACATTTTCCCACAGGGGCAGGAGGCAGAAATGTTAGCTGATTTGCTCAAGTTCATACAGCTTGGAAAGTACAGGATTGAATCTGGAACCTAAATCTGACTGTAAGACCTCCAATCTTCCTCTATGCCATGACCACTTTTCTGGTCAAATCCAGAAAAAGAGAGAAAGGATGCAGGTTGACTTTATATACTAGTAACCCAGACTGAATATTCATATTTGAAATGTGATGCCTACATATTTACTTTTACTAATGAGCAAGACTAAAAATACTTCCATTGCAATGCTGAATCAAATCTGTATGTTTCATTGATTCAATGCATTATTTTGAGTTTCCCCATTATGCTTTGTTTTTGAGAGACCTGTTGCAACAAACCTCATCATTAGTAAGGCATTCATTTCGAAATTTAAGGGCTTTTATTGAGTAATCAGTCTCTTTCTTGTCATCCACCTTATAACATATAAGAGTCAGCAGATTGGTTTGAGGAGTACAGACCGTGGCCATAGCTGTGTTTTCCTTCAGACCCAAATAAAATCTAATTCTGACCTTCGTTCCATTTACACCACAGTTTGGCCACCAATTCTATTAGCTAAGATGTTCTTTAAGAGTCTAAAGGTGAATGACTTGAAAAGAATTCATTACTCACATATACTACTATTTCATATTCTCTAGTCATTACAAATTCATTTCCCTGAGTTTTCATTTTACATTTAGGTTTAAAGAAATATTAGGTAGAACTGACCAGCTGAGGGCACCATTTCTTCTTAGCACACACACAGGCTTTTCCTCTTCCCCAAATAAGGCTTACATAGTTCCTGTGTGAGGCTATTTTTCCTACCAGTTACCTAATAATGCACAACTACGGAGGCATGAACACATGAAGCAGTTTTGTCTATCAGTCTCTCTGGCAAAGACAGAAGGATTTCAGAATAATAGAAATGCAGTTTTGTGAGATGGCTGAAATGCAACAATGTTATGGCTAATTAAAAGATTGTGTCAGCAAAGAGACACGGAGGTTTTCTCCTTGAATCTATAACTACAGACAGTCTCAGACATGTGAGAACCTTCCAGAGTCATTTTCAGTTAAGAATCCCTTGCTTGCAAGATTCATATGCATTGGTCTCTGCTTTAATTTTATAACAGCTAAAGAAAAAAAATTGAAAAAACGCTTACCAATCATTGCTTAACCTGGTGGGCATTAGGCTGGCTGTGTGCTTGAGCGGTCAGTCTGCTGGGTTGACAATGCTAGTTGGATCTGTCCTCAATTTCCAAATTAAAAAATTTTTAATTATTGTTGACCCAAACATAACTAAAAATGATCTTGTTACAGTTTGCTAATGCTGCCATTAAGCAAAATACCAGAAATGGATTGGCTTTTGGTTACAAAGTTATAGTCTGAAGGCCACAAAGTGTCCAAGGTAAGGCATCAACAATCAGGTACCTTCACTGGAGAAAGGCCTCTGGCATCTGAAAAACCCCTGTTAGCTCAGAAGCCACATGGCTGGCATCTGCTTGCTCCCAGGTTGCTTTCAAAATGGTGCTCTCCAAAATGTTGTTCTTGGGGCGTTTTGTCCTCTTTTAGCTGCAGCTGCTCTTCAAAATGTCACTCTCAGTTGCTCTAGATGGTGAATTCCTTTATAGACTCCAGTGATCCAATTAGCACCCACCCTGAATGGGCAGGGTAACACCTCCATGGAAATTATCCAATCAAACGTTTCACTCACAGTTGACTGAGTCACATCTCCATGGAAACACTCAACCAAAGAATTCCAATCTAATCAACACTAATACATCTGCCCCCACAAGACTGCATCAAAGATAATGGCGTTTTGGGGGACATAATACATCCAAACTGGCACAGATCCTTTATAGCAAGACAGGCATTTTTATTTTTAGTTTGGAAAATATCAGAGACTCTAAAAGAATAATCAAAGTAATGTAAACGAATTGTTTGAAACTGTCACATTTTCTAAATTAAAACAAAACTAATGTTTAATCTATACTTTCTTATTTCAAGCAAAAGCTGATATAATGCCTACGTAAAACAGATATAAAAAGGCCAATATTTAGAATATTTCTCTTTCTCTCTCTCTAGACTATTTCTGTATATTTCCTTCCCCCCAAAGAGTAATGGGACTACTCAGGGTAGAAAGTTAACCTGTAACTGTTCATCACTAACAACAGACAATTAGGAGCTGTCATGTACAAGTGATAAAGTGAAGAGCCAGAATGGAAAAGAACAGAGCACGTGGGCAATGAGTTTGGTTTATTTCCCAATTTCCCATCATGCTGGGGAGAAAAGCAGACGTTGGGGTGATGATTTTGAACCTGAAAGCAAGAACTTTTGAATGATGGTCTATCTGGATTTAATTTTACAGGAAATGTGTGCTTCTGAGGAAGTGAGGGGCATATGTAAAATCTCAATGTAAAAGGTCAAACCTGAAGTAGCTTGTGAGGTTGATTGAAGGAGGAGAGAACTGGGAAGGGAGACTGGTTAAAATACTATAACGTAGTCCCAGCACAAGGCAGTAAGAGTGGCAATGGAAATGGAAAGTCTAGGACAAGCTCAGAATACTCTATAGGACATCAGACATGAAGAGGGACCATAAAGACTATAGGATGATAAAAGTTCAAGCCTGAGTAATTAAGAGACTGAGAGACAGGAGACTGAAGTAAGAAAAGCTCTGAAAAGACTTTAACTTTCAGGGAAAGATAATGAGTTTGGTTATAGACAAGTTGAATTGGAGGAGACAGTGGGACATCCAGTCAGATATTTCTACCAGGAAACTAGAGATGAGGAACTAAAATTCTGGACTGTGATCTGATTCATGGAATCTGATTTAAGAGTAAAATTTATATAAGTTGTTTTCCTTTCCTAGGCTGCTTAAAGCAGATACCATGAAATGCATTGGTTTAAACAATGGGAATTTATTACCTTACAGTTTTGAGGCCTAGAAAAATTGTCCAAATCAAGGCATCATCAAGGCAATGCTTTCTTCCTGAAGACTGGCTGCCAGTGATCCTTGGCTCCTCTGTCACATGGCAAGGCACATGGCAGCATCTGCTGGTCTCTCCTTTGGTTCTGGGTTTCATTGCTTTCAGCTATTACTTCCATGTTTCTCTCTTTCTCTCTCTCTCTCTCTCTCTCTCTCTCTCTCTCTCTCTCTCTCTCCATTCGGTTTATAAAAGACTCCAGTAATTTAGCATTAAGACCCATGCTGACTGAGGTGGGTCACACCTTAACTGAAGTAGTCTCATCACAAGATCCTACTTACAATGAGTTTACACCAACAGGAATGGATTAGAGAGATTTAAAAACATGTTTTCCTGGGGGTACATACAGCTTCACAGCACCACACTCCACCCTGTGGACCCCAAAAAGACATGTTCTTTCTATATACAAAATACATTCATTCCATTATTAACACCCCCCAAACCTTAAGTCCTTTCAGAAACAATGCTTAGTACAAAGTCTCATCAAAATCAGTTATAGGTGTGGTCTGTCCTGGGACACAATTCCACTCTGCCCGTGGACCTGTGACACCTAGAGAACAAGTTATCTGCTTCCAATATACAAAGGAGGGTCAGGGATATGACAAATTGGAAGCAAAACAGGGGTCACGGGTTCCAGACAATTCTGAAACCCTGCAGAGCACACGCTATTAGATTTCAAGGTCTGAGAGTCATCTGAGGAATGATGTTTTGTCCTCCGGGCCTGACGGAGCGGCAGCTCCACCATTTCCAAGTGGTTGTGCAGTGGCCGTTCTCTCCCCAAATACTGGGGTGAAGGCTCCAACCTCTGAGAACCCTTTGGTGGTAGTCAGTCTCTCTGCCATCTTCAGGCCACAGGCTCAACTCTCTCAGAAAAGTGGGGTGGTGGCCAGACTCTCCACAATCCCTGGGGAATATGCTCCAATCTCTCTAAAGAGTGGGGAGGCAGCACTCTTCCTGAACAACAGAGTAGAAGGCCCACCCTCTCCACGCTTTGGGGCAGACTCACCCTTTTCCCACACATAGGTGAGCTCGCTCACTTGACCTGAGAAGATGTCTCTGGTCCAGACCTCACCTTCCATGGTTCTGCCTTTGAAGTGGTTTTTCCTTCAATCTTCCCTTTACCGTCCCTTTTAGTCCAGGCTTGGCAGTGGTTCTGTTCACAAGATCTTGCAAAAAGCATGTTGGTTTTGCATGTAGTACACAGGGGTCCAAACCATCAGACAAAAGAACTTTCCACAAATCCTTTCTGAATAACTGTATTTCCAATCCTAACTCGCACTGAAATGGCTGATTGGATCCATGTTCAGTTAAACCCTCACATGGAGCACTATTCTCTGTGGAATTGCTTTCCAGAAGCTCAGAATTTTCCAAACCATCAGTTTTTTGTGTGTTCAGCTCTTGGCCTATCCCTTTCCTCTCACGTTTTATTATAAGTTGCAAGGAGAAACCCAGCTGCACTTTCCACACTTAGCTTGGAAATCTCCTCAGCTAAATATCCAAGTTCAGCACTTTCAAGTTCTGCCTTCCATCTGACTTCAGAACTCAGTTTTACCCCTTTAAAACAGGGATTGCCTTTCTTCCAGTTTCTGATAACATGCTCATTATTTTCTTCTAAGGCCTCATCTTTAGTAACTTCAGCATCCATGTTTCTATGAGCAGTCTCTCTGAAGCAATCTAGGCCTTTCCTTCAAGCATCTCACCATTACCCATTTCCAAACTGTTTCCACATTTTTGGTATTTGCAATAGCAGCATCACATTCTCCTGGTACCAAAATATGTTTTATTTCCTAGTCTGCTTAAAGCAGATACTATGAAATGCATTGGCTTAAACAATGGGAATTTATTACTTTACAGTTTTGAGGCCAAGAAAAATGTCCAAATCAAGGCATCATCAAGGCAATGCTTTCTTTCCAAACACCAGCTGCTGGTGATCTTTGGCTCCTCTGCCACACAGCAAGGCACCTGGTGGTATCTGCTGGTCTCTCCCTTCTCTTCCGGGTTTGTTGTTCCAGCTTCTTGCTTCTGTGGCTTTCTCTCTATATATGTACTCATTCTATGTATAAAGTACTCCAGTAATAGGATTAAGACCCATTCTGATTGAGGTGGGTCATAACTTAACTGAATAACCTCATCAAAAGATTCTACTAACAATGGGTTTACACCCCAGGAATGGATTAGATTTAAGAACATGTTTCTCTGGGGGTACATACAGCTTCGAACCACCATGCAGGTGAAAGATGCAATTCTGAGATTATGTCAGAACTCCAAAGGCAAAAGTGGCACAAGAGAAGACAAGGATTGAAAGATGATGTCCACCTTATATCTGCCTTATTATATCTCATTGGTTTTTTGATGTGTGAAGCACAAAGGGGCAGGGGGCATAATTTGATACATGGTGTTTCCAAACTGACTAAAAATATTTTCCTACAGGATTAACATTTACAACTGGCCAGAAGCAAGGTACTTTAAATTTCCACCACTGTCACTTCTTAACCCAGGATCTAAGGATGGTTGGCACTTTATGTAGCCATGACCACAGAGCTACAAGATGTTTGAAAAGGAAGCACAGCTGTGTTATTTTCACAATTAAATATTCAAAAACACTCTATATTTTATTTTTTTTCATGACTTGTGAATAATGACATTGAAAGAGCCACGTTGCACAAGCATTTCCATGGTGACTACTGCTTGAAAGAAAGAATGCTAAGACAGTGAGAGTCAGTCTCAGTGATTGTCATAGCAAAATGGGGAAATATTTGATTAAAATATTTATGAAACAATGTAGTATGAACAGTTATGTTTTTCCCCAATTACGATTATTTAAATTTTCTGTACTTTTTCAGTTACAATGATAATAAAACTGAGAGAAATGTCAAATCCCAAATGTATCCTCTATCTATTAACCATTATTTTGGCCAAATTAGTTAGCAGTAACATGACCTACCTAAGAATCCATTCAGAAGGGAAAGAATAATGTAAAAGAACTAAAAAGAGATTTGGAGCCAGACGTGGGACTGAGCAGGGGCACTTACTATATGCCTTTCAGCACATCTATTAACCGCTCCACATTTCCTTCCCTGGTCTCTAAAGTAGGGAAATCTTACCTAATTGGGTTTCTCTGATCTGTGAGGATGAAAGGAGATAACATGGAAGAACCCTGTGAATGTTCGGGTCAGCTATTCTATACTGTTTGACCAAATCCTTTACTGTGTGGTGTGATCCAAAACATTATGCATCAGGCAAGTGCTAACATGATGTGCCCTCGAGGAAACACCCGCAGGAACTTCTGCCAGGGCATCCTATGAGGGAGGAAGAGTTCATCTTTGTGTCCCGGCACACTGAATGGAACAACCCTCCATGTGAGCTATTTTCAAACTCCCATGATCCTCTGCCTCTGGAGTGAGAACTAGAGGAAAGTATTAACGGTAATACAATGGCAGGGGCTCAGGGGAAAGGCTTGTCAGACCTTCTGCCCTGTAGGGCTGAATCCTTTAGAATGATCTCAGGCTTTACTGAAGGTTTTAATCACGCATTACAGGGCTTCTCTATGCTCTGCTGAGCACCCCAGGGGCTGCTGGTTGGGAATGTTCCTAGGTCTGGGTCAGTGACTCTATTTAATTCAGATAAAAATCTTGTCTGGGAAGGTGAGTTTGGTGTGGGAGGAAGGAAAAAGGTTTTCTCTCCCCTCTGATCTGGAATTGATTCCCAAAGCAGCCTGGAAGAATGAAAAACATTAAACAAACGACGAGGGCATCAGAGGCTTTGCCTGGAAGTAGGTTAAAAATGAACAGAAAATGGATAATACTCACTTTGAAATTTAAATCTCTTAGTGCCTGTGATCTTAAAGATAACCTCCAGAGGATGATTCTGTATTACATTGGAACAGAAGTTATGAAAATCTCCAAACCCACAAAATAATCAGCCTTCATAGGATGGGGCATTTTGCAGCTGAAATTCTCCAGTCATTTGCTATAAAATGCATTTTAAGCTCCAACTTTTAAAAAAATCAATAAAAGAATAGCTGAATGTAAGACTGCAATATTCAGAAAGGAGACTCACTGACTATTAGATGAACTCATTGTATGCGAGCTGCAGTTAAGTTGCTAATTAAATCCACTTCTTATAAAAATTGATTATTCGATATTTAAAGGTTGAAAGAAATATATTTCTGAGATGGTCCATGGTTCTGTGTCATAGGAAAAGACTTATTTTGCTATAACCATTTTAGCAGTTCACTTCCCAAGCATTGAAAACAAAGAGGAAATTGAAAAAGTGAAGGATCTCACCAAGATCCTTTTGGCCTATTTTCTTTAAAAAATAAGGCATGGTCCCTACTATGGGAAATAATTGCCACATGAAGTTCAATGTAAGACTTAGCTTCCTGGAAATGCCAGATCTGGGAAAACTCATGAATTAGTGCAGTATGTCCTGTGACTACACTGTAGCTTCCCCAAACACTCTTCTTTTGATAGAATTTTAAACTTTCTTCCACATTGAACCTTGCCTTTGGACTTCACTGCCTCCCTCCAAAAGTTCTGTCCTCTATAGCAGCAATGTACAAACTATTTCAATTATGCCCCCATATCATAACCTCAGAATATGCATGTACATTTATTTATAAAGTACAAACATGGACTATTACACTAATATATCACAAACATAAATATGCACTAAATTGAAATTTAAATGGGAAGAGCTAAGATGAAATAAGTAATAACGCAAAAATTTTATTTGTATTGTATTCATCCATTTAAAATACAAAAATCTCTTTGTGTTCAAACTTGAATGTGTTAGATCTGATCAGACTGGGGATGTTTTGTTACTGATGAGGCAGCTGTTCTGGAGGTAGGGAGATATGTCATTTCTTCCATTTGCTTGGTGTTTTACCTGTGATTAACTTAGTTTAGTACTATCTTCACACAGTTTCTTTTATGAATATTTAAGATGCTTGCCTTTAATTAAACCACTTGTCCATTTTGTGAGGAGTGATTTAGTTAAAACTAGGTAATATAATCATTAACCCACTTAACAGGTTCATGAATATTGCAGTTAGCCACACTAAGGTGACAGTGTAGACATGAGGGTACCTTGGCCAACCCCTTTCCAGGTTAGGACTCCTATTCTTTCTTAGGTAAAATATTTAATTCACATGGGTGATATGTGAGTGGCTCAGGTACAAACTAAATGAGCATATCTGTGTCAATCTAGTATTTTACTGATAAAACTTAGTTTCTTATTTAAAATGGAGATTTGCATATAGAAATGTTTACATTTTCTTCCCACACTCCAATGGGTTATCTTTTTTCTCCCCAAGGAATCAGAATTTTATTGTCAAGGATCATAGGCATCATGTGTTAAATCATGCATCCAATTTTTTTTGGCAGGTACAATAGAGTATGAGATGAACACATATTTCAGAAGGAAGACTGGAAATAATCAAGTGGTAATTACTTTTAAAAATTACAACCAATGTCAATTTCCTGTCCTTCAAGGTCAGATCTTACCACCCCCCATGGGTTATCTTGGGTAACCATGGGATACACACTCTCCACCTGTGATCTAGCTGATCCCAATGGTTTCACTGGTTTTGCCTCGCAGTTGCTACATACATACCAATTTAACCTCGTGATCAGAACTAGTCCTACACTGTCTGTTATATCTTTCTACTCCAATCTTGTTTTATTTTTTAAACACACCTGTCTTGGTGGTCATCAGTTTGCAGTTTCTGGCTCCTAATGTACTATTTCTAATAATTAATGTTTCCATTGGGGAATAATATGCAACTGACAGTGGTTCCAACAGTTACTCACCAAAATAAATGCCAAGAAAATGAGGACATCATGGTGGAACTCTTATAAATGAGATTCCTGATTAGGATCTTAAACTTGAGGAGACAAAGACCTCAAACCTAGTGTCCTCCACCTACCCTGCCCCTGCAGAGCTCGGTTGGGCAACAGCACCTTATCCTCATGCAGTGCCACTGCCTACCACCAGTTCAGACAGAAGGAGTGAAGGACTCCAAATGGGGAAATTCACAAACGAGGAGGAGAGAAGCGGCCCCTAGAGTGAGATCAGTCCCTTTGAGTATAAGGGGAGGCTTTTAGAAAGATGCTGTTGTAAGCACAATAATGCTGCACCCAAAGATGTCCACACCTTAATCCCCACATAGTAAGCTGTGACTATGTTACCTTACATGGCCACAGAGAATTCAGGGGGAGCAGATGGAATTAAGGCTGCTAATCAGTTGACTTTACAAGAGGGAGATTACCCTGGATTACCTGGGTGGGCCCAATATAGTCATGTGGATCCTTATAAGAGAAAGAGGGAAGCAGGAGAGTCAGTGTCAGAGTGGTGCATCATGAGAAAGATTTGACTGACCATGGCTGGCTTAAAGATTCAGAAAGGGAGCCATGAGCCACACAATGCTGGTAGCCTCTAGAAGCTAGAAAAAACAAGGAAACAAATTCTCCCCTAGAGCCTCCAGAGAGGAACGCAGCCCTGCTGACACCATGATTTTAGCCCACGAGACCATTTCAGATCTCTGAAAAGAAATTTGTATGGTTTTAAGCCACTATGTTTGTGGTAATTTGGTAGAGCAGCAATAAGAAACTATGACAATTGCTTTAGAAAGAGTATTCACTTTGGAAGAACAAGTCAACCTCAAGGTATGTAGAGCAAGGAGAGAAAATGAGGATGTAACCTAAAGGAGGTTCCTTGTGAAAAGGTTTAAGATGGGTGCCTCCACTGGGAATCAGGAGTGGGGAAGTCATATTTATCACATGACCATAGATTCCCCTTCTTACATTACAATCACCTCCACTCTCCTCTCCAGTGTTTGATGATGCTGAGACCAAGGGAAAAGAAAAGTCAAGGGGAGGGGTGGCTTGCCCTGATCTGGATGAAACCTCTGCTATATTGAGGCACTGAACACTGACACTGAAGGGTGATGCTTCCAAATGGTTAAACCACTGACCAGGTATCTTATCAAGGAAACTAAGCCACCTGGGGAGCTGGAGTCAGCTTAGCAGGCCGTTCTGTGTAGCACTCTGCCCTGTGCCAAGTCACTATTAGCAATTACTGTGATGTTATGATAATTTAACCAGAGGCAGGTCTGAGCCACACACTTATGTGTGTGAATGCACGTGTACATAACATGTGTACATCTGTATTAAAGGGTAAATCACTCTTGCTCGTTCCTTTACTTATGTGACAACGGGCCCATGACAGTCTGAAGCAACCAAGTCCTTCTTTTCTCCCAACTTGAAAAGCATTATGTAAGACTCTGCATTCTCCAACCGATAACACTTCCTTCTCTCTTCCTGTACCCATGACTTTTCCAAATAACAGAAAAGCAGAAACAATAATACTTTCTTGAGACTACTTTCTTTCTATCCTAATGTTACAAATGACATTTTAGGCAATTAACCGAGCAATGACCTGGAAGACCTAAATGAGCAAACCTTTTGGTGGTCAAATCTGTTTCAACTAGCAAAGAAAGGAAGTTTGAACCTGCTTCATGCTCACTGGGATGCTTTTATTAAATACATAATGTAGAATTTCATCATTTATTAAAGAAAATAATATAATTAACTGTTATAACCTATGTGACCGATTTGCTGTTAAACTCAAAGCCCTTGTATATATATCAGTGTTGATGATTCTGCTTAGAGAAATAATCCAGGATAGAGATAATAGAATGGCTTCTTAAGTCCCACATGGTGTATGGTGTTATTTATAGGATGATACCAACTTTGAGACAAGATTGTCAGACTTTAATACTCACGAATGAATTTGTTTAAAAAGAACATAAGCCATGATGGTATAATTGTGTTTTATGGTGTCCCAATGGGATCTGATCCTATTTCATGGAGAGATTTTTAATTATATTTAATATGATCTGATTTGTATTAAATAAAGCTGCAGGTTATTTGCTGAAAGTCAGTTGGAGACAAGTACTAGGAAAAATATGACTGTGACTAGTCACATATGAAGTTCTGAAGGTCACAAGTCTGATTCAGAGAATGAGTCTAAACCTTGAACAGAACTTCAATTAGTTAAATCAATTTATGTGGTTGAATTAAATCTCTGGAGCTACTTTTTAGCTACTGTTCACTCAGTGAACATGTACTGAGCAGTCAGTTGAGCCCAGGAATTGTGTCAGAAGCTGGGAATACCAAGAAAAGAAAGAAGCATTCTTTGTTTTTAAAGAATTTGCACTCAGGTGGGAGAAGAAAATCCAAGAAAAGAAAGAAATGGCAATGTAATGATGTAAGTGTTATAATAGAGGCATCTTTAAAGTGCTAGGAGAGGTCAGAGGAAAAGGGATTAATTCTTCCAGGTGACAGAATCATAAAGGAAGTAGCTTTTGAGTTTGGATTCCTTTCCCTTCCATTTCTCTTCCCTTCCACCCTTCCCTCACTGGAGTTATATTCTTTGCCAGTGACATAGGCACGTAGAAGCTGAGGGGGCAAATCTCTTCCATCAGCCAAGCATGGAGAGATTAAAGAGAAGGTTATTTGATGGTCAGCAGACCCCACTATATTCTTTTCCTTTTTATCTTTTAGCCAAAGCCTGGACTAGTTTTCCTGGCAACAGGCTCCCCTACTCGTTATGGACAGAGGGAAAGAATGTACATGTTGGTAGCAAATGAACAGAGCAAAAGGAAAGCTCTCTTGACCAATGTCCCTGCCCCTTTAAAGTGACCTAGAATATTAAAAATAGTTTCTAGGTGATGGGGTATAAATGCAAGTGTGGGGCAGTAAAACACTCAGCTATGGTGATGGGCAAAGGAAGGAATTTTTATCTGAATTAATCATTGGGAGAGACAATATAGCATTGTAGGAAAGTGGCTGAGTTAGATGGAATCAGGAAGTCTGGGTTCTATCTTCGCTGTGCCAATTGCAGATCTGTGGGAAGATGGCTTTATTTACCTGGGTCCCAATTTCCTAACAGGGAAAATGAGGCAATTGGATGAGGAAATCCCTAAGGGCCTCTCATGTTGATATGTAACAATTCTACCACTGGGAAGGCAGCATGCTGTCACCTGGTGTTTGTAGCATAGCAACCACGATGGTTGGGCCTAGTTATTTTCTTGGCCCTGAGGGCCATTTTTCTCTCTTAGAAAATTCCCTCGGTTACTACAGTGTCTTCACTCAAACAAGAGGGGTAAGCTGGGAGAAGTCAGAAAGCCATGGAATTTGTTTAAGAAACAAGAAGTAGTTGAGTTATTGGGAGAGTGAGGGAAGATAAGGGGAAAGAGTGCTGCTTGTATGTTCAGCATCTGGGAGGTAAGACTGAAGGAGAAAGGAGATGAAAGGCAAACACCAGCTTCCTGGGAGGTAGGCTGACTAATTCAGTGCTGCTGGATTTCAGTTGGATTTTATCAGCACAGCTGCCCCCCTCTTCACACCATGGTTCTCACTCCCAAAGCCCCCTGAACAAAACATGCCATTTTGACATACTTTCCTTAAAGAGACACTGAGCCCATCAAATCTCCTGAAAAGCACTGTGATTATCCCTCCATGAATAAGTACAGAACCTCAATTCTCAAGCTCCCTTCTGTTTGTCTCCAAGTTGACCTGACCCAGAAGCTTAACTCACAATGGTAAAAACAGCCCAAGACCTCATTACAGCCCAAACTAAAACCTTGTCAGTGAATAAGCACAACCCAGCTCTACAACCCCACCCCCCACACTTTCTGGTTGGATTCAGGGCAGATCTAGAGACGGGTCATAAATTAGTTGTCTTAGGACATCTGTCAGCCTACAGAGCCTCATGCATACATTTTTCAGCTACCAAAATGGGGACTACTATGTGTCAGATACTGTTTTAGGCACTCTGGGAAATGTTTAAAGAGAGAAACAGGAAAGTTATTTTAGTGGGAGGAATATATTAAGAGTTCGGGGGCAGGGGGGAGGTGGAAGGAGGCGTGAAAGTCCTCACTGTAGTTAAAATGCTCCAGAATGCCCTTCCCCCCTTTCTCCTGTCTTCTTTCTCACATTGATTCTTCCTTGAGTCTCCTTGTTTATTTCGTAGTTATCTCCCATGGAGATGGGGATCTTTAAAATATGGATGTCAGGGTCACTGAGGTTAGAGCAGGATGAGGAGAGGAGAAAAAATTCTCCCTGTCCATCTCCTCACATGTGCCAAAGGTCTCCATTTCAATAGCCTGAGATTATCCTACTAATAGGATAGTCCTGTAGAGGTAGGCGATTACAGGAAAATGATTGCTTAAAAAAAAAAAGTGGTATTAAGGAGTGGAACACCAAAAGGTGGGGGTGGCTTGCAAAGGGAGGAAAGGGGGAGAGGCAGGATTTGCTCCCTTGTGAACGGACTTTGGCATTAGGCATACCTAAATTCAAGTCCCAGATGTACTTTTACAAGCTGAGTGGCCTCCACTCCTGCAAAGAGAGTTGGAGTCTATGTCCCCTCTGGGTGATGTCTCTGACAGTTTTCACTCATAGAAGATAGTGGAAGTTACACTTTGCCAGTTCCTGGACCTAGGATTTGAGACTGGTAGGTTCTACTTCCTGTCTCGTGGAATGCTTGCTCTAGTCTAGGGGATGCCAGCCGCCAAGTAGGAGGTCTGACTCCACTGTGGCTGCTATGCTGGGAGGAGTAATGTCACCACACAGGCCACAGAGAGACAGATGCCTCACCAGCCCTGAGTCGTTCAGGCCACCCCAGGCAGGGCACAGTCCTGTGAGTAAAGAAGCTTCCAGATGCCACCAGCCCCAGCTCTTATTTGATGGCAACCACACACAAGAACGATTCAGCTGAGCCTGGTCAATACACAGAACTGTGGGTGACAACAATAAAGAGTTGTTTTAAGCCACTAAATTCCTGGGATGTTTATTATACAACCATACACACTGGAGGAATAACCTCAAGCAACCTATTTTACCCCATTCAAACCTTAGTTTCTTTACCTATAAACTGGAGGTCATAACAATATTTATCTCCTCGTGAGGTTGCGAAGCTTCCATGAGATAACGTTTGTAAAGCAGTTAGCCCAATACCTCACGCAGTAGTGAGAAACACGTGTTAGATATTGTGCATTTCAATATTCAGAATTTCCTATTCCAAAATTCAGAATTTTTTAGCTATATAAAAGTAACACTGTACATATTCCATGGCACCCTCAGTGGGGCCTGGGGCAAACCCTGTGATCAAACACTAATATTTCTGCAGTGAAAAATATGAACAGTTGCACCAAGAGAGGTAAATAACTATAAATAACCTCACATCCAGCCACGTAAGGTTTAGTCACTAAATGCATTTAAGTTGGGTCATATGAATTGCCATAAGGACATTTGGTTTTTGTGAGCTATATTTGATTTTGGAATTGTAAATAAGAGATAATGGACTCATACTCACATTTTTTTTCTAAATGTAGGCACCACATGCTTCTGCCTACATTTCCCCTCTCTATATTCCTATGACATAATAGAGGCTAGCTTCGAATACCAATCTACAAATATAAAACATCACCTATATATTCAGTCTATGAGAGAGTGCTTGCTAATTGCTTGTGGAGTTTTCCTAACAGTTCCCACTGCAGCTTTGCAAGGTGGGCTGTTCATTTTGGCAGGTGAAATTCACAGTCAGCTCTTTGTTTTTTCCAATGTGTGTGTGAGAGAGAAATTTAGTGCCAAGGGAAAGGTGTGGTCAAAGAAAATGCTATTTAGCACGACTTATTGTCTGCAAGTCAAGATTCACCTCATTTTTCTGCTCCAGAGAATCTGTCTCACATTTTAATGACCCTGTGATATCCCAAAGCAGGACAGTATCCCAGGTAACTGGGAATAAGACTTGCAAGATCATCAAATAGATGTGTTAGGGGACTCTGTCACAGTTAATTCACTTTTGCTAAATCCTCCAAGTGCCAAATTACCCAAAGGGCTTTTTTTCCCCCTCCACATTTAAAGAAAACACAGTAGGAAGATGTCTCCTTTCCCACATCCTTCACAATTACAGCCATTCGAAGCATCTGGCACTGTCTATTTCATACAGAGAATATGCTGAAGGTAACATTTCTCCCTGATGGAAAGCCAGACAAGACTGCTATAGGGAGGGGGGAGTAAAACTTTTTAAAGCTTATTTTCTTCCTCATTGTGAACAGAGACAAATCCTTAAATACTTTTTTTTTTCCTGGAAGAAAGAACAGAATCATACAAAACCCCATTATTATGAGACATTTTCTTTTGTCTGAAAGTAACCAGATAGCTCATGGCCAAATTATAGAGCAGTGACAACAGTTATTTAGTTCTGAATAACACAGCACTGCAAAGCACTGTGAACCCAAAGCCAGAGAGAATGCAGTCATTGTCAATGACTGTGTACCACCTTCGACAGACGTCAAAAGTGCTCATTGCAATGAAGGCATCTTTTCAGTTTAACCTCAAAACGTCAAACTGCCTCTGAATTCCCTGTTTTTCTTCCACATACCTCCCTCTCAATTGAGGCTTTTCTTTCTTTCTTTTTTTAGAAACCCCTCCCCAAAAAATCTTTAAAACCTCTCCATGTAAGTATTTGAGATCAGAGTCTTGCTCCCTCTCTTGTACTTTTATAAATCACCCATTTACATGCTCAGCACTACATAAAAATAATTAGAGAACAATGAGAGGAGACTGTTCTAGTCTCACTATGTTCTCTGAGCTTTAGTCCAGCATCACGGCAAGAATTCCACAGGCTAGAGGAAATGATGGAGGACAAATGCCAATTTTCCATTATAAATTCAGAAGCTGAATCAACTTGTATCCAGGGAACTCTTCCAAAATATATTAACCTAAAGTGTTTCTCCATGTGTTCTACATCTGTGCTTGTTGTTTCAATATTTTGTGCATTTTTGGTCAGTACTGTGTGGTATGTTTAGTGGTCACAAACCCACTCAACATAGTGAGAATGGAGACATTTTCTCAATCAAGAAGAGAGAATATATTTATTGCTTATATTTGTTTCAGACATTGGATGAGGTGCTGAAGTGTCAAAACTGAGTGAGAGATAATTTCTGCTTTGGAACAATTCACAATCTAATCTAGAGGTGATAGATCAGAATTTACCATGTAATGTGAGATACACTTGTGTATCTATCTATACACAAACAGATATGTGTATAGATGGATATATACACATGCATATATGCATACACATGCCCATATGCACCTACAGAAACAATTAATTCTGGCTGGACACTGCCAAGGGACTTGTCATGGGCCTGCAGTGGCAGAACTTGTTGGCCCATGGCAGAGGCTGGGGATGGACCATTGGCCAGAAGGCTACATATAATATATTGCAGAGACACGGGGGTCTGGAGCCATTCCAATCTAAGGGGAATCCAGGCCAACTGGAGATCGATATTGGGCACTGATCGAGTCAGGAAACTCTGACCACTGAAGAATTCAGCAACTAGAAAACATTCTTCTTTGCAACCATGAAGGGTTGGAAGCCTTGCCCTTACCCTGTACATCTTAACATCATCTTATTTGAAACAAATAAGGCTGTTTGGAGTTGGTTGAGGAGGGCTGAATAAGAAACCGAACATTTTTTTTTTACCCAGGGGAGACTGTTCCCTAAATGAAGGGACTATTTCATTGATAAGTTTAAACAAGAATGAAAATTATTTCCCTCTATTACAGAGTGGATAAATGCTCATGAAGGAGATCAAATAAATTTAAGATAAAATAAAGGAGCAACATTTTCTCAGCACTTCTTATATCATAGAAATGAATTTTGTGTCTCTATTACAACTGACAATGTCTTCCTCACTCTAATGCAAGATTTTCATCAAATTCCTTTTCAAAATTCCTTTTCAGGAAAAAAGTTCTTCAGAATCTCCATTCCTCTCTGAATAATACTCTATACTCTTTTTAAAAAGTGAATAATACTCCTTTTTACTTGAAAATAATTGGGAAATTGTCAGGGACAGTGATAACAATATGTAATATTTATGGCACACTAACTATCTGTCAGGCATTAGGATAAGCCCTGTACCTGCATAAAATCATTTATAATCAAAACAACCATATTCAGTAGGTTCTATAATTATACAAATTTTTCTAATATGAAGTAGAGGCTTAAAGCCTTAAAGAAATTTGCCCAAGGGGAATGGTTAAGAAGTGGCAGTCAGGATTTAAACCCAGGTCTGATCTAAAGTCTAAATTATTAAAAATTACATGGACTGATTTGTTACATATTTATCTGTGCTTTTGCCTTAAAAAGAAGTGGACAAGCATGGGAAGCAGGTAGACAAGATAATCTTATCCCCATCTGATACTCTGAGTCAGAGGAAGGTTCAATTCTACTCCCAGGAGCCTACTGTCTTTGTACTTGTCAATATATTGCTTTGTAATGATTCTCAAGTCTGTTCATCTGGGTAAATTTGATCTCCCTTGATTTTATCTCCTGCAATTAGACTAGAAAGTCTAATTAGAGGGCTAGAAGAATAGCTTATGATTCATTTATATCGATGCCTTGTGCATATGTAACTACAAAGATTTTCCGAGGGAGGGGCCAGTGGTCCTCAGGCAAGGACCCGAGGGAGAAAATTTGAGCAAGGATACAAAACGAAGAGGAGCTGGCAGTACATGGGACTGTTTTTGATTTGTAAACCGTCTCTCAACCCCAGGGAGGGTATCCTAGCACACTAACATCAATCATATTAATTAAACACATATTACACTGCTTGCTTGGGTCAGAAAACTCGAAATATCAACATAATGAAAATGAAGTTTATTTACTTCAGTATTCTCCATTTGTTGGTAGCCAAATCATCTGGAAAACAAATTATTTCATTTAGAAGCAGTGGAGTTTTCTAAGAACGTGTGGTCAACTCAAGCATTAATCATATTGCTTTCCATTTTCAGCTACAGATGGGAGGTAAAATAAATCATTCACATGTAGAAATGCAGTATTATATTTAAAGCTCCTAATAATAACTCATTATCAAAGAAAATATTGTTTAAAATACCCTTGAGAATGTATAAGTGTGATGATTTTGTATTTATACCCTCATTGAAATCAGTGAGATCCTCATTCCATCCAGTCTAATGAAAAGTTTTAAAATAAATATGATATAAACAAGATTCTAGCTTTCTTACATACTCAGGAATAAAAGTTGGAAAAGGTAATTCAAAAAATCCTATTTACAGTGGCATCAAATTTATAAAGAGAATAGAAATAAACTTAATAAGAAATATGCAAGATCTACAGTAAGAAAACTATAACAATTTATAGTGAGAAATAAAGAAAACTTGGAAAAATTGAGAAAGCATATGTTTTGGATGAAGGCTTAATACTGTAAAACTGCTGTCCCTAAATTAATCAAAATTTTTAATGCAATCCCACCAGAAATCCCAATGGCATTTTTAAACAACTCTTGCTAAAATAGTCAGGAGGAATTAAATGTGCAAGAATAGCTCAGAAAGCTTTGGTAGGCTTTCAGGAGCAAATATCAAAATGTCAATCAAGGTTATAATAACTAAAATAACGTTTTTGATGTGGTGTTATTGCAAGAACACAGATGGCAAACATAAGAGAAAATCTAGAAACAGACCAAACATATAGAAGAATTTATGATATACCGCAGATAGCATCTCAAATCAATGGAGGGAAAGACTGATCACACAAAAAAATGGGTTGAAAAATTGGTTACTTATTTGGGAAAAAAGGTAAAAATAGTATCGGCCATAAAAAATTCCAATGTATGAAACTTAATTTATAAACACTGGGAGAAAATATACCTTGATTATTTATATTATCTTGAAGCAAGGCAGAGCTTTCTAAACAGATTTGTAAAGGAAAAATTTATCTGAAAAACTATAAATTTAATTAATTTTAAATTAAAATTCTAAGAAAAAAGAGAAAACAGAAAAATATTGGCAATGAATTGTTGATATTTACATGTAAAACATCTATACAAATCAATAAGGTAAACATGAACATGCCAATAGAAAATGGGCAAAAAGATAGCAACAGACAATTTATAAATTAAATGCAAGTAAACATTTATATAAAATGATTAATCAATTTAACATATTAAAAACTAAGATGATCATTCTGAATAAATGGAAAGTTGGATTTAAATCAGAGAGTGATTAAAAAAATTGGCGAGTAAATATTCCAATTATATTATATTGCCATTCTTTTAAGTATCATGATTCCAAATATAGTTTAATTCCATACTTTGATTTGTTTTTCACTAAAGCTCCATACTGGTATTCTTCAATCCTCATATATTCTCACAGTAAAAATTGTTCCTGATGGTCTTTAATCAAACCTACATTTGCAATAGAATGTGGCATTCAGGATTTTGCCTATTGGGAGATGCTATTCACATATGAATTTTCAAAGTACTGCAAAAGTACCCATAGATCAGACACTGCAGTTTCCGTTGTAATCAACATTTTATACTAAACTAAAGATATGCCTTAGGAGTGAAATTGCACTTAAATTAGGGGTTAAAAGTGGCTTCACTTTGTTTTTTATTTAATTGATTTTTTTTATTAGAGCAATTGTGGGTTAACAGAAAATCATGCAGAAAGTACAGAGTTCCCATAATTCCCCCCTCTCATACACAGTTTTCTCTATAATTAACATTTTGCATTAGAGGGGCATTTTTGTTACAAACAATATTATAATTATGGTATTAACTTTAGCCCACTGTTTACATTAGGGTTCACTCTGCATTGTACAGTTCTATGAGATTTTGTGTGTGTTTATGTGGTAACCTATATAAAACCTAAAATTTCCCTTCTTATCCCTTTTCAAATAAAAAATTCAGTGGTGTTAATTACAATCAAAAAGTTGTGCCTCCATCACAACTTTATCAAAACTTTTCCATCAGCCCAAGACAGAGAATCCATACCCATTCCCTCCCCAACTCGGCCCCTGTAATCTGTAGTCTACCTTCTGAATTTGCATATTTTGCTTATTTCATATAATTGAGATCATACAGTGTTTGTCCCTTTGTGTCTGGCTTCTTTCACTTAATATGATGTCTTCAAGGTTCATCCATTTTGTAGCATGCAGCAGAACTGCATTCCTTTTTACCATTGTATGTATATACCACATTTTGTTTATCCATTCATCTGTTGATGGACACTTGGGTTGCTTCCATCTTCTGGCAATTGTGAATAATGCCTCTATGAACCTTGGTGCAGAAATAACTGTTCAAGTCCCTTCATTTAATTCTTTGGGGTATATACCTAACAGTAGGATTGCTGGGTCATGTGGTACTTAATTTTCTGAGGTATTGAAATGTGGCTTTATCTTTTAATTCACTGAGACTGTTTTAACATGAACTTCTCTCATGGTTGTGGTGGGTGATGTTTATTGTTGCCGTTCAGCTTCTTTTCATCCTGTAGTTCTTTCTGACCTGTGAACATTTCTGGTAGCTTATCAGGTGTTTTGAATGTACAGTAGAAGGGTTTTATAGTGAATTGGCCAAGAAAGTACTCAACAATGGTTTAAAGAAAAGAGGACTCTCAGCATATCATCAAAAAGCATGCTTAAAGTACTCAGAGTGTAGGGCTCTCTACTCTTAGCTACAGCATGCCAGAATACGGGGCCTAGTCTTCGGTGCTGGAGAATGGGGGTGGATCCATCTTCTGGTTACCATTTCCTTATCTGTCTTGTTGCTATATAGGAATAGCCCACATTCCCTAACTTGGTTTATGTTGCCCCCCAAAAGTCAGTTATTAGATATGTCTGTAGCAGGAAGAGTATACAAGACTTTCAGGGCACCTGGGTTTTATCTCATGTTCATCCATTGTGACTGCCTTCTGCTTGTCTACTTAATGGGACTGAAGGCTCAGTCTTGAACCTTCGGCTTCTAGGAAAGTGTGCTTAGGGTTTGACCCATCACTCCACCCAATCTCTGGCATCTCTGTATGCTTCTTGGGTGCACAAGGCAATTCTTTAATGAATTAAACATTAGTGTGATCCTGTAAAACTGAAAAATCACATAGGCCTTTTGCACAACAACCTCCAATGACTTCCTATCTCATTCGAAGTAAAAGCCAAAGTTGTTAATTGCGCCTTTCAAGGCTGTACATGATCTCTGCCCCCAGCCTATCCTTTCCTTTCTGACCTCATCTCTTATTACTCTCCCCCTGGGTACCCTAGTCCAGTCCTAAAAGTCTCCTCACCGTTCCTTGAGCACACTGGGCATGCTCCTACCCCCAGGCCTTTGCATTTTCCCTCCTTCTTGGACTTTTCTTCCTCCAGATATCGGCAGACTACTTCCCTCATTTCCTTAAGTCTTTAATCAAATGTCACCTTCTCTGTTAAGTTCTCCTTCATCCTATCTGAAATTTGAACCCTCCTCCAAACAATCAAGTCTCCTTTCCTGGCCTAATATTTTAGACCTCAACACTTAAAAGTCTATAACATACAATATATTTTACTTATTATCTCCTCGACTAAATTGTAAGTCACCTGAGGACAAGAAATTTTGCTCTTATCACTCTTGTACTTGCAGGACCTATACCTGGTACTCAATAAACATTTTCTGAAAGAATGAATGAATGAATGAAACACAACGTGCTTCATGGAGGAGGTGACCCTGGAGCTGTGTTTTGGTTTCATCACCTGTGGTGGTGTCCTGCTGAGGGTCAATTCCAGGGACGCCTCTCCTGGCCCTAGCCTAGGAAGAGTTGTATGAAATTGGTGTGGGAAATTGGGAAGAACACTGACTTTGGAGTGTGCTAGGCTTGGTTTGCAATCCCTGGCTCACAGCAGAATCCTGGGAAAATCCTGGACTCTGACACTTCTCTCTTCTCTTCACTGACCGTCATGTAATGCCTTTGCTTCCTTTTCCCAAAACACATGAGATAAAATCAAAGTTCAATTTTTATTACCAGTTCACAAAAGCAGAGACTTACACTGAGCAACCTTGTCTTGTTAGTTGTTTTTCTGCTTAAAAGTTGTTGAAAATGTCCTTAAGTCGTTTTGTGGAAATATTCTTATTTCACACAGTTTTCACTTCAAGAAAAGTTTAAGCCAACTTTGCCTCAAGGAGACAGAAAGTCGAATCAGGTGAGAGAAGATTCTAGATGCCCCTTTAAACTTGATTCTGCCAGCTCTATAAAACAGTCTAACACTCTCCACCTTCTTTGCCTTAGATGCCCCACTGCCTCCAGCGTGGGAGGGCTGCAGCGAGGACGCTGTGGAGGTTCACAGGTCACACAACCTTCCCTGAGGTCACAATTTTTTTTTCCACTCATCTTTCAAAGAGAGCAGTCTGAAACTCAGAATTGGACTGTCCTGAGCATAGTAGGATAACAACTCTCATCATATTATATTTTCCTTTTCCACTACTTTCTCCCCACCCCCAATCTCTCCTGAGACCTTAAAAGGTACATGTTGTGAAACCCAAGAATGAATCATTTGGAAATGGTTCAAAGAGTCTTTGTTCTAGGTGTCTGGATACCAGGTTTATTCAAACAACTTGGGTTAAAGAGGAAAGACGTGACTCTTTAAAAAGGCCTATGGATCCTTTTCTCCAGAACATTCAACTCTATCATTATCATTTCCCCCCACCCTATCCTGCTTCCAGAACTTCCTTACTCCTGAGAGTGCTCCTTCAATAAACAACATGCACCCAAATCTTTGTCACATGCTCTGCTTCTAGCAAACCCCACCTATGACAATTTCACACAATACAGTGGTCTACACCTTGCACTTACGTGAGGAGACGAGGAAGAATTTGAAGGAAAGGGAGGCAGAATGTGGACTTGATGAACATAAAAATGGTACACGAGAGAACTGGAGAGTAAAATAACCAAACCAACGTTCCCCAAAAGTTCCTGTACTTGTTAAAAATACAGATTTCTGGGTCTCATTTAGATTCATTAAATCAGAATCTCCAAAGAAGGGGCTATAGTTTTAACAAGTACCCCAGGTGATTCTTATCATCAGTAAATCTGGACTACACTAGGCTAGAACAGACTAGAACAGTGTTGACAAACATTTTCTGAAAAAGACAAGACAGTAAATATTTTAGGCTTGCAGGCCATATGGCCTCTATCCTAACTACTCAACTCTGCCACTGTAGCGTGAAAGTAGCTCTAGACAGTACATAAACAGTCGAGCTTAGCAGTGTTCCAGTAAATCTTTATTTACCAAAACTGGGTGGGGGCTGTGTGAAGAAAATGTTTTGGAACTAGATAGAGGTGATGGTTGCACAACATTGTGAATGTACTAAATGCCACTGGATTGTACAATTTACAGTGGCTAATTTTATATTATGCGAACTTTACCTCAATTAAAAAAATTTTTAAATGGGTCGCGGGCTGGATTTGGCCCAAGGACCCCAGTTTGTTGATCCCTGGACTAGAGAATAGGGGGCATAAAAGCATTATTTGTACTACACTTTCTTAAGCAAAATGTTTATATAATGTTGATCAGGCAAAAGACCGTCCCAGAAATGGAGTAACATTTCGATTTTTCTAACCTCATTCCCAATCTTTGAATGACACTGGCCTTGCCATGAGGTAATTTAAACACGCATTTCAGAGGAGACAGAGTTTCTAGGGGCCGAGTCTGCTACTCTTTCATGCTGATTCATAATATTGTCAGAGGCCATTCCATCAGGACAGATTTCAACTACTGCAAGGAGAGAAGGGGACCTATTTCATTCTTGTGTGTGTGTGCATGGGATGGATTTCTGGCATTAAATATGGAAAATAAAACTTGTGAATGTTTATGACATTTACTCCAGGTATGTATGAAGTTACTTGAATCATTTGTTGTCTTTACAGTGTTTAATTAACTTTATGAAGACTTATTAACAGCTTGCCCTTTATTCCTTAAGATTTTATATTCCGCTACAAACTATATGCAGTTATTATCTCAGTGGAAAATTTCAATGTTTGACAGAGATGTACTGCAAAATAAACAATTTTCAATTCAAGTAAGTTCTCTTTAATTAGGTTCTTGAGTTTTATCACCACACATTAAAACACACTGAATAGAATTCTGTTCAATCCAGGTAACTCACATTTATCTTTAGGTGAACCTGAGAACAGCATAAAACAAATGCTGAACTCTGCAGCCAGACTATTTACTGTTAGGCTCTGACTTTGGATACTTGGAATCCATTTAATTCACGTAAAAAAGAATAGTGGCAGCTTTCTCATTAAATTGACTTTAGCCTCTGAACTCTGGGCCCACATATGTTTATTCTGAATATTGCTAGTTGTCCGCAGATTTGTTGCCTGCTGCTTTGTTCCTCAGAGTCATTTCCACAAGGTTTGGAACTCTTTCAGGACTGCCTACAGAAAATATTTTTCGGAAATAAAAGGTTTAACTCTTATTTTGCAACTGTGATATTTGAGAAATTTAGTACTGAAGAGTAAACTCAAAAGAATTTGAAGAAAAGGATTGAGGCACATTTGGCAGGAAGCCAGTATATAATTACCAAGATGATCAAAAGCAAGGTTCTCTAGAGACCAAATTTATTGCACATAAATCTCCAAGCTCTTCTTGCTGGATCCCCCAACTTTTTCCATGGGATGGAACCTGCTTTCCATGACCCTAGGATGAGATTGCCAAGAACTGATCCTTCCTTGTACCTATCTGCCCCCAGCCTTGGATGCTGTGGTCCACCACCGAGATCCCTCCTATAGGACCAAGGCACCTATTTTCCCAGGAGCTGGGAGACCTGGCTAGTGATACCTTATAGGGTGTCCTTCTTCAAGAGTCACTCAGCCAAAGAGAGCTGCTTCTCTCAATGTTATGCCCCTCTCAGCAGGCAGCCTGCATCTGGTGACTGATCCCTTTCCACAATTCTGGACAACTCTGAAGGGACATTCCATCTATAGAGTTCCCCATGGGTTTCCCAAAGGCCTTGCTCAAACTCTCCATCTGCCCCATTTGGCTTCCCCCACTTCCTTACTAGCATTCCCAAGACTATGCCCCAATAAACCCTCCTACCCACAAATCTCCATCTCAGAGTCTCTTTCCCCTGGGAACCCAGCTTATGACCCCCACCAATGCTAAGAAAGCTTTTATGGCCTCACATTCTCAGCACTGACTGATGAAGCACAGCACCAATCATGCTAGGTTGTAACTGTCTCTTCACTTATCTACTCTTTGACTAAATGGTGGTGGGCTGCTTGGAGAGAGAGACAAGATCTGCATTACCTCCCTCATGCTACGTACTGCTTGGGACATACAAAGGTTTGTTGAATAAACTGAATTAAAGAAACTTGTAACCAGAGGTCCACAGGCATAAGGCTCTGGCCACATTCCCTAAGATGCATAATCTGAGATGGGGATTTTGTTCAAGTAATTATTTGAGAGAGTGCTTTCAGGAGGAGAGTGAAGGAAGTGGGATAGGGTAGGGAAAACAAGCTAAGCTGGAATGTGGTTTCTGATGGTGACCCACCAGGCAGCTCTGGAGCATAAATGAAACAACAGTTAGTCCTACACTGAGGCAAGAGGGCCAGTCTTTTATATGCTGGTGACAATCAGTCACTGACCATAGTGTGCCCTGAGGAGAGAAGATGGGATATATAGTCTCCAGGGACAAAACGAGCTCCTATTTGGACTAGACCAGTGACCTCAAAGTGTGTTCCCTAGTCCACCACCAGCAGCATCACTTGGGAACTTTAGAAATACAAAATCTCTTGTTGAATCAGCAAGTGAAGTTGGAGCCCAGTCATCTGTTTAAACAAGCCCTTTAGGTGATTCAGATGCAGGCTAATCTTTGTGAACAACTGGCCTAAGACAATTTCTCAGAGGAAGGGAAAGGGTAGCTGTGTGTTATAACTCAACACTCCCAGCAGCTGGGGAACGGGTGCACTTGTAGGTTGAGAGCACCTGGGTGGAATTTTCTAGCAGTGAACAACAGGAAGATGTCCATGCAAATCCTTTAGATCACAAAGAGGATGCCCCAACACGTGTAAGGAGCATCAAATTGGGGTGCCTGGAAACAGACACCTGCTTGGGTGTCTGGGGAGGTAGCAAGATTGGAGATTACGGAAAGAATTTCCTATCATTTTTTAAGTTAGCTAGAGGTATGGCTGAGAATCAAGGCAGAGCTATAGACCAAATTAGTGGGTATAAGGAAAAGTCCTGAACAGAAGTACAACAGAAGAAAAGGGTAGGCAACAAAGTTGATGCAATGGTGACATAGAATTTATATTTCTCCAGACCGAAAACAGGATTCACTCTAGAATCTGAGGCAGTTGAACTTAAAATGGGTTTTTAATCAACTTTGGCAATTAAGGTTACAGAGAAACAAAATCAGAAAGCCCAGCAGTTCATAAACTGCCTCATTCTAAGCCAATATAGTAAAATGTTATACAAAATGTGCTAATGCTGAAAGTTATAGCAAACTGTAAGAAATATGCCTACATAATGGACTGTTCTATCTTTGTTATGGGATCTCCAAACTACTTCATTGTAATTTAGGTCCAAAGTGATAAGCTGTTACAATAAAATAATTTACAGTTCAGTTTATATGAAAATGAAACTGAACTGGCTGTGAGTTCTAACTCCCTAAACTTTCATAATCTTTTACAGCTTGACAGGGCTATTGAATAAAAGAGGAAGACAGGAGGGGTGAAGAAGCAGTTTGTAAAGGTGTGCAGACACGATTGTCATTCTATTAAGACAACAAAAGAGAAGAAAATATGTACAAGCACAGATGGAAACACTGGGGGAATATGTTTAGTGACTGAGATGCAGATTCTGTCCTTAATGGAGTCCCTATCCCATATTAAATAAAAAAAATTGGTCTGTTCTCTAGCTGATCAATCAGCAGTGGCAGACATATAGCTATTGCTATCTGGCACACTACTGTCTCAGCATATATTTACTAACTGCCCTGTAATTACTTTTTTGGAACATTACCCAACACTGTTTTAGGGGAAGAAAGAATTCATTCCCTGTGAAACAAAATATATAGGCTGTTTTTTTTCTGGCAAGACAACCATACCTGGCTCTACTATTTGGAACGGTTGATGCAAACCTAAAATAAATCAATGATTTTTTTTTCAAAGCAAGAGTTTCATCGCTGGCTATGTTAAGTGCCCTCTGGGTTATGCATTACATAAGTAAGTCACTAAATCACATTACTACCAGAAGCTATGGGATCTCTGCATCTTTCATTTCCACTGACATCCAGTGATCATGAATTGACTTCCAAATCATATCTAAACTCTTCTTCACACCAGTAGCCTACACCAGTGATTCTCACACTTGATCATGCATCGGAATCACCCGAAAATAGATTGCTGGGTCCACCCCCAGAGTTTCTGATTCAGTAGGTCTGGGGTGGGGCCAGGGACTTGGCCTTTCTAATAAATTCCAGGGGATACTGTTGCTGCTGGTCTAGGAACCATGCCTTGGGATCACTGCTCTTACTCTTCCTTTCTCTGCTTCTCTTCAACCACCACTTCATCTGATCACTTTGCTCATTCTTCCCCTAAGAAAATCCTCTGCTCTAGATCAATTAATCTAACTTCAAAAAAATAAATCTTAAAATTTAATCTAGTCCTGTCTTTCCATGTCTGTACTTTTAGGTTAGCCACTGTAGGTTGGCACAGAACTACAGACTTAGTATACACTCAAAACTAGCTAATCTTTGCAATAATTCAATGATTATTACAAGTTTACAAGTCCCATTTATATGTTTTCATTATTGATGGCTATAAGAAACATTTTCTTTATAAATTAAAATCTAGAATCACGTACCATCAAGGATCAGTGACCATTTATAAAATTTTCAACACACAACCCTGTGCCTGCACATTGCAGGCACTTAATAAGTATTTGTTAAATGAATGGCTGATGGAGTCATTTAGTTCAGCTTTCCATCAAACTAGAAAGCATCTCTACAAATTACAATTGAGCTTCTATCATATTTGGATACTTTAAATGCCTAAAAAAATAATTTTGTATGAACTGAAACCTGCCTTTCAAGAGTTCAGTGGTTCTGATTATTAAACTTAATCTGGTTGCTTGTAACAGCTATTCAAGTATTTGAACTCATTTGTCCATTGCATACAGTTTCCCTTTTTCAGTGTAATATCCTTTTGCCCTCAACTCATTCTCATGTAAGTTTTCAGATCTTTCATCAACCTAGTTACTCACATTAAAATATGGTTTAATCTGTCAATACCCCTCATAAAAAGTGGTTCTCAGATTTTAACACATCACACCAATGAAGAATCCACAAAGAATACTCTTTCCTTTGATTTGGAAATGTCTTATTTTCATATGGGCTAATTATCCATGAAATGTTTAAGTGGACACAGAACACATATATATGGTCACCAACTAATTAATTCTTAACAATATAATTATATTCTAGTCTGTGTTTACACAATAGAGTTTTTGAACCTAATTACAGAATTTCATATTTAGACTGAATAAATGTATCCTTTATTAGATTAAAATCATTATTTTAATCTATTAAAATGTTTTTGAATCTTGATACCATTCTCCAATGTGGAAGGTTTCTTGTCTTATTTCAAAAGTACCTATTATTTAATATGCTAGATGTGTATAGTGTCATTCGTTGGAGTCTTGTATTTTTTTTATATAAATTCTCTCTTGAAATACATATATTCAAGTTACCATTCATTCACTATTCTTCCATTCATTCTACAAATGAATATTTTGGCTATTACCTTATTTTTCAGTTTATATATTGATAAAATTCAAGTAAGAGGTGGTTTCATGGTTGTTTTAGGATGAGAGTCATGAGCTGGGGATGAAGTGTTGTATGTTCACTGTTTCAAAGTCAGACTTCATCTAAATCACAATCTCATCTGAAGTGAACAGGGCTTGCTAATCATTATCCTAATATTGGAAAAGGGAGCACCATTTCTCATCAATTGAAAGCAAACTAGCTTATCACAAGATTTGAAGTTATTTTCTTTAAACTATATTAGCTAGACATCATGAATTATTTATATATAGAAACAGTTACACAGTATACAACTATAAACTATATATAACTAGACTGCAAATCACAATACCAATAAACAAATCCTGTTTATTTTCAATATTCTCATATTATAAAATACATTCACGCATAATGTTTACAAGTATTAAATTAAAAATATAAAGTGAATTTGTAGTTTTTAATATAGGGAAAACTCATAAAACCATTTAATAATTTAAGCCACCTCTACATAGTCTATCCTCATTCTTTTAAAAGACAAGGAACTTAACTGCTTAATTTATAGGAAAATTCTGATAATGTCAATAAACATCATAAAACAGGATATTTTCAGATGTATAGTAACATTTATAAATTTCAGATAGACTCTGAAAATACTTCAGTGAGGTATGAGTAAAACATACATACTTACTTGGTTTTCCAACCTTTCACATAAACTGATGAGCAAAAAAAAATTGTATTGTAAACTTTTTTATGTTTTAAATAATGACCGGCTAAATCTAAATAAAAATATTATTTATAGCATCTTCAACCATCTACTCATCATTCTGGCCTTTTGTAGTGTTTGATTAGGCATTCTGAAAAACCTCTTGATAGAAAGATGTCAAGCAAGAATAGACTTGGTAATTCTCGATATGACATGTTATTGAAATGATTAATTTAAAAAGCCAAAAGAAAAATAAACCTTATTACCCCAAAAAATTAAAAGAAAAGAAACTTTGGGATCATTTTTCCCTAAAAATAGCAATACTAAAAATAATGTCCACGCTTATTAAAGAGTTACTAGACTGCTAAGCTTAAAAAGTATTCATCAATAACAGATACCAAAGACTTTTTATTGCATTCTATTTGTCCCCTAAACCCAAAAGAATTATTTCAAAACTGATTCAGTGCTAACAATATAGTAAATGATATAATAAATACTTGATGAAGTGATCTTTTATATTCTGCATTAATCAGAGACTAAATGGAATTAACAAAATGTCATGGTTCACCGAACATTATAGAAATCATTAAACAGAACAATGATTTTATTTAGTATTGAAGAAACAATCACTTTAAATAATTATAAGATCCTAACTTTTGCAATAGGAGGGAAAGAGAATACTTAGAATCTCAGAAAATTATGGAGTATCATTACTTACACCTCTGATTTAAAATAATAACAACAAGAATCTTATCATTTATTCTTTCTTAAGCATCATTTCATTTCATCCTCAAAGAAACCCTGAAATGTAGGCAGGGAAAAGAATTATTTCCAATTTACATTTAAACAATTTTATTAAAGGATATACCAAATATCTGAATGGAAACTATAGATACCATGTTCATGGATGGGAAGACCCCAAACTGTAAAGGTGATGATTCTCTTGATATCTACAAGATCTCAATATTTACTGTATATATCTTATATGAAGCTGTATTAATTAAGGTAGTGAGGTATACACACAGGAACAGATAATCCAGAATCAGAGCCACAAATATATGGAAACTTATTTTTGATAAGGTATCATTAAAAATAAGTGAAGAAAAGATAAAGTATTCAATAAAAGGTTCTAACACAATTAACCACCTACATGAAAAACCTAAAATTATATTCCTACTTCACACTAGACAGAAAAATAAATCTCCAAAGGAATAGGCTTAGAATGAAAAGAAAAATTTGAAAAGTTTAAAAATAAAATAAATGAGAGTATATTTATGCTCCTGAGGAAAGGAAACATACACCATAAAGATAGATGAATTTGATGACAATAAAATCAATGATAAAAAGCCATCAGGATCTAAGTGAAAAACAAAGCAAAGAGTGGAATAAGATATTTGCAACTTATATAACTGGCAAAGGATAGAGTCCAGGATATTAAAGAACCCCTTAAAAAATGTCACCATGTATTTGCCATGTGTGTAAATTTGTGAGTGTTTTCTGTATGTGAATGTGTTTCAATGTCCAGCAAAGTGAACTCATATTGCTGGTTCCTAGAGTTCTGTTCTTTGCTATCTGTGAAATTCCTGGCCAGTGAGGAAAGATAGACAAAAGGTAGGTAAATAGGTAGGTAGGTAGGTCAGTAGGTAGGTAGGTAGGTACGTAGGTGATAGACAGACGGTTATTAATTAAACAAATGGAATATGCTTATCTTGTGTACTCAGAAAATAAACAACTACAAAATACCATTTCAACATTAACAGGCAGTCAAACAGTATGGTAACACCAACTTTAACTGAGGAAGTTGAGAAGTCCTGGTGTATGGAATGTAAGTTGGTTCAGTTACCTTGGAAAGCAATTTGGCAATAGCTAGTAAATATGTACATGGGAAAATCCTCTGCCTTAAGAATTTCACTTCTAGGTGTCTATCCTTAGAAACGTTTCCACATGTAACAAAAAACACATATATGAAGATGTTTTTAGTGGAACTCTTCATAATATGGAAAACCTATCATTTCTCAGTAGGAGGAAGGAGAAACAAACTGCATTCTTACAATGGAATATTTTATACAGCAGTTAAAACAAATGAACTATATTTAGTTGTAGCAAAAATGGTGAAATCTAGAAAGTTTAAATTTAAGCTGTATCAGTAACATTTTATTTTTTAAAATATAAGAAATTGAGAGCATGCTGAAGAAAATACGGCAAAAATGCTATCTGTGAAAATTTCATAGAATTATATGGATATGTTATATTTCCCTATTTTTCTGTATGTTTGAAATTGTTCAGAATTAATTGTGTGTCCATTAGAAAAGAAATAGAATGCTCATGATTTTTTTAAAACTGTACAAATTTTTATTGGCAATTACAGTCAGAATCAGGGGTGGTCCCATATTCTTTGAGTCCCACTTTAACAAGATTTGCAGAGTGCACCATAGCTGTCTGGCTTAGTGGAAAATAGGCTGTATGCGCTAAATAATAGATGTGACCCAAAAAGTAGAGGACAGATTCTTTGGTCAGGTATTCAGGGAAAGTTCCAGATACATGAAATTAAACAGGTTTCAGTTCAGTGCCCTAAAATTATGAATCTCTAAGGGTGGAACATACTATATGCATCAATTCTCACACATGTTTTAACTATCAAAGCATTTGTGGAGAAGTATTATGAAGTTCTAGCTCTCTGTGGAAAAATTTAGGAAATGCTACCTTCAGGGTATGAAGTAAGTACTTTTAAAAATACATTAATTTCTTTAACATGAACCCCAAGGAATTTTATCTCATCCCCCATATTACAAGGGGGAAACCTAATGTTAAAAATGTGGCTCCAATTTCACCTAGGAATCGAGTACCAGATATGAAGTGCCACTCCAGGTTTTCTGACTCCAAATATAGTGCTAGAAAGAAAAGAATTTTATGGATAGGATTCTGAAGACGTAAGTTTGAGTCTTAAACCCACTAGCTGCATGACTTTGGGAAAGTCCCTTAAATGTTAATGTTAGCGTCCTCATTTGTAAAACAGGACTGAGAAAATACCTGCCAAATAGGGCTGGTGGGAGGGTCATAGGTGAACAAAGGAAATGATAGGCATGAAATATGGTGCAAAATATGGGTGCTCTAATATTGTTACTCTACAATTTTATTATTTCTTACAGTCGGATCTTCTAATATTGGTGCTTCTAATACTGATTTACAACCTCATAGTAAATTTATTAAAATGATTTTAATATTGAAGGACAGAATTTTTTGGTCATGGCCTTGCAATAAAATTAATTTGCAATTTTAGTTATAAGAAAAGTTGCATCAAAGCAGAATTTTAGAGAGATAATATCATACTTTCAGATAATGTAATATATAATAAAACATAATTTAATATTTTTGAACAACATTTCTGACACCCAATCTCTCTTATAGTACATTAAGGAAAAATAAACCTCACTTAGTTTAACCTGGTTGAAATGTCCATAGTTCTAAAATAGGTTTTCTATTCATAGCCTTTAACATCTTCGTAGATTTTCCAATAGACAATAACAACATTGTATCCTTCAAGCACTAATTAATGAATAATATATTTTATTAAAATATAATGGGAAACTTCTAAGACATCTTCAATTAAAATTTAAAAGACAAAACTTGACACCATAAAGCTGGCATAATGAGTTTTAAAAATTCTGATATTTCGACTTAATCTTGGAGATAATTATTTATGATGAAAATATTCCTGCCTTTTTCATGATTTAGACTTCTAAGTTCAACACTTGAAACATCCCAAAGTACAGTAAACTTTGTTTCATGATTTTGAAGTGGAAAATCTTTTATACATAAGCAAGCATATGAATTCCACATTTCTCTCTCACTTAAAATCAAGCTACAATAAATAGAAAGTTAGTATTTTAGTATTAAAATGCATCTTCCACATGCAAGACCCTGTGCTAGACATACTCAATCAATAAATATTTGTCACTAGGTTTACCTAAATCAATATATCAACTAACTTTCAAAACAGTGGAGGGAAAATGGTAATTAAAATGCTTAATTAAGTGTGTATATGTAAAATCCAGTAGAGACTTTGCAAATTATGATTATTTATAATTTATGCACTATATTTTCAACTCATTTAATGATCTAGAAATGATGTCACAGCTTACTGACCTCTTCCATATCCATTTAAGGTAGGAGGATGTTATGGTTTTTTTCCTCTTTATGTTGCAAATTAATTCATTACACAATGTCATTTTTAATTCATATGGCAGGCCAGACGCTAAACCATATAGGTATTTAGTTTATCTATACTGTATTAAGACATGACTCTTTCCGTTTATTCATGTGCTCTCTCTATACAGTTTATGATTGCTTTCTCTTTTGTTGAAACAAACCAGCGGAATAGCATAAGCATTTCAAACTTAGGGGAACTTTTGCCTTTTTTTCCTTTTAAGGTACAAATTTTAGTCAGTGGGGAGAACTTCCCCTGCCGCTGGATGAAAACTCAACAATTACCATGATTCTATGCTCTTAGGAAACATACAGTAGTACAGTCACTTTAAGTTACAAGTACCGCCTCAGTGCCCAGTGGAAGTTCACCCTAATCAACACTTCACTCTTCTATCAAAGATAAGAGCTCTCACCACTTCCTCCCGACATGGCTTGTAGTTGATGGCCTACCTAAGTACCTATCAGACAGTCTCCTGCCTTCCTTGACATTTCCATACCCAGGAATAAAGGGGCGTGGAGGAGTGAAGAGATATAAAAGACAGGAACATTCCTACTTGATTGGTGACTGGCAAATGTGGAAAGCTAAATCTTTCACTGCTGGGTACTTCTGTGGGTTTGTCATTGGTTCCCAACTTGGACGCTGATCCAGTTCCTGGGATGGTGAGAGGCTTCCTTTTTGACTGGTCACTCTCCTGTCAGAACAGGCATCTCTGCAGATTCACATTACCTAGAGAATCTCTTCCTGGGCAGCACTTCAAACCTCCCCAATGGGCTTTCTTTACCATGCGGCCCACAGCTGCTCCATGGGAAACACTCATGCCTTCTTAACCTTCCTCTCTCCCCACTTCTTGCAGGAGTATAGTTTTCTGGTCCTTTTTCCTCTATCCCTCCTCTCTAGCATATATGTATTACCTTTCACTGATATGAATGGGGCATCAATCCACTGCATCTCCCAACTCCAGGAGACATACACTAACCTCTCTGGGTGGTCCCGCTGAAGCTTCCACCCTTTAGACTTGAGGTGAAGAAAGTATCCTGCTTACCTTATGAAGGAGAATGATATACCACAGCAGTTGTCTCTAAAGTCATCTCCTTGCCAGTCCCTCACTCCTCTCTACTCTAGATTCTTTTATATTCTCTAAGTGGATGAAGGTTTCAAGTGTCATGAAAACTCTTCTGAGTTATCCACTTTGAAGATTCCTCCAGGGTATTCTGCTTGGGTATCCGATAATGATCATATATTGGCACTTCAGGAAAAACTTAAATTTCTACATCTTATTAAATAAGACTGATAAAAACAACAGCAGCAACAATATCAGCTAACATTTCTTGAGATGTTGCCTTGTGCCTGTCATGTTTCTTCTGTCCTTAAGCATATAAGCCTATTTTACCTTCTCAACAATCCCATGAACTAAACATGAATGGTGCCAACATTTTCAAGATGGATGGATTCAGTCCCAGTGAGGTGTTAAATAATTTTCTTAAGACACAATGTCAGATTTTGAAAACAGGTGTTCCGACTCCAGGGCCAATCTTCTTAACCACTCTAATATTCTGCCTCTAGATGAATGAATGAATGAACGAATGGTTATTTTCTTTGAAGTGTAAAAAAATGACACTATGTTGACTTCTTCTAACAATGGAGTGACTATTTTAGTAGAACAATTTTGAAACATGAAAGTTTAGTTCTCCTTTTATTGGTGTTCTTTATAATCAAAGTTCCTGAAAATTTTTCCAATTTGGCAAACTCCGCAGGAGTTCTGACTATATTCAAATGTCATTACTCTTTATAGATAAATTATACATATATGGCAAATGATGATATTTTCCATCTTGCTAAAAGTTAAGCTACGTTTTAGACTAAAGTACAATGTCTTCTGATATGAGTCTACAAACTGATTTTCATTGATATTTGTTAAGTGAACATTTTTCAAATGGCAATTTTATGTAGTCAAACAATAAGTGCATTTGGCTCAATCCCTTGCAACTCCTGATGAGTCACAAAAAAGAAAATTGTCAACATATTCTTTCTTTACAAATATGCTATGTGAGAATTTATTTCATTTCCCTTTCAACATAAATTTCTTACAAAGCTGTAATCCTGTTACTCTGATTAGAATAGAAAAAAATAAATACAATTTTAGCAAAATACCTGTGGAAAAAATTTTTCAATGAACTAGTTAATAATTTTGAAGATTTTGAAAAGATTGTGACATTCCATGACAACTTCATTTTTCAAATCCATTGATTATGTAGTCAAAAGGCAAAAAAAAAAGCCCAAGTGTTTAATAATATTGAGAAAAGGCATTTAACATCCATAGAAAGAAGTGAAGCAAGAAGTTTTTAATGTGAGAATATTTTTGATTGAAAATTAAATCTGTAATTTGAACTCCATTTGTTTACTTAAATGACCTCTGATGTAAATCATGCATAGGCAGCGTCCCACACACATATACAAATATCCAAGATGTTTTATAATTTCTTAATAAGTGTGGAACCAAGATTTTACTTTTGACATGATGTGAAATTATGACTTATAATAGGCCATAATGAGATCAAAGTATTAAATTTGTGATGTGCATTCCATGTCAATAACAAAAAGCAAACCAGTATTTTGCCTCAAATTCATTAATTTTTGACTTTATTCCATTCATTTTCCTTCCCATTTAATAGAATTTTAGAGATAATCTAGTCCATGCCTCTCTTTTAAAAAAAGAATAAACAAAAGCACCAAGTGGTCAACTGGGTAACGCAAGAACACTCAGAGAGAAGCCAAGTGTGGACAAGAAGCTTGTTTGAGTCTTCTATCTTGAATGCACATCACCACACTCACAGCCCCATTAGAAAGAAACAATGTAGCAAGTCGTTCCATCATATTTCTATTTTTAAATATTAACTTATGAAGAAAAAGGCTGACTGTCAGTATTCTCCTTTTATGAATGTTTGGGTGAAGTCATCATTTCCTTTTGTGCCAGTCTGGATTTAGCCAATCACAAGGAGTCTGTTGAAAGCTATTTTAAAAATCAGTAACATTTAGTCTACTTGAAAAGGTCAGACCAATCAGAACATCAGAAAAAGTCTTGATCAGCAAGTTAGTCACTTTATATAGAGAACAGAAAGTTAAGACGTAATTTGCGGTGACAACATTTATGCATTGGGAAATTTCAGTATTTCTGGCTATGGTTTCCAAGAGGAATAGAGTCTTTGGAATAAAACTTGGAACAATTTTCTGCAAAGAACTTGGGCAATCATTATGATAATGTTTTTGAAGTCCAAGAACTATCTTCCCATGTGATTGTGAAAGTAAGATCATTTGATAAATGACTGTTTTACAAGAAGGAGAAGTATTTGAAAATGGAATAACTGTGTAATAGGTTTCAGCATGATGGAAGATGCTTACACATATGTGTTACACTCACTTGAGTTATGTAACAGTAATTACCATTAAAACAACTATGTAAATGCTGAGAAAAGCCAAGGCTGAGAATAGCAAAGCAAAACAAAAAGAAACCAAACTGTAAGATCAATTCAGAAATCATCAAATCAAAATCAAGTTTAGTCATGCAATTGGAAACACTGATTGCCTTTTAGGGAAAAGAACTGGGTTTGGGTTGTAAACTTATCATTACATATCCTTCCATAACTTTTGAATTATGTTCCATGCAAAAGCATTACCTATTCAAAAAGAGGAATTAAATTTAAAAAATTCAAGTCAAACAAATGAGTATATAACTCCTATTCTGAATAATAGATTTGACTGTTTTTTTTAGGTTCTGTATGTGCACTTAGTATTTGTACCTTATTCAAAACTTACAACCCTTAGCTGATTTTCCAAAGGTCATTCTCAGTTATCAAGTTAGGAATGTTCCCTGTATATACAGCTACTGTCTGTATGGAGAAGATAATAAAAACTAAGGAGAGAAGTTTAGTGTCAGAATTCTTAACGTAAGAACTTCCCCCTCCTAACCTTCTCTCCCTCCCTCCTCCCTTCCCTCCTTCCTTCCTTCCCTTCTCCATATTAGGTAATTCACCCAACAAGCTCCATTATTGCATGCCTACTATGTGCTGGGCACTGGGTTTACCACAGGGATGCACTGTGAGAAAGAGAGACTTAGCTCTTGTAATTGTGGAGCTGGGGGTCCCCAGGAAAGACTATTTAAAAATTAATTCTAGAGTTAAATGAGATGGTTGTTACAATGAAAAGGAACAGGGTGCTAAGAGAGTGACTAATTAGGATACTCTAGGGGAATCACGGAAAGATTCCTAGAGGACATGACATTTAAGCTTAAAACTGAATAATGGGTTTAAATGGACCAAATGAAGGTATAGGAAAGAACCTTCCAAGAACACGAAGTCTCTAGTTGGGAGGAACCTGATGCAAGGTGAGGTTTGATTTAGAGCTTAATGAGGAGGGGAAGGAGTGGTCAAAGAAAAGACAGACCTTATGTTCTGAATTAAGAATTCGGAATTTTATTTCAAGTGCAACAGAAAACCATGGAAGGACTTTAAGAAGGATGAGGCCATACTCCATATTACATTTAGAAACGTCACTCTGGTTGTTTTAGAGCAAATTAATTAGAAGAGGGCAAGAGTAGGTGTGGATGAACAGTTAAAAGCACCTGCAAAACTCCTAATGAGATGATAACAGTGGCTAATATTTGCTCATCAGCTGGGAAGGAGAGGAGTGAGCAGGTTTGAGATATATTTAGGAAGTACCATCAACAGAACTTGGTACCTCATTAGATGTGAAGGACCAGATGTGCATCCTGTCCACTGGCTCCTGACTTGATAATTGCAAAGATTAAAAAAATCCCTTTATTTTGAAATTTCAAGAGCATATGCAGAAGATTTTAGAATTTATTCCAGATATATACAGATACTAATTTCATTTTACTAGGCTAATTTTACTTTTAGATAATACACATAACACACACACACACAAACACACACACACACACACACACACACACCTTTTCCCCACAGAATGCAGTAAATAAGTTAAAAACTAAGTGGAAAGGTCATGCATTGGCTTAGGGCCACTGTTTAAAAACAAAACATTAATATGCAGATATACAAACTCTGCTCTTAATTCTTTCCTTTAATCATTTTCACAGTTTTATGTATGCCACTATACAGACCAAACAGAATTTAAACCTTTAGACTGAGTTTATTATTTTTTTTGTCTTTTTGTTTTGTTTTTCTGTTTTTGCTTTTTCCTTCCCCCGTTTTTCTACTCATCCATCCATAAACTAGACAAAGGGGAGTGTGATCCACATGGCTTTCCCAATCACATTGTCACCCCTCATAAGCTACATTTTTATACAATGGTCTTCAAGATTCATGGGTTCTGGGTTGTAGTTTGATAGTTTCAGGTATCCACCACCAGCTACCCCAATTTATTAGAACCTAAAAAGGGTTGTCTAAAGTGTGCATAAGAGTGCCCACCAGAGTGACCTCTCGGCTCCTTTTGGAATCTCTCTGCCACTGAAGCTTATTTCATTTCCTTTCACATCCCCCTTTTGGTCAAGAAGATGTTCTCCATCCCACGATGCCGGGTCTACATTCCTCCCCGGGAGTCATATTCCACGTTGCCAGGGAGATTCACTCCCCTGGGTGTCTGATCCCACATAGAGGGGAGAAGGCAGTGATTTCACCTGCCAAGTTGGCTTAACTAGAGAGGGCCACATCTGAGCAACAAAGAGGCATTCGGGAGGAGGCTTTTAGGCACAATTATAGGGTGGCCTAGTCTCTACTTTGCAGCAACATAGACTGAGTTTATTTTTAAAAGAGAAACAATCATGCGTGCAGAGTGATAGCTGGGAGAACTGTTCAGAATCACTTGCTCTTCTCACAAAGGGTTGAGGCTTTACCATTGTGACTTGCTAGGGCGCTTGACCAAGCCTAGATCATTTATCTCCATAAAGGTCTCTCTTTTGGCAGTGCACTAATGAATGGAAAGAGGTGGGTACTTAAATATTTAGATTTCGTGTCACAACATGACAGAGACCTATAACAAGTTCTGAGGCAGCAAAAGCTTTGGAATACAACCTCATGCATAGCTCTCTATAAATCTTTGGAAATTAGTTGTCATCTGGAAATTAATTTTCCTTTTTATGTTTTTTAGTCAGTTGTTCTCTAACCATTCAGACATAAGAAAATTACAGCTAGGCACAAGCTAGGAAATAGCAAATATCCATGCAGGTAATATGACTCCTTCCTCCTCAATTAAGAAAAGCTATTGCTATTCCTTTTTCTGTGAAAGAGATAATATCAGATAACATCAGAAATGAAAGCTATGATACAGAAATGTTCCCCAAGACATTTTCTGATGCTCCTTCCTCAAATCAAGTCCATACTGACCAACTGGAGTAAGCACCAATTTTGGAAAGAGTACTGGAGCTGTTATCTGAAGTCTTGTGTTTAGGTTCTCTTCCCTACTAAGTATGCAACCTTGGACAAACCATGACCTTTCTAGTATGCAGTTGCACTGATAAAATCAGGTTTATACTGCCTGTCTGACATATCTTACTGAACTGTTAAGGATGATATACAAGCACTTTTAAAACCATATGTTCTGGGAGCATTGCTTTAAATGGAAGACATCACCTTAGGCAGTTTGCTGTATGTAAAATATGGATTTCAGATCAGGAGACATGAGATCTAATCAAAATTTTGTCACTATTTAGGTATATGACCTTCATTACAGTACTTCAATTATCTCCTTATGTAAAGTTGAGGGGATCTTACTGATTTCTCTAAGGCAGTGGTTCTCAACCTGGGGCAGTGGACAATTTTGTCCCCAGGGAATATTTGACAATGTCTGGGAACATTTTTGGTTGTCACAGCTGAGGCGGTGCTACTGGCATCTAGTGGGTGGAGGCCAGAGATGTCATTAAGCACCCTATGAGGCACAGGGCAGTGTCCCTCAAGAAACAATTATCCAGCCCAATATGTCAATAATGCTGATGTTGGGAAACCCTGTTCCAAGGCCTTGCCTCACTCTAAAATTCTATGATATAAAGAGAAGACATCCCATAAATTGTCCACTTGACTAATAGGTATTTAAATGCACCAAAAGCAATTTTATTTATTTATATTATGAAAATAGACATTGCCATCTATTCTGAAGATTTCCATGAAAATGTAAAGAGTGGTTATGATTTAGCACTGAGAGGGGAAAGAGTTGAAGCATCTTTACCTCCATCACCTACCACAATCCCACATGTAAAGTGTCTTTGGATACCCTATATCCTCTAATTATATAATTAGATGTCAAAGAGCAATTATACTTGACATGAGGAAGTATTTGTGTCAGTTGTTGTTATAGTGATAAATAACATGAGTCTTAGCATCAGCCTGCTTGGGTTCAAGTCTCAATTTCACCAATTATTTGTGTGACCTTGAGAAACCTCTCTGTGCCTCAAGCTCCTCATCTGTAAAATGTGTAAAATGTGATCAATAATCCAGTCTGTGTTTTAAATGAGATCATTTAGTAAAAGCTCTTAGTATGGAGTCTGACACATAAGAAGCACTCACCAAATGTTAGTTATTTCCATACTTAAACCTAAAGGTAAATTCTCATTCATTACATTGCAGGACATTTCTTTACTGTGAACACTCAGATTTATCACCACTCCTGAGCCTTTGCTGATACTGTTTTTTGGTCGATGTACATTTCTCCATCTGGTGAAACTATACCCATCCTTTAAGTCTCAAAGCCAACACTACCTCCTCGAAAGGGCTTTGTCCAGCCTTTCTGAGCAGTTATAACCATCCCATCTATGTGTTCTTAAAGATCTCTATCCATATGGGAAAAATGATCATCTCACACACACACACACACACACACACACACACACACACATTAGTCTCTGTACTGGGTTGAATAATGTCCCCCCCAAAATTCATGCCCACCAGGAACCTGTGAATGTGAGTTTATTTGGAAATAGGGACTTTGCATATGTAATCAAGTTAAGATGAGCTCATACTACATTAGAATGGGCCCTAAATCCAAGATGGCTGGTTCAAGAAGAGGGAATTTAGACAAAGACATAGAGAGGGAAAACGGCCATGTGAAGACAGAGGCAAAGACTGGAGTAATGCTGCCACAAGCTAAGGAACAGCAGAAGCTGGAAGAGAGAGGGAAGGATTCTTCCCAACAGCCTTCGGAGGAAGCCTGGTCTTACGAACACCTTGATTTCACACTTCTGCCTCCAGAGCTATGAGGGAATACATTTCTGTTGTTTTAAGTCTCCAAGTTTGTGGTTCTTTGTGACAGCAACCCTAGGAAACTCACAGAGCCTCCCCAGCTGGAATGACATGTTGGCCCCTGATTGACATCTGTATGCACAGTGGATGCACATTGGGCCCTCCATAAACGTGGAGATGGCATCAAAACTGGGAAATCTCTTGCTCTGGCATGAAAGGATAAAATTGAATTTGTAACCTGAAATTAAATCTTTATAAATAGATGAGAGATTGAAGAGGAGAAAAGTAATTTGCTTGACAGGATAAGGTGACTAAGAAAAAGCAGATCACAGCAGGATTCATTTTTAGCTAGTCCTGGGTTTACTTGTTCTAAATGTATTGAAAATGCCTGGGTTCCAAGGAAATGACACAACAGATTCTGTTTTGGTTCCATTGTCCATAATAGGTTTAAAAAGGTTAACAAGAAGAATAGCTGCTTATATATCTAGAGTATGGGTTTTCCTGAAATGAGGATGAATCACTCCACATGGTGGATTTTAGATATGAATAGCACTGCTTAACAAATCTTACATGACAGTAATAAGCTTAGTCTCACAATGGACAGTTAAGCTAAAAAGATACAAAAACACTAAGCCAAATAAAAGTTCCCTATTAATAATTCCGTCTCACAAAGCATGGTTGACCTTCTCTACGATATTAAAGGAAGAAGAAAAAGAAAGAAAATGAGTCTTTTCTCTACTTCCATGTTACAAGTGTTAAAAAGTGACCACTAATGGGATATAGTTGTATGACTGCAATTATCCATGGACTAATTAAAAATGACTGTCATATTGTCCATAGCACATCAACAATAGCAAACATGACTGGGTTCACTTTAATTTAGAGTTGTGTCAGATTAGCTATTAGAGAATATTAGTTACTGCCCAAGCTCATAAATCCTCTATGAATACTTGTTGACAGCTCATTTTTATGCTATCATCTTATAAAATGTCAAGAACCAATTTCCTAAAAAAACAAGGAACCAATTTCCTAAAGTCACATGCAGACTATCAGGTAAGGATGTTGGATACAACACAGAAGTATAGTTTTTATTCCCTTCTAAGAACACACAGAAATAAAAACAAAGGGACTTTTAAACAGGCACAAACCCATAATGACAAAGAAAACGGGAGAAAACCACCGCAACAGAATTTTGGAAGCTGGAAAGTTCAAGAACAAGTAGTAAGTCACTTAGAAGACCTGAAAAAGCTGAACACTAATCTGGGAGGATGTTGAAGTCAAGGAACAACTTGATTAACAATGCGGAGTCCACCGGCCCCCCACACCCCAAAGGCTTAGGAATTGATGACATCAGATACCTAGGGAAAGGAGGATGAGAACAGAGCTAAGACAAGAGGATTGTTCAAAAAACTGTTTAAGAAACAGTTATAGATAGATTCCTTTCTCAACTGTGGCAGAGACTAGAAGTACATTCTATGGAGAGGGTAAAAGAGAGTTCTTTGCATTGCAGGACACCAGGCACAGCTGATAGTGTGCTTTTACGCTGAAATTGAAACTCTTTCCCCCACATCTCTCAGAAGCAGAGAGCCAGGCATATGCCCAACAGACAGACAGACAGAATATTGGAGGATTCTTCTCTGTGAATCTGACTAGTGCAGGTCAAAAGACTGGATGATACTGATAGCAGGTGGTTTCCCAACCAGCCAGATCACCGAACCATGAGGCACACAACCAACTGGCTGTGAAGAGTTCCAAAGCATCTTTTTACTGACTTGTGCTTAATGATGAGTAGACCCCCAAGAACCACCAAAAAACTGAGGAAAGCTTTGATCCTGGGGACAAGACCCAAACATGCAAACAAATAGACAAAAGGAACTCGGGGAAAACAAAGACCATACAAAAAGAACATAACCACATAAAAACAAAACAAAATAAAATAACCAACTGAAATGTCCTTAGAGAGATAAGAGAAGCTATTGCCTCCAGGTAACAAGAAAAGGATGCTACAGAAAAAGATATATGCAGAAAGCAAGGGAAAACTCTTAATAATTAAAAATATTTATCAGAAAAGGAAAAAAAAAATAAGAAGGTCAGAAGATAAAGTACAGGAAATCTCCCAAAAGGAAAGCAAAGAGACAAAGAGATGGATAATTAGTAAGCCATGTGGCTCAGCTTTCACTAGTGTTTTCATAGTCACAAGCAACTGGTGGGCAGTGATGGAGCCAAAATTATTATATTGGAGGACAAGAAGGCAGGAGATGCACATTTCTGTAGTAAGGGTGAAAATTTGATAGAAAACTATATCTTCATCTACAATACCGGGAAGTCAGTAGATTAAATCAACAAATCAATTTCAATAAAATAGAAAAAGGAAGAAGTTGTAATACAATCATGTTACTTAGAGACATGGAGAAAAGAGTCAGCTATGAGAGTTGTGGGTGGTTGTCTATGAGAAGTGGGCTAATGCTGGGGGTGGGGGGAGGTGCTTATATTTTATATAACAAACATTTCAGAACATGACTCCAAACCATATTCACATGGAACTGTGATGAAAATCAATTCTTTGTGTCACCTGACTTGTAAACAAAAAGCACAAAGATACATATCCATGAGAAAACTCCACCTCCAAATAAAGGCAAAACAAAATTGAACATTTGACTTGGTATCCACTGTCAAATATTTTCTTTTAGTTGCGGAAAAAAAAAAAGGTAGTACGATTAGTCTGTTCCACAGGCAGGACATGCTCAATAACAATTGTTTTATGTCTGAGATGATGCCTTTACTCTTAGAAGCAAAAAGAAGTGCTAGGTGTGTGGGTGTGTGTGTGTGTGTTTGGGGGGGGGCAGGGCAAGACAATATGGTGAGCTTATAAAAATAAAAATTGAATGTGTTCAATGCAAATGACTGGCCTTTTTGTTTCCCAAGAAACTTACCAAGTTTGGGATTTTAAAACGTTTTTGTAAGAAATTACAAATTACATTGATAGCAGATGTTAGTTTCTATTTTTTAATAATATCATCTGGCAAACTAAATAAAATGAGTAACTCTATGGTGGTTGATTTGTTTGCTTGCTTATTCATTTGTTTATTTATTTATTTATTTACATTAAAATAATTCAACTGATTTTGGAACCAGTGCTACAGATGACATTCAAAATTCTCTATAGCTTTATGAAGAAAAACTACATTTGGCAACCCAGATAAAATTCCCATGCCTTCAGAAAGTGCAGTTCCTCTTGTTTCAAATCACGTGGCATTGTGTGGCCATTTGAGTACCATTTTCATGACTTGCTGATGACTAACACAGCAGGATGAAATGCACTTAAATGAGCTGGAAAATGGAAGTCCCACGAACACTCAGAAATCAATATAGCACAGAAAGATAGACAAAGGAAGAAGAAAACGATTTGAAACCTAAAAGTGGTAAAGAGGTAACAGGAATTCCAATGCAAATAGATACAGTTCCAAAAAAATAACATTCAAATATGTGTCTGTCTATATATTTTAAAGAAAATGTTGAAAAAGAGATTTTGAATCAATGAATTTTTGCTAATTTCCACTATAACAACAGCTATTTAAATTTTTTTCTAAATTAATCAAAATTACTAAATATTTTAATATCTCACACACACACACACACACACACACACACACATATAGTACCTTTTTTTCTGGGCAGAAGGGGAAGAAAATGAAGCAATAGAGGAAAGAAAGGGCATAATTCATGATGTCTCTACTAGTTCATTAATCTGATAATATTTATTTGTGAATGAGTGAGTTTGAACAGATATACTTCATTTATGGAAGTAATCAGCAGTTTTCTCTAGTCACATTTTATAATTATGTTTTTAAATAATTAAAATAAATTGAAAAAATATCTGGAAACTTGAAAGATTAGATAATGGTATGATAATACGATTGTAGCAAAACTCCTAAGAGTGCTTTTGTTTTGGGGACACAATAGTAAACATGAAAAAAATTTCCATTCAACTTGGAAAAATCAGATAATCTCAAAAAACATCATAACCTAAACTTCAGTCATCCCACAAGAACTCATTAAACACAATCTATCTGTTGGTTATTGAGAGATAAATAAAACACATCTTCTGTCCTCAAGGGGAAAAGAAGACCTATAGAAATTAGTATACTTGATTATTACAGTAATAATTTGAGACAGAATGCAAAAAATAAAAGTTATCCCTTGGACCAATAAGTATTGTCTGACTTCCTGTTTTACCTCCAGGAGGAACTCGTAAATACACGTACAGCCCAAACACCTCACTTAAGCTCTGTCCATATTTCCAGTGGTGAGAGAGCCTTGCCAAAATGTACCATAGGCCTGTAATATAGTTTGAATCAACATATCTCCCCCAAGGCTTGCCTCCTCTTTCTGAATGTCTTCTTCTTATTAACCGGCATCACCCTCCTCTCAGTCACTCATAATTCAAACTTATTTTCTTTGATTCATCTCTGTCACCTTTACTTCCTGCTAGTCTCTACATGGATGAGATTTATAACTCTGATTTTCTCTGAAATCTGATCCCCCTCAAATCTGACCTTTTCAGATCTCCAAATCTACAACTGGCTCTCTGACCTCCAGCTTCCTCTTTCTCTAATTCATTCTATAGTCTACTATAAGACTACCTTATTAATTGAGTTTTTTCCTTCCCTCTTTTTTTTTAATGTTTAAGCATTTGATGGATAGGTATTAGCTAGTGAAGATGTGTCTAAATTCATAAGTGTGAAAATCAAGATACTCCATGATCTAGCCTCACTAATTTTTCTGGCACTACTCTTTTTCATCCATCTTCTGTTTCAGTTGGATGTAAGACTGCCCAGCTCCCAAAGCCACCATCTGGTTTCTCAACTCTGTACCTCTCTTACACTGGTCTCCCTTCAGCAATGCCTTTCTATTTCATCTCTGTCTTCCTACACTCTACTCCTCAGTTAAGGTCTAGTTCACACAACATTTTCACCAGAAGGTGTTGCTTGACCCTGCTTTTGAAATCAGTTCTTCCCTTTTGAAACCACACAGTAAATTCATCTTCGTATTTACTTACCACTAACACTGTTCCGCCCAAATGGTATTCAACAAGTGCTTGTGAACATGAATGAATCCTTATTAGTACACTGAAAACTCTTAATTTAACTTTGCTGATGAATCATAAGACCTAGGACAATGAACAATGCAAGTGAATATCTCCATAGTTTTAAAAAGTTATGCCTACAATTGTTATGGCTCAATACCAGGATGTTTCTACTAAAGGAGAAAAGCATATTTATTCCCATCCTCTTTTTTGTGAAGACTTTGGTTGAGAACAATAAATAATTTACTATTAGTAGATTCAATCACTAATTCACTTATCAACAGAAATCCTTTTCTATTTCAGATGATTCAATTCTTGCCAAATGTAAAAGAACAACTGGATGTGGCCAAATTTACCTCTGAAGAGTTATGACGCAACTTTCTGGGCTCTCTCAGAACTACTGGGATCATCATGGTTTTTTTTTTTTTTTCTTTTCAGAAAAGGGTTAGAGGATGTGTCCCTTTGCTTCACTTATTGGGCTCTTTAAAACTCCTGTGCTATGGACAACTTCTAATAATGTCTTCTCCATTTGGTAACCTCAGGGGCTACCTAGGAAACATACCCTTCATGTAAAATAAAAATGAGCACAAAACACAAAACACACACACACACACACACACACACACACACACACACACACACACACAGGAAGGAGGCCCTGATAATTATTGAATGAGGACTCTTGATGACACTCCACTGTTCATTCATCTTGTGAACTTTTAATCAGTATCACAGTCTTTGCAAATGGAGTAGAATATGTGACAGATACTGTAGTGGGTCAAAGGGTGGCCCCAGAAAGATATGTCCATGTGTTAATCCCTTGAATCTATGAACTTTACCTTACTGGGATGGAATTAAGTTAAGAGTCTTGAGATGAGCTCATCCTGTATTATCTTAGTGGGCCCTAAATCCAATGAAGGAAAGACAGAGGAAGATGTGAGATGGATAGAAGAGGAGAAGATACAGAGAAGAGGAGGACAGAATGTGACCATGGAGGCAGGGTTTTGAGTGATTTGGCCAAAAGTCAAAGAATGCCAACAGCCACCAGAAGCTGTGGAGGTGAAGAGAGGATGCTTCTTTAGAGCCTCCAGAAGGAGTGTAGCCCTTGATTTTAGCCTTCTGGTCTCCAGAACTGTGAGACAATAAATTTTCATTGTTTTAAGCAATCAAATTTTTGGTAATTTGTTATAGCAGCCAAAGGAAACTAATACAGATATTAAGAAAACTTTTCTGTAAGTGACTCAAATTGTTGCTGAATTTCCACTATGCTGTAACTCAGTGCCTTCTTTCTCTACTTCATTCCCATTTTTATTCCCCTGTATAGAATTACAAACTTTCACTTGGAAGTATCTTCAGATGCCCTCATTTGCCCACTCTCTGTCTGAGTTATAGAGTGTTTCTTTCTCGGTAATAACAGCCTAACTGATGAGATAACTCACGTGTTAGATCCTTCATATGCATAGCAAAGAGCTCCAAAAAGCATAGAGATCATGATTAATGGCTAGGAAGACATCAGATCCACCAGATCAGAAGTTGTATATATATGATTTATTATATTGTAATATATAAAACAATAATATATATATATATATATATATATATAAAAGACTATAAGAATTTTCTGTTTGCAATACTTGAAAGTCCCAACAGGACAAAGGACAGTAACTCTCAGCTTCCGTTTCAGATATAACACATTAAAATTTTGGGTATGGTGAGGGGCAAGGCTGGGGAGCAAGGAAACTGGACACATGTGTTTTGTAAAAGCCTTATAGGCATTTATGATGCCCAATCCTAGGCAAGAATTGTTGTCATAGACAGTTTTAGATGAAGATCTTCAGGAGGCTGAGATTCTCAGTTATTCAGCGGTAGGACTCTAACCCAATGGCTGAGTCAGTACACCATGATGCCAAGTAAGAATCTCCTTATTCAGAGGAAAAATAAATAAATTATATATAAAAATGTGAACACATAGTATTAAAACCATTAAAATACAGGATAGATACTTTAAAAGCTAAAAGATTACCAAAGTGAATGCAAAATGCTTTTCTGCATTTGGGGATTGAATTGGTCATTGTCTCAATAAACTTTGAGAATCTTAGTCCTGTCTCCCACTGAGAAATTGTTCTCAGGCTAAAATAAAGACAGTTTCCATCTGGTTTTCATTATCATGCTATTGTGAAATTAAAATAAATTAATACTTAGATTCTTTTAGTCATTGAAGCTTACAGAGTGTTCACTTTGTGATTTTAATTCTTATAATCATTTTCACAATTGGTGAACATTTTCTGCTTCTAGTGTTTATGGGTTCTTCCCTAGTAATTGTTAGCTCATAAGAGAAATTGCAAACTACTTTATTAGTTTAATGCAGCATATATTTATACAATAAAAGCATTTCTAATTCTATGTAAATCTTACCAAGTTCTTTAAAGTTAACATATATTTACAAGCCATGAGCAAGGTGTGCTATGAATGTCATAAAAATACCATAAGTCCAATTTAACTTCTTGGTTAACATTAATTTTGCTCTGATTGTTATACAGGTTTTCTAAATGGATAATTTACTAATGTCTACATAGTTTTAAACTTTAAATGCTCAAACAATCATTAGCTGGCTTTAAATTACTTCTCTCTATATAGTCAGATAATTATATTTGGGAAGAAAATGTGAATCCTAAATTAACAAAGGCCAACACTGTGTGCAGGGAATTAATAGTCACAGTAAATTGACAAGTTAATTATTAGTTTCATTTTGTCTACTTTAAGAAGTGGAATGAGACCACTTACCTTTTGCTTGCTATTTAAGAAGGGATTATAACTTGCTGCTTTTTAAGGAGTAAAAACTGATGAACTAGTCAACTCTTCTATCTGCTTTTCTTACATTAACTTTTGCACATTCTGTTTATAAATGTTCTAAGCACTTCTATTTTCTTAAGTGCCTTGAAAAGAAATTTAATGCTTGAAGATCAGTGGAAGAATAAAAGGGTCTGTTAAAATGTACTTGAGGGGGCAGAAGTATGAAAAATGGGAATGAGAAAATAGGAAGCAAAGTTGAACAGAAGCAGATCCAGGAGACATGCAACTGAATAGGAAGAAAGAAATTTCCGGAGAAACATTTTAAGGACAAATTCATATTCTAATGCATTATTATTAGATGGTCTATTTGATGAGACACAGAATCTGTTAACAGTGGAGTAAAAAAAATCAAAGTCGTCAATAAGGATAGAGTTTATTATAAATATCACAGTAGAGTCATGGAGTGCATGATTTAAGAAAGTATTTTGCTGACAATTAGAACTTAAAGAGGTGAAGAAGGAAACTGCGATCATTTCACTACAGCATATGGAAATGTCCCAAGAAGCCTAGCACATAAACTTCAGTTACAACCTGTAAAATGGAGGCCTAACACAGATATTACAGACTACTGAAAAGACAAAATGAAAGAACATATAAAAATGCCTTGCAAATATAAAAAACTCCAGGAGCAAAGAGAGATTATGACCATTAATCAAGGAAAGCTACACCTACAGTGTCTTGACTTCCTGATTGATTAAAAAGTATAAATGAGGACAGAAAGTCTCAGTCTCTTCCTGAGGAACAAGAATCATCTCTGAGATTAACTGAGATCATAATATGAAGTCCTTCTAGACAGGTACCTCTCTGTATCTCTATCTATCTATCTATCTATCTATCTATCTATCTATCTATCTATCTATCTATCTATCCAACCATCCATCCATCCACCCATCCATTATCTATCTGGAGAGATTTTACCAGACCTTGTATCCAATAAACATTCAATAACAAAGTAGTAAATGGATGTTCCTTTGCTTTATACTGAACTCATTTTTCATTCTGGTCCCTAAGATTTTGGATTCTACTTGCCTAAACTTTAAAAATCTAACCTAAACTCAAGATGTCAGTTAACCCTCTACCTTTGACCAGTTTTCTAGCTGAACTGTGATAAGTAACTATTCTTTTAACACCTATTTATTTCTCCAAACTCAACCTACTACTCTGTTGACCTTCAATGTCCATCTGCTCTTTCATCCTCTGTCTAATCTGCTTTTGATTTATTGCCAGGCTTTCCTGTTAGATCCTCATAGCTCAGCCAGACTCCTGGGCCCTTCCCTATCTGTCTCCCTCATCTATGAAGGGGAGTCTTCAATCATACCAGGCAATCAAATCAAAACCAGCAATTTTAGTGTGATTTACTCTGTAGTATGCAACTACTGAAAAGGGTGAGTTATAGACGTTGAATTTTATTTATGTGCATTAAAGTGGATGAAATGCTACATGATTTGTCCATCCATATATTTTTTTTGTATGAGGTATTGACCTACATATTAGGGATACAAAGATGAAAACACTGTAATTCATTCTTTAATAATCCCCAGTGTGGTAAAGGAAATAGACACTCAGAGATATGTACACAAAACAATGAAAGAAATATTATAATAGAGGTGTGAAAAAGAAACTTGCCAGCACTTAAGAGGTGGTACTTAATTATGCCTAGTGGAGTCACAGAAGACTTCATAGGGTAACACAGAGAAAGTCTTAAGATTTCAATAGATAGGTCCAAGGAATGGATGTAAGGGAGGAAATTTCAGATGGCAGACACAACATGTGAAAAGAATAGAATTTTGAAAGTAGGGTTGTGGAAGGGTATATGAAAGTATGAAGATAAAATGGATGCACAGTGTTAGGGGCTCTCCTTTATCTTCTAGGCAAAGGCAAATACATGATATATTTTAGCAGGGAATCCAGCATTATTCCAATTTACAAGAGGATTTTCTGGCCAAATCAAATTGACAAACAGACGGACTCTGTTTCAATTTTTGGACTAAAATTTCTAATGCCTGTTATAGGATTTCTGCTGTTGGTTGCCCCCACTCTTGATCATGATGAACATACATAGGAATTATGATTGCATTAAATTCATGAAAGCCACTGCATGTAGACTCTAATTAACGAAGCAAGGATAAACACTGATTTATCCATTCTTTTCTTGTCACATCTTCACAAGTAAATTGGTGACACCTATTCTCCGGTATGGGTCCTTAGGAGAAAAAACATATCCAGGGGAAATTGATGGAGAGAAGAGTAAGAAAAAATGTCTGCTGAGATAGTTAACAGTTGTCTCTACTTTTGTTAACTTAGCAAGTATGCAATAACAAAATAGGCATAGCTAATTCTTGGTGGGCCATATTGCTAAGGAGAATTTGTTCATTTGATTGCATCTCCGTGATTCCTGCATCACCCAATGGCATAATGTTCCTTCATAATTAACTCTTTTGCTCTACTAGAAACCTATATGATTTTTAAGTTGGCTCCATAGTGCAGCTATCTGATGGTATGAACACTGGATTCACCAATCAAGGTATGAGACATTGAGGCCACTGACTAAAATGACCCACCAGACATATTTTATTTGGCCTATATGGTGTTAAAAATGAATTTGAATTCCTTTAAGCAGGTCATGTGTTCCCCACTTCACCATAGTCCCCACCACTCTATCATACCTGGCCCACTTTACTCATTTGTATGACAGGAAGGTGAGTTTACAACCCATGCTCTAGCATTTCTATCTTTTCAGGAACCATATTTTTCACCTGAAAATGCCTTTAACAGCTGAGAATCTGACTTTGAGGATCTGGTTTGAGGTTGACATCAGGTTCAAAGTTGAGAGATAACAACACATATTTAGAGACAGTGGAACAATGAATGTAGCTGAGGGGCTGAGAAGTATACTCTGTAGATGCAGGGGGGGTGTCAGCACTGGTTGGGGAGAAGAGGCAAAGAAGAGCTTTCAATCTAAGAGTGACTGCGTGTAAAGGCATCAGGCTGGCTAGGCTAGGTCTACCCTCATTAAGCTAATGAAATGACATAATAAAGATGACAACTAAGTTAATAAGATGTTGAATATGAAAAGATAGATTCTGTAACACTTATTGTTTCTTCTACCACCTTGGTTTGTTATAAGCCCCCTCCCTGCATACGCACATCAATTTCTCTGACATGGGGAAGTCACATGAGGTGACGGGTTAGTTACCTGGGTTATTTAGAAATGCCGCCCAAAGTTTCCTGTAGATGAACCTCATATCTTATGAAATTGTAAAAATCTACACCACCAGAGAGAAAAGTTGTGGGGGTGATTAATCAATTACAAAAGTATTCTTGTCTAAAATTTTCACTGCAGAGTTTTTATGGAGTGCATTTCCCCTGCACATATAAATCTTTCCTCAATCATTAGCTATTTAAGAGAAACTTGGGGCCAGAGCCTCTTAAAGTGACATGTTAAGCCACTGCTAATTAAAGATCAATCAAAAATGAAGGGAATGCTTCTCTGAAATTATGATCAATTTAATCGCGAATTTGTAGGAACATATTAAGTTGGTGGGGTAAAGTATGGCTGGAATGCTGAATGTTTTAACGTTAAACCATAAAATGCTGACATCCTGTTTTCATAATTATATTCAAGCATGAGGTATTTTTTCATGAAGAGTCTGCATATAATTAGGAGTGCTCAGTTATTTAGCCAAAATTCAAGAGGAAATTTATGGATGAACATCATTCTTTATATTCTAATTTTAAATGATTCGGGTCTTTTTATAGTTTCTATTTTAAAGAACATTAGTCATGTGGTGCACACACTTATTCTGAAACTCCTTTCCATATTCTACACCACAAAGTCCTTTGATAGGTTTATTTCTGATAAATTGGCATTTTCTTTTGCAAATTTGGGAGGAGTGCTTGTTAAGGTAGGGTACTCACCACATTTTTCTATGCCAGTAAACTTTAATCATTACGAACGATTTAGAAAGCTTTGTGATAGTAGTGCTTGCCAGAGGAAAAGCAGTATTTTTCTACAAAATGAATATGACTATAACCAATACCTCCACGAGGAACTTGACAGTCATAACAGCTTGTTGTTTTGTTTTGTAAAATTATTCTCCATGTCCTTCGTCCTAAGAAATATGCCTGAATTTCCTTCATATGGAAAAAAAGAGAATTTTTTTTCATTCTTACTTTCTTCTTGATGATCATTTATAAATTCATGTGGCTTAGGGTCCATTAAATGGTCATTTTTAAGAGTAAGGATGGGGATCATTTCTTCTGTTATAGTGGTGTATTACTCCATGCATTTTGATAGACGTACTAAATTAAGTATTCCATAATCAATAATTTCTCTAAGAGAAAGTCTAATTTAAGTATAAAATGTAGTATGCATACTGTATTCTCAGGGGGTGGGGGGGGATGGAAGTTAATTTTCTAGAATAGTACCTGTCCTATTATGAAGCCCATGTCTGCTGCCATACTGCGACACCCTAGTAAGAATATAAGCATGAGCAAGCAAGTGCTGGCATTCAAAATGCATTTCAGGAATCTTCTATATATAATGTTCTATTTGTAACATCAAAATATCTCAACTACTAACAATGAGCAGTTATTGAAAACTTAATAAATGCCAAGCAATGCACTAATCCTTTACGTGTGCTATCTCATTAAACACCCATGCTAACTCCATAGAGATAGGTACTATCCTGTTGCCTTTTTTTAATGATTAGGAAACTGAGAGCTAGTTGCTCAAGGTCACACCTCTCTAAGTGGCAGAGCTGAATTGTCACCTAGATCTGTCTGAACTTGGAGTCACTGCTGTATGCTACCTCTTTATCGTATAATCTTAATAATATAAGATTATGATGATGACAAGCTTCTTCTTGTAAGTTTTGCGACACTGTTAAGTTATGCAGCTGTTTTTTGTTCTCCATTTACCTACCAACTTGACTTGATAACTGCCAAAGTCCCTCTATCTCCTATAATTCCTAACACTAGGATTTTGAAGAGTTATATGTATATATATATATATATATATATATATATATATATATATATATATATATTTATGGCTTCTTAACTGGCCAATAACAAAATAAAATTGTACTCTTAGTGCTGTAGCAAAAGAGCAATCTGTGTGATACCTGTTGGGGCCCAACTAGAGGACTATACCTGGGCCTGTGACTCTCTGCAGTGGTTTTGTGACAGCACTCTTTCTTGGACCTTTTCTTTCTTCTATCTTCTCTCCTTTCTGGCTCTTTTCCAAAGCAAGAACAAGAAGACTCAATTGCATTGCCTCTATCCCAGGTTTTAAAGCATTTTAACAAGTGCTTTAACTGGTTTCCAAACTTTCAGGTATCAGCAGCCCATAAAAGCTGTTCTAACCTCCATGTCCATCTTATTTGGGATTCAAGTCTGCCCTAGCACCAGGCCTTGAGCATTTAATGCTTAAAAAGGAAATTTGACTTCTGCTTGGGTAGCAGTTTAAAAGCAAACATTTAAAGTTGTGTCTTTTTTTTTTTTTTTGCAGTCTATTCCTCCTCTCTGGCACCAAAGAAAGATGCTGAATTTGAGAAACTGAGATTCATATAAGTTATTCAAATAAATAATGACCTAAGAATACTAATACTGGATGCAGTTTATTGATTTATCATTTGTTTAAGGATATGAAATATGAACTGAAATACCGATATGCTAAGTATTCTTTTTCAGGTTAGAATCACAATTTTTAAGATATTTCTTTTGGGAGTTCAAAAGTAAAATATCTGACTACAACAACTGTCAAGGGTTGTTGCTTTCATTTATTATGGCATGATAAATTTGGATTGAGTAGAACTGAATACCATCAGTTTAAATATCTATAATACCAGTATATATGTCCTTGTATGTTTTAACTGAGGTTGCTATTTGCCAGAAGTTCTAATATACATCTAACCAGCTTTGTTTTGGGCAATAGAGCTATGCTGATATGCATGTTTTTCTTGAGGGGCCAACAAGCATATAATTTTTCATCTAAAACTTGGACTTTGGATATTATTATTTTTCTGCTATAGAATAAAGGGAAGTTTTATGTTTTTTTTTTAAATTAGAGATGTCAGTGAAAATATGTTTTGTGCATTCCCTATGGTACAGTGAAACCAAAGGTAACAGCATCGAATTTGCTTCAAGATAATCAGAAGAGTAATTGTGGATGGGAAAAAATGGTCAATGCCAATTTTCCTATCTCTGGGAGCAGACATCCTACTTGTATCACTTGCACAACTCAGCAATGCTATTTTTTTTTTTTTTTTTTTTACAATAAACAGTGTCATATGCTACTTTTAGAAGTGGGTACCAAATTCAACTCCTGAATTGTTTTGTTTGTAGGATAGGGAAACACTTAATATTAGGGAGGAAATAAAAAGCTTTCCCAAGTTTAGTAAAGAATAGGAACTATTCAGAAAAGGTTTTATTTCAAGAACATGACTGCCATTAAAATACAGTCCTAGATAGCAAATATTAGAGGGCTATTTTTCACTCCATAAAATAATTACCTATAGGGTTTCATTGGATTAAAAACTCAACTAGCATATTTTAAACAGAACACGTTCCCTGCATAATATATACAATTTCCTGGAACTTAAAAGCATTGAAATAAAGCATATGTCTGAAAAACTAATTATTTTAGCAACACAATAAACTATGTATATATTTTTAATGGCAAGTTTTCCTATATAAATATCAATCAGAAGCCTTTATATAATGTATAGCTATTTTTCCCTCAGTCTATTTGAAATTTAAAATTCTATAAACTACATATGGTGTAATTAGGCAAGGAGTACCAGTTAATTTCTAGAGTGACAGTGTATTTTAATTAGTCTACAGTATGTCCTTATATGAGGACAGATGTTTTAAAATTTGAAGTTTTCATTATTGTCATCAAGTACTTTCTTCTAGATGTTAACTTTCGGTGATCCTTAATCCTTGTTCAAAAATATTAAGGGTTTGCTTTTTCACAAACTTTCAACAAAATAAACTAAACAGCTAAGAGAATAAGATCACCAATGAATAGCTTATTCAATTCTGTCCCTTCATTTTTTGTCCAGAAAAATTGGAGACTGTTGTCCTTTGTGGCATGTACACATTATTATCACACACTTATCAGGGCATACGTTCCATGTGCCCAGAATACATCACAAGATTACTCTGTAATCTATTGAGAAACATAGAATGTAGAGGATAGTCTCACTTGAGCATCTGGATGAGGAAGAGAAGAAATTAGATAGGGAGTGTAAGTATGCAATTACATTTCTATATTTCATCAATCATAGACACTTACCTAAATGGACTAGATTTATTTGAATCCCTCCAAATGTAGGTAACGTCCAAAAATAAAAGAGAGAGAGAGAAGCTACTTGTGTTCAATGTGTGAAGAGAGAGGAAGAGGGAAGAAGGGAGAGGATTAAATGATTTTGATATTCAGGAAAGATTTTTCCTTTAACAGCTCTATGATACAAAGCTAAATCTTTTTTATCATTTCATTAAACATTAAAATGTGATTATGCTAATTATTGCTGAGAGTGCGGTGAAATAGTTACTGTTTCATATACTTCTGGTGAGAGTTTATACGACTTCTCTGGTAAGAATTCTAAAAAGACAGAGTAAGAATCAGTGACAAAACTAATTCCTTTAACCCAGTAGATTTCCTTTTTGGAATCTGTCCTGTTGAAATAATTATAAACTCAAGGGAAAATGTATAGGTAAAGATGTTCATAGCATTATTATCTATGATCATTTAACTTGGAAAGATCCACATTTCCAGCAACATATATGAGGTTACAGTACATTCACATGAATTTCATAGAGCCATTAAAAAAGATGTTTTCTGAAAATATTTAATAGGAGCAGAATGTGTTTACAATGCAGAGTGTAAGAAAGAAGATTCTTCTCTGTTGTGCATTGGGTGGGCATGCAGTGGTGGCTTACTGTGACCTCAATGGATTTTTCCCCCTCCCCGCTATGTGGCTGTCACTGCCACTTACTCTTGACATCTACCTGGACAGCATACATGTTTCCTCCAAACTTCTACCACTAACCTGTAAAATTTTATTTTAATAAGAAACCAAAATTTAAATAAAGTAATAACCATGTCTCGTAGAGTAATTAATGATAATTTCCAGTAAATTCTGAGTTGTAAAATAAAGTCCCTCACTAGATCAAGGGTAAGATAGATTTCTACTCTTTGAAGGTCTGGTAGGTTCTTTAATCTGGAAGGTTTTGCAAATAGGCTCCTGGCCATAAAAGGCAGGCTGCATTTCTGATCAAGTTTCAACAAGACAATGACGGGTGTCTGTCTTTTGATATCCTTGACTGCAGCCTCTTAAGACTAAGTTAGGCTCACCTCCTGGATTGACCTTGAGAATCGTACAGTGTGATTTCTGGGCCTTTTGCCCAAGAAAGTGCTGCCCATATATTTGCTGATGCCTGAAAGTTATTTAAAAGGGGACAGAGTTCTTTTATACATGCTTAGAAGTAACACAGATACCACTTAAAATGGCAATGTCAGGATATGACCACATAGTGATTGAAATTCAAACCCATCAATTTACATATTTTATATGAATTTAGATACCATCATATTATTTTTTCCTAACATACTTTGCTTTTAAGTGTCCTTTGCCTACTCCAATGAAACAGTTTAAATGATCATTATCTGACTGACCCTTTCCAGTATTGAGAGGATGAAGGAATTTGAAGAGCAGAAGGAGATAAGGGATGCTGAAAGGAAAAGGAAGGGATGGCCAACAAATGGCAGACAAAAGAGGATTTAGAGATGAATACAAATCTGTGCACTTCATGATTTTATCATCTAAGTTCATTCTTGATGAATTTTATATATTTGTGAACAAACTGAATAATTGATGGATTTACGGTTACCAGGGTCTGTTGGATGTGTGTGTCACTTAACCAGGATGCTCAAGTAGGTACCAAGATGCTTACCTAAGATGTTCAAGACATGTACCAGCTTGGCTTTGCATAATTCCTGATGAGTTTGCTTATAATGGAACTCATAAAGGAGTTTTATTATCCTCTCAGGTCAACTCTACTTAGGAACACGTTGAGGCAGATCACTGAGCTCTTGGCCAATGAAACTCTTGGAGATTCTCACCTACTCATAAGAGTAGGACCACTTTCAGGTTCCCAACTGCTGACCTAGGCCACCTTCCTTACTCATACTCCCACAACTCTCCACTCACTCCCCCTTAGAATTTGATATCACATTTTGAGCAATCAAGTACATATTAGAGAAAAATATATTTTAGGCATCTCAAGTCCTTTTTATTTTTGCCTTCAATATTCTTTCCTATTTTTCCTTACCCTTTCTGATCAGCTATTTACCTATTCCAATATCATTGCATAAACAGCACTAGCAAATTAACTGTCGCTCAAAGATTCATGGATTAAGGTGAAACTTCTCTAGCTAGTGAATGATTTAGTCCTTACACTGAGACCTAAAATCAGAAAACAAAATCAAACCAAAGTTGTTTAAAAGAATCCCATGTTGATGCCTCCAGTTTACTGGGTGATTAAATAGAACTCTTGTTCTTTTGGCAGTGACAATAAAGGAGTTAGAGTATTTCCTGGAGTATTTTCATAATGGACAGGCCCAAATTTCCTCAAATAAACATTCAGTGAAACTTTTCAATGTGCATAAGAAATTTTCATAGTTCCAATTTGATTTAGTTAGTCTTTACAAACTTTATTCAAGAAAAGTAATGTCTTAAAAAAAACTTTACACATTAGTCTTTCCATTTTGTAAAACTAGGAGGTAGAAAATAATCTGATTTATTCCAAGTTCAGTGACAATGAGAAACCCAATGGGCAGCCATTTCTCATAAAATTCTTTTAATTATGTTGTCAAATAAATAGATATAAATAATTTCATGTTCCCTGTGTTCATTAAAGATAACAGGTAACATAAAGCTCCTCCTCTTTGACTCATTGTGCTTATGGTTTTGTGTAAGTACTTAGATAAACATTTTTCTAGGAAATATTAAAAGGTATATACAAAGCATGGCCACTTATAAGAACTTATATTTCAAAATTCCTTTAGAAAGAAGCAATAAAAAATATACCTCAATATACCATAGCATGGGTGAACAGTTTGATACAATTTTAGTATATCTGTTTGTTTTGTATATAGCATTGCATTAATAGTATTTGTGAAGTCCTCCATCTCAAAATAACAACAATTATAATACTACTGACATGTATATAACTTAATTCAAAAAGCTTGAATTTGCCATCAAAGCAGCATATTAAGACCTTGACTGGTATAAATTCTGCATATGTTCATGCCTCAAAGTTAGCAAATATATGCATTTCCAGTGTTAGAAATCCATTGACTACAACTGTATAGATTTTAAAACCATCATCATATTTTCTTGTACTATAACTTTGGATATGTGATTAGTAAAGATTATCATGTCTATAATCTTTCATCTGGAAACTGGATTTGTAATTTTGATCCGCATTCTCACCACAGGAACAATAATATTGGTATCTTAAGAGATGGGCTACTGATTCTTTTTTGGTTTTATATAGTAAATGTCTTCTCACCCACAAATGGTTTATGTAAGAAGAAATTCCTCAATAAACATCAATATACAGTTTAAATTTTACTTTTGATTATCTTTTATATCTATATATTGTATCTCTATTATTTCTATATATCTATATATTAGAGATAATCATTTATATCAAGCCACTAGAATAATTTTCTGCTAAAGTGTACAATATATAAATGCATACTACATGTGAAATAAAACTAAAACCTAAGAGAATATAATTGAATATACTATACACATTTATAACAAAGAGGGGGACTTTTCTATAATTTGGTACAACTAATTATCACTAAGTAAGACTCAGAAATTCTACACTTACCTCAAAGATAAGTATGTGAGAATCCAGGTTTGTGGAAGACTGAATATTTTTATCAAAGTACATGTTGTCCATAGTTTCCTGTCCCCAACTTATTAGTCCCTTAACCAAAAGCCATTTACTTACATTTTATTAGTGTATTAGCCATAAATTAGCTAGCATAATGTCCACTATATTTGCTTAGATAAAAATGCATTTTAACCACAATGATGACATTCATTGTAATGAATTTGTACCCTTTCTTCAAATTTTCAGAAATTTTATTTTAATGGATAAATGGATTTTATAAGTTCAAATACTTCCAGAATGCTTGTTTTAAAACCAATTCAAGAATTACAAGACTGCCATATAATACTATCACTAAAACCTTCTTAACAGCCATTTAAATAACACATGAACATTTACATCCATATGTCCAGTTTGTTCCTAATACATGAGCTGCAGGGGATGGAATGAACTATGTATTTTGGTCTTTTCTAATTGAGTTCCTTTTAAATACACATGGACTTAGCTCAGAATATTACATCAAGTTACGATTTAGGCTTATTAGCTGTCAGAATGTATTGAGAAACCTGTATTAACTAGAATTAGAGAATTACTCACCCAGCTGGGTCTCCTGAATTGTCAGTTTACTTTCCAGAGGATACAAAAGCTTGGGTGGCTTATCAGTCAGTGGAGCTGAAAAAAATAACAATACAGAGATTACTGTTATGGTGCATGAAATGAAGGATGAATACAGTTTATTTTCCATAATATTTTTCGTTTTCAAAGTAGTGTGGCAAAGCAACCTAGCAAGTAATGACTCACGTATTGCAGGTAGTACCTTCAGGCAAGCTGAAAAGCCATTACATTGTACATGAGTCAGATATAATACTTCCTAATTCACGGTGCCATGACACTGTTGAATTACAGAATCGGGATTGATCAGTCCTTAAGAACATAGAACTGTGTTTCACCATACATTTTCAATTTGTACCTTCTTTTCCTTTTTAAGGGATGCTCTACATTTTTGCTGTGTTAAAACTACACATGATATATGTAGCCTATATTTCAATGAATGATCTTGTATAATGATTTCTTATTCTTAATATCATTCAGAGTTTTCATATTTCGAATCCCATTGCCTCAAACCCATAGCCTTAGTAATTACATTCAATTTTTCTTACCCACAAAGACTCTAAATGCATTAAATTAGCACAGATACAATGTGTTCGCACTCACACATGCATATAAGAAATCACAAGAGAATATATTTTAAAAGATACTTTCTGCTTAGTCAAAACCCCTTATTACTATTATCAATTTCATTTTATAGTATATATTGCTAACTTGCAATATAGACTCTCCTTGATTTTAACCTTCTGTACATTTCTTCTCTGGGTTCCCATCAATTTGTTAAGTTATTGGCCTACCAATCTAAGAGTTTACTATTCAGCATCTTGAAGATAGGTCTCCCATTGTATACTTTATTCCCAGCTAAACCAGACTATCTGGACTGCAGACAAACAGTCAGTTCTCCTTACTTAAGGGCTCCTGTCCCTTTCTAACCGAATTGCCCAGGTCCCTTGAAACTAGTCACTGCAACTTCCACTCTGCATCAAGTACAGAAATGATCAATTATGGGCTGTTGAACTAAATGTTTTTGCTTTGAGGGCTGTCTTCCTTCCTTGCCAGGATGGCATGCCAGCGTGGTTGATAACTGAAAGGCTGATCTAGAGAGCAGGGCCAGGAGGTGTTCTCATTGCCAGGGGATTCAAGAATTCAAGCTGCACTGGCAACTCACCCCAATCTCTGTTTAACAAAAAACACAGTCAGTGCAAAGGGAAGATGTACCCCAAGTCAGAAAAATAAGGCCTAACATAGGATCGATAGCTTTGGTTCATAATGAATAGAATGCATTATTCATTCATCTTCATTACTCTTTAACAGGGGATGGAAATAAAGGGGAAAGTTGGGGTAATAGGATGAGATCAATCGATTTGAAATTCTTCCCAAGATTTGATGTCATTCTGTGACTAATATTAAATACTTTTATTTCTTGCCTAAAGTGATCCCAACGTATTTTTATTCTCCCACTAGCTAAATAATCAGTTTATTCACTAAATGTTGGCAAAGTAGTTCATCATTAATATGTCAGAAAGTCACATTTCTTAGACTGGCTATCAAATGATTCCAACGAACTTCAAGTAAGTGTGGTGTCAAAATAACCAGCTGATTCAGTAAATTAAGTCAGTTTATAAATTCTTGTAATTATGTAATTACATGTAGACAGCTCAGTTGTTTGCTATAGAAAGAAACTGAGAGAAATGTTTCCTGTTCAAACACATTGTACACTGGTTTATGGTAAGATTAAAAAAAAAAGATCTGTAGAAAAAGATAATAAAATCCATATGTAGCACATTTGTTCAGAATGTGAAATGATATGTGGTTTTCTATTCCACCTCCCTACCCACCCCATGGCATACATTCTTAAGACCATTTCAGATGAGAAACTCCAAGTTAGTAGAGGAATTCTTTCAAGTTAAGTCATGGAGTCAGACAATGTTAGAACTGGAGAGAATGCATATGTTTATTGAGGCCTTTGATTTTTTTTTAACTTTGTTCCCTAAAGCTCTATGATTTCCACATTGCCCCTCTGTCCTGGTGAAATGAAGATGGGGATTAGGGGTGGCCCACTAGACTTGGCTCCATGCCCCCCGCTTTGACAAAAGTAGCTCTGCTTTTATTTATCTTATGTCTCAATATTTCACCCAAGATTTTGACCCAACAAGTTCAATTCAATGCAACTGACATTTATTGAACACTCTAATGGGCCAGGCATTGTGATGGGAATTTGGAATAACAGAGTGAGCCTCATATCTCTGGTTTCTGTCCTTACTATACCTTACAGTGGTCTGTGGTTAAAACAATAATAATAAAAATAAAAAAATTGTGCTAATTCAACTCCCTTGTTTTAGAAATAAAGGAGTCCCTTTAGAAAGAGATTAACTGGCTTACCAAATATAACAGAATGAATAAAATAACTGAGTCTTTCCCAGATTCTTGTCTCCCAATTCTTTGTTATATGATCCTTGAAAATTCTTTTGAGCAACCCTGTGCAAAGTTTGCCCTCAAGGTGTGTACAATCTCCTAGGAGAGCAAAATCGTGCAATTAAATAATTGCAATCTAGAGCAGAAAGCTCTTGCTATGCAATCTGTCATCCCTTGGTATAACACTATGACAGGTATCAGTCAAGCACCTTTTTTGTATGATTTGCCTGCCAAATCCACATTTGAAAAAAGTTAATGGAATCTTCCAGATAGCACAACAGCTGATTTGATATATTGGTAGAATGACTGTGAAAAAAGGATGACTTCTAAAACTGAGATATAGCTCAGCTCCACAGTCACTTGGAGGTGACCAATTTTGCTGCCACAAGGAAAGGACATGCACTGTATTATCCATTATTTGAACATGCCTGGCACATTATGGTGTTTAATAGATATTAGCTGAATTGAATTGACAGAAGAAAGAACTGGTAAAAAAATGTAGGGATGGTAATAACCAACCTAAACGAACATGCACACAAACACAAACCTTCTTCATTTTCTGCATGGCCAAAGGTGGGATTGGAAGAAATGCAACCAAATTACTTACAATAAAAAAAAATATATATATAAAAAGACAAAAGTTATTGGCGTCAGACCACGACTAGACCAACTGCCATTTTATTGTCAAGAAAACAACTTGCGTTTTGGGGATGTTTCTCTCTCTCTCTTTCACACACACACACACACACACACACACACACACACACACACACAAATCATTGGAAAGCTAAAGAAGTCCAACAATAGTGACATGAAGCATAGGGTGATATTAAATTTTAATGATTTGTCCAAAAAACTCACAAAAATTATAGTAGAGACATTTCTCTCACTAATTATACAATAAATATAGCTATTATCTACCACCAAAAGTATTTTCAAGCTTTCATTTATTCCTCAGAATATCCTATTTACAACCTTAAGACTAATATGGTCATTTAAAATAATAGCCTACCTCTCTGATAGAATTATTAATACATCTCAAAATCTTTCTGTAGAGGATCTAAGATGGCGGCATAGAGAGGAGTGGAAGCTAAGTAGTCCCCCTGGAACAACTAAAAAAAAAACCAGAAACAACTAGTAAATAATCCAGAATAACTGCAGGGGGACAAACGAGACCGTCCACTCATCATACACCAACCTGAATTGGGAGGAATGCCTGAGATCACAGCATAAAATCTGTAAGTAAAAACTGCAGATCCAAATCGGGACACTCCTCCCCCCACAGCCTGAGCTGCAAAGCCTCCTGGTGCCAGAGAGAAGCTTTCTCCCAGCAAGCGAATATAGCTCAGCTGAGCTCCAACTGGGGTTTTAATTAGCGAGTGTGAACTGCTCACTACGAGGTATGAATCCCCAACAAGCAGACAGAGGCTTTGGGTAACGACTGACCTTGGAGAGCCAGAGGGTCAACTCAGACTAGCTCTGTTCCTTTTTCGACTCAGTGGAGAAAGCCTCAGCCATTTTCAGTTCCCAGTTCTGTGACCCAGACAAGGGTATAGCACAGGCAGAGAGAGACTACTGAAATGCTAATGACCTCCCCCTAGGGCGTCTTATCTTCTCTAAGAGGAAAGGGGTGGGGCCAGCTCTACTACCTGCCTTTCATTCAGAACTTACACCAGTCAAGAATTATAGGCTAACAGGTGCCACCTGCTGGGCAGAAAAGCACAGTGACCTGAGGCATCAGAGGGTGTACCAATTTTCTAAGACACACCTTCAGGGAAACCAGATACCGAATATTTCTTCCTTCTGGGACCTTAGCCCATTCTGGTCTGGGGAGGCCTGATTGGGGTAACCAAGGAAACCATGCCTAGACAACAGAAAACTACAACTTACACCAAGAAAAATGAGGCTATGGACCAGTCAGGGGAACAAACTTGCACTTCAACTGTGATGCAAGAATTGAAACTAATAATAACTGAATTCAAAAAGTTTAGGGAAGATATGGCAAAAGAGATGAACCACATAATGAAAACATAGGACGTACATGAGGTAGAAATTGAAAGTTCAAAAAACCAACTGGCAGAATCTATGGAAATGAAAGGCACAACACAAGAGATGAAAGACACAATGGAAACATACAACAGCAGATCTCAAGAGGCAGAAGAAAACACTCAGGAACTGGAGAACAAGCCACCTGAAAGCCTACACACAAAAGAACAGATAGAGAAAAGAATGGAAAAATACGAGCAATGTCTCCGGGAACTTGAAGACAAAACGAAAAGCAAGAATTTACATGTCATTGGTGTCTCAGAAGGAGAAGAGAAGGGAAAAGGGGAAGAAGCAATACTAGAGGAAATAATCAATGAAAATTTCCCATCCCTTATGAAAGACATAAAATTATGGACCCAAGAAGCGCAGCGTACCCCAAACAGAATAGATCTGAATAAGCCTACACCAAGACACTTAATAATCAGATTATCAAACATCAAAGATAAAGAGAGAATCCTGAAAGCAGCAAGAGAGACACGATCTAGCACATACAAAGGAAGCTTGATAAGACTGTGTGGATTTCTCAATAGAAACCATGCAGGCAAGAGGAAGTGGGGTGATATTATTTAAGATACTGAAAGAGAAAAACCACCAACCAAGAATCCTATATCCGGCAAAACTATCCTTCAGATACGAGGGAAAGCTTAAAATATTCTCTGACAAACAGACAATGACCAAGTTTGTGAACAAGATACCTGCTCTACAGGAAGCACTAAAGGAAGCACTGCAGACAGAAAGGAAAAGACAGGAGTGAGAGGTTTGGAAAACAATTTTGGGAGATAGTAGCACAGCAATGTAAGTACACTGAACAAAGATGACTGTGAATATGGTTGAAAGAGGAAGGCTGGGATCATGTGGGACACCAGAACAAAAGACGAACTATAGAGACTGGGACTGTGTAACTCAGGGAAACCTAGGGTGCTCAACGATGGTAATAAAAGGTACAAATATGTTTTTACATGAGGGAGAACAAATGAATGTCAACATTGCAAGGTGTTAAAAATAGGGTGGGCTTGGGGGGAAAATACAATCAATGCAAACTAGAGGCTAGAATTAACAGAAACATTGTATTATGCTTCCTTTAATGTAACAAAAGCAATATACCAAAGCTAAATGCATATGGGGGGTGGTGGGAATAGGAGAAGGGTATGGGACTCCTGGCATTGGTGATGTTGTCTGACTCTTTATTCTACTTTAGGTTAATGCTATCTTTCCTTTTGTCACCTTCTAGCTATCAAGTTTGTTTGTTTGTTTTTCTCTTTCTCTTGCCTTTTTCTTTTGCCTCTCTGCCTTCTTTGACTCTTCCTCCATCTTTGTGGAAGAAATGTCCTTATATAGAGAGTGGCGATGGTGCTCAATACATAAATACGTGACTATACAGGGAACCAATGATTGTTTACTTAGGATGGAATGTATGGTGTGTGAACAAAACCATCTTAAAAGAAAAGGGTTGATGAAACCTTGAGGGCACTAAATTGAGTGAAATAAGACAGACACATAAAGGCAAATGTTGCAGGGTCTCACTGATATGAACTAATTACAATATGTAAACTCATAGACATGAAATATAAGTTACCAGGATATAGAATGAGGCTAAAGAATGGGGAGCGGTTGCTTATTATGAGCAGAATGTTCAACTAGGGTGAACTTAAATATTTGGAAATGGACAGGGGTGATGGTAGCATGTAATGAGAATAGCAGTGCTAAAAGGTGTGTGAAGGTGGTGGAAAGGGTAAGCTCAGAGTCACGCATGTCACCAGAAGGAAAGTTGGAGGTTAAAAGATGGGAATGTATAAACAGTGAATCTTGTGGTGGACAATGTCTGTGATTAACTATACAAACATTAGAAATCTCTCTCACAAACTAGAACAAATGTATGTCACTATAACTAGAGGTTAATAATAGAGAGGCATATAAGGAAAAAATATATACCTATTGCAAACTATATACTACAGTTAGTAGTATTTTAACATCCTTTCATCAACAGTAACAAATGTACTATACCAAAACTATGAATCAATAATGGGGGGGCGTGGTTAGGGGTATGGGAGGATGTGAGTTTCCTTTTTTTTTTGTCTTTGTTTCTTTTCTGGAGTAGTGAAAATGTTCTAAAAATTGAAAAAAAAATAATTGTATTGATGGATGCATAGCTGTATGGTGGTGCCGTGGGCAATTGATTGTATACTTTGGATCTTTGGATAGTTGTATGGTGTTCTAGTTTGCTAATGCTGCTGGACTGCAAAACACCAGAGATGGATTGGCTTTTATAAAAGGGGTTTTATTTGGTTACACAGTTACAGTCTTAAGGCCATAAAGTGTCTGAGGTAACACATAAGCAATCGGGTACCTTCAATGGGGGATGGCCAATAGTGTCTGGAAAACCTCTGTCAGCTGGGAAGGCACATGGCTGGCATCTGCTCCAAAGTTCTGGTTTCAAAATGGCTTTCTCCAAGGACGTTCCTCTCCAGGCTGCAGTTCCTCAAAAATGTCACTCTTAGTTGCACTTGGGGTATTTGTCCTCTCTTAGCTTCTCCAGAGCAAGGGTCTGCTTTCAACAACCATCTTCAAACTGTCTCTCATCTGCAGCTCCTGTGCTGTCTTCAAAGTGTCCCTCTTGGCTGTAGCTCCTCTTCAAAACATCACTCACAGCTGCACTGAGTTCCTTCTTTTATGTCAGCTCATTTATATGGCTCCACTGATCAACTTAGACCCACCCCGAATGGGCGGAGCAACACCTCCATGGAAATTATCCAGTCAGAGTCATCACCCACAGCTGGGTGGGGCACATTCCAAAGAAACACTCAAAGAATTACAATCTAATCAACACTGATAATGTCTGCCCACACAAGATTACATCAAAGATAATGGGGTTTGGGGGACATAATACATTCAAACTGGCACATATGGTATCTGAACAATCTCAAATAAATAAATTAAAAAAATACAAAAAAAATCTTCTGTAGTGTAGAAGGGGAAATTTTATAGACATTCATTTTGCTTCCCAGCTGCCAGTTAGAGAAACATCTAGAAGTTGGTATACATGAAGTTATATACAGGATTGATTCCTTATCTTTGTTAAGGTTCCCTAATTATTCATGAAAGGAAGCAGTCTCTCCCTCTTTTCCCCATTCCATGTACACTTGGGTTATGGAACAGTGAAAAAATAGGATCCCAGCTTCCAAAACCAGAAATTACAAGAGAACCAGAGTAAAGAGGCTAGGAATCACAAGGCTTCCTAATGTTTTTAAAAGGGGAGAAATGTGAGGCACCCATGATGACTGTGCCTTTTTGTTGGCTAGTCACCCCCCGAAAATTTAATTTTAACCCCTCAAATACTTCTTAGATACCTATTGATACTCATCATATCACAAAACTTGTTCTTTTAAAATCATTGACAACTTTCAAAACCTAATTTCATTAGTGACTTCTCTGCTTTGTTTTTTAGAAACATTATGGTAACGTAGGAAAGATCACAAGCTTAGCTCTTACTGGACATGAGTCTACTAAGTCCTGGCTCTGCCTTGTTGGTTTGGCAAATTGGAGAATTTAGTTAACTGTCTGAGTCTCAGTCTCCTAATACATAACGTGTGGTAGAAATAGTCTTCCCTTGCAGGTTGGTATGAGGATTAAATAGGATAACAGATTTAGTGCCAGCATACGGTAGGTGGAAAATAAATGTTCTAATGATATCTATCAAAGTTTGGGACAATTGCATTTAGCATTTTATGTAGTTTGTTAAAAATATATATTATTGATGATAATGATAACATCCAATGAACTGGATGTTTAACCAAGGGTTCAAATGGAGTTTAGCTCTTGAATTTGAGAACTGTTAATACTTTGCACATTAGTTTCCACAGCAGGGGAACTCATCTGTCTTTAAGAATGCAATTCAGTAAAAACATTTCGAAGATTTTTAAAAAGGCAAGACAATGTACTGGGATTGTAAAAGAATCAAAGGTGAACAGAACACAAATTTTAACCCTTACAGAGCTTACAGTCTAGATAAATAATTATAACATAGTTCAAATAATTCAGTCCCAAGAATGTTTATCATGTACCTACAAGTAATAAGTACTAAATTAGGGGGAAAAATGATGAATAAGACATGGTATCTTCCATAAGGATGTTGATATATTTATGATGGATTGATGGATTGTGTTGAGCACTATATTCAGGGGTAATTTCTTGATTGCCCCATTTAAATCTACCAACTAATACTGGCCACAAAACAATATTCACAGATTTATACAGTTGACAATAAAACATGCTTTGTGGTACTCCCACTGACACACTCCATTCTGTAATGCTTTTTGTTTGTTTCATTTTTGTTTGTTTGAATGGATGTACATGGCTTACTTAAAAGAGCTGACAATCAACTGTTTTCCTAGCAAGTCAAGGGAACTTGGATCTTTTGAATGACTCAGAATGAGATTTCAGATCTGCTTTCTTTGGCCTAGAATGTTTTATTATTAGTTTCTAATACTGTAGCATAGAGCTTGTGAGAAGTATAGCAAGAAAACACAACCTCATTGCTGTTGGGAGAAGGAAGGAATGTACAGGAGAAAATAACATATACTAAGTGAGACCATTGGGGGGATGTGTGCTTTATTTTTCACATATTGCTAATACTTTGGGATTGGCAACATTTCTCCTTTCTGTCACAAATAATTATGGTGAGTCACAACAGAGTCACAGAGCCTCAGAAGCCTCAAAGGAGAGAAGTGACAAAGCAATTAAGCAGAGAGTTGCAGGGACAGCAGTTTATGAATGAAATAACCAAGCTGTACAAGATAACCTTGATTTAAAAGACATGTCAAGGAGACAGAGCAAATACTCCCAAGGACATAACTCTTAATAGATCTATCAAAATATATGTATTCAGGAAAATCAAGAATTTAATTTCACTAACTTTGATACTTAATATTTTATTCAGATAGGTTGAAAATTGATGCTTGGAAATAATAATGCAAAGAACACAAATCTATCCATCCATTCATTCACTCAACAAAAATTTTTAAGCACCTCTTCTCTGCCAGGAATTCTTCTATTCACTAGGAGGTATAACAGTGAACAAGAAAAACAAAATTACTGTTTCACAGAGCTTGTATTCCAGAGATGGAGATGGAAAAACAAACACGTATAGGAATAGATGTATAACATATTGTTAGGTGGTTGCTAAGTACCTAAATAAATAAATAATCTAAGGATATGGAGGCTAATTCAGTGCTATTGTTGAGAGGGAAGTCAGGAAAGTTTGCTCTGAAGATCATTTGAAACAGACCTGCATGAAGGGAGGGAATAAGCCACATGAATACCTGGAGGAAGAGCATGCCAGACAGAGGGAACAACAGGTGCAAAGGCACTGAGGTGGAAGCATGCTTGGCATGCATAAGGGGGAGCAAAGATGGCCATTGTGACTAGACTGATGTTAAGGAAAGAGTGGCAATGAGTTCAGAGACAGTCATGGGACAGTTCAGGCAGGGCCTTGTAGAATATGGAAGGGACTTGGGTTTTACTCGAAGCATAGTGGGAATGCCCTGGAGGGTTTTGAGGAGACAGGTTGTAGCATTCATATGCCAGCTGTATCAACCTGGCATTTTGGTGTTTGTGTCTGGGAGGATGGTGTGGTGTGGAGGAATAAGAGAGGAGGTTGGGATGCCAGTTAGAAGGTTATCAAAGCAGTCCACTGAAATGTGATGGTACTGTGGTGTTGGTGATGGAAGTGGTCAGATTTTTTTCTTTATGTACCTATTTTGTAGATAGATCTAACATGATTTACTAATGAGCTGGATGTGGAATGTAAATGAAAAGCAAGGAATTAAGGGGGATTCCTAACTTTGGTTTTGAGCAAATATGTGAATGGAGGTGCCATTTTAATGATATGGAGGCTATTCAAGGGGTGCAGGTTTGTTGGGGAGAAGGAACCAAGAGACCCATTCTTATAAATCAATTACCTTCCTTTATCCAGAGTCTAGAGAATTTTACTATTGATCATTGATTTATATTTTGTAAAATTAAGGCACAGACTGACAATTCATCTTCTAGTGATCCCTCAAAGAATTGAAAAAATGGTCCAAACCAAGTTTCACGTTTCAAGCTAATGGCATTATGAGATACAGTTTGGCTAACCTCTATTTTCTTTTGCGTTCACATCATTTATAAGAAAAAAATGTACAACCCCAACATTATTTTTTGACCAACAGAATCAATGCCATACTTATCTAAGACATTAAAAACAATTCTCTAGTACTCTGAAGAACCATTCTCCAGAGCCAGTGAACATTGTTCCCAGACATGTGGAACATATTCAATTGGCAAGTTGGATATCATCATGTCTAATTTATTTTTTTCTTATTTTTTTTAATATTTAATATGGGGTACTGTTCTAACATAGGAGTTATAAGTGTTTAATCACTTTCAGTATCTTGATAAACTTCCAGGTAACATAAATGATGGAAAGACTATATTCATTGAATAATTCTTTTCAAAATAGAATCCCTCAAGAATACCACAGGAAAAGTTGATCAACCTGGAGCCAATGCCAGGGGCTCAGTTTTTCTGCTCATTTGTCACCCTTCTACTGTGGTCTCTTAAGCCCCAGATTCCATTAATGGCAGCCCTGCCAGCCTCACCTAGACTCATGGCAAATCTGGACACTAATTCAATCACCCACTAAACCTGGTTCTGACCATATGAACTGAGAAAAACATGGAGGGCCAATAAAAGAGCATGGTGAGTAGACACAGAATAAATTAAGGTGGTTTTAACATTTTAAACTTTCATTTTGTAAACAATTGCTGCAGTTGGATTTTGCATAAATATTGAGATGAATTCTAACTGATTGCATAACTGATTTCAACCATTTTAAATAAATTTGTGCGTGCAAAGCTAAAGCAAAAACAAATGGTGATAAAAAAGAAACTGCATAATTATTGAGAGAAATTAGTATGAACCCTAGGAAAAGGAAGCTGATTGATGTAATAGCTATAATCAAGCAGGTGAGTATGCCAACTACTGTTTTCACTTTTGTTGACAGGCAAGAGAAAAACTAAGAGTCACCAATTAGCTTCTAGGGACAATAGTCAATTCCAAGAAATTAGCTGTCCTGTGAGGAATGTATCTTTTCTGTAGCAGTGAGAAAGTACACAAAACTATCACTGCATATCTTTTTTTTTTTCCTTTTTCTATTAGCGAATCAAAAGCCTTCAAAAATGAAACATGATAATTCCCAGGTATTTGGAAATGCTTATTAAAAGAAAATTGTGGAATACACAAAAGGCATCATGTTACTACTGTAAATCAGAAAATTTTTAATTCTCTGCTTGGCTTGGGATATCACAATACATTACATTTCCATGGTATAGTATAATGCTATTTAAAGGCCTTCCAGATTATATTGGGTTGGTATATTTATATTTGACTTCAGTGTAGAAGAAGTTTAAATTTCTTGGCTTTCTGTTTATGGCACAGAATCCCTCACAATTACTCAGTGGTATAATTCTACGACAGTGGTTCTCAACTGGAGTTGTCACAGCTTGGGGAGAGGTGTTACTGGCATCTCATGAGCAGAGGCCAGTGATGCTGCTAAACTTCGTGCAATGCACAGGACAGCTTCCCATAAGAATCAGCAGGTCCCAAATGTCAGCAGTGCTGAGGTGGAGAAACCCTGCTTACGATAAACATTTATTATATAAAAGTGGTTTTATTATCTATATTTCAAGACTGAATTGGTCTCAGAAGATGTAATCATTCCCCTTCATGGGAAGCTTAGGACAAGCCTAATGAAGGTAGCGGCATGGTAGGCTGATAGCTGTGTAGAGAATTGAGTGAGACCTAGGTTTTGATTGATCCGGGAAGCTACTCAGAGTGGCTGTGAGTTGATGGGGACAAGTCCCAATGGAAACAAGTTTGAGACAAAGTTATTTGGATCATAAGTGAAGTACTCAAAACACAACATTAAGTCAAAAAATGTTATCATACAGCCCTGTATGCAAAACAAAATTAAAAGATCAGTAAGATTCAGTATGATGTGACATAAGTATGGGAGTGGGAGGTGAGGCACAAAGAGCAATGAATTATAACAAGGGTAAAAAGTAAAATCCATTCATTGGATGTTTAGTATGTGCCAATCCTGGGCCAAACACTTTGCATAAATTATCTCATTCAAGGCCCACAACAAAAAGTCATCCCTTCTGATACCTCATATCACAGATAAGGAAACTGAGATTGCCTGAGATTAACAGCTTGCCCAAGGTCCCAAGCTAGAGGTGGGGTGTGCTACACCTCTGAGACTACTTTCTTCAACTATTACATTATCATCATAAAAAATGTTGGATACTCAAAGCTTATTTTTATTTTATGCTTTTCACAAACTATGTGGGTAAAGCTGTTTGTTTTAAAAGCATAAGATGCAGGGAACAGAGAAAAAAACCTCAGATAATAAAAAGAAATATAAGAGAAATAGAAAACCTGAGGCATCTTGTTTAGCAAAATAAAGGGACAGTAGGATAAGTGCAAGACATTTCCAGAATATCTCCATCTGGGATTTAAAGATTTGAGTATAAAGATGAGTTGAGTTGACACACAAAACAAGTGAATGTCACCAACATTATTGACTGATGCAGGAAACGGCAGGAGGAGACCAATAAACCCAACATTTTAGATCAAGGATGACTTTTTCTTCTGCCTTAAATATGGGCTCCAGGTAATAGGAAAGAAGGACGGAAGGAAGGAAAAAAGGACCTAAAAGCAACTTATAGTTCTGTACATCATGTAGACGAGCAGCCAGCAAAAGCTACATATCATGATGCTCAGAAGACAAAACACTTCAGAAATCTGGCTCTTTTTTTCCCCTTACTTTTGGTACTATTCCATTCACAGGTAGCAAAACTGTCAGTAGAATTGAACAATAGAAAATGATAGCAAGCATGTAATAGGATCTCATGTTTTATTGTGACGAACACAGTGACTTCTACCTCAATAGGTGAATTATGAAACTACAATGTCCTGAAAGACCACTGTGTGGCAATTCTATACTCTGTCAATCCAGATATGACTGAAGATAGAACTCTACCAGAGTGGCAGTGCATTTGCAACTGCTGCTCCATTTCCAAGCACAAATTATGCATATTTTTCTGGCCCTAGTAGATTACAGGAAAAAAGAAAAAAAAATGCACCAATGGCCCGGGCTGGTCATTGTCTGAGAGAAATTTTTCCCTAGAATTTGATTGTTACTTTATATTAGAATGACATCTATTGGTGAACACTCTACATGGGTGATACATATGTACTAAGCTTTCTCCCAAGTTTCAGATAAAAATTTCCTATTATCTACTGGACATATTGGCCTAGATGTTCTATTATTACTAATAAGATAAATGTGTTTCTGGGGGTGGGTGGATGGGTGGCTGGGAGTGAGGAGGGGATGGTGAATCCCAAAGTGAATTGGTATGTTGTCATATCCCCATTTACATGTCAGCTCCCCCTTTTGACTTTATCTTGCTAACAAATGGCTTTGCCACTCTCCTTATAGGACAGGTTTGATATCTTACAGTCAACCTTGGCTTCTCCTTGCTACGCCTCCACATACACACACAGACAGGCCAGGTACAAATTCTAGTTTATTATATAGCTTAGATGTCTCTAATACCTGCCTCTTTCTTTTCATTCCAAACACTGCCAGCCCAGCTCATGTCCACATCTATACTATTTGCTATTACCCAACATGTGTGGCATTTTACTTTCACACCTCTATGCCTTCCTTTATGTTTTCTGCTCACCATACAACTACTTTCCTATTAAATTTCTCTTCACTGTTTTAGACCCATTTTGTTACTAGCTCCCTCCAGAAGACTTTTGCTAGCTTCATAATCAGATGTGACCAATTTTTTTCACCTGCAAATTCACAAAACGTTTGGCTTGGCTCTTATGACATGTATCTAACTGTATTACTATTATTATTATTAGAATATTTTCTTTTTTCCTTATTAAACTATAAAACTTCATTGGTGATTATGCTTCTTGCTGGGTTTATTAAGGTGTCTTGAACAGAAAATTAATTTAGTAACTTTGTTACATGCATTATTATGTTTGATTTTATCATTAACTAAGCTAGACATAAGTTTTAAACTCTCATTTCAGAGTGAAAAATGAATGGGGTTTGGAGTTGGAAAGGCCTGTCTGGGGTAGAATCCTGCATAGGCAACACTGACTGCAATTCAATTTTCCCATTCCTTCACAAGATATGAGAACCTTTAAAAGTGATGGCAAAGGATAATAAATTATATATATATATATATATATATATCCACAAGAACTAAAAGTATCAGGTCGAGGGAAGGTATCAGCAAGGAAGCAATTTCAAATTTCTTGTAGACAAAGGGATTGGAAACATGGGGCTTGATGAAACGGGGTGAAGTGGAGTGGACCATGGCTGAGGAGGAGGCCATGAAGGATCTATGAAACCCTGTACAGGCTTACTATCTAGAAAGTTCAGCTATTACAAAGTCATGGGAGAGATGAGAGGTCAAAATGAGAGGAATTAATTGAGAGCCCATTTAAAGACTGAGTAACCTACTCTTCCCCCTCCAAAGTCCCACAGGATGAAGAATGACCACCACCAGGGCTTTGCTTGGTCCCCTGCCCAAACAACTAAAAATTCAGAGATCCTTCTCTAAAGACATCAAAAAACCTATCTGATGCTGAAAAGCAGGGGCATTCCAGAACTACAAAAATAATTCTAATGTATTATGAAACATTTAACTTTTGAAATATTATAGAACTATTTGCATAACAAAAGTTTCCTAATACTCTTAGAATTCAGATATTATGAAAGCTATTTGCAATCACTGAACACTGAACTTCTTTTACCATGAAGAAGTAGGCTATAAACAATTTTTTTTGGTAAGTGGCAGTAAGTATTGAAGAGACCTAACCAGGGATTAAAAACAAAGTAGACCACGTACTATCTCTATCTATCACTAAAAGTTGGCATAGCGCATGTCACTTAATTTTATAGTCACTATTAAGATGACATTTTATTCGCTGGAACTCTCAGCATAAATTTAAGGCTTGTAAGACAAAAGAACATAAATATAAGACTGCAAATAAGCATATGCGTAGTAACAATCGACACGTTTTGAAGCTTGCAATTACTTTATCTCATTTGAGCATCAGTTTTCTTTTTCCCAAAATGGACAGTCAATGATGATAGAAGCCAGGATTTGAAACCACATCATCTGACCTTAATGGCCACAAGCTTTCCATTTCTGTACTCTTCTTTTCAATGCTTGCATTTCCTAATGTGGTTTCTACTGGACACCTTGTTTTTCCGGGAATCTCTGATGATATGGGGCAGAGTGGGAGAATACATTATTTTCATGGCAATTTGACACAGAGGGATGGAAAGGTCTGTGTGAATTCAATAGATTTCATTAAGACTAAACTATATTTGACAATAGTGAGGCTTTCACTGTATAATTTGGTTAAGTCTGACACTGCTTTCTTGGGAAGACTGGAAGGGAGGGTTATGTCTTCCCTTGGCTCTCATAAGCAGAACACTTTAAGGATTACAAGACTTGATCATGACATACAATTTGAGGCTCTCATTATGAGAGTAGACAGTAAAAAGGTAGGCATTCTAGAAATCCTGTTCTCACTTTTACCGAAGGAACACAATCCTTAATAAACATGTTCTCCATTAAACTCAAGGTTTATAAATATAAACCAAAATTTTGAATTTTTTTGGTAATTGTTGGCAATATTAGACTTGGCCTTTGGAATGACATTTTATAACCACTCAAACCCTTTAAAATATCTTCATTCTTGCATAAAATTTGGAAATAGTTATCCAAATAACCTACATTGAGGGTTTCCAAATAAACTACATTGTACTCTCCAATTAAACCATTGCTGGACAGCAATATGGGGCAGTAATAGCATATTTGTAATATGGCTATTCAACTTTTGCACTTACTTTAACTTTCTTGACCTCTGTCAATGATGAGGCTATACTGGGAGATGGCACATGTTGCTTTCGTAGTCTATGAATCTAAGCTAACTTATGTATAGTTGGAAATATGAAATTCCAATATAGTAGTAATATAAATATTGTGCCTTAAATGAGAGGCTGATGATTTTTGATGGCATTATTGCTTAAATAAATATACCTACAAATAAATAGACACCCTCCTACCCTCCTTTCATTCCTTTTTTTTCTTGATTCCTTTCTTCTTATCTCCCTTCCTTCCTTTCCAAGAAACACATCTGGAAAGCAGAGTGAAGGAAAAACATTTTTTTTCTCTATTCTGTGTATAGTGAAAGAAATATAGCCCTAAATTTTGATTCATTTATTTATTAAACAAATGGAACAGCTATAACTAACTTGTCTGTATCTTCATCATTTTTCCCCTTTAAGACCAATTGTTATCCATTGTCCAACTAACAATGCTGGGAATTATCTTTTCATCAGAAGTAGTTTTATAAAAAAAATAATAAAACTCAAGAAAGGAAAACATGTCTATGAGCAATAATATCAGGAACCCTTTAAATAAAACTTGCTATTTAAATCTAATTATACTGCAAATGCTGTTATATTACTTTTGCTATCAGCGCATAGCCAAGAGTTACTTGGCAGCAGATGGAGGTTAGTCATTTTAAGCATCCTCTTTGCAGCAATGCAGGAACACAACTGCAAATTTGTTCTTAGTTACACTGAACATCACTCATATCCTCCAAAGAAAAGAAAAAGAAAGCAAAAGCCTATTACAAACACAACATACACAAAATGTTTATAATTACTGAAGCTGTGTGATGAATACATGTGGTTTCATAATGCTATTCACTCTATTTTTGTGTATGTTTGAAATTGTCCATAATAAAAGTAACTATTTAAAAAACAAAAACACCCATGCCCTGGATATGAAATCTTTGGGGTTTGGTAAATTTTTAAGTGTTAAATGTAATATGAGTTGGTGCATGCATACACATATGTCCATATACTGAAGTATAAATTGTAAATTGAGAGCTGAGTTTATAACAAGAAATGACATTAAATTGAACTGCATCTAAGCCAGCTCAAAAGCAATACCACAAGTCTATTTGCTCAACAAAATTTATTTCTATTACATTTTCACATTTCTTTGCTTATAATAAATATAGCAAAGGCATCTTACTTTAGGAAAACAGAATAAAAAGCACTAACACAATTTATCAATTAACTGCTACTACATTATAAATTACCCCAAAGCTTAGTGAATTAAAGAGCTATTTATTACTGCTCATGGGTCTGCAAGACAGTTGGGAGGTTCAGCTCATTGGGGTCAGGCTTGGATGATCTTTGCTGGGCTCACTCACGCATCTATGGTCAACTGGAGTTCAAGCATATGGCCCTGCTCATCTTGTCTGGGCTTGCTTACATCTCTTATATTTTAGCAAGCTAAGACTTCTATTTAGTAACCAATAGTGAATCAGTGGAGGTTCGTAAACAGGGATGTAACATGATCCAATGTGAAATGTTTTCATGCTCCTTTAAAGTCATGAACTAGCCTCAAGCTGCTCTGCATCAAGCACCCTGAACATTCTACCATTTCCACAGTTCAACATTCTCTTGGCCTTTTGGAACTCCCTTCCTTTGCTCCTTCTGGAATGCAATATGTCTCCTTCTTAAATCCTAACTCATCCTTTCATAACCACCACAGATGTTAATTCTTAGGCTAAAGTTTCCTAACTCCTTCTGGGGCCCTGAAACATGACAGCCTTACCTCTGTTCAGCCTTTGAGAGTTTGTAACTCTTCCTTCAATATATCTGACTCTGCCTTGAGACTGTAAACTCACTGAGAAGAGGGATTATGGTGTTCTTACTTTTTAATTTTTTTTAAACCTTTATGTCCTTAGTGTTTTCAACATCAGATAGAGCATGGTGGATGCTCAAAAATTTTTTTGTGGAATGACTAGTCAAGGAAAAATTTAACTGTATTTTATGCATTCTATTTTAAAAGGCAGTAAGTGCATGATTCTTTTATTCTAAAGATTTGTATTAAAAATTATTCATTAAAAATACTTTTTGATGGCTAATGGGATAATATTCAGTTACTTTAGAAAACTTACTCATCTAGAAAATATACTACATGAATCCATAAAAATGACTACTAATGCTCTTTGGAAAATATTAAGTACCAGCTATTTTGATATTTATATGAGAAATATGTCATCCTTCTTTAAATGATTTATGACCAGGAGTTAGTATATTCAGCTGTTTCACTTATCTCTGGGGAAAATCTTTTATTTTTTCTGCTCCTCTTTTCATGTACTCTTAATGTGACGATAATCAATCACTTAATCAACAATATGTAAGAACTGACAGTGATAAGCATTTGAGTTGGTGCTGTAGGGCAAGGCCAAATAAGTACAAAACAAGATACCCACACACAAGTAATTTACACTCCGGTTCAAGAGACATAAGCAACAATTCAACAATAAATGAAAGACAGTATTTAATAATAAAATGAAAAATGTAGTCCTGGCAATCAGTGATTTTATAGCTCACGGTTAAGAGATCAAAGAGATGTTATTAATTAGAAAGAGATTCATGGACGAGGAACTTGTAATAAGTACAGCTTAACTACAGCAGATAATGTACCTATACCAGGTAACCCAGGATGGTCCAAGATGTTCTGCATCCACATGGGAGACACTCTTACACAGTTGGCAAAGAAATGATTTTCTTTTGACATAGGAAGGTACCAAGAGGTAGAAACTAATATGACAGCACAATGTAAATAAGACTGGGGAATCACAAAGCCAAGCAAGGAAGTTGGCAAAGCTATTTGGATTATGTCCCAAGTTAGTATAGGGTTAATAGTTATCAGAAACTCATGTTGACCCCAATAATGCTCTCTCTGTCTCCTTTGTCTTCAGTGGAAAGACCAAAGACAGTCCTAGGCTCAAACTCTGGCTCTGCTTCTTTACAACATTGCTTTACATGTCTGCAGCTCTGTAAAACAGCTACAAAATACATCTCTTGGAGGCTTGCTGTGAAGGTTAAATGAAATAATGTGCTCCATAAATGCTAGTATGCATTAACGCTAGTATTAGAGAACTGAATGTCCCCAGAAGCAAGGCTAGAATATACCTGAAAAGAAAGGAGGGATGGGCCATTCCAGAAAGAGGGGGCAATGTGAATAAAAAAACATAGCTGGACTTGGTATAGACTATGGGCAGAGGTTAATGAGGCAGTGGCATATACTTGATCAGAATCATCCTGAGAAATATGGGCCAACAGGCATCTCCAAAAACATTTTCTTAATAGGGTTAATAAATATAAGAATCATGAGGAGGGGACTAGATATTAATTATCTCCTAGGAGTGCTTTAGGAATAACAGTAGATTGTCTAACCTATTTTTCCTCATCCTAAATTTGTGTGAATTTTGACTCCCAATTGTACAGAATACAGAATTCTCTCAATTGGATTAAACAATGCTTCAAAGACAATGGTTGCAAGCAGTAGCTAATTCCATACTGATTAAGCAAACATTAAAGCATTGCTGGACACAGAGCATTGGCCTCATCAATGATTGTCAGATCATCTAAGATGAAGAGGTGGGTGGTAAATGCCACATGGTCTGCAGGACCCAAAGGCAAATTATTATATTGCTCCAGGACCCATTAGAGAACAAGGCAGATGCCAGAATTCACCTGAACTCAGTAAGGTAAGGCCTGCAGGTGTGGCTTTGAAGCCACTTTCAGACAACAGCACTGCCAGTTGCAGCAGCATCAAACAAAAAGAAGACAACAAGAGAGAAAGAACACAGAGCCATCCAGCTAATATCCAACAATGTTAGTCACATTAAAAGATTAGGCCTGCTTTGATGCCTTTATTATCAAGTTCCTGGCCTATTAATTTAATTTGTGCCTGCTGGTCTCACTATGGGTTATTAACACTTCAAATTAATATTTGTTGAGCCTGATAAATTCCAAAATTGTATTTATTTTTCCTCTTTGGTTCCTAATAGATTATATAGTTTAGAGTTTAAACTAGAGCTGTGCTGTCCAATACAGTAGCTACCAGCCTCAATTGCGCTAGCCACATTTCAAGAGCTCAATAGCCACATGTGACTAGTGGTTACCTTATTCAACAGGTATATATAGAAAATTTCCATTATTGCAGGAAGTTCAATTAAGCATCACTGGACTAGAGAAATTCTCAACCTTTGTCATGCTAAGGCACATTTTGTATATTATAATAGTGCTAGGACATTCTGGGGTAAATAATCTTGTGGTCAGAAGGAACTGGTCTAGAGACCCTAGTTGCCCATGAGAGCTCAGGGGATATTGATACCTTGGCACACCTGTAACCCATTTGAGGTACAATCATGTGTCACTGCACACCAGTTGGGAAGCCGTGCCTTCGTGAATATCCAGTCCAACACCATCAGAGAATTGTAGCAGCTTTTCTTCTTGAAGAACAAAAAACTCGCTTTGTATTTCTAATTAATAACATAGATAAACATAATGTCAAAGAGATTTTAAAAAGACTAAAACCCAAATGAACAGACTTTATTGGGTACCCTACCATAGGCAAGGCACTTTGCTGAGTGTTATGACAAGCACCAATATTAAGTTTCACTGTTTCTGCTTCCCAAAGAACTAGCAAGCTCACTGGCAATGTCGAACAAAACCAACCCTCTCACTTATGGAATCTAACTAAATCGTAAAACAAAATGTTGGAAATGTTAGAGCAAGGCTTTTAGACAAAAGAAGAGTAAGATGTCTCACTTTTCACTCTGAAAGAAGACAGGGAGGAATAGGAAAGTTGAGTTGTTTGTGGGGGAGATAGAAGATGACATACTGCAAGTATTTGGGAAGCAGATGGAGGCAAATGGGAAGTCTAGGAAATTGTTAGCATATTGATGTGTTTGTGTACTTTCAAGTTTTTCTCCAAGATACACAAAATGTGTTTTTTTAGGATTTTGAGACACTTGGGAAAAAAAAGTGTTTGTAATCCAGGCACCATCACTATGGTATTAACTGCTAGGGCATCCAAGGAGTGCAAGATGTAGCAAGACCTGCTGTTCACAACCTCAGTTTTCAGAACCATGTGTTTCATAGACTATTTAAGCCACAGAAGGAGAAATGAGATCTTTGAGGTCTTGTATTTTATGGGATTTTCCACTGAAGAGCTATAGATATTACAGATGATTCTTGCAAAAATAATAAAACAAAAAAAGAACACTCATTGAGGACCTCTGTGTACCAGATACCATTCTTGGTGCCGGAGAACAGGCCATGAACAACAAAACAAAGCCTAAATTCAGGGGGCAAAGTCATCAAGGAGTTATAAAGAGATCATTAATAAAATATAACAAGGTAGGAGACCATTGAGAGTTGTGCTATGTTTTATAAAGGCTGATGAGGGAATATCTTACTGGTAAGGTGACATTTGAGTGGAAAGCTAAAGGAAGCGAGGAAACATATCATGTAAATACCTGGGAGAAGAGCATTCCAGGCAGAGTCAAGAGCAAGTTCAATAGTGCTTGGGTGGGACCATGCCTGGAATATTGGAGGAGTGCTGAAAAGGCCGTTGTTTGTATCTATCGATTTATCTATCTATCATCTATCTGTCATCTGTCTATTTATCTATCTATCTATCTATATCTATCTATCTATCTATCTTTCTATCATCTACGTGAATGAGCCGAGGAAATGAACTAAGGAAAGAGTGAGAGGAGATGAAGTTGGAGAAATATCAGAGAGCCAGATTGCTTATGGCTTTGTAGGTTTGGTTTGGATCCTGGCATTGAAATTCATTGGTGGTTTCTGAACAGAGGATAACGTGATCAAATTTGTGTCTTAGGATTCACTTTTGCTGCTAAGGGAAAATACACAGTTGGAGTGGGGAGAGGCAGGTTGATGAATTAGCAGGAAATTAAAATAGTGAAGATATGATTTGTTGTTGGCTTGGATTAAGGTGGTAGCAGTACAGAAGTGGTTAGGTACTGAATCTACTTCCAAGGTGCATCCTTGGGATGTGGGACATGAGGGGAAGATAGTGATTGAGGATGACTGCAAGGCTTTGGTGGAACAGCTACAAGAAAAGAGTTTCCATTTACTGCAATGGGATACATGGTGGGAGGAGCAGTCGGCGGGGGCTGTGTATGGGTGGACAGATCAAGAGTTTGGTTTTATATATGCTACGTTTGAGGTACTTCATAGACATTAAAGCAGAGCTACACAGTAGGCAGCCGGATATGAGTCTGGGATGCAGGGATGACATCAGGGCCAGAGATAAAATTTTAGGAGTCATTAGTATTACAGAGGTTATTTAAAGCCAAGGGCTGGATGAGATCACTGGGGAATCAGGGACCCAGTCCAGGATTGAACCTTCTCCCTCTAAGATGCTGAGAAAGACACAAATAAATTAGAGAAATAGCAGTGATTACTGCTTAGCTGCCACACAGCAATGCCAGGCAGCTGCAATGCCCCTGGGTAAATACTCAAAGTAGCTAGTACTTAGCATTTTTTTCAAAATATTTCAGAATCAATCCTTCTGACAGCCATAGAAATGCATACACAGCAAGGCAGCCTTCCACATGAGTAAAAATAATGCATGTGTTATCTAATAGCATAATGCCATCTGCCATAGCATAAGCTGTAGCCACACTGATGCCTCTTCAGCTTCATTTCTTTTCACTGTACAGTTAGACTGGAGATCAAGAGAGGGTCTAAAAGACACCAAGGGCTGAGTGGGATTTCCAAAATGTTTCTGATACCTGAAAGCCTAAATATGCTTATGCCTGCAAAATGCCAGGCACCTGTAATATAGCTCCTGCCTTAAAACCTTGGCCACCTCTGATGAATATTTCATATTTTGTTACAAGGTTTTTGAATTTGAGCCACATGAACTTTTTTGAGGGTCAACCTTGACAACGTGAGCAAGTAATGGACCAGTCAAAATGGGTATGGGGAAAGGTGGTAGTAAAATGAATGGAATCAGCTTGCTTTCCCCCTCATCCCGAGATGCATGTGACTTGTGTCATGCAGCCAAGACAGCAAGTGTCCCCCAAGGCTGTTCCTGGCCTTCTTAACTATAGAAGCATCAAAGCCATGCAGGGGTTATATATATATAACTCAGGATATATATATATATATATATATATATATATATATATATATATATATTTGATAGTAATTATGTTTAAAAGATCATTCTGAAAAGTCAGTGCTATCATCAGCACATTTTTTGTGTGTAGGTATGAAAGGTTACCAGAGACCAACACTTTGAAAATGCAAGAAGAACTGGTCAGATCTAATTGTGAAACATATCACGGTGCATGGAGTCCTGCAAATACATGAGTCATCCAGCTAAGATCACATACTCCCTGCAAAATACTGTGTCAAAGGAAAGATGGATAACAATCTAGGGGACCAATTGTAGACAGGCATGTCTGGAATTAAGTCTGAAGCAGCAGGGGAACCGAAAAAAAAGATCTAAAAAATAAGAAAAGTATTCTTTAAAAATGTATTCCACTTTCAAGAATAAAGGCATCCTTTTAGTATAAGTAGTTGGCAAAGAAGGCATTTTACAAACTAGCATTAAAATCTCAATTTAGTATTTTATGTATGTATGAGCAAGTACACTTGTTGTCCTCACTTAATAACAGTTCTTTTGATAAAAGATGACTCGGCATAGCACATTCAATAAATTCACATTGGAGCCAAGTGAATTCACATCTATACTTATATATCTACCATATGTATTTTCGAAAGTATTCATTTGTGAGTTGGGCATTGTTCAACTGAACAAACTCGGATAACTGAAAACAATAAAAGCCTATGTTTTATTTATGAGAGTGGAAAAAATGAAGCCATAAAACTTAAAATAGAAAAAAAGCAATGTGAAGGCCATATTGCTTAACTGCTAGACTCTAAATAAGTAGCAGGTAACAGAAATTCTGCAGTGGAACTAGTAGATGTTCAAAACATGCTAATTGGTGTTGACAGGCAGAAGTTCACATTACTAAAGAGGCAAATAGAGCCTAAGTGACACAACGGAGTAACCGAGAATAGTGCTCATTTCATTCAATAGTCTAGAACCCAGCCTTAGGGCAACAAATAAATGTTTATGAGAGAGGAGAAATGGAAAGGTCCTTTTAACTACCAGGCTAGCCTAGGTTTGGTTTGGTAACTAGAGTCCAGAGCATCTTCAGTATCCTAAGGGACATTATCTGAAAGCAGTATATGTTCACATTTATTAGGGATTCATTCAGAAAGTACATCAATGGAAGTTGGCAAAAAAACATTGGTCCTTAAGCAAGGAAAACTATGAAAAAATTGGAAATTTAAAATTTTTCTAGGGTCACCTAAAAAGAGGCATGTGTTTCTATGTAAACCACCCTATTCTTTTTGTATTTACTTTAATAAAATCTTAATGGGTTTTTGTATATTAGATGCCTAATCAGGTGTTGTAGAGGGATACAAAAAGGAGAACGACCCAGTTCTTTCCAAAAAGAAGTTTTCAACTTAGTGGGATAGAAAAACTTAATTATCAGAATAATATAACTTTTATAAGAGAGCTACAGTGTTAGAGACACAGAGAGGAGAAAGAATGTTTGGCTTAAAGAAATCAAGGAAGGCCTTGTGGAAGAGGTCTCATTTTCTCTTTATTTGTAGTAATAAAAGTCACTAAAAAAATACAAAGAGCAGTATTTTAAAAAGTACAGATACCCCCAATCTTGATCTATTAATAAATTTCGATTATATATTTTGCTTCTAATAATTTTTAAAGAAATAAAACATTACTAATGTAATTAATTCCCTCATAGAGCATGGCCAGGGTCCTATTTCCAATTTGCCACAGGAAACCACTATTATAATTTTGGTGTGTATTCTTCCATTCCATTCTTATGCTTTCACTTACACTAATTAACATTTCACTTTATTGATGTAAATGAAAGTATAAAAATATAAAATATAATCTCTCTGTATATATTACTGCTTTGTGTTTGACATTCTGGAATTTTATCCACACCTGAAGTTTATGTTTTGGATAGCTATTAATATTGCTATATAAAGAAATCTAGTTCATCTCTTTTATTTGCTGTTTAATATTCTGCTATACATTTTATTTATCTAGTTTCCTTTAGACATATTGTTCCAAACTTTTTGCTGCTATAAACTATACAGTAAAGAGTAGTTTTACACACATATAGCACACATGTATAAGAGGTTATCTTTAGTTTCTATGCAAAGTGGGTCATAGATAGGATGGTATTATGACCATATTTGCCTAGGATAATCCAAGTTTACACCTTTGTTCTGGGATAAATTTTAACAGTGCCTCCTTTCATTTGAAAAAAGTGTCCAAGATTGAACAATAAATTATGTTTACTCTATAATAAGGCATACACTATTTTAATTGTATGGGCTATTGCAAAATAGATCCCCCAAATGTTTGCAACAACTTAATTCTCCCACCGGTAGCGTCTGGGAGTATTATTTTCTTTACATCTTTCCTTGTGCTGGAAAAACAGATTTAGGAATCCTTTCATTTTTATCAATCTAAAGGTTGAAATATGGTAATTCAGTGTTGTTTTAACTTTTATCACTGATTAAAATGATGTTTACCATCCTCTCATACTTGGATTTTCTCTCCTGTGAATTGTATGTTCTAACAGTCTATTTTTTGCATGAGTCTATTTTATTATATTTTATATCTTTCTTGTTGACTTGGTATTTATAGATTTTGGATAACAATTTTTTTGTCATGATATCCTTTGAAAATATAATTTTCCACTCTGTCGCATAGCTCTTAAACTCATATATGAAATTTTTTGCTTTATAAAATGTATAAAATTTTAATGTGGCCAGATTTTAGTTTCTGTTTTGAAGGCTGTATTTTGTGTCTATTTTAAGAAAGCGTTCCTTAACCCAAGGACATATAGATATTCTCCTATATTTCTGAGAAGATTACATTTTGAGTTGGGTCTTTGATGGTTAGTGTATGAACAATGAAGATGGAAAAGGGGCATATCATTTGAATAAAAACAAGAGGCAAAAACATATAGTGGGTGTTCAGAGACCCTGAGGGGTTTCTTTTTCTGGGAGAATTCCACTTACATGACTACCATCTATATTTCCTATTGGATTCTTTCATGAAAGAATTATTTTTTTCTGTATTTCTATTTTTCTGTTTTCTCTGTTACTTATAAGCTATATTTTTCTCTCAGGAACTTTTTTCTTTAATATATTTTTTATCAGTTTGTACCTTGCTTTTCGTTCTCAGGTCTTCTTTTTTTGGTTTACTCACTGTTAGGTGAAATATCTCCCCTAGGACTTTCTTGAGGTACATTGTAGATATATTTTTGAAACCTTATACTTAAAATTTCTATATATCTTCTCTTGCAGATTGATTAATTGGTAGGTTGGCATGACATAGAAGTATAAGTTGAAAGCAATTAGTATTTTTTCCTCAAAATTTTGAAGACATTATTGTCTATTCCCTTCAAGTATTCTTCTTGAGAACTCCAATGCTATTCTAATTCTTATGACATTGTATATGACCACCCCCCACCTGCTTTTGGAAAGTTTTTAGAATCTTTGCTTTGTCTTTGATATCCTAAAACTTTGGTTGCTACGCATCAATGTGGATCATTTTTAATTCCTTTTTTCTGGTCATCTGTTGAATGCTTTAAATATGAAAAATCAGACCTTTCAGTTAGGGGAAATTTTCTTCTATTACTTCTTTGACAATTTCCTTTACTCTATTTTTTTCTCCATTGCTCCAGCTTTTAAAAATTCCTATTAATTGGACATCCTGTATTGATCCTATTTTTTTTTTTAATTCTCTTTTCTAATTTACATCTCTTGGATATTTTGTTCTAAGTTCTGGAAGATTTGTGCTATAATACTTTTTAATTCAGTTTTATTGAGATATATTCACATACCATACAATCATCCATGGTGTACAGTCAACTGTACCATCTTATAGTTGTGCATTCATCACCCCTATCTATTTTTGAACATTTTCCATACACCGGAAAGAATCAGAATCAGAATAAAAAATAAAAATAAAAAAAGAACACCCAAATCACTGCCTCCCCCATCCCACCCTATTATTTTTCATTTGGGTTTTGTCCCAATTTTTCTCATCATCCATCCATACCCTGGATAAAGGGAGTGCGATCCACAAGGTTTTCACAATCACACTGTCACCCCTTGTAATCTACTTTGTTATACAATTGTCTTCAAGAGTCAAGGCTACTGGGTTGGAATTTGGTAGATTCAGGTATTTACTTCTAGCTATTCCAATATATTAAAACCTAAAAAGTGTTATCTATATAGTGTGTAAGAATGTCCACCAGAGTGACCTCTCAACTCCATTTGAAATCTCTCAGCCACTGAAGCTTTATTTCGTTTCATTCTGCATCTCCCTTTTGGTCAAGAAGATGTTCTCAGTCCCACTATGCCAGGTCCAGATTCATCCCCGGGAGTCATATCCTGCGTTGCCAGGGAGATTTACACCCCTGGGAGTCAGGTCCCACGTAGGGTGGGGAGGGCAGTGAGATCACCGGAGTTGGCTTAGCTAGAGAGAGAGAGAAGGCCACACTGAGCAACAAAGAGGCACTCAGGGGGAGACTCTTAGGCACAATTATAAGCAGGTTTAGCCTCTCCTTGCAGCAACAAGCTTCATAGGGGCCAGCCCCAAGACAGAGGGCTCAGCACATCAAGCCGTCAGTCCTCAGTATCTGTGAGAACATCAACAACAGTCCAGGTGAGGAAGTCCAACACTTCTGCATTTGCCCCCATCTCCTCAGGGGGGCCCTGCATATATATTTTTATTCTCTGCCTAAATTACTTTGGGATGTGTTGCTATTTCACTCTAACCTATAGAAACCTACTATATCTCACTTGCTATTCAAAGTTCCATATAATGGTGGTGGTTGAACAAACTGACTTTAGAAGTTCTATTGTTTAGAAAATATAGATCCTGCACCAAATAAACATCTCTTCCCTTGGTTTCACATGGAAGTTGAAGTTTTAACACACAGTCAGTTTCAACCTTTATCCCTTGGCCCGATTTGCTCTAGTCTTAACCAGATCTGCTTTATTCATATCTCTAATTGAAGTCTGGGCTCTATTTCAGCTTTTTTTTTTTTTTTAACAGTTGCTGTATGCGTTAATACTGATATTCATATCTGCTGAGTTCTAGCTCTGAGTTTCAGGTGTAAGACAGATACCCAATGTTTCATAGACCAATCAGGTTATACATTAAGGGCTCAACATCTCAGAATTTGGAGCTAGCCATTACAATTCAGGAATAGATTTGACTGCTGTAAGAGCTTACAATCTAGGGACCATTACAGTAATCATTTCCCTGTTAGGCTGTGCTCTAAGATTCAATTCTGAGTTTACACATTGTAGTTAGTCCATATTGGTGAGGGATTATAGTGTTTGCCTTGGTTTCTGGCGTACTTCACTCAACAAGCTGTCTACAGGATCCATTCACCTCACTGAGTGTCTCACAACTTCACTCCTTCTCATAGTTGCTCAATATTCCATTGTATGCATACACCACAGTTCACCATTCTGTTCTTCAGTCAGAGTACCCTTAGGCCACCTCCACCCTTTGCAAATCATGAATACTGCCTCCATCAACACTAGTGTGCAAATGTCCATTCATGTCTCTGCTCTTGGATCTTCCAAGTACACACCCCATAATGAAGCTGAAGGACCTTATGGCCCCACATACTTAGCCTCTTGTGGAACCACCACAGTGACCTCCAGAAAGGCTACACCATTCTGCCTCCTCATCAACAGTAAATAGGGACATCCCTCTCTCCACGTGCTATAATATTTTAATTTCTCAAGAGACCTTATTTGTTCCATGAATGCCCATTTTTTATACCATCCTAGGTGCTATAAAATGCTTTTTAAATGTGAGAATATTAATTATAATCTTTTAAAATTTTCATATCCATGAACAATTTTTGTTTCCTAATAGTTATTTTTCATATATGCTTATTTTTTAATCTCTTTTACATTGTAGGATTTCTCCAAATATCTTGTGATTCTTGATTGAACTTTGCTATATAACAGTGAAGTACTGAAAAGCTGAATGAAAGCTCTGTATGCACAAATGGGTTACTGACAATTGGACTTCAGTGTACATGTTCAGGGAAGTGCTGGTCCTTTCATTTGGAGACACACACACACATCCCAATGGCAGGTCTCGTGGGTCTTTTCTATTGGGCTGGAGAGTTTTCCTCAGAGAATAATCTTCCAATCTCCTGACTAGGATATCAGTCCAGCTGCCAGTGTCTTAGTAGATGAGAATAGAGTGGTGGTGGGAGTAATCATCATTCAATATATAGGATATCTCTTCAGACCTTTAAAAATCTCTCATTAATTTTTCATGTCAACAAGTCCTGAGCCATATATATCTTCTCTTTATATATATATATATATATATATATAAAGTTCTCTAACATATATATAAATATATATATGCTTATATATATATATATATTAGAGAACTTGTGGGTTTACAGAACAATCATGCATAAAATACAGGATTCCCATATACCACCCTATTATTTACACCTTGCATCGGTGGGGAACATTTGTTGCAATTGATGAAAGCACATTTTTATAATTGCACTATTAACTATAGTCCACGGTTTAACTGAGGGTTCACTGTGTTGTACAGTTTGATGGACTTTTTTATTTTTTTTCTAGAAACATGTATACAGTCTAAATTATCCCTTTTAATGACTCCAAATATATACTTCAGGCTGTTAGTTATGTTATCAGTGTTGCGCTACCATCACCACCATCCACTACCAAAACTTTTCCATCTTCCCAAATAAATAAGACTTAATTCCCTATTCCCTACCCTCGCCCCATTCCCTGGTAACCTATAATCTAGAATCTGACTCTATGAGTTTGCTTATTCTAATTATTTCGTATCAGTGAGATCATAAGATGTTTGTCCTTTCGTTCCTGGCTTATTTCTCTCAACATGATGTCTTCAAGGTTTATCCATGTTGTCACATGTATCAGAACTTCATTCCTTTTTACAGCTGAATAATATTCTGTTGTATGTATATACAACATTTTATTTATCCATTCATTGGTTGATGGGCACTTGGGTTGCTTCCATTTTTTGAAAACTGTAGATAATACCACTATGAACATCAGTGTGCAAATATCTGTTTATGTCCCTGCTTTCAATTCTTTTAGGTATATGCCTAGAAGTGGAATTGCTGGGTCATATGGTAGTTCTATACACAACTTTCTGAGAAACTGTCAAACTGTCTTCCACATGGCTGAACCATTTTGCAGTGCCACCAGCAGTGAATGCATACTCCTGTTTCTCAACATCCTCTGTAACACTTATTTTCCATTTTTAAATATTACCTACTCTGGTGGGTGTGAAATGGTATCTCATTGTGGTTTTCAACTGCATTTCACTAATGGCTAATGGTGTTGAGTATTTTTTCATGTGCTTTTTGGCTATTTGTATATCTTCTTTGGAGAAATATCTATTTAAGTCTCTTTCCTATGTTGTTTTCTTGGAGTTTTGTAGTTCTGGCTCTTGTATTTAGGTCTTTGATCCATTTTGAGTTGATTTATGCACATAGTGTGAAGTAGTGGTCCACCTTCATTCTTTGCATATGGTCATCCAGTTTTCACATCACCACTTGTAGAAGAGACTACTCTTTCCCAATTGAATGATTGTTGTTCCCCTTGTCAAAAAGCAGTTGGCCATAAATTTGAAGGTTGATTTCTGAGCCCTCAATTTGATTCCATTGGTCTATATATCTGTCCTTGTGCCAGCATCATGCTGTTTTGATTACTGCGACTTTCTAATATGTTTTAAGATTGGGACATGAGTCCTCCAATTTTGTTCTTTGTCAAGTTGGCTCCATTTGGAACCTCTTACCCTTTCATATGAATTTAATATTGGCTTTTCCATTTATGCAAACATGTTTGTTGACATTTTAATTGATATTGCATTGAATATGTAAATCACTTTGAGGGAATTTACATCTTAACAATATTTTGTCTTCTAATCCAAGAACGCAGAATATTCTTCCATTTGTTTAGGCCTTCTTTGATTTCATTTAGCAATGTTTTGTAGTTTTCTGGGTACAAGTTCTTTACATCCTTGGTTAAATTATATTCCTAGATATTTGATTCTTTTAGTTGCTAGTGTAAATGGAAATTTTTTTCTTGATTTCTTCTTCTGATTGTTCATTTCCGGTGCATGGAAACACTACTGATATTTGGGTATTGATCTTGTACCCCATCACTTGCTGAATTGATTTATTAGCTCCAGAAGCTTTGTAGTGGACTTTTTCAGTATTTTATGTACATAGGACATGTCATCAGCACATAGGGAAAGTTTTACTTCTACCTTTCTAATGTGGATGCCTTTAATTTCTTTTTCTTGCTTAATTGCTCTGGTTAGAATTTCCAATACAATGTTGAATAATAGTGATGACAGTGGGCATCCTTGTCTTTTTCTTGATCTTATAGGGAAAGCTTTCAGTCTTTCACCACCAAGTATGATATTAGCTGTGGGTTTTTCATATGTGTCCTCAACCATGTTGAGGAAGTTTCCTTCTAAGTTTTCTAAATGGTTTGATCAAGAAGCGGCACTGGGTTTCGTCAAACGCCTTTCTGCATCAATTGAGATGATCACAATTTTTTTCTGCCTTCATTCTCTTAAGTGGTGTATCACATTAATTGATTTTCTTATACTGAACCACCCTTGCATACATGTGGTAAATCCCACTTGATTATGGTGTATAATTATTTTAATGTACTGTTGGATTAGGTTTGATAGTATTTTGTTGAGATCTTAGCAACTATATTCATAAGAAATATTGATCTGCAATTTTCTTTTCTTATGGAACTTTCTCTGGCTTTTGGATGAGGGTGATGGTACCTTCATAGTATGACTTAGGGAGTATCCCTTCCTTTTCAATTTTTTGGAGGAGTTTGAGCAGGATTGGTGTTAAAACTCAGAATGTTTGGTAATGTTCCTCTGTGAATCCATCTGGTGCTGAGCTTTTCTTTGTTAGGGGGTTTTTGATTACTGATTCAACCTTTTAACTTGCTATGAGTTTGTTGATATCTTCTATTTCTTCTTCAGTCAGTGTAGGAAGTTTTTGTGTTGCTAGGAACTTGGCCATTTCCCCTAGGTAATCTATTTTAGTGGTGTACAGTTGTTCATAGTATCCTCTTATGATCCTTTTTATTTCAATGGGGTCAATAGTAAAGTTCCACTTTTCATTTCTGATTTTAGTCATTTCTGTTCTCTCTCTTTTTTTCTATGTCAGTCTAGCTAGAGGTTTGTCAAATTTATTAAACTTTCCAAAGAACCAACTTTTGGTTTTGATAATTCTCTCTTTTGCTTTTTATTTTCTATTTCATTTATCTCTGCTGAAATCTTTGTTATTTTCTTCCTTCTGCGGGATTTGGGTTTGTATGCTCTTCTCTTTCTAGTTCTTCAAGTTGTGAACTTAGGTCTTCAATTTGAAAACTTTCTTCTTTTTTAATGTAAACATTTAGAGCTATAAATTTCCCTCTCAGTACTGCCTTTGCTGCATCCCATATGTTTTGGCATGTTGTATTTTCATTTTCATTTGCCTCAAAATATTTCCCAATTTCCCTTGTGATTTCCTATTTAATTCACTGGTTATTTAAGACTATGTTGAATTTTCCATTTCTTCCTCTGTTAATTCATTTTGGATTCATTCTGTTGTGGTTGGAGAAGATACATTGTAGGATTTCAGTATTCAGGAATTTATTGAGACTTATTTGTAATCTAAGATATGGTGTGTCTTGTCAAATGATCCATGAAGAAAGTGCTCAAGAAGAACGTGTATTCTGTCATTTCTGGGTGAAGTGTTCTATATATGTCTGTTAGGTCTGGTTGGACTGGAGTATCATTCAAGTCTTGTATTTCCTTGTTGATCTTCTGTCTAAATATTCTATCCATTATTGAAAGTGGTGTATTAAAGTCTCCTACTATTAATTTAGAACTGTCTATTTCTCCTTTCAAATCTGCTGGTATTTGCTTCACATACTTTGGGGCGCTGCTGTTAAGTGCAAATACACATATAATTGCTCCATCTTCTTCTTGAATTGACTGTTCTATCGTTATATAATGACTGTCTTTTCCCCTTGTAAATGTTTTTGACTTAAAGTCTATTTTATCTGATATTAGTATAGCTATCCCAGCTCTTTTGGTTACTACTTGCATGGTATATTGTTTTCCATCCATTCACTTCCAACCCACATATGTCTTTGAATTTAAGATGAGTCTCTTGTAGACAATGTATAGTTGGGTCATGCTTTTTAATCCATTCTGGAAATCTCTGCCTTTTGACTGGTGAATTTAACCCATTTACATTTAAAGTCACCACTGATAATGCAGGACTTTCTTCTGCCATTTTGCAATGCAGTCTTTGTAAGACTTACACTTTTTTATCCCCTTAATTAATCCATTAATTCCCACTTCTATATTTATTTGATTGATTTTTTTGTGTTGCGCCATATTGAGTGTCCGCTATTTTTTTTTTTATGTGGATGTATCTTTCATCTATTTTCCTTGTGGTTACCATATGGTTAAAATTTAACATCCTAAATATATAACAATCATATTTAATTTGATACCAACTTGACTTCAATAGCATACATATACACTTTTCCTATACCCCTTTGTCCCTCAAACTTTTTTTGCACTTGCTACCAATTCTATCTTTGTGCATTGTATATCTAAAATCATATATTAATCATTATGTTTTATGCATTTCCATAGTAGCACCTGTAGGAAGTAAGAAGTGGAGCTACATGTACCAAAAGAATACAACACAACAGTACTGGCATTTATAATTTCTCAATTGGTTACTTTTTTTTTCTTTTTTTTTAAATTCAGTTTTATTGAAATACATTCACACACCATACAATCATCCATGGTATACAATCCACTGTCCACAGTATGGTCACATAGTTATGCGTTCATCACCACAATCTATCTCTGAACATTTTCCTTACATCAGAAAGAATCAGAAAATAAAAGTGAAAAAAGAACACCCAAACCATCCCCCCCATCCCACCCCGTTTGTCCTTTAGTTTTTATCCCCATTTTTCTACTCATCCATACACTAGATAAAGGGGGTGTGATCCACAAGGTCTTCACAATCACACTGTCACCCCTTGTAATCTACATTATTATATAATTGTCTTCAGGAGTCCAGACTGCTGGGTTGGAGTTTGGTAGTTTCAGGTATTTACTTCTAGCTATTCCAATACATTAAAGCCTAAGAGGTGTTATCTATATAGTGCATAAGAATGTCCACCAGAGTGACCTCTCCACTCCATTTGAAATCACTCAGCCACTGAAACTATTTCGTCTCATTTTGCATCCCCCTTTTGGTCAAGAAGATACTCTCAGTCCCATGATGCCGGGTCCAGATTCATCCCTGGGAGTCATATTCTGCATTGCCAGGGAGATTTACAACCCTGGGAGTCGGGTCCCACATAGCGGGGGAGGGCAGCAAGTTCACCTGTCGAGGTGGCTCAGTTAGAGAGAGAGAGGGCCACATCTGAGCAACAAAGAGGTACTCAGGGGGAGACTCCTAGGCACAATTATATGCAAGTTTAGCCTCTCCTTTGCAGTAACGAGCTTCATAAGGGCAAGTCCCATGATCGAGGGCTCAGCACATCAAACCGCCAGTCCCAATGTTTGTGACAACATCAACACCAGTCCAGGTGAGGAAGTCCAACACATCCGCACCTTCCCCCAGATCCTCAGGGCTGGGGGGGGGGAGCTGTAAATATATTTTTTATCATCTGCTCAATTGGTTACTTTTACCAGAAGTCTTTGTCTTTTTTTTTTTTTATGCTGCTTTGCCCATTGTCTAGTGTCCCTTAATTTCAGTCTGAATAACTCCCTTTATTTTTTTTTTTTTTTTTTTTTTTTTTTTTTTTTTTTTTTTTTTTTTAAATCATCATTTTATTGAGATATATTCACATACCACGCAGTCATACAAAACAAATTGTACTTTCGATTGTTTACAGTACCATTACATAGTTGTACATTCATCACCTAAATCAATCCCTGACACCTTCATTAGCACACACACAAAAATAACAAGAATAATAATTAGAGTGAAAAAGAGCAATTGAAGTAAAAAAGAACACTGGGTACCTTTGTCTGTTTGTTTCCTTCCCCTACTTTTCTACACATCCATCCATAAACTAGACAAAGTGGTGTTTGGTCCTTATGGCTTTCCCAATCCCATTGTCACCCCTCATAAGCTACATTTTTATACAACTGTCTTCGAGATTCATGGGTTCTGGGTTGTAGTTTGATAGTTTCAGGTATCCACCACCAGCTACCCCAATTCTTTAGGACCTAAAAAGGGTTGTCTAAAGTGTGCATAAGAGTGCCCACCAGAGTGACCTCTCGGCTCCTTTTGGAATCTCTCTGCCACTGAAGCTTATTTCATTTCCTTTCACATCCCCCTTTTGGTCAAGAAGATGTTCTCCGTCCCACGGTGCCAGGTCTACATTCCTCCCTGGGAGTCATTGAATAACTCCCTTTAGCATTGCTTGTAAGGCAGGTCTAGTGGTGATGAACTCCCTCAACTATTGTTTATTTGGGAAAGTATTAATCTCTCCCTCATCTTTAAGGGAAAGTCTCATCAGATATAAAATTCATGGTTGGAAGTTACTTTCTTTCAGCAATATAAATATTTATTTCCACTTGTTTTAGTTTCCTAGGCTCTTAAAGCAAAATACCATGAAATGGGTTGGCTTTAAACAATGGATATACAAGCTTACAGTTTGAGGCTGTGAGAATATTCAAATCAAGGCATCACCAAAGTGACGCTTTTTTCCCAAAGACCAGTTGCCAGTGATCCATGGCTCCTCTGCTACATGGCAAGGCACATGGTGGTATCTGCTGGTCTCTCCCTTCTCTTCTGGGTTTTGCTGCTTTCAGCTTCTGACCCCCCCCCCTTCCTCTTCCTCTATGCATTTATTCCATTTACAAAGGATTTTAGTAACAGGATTAAGGCCCATCCTGAATGAAGTAGCCTCATTACAGGAAAGGATTAGATTTAAGAACATACTTTTCTAGGGTACATACACCTTCAAATCACCACTCTTCACCCTCTGAACCCAAAAAGATATGTTTTTTCCACATATAAAATACATTCATTCCATCACAACATCCCAAACTCTTAAGTCATTTCAGTTACAATGATAATTACAAAGTCTCATCAAAATCGGTCATAGGTGTAGTCTATCCAGGGGCAAAAGTTCCCTTGGTCTGTGAACCTGTGAAAACTAGAGAACAAGTTAACTGCTTCCAATATACAAAGGAGGAACAAGCATAGGATAAGCATTCCCTTTCTTATAGGCGGAAATTAGAAGCAAAATAGGGGTCCGTGCCCCAGACAATTCCGAAACCCTGCAGGGTACACTCCATTAGATTTCAAGGCCTGAGAGTCTTCTATAGAACAATGTTTTGTCCTCCAGGCCTGATGGAGTGGCAGCCCCTCCCCTTCCAAGTACTTGGGCAGTGGCCTTGCTCTCCCAGACCACTGGAGTGAAGGTTCCACCCTCTTCAAGCAGTGGGGTGACATCCAGACTCTGCAATTTCTAGGGCATAGGCTTAGCCTTCTCAAAACAGTGGGGTGGTGGCTAGACTCCCAACAGTCCCTGGGGAATATGCACCAACCTCTTTGAAAAGTGGGGCAGCAGCACTCTTCCTGAACAACAGAGCAGAAGGCCCACCCTCTCCACACTCTGGGCAGACTCACTGTTTTCCCACATATGGGTGGGCTTGCTCACTTGGCCAAGAAGATGTCTTTGGTCCAGACCTCAGCTTCCACGGTTCTATCTTTGAAGTGATTTTTCCTTCAATCTTCTCTTTTCTGTCCCTTTAGTCCAGGCTGGCAGTGGTTGGTTTCTCACAGATCTCACAAAAAACTTGGTTTTGCATGTGGTACACAGGAGTCCAAACCATCAGACAGTAGAACTTTCCACAGATCCTTCCTGGGTAACTGCATTTCCAGTCCTGACTTGCACTGAAATGGCTGACTGGATCCATGTTCAGTTAAACCCTCACATGGAGCACTATTCTCTGGGGACTTGCTTTCTGGACGTTCAGAATTTCACAAACCATCAATTTCTGGTTTCTTTGTGCCTGGGAGTTCAACTCTCAGCTTATCCCTTTCCTTTCACATTTTACTAAAAGCTAGCAAAATATTTTGAGGGGCGCACAAAGGAAGCTCCAGTTGCCTCCAAAACTATCTAGAGTGGGAATGACAGAGGGGTCAGGAAGAGCACCAGGAACTTCTTATATGTCTCCCCAAAGCTGTGCTTTCTTGAGCTACCCTGCAAATGCAGCCCTTAAAATGTCCTCCACAGCTCTGAGGAAGCATCCCATCTTTAGGTCTCCTCTGCTGCCTTTGTCCATGGTGGGTTGGAACAATAGCCACCCACAGAGCTGGGGTCCCAGCGATCCCAAGTAAGCTGTGGGCAGTGATCCATCCATGCCAACTCTGGGTCTTGGGGAAGTGGATTTTTATGTTCCTTTCTGGAACAAGCAATCTATGCTAAGGGCCAGACCCCACTGCTGCCTGCCATGAGAGTGGTGGCTGGACAATGGTAACCCACCACACAGAGAGAACAACTTACTGGTATTTACTGTAATTTGCCTCTTCCTCCCACTCTTCCCTGGATTCTGCACAGTGTTCTACTGGACTCCAGAGTTTCAAAATGGTTGATGCAGACAGTTCCTGCCTGTTTAATAGTTGTTCTGGTTGAGGAACTGATTCCTGGAGCTTCCTACTACATCATTTTCCAACAATCCTCTCTATATTTTTTAATACGTAAGTATTTTTCCCTTCTGCTTCAGTGAGTGATCATTAGTCACCTGGATGTCCAGGGTGGGGAGGAGATCTGAGGCTTTCACTTCCTTATATCAAATTTCAACCAAACTTACATTTTCAGCTCCATCCCTTACCCCTGTATCTAGAGGTACCTGGTATCTCCAAATCCGAGCCTGCCTGGAGATTTTTATTTATTGGCATCCAATCTCAATTTCTTCAATTCTGCTAAATCAACTAACATTTTTCATCTTCCAAATTCTTATAAATATCTCATCTGTTTTTTACTCTTCTCATATTTTCTTGTATGTGTAGTATTTTTAAAATTCTATTACTATGATTTCTGTGAAGTTTTGGGAAGGAGCAATGAATGGTAACCCCCAATAGTTATGTCCATTGGGAATCTGTGAATGTGACCTTATTTGCAAAGAGGGTGTGCCTCAAATTAATTCCATTGAACTAGTGCCCTTATAAGAGACAGAAGATGAGAAATACAGAGGAGAAAGTGATGTGAAGATGGAGGCAGAGATTGGAGTGATGAGTCTACAAGTCAAGGAACACCAAGGATTTCTGGAAGCCACCAGAAGATAGGAGAGAAACAGATTCTCCCTCAGAGACTTCTGAGAGAATATACCCTGTCCACATCTTGGTTTCGGACTTCTGGCCTCCAGCACTATGAGAGAATAAATTTCTATTGTTTTGAGCCATCCAGTTTGTGGGAATTTGTTATGACATCCCTAGGAAGCAAATAGAAGCACAAACAACATGAGTTCAATTTAACCCCAGAAATTTTCAAAAAGTTTACAGTTTATTTTCTTACTGAAGTATAATATATTATATGTACACATCACACACTCAGAAAAGTGCACAAATCTTAATATATTTCTTGATGAATTGTCACAAATTGAACACATCCATGTAACCAGCACCCAGATCAAGAAATAGAAAATTATATCAGCATCACAGAATCCCTGCTTATGGCCCCTTGCTGTCCCTTCTGCCCTCAGCAATGGAAATCACTATCTTGATTTTTGATAATATTGCTTAATTTTACTGCTTTTTAAATTTATATAAATTAAATCGTACATTATGTACTATTTTGTTTTGGCTTCTTTCAGATTCATTCATATTATTGTGTTTAATTAGAGTCCATTCATTTTTATTACTGTAAATTATTCCATTAGGTGACCATACCACAATTTATTTATCCGTTCTATTGTTGATGGACCTTTAGGTAGTTTTCAATGTTTGAATACTACCTATAGTACTGCTATGAACACTCTTGTATAGGTCTGGACCAAAGACATCTTCTTGGCCAAGTGAGCAAGCCCACCTATGTGTGGGAAAACAGTGAGTCTGCCCAGAGTGTGGAGAGGGTGGGCCTTCTGCTCTGTTGTTCAGGAAGAGTGCTGCTGGCCCACTTTTCAAAGAGGTTGGCGCATATTCCCCAGGGATTGTTGGGAGTCCAACTACCACCCCACTGTTTTGAGAAGGCTAAGCCTATGCCCTAGAAATTTCAGAGTCTGGATGTCACCCCACTGCTTGAAGAGGGTGGATATTTTCCTCGGAGGGCAAAGAATGGAATTTAGTAGATACTAAGAGTTTTACAAAATGAATGTAACAATATACAATCCTACTAGCAGTGTTTGAGAGTAGTCAAGGTTTCAGTACCTTGCTGGTACCATTGTTAAGAATGGGCATAGTGTAGTAGCCAAATATTTGTGGGATGGGATTGATTGACATCTTCAGTGCCTTGTATATGCATTCAATATTGTACCACTATAAAGTTTTGAAAGGGATGGAAAACTACATGATTCCTTTCTACACTTGAAATTGTCACTCATGTAAAGCTCAGATTTGTTTCAGCGACCATGAATCATATCCTTGTCTATACAGATGACAAAGCTAACACACAGGACATCATCAGCATAAGACGAATAATGCTATTTCAGAACCTGTGGATCTCACTGTCACCAGAGTAATAGCATTCTCACAATCTTATGAACATGAACAATTTTAATTTTTAAATGCATTTTTTCATCTGCCCACAAATCAAGAATACATACCTTAGGGGGCATAGAATTCAATGAAATAAATTAAATTGAGTATTAAAAATTGTAACCCAAACCATATAAGCCTATCCTTAAGCTTCTGAAGGATTTCATAAGCTTGAGGCACCATTTTTAAATTGAATGGAAGGAACTTAAAACTCATATAAACATATTATTAGTCAAAGTAAGGTGAGCTAGGGCTTGGCTTTTATGTAACATGTAACATTAATTAACACCTGGAAGTTCAGTAGACAACGATTCGAGTTTTTGGAGAGATTATGGTCAATGCTATCTGACCCTTAACACTAAATTTTACTCCTTTTTCTGTGCCTCAGTTTTGTACTGAATATTACTTGAATGGAGAATTGTGGTTGTGCGTGTGTGATTTAATTAGCTATAATCACACTGAACTGTTATAACTGAATATCTGTGATGTACAGCATGTCTTTTTAAATAGGTATAAAATTATGGTGGAAGCAAATATAATACTCACATATATTAGCCTCAACACAAATACAATTACAGGAAGTGCTTGTTTAGTTAAAGTCACAATCTATTGCTTCCATTTACTTGTGTTATTCCTATTACTATACAAATTGTGACAACTGGAACATATTTTTAATAGTTGGACATCTGTGATTCAATAATTTAAACCCCAAATGTATAATTTCAATGTACTCTTTACATTTTTAGAAGTCAAAATGCAAATCAAATAAGTCAAAAGACATATAAAAGTTCAATATTAAAACCTAGTGTCCCTTTAAATAATATCTGGAGAAACTATTTTTTATGGACTGTTAAATGGTTCAATTCAAATAAGAGACCATTAGCTACATAGCCTCATTGGTGATTCTTATGATGTCTGAACAAATTATAATAAAAAGTTTATGCAAATTCCCCATATATGATATCATTCTGTCTGGATCAGGTCAGAAAATCAATGCTTTCTTTGAATCATGTAAACAGGAATGTGCTAGCTTGGAGTTATGTACCCCAGAAAAAACATGTTCTTAATATTAATCCATTTCTGTGGGTGTGAATCCATTGTAAATAGTACAAATAGATGTAACTATAGTTAAGGTGTGGCCAACTGAAACAGTTTCAGCTTTAAACTGGATTATTAGAGTCCTTCATAAACAGAATGAAATTTAGATACAGAAATGGAACTTGGAGGAGAAAGATGCTGCCATATATATTGCTATGTGACAGAAAAGCCAAGGACCAAAGATTACCAGCAAACTGCCCCAGAATGCCAGTTTTTGGGGAGAAAGCATCATCTTGATAACACATTGACTTTGGACTTCTCTTAGCCTCAAAACTGTGAGCCAATAAATTCCTGTTGTTTAAACCAACCTATTGCATGCTATTTGCTTTAGCAGCCAGGAAACTAATACAGCATATTACTTATGGTTTGCTTTTTTGTATTAGTAAATTTAATATGCCTTTAGAGAATGGGAACAAGATTTAAGAGAGTATTAACTAAGGGCAACAAACTTTCTTAACCTTATGACAGGTACCCCTTTGCATCCAAATACCATGGTTCCTACTGGACAGGAAGGCTCTCAATTAGCAAGCCATTAAACAGGTATTAATTTTGGCTGTCTCTCCAGATAAAAACACCAAGGTTGAATTATACAACAACAAACTCCTTTACAATCAATTCAAAACACCTTCTCCCCAATTCATCTGAATTGATGGAGTTTTACTACAGAGTCATTTAGGTATATTAAAATATTTCTGATAGAAGGCATAAAATATCCCCAATATATTGGGTGTTGATGAATACAAACAGGGTTAAATGGATTCTAGTTGAATATACCAGGCCACTGGGAGAAAAAAAAAATGCAGAAATGTCCTTGGGATGGCATCCCAGGTTGGGAAGAGGTCTATAGTTTAGCAAAGAGAAAGAATTTTACATATTTTTAAAAAATTAAAATAAGTGAAATAGAAGTTGTTAGAGAAACTAAAATAGGGAGCATTTGCTCACAAAGAATTACATAGGATAACATAGAGGCTATCATGGAGGAACAGAAACTTAATGCTTCTCTTTAGAAGGTGAACCATCAAACTATGTAACATAACTACTTACTTTTCTAAAGTAAGATAATATTGATGTGCTGGCATTTGATACCTGTTTTCCAAGTATAATACACCTTGCTATATAGAGTAGCTTTCAGAGATTTTTCTGTATCGATGAAGAAGAATCAATTGAAAATCTTACAGAATAAGAATTTTGTGATGCCTTCTGCATTATCACATTCATATTTCACAAATCTTCTGGTATGATCTATATCAATTTGAGTGGAGTTTTGTTGGTGAGCTTTTGTTAATTAAAAAAAGCAGTACTAAATATAAAAAGATACATACTTCCCAATTTTAATACATTTAGTACATTTGGTAATTTCAATTTTGTTGCTATAGAAATTTTCATCACTGCCATTGCAGAATTAACTTCTTTATTAGGAATTTTATTTCCCCTAGGGGAAATAAGTGATAAAATTTTGCCTCATTTATGTTAGTGAGTGATCTGATTCAAAAAAATGTGTAAGGATCTAGGATGTTTGATTTGTATTACTCAGAAATATATGCAAGGTCCAGGAAACAAGTAATCTTTGTTCTGGAGGCTTCTCAAAGCCATCAATTATTTAATTAATAATGAAAAAGAGCTTTCTCAGTCCTGTACCGTTTTCTCCTTGATTTCTCTAGATAAGGTACAATTAGAGTTATTATCACTAGGCCAAGCTCAACCAACAACATTTCCCTAGAAGAAAACCAATCTTGTACATCCATTGACTCTAACAGTTCTCAGACTTCCTTCCTTCTACTCTTTATACTCTGTTCCAGTTTGCTAAAGCTGCCATTATGCAAAATACCAGAAATGGATTGGCTTTTATAAAGGGGATTTATTAGGTTACAAATTTACAGTTCAAAGGCCATAAAAGTATCCAAACTAAGTCATTAACAAGAGGATACCGTCACTGAAGAAAGGCCAATGGTGTCTGGAACACCTCTGTCAGCTGGGAAGGCATGTGGCTGGCATCTACCAGTCCTTAGCTCCTGGGTTCTGGTTTTAAAATGGCTTTCTCCAAAATGTCTCTGGGCTCTGTCTCCCTTAGCTTCTCTCTCTCAGCTCCTGTGCATTCTTGCTTGCTCTCCCAGGGCGTTTCTCTCTAAGCATCTGGGGTTCCTCTCTTAGCTTCTCTGGGGCAAACTCTGGGCTTCATCTCTTAGTTTAGCATTTCCAAACATCTTTCTGTCTTCATCTCCAAGTGTCTGTGTATGTATCAGCCCCTGAGCTGTCTTAAGGACTTCAAAAGCTAATCAAGACCCACCTTGAACGGGCAGGGTCACACCTCCATGGAAATAATCTAATCAAAAGGTCTCACCCACAGTTGGGTGGGTCACATCTCCATAGAAACAACCTAATCAAAAACTCCCACCCATAATAACTCTGTACCCACAAGACTGGATTAAAAGAACATGGCTTTTGTGGGAGACATAATAGATTCAAACCAGCACATACTCCTTACAGAATGTTAAACGATAATGAACAGAGATTTCTCAAAGTAGGCTCTTTATTCAACAAGCATTTATTGAGCAGCCCTTCTTTCTTAGGCCCTTGATAATCAATAATAATAGTAATAATAATAACAGTGATATCATTTACTTCAAAAAGTTGGCAACCCATTGGTATAGAAAGACAATTAATAGAGATAGACAGAAGCTAGTGAAGGAGGAATGATAACCTAATATTGTCAGATATGTTAATGACGGCTTATTCAAAGTTATGGGAATGGATAGGGGTGATAATTGTGTTTAATGGGATTATAAGTATCAGAGCTATATTGAAGGCAAATAGGACTGAAAGGGGTTGTTTAAAGGCATGTTTCCCACAGATCAGCACCACAAATATAGATAGATGCTTTCAGGATATACTTCTAAGGTATGACACTAGTACAGAGTTGACAACAGAATGGTGCATGGGAAAAATCTACCTATTGTATACTAGGTAGATACCCTACTAGTAGCACACAAATAATAGGGACAAATAAATAAGAGCTAAGAAGAGCTACAAGGTGTTTTGCATCATAAGAATTGCTTAAAATGAAGAGTGATGAGGATTGTACAACTAAGTGATGATAAAGTGAGATATGGATGGATTATCATGGAAATAACACATGCTATGTGAACTTAGGAACCCCCTACTTTATAAGTCAAGCCCTCGATCTTGAGGCTTACTCAGGTGAACTTATGGTTGTAAAGGGGAGGCTAAGCCCACCTATAATTATACGTAGGAGTCACCTTCAGAGAACCATTTTTGTTGCTCAAATGTGGACTTTCTCTCTCTAAGACCAACTATGCAAATAAATTCATCACCCTCCCCCCCCACATGGGACAGGACCCCAGGTGAGTGAGTCTCCCTGGTGACGTGGGACACGAATTCCAGAAATGAGCCTGACCCTGTCATCAAGGGCTTGAGAATGCCTTTTTGAGCAAAAGAGAGAAAAGAAAGGCAACAAAATAAGATTTCAGTGGCTAAGAGATTTCAAAAAGAGTCGAGAGGCTGTCCTGGAGGTTACTCCTATGCAAGCTTCAGCTAGATATGCCAAATGGCCATAGTACGATAAGCCCAAGTCAATAGGAGTCCTGAAAACCTTAAAGAATACCCAGGTCCCTATAAGTTTCACTCACTAAGTTTATTCTTCAGAAACGTAAATCATCCAGAGAGCCCCTATGCCAGCTAAGTCCCAAAACCCAGAGGCAATAGCCTCTTCAAGAACATCAACCAGTCGCGTCTCCTTTTCCTGTAATGTCGACACCCCTTTTCAACATGAACAAGTTAGGGTGGTCACTGCCTAGACATCCCTAAAGCTCAGGAAAGTGATTAAACTAGAGGAAGGGGTAGCAACAGACAAGATGGAATTTAACAAAGATTACGAATACTGAATCTCTATATAACTTTCTTTTTCTTGGTTGCTATGGTATTAGAATAGCTAGAAGGAAAGAGCTGAGGCGGTGGGGCTGTGACCCATAGCAGTCTTTGAAATTTGCTATATGGCTACCTGCTAAATTGTAATTGGAAAGTTGTTACCTGTTTGTGTATATGTTGTATTTCACAATGGGTAGATAGCTGAGGCTGTGGTGCTGTGACCCAAAACATTTTTGGAAATTTCCTGTGTAACTGCTTGTTGAATCATACTTTGAAAGTTATCACCTTTTTTGCATATGTGTTCTGTTTCCCAGTAAGGAAGTGGCTGAGGCTGTGGAGCTGCAGCCCATAGCATTCTTTGAAATTTGCTCTCTAACCACCTGTTGGGTTGCACTTGGAAAGTTGTCACTTCTGTGTGGATATGTTATGTTCCACAATTTAAAAAAAATCAACTTAAAAAAAAGAAAGACAATTAATTATGAAGCAAAGTGAAAACAGTCACAATGGAGGTATGGACAGTATACCATGAGGGCACAGAGGAGGTTCTTAGTAATTCTTCTTTACAACTATCAGTGTACACACGGACCCTCACATTTATCCTAGACTCACTCATTCTTTCCATCACCAAGGTGGATAGTGACTTGGAAATCTTAAACTCACAAAACTAATACTCACTGGACTCTTTCCACTGGTCACATGCTGAGAAGCAATAAATATTTCTTATCAGGGGCAGACCATGCATCAGATCATTGACAGTCCCTCATCAATAATGCTGGGGATCATTAGTGCCACACATTCATCAATGCTGAGATGCAACCCAAGAGAACCCATATTAACAAAACACAATTTCCCTGATGGCCATTCTATTTGTTGCCATCTATTTTATGTGAATTATTACAATTGGATACAGTAAACTTCAATCTTTGCTCAAGGCTATAGATTATTGAGAACTGGGGTTAAACCTGGGTTTATCAACAAGTATCTTTTCTTTAGCAACAACAACATCCACCACGCTGTTGCCAACTGAAACATTATGACTTAAAGTTACGAAGGGAAGCTTTATCAATTTTACCTCAAGGGATGAATCACAGTGGTTAAAGTACCATTTTGCTCCCTGTAAAGACAACAGATAAGCAGTGCCATGGCAACTAAATGTACAATTCTTTGTTTGCATAGCTAAAAAGCGCATTCATCACTCAGAAACCTGGAGAAGTCACAAAAGCATAAATTTTCTCTAGAAGATATAAAGACACCATTTTCTAGAATATTACTAAAATGCTACAGTAGCATTGACTGTGGTTAGATAACAGAGGGATGCTAGCCCAAGAGACCTCCTGATGCTGCTTCCCTATGTGTATTTTACTAAAGATAGCATCTTTTCTTATTAATTCTGGGCAGAGTGAACATTCCCAATACTCTGGGCTTACATGCCTTTGTTAGACCCCATCTGGATGAGATGGAGCTGAGAATGGCCTGGAATAATGTGCTGGGACACCACTGTCACACTGCTTTAAATTGGAGTTCATGAATTCATTCATTAATCCACTGTGAAAGCATGAATATGATTGAGATGAAATTTTCTTTTGCACCAAATGTAAAGAGAGAGTTTTCATAACAAATTGATGGTGTAAATAACACTATACACTACAGGCCTCAGTTGAACACTATTAAACAAACAGGGTTTGAAATGATTTGAAAAGCAAATTTGAAGAAAAATAAAAATGCTCTTTCTACATGAGAACTAAATATGTTAAACAAATAATAGAAACAACGCTTTTAGGACCTAATTAACAAATGTATTTGCAAAAACCCTTCCAATTAACAATACTGGAACAAAACTGGAACAAACACAGTCAAAACGAGACTGTGTTTGAACTAGCCATGTCTCTCCCTGCCACAGGGCATTCACATATGTTCACGTATGTTTCTCTACCTGGCTTCCCTGCCCCTAACTTCTCCTTCATAGCATTTGCCACATTCTTATTCCATTTATTAGTTTTGTGATTATTTGGTATACATATATATATATATATGTATGTATATGTATATGTATATATGAATAGACTAGACACTCACTTCTGTATTTGCTCATTGTTACCTACCTGACACAGTTGCCTGGTTCATAGAGTACACATTGATAATTACTTGCTGAAAGAATAAATAAATATATATATATGTAAAAATATGAAACTTTTTGAGGTCTCTTTCTCTGGGGAGTATCTCTTGGGCAATTAATTCTCTTTAATAATTTAGCACCATAATTTGTAGGAGAACATTTATGTAGGTGTCATATTTATATTCTACATTTTATAGAATGTATAGAGTATGAAGGCAATGTCACAATGAGTTCTTTCAGTTGTAAATTATAGAAACACACCTGCACTAGCTTTAGCAAAAAAAAAGGGGGGGGGCATTCTTTTACATATAATGGCTATCTTGCACAACCCAAGGGCAGGGATCTAGCTGGGTGATGACGTGAACTGGAACCACGATCTAAGCACAGCTGAAAAATCCGAAGTTGTTCTTCATAGCTCAGTTCTGATTCTCTCTGTGTATTTGCCTCTTTCTTCTTTATATCTCTCTGTAGAATGACTTTTTCTCTTTCTCAAACCACATGTCAGAAATAGCTACTGCCAACAGCTTGCAAGACTGCAGCATTTCCACTGAAGAGTTCAGAGTTTCACTGGGTGAACATTTCCCAGTCCCAACTCTAAAATCCTGGCAGTGGACTCAGATTAGCTCAGCTTGGATCAGAAGCCAACCTCTGGCTTCATTTCTACAGACAAGGTGGGGCCACCTTGTAAAAATGAGGCCACTTCCATTGTAACCACTCAAAAGGGAAAAGGCAGAAGGAAAAAACAGTTACCAGAAACATGGGCATGCTAGGCAGGTAAAATCCTGCAGAGGAGTTTATGAATAATAAACCTGGTGATTTTGTCTGCCACTTACATTGCACTCTTTCAATCATCTCTTATTGGGGAATAATAAAATAGCAGGCATTGAAGACTTGGTCAGGGGGAAAATAGATGTATCTTGATAGGAGTAATCATCACATTCTAGTGAGGAAAAATACTGGAGGCAATGGAAACTGAAATTTAACATTTCAGAAGCAGCTGCATGACACAATTCCTTTTCTATATTTTAAAACTACTTTTTTCTTATGCACAATAACATAATGAGATGGGATGTGAGAGGATTTTCTGATTATTCTCTTCATGTCTATGTTGAGTCTGTGATAAATTTAAGATGAGAATAGGGCTGGTGATACTGGGCATTGGGGATAATATTGACTAGTCTCTTTATAGCATAGCAGAAGTGGGCTGACATCTTTCAGGGGGTTATGGGAACATTTCACAAATTAGGAGTAGCATGGACAGAAAATGCTCCCCCTCTGTCCTTTCAATTCAGATGTCAGGACAAACACAGAGATAACTATCTTAGCCTTTCAATGATAAACAAGGCATCCAGTAATCATTCTATCACTGATTAACTTTCATTGGTATTGATTTACAAAGGCATTTTTCATATAGAAATTAGAAGTGACTTTCAAAGAGAATAGGATCTGCTGGAGAAATGACAGTCTCAATGAAAGAGTTTTAAAAGACAACACTACAAGAGTGCCGGTTTGAGTGTATTGTGTCCCCCAAATGCCATTATCTTTGTGGTTTTGTGTGGGGCAGGCGTTTTGGTGATGGTTGGATTTGCTTGGAATGTGCCCCACCCAGCTGTGGGCAATGATTCTGATGAGATGTTCTCATGGAGGCGTGGCCCCACCCATTCGGGGTGGGCCTTGATCGGTGGAGCTACATAAATGAGCTGACTGGGGGGAGGAAGAGAGTGCAGCTGGGAGTGATGTTTTGAAGAGGAGCAAGCTTGCTAGAGAGGAACGTCCTGGGAGAAAGCCGTTTTGAGGCCGGAGCTTTGGAGCAGATGCCAGCTGCCTTCCTAGCTAGCAGAGGTTTTCTGGACGTCATTGGCCATCCTCCGGTGAAGGTGCCCGATTGCTGATGTGTTGTCTTGGACGCTTTGTGGCCTTAAGACTGTAACTGCATTCTGCAGCATTAGCAAACTAGGACAACAAGTAAGGGCACTGTTCCTACTGGCAAATGATACGACACTAATAAAATTAAAGAATTGCATAGTTTGAAGATACCTTAAAGAAATAAAGACCAAATCTTTATTTTATGAATACAAAACCTAATATTCAATGGTAAAGAGAGATTTGTCCAAGATTCCAATACATTCCAAAGAATCTTAAAAAAATAAAATAACTGTCTAAACATCTTTAATAATAGCTAGTCTAGTGGTAAGAGCAAACAGGTTTAGCTCACTATATTTAAAATCAAATACAAGGAAAAAACCACCATGTGGTTCCCAAATAATCAAATAAAATTCATTTAGTTATTTTTTTCAGAAAAGGCTATTTATATATACATTTAAATTACTGCTCTTACAAGTTATATGAAGAGGCACATTTTTATGAAAAGATTCTAAATTCTTAAAATTAGACTAGGTTAATAGATTTTTTTAGGGCAGCTGTCAGCTAGCTATGGCCTACTGCCTGTTTTTATAAAAAAAGTTTCACTGGAACACAGCCAAGCTCATTCGTTTACATATTGTCTGTGGCTACTTTTGTGCTACAATGGCAGAATTGAGTATTTACGACTGAGATTGTATATCCCACAAGCCTGAAGTATACATTATCAGGTGCCTTAAGGAGAAGTTTGAGGATCCCCATCTTAGGGTGTGTATTCCAAATGGTCATCTTGTACTATTCTTCAATATTTCATGAATATCAATTAAAGCTCATTAATTATTCTAAAACTCTTTCATAGTCAAATGTTAGATTATATGTGACATGAATGTACATATCAAGTAATAAAATCTTTCAAGATTTTCTAATCATAACTAGTTACAATCTCCCATACAATTTTTAATGTTGATTTATTTATGAGACAATTAGCTTTAATAGTGAATACTAACGTAGTTTTATTTAGCCAAAGTTAGAAATTTTGTGATTATACATGATTAAAATATATCATTTGAATATTTCTCATATAAGGAAAAAACCCAGTAGGCAGCATTTGGAACATGTAAACAATGGGTGCCAACATAAAATATGGATGCCACAGGCAGTTGCCTATGCCCTGATGCCCTGTGAAGCATTTTTTTTTTTTTATTAAATTCAGTTTTATTGAAATACATTCACACACCATACAATCATCCATGGTATACAATCCACTGTCCACAGTATGATAACATAGTTATGTGTTCATCACCACAATCTATCTCTGAACATTTTCCTTACATCAGAAAGAACCAGAACAAGAATAAAAAATAAAAGTGAAAAAAGAACACCCAAATCATCCCCCCATCCCACCCCATTTGTCCTTTAGTTTTTATCCCCATTCCTCCACTCATCCATACACTAGATAAAGGGGGTGTGATCCACAAGGTCTTCACAATCACACTGTCACCCCTTGTAATCTACATTATTATATAATTGTCTTCAGGAGTCCAGACTGCTGGGTTGGAGTTTGGTAGTTTCAGGTATTTACTTCTAGCTATTCCAATACATTAAAGCCTAAGAGGTGTTATCTATATAGTGCATAAGAATGTCCACCAGAGTGACCTCTCCACTCCATTTGAAATCTCTCAGCCACTGAGACTATTTCGTCTCATTTTGCATCCCCCTTTTGGTCAAGAAGATACTCTCAGTCCCATGATGCCGGGTCCAGATTCATCCCTGGGAGTCATATTCTGCATTGCCAGGGAGATTTACAACCCTGGGAGTCGGGTCCCACGTAGGGGGGAGGGCAGCGAGTTCACCTGTCGAGGTGGCTCAGTTAGAGAGAGAGGGCCACATCTGAGCAACAAAGAGGTACTCAGGGGGAGACTCTTAGGCACAATTACATGCAAGTTTAGATTCTCCTTTGCAGTAACGAGCTTCATAAGGGCAAGTCCCATGATCGAGGGCTCAGCACATCAAACCGCCAGTCCCAATGTTTGTGACAACATCAACACCAGTCCAGGTGAGGATGTCCAACACATCCACACCTTCCCCCAGATCCTCGGGGCTGGGGAGGGGGAGGCTGTAAATATATTTTTTATTATCTGCCCAAATTACTCTGGGATGTGTCACTATTTCACTCCAGCCTATACTAACCTACTGTATCTCACTTCCTATTCAAAGTTCCATGCAATTGTGGTGTTTGAACAAATCGACTGTAGAGTTGTACCATTTAAAAAACTTAGATCCTGTACCAAATAGATATCTCTTCCCTTGGTCTCATATGGAAGTTGAAGTTTTAAAACACAATCAGTTTCAACCTTTACCCTTTGGCCTGGCTTGCCCTGGTCTTAACCAGACCTGCTCCTGTGAAGCATTTTAAAAAATGCTTAGAAGTCCCTTTCCCTCCAAAATTCTTTAGCTTGCATCATAGCTCCAAAGGAATATAAAGAAAGGATAAGCAACCTTGATCCACACAGTTATCTAGTTGTGTGGAACAATAGAATAGAATCCTTTGTTATCCAAAGGATGAGAGTTTGAAAATTATATAAGTTACACATCAATCCTGCTATACTTTTATTGAACTCCTACCATGCTCCAAGCTCTAGCTAACCACTGTGGTGACAAAAAAGATAAGACATTATCTCTGCTTTCAAAGCATTGACAATTGTGTGTACTTGACGTTTCTTAAGAACTTCAATATTATCTAGCACAGTTCTTTCACTTTACAGCTCAGATTTGATGGTTGTGGAATTCCTTTCTAGTAGGAGGCCATATTTTCTAGTAAACCAGGTGCATGTTTCATCACAAAAAACATCAAGACACATAAAATCTTACCATCTTAAACAACTAAAAATATCAATAGTCCTATACTGGAGCCTGAGAATCTGTTCTCTGAAATTTTACTGTTAAGAAACAAGAGCTCAGAGGAATTGCTATATTTCCAAAAGTATTAAATGGCACATCAAGGTCAGATAAGATTGTTTTTACCAAGGAAACTAATCCTGTGGGTGTACCATAGGAAATAACCACTGAGAGAAAGTCTTTGCAACTAGAGAAGGTGTATCTGGATGTGATCTTACAAATCTTCAACTTAAAAAGCGTAAGTCAACTGAGGTGAAGTCTGAGCCAATTCCAGGGTATTTGGGGAGGGATTAAGGAAAATATATCAATTGGCCCATGATTTGTATTCAAAATCCTTAAAATTTAGACTTAACATCATCTGCAAATGAGTTTATGTACTCACTTAAAGAGCTATTGATAGAACTGAAAAAATATATTCATAGTCTTTAAACTTGTGCCCAATTATGAGTCCATACCATCTGTGGGGAACAACAAATTGATACTTTTAATAAATCACACCATTTCCTTGTGACTAGTCCAATGTGTGTCATGTTATGTTAAAATTGTTAGTAACTCACATAGAAATATAAGTATAATTTTGTGATCCTGATTTGGCATGTCATTATCGTTTTTAATATTATCAAAAAATTGAAGCAGCCTTGAATTACCTAAGTGCTGAGATGCCCTAGGGGAAGTGATGTGTTAAAGTCACATGGCCATGAAGGAATTGGATTTGAACTGAAGCATATTAGTCTTAGGATCCTCCAAAAACATATTCTGGTTGAAATAAGAGATTATGCCTTATATGTCTACACCCACCATCTTCCAATACAATACACCAAACACAACAGGTGTATATTAAATGTATGTGTAATTCATACACATTGTAATTAACTTCTGTGATAATTTGGAATGGGAGCAAAGGAAGGCAAGATCACCTAAATTTAAAAGAAACAACGAATCTTCAATGTTAAAGTATCTGATCTGCAGCCATAGCAATGCCATCTACAGTTGCAGTTTTGGTAAATGCTGAATCCAAGAACAGTTAGGTCTGGTTATATATTACCTCAAGTGGAGAGCTATTATTATAAGCATAACTTAGGTAAATTCAGGCCTAAAAGCCCACTTTAGATACAGTTCTGGCTGAACCAACTATCAAAAACAAAGCAAACCAGAAAAACCACCTTTCAATTATAAGCATAAACAGCAAGTTTGAGACTTATCCTTTCTTCATTTGGATAATTACTTTAACTTTCAATACCATATTGAAAGTATACACCTGGCTATGGTAGTTTGAAGCTACATGAATCCCAGAAAAACATGTTCTTAAATTTAATTCATTCCTGTGGGTACAAACCTATTGTAAGTAGGACCTTTTGATGAGGCTACTTCAGTTAAGGTGTGACACACCTCATTCAGGATGGGTCTTAATCCTATTACTGGAGTCCTTTATAAACACAATGAAATTCAGACAGAGAGAGAGAGAAAGAAAGTCACTGACGCAATAAGCTAGAATCAACAAAATCCAGAAGAGAAGGGAGAGACCAGCAGCTGCCACCATGTGCCTTGCCATGTGGCAGAGGCGCCAAAGATCACTGGCAACTGGTCTTCAGGAAGAAGGCATCGCCTTGATGATGCCTGGATTTGGACATTTTCCCATCCTTAAAACTGTGAGTAGATAAATTCCGATTGTTTATCCCAGTCCATTTCATGATATTTGTTTTAAGCAGCGTAGGAAACTAAAACACTGGTCTTACTCTCAAAAAATGAAAAATGAGAAAAAATAGTAGACAGGTATAATAATATACAATTATACAACTATATACTTATATACATTTATATACATATATTATACACACATGCCTATACATATACCTGTGTCTATATTTTTATATGTATTTACACATATACATATATGCTGTCATATGTATATAAATATATAGACATAAATGTATATATGGAATATGTTGTTTTAAACTACTAGGTAATAATGTAAACTAAATTTGATTTTTCATATGAACCTTTACATGGGAACCTCTTTTCCTCCACTGTTACATACCCATCTTTATTAGTTGTAACCAGTTGAAGTACATTTAAAGGGGAAAAAAAAAACTTGTTTATCCCCGTTAGTTCAAATTTTAAACAATTAAGATGTGTTCTTAACACATAATATAAGTAGACCAGATCAAGTCATTAGGAGCAATGATAGCTACTTTTCATTTCAGTAATCTTGACCCAAGAGAATTATTTCTATTTAAAGAGGATTCTAGGTGAGAAGAATTGCAACAATATAGGAAACAGCCCCTTCTCATCTTATAACAATGACTTGGCCTTGATAATGGCCATAATAAAGTATTTAATAGAAACCCCAAACTCAGACTGACATAACACATACATGACAATATTTCAGAAGATATTTTTTACTTAGCTGGGATGCAAAAAGTTTTATTGCCCACCCCTAAACATATTCAATTTTCTTACTAAAATTAACTTCCATGTCACTATTTAGACTCTCCTGAAGGTTTCTTCAACAAATGACAGCCCCTTCAACCTACAACTATCATGTTATATTACTTTTTCTGAGTTTTGTCATCACTGTTTGCTTAGTATACTAATAATAATACCAGCAATATGATAATATTCTAAAGAGTTAAAAAACAAAATTATTCCCTAAGTTTCTTTAATAACGACTAGTCTAGTGGTAAGAGGTGATGGGTTACTTGAATATATTTAAAATCAAATACAAGAACTATGTCAGGAAGGATTAAATCAATTATTATTTTGGTGACCATCAAAGGGGAATAGGCACTTACTAAGCAAATAGGCATTAGCCTCATCCTGGTTCAGTGTCAAATTTATGGAATATTGAGTAAACTTCCCACCATGACCTGATAATATATAATGCTTAAAAAAGATTTGAAATCAATTGTGAGGAACTTAAAAGACCAGACTTTAGACATGCTCAAGTTCAATTTAAAATATGGTATTTACCATACAATTCCCTTAAATAATAATGTTTTTTTTTTCACCATGTGGTTTAGTTCCTATCATAAGATCTAAGGGTAGGCAACATGTTTTCAACCTTTTATTATCTGTGACACTATTCGCTGTAGTTTTTACATAGCTGGCCTCAATAATTGTTAATGAGAACAAAAGAGTAAGGCTATCTAAACTATTGTATTTTGTATACACTTGCAATGGCACAAAGTAAATTATATTCAGTGCCTCATCATTTTTACCTAGTCATAAGTTCCCCTTTCGAGTGACCACCCCAGCAAGGCCTGCCCTGGGTGTAAGCACAACTAGCAAGGCCTGCACCTCCATATGGTTTGGAAGATAAAAGCTGCCCTTAGCTTCTCCCAATGGCCCTTGCCACTTCTGCCCTTTCACACCACATAATTTAATAGCAAGGCATGTATTTCCATATGGCTTGAATGATAAGAGCTGCCCTCAGCTTCTCTAAACAGCCCTTGCTGTTTCTGCTTTTCGTGCATATAGATTATAGCTGCCAATCCCCAGTATCTGTGGGAAAGTCCTACCTCTCCCCTCTGGGTCAAAACAGAGGCCAGAGCCAGGGACTCACATGTACCTCCCCCCTTCTCCTCCACTGGCCCTTGAGGGAGCCTAGGCTAGGTAAGCCCAGGCAAGTCCTCCATCGCCCTCATGCTCCCCACTCCCTTTCCAGGCCCTTTGATCTAACAAAGCTGTCCTTTCATGCACTCTCCAATGGCTTGCTATCTGAGTTTGCACCTCATCACCCATAGAATTTCCCTATAACATCCAAAACAATACCAAATCATAATATCTAAAAATAAGAAAAAATATAACAGATCTAGGTGTTAATGGACTATAATAATAACCAGCTTTTGTGCTTACTCTTTTACTTAAATTTGCCTTTAAAGGGATGAAACATGTGTCATCTCTGTATATGAGGCTAGAGTGGGAAAATTGCAGCATTAGTTGTACAACAGACACTGTATTTGATCTGAATACCCTTACAAAGGAAATAACTGATGCCATTATTACATACAATCAGCAACTTATCTCTTACATGTCAGTAGACACTAAATATAGTGATTTAAAATGATACATATGGTTTGACTATGGAAAACACTTAAGTGTTTGGTAAATGAATAGATGAATGAATGAGTGAATAAATGATAACAAAGGCACCCAGCCAAGACTGATGAGGCATTTCCTAGAACTGCGAACCACGGCACCAATTCTGAAAAGTTGATACCCATGGATCTGTCCTGTCAGTGTTTGAGGGTCAAATTTATATTATCTGAATGTCCAGAAAATCCAAAGCTATGGTATTAACATAAAAAATCATCCTAATTTTATGATTCACTTGTGCATTTGGCAGTAGCAAATGAAAATCTTCCCTAGAGGACACATACTCAACCCAGGACATAGAATTCATACATGTGAATTCCAACCAAAGATGAGCTCACAGATCAAAGTTACACACACACACACACACACACACACACACACACACACACACACACACACACAAAGATGATACCTAGAGTTTACTACCTTAACCAAATGATCAAAGTTAATAAGAGGACTATGGGAAGATGGCAGAGTAGGGAGATCCAAGACACAGTCCTTTCACCAAAACCACTATTAAACAGGCAGGAACTTTCTGAAACAAATATTTTGAAACCCCAGAGGTCAGAAGAACACTGTATGGCATCCAGGGAAGACCAGGAGAAGCAGGCTGATAAATTATAGTAAAGAACAGTAGGTTTCTCTCTCTGCGGTGGCTACTGGTGCCTATAGCCTATTTCATGGCAGGCTTCCACTGGGCTCAATCCCTGGCTAGCTCACTGGAGGCAGAAAGAGACATAAAAGTCCTCTTCCCCAAGAACAAGGGAGGGCATGGCTGATCCCTGATCATGGCTTTTGATTAGCGTTTTCAGATCACTGGGGCCTGGCTCTAAGGACAGCCATTGTTTCAAACTGCCTAGAAAAATTTGGTGACAGTCATTGTCTCAACACTCACAGGACAGTGGCGGCAGCAGTGGAGACTTAAAGGCACTGTGTTCCTCAGAGCTGCAGGGGGTGGGGGCAGTTAGTTGAAGGGTTGTATTTGCTAGGCAGGCCAGGAAAACACAGCTCTGGGGAACTGTCAGAGAAGCTCTTGGTGTCCTTCATGATTCCCTCACCTGAGCACTTGGGAGCCAGTCTGCGCCACCACTGTGGGTCCCTGGCCCTTTGTGGCTGGGAAAGACTGACTTGGGAAAGTCTTCTCTGGTGTGCCTCTCCTCCAAGAATTTTCCCTCCAGGCAAAAGCAGCTTGAGACAATGAAAAGAGTGTAAGAAACTATAGAGATGGACAGTCTGGGACTAAGGCCTGTTGGCTTTAAACACCTGGGAGAGGGAGGTCTGTCTTCAGGGAAACAGAGGGGACAAACAAAATCCTGTAAATGGTGGAATTCCCAAATAACCAACAAGCAAAAGCCCAAGACAAGACAGAGGACAAGAAAGACAGGGAAAATCGTGCACACTGCATTTGCCTTGGTAAGAATTTCCCTATAGGAGGGCTAAAGCTTAAGAAAACCTGTCTTATCACCAGCTGGTTACAAAATCAAGAAACAGACACCTCAGGGAATAAATCCCAGAGTTAACATTTTAAAATATTAAAATGTACAATGTGTAACAATAGAGTACAAGACAAACAAAGAGGAAATGATGGTCTGTCCACAGGAAGAGGATAAAAATCCAGAAAACATCAGCAAAGAAGAGAAGAATGTGGACACACTGAACAAAATCTTTTAAAAAAGTGATCTTAGAAATGCTTAAGGAGATGAAGGAAAGCACAGAGTGTGATGGTTAGGTTCATGTGTCAACCTGGCCAGGTGATGGCGTCCAAGTGTCTGGTCAAGCAAGCACTGGCCTAACCATTACTGCAAGGACATTTGTGGCTGGTTAATAAACCAGAAGGCCGGTTTATTAAGTCATCAGTCAATTGATAGCAGCTGTGACTGATTATATCAACAAGGGGCATGTCTTCCTCAATGAGACAATTCAATCAGCTGGATTTAATCCAATCAGTTGAAGACTTTAAGGGAGAAGAGAGAGGACCTTCACTTTTTCAGCCAGCCAGTGTCTCCTGGAGAGTTCATCGAAGACCTTCAGTGGAATTGCCAGCTCGCTGCCTGAGGAGTTCATCGAACACCTTCATCAGAGTTGCCAGTTTGCTGCCTGAGGAGCTCATCAAACACCTTCATTGGAGTTGCCAGTTTGCTGCCTGCCCTATGGAATTTGGACTCATGAATCCCCACAGTTGTGTGAGACACTTTTATAAAATCTTATATTTACAGATATCTCTTGTTGATTCTGTTTCCCTAGAGAACCCTAACTAATACACAGAGTAAGAATGAAACGATATCAGGAAAATGATAAATGAGCAATACAAGAGTCTTAGTAAAGAGATAGAAAATTTAAAAAGGAACCAAACAGAACTACTGCAGTTGAAGACCACAATAACTGAAATGGAAAATGTGCAGGAGAGTTTCAAGAGCTGACTGGAGCTGGTGGAAGAAAGAATCAGTGAATTCAAAGAGAAGATACTTGAAATGAGTCAGGCTGAGAGCAGAAAGGAAAAAGAATTATTAAAAGTTAAAATAGCCTAAGACACCTCTGGGACACCAATATATACATTATGGGAGTCCTGGAAGGAGAAGAAAGAGAGAAAGGGGCAGAAGGGATATTCCAAGACATAATGACAGAAAACTTTCTAAACTTAGCAAAAGTGTGACTATGCATATCCAAGAAGCCCAGAGAAAACCAAACAGGATAAACATGAAGAAAAATACACCTCATCATGTACTGATCACACTATTGAATGCAAAGTAAAATGAGAGAGTTCTGAAAGCTGCAAGAGAAAAGTAACCTGTTGCATACAAGGGAATCCCAATTAGACTGAATGTTGATTTATCATCAGAAACCATGGAGGCAAGAAGGCAGTGGAGGGAGATACTTAAAGTGCTAGCAGAAAACAACTGGCAGCTAAGAACTTTATATCTAACAAGATTATTTCAAAAATGAGGGAAGGATGGTGGCATAGAGAGGAGTGGAAGTTAGTTAGTCCCCCTGGAGCAACTAATAAACAACCAGGAACAACTAGTAAATGATTTGGAATAACTGCTGGGGGACAAGCATGACTGTCCACACATCATGCACCAACCTGGATTGGGAGGAATTCCTGAGATTGCAGCATGGAATCTGTGAATAGAAACTGTGGATCTGAGCTGGGAGCCCCCTCCCCCGTGGCAGCCCAAACTGCAAAGCCTCACTGTGATAGAGACAAGCACTCTCTGAACAAATGAATATACTTCAGTCCAGCTCCAACTGGGGTTTTAATTGGCAAATATGGACTGATCAATGCAAGCTGCAAATCCCCAACAAGCAGACAGAGGCTTTTAGTGACAACTCACCTTGAAGAGGCAGGGGACTTCTCTGTCTTGGGAGGGTGGGCCAGAGGACTGGGTGCTATCTCTTGCTGATGGACTGACTCTGAGAGGGGGCTTTCTGTCCCCTTTTCTCTCTCTCAACCTGATAGGCTCAGTGGAGAAAGCCTCAGCCATTTTCAGCTCACTGCACTCTGACCCAGACAAGGGTGGAGATAGCACAGTCAGAGAGACAAAGAACCTATTTATACACAAATGAAAACTCCCTAGGTTGTGTAACTTCCCTAAGAGGAAAGAGGTGGTGCCCAGGTCTACTACCCGCCTTCCATTCAGAAACAGACCCCAGAGCCTGGGGAAAAACAGCCATGGGCCACACCTCCTTACACCAATAAGGAGTGACAGGCTGACAGGCACCACCTGCTGGGCAGAAAAGCACAGCAACTTGAGGCCTCACAGTGTTAGTCAATCCTTTAAGACATACCCTCAGGGAAACCAGATACTGAATATTTCTTCCTTCTGGGACCTGAGCCTATTCTGGTCTGGGAAAACCTGATTAGGGTAACCAAGGAAACAAGATGCCTAGACAACAGAAAACTACAACCTACACTAAGAAAAACAAAGTTGTGGTTGGATGAACAAACTTACACTTCCACTGAGATACAGGAATTGAAACAACTAGTGCTAAATCACTTCAAAAGCTTAGAGAAGATATGGTAAAAGAGATGAAGGCTATAAAGGAAACACTGGGCATACATAAGGTAGAAATTGAATGTTCAAAAAAACAACTGGCAGAATCTATGAATCTATGGAAATGAAAGGCACAACACAAGAGATGAAAGACACAATGGAGACATTCAACAGCAGTTCTCAAGAGGCAGAAGAAAACACTCAGGAACTGGAGAACAAGATACCTGAAAGCCTACATACAAAAGAACAGATAGGGAAAAGAATGGAAAAATATGAGCAACAGCTCAGGGAATTGAATGACATCATGAAATGCAGGAATGTATGTGTCATGGCTGTCCTTTAAGGAGAAGAGAAGGGAAAAGGGGCAGAAGCAATAATAGAGGAAATAATCAATGAAAATTTCCCATCTCTTCTGAAAGACATAAAATTACAGATCCAAGAAGTGCAGCATACCCCAAACAGAATAGATCTGAATAGGCCTATGCCAAGACACTTAATAATCAGATTATCAAATGTCAAAGACAAAGAGAGAATCCTGAAAGCAGCAAGAGAAAAATGATCCATCACATACAAAGGAAGCTTGATAAGACTATGTGTGGATTTCTCAGGAGAAACCATGGAGGCAAGAAGGAAGTGGGGTGATATATTTAAGATAATGAAAGAGAAAAACCACCAACCAAGAATCCTATATCTGGCAAAACTGTCCTTCAAATATGAGGGAGAGTTCAAAATATTCTCTGACAAACAGACAATGACAGAGTTTGTGAACAAGATACCTGCTCTACAGGAAATACTACAGGGAACACTACAGACAGATAGGAAAAGACAGGAGTGAGAGGTTTGGAACACAAGTTTGGGTGATGGTAGCATAACAATGTAAGTACACTGAACAAAGATAGCTATGAATATGGTTGAAAGAGGAAGGTTAGGAGCATGTGGGACACCAGAAGGAAAGAAAGAGGAAAGATAAAGACTGGGACTGTATAACTCAGTGAAACCTAGAGTGTTCAACAATTGTGATAAAATGTACAAATATGTTTTTTTTCATGAGGGAGAACAAATGAATATCAACCTTTCAAGGTGTTAAAAATAGGGAGGTATTGGGGGAAAAATACAATCAATGTAAACTGAAACTATAATTAACAGAAACATTGTATTATGCTTCCTTTAATGCAACAAAGGCAATATACCAAGGCTAAATGCATATAAAAGGGGGGCAAAACTGAAGGGTATGGGACTCTTGGCATTGGTAATGTTGTCTGACTCTTTATTCTACTTTAGTTTAATGGTATCTTTCCTTTTGTTGCTTCCTTGTTGTCATGTTTTTTGTTTGTTTTTCTTTTTTCTTTTTGTCTCTCTACCTTCTTTGACTCTTCCTCCTGCTTTGTGGAAGAAATGGAGATGTCCTTATATAGATAGTGGTGAGGATGGTGAATACATAAATATGTGACTGTACAGGGAATCATCAGTTGTTTACTTAGGATGGAATGTATGGTGTGTGAATAAAACCATCTTAAAAAAATGGATTGATGAAGAAAGCTTGAGGGCACTATATCGAGTGAAAGAAGTCAGACACATAAGGACAAATATTGCATGGTCTCACTGATATGAACTAATTATAATATGTAAACTCGTAGACATGAAATATAAGTTAATAGGATATAGAACAAGGCTGAAGAATGGGGAGCAGTTGCTTATTATGAGCAGAATATTAACTAGGTTGAACTTAAGTGTTTGGAAGTGGACAGAGGTGATGGTAGCATGTTATTGTGAAAATAACTAATAGTGCTGAATGGTGTGTGAATGTGGTGGAAACAGGAAGCTTAGAGTCATGTATGTCACCAGAAGGAAAGTTGGAGGTTAAAATATGGGAATGTATAAAACAGTGAATCTTGTGGTGGACAATATCCATGATTAACTGCACAAATATTAGAAATCTCTTTCATGAACTAGAACAAATGTATGACACTATAATTAGAAGCTAACAATAGAGGGATATATAGGGAAAATATACCCATTGCAAACTATGTACTACACTTAACAGTATTTTAATGTTCTTTCATCAACAGTAACAAATGTACTATACCAATACTATGAGTCAACAATGGAGGGGGGGTGTTTTTAGGGTATGGGAGGATTGGAGTTTCCTTTTTTTGTCTTTATTTATTTTCTGGAGTAATGATAATGTTCTAAAAATTGAAAAAAATTAATTGTGGTGATGGATGCACAGCTATATGATGGTACCGGGGGCAACTGATTGTGCACTTTGGATCTTTGGATAATTGTATGGTATGTGAACAATCTCAATAAAAAATACAAAAAAAATGAGGGGGAGATTAAGGCATTCTCAGATAATCAAAAGCTGAGGGAGTTCATAACCACTACACCTGCCCTACAAGCAATGCTAAAGGGAGTTCTTCAGACTGAATGGAAAGGCACTAGACAGTGGTTCAAAGTTGCATAAACCTATACAGAGCTATAGTAAAGGTAACCATTTGGTTAACTATAAATACCACTATTATTGTAGTGTATTCTTTGGTTTGTGACTCCATTTCTTACTTCCTACAGGTACGAAAATGTAACTGCACAAAAAATAATGGTAAATATAGGTTTTTGGACACCTGTCTTCAGGGAGAAATGGAAAAATTCACAAATATCTGGAAATTAAGAACATACTCGTAAACAACCAATAAGCTAAAGAGCAAATCACAAGCCAAATTAAGAAATGTCTTGAGACAAATGAAAATGAAAATACAACATACCAAAACTTATGGGACGTAGCAAAGACAGTGCTGAGAGGGAAATTTATAGTTGTAAATGCTTACATTAAAAAAGAAGAAATACTTCAAATGAGAGACCTAACCTCAAAACTGGAAGAACTGGCAAAATAATAGCAAACTAAACCCAGAGTGAGCAGAAGGAAATAAGATTAGAGTGAATAAAAATGAAAGAGAAAACAAAATGAAACAATTATAGAGAGAACCAACAAAAACAAAAATTGGTTCTTTGAAAATATCAATAAAATTAACAAATCTTTTAGCTAAACTGACAAAGAAAAAAGGAGAGAGGATACAAATAACAAAAATCAGAAATGAAAAAAGGGGGACAATACTACCGACCTTGCTGAAATAAAAAGGACTATAAGAGGATACTATGAACAACTGTATGCCAATAAATTAGATAACCTTGAGAAATGGACAAATTCTTAGAAAACACAAACTGCTTACATAGACTCAAGAAGAAATAGAAGATCTCAATAAAACAATTACTAGTAAAGAGATAAAAAACCTCCCAACAAAGAAAAGCCCAGGACCAGAAGTCTTCACAGGGGAATTCTACCAAACATTCCAGGAAGACTTAACTCCAATTCTGCTCAAACTCTTCCAAAAAAAAAAAAAAAAAAAAAAAAATGAAGAGGAAGGAACTCTCCCTAATTCATTCTACAATGCCAACATCACCTACATACTATGGACCAACATCTCTTATGAATATACATGCAAATATCCTCAACAAAATACTAGCTAAGTGAATACAACAGCATATTAAAAGAATTATACATCATGATCAAGTGGGATTTATCCTGGTATACAAGGTTGGTTCAACATAAGAAAAGCAATTAATGTAATACACCACATTAACAGAATGAAGGAAAAGAACCACATGACCATCTCAATTGATGCTGAAAAGGTATTTCACAAAATTCAGCACCCTCCTTGATAAAATCACTTAGAACACTAGGAATAGAGGGAAACTTCCTCAACATGATAAAGGGCATATATGAAAAGTCCACAGCTAACTTCCTACTTAATGGTGAAAGACTGAAAGCTTTCCCTCTAATTTTGGGAACAAGAAAAGGATGCACACTATCACCACTGTTATTCAACATTGTATTCAAAGTTCTAGCCAGAGCAATTAGGCAAGAAAAAGAAATAAAAGGCATCCAAATTGGAAAGGAAGAGGAAAAATTTTCACTTTTTGCAGATGGTATGATCCTATATACAGAAAAATCCCAAAAAATCCACAACAAAGCTCCAAGAACTAATAAATGAATTCAGCAAAGTGGCAGGGTACAAAATCAACACCCTAAACCCAGTAGTGTTTCTATACACCAGCAATGAACAATCAGAATAAGAGATCAAGAAAAAATTCCGTTCATAAAAGCAACTAAAAGAATCAATTATCTAGGAGTAAATCTAAACAAAGGATGTAAAGATCTTCTACACAGATAACTGAAAAACATTGCTAAAAGAAATCAAAGAAGACCTAAATAATTGGAAGGACAGTAGAATTATAAAACTGTGCTATAATCAATTGTAACAAAAGTTCTACACCAAAGCAAGGTGTTGGTGGTGTGGTGGTGTATGAGAATCCTGTATTTTATGCATGATTGTTCTGTAAACACACAACTTCTCTAATAAAAAAATAAAATGTTTCACACATACATGCAAAAAAAAACAGCATAGTTCTGGCACAGGGACAGACCTATAGACTAATGGAATCAAATTGAGAGCTCAGAAACAAACCCTCACATTTATGGCCAACTGATTGTTGACAAGGGGGCAAAGATCACACAACTGGGAAATAATAGTCTCTTCAACAAATGGTGCTGGGGAAATTGGAACTCCATTTGTAAAATAAGGAGGACCCCCACCTCATACCAGATACAAAAATTAACTCAAAATGGATCAATGACCTATATATAAAAGGTAGAGCTATCAAACTCCGAGAAGAAAACATACGGAAGCATCTTCAAGACCTTGTGTTAGGCAATGATATTTTAGACTTTATACCCAAACCTCAAGCAACAAAAGAAAAAATAGATAAGTGGACCTTGTCAAAATAAAAACTTTTCACCTCAAAGACTTTATCATGAAAGTAAAATGACTACCTACAAAATGGGATAAAATATTTGGAAATCACATATCTAATAAAGGTTTAATATCCAGAATATATAAAGACATCCTTCAATTTAACAACAAAAAGACAAACAACCCAATTAACAAATGGTCAGAGACTTGAATAGACATTTCTCCAAGAAAGACATACATGTAGTCAGAAAGCACATGAAACGATATTCAACATCTTTAATCATCAAGGAAATGCAAATTAAAACCACAGTGAGACATCATTTCATATCCATTAGGATGAATACTATTAAAAGATTGAAGTCATACAAAGTATTATATGGGACCACAATGGAATGAAATTAGAAATCCATAGAAGGAAAATTGACAAATACAAGGAACTTAAAAAATATACTCTTAAGCAGTGCATCAAAGAAGTTAGTAAATGCTTGCAGGTAATGGAAATGAAAACAAAACATACCAAAACTAATGGAATGAAGCAAAAGCAATGCTCAGGGAAATTTGTAGCTATCCCTACATTAAAGAAGAATGATCTCAAATCAATAACCTGACCTTGCACCTTGATGAACTAGAAAAAGAGAAAACCCAAAGCCAGCAGAAGGAAGGAAATAAAGTTTGAAGTGGAGATAAGTGAAATAGGAAAACAGAATCAATGAAACCAAAAATTGATTCTTTGAAAAGATCAACAAAATTGGCAAAATTTTAGCTAGACTAACCAAGAACAAAAGAACACCCAAATTTCTAAAATCAGCAATAAAGTAGGAACATCTCTATCGACATTGACAGGAATAAAAAAGGAATATATGAAAATACTATGAACAACTGTCTGCCATCAAATTAGACAACCTAGATGAAATGGAAAAAGTCCTGGAAACGGACTGCTAAAACTGACTCAAGAAGAATTAGAAAATTTGAATAGTTTTATAATAGATAACCAAATCCTTCCACAACAAAAATGTCCAGGACCAGATGGCTTCATTGGTGAATCTATCATATAAAACATCAGTCTTTCTCAAACTCTGCTAAAAAATAGAAAAGGGTATGCTTCCTAACTTGTTCTGTAAGGCCCATATTACCCTAATACCAACACCACCACCAGAATGGACAACTACAGACCAGTGTCCCTATCAAGTACACATTCAAAAATCCTTAACAAAATGCCACGAAACTCAATCCAACAGCATATTAAAAGGATTATTATACACCATGACTAAGTAATTCCAATCTGAAATATATATCCAGGAAAACTGAAAACAAAGATGTGCACAAATATTATAAATATAAACAGCAATTTTCACAATAGCCAGAAAGTGGATACATCCAAGATGTCCATTAAGTAATAAGTGGATAAACAAAACATGGCATATCCATACAAAGGGGTATTATTCTGCCATAAATAGGAATGGTTTACTGATACATGCTACAACTTGGTACCTTGGAAACATCATGTTAAGTGAAAGAAACTAGCTATAAAAGGCCACACATTGTAGGATTCCATTTATATGACCTGTCCAGAATAGGCAAATCCATAGTCATTTAAAGCAGATTAGTAGTTGTCAAGGGCTGGAGAAGGGGGTAATGGGGCATGACTGCTTGATGGGTATGGGGTTCCTTTTTGGGGTGATGAAAATCTTCTCTAATTAGATAGTCATGGTTGTGCAACATTGAAAGTGTGCTGGAAGTCATAGAATTACACACTTTAAAATAGTTAAAGTGGTGAATTTTATCTCAATAAAAAGAAATTATTTCTTCTCAAAAAAAAAAGGAAAATAACAAGCATTGGAGAGGATGTGGAGAAATAAGAACACTCACTCATTGCTGGTGGCAGTGTAAAATGGTACAGCTGCAGAGAAAGACAGTTTGACAGTTCCTAAGAAAGCTAAGTATAGAAATACCATATGACTTGGCAAACCAACTACTTGGTATATAACCAAAAGAAAGCAGGGACTCAAATTTATATTTGTACTCCGATGTTTATAGTGGCATTATTTACAATTGTCAAAAGATGGAAGCCACCCAACAGATGAATGGGTAAATAAAATGTAGTATACACATATAATGGAATAGTATTTAGTTGTAAAAAGGAATGGAGTCCTGATACATGAGACAACTTGGATGAACCTTGAAGAAAATCATGTTGGGTGAAATAAGCCAGACACAAAAGTACAAAAGGGGCCCACTGATTTGAAACAATGAGACTAAGTAAGTTCATAGAGTCAGAATCTAGAATATAGCTTACCAGGGGACAGAGTTGGGATAGGGAATGGGAAGTTAAGGCTTAAAATATACAGGGTTTGTATTTAGAATGATGGGAATGTTTTGGTAATGGATGGTGGTGATGGTAGCACAACATTGTGAATGCAATTAACAGCACTGAAAAACCTGATTGTGATTAAAAGGTGGAAACATCAAATTGAAATAAAAATTGAATTAAAAAAAATCCATGGAGATACTCTACACAGTGAACCCTAAGTTAAACTGTGAACTTGAATTAATAATACAATTATAAAACAGTGCTATCATTAACTGTAACAAATGTTCCACACCAATGTAAGGTGGTGGTGGGGGGTGGTGTAAGGGAACACTTTATTTTATGCATGATTGTTCTGTAAACCCACAACTTCTCCAATAAACGGAAAAAATAGATATTATGTGCCTCTTGACTTAATACAATGAAAAGGACACAAACTCACTTTTGTGATTCCTGGGAAAAATGAGGAACCTGAATTAGAATATGAAGAAATATCAAACAAATTCAAATTGAGGGGCAGTCTAAAAAAAAACCTGGCCCATATTCTTAAAAAATATCAAGGTCCTAAAAGACATTACTGAGGAACTATTCCAGATTAAAAGAGACTGAAGAGACATGGTTACTAAATGCACTCTGTAATCATGGATTGGATCCTGGACAAGAAAGTAGTTTTCCTTTTGCTATAAAGCACATTAGTGGGACAACTGGTTAAACTTGAGAAAGATCTGTATAATAATATTGTACAATATTAATTTCTTGATTTTTGATAGTTGTGCTATGATTACACACAAAAATGTCAATGTTTTTTAGGAAATGCATAATAAGGCATTTAGGAGGAAGGGACATGATGTTTGAAACATAGTCTAAAAGAAATCAGAAATAAAAATAAATTTATAGAGAGGATGATAAAGTAAATATAGTAAAATGTTAACATTTGGGAAATCTGGGTAAAGAGCATATAAGAATTCCATATACTTGTTTGCAAATTTTCTGTAAGTCTGGAATTATTTCAAAATAAAAGAAACAATGAGGAAATAATTCTATCTTGAGTGAGTGAGTAGATACAATAAACAGCAAAAACAAAATCTAAGAACTTCAGTCAGTAGGACTACCCACAGTAGAATGGAAATATAATGTGCAAATCTTCTTGAAGAACAAATAAAAATTTAGTGAAATACATTAACAGTGGCATATAAAAGGAGAGGTGGAACATTTACATGGATGGGAAGTTTCAATATTTTAAAGATGTTTATTCTCTATAATTAACTTATAAATTTTATAAAATTCTGGTCAAAATTTAACAGGTTGTCCTGTGAAACTAGACAAACTGATTACTCTAAAATTGATACAGAAGAGAAAAATGCCAGCTAGAATCAAGACAATTCTAAAGGAAAAGGACAAGGTTGTAGGACATTTTATACAAGGTGGTAAGATATATTAAAAGGAATAAATGGAGCAATTAAACCAAATAGAGTTCAAAGACAAGCTCTCATAAATATGGAAACCTGATATATGATGGAGATGGCATTACAAGTCAGTATGGAAAGGATGGACTATTGGAAACCTGGTGTAGATACAATTAGTTATCATATACATAAAATAAAACAGTAACACCAATCTCAGACTCTTATTACATACCTAACATTTGCAAAAAGAGTATATATGTAAAATCTTGGGATGTATATCCCAAGTTGATTGAAGACCTAAATTGAATACCAAAAGTTTAAAACATATTAGAAAATATCAGATATTTTAGGACTGAGGAAAACAAGATAAAAATTGAAGAAAATCACTAATATAAGTATATATTACATAATACATAATTATATAAATATAATATAAGCACAATATAATTAAAAACTTCTGCACCAAAAAGGAAACCATTAAAAAGGTAAAAAAAAAAAGCCACAATCCAGGGGAGAAAGTACCCAGAGTTATGAACAACTCCTAAAAAACATAAGTAAAAACTAATAAAAAGTAGGAAAATGGAAAAAGTTATAGAAAACTCAAATGATCATTTGAATATTTTCAGTATCACTAGTAAAAAATAAAATACAAATTAAAAATAAGACAAGCTTTCACTCACATTATTTTCCCCAAACATAGAATTGTCAAGGCTGTAGGGAAAAAGTTACTCTTTTAGAGAGCTGTTGGTTGTATAAATTGGAACTATTATTTTGGGGAACAATTTGATAATATATAAGAAAATCAAAGGTGTGCAAGTTTTATGATCTTATACTTCCACTTCTATTTATCAACCCTAGTGAAAGGCTCATACACAAGCAGAAAGATACAAGTATACGAATGTTCATTACAGTATTATTCATGATGGTCACAACAACAGTAATATAAATTCTCAAGCACAGTAGACTGATTAATACCAAATTAAAATGAAAATACATTTGGATAAACTTGAGTTACAGGTATCAAACTTGATAAATATGAAGACATAATGATGAACAGCCCCAAAATAAAGAAGTTGCAGAAGAATATATGAGCATGATACATTTATATAAACTTTAAAATATGCACAATTATACTTTATAATTTATGGATATATCCATAGGAAGTGAAAAATGTTAAATATGCATGAGAATAAACACCAAATTCAAAGTACTTCTGGGGATGAAATGAGAGAAAAGGGAAAAGAAGGTACATGGAGGACTTTTGAATTTAATATTTTAAAATTTGAATCAAATATGGCAAAATATTAAGATTTTATAAAGCCAAATGAATGGCTGACACACAAATGTTCACAGTATATCAATATTTTCCAAACTGTGAGATGACACCCATCAGAGGGTCTAAGGTCACTTTATTGGATTGTCACCAATAATTTAAAAAGAGTCAAATAAATTAGAACAAAATAGGAAATATCAGTGTGTGTTGCAGCACATCTAATCAGTTTTTTGTGAATCGCTTGCTTCAGCTATTTTTATGTTTATGTGTGTACCTGGATGTGATGTAAAATATTTTCTCTTACTCTGGATTTTGGTTAAAAAGGTTTTAATGGAACTGCTTTACATTATTCTTTACCTGTTTTTGTAGTTTGAAATAGCTCATATTTAAAACATTAAACAGGAGATCATTAATTGAAAAGTATTGGGAACCACTACATTAGATTATTTTAGACAACTATAACTTCAAAAACACAGAAGAAAATAGGTCTCAATAATCACTTACTATGCTAAATATATATTTTTAAAAAAATTGATATCCTAAAAGGATACATGTGTCAGTGAAGATGGATTTTGAACTCAGAGTCCCCAAGTTACAATTTAATGCTTATTGTTCTAAGTCAAATTGCTTTTCAGAACATCACAATATTTTTTCTAAGCAAATCCTAAATTCCATTCTAATATATTTACTTTGCTGTGTTTGAATTAAGGGTTAATATATACGATGGTATTTAAGGTAGTCATCATTTAAATTTGTTGGAGATGCAGTTTGGAAAATGTAATGAGAAATCTTGATATGATGTGTAACCAGCAGAAACTGGGTTAACACAATAAATGAGAAAGCAGATCACTTATTTTGACCCTCATATTTTCATTTCTCATCTTTTTCACTAAGATGGGGTTTCAAAGTTTCCACAATAGTCAATATGCTTGGTCTCTAAAACACACAAATTATTTATCCCATATATGAACCACCTATATAAAAAATGAATAAAGCATACATCTCAAGTCTTACTGGATATTATGTTCAGTTCTAATAAATTAAATGTGAGGGGGAAAACTTCCATAAAATAGTTTAAAAATTAAGCCCTTATCTTGGTAAAACTTTAAGAAAACAAACTCATGATTTCAAAACTTTATTTATGTCTCTCTAATGCAGGAAGTATTTTTTTAAAAAAAAGCTCATCCATATTTCCATTTTAAATTTTATTAGTGCCATTGATACCAGCTGTAATTATTAAAATTGGAGGGTATAGAATGAAATCAATAAAGCTACAGTCTATAGTGGCATTAATTAGATATCATTACCATATAAATTTATCTATGTATTCTAATAAGCTATATAATGCACAGAAACACAATTTAAAACTGCTTTTGCAATAACAAAATATATTCATAGCTGAATTTATGCCTTTGGTACTCAAAAATGATGCAGATTCATAGGGACTATGTATCTTCCAAATTTATTTGTTTGCTTGCTTTATTTCATGTCTGCTTCCAAAAAGGATTTTGAGGTAGATTATAATAAAAGACTCATGCAATACTTTTATTAAACTGAAGATATATTATTGAAAGCATCATAGGAAGGAGTAAAAGAAATGGTTGTTGGGGGTGGGGCCAAGAACATATAATTATACAAGAAATACTAGCTAAGAATAGTTACTGTAATTATGTACCATTTTTAGTCTATACTTCCTGGAAGCCAAGAAAAATTTTTAAAAAATCAGGATGAGTTGTGTAGCTCTAGTTGCATAATAGTTCATCAGGATAGACAAATCCAAATTCTAAATCTAAGGGAAACAAAAAAAGGACACAAGAATTTTTCCATAAGGAGTACTGGACAACATACTGGATGACATTTTGAATATTCAATAGGGTTTTAAAAATAATCTATTTAGTTTTAGTTGTGGTAAAAGTATACATAACATAAAAATCATTTTAACCATTTTAAGGGTACAATTCTTGACATTAAGTACATTGACAATAATATGTAAATTTCACTACTGTGTATTTCCAGACTATTTTCACCATTCCAAGCCAAAACTCATACTCACTCTGGAATAGCTCCCCATTACCCTTTCACCCACCCCCTGGAAACCACTATTCTTCTTTTGGTCTCTACTAATTTGCTTATTCTAAGTATTTCATATAAGATAAATTATATCCTATTTGTCCTTTTGTGTCTGGCTTATTTCATTCAATGTCTTCAAGGTTCATCCATGTACCAGCATGTACCAGCACTTCACTTCTTTTCATGGTTGAATAATATTTCATTTTATGGTTATAGCGCATTTTGTTTCCTCCATTCCTCTGTTGATGGATACTTGGACTTCTTCCCCTTTTGGCTATTGTGAATAATACTGCAATGAACACTGGTGTACAAATATTGTCTGAGTCCTTGCTTTTGGTTATTTAGGTATATATCTAGGAGTGGAATTGCTGGGTCATATGGTAATTCAACATTTCACTAACTGAGGAACCACCAAACTGCTTTCCACAGTGGCTGCACCATTTTGCATTCCTGCCAACAATGTAAAAGGGTTCCTACTTCTCCACATCCTTGTCAACACTTATTTTCAGGTTTTGTTTTTTCTTAAAATACATATTGGTTGTGAAGTGGTATCTCATTGTAGTTTTAATTTGCATTTCTCTAATGGCTAAATATGTTGAGAATCTTTTCATATACTTATTGGTCATTTGAGTATCATATTTGGAGAAATGTCTATTCAAATCCTTGGTCCATTTAAAAAAAAATTGGATTGTCTTCTTGTTGAGTTGCAGGAGTTCTTTATACATTCTGGATATTAAATCCTTATCAGATGTATGGTTTCCCAATATTTTTCCCATTCTATAATTGTCTTTTCACATTCTTGATAATGTCCTTTGATGCAAAGTGTTTTCAGTTTTGATGATGTCCATTTTATCTATTTTTTCTTTTGTTACTTATGCTTTGGGTGCAAAATATAAACCATTAATTGCCTACTACAATGTCCTATAGATATTTCCCTATGTTTTCCTGTAAGAGTTTTAGAGTATTAGCTCTTATGTTTAGGTTTGTAACATATTTTGAATTAATTTTTGCATATGGTGAGAGGTACGGGTCCACATTCCTTATTTTGCATGTGGATTTCCAGTTGTCCCAGTACCATTTGTTGAAGAGATTATTCTTTCCCCATTGAACAGACTTAGTACCTTTGCAAAAATCAACTGGCCATAGATGTGCAGATTGATCTTTGGGCTCTCAATTCTACTCCATTGGTCTATATGTCTATCCTCATGCCATACTACACTGTTTTAATTACTATAGCTTTGACATAAGTTTTGAAATCAGGAAGTGAGAGTCCTCCAAATTTGTTCTTCTTTTTCAAGATTATTTTGGCTATTCAGGGCCCCTTGCAAATCCATATGCATTTCAGGATCAGCGTTTCCACTTCTGCAAAAAAGGCTGCTGGAATTTGATAGGGATTGCATTGAATTTGTAGATAGCTTTAGGCAGTGTTGACATCTTAACAATATTAAGTCTTCTGATCTATGAACATGGGATGTTTTTCCTTTTGTTTAGTTCTTCTTTAATTTCTTTCCGCAATGTTTTGTAGTTTTTAGTGTATAAGTCTGTCACTTCTTTGGATAAGTTTATTCCCAGGTATTTTGTTCATTTAGATGCTGTGGTAGTTTGAAGCTGTTATGTACCCTAGAAAAGACCATATTCTTTCAGTCCATTCCTGTGGGCGTGGACCTATTTGGGTGGGACCCTTTTATTAGGTTATTTCAATTAAGATGTGACTAGCCTCATTCAGGGTGGGTCTTGATCCTCTTGCTGGAGTCCTTTATAAGAGGATAAAACACATACAGAAGCAAAGAGACGAAATTAAGAGAAGCTCATAGAGAGAAGCCCCAGAGAAGCTAAGAGAGGACCCACAGAAGCTCAAAGAGGAAGCCACTGGAACCAGAAGTTGAAAGCAACAAAACTTGGGAGTGAAGGACCAGCAGACGCCTTCCCATGTGACCGAGATGTCCCAGATGCCAGCGGTCTGTCTTCAGAGTCCAGGTGTCATCCTGTTGATGACCTGAGTTGGACATTTTCATGGCCTAAGAACTGTAAATTGTACGTTAATAAATCCCCATTCTAAAAGCCAACCCATTTCTGGTATATTGCATTCCAGCAGCTTTAGCATGCTATTGTAAATGGAATTGTTTTCTTGATTTCCTTTTCAGACTGTTCATTTACTAGTATATTGAAACCCAACAGACTTCTGTGTTTATCTTGTATCCTGCAACTTTGCTGGATTTATTTATAAGTTCTAGTAGCTTTCTTGTGGATTTGGGCAAATTCTTTTTTTCCCTGTGAATGGGCCATACTTTTTCTGTTTCTTTATGTGTTTTTTAATGTTTTGTTGAGAACTGGACTTTCTGAGTATAATGACATAACACTGGAAATCTATTTCTCTCACTCTCCTGGTACTGCTCAGTTTTGTTTTGTTTTGTTTTGTTTTTTGAGGGACAGAGCCATCAATATGTGTCTCTTTCAAATTATTTTTGCTCCTAAACAAGGACTAGAAAGAGAAAAGATTTAAAAAAACTAATAATAATAGGTACTGCCTCTTTAAGACTCCTCGCTACTTTTGACCCTTCATGGGTTGGGACAATGGCCACCCTCAGATCCAGTCCCCTGGCTGTCTGAAGTAGCTGATCAAAAGCAGTGATCAGTGATCAGACTATTTCACCACCCCATGCCCCCACCCCAAATTTTGGAAGCTTAGGTCCTTGAGCCCACTCTGGCACCAGCAATAGGCGCCAGAAGCTCAGGCCACAGTTCCCATTGCTGCCTGCCACACAGTTGGGGGGCGGGGGATGGTAGACACTGCAGTGGGTGATATTCACTGATATTTACCACAGTTTACCAGCCTCTTCCTTTAGCTCTTCCCTAGATGCTAAACAGTGTTTCACTAGACTCCCAGAGTTTCAAAATAGTTGATTTAGATAGTTCCTGCCAATTCAAAGTGCTGTTTTGGTGGAGGGACTGATTGTTGGAATTTCCTATTTCACTGTCTTCCCACAATACTCTCAATAGGGTTATAGAGAAATCATTGAAACAGCCTTCGGTTGACCATTTTGTACAAAGGAGCTTGATAAAAAGCAAAAGGGAATACTGTTTGTTGTTGCTCAGCAGGCTGTATATCACAGACCTATAATAATTCCATCTGCAATAATTTGTATTTCTGATAGTCAATTTACTTGGGAAAAATTGTTTGAAACAACCTTGATAGACCAAAGGGGCCGAATTATGTGAGAGTTTGGATTCTTCAGATGAGGATATTGTCCTAATTACCTAGTACAATAGGCTGAAATAATGGCCCATAGAGATATTCAAGTTCTAATCCCCGGAACCTGTGAATGTTATCTTACATGGAAAAAGGAACTTCACAGGTGAAATTAAATTAAGGATTTCAAGATGGGAGATTATTGTGGATTATAGAAGTTGGCCCTAAATGTAATCAAAAGTAACCTTTTAAGAGTAAGGCAGAGGGAGTTTTGACTACAGAAACAGAAGTAATGTTTTGATTGAAGCAAGATTTGCTATGCTTCAGGCTTCGAAGATGCAGAAGCCACAAGCCAAGGAATGCAAGGCCTGCAGCCCTAGAAGCTGGAAAAGACAATGAAAGGGTTTATCTCCTAGAGCCTCCAGAGGGAGCTTGGCCCTGTCAGTGCCTTGGTTTTGGTTGCATGAAGCTGATTTAGGATTTCTGACCTCCAGAACTGTAAGTGAATAAATGAGTTTTGTTTTAAGCCATCAAGTTCATGGTAATTTATTACAGCAGCCACAGGAAACTAATTAACATGTACTGTACCAAAAGTAAAATATTTTAAAGTATCATGTGTTATAGAATACTTATCTAATTATGCAAAAAAAATCAATTACCAAGTGCTTATAGGAAAAAAAATCCAAATGTAAAGGCTAATCAACATTTCTGTACTTAATATTAAAGTCCAAAGAGAATAATTTCAGGGCTAGTTATGAATTCTTCAGGCTTTTCTTATTATATTTTAGATAACATTTGTACTATTCTCTTATTGCATTTTAGATAACACATTCAATAGGCTCTTGCAGTATTCTTTGGGAAATTAAGTAAATGGCTGACTCTAGAATATAAAGTCCAGTGGAAAAATAGGGATTCTTCCTCCTCTCTGGGTAGAAAGGGTAGAAAGATTGTATCTTGTTTGCAATTTGCATAATCAGTGGTTTGCAAAGCACCTGAACCAACAGCAGGTGGCAATCTTCTCATTTGAGAGCTAATTTCCTTCTGTCAAACCTCAATGCTGGGAGTGGTAAAATAGTCAAGGGAGAACAGATCTTCAACTAAAAGTACTACATTAGCAGGAAGATAGGAGGTGAAGTGGACAACCTGGGGTATTCTTCCTTAAATAACTGATGAAAACAACTCCAAGAACTCTAAACAAAGAAGCACACTCGTGTATAACCACAGAAAATCCTGGCCTCTTTTTCAAGAGGCAGGATTGTCCATTGCCAACAAGTGAGCGTTAGTTTTAGAAAAAGAAAATGATGGAGCCAATGGGATGAATCCAGAAAGTCTGATGCATCAAGCCTCTAGTGAAAGTTTCTTTGGTGGCTTTGAAAGGCAGGGATCCAAGGTGCCAAGTTGGGTTTCACAGTGACTGAGTGGGGGTTGGCTGCTTGCTAATGCATTATAACAACCAGCTGCTGCCCCAAATAAACTGCTCCTCTGACTCACCAGGGATCTTGCTCCATCTATATTCCCAGAGGACTCTGTACCTAGCTTTGCACATTTCTCATTTATACTGAAGTTACCCATTTATCTGTCTCTTCAATGTGTAGCTCGCTTATTTATTTTTCTATCTCTGGTACCTATATAATGCCCAGTATTTAGAATAAGCTGAATAAATGTTTGCTCTATGAATGAATGAATGAATGAATGAAAACTCTGAAAAAACCTTCTTAAGACACCATTACCTAGAACCTTTAAATCCTGGGAACCTTTAGGCTGATGGGGAATTTTACAACGCAGGGATCAAGCTATCACCATCTGAACCCAGCTTGGCATGACTAAAAGAGTGACAATCACACATTAGGAGGTCACTGTGACATGCTCTTATAGTACCTTATGGCAGTTGTCTCACTTCATTGGAATTGCTTGGGCTGAAAGCTTTTTGAGGACAGGGATTTGTTCTTATTCATACTGTATTAGGAGAGTGTAACATAGAGCCTGACATATAGGTGATCGGTAAATAGTTATCCAATGAATGAATAAGCTTAGAGAACAGACTTGTGAAGGGAGAGACTGATGCTAGAGAAATTTCTCTCTTATGAAAATACATTTGGAAGATATAAGTAACATGAACTTTTTCTAAACACACCTATATTTTGCACCATTTGCTTAAAAAATGAACTACAGCATAAAGTCTTAATCTTTAGATGTTCTGAGGGAGTGATTAACTTAAGAGCATTTTGTGTGAGCATGTATGGGGGGGTGGGGGAGTGGGTGTGTATGCCAACAAGCATTTTGGAATTCTGAGAACTCTGAAAAGATATTTTGTTCAGAATATTCTATAGAAAATGTTTCATTTCCAAAAAAAGTCCATTCTCTTAAGTAATAGACATAATCAAGTCTGCTCTTTTTCTTGCTTAGAATAACCATTTTTGCTGTGCAGATATCATTCTTTGCTCAAAAGAATATCTGATATATGTTCAGGCAGCTTTCAAAGAAACGAATGCATTTTTTTGTTCCTTTCCTAGTTTTTACTGTGAAACTTTACCATCCACTAATATTAATTTTGCATGCAAATAAAATGAGGTGAATTTAATTTGTTTTGAACATTTTTAATAAAGAAAGAAAATGTGATTCCAATATCTCTTCTGAATGGAGTCAATTCAGGATCCACAGAGGGATGTTGTTTTAGGTGAGTTAAATAGTTCCAAGAATTTTATTCAGTTCTTTATGCCATAAATACCATAAAAACAGAAATCATTTTAGAGCAGTGACTTTCTTAATAGAACTACTTTCAAAATCTTGAAATCTTTCATCCTTATTTCCACTTCATTGGGTCACAGAAGCACCAAAGGGAGCAGCCACAGCTGTCACAGTAGAAATTTGCACACACACAAGTCTCAACTGGGATGCAGATATTACCTTGAAAATCTGGCAGCTTGACTAAGAATCGAAGGTTTGAGGAAAGAAGGCAAGTAGACCATGAGATCTTGTGCATTTGCAGCTGGTATAATTATTCCAGGTAGGTTAAATCTCTCAGAAAATCCTGGACCCTCATTTTGAGTAAAGCGAGATTACAAATAAAGGCTCCGTCACATACCAACACAGTATTTTAAAAACCATTCTCTCCTAACTGTAACATCCTGCCACACCCAGTTTCAAGGATCCAAGCCCAGTATCTATTTCAGCTCTATTGTTTATAGCAAACTTTTTTTTTGTCACTGTTGAATTTATAACCCTTCAGTGCCCTCCTAGGCAAATAGTTCATGGTGATCACGGAACTTTTTCTTCCCCTGTTACACTAAGGCCATTATTAATTATTAAGCAGTTGGGGAGGGAGAGAGTAGATATTGTGTTTGTAGGGCAACACTTAAGGAGAAGCCTAGTCTTTCTATGTAAGAAACTCCTCATAGGACTGAAAAGGATTGAAGGACTCAGAGAAAGAGCAAGGAGCTGGAGCCTGGAACATTCTGGCCCACCCCATCCAATAGAGTAGTTACAACCACATGAGGCTACTGAACACTTGAAGACTTAATGCAAAAAAAAAAAAAGTGTAATAGCTCGTCAATGATTGGCATATTCAGTACATGTTGAAATGGCAATATTCTAGAAATATTGGGTTAAAAACATATTATTAAAATTAATTTAACCTGTCTCTTTTTACTTTTTTAAAATGTGGCTACTAGAACATTTAAAAATCACATGTGGGGCTTACATTATATTTCTATTGGATAGGGCCGATTTAGAAATCCACTTCAGAAGGAATGAAAAAAATAAATATTAAGCCTGTTAGAGATTTAAAATAGAGTCAAAGTAACAGAATTCTGTGGTGAATTTAAAAGCCAATAAATTAAGAATGTACATTCCCTGAAAGCAGGAATTTTGTGTCTCATTCGTAGGTGTATTTACAGCACCTAGCACTGTTTCTGGCACACACTAAGTGCTCAGTAAATAATTGTTGACTGAAAAATTAAGAGCCAAACAATCAAATTAGAACTGTGAAATAAGCAGAACAGTGTTAGGTTAAAACAAACAAACAAACACAAAACAAACAAACAAAAAACCTGTAGCTAAAGTCAACAAAGCTATCCAATTCATAAAGAAATTTTTAATTAATAATTAAGGACCACTACTGGTAAAGTACAAAATAAAATCAGAAACAAGTCTGAGAAACTTATGGGATTTTCTTATTTAACGCAAAATACAAAAAGTAAGATGTGTGGAAGAGGAGAGATGGAATCAGAGATCCTTGTGCTGTTTCCATTTTAGTGAAATGTGTTGCCATATAATATAGGGAGGGGACCAAGTATTGGCTGGGAGAAAGCCTGGATAAATCTGGTCAAAAGTGAAAAGTGCATATACCCATGAAGGATGTTATCTCTTCTGCTGTGCCCTTTTATTGTAGCTCTAACATACTTTTTTTTTTTTTAACAAAATGTTCTTAATCTGGCATCCAGTGATGGGCTTCAAGGACACATGAATCCTCTGAAATGGTGTGGAAATTTGTGTGTATTTCTGCAAAGGTGAGTTTTGGAGGGAGAATTCTATGATTATCACCAGTATCTCAAAGGGGCCCATTGACTGAAAAATATTACCCAGACACTGTTCTATTGCAGCATTAAGTAGGATCAGGCCGACAGTAAAATAATGACATCTTGCCCTAGTTTCATCGATACGGAAAGTTAACCTTTGGCTAGAGCACTCTGCATCCTTTTCTGTTTTACCCAGGAGACATGACTTTCTAGAACTTTTTTTAGAGATTCCAGATAGCCCACCCATCATTTTAAACACTGTAAAATACACTAAAAGAAACAAAATAATTTAACATTTATAAAAATGCTTGAAATGCAAATTAATTTATCATCTATTGGAAATATAGTATTTTGGGAAGTGCCTCATAAAGATCTTAAAGCTAGGTCCCAAATATCTTTAAATTGTTCCTCTGTCCCCACCTCCAACCATCTCACCAAATGAGTATCAGTTTTTTAACTGACATTACCTACCTTGCTTTCTTTGTACAACTCTACCAATGTCAGGCTCTAAATATATTAAATACAGATAAGTCATATGATTTGATACAAAGGAGGAACTATATGCCTGTACTTCATCCTTCCATTTATTATTTTAGCCCTCATACTTACACATCTACTATTTCTTCACGACAACATTTGCTCCCCTTTTTCTATATTAGTTCTCCAAGTCTGTTTTAGGGAACTACCTCTCTCTCACTAGATAGTTTCTTAGCATGCCATCAAGCAAGTTCCTTCCAAAGCCCCCCACCCCCACCTCCACCAATTCAGAAAATGAACATATGGCTGAAACATTGTCAATCAGACTCCCTCTTCACACTGGATTCTTACAACAGGGAGTGACAGAAAAAAGGAAAAATGGTGGGATTTCCTAGATTCTGATAGTGGATTCCTGAGGAGACTGGGAGGTCTCTGATAACCGGATCTCCAGAGCTGTCTGGCCTCTGGTTCTTTCTTCAACCTGGTTCTTAAATGTTTTTTATTTCATTTCCAATAAAGTCAGTAGTGAACAGTGACTCTTTATAAAGGGGATTCATAGTCTGAGATTATTAATTTCTTTTCTCCTCAGAAGTAAAAAAAAAAAAATTTGAGCATCTCTTCTTGGTTAATTACTGAGGGATCAAAACATTGATCTGTCCAAGACCACTTTATTATCTAATTGGAGACATAGGATAACAAAACAATGTAAAAATAGTAAGTAAGTTGGTTTAGACTAAAAGCAAATTGGCTTTGATTTCAAGAGGAATACAGATGACTAAGAGGATCATTGAGGGCTGGGGTGGTCCAGAAGGATATGAGATGAGACTTGAGCCAAGACCCACAAAAAGAGGCAAGATTGAGGAAAAATGATATGAGGGGAAAAACATTTTAGGTGGGGAATAGCTTGACCAACTGCAAGGAGATAACTTAGTTGGCCACTAGAGAAAGTTTGTATGTGAGAGAGGTAGAAATAAAGTTTTTGAAGAAGTCACTCGCTGCCAAGCTAAGATGCTTGGGCTGTATAATGCAGGCAATGGAGAGTCAGCATAATTCCTTTAATGTGTGAAATTGCTTGATATAGGGTGATACTGGATCCAGAGTGGGCAGTTACAGGATTTCTATAATACCTCAGATTTGAGATGAAAAGGAAATGGAGCAGGATGATGGTGATAAAAATAGAAGTGGAGGACTTGATTTGAGAAATCACACAAAGGAAGACTCCGTACATTTTGATACGTGAGCCAGTGGATATGGAGGGAAAGGGTTAAACCTACCATGACTATGAGAATATCTGCATAAATTAAAGAAAAGGAATAGCATTTTGACCTTGGAAGCCCATGGAGGAAACGATTTTGATAATTATAGTATGGATGTAACCTCTTTTTTTATGTGCCCTTTTTGATAGTAGGGGTGGAGTTGCTGAAAGGCAGTTCTTATTTCACACACTAATAAAGCTATCATATCATAGAATATCAATGACTCCTACTGCCGAATAGTTCTTCATCCCCTTATTGTGAGAAGATGATTTAAGCTTAGTTTCCTTTCTCTTTTTATTTTAGGAAGTCCCTTTTGTGGTGGCAATAGCTATTCTGTCTCTAAAATTTAGTAAGACTATAGGTACATTTACTTGGCTAAAGCAATGGGCTTTCCTGATCTGTGCCAGTTCTGGGCCTAGCTCTTCCACCTGTACTCCCTTGGAGCCCAGCTGCCATGCTATAATGGAGTCTAGGCCATCCTGTTGAAGTGAGAGGCCATGTGGAGGGGCCCTAGAGGATAAGACACTATGTGGAGGAAAGGACAGTCTCAGACCTTCCAGCCCAGCCCAGCCTCTAACTAAAGGCAGTTGCAGGAGTGGCCCTCGAGACATACCACTTGGAGCAATAGAATTACTTAGTCAATGTACAAAATTGTGAAAAACAACAGGTCTTCATCTATGTTTATGCAGTAATAGATATAACTAAAACAGAAAAGTTGATTTGAGGTGTCCCTGCGACAGTCAAGTGGAGATCTTCAGGTGTTTGTGGCTACATGGAGCTCACAGAGAGACTGGAGATACAAATTTTGAAGTTATTCACTCATACCTGGTAACTGAAGTCAAGAACATGCATGAGATTATCTACCAGAAGAGTATAAAGCGAGATGAGGAAGGAGCCTAGACCATAGTCTTGAAAAACTCTCACATGGAAAGACAAGTAAGGGAAATACGAGCCAGCAAAAGAGACAGAAAAAGAAAGCTAAAAAGGCTGTAGTAAAATAGGAAGAGTGTGGGACCACGAAGGCCCAGGGAAGAGAAGTGTCCTACGAAGGAGAAACACAGACTCCTGTGATGAATGTTTCCAAGAAGTTGAGTAAGATGTCAAAACACCGTTTATGCCCAAAAGCAGAATGAAAACTGCTTCAAGGAGGCTTAACATCACTAACATCATTTGGAGAACTAATTTCTTCAGAGAAGATCTATTTGTAATCCCTTTGTTCACTCTCAAATTGATCCATGGAGATGGAAGGATTGTAGCATTAACTTATTTAAAGTTGACTTCTATGATAATTAAGAATAATTCATGCTTTAACAGTGGGTTTGCTCCATAGGAGGGATGACTCAGTAGAATAACTAGGGTATTGACTCCTGAAGTGGATCATATTATGATCATATTAACATCACCTTCCTCTAGATGACAAAATTAGTCTCAGTTAAAATGTAATAAATTAGTAATATTCATGTTTTTTTATTTGCTCTTTACTTGCCAAACAGTTAATAAAAACAAAAAAGAAATTTCAATGGTAAAGGTATTTTTCAAATTCAGTAATGCGTTCATAGTTCCAAAATATGCCCTATCCAAATAAAAAACATTACAACCTGTAGTTCACACTGTTTCACTGTTTTCAATTCTAAACACAAATAAAAACTTAGAGTCACACATGATATCAAAGTTGAAGTAACTTATGTTCTATTTCTTCGGCTTTACAATCACTGTGCCATCATTGTTTATATCAAATCTACTGTTTAAACAAACAAAAATATCTAGTACCACTGAGGTTGGAGACAAACTTTTCCCAAAGTCAGCTAAGATGACTCCAAACTATTCTGCACTTACTCTCAAAATAAATGCATGTAGCCGAGTCTTGAGTCTGTATGTGTTAGGGGTCGAATATGTAATTGAGAGTACTTCAAATTAACTTCCAATGGAGAACCTAAAATGGCGGCTAGGTGAGACAGGGCAAAAAAACACCTCCATGAAAAATACTAGATAAAAACCAGAAGGTGACACAGAATACCGGTTTCAGCGATGCAGCAGCTGGACAAGGTCTGCTAGAACCACAGGGGCCATGCACTTGGTGAAACTGGGAGTCTGCATTCTGAAACGAGTGAGTAAGCTGGCTGAAAGACCCGCGACCGTGCTGCGGTGTGGGGAAGCCAGGGGTTGGCATTTGGAGATGGACTGGTTCTTTTTTTTTAAAAAAAAGGGGGGGGGGGAACCCAGGAGTGGCTGCAGTTGCGATGGTGGGAACCGTGCAGTGAAGCACGGCAGGAGTGGGATGAGCCAACCTCTCAGTGTCTGGCATGGAGGATAGCCTGCTGCAGATTCCCTCAGGGCCAGGGGAGCGGAGGGGAGAGCTGGAGGTAGAAAGAAACCCTGCTGCTTGCAGCTGGCTCCCCAGTGGGCTGGAGACACTCCTGCCTGGGGCTGTCCCCACAGCCCAGAGCCCCGCCAGTTGTCCCGGAGCTGGGAAGGAGGAACTGTTCGAAAAGGGGGGGAGGGTTGAGATGCCCCATTCAGCCATCTTTGCATCAGGCTGAGAGCACCCCTGCACGGCCCGGCAGCCCGGGGCTTCCCTTGATGGATGGCGCACACTTGTGAAGTAACACAGCCTTCCCTCAGCAGAGGTCCTGGAAGATCACAGCTGAGAAGGGGGGCCCGCTCAGAAAACCCAGGGACGCTATGTCAATGCCGGTGGTTTGTGGGTCAGCGACAGAGAAAAGCTGGGGCAAAAGTCAAATGAAGGCTTAGACTCTTGCAACAGCCTTGAATCTCCGGGTACACCTGGGAGGTTTGAATATTAAAGCTGCCCTGCATCCCTAACCTCTCAGACACGCCCCACATTCAGGGTGGATGGCTCCAACAACACACCCAAACTGAGCTCACCAACTGAACCCCACAAGAATCATTTCCCCACACACCACAAAGACAAAGTTGAGGAGAACTGACTTGAGGGGAATAGGTGACTCGCAGATGCCATCTGCTGGTTAGTTAGAGAAAGTGTACGCCATCAACTTGTATTTCTGAAAAATTAGATTGGTATTTTTTTTTACAACTTGAAAGAACCCTATCAAGCAAAGCAAATGCCAAGAGGCCAAAAACAACAGAAAATCTTAATGCATATGATAAAACCAGATGATATGGAGAACCCAATCCCAAACACCCAAATCAAAATATCAGAAGAGACACAGTACTTGGCACAATTAATCAAAGAACTACAATCAAGGAATGAAAACATGGCAAAGGATATAAAGGACATGAAGAAGACCCTAGAAGAGCATAAAGAAGAAATTGCAAGAGTAAAAAAAAAAAAAATAGAAGATCTTATGGAAATAAAAGAAACTGTTGGCCAAATTAAAAAGACTTTGGATACTCATAATATAAGATTAGAGGAAGTTGAACAATGACTCAGTGTCCTAGAAGTCCACAGAACAGAAAATGAAAGAACAAAAGAAAGAATGGAGAAAAAAATTGAAAAAATCGAAATGGATCTCAGGGATACAATAGATAAAATAAAATGTCCAAATTTAAGACTCATTGGTGTTCCAGAAGGGGAAGAGAAGGGTAAAGGTCTAGAAAGAGTATTCAAAGAAATTGTTGGGGAAAACTTCCCCAACCTTATACACAATATAAATACACAAAGCATAAATGCCCAGCGAACTCCAAATAGAATAAATCCAAATAAACCCACTCCAAGACATATTCTGATCAGACTGTCAAATACTGAAGAGAAGGAGCAAATTCTGAAAGCAGCAAGAGAAAAGCAATTCACCACATACAAAGGAAACAACATAAGACTAAGTTGTGACTACTCAGCGGCCACCATGGAGGTCAGAAGGCAGTGGCATGACATATTTAAAATTCTGAGAGAGAAAAATTTCCAACCAAGAATACTTTATCCAGCAAAGCTCTCCTTCAAATTTGAGGGAGAGCTTAAATTTTTCACAGACAAACAAATGCTGAGAGATTTTGCCAATAAAAGAACTGCCCTACTTCAGATACTAAAGGAGACCTACCGACAGAGAAACAAAGAAAGGAGAAAGAGATACAGAGAATTTTAACAGACATATATAGAACCTTACATCCCAAATCACCAGGACACTCATTTTTCTCTAGTGATCACGGATCTTTCTCCAGAATGGACCATATGCTGAGACATAAAACAAGCCTCAATAAATTAAAAAAAAATTGAATATATTCAAAGCACATTCTCTGACCACAATGGAATACAAATAGAAGTCAATAATTTTTTAATTGTAACTCCACTATTTACTTCCTACATGATATAAAATACACAAACTCTAATGACAAATCAGTGGTTTTGAACTCAATGTAAAATATGTAATTTTTGACAAGAACTATATAAAGTTGGGGGAATGGAGGAGTATAGGAACATAGTTTACGTGTCCTATTGAAGTTAAGTTGGTATCAAGAAAAACAAGATTGTTATGGATTTGAGAGGTTAATTTTAAGCCCCACAGTAAACACAAAGAAATTATCAGAGAATATGACAATAGAGATGAAAAGTAGAGTATGGGTTAAGAGAAATGGGGGAAGAGGCAATGAGGAGTTAAGAAATGAGTGTAGGGTTGCTGTTTGAGGTGAAGGGAAATTTCTAGTAATGGATGGTGGGAAAGAGATAGCATTACAACATTCTAAATGTGATTAATCCCACTAATGGAATTCTAGGGAGGGGGTGGAATGGGAAGATTTAGGCTGTATATATGCTTCCACAATTGAGGAAAAAAAAAAGTCTAAATAGATGACAATTGAATGCCAAGGATGACCCTGGATGGGATCTGAGGATGGAGGAGAGGAGGCTCAAAGGGACACAGTTGAGACATAAGGAAAAGGAAATATAGAATGTATGCTTTGCATCAATGTTGAATCTCTTGTACTTCTTAGCTGCATTTAGTGAGATTGCATAAAAGAAGGTTCTTGCTCATGGGAATTGTATATGTGAATTATAGTGTTTGTTCAAGGATGTGTGCAGCTAGCTCTCATATGTTTAGAAGACAGAGCAATAGATGATGAATGATAGATAGGGAGTGAGGGAGGGAGGGAGGGAAAGAAATAGCGGTGTGACAGCATGTTAAAGTTGGTGGATTGGGGTATTGGGGGAGGGGGGTCAGGGTATGCTGGAGTTCTGTGTATGGGGTTTGTATTGTTTTTGCAACTGTTCCTATAACTCTGAATTTATTTCAAAATAAAATTTTAAAAAACTTAACTTCCATACAGAGTTCTATGTTTATTACAGGATAAGTAACAAAAAGTGCTAATTTGAAGCTTAAATAAGTATTACTAAAACTCAACAGTAACTGCATGGATTGTTTAGAACTTAGACCAACAAAAGACTTTTTTTTCAGGGAGATATGCTTTATCACAGACATTGTTTAGAATTGCTGGTGTTTGGTGATAATAAAAAGCAGACCAAATTTTACTCAGTTTTAGTATTGTTTCTAACTCATTTCATAGATGCTTCACAATCTTATAGCCTACCCATTAGAAAGACTTCCCTCCCACTATCCCTTACCCCATACACCACTGATATTAATAGATTTAACATGTTTTTTCATTCTTAGTCTTTCATTATGACTCTGAAAAATCATCTTTCTTAATAAATAAAATTTGAAAAGAACTCAAATTTTTGTAGGTGTATTTCTATGCATAAATCATAGTGGAAAACCTCCAAAAATCCTTTGTAATTTTTTTTTAAATACTCAAAGTTGAAACGGGGAGGGGTTTAGACTTCTTGGGGAATTAAATTGAGAAAGATATTTAGAGGTGATCATTTAGAAGTCAGATGAGTTATGGAACTGTGCAAAGTAGAACTGGGGTATAATTAAATATCATCTGTCATCCAAATCCAATTATTTATTCATTTAATGAACTTTTAAGTATCTCTGACATGAGTTTCTCTGGGCTAGGTATTAAGAAATAAAGAACAACCTGACAATCAACATTCTACATAAATTATCTCTTCAAACAACATTATACATTTAATACATCTTAGAATTTTTTATGGAAGTCTTTGTAAAATATATACTTCTCAGCTTTAATAGTGAGAGGATAATTTAACTTTTCTCTTGAGATCTCAAAGTCATCATAGTGAACATCCATTTTGTGTATTTTGGCATATTTCTATGTCTTCCAGCTCTCTGCCTTTTTAGCCTCATCTTTCTCCAAAGGTAGCCTGTCAGCTCTTACATCTCCTGCTTGCATTTGCTTACCTGACATTAATCTTAAAATTTCTTGGTTTGAAAGTGCTATGTGTGGGTAAACCAGAGAAGAAAACTTGTTTAAAATATTTTCTGCAGGGTTTTTCTGTAAACCTATAACTTCTCTAATTAAAAAAAAACAAAACAAAACAAATAAAGACCAGCAAACAAAGAAAAAGGGTGACCATAACTTTCAACAAAACGAAATAATTATTTGAACAATAAAATTCTCATTCTTCAATTAAAAAATATTTTCATTAATAATAGTCAGTAATAATAAGTGAAGCCCTACCACCTAAAATTATATGATAAAATTATAGGTAGGTAACTGTTAGCAGGCTACCAATTACAAGAAACAGAAAACTCCAATTTAACTACCTAAAAAATAAGGGAAAGTTATTAACACATATAACTATAAGTCCAAAGACATGATGGTTCCATCTCTCCATTCTGCCATCTTTGGCCTTATTCACATATCAGCTTGCCTCCTGGTTTTAGGATGGCTATAGCATTTCCAGGCATCATGTCCTTTGAAAAACATCCAAAAAAAGAAAAAGGGACTTTTCTCTTCCTTCTGTTTTCCTAAGACAGAAAATTTTTGCACAGAAGCAGCTCCCTAAAAGTCTATTCCTCTGATCTCATTGACCAGACTGTAATATGTGCCCATTCCAAAATAAATCACTGAAAAGGGGAAGGAGTCCATCATGATTGGCTTATATCATATTAACCTGGGGGTAGATAAGGGCCAGTCCACCCTGAAAGTATATGGCCAATCAGAAGCCCTTGATAAAATGAGGGTTGTGTTAGGAAGGACAAAGCTAGGGAAGAGCTGTTGGCTAGGCAACCAGCAGTATCTTCTATAGTAATTGTTGTGACTTTGAGTGTTCAAAAGCTACTCTCCATTTCCTTCTTGGTTTAGGTATATGGGCTGGAGAGTTTGGGTTGTAGGAATATACAAAAATGACATGGAGGCTGCATATTCCTATTGCATTTGAAACTCTTAGTAATTTTTTACTACCATGAAGAGAAAAGTGAGCATCCAAATAAAAGTGATAATTTATTCCAAGGACTTCCAAAAGTGGGGCACACAAGTCAATCCACTGGGGTATAAGGAGGAAATATTTAGAACTTTTCTTTTTCTTTATTTTTATCAAAATTTTAATAAAAGCTTTACTAATATTCCATATATAGATTGATTCTGATCCTCATTCAGTCCAAGTCAAACACTTATAAGATACATCACACCAGCAATCTGGAGGGAAAATAGAAGTTTGAAAAATGAAAAGGGTTGACTGTGCTGCCCTCAGTCATCTGTGTAACTTTAGTATATTATGAGATATTGTCCAGGTAAGGAGATTTATGGATTTCATTACCTTAAATTGTAAATTCTTTATGATAATCTGCAATTAAATGAAGTGACCATGAAAATCTCTTAGACCAATAAGCCTTCAAAGAGTTGTTAAACATAACCTACATAATTTTTATTTTAATGAAAAATGATGGTGTCCAAAATTGTCTGCCTTGTCTGTCAGTAATTTACTTCATAAAGATATTAAATCAATCAATAAATGACACATACTATGTCCATTCAAAGTCAAGTTTTCACTTTAACATTGAGAACATAACTTTTTTGAAAAAAGAAAGTTTACTATAGAGAACATTTGAAAATGGCATGTTTGGAAACATTTCCATTATTATGTGATTTTGCTGAAAAACGATTAGTGCCATCTCTTAAAACTCCCATATATACACATTTAAAACTTTGGAAACAGAATTTTTAAACTCTAAAGTGTTAAAAACTCTTCTACAAAAGAATTTCAGGGGGTTTTGTGAAAGATATAACTGGTGAGATTGCAAGAACAACTGGTACACTACACCTCAGGTGAAACAGAAATTGACTAGTCAAATTTCAACAAATTTGCATATTGGAAAAAATGGTTGAAAGTGCCTATGACTGTTTTTAAGTTCAGCTAACAACACATCTATCAGCTGAAAGAATTTGAGATTCTTGACTCCTAAGATTCTGTGCAAAATAAAATCTCTATAAACAAATAATTTTTCAAAAACATACTAGTGATATGAACTATATTCACAAAACTATTTTTAAACAACTAATTAATTATTGTATCTGAAAATCTGATTATAATCATTGAAATAGATCATCAAAACTCCTAACAATCTTTCTCATTCATTCACAAAAGATGATTCCATGACATATTTGGATTCAGAGTAGTTCTTAAAGACTAGCACCTCTTCTGATATGAAACTCGTCCATAGTATATGATAAATAAAACTTACTATTTCTAGCACATTTCTTTCCATAAGACAAAAGAGTGAATCTTTATGAGTTTCCAGGGGCCCTCTGAAAAGTATCAAAGAGAGTTTTAGGTGCAAAAGGTAATGGGAAAGTTTGCTTTTTAAACTCCATCTTTCATTGAGGCCTTGATTTGGGGAAGACAAAAATCAAGTCACCAGGAAAAGGTCAGATAGGATCATGGGTACCTGAGAACATGAATGTTTGTATCTTGGATACCTATTAATCAAAATGACAATACAGTATTTAAATAAACAAAAATCCTTAACATTTTCAGAAATACAGAAAATCTACTGTTTCTTTTACTTTAAGGAGACTAATCAAGGGCATGACAAAATTAGAAATAAAGTGAAGAATCATTCTGGTGAGATCTCAGATAATCTGGAGTGGCATTTTCTACACAAGGCACTTATCTTATTGAAATACATTTATTTATACAATGTTGAAGTTAAGTCAAAAGGTAAAGATGACTAAGTCTCTGCCACCATGTCTAGTCCCAGACCTGATCAGGGCCTCGTGGACACCGATGACATCCCAAAAGGCTATGGTGTCAACAAAGGCTGCTTCCTGACCAATGGGAGGCTGGAGTACTGGTATATAGGGGGCAGGACTGAGAGGCTCAGGCTAGTGTGACAACGAAGGACAAGGCCTTCGGAGCACAGGTAACATGGCCAGAAAACTCAACCGCCGGAGTGCCAACAGACATAGCAGGCCCATTCTCTCCTGTTCCCAAAGGTTGGAACATCAAACCCTGAGAAGATGTAGAGATCCACTTCTGAGGGGTCTCTACGCTTAGTCGTACTTCCCCAAGGTGCCTATTCCCAGGGCCTGGATCTATCCACCTCTGGTTTTCTCCTGGCAATACTGGACTATGTGATGGCTGACATCCTGGAGCTGGCATACAAGAGGGCCAGCAAAAGCCACAAGAGGCTCATCACCCCAGAACACGTGGAAAAGGCCGTGCGGAACAACGCACAACTAAGTCTTCTCTTTAAGCATCTGATGCTGTAATCGATCAGATACGCCCATCTGAGAAGAGCTGCTGATGAGCTGGGACCCACGTGGCCTCCTCCATGCCAATACTGCTCACAGCTGAAGGTGTCTGTTGCTGGTATCAGCAACTGGTATTAAACGATTTAAAGCAAGAACATGCTTCTAACTCTTCTCTGTATCCGTCATTTGGAGTGGGAGGTGTCTGTGAGACATCCAAGGGGAAATATCTCATAGATAGTTGGAGGGATCGAAGGTGGTGGGCAGCGTGGGGTGTTTGAACCAGGGATTTCAGGGAGGAGCAGTTTTTAATGGTGACAGTGCAGAGAGTGGCTCTGGTGGGGATAGCTGGCTGAGGTGGTGGGGTAGAGATGACTTCCTCATTGTATCTGAGGAAATCGAGGCCTTGTGAGGGTGTTGGCTGGGGACTTCTTTGGCATGTTGATGTCCGCAGACTGATGTTAGTAACTGGAGTGGAGCTGAAGACCATGACAGAGGTGCCAAAGGCTTTATTCAGTATAGGGAATGTTTAAGGGTCAGAAAGTGACAACAATGGGGGTGGCAGGAACTTAAACGGAGTGGAGGCTTTACATGAAGACTGAGTTGTGATGGGGGGACAAAGAAATATATAAAAAAGGAATTGTCATGTTGATTTTATTATTAATACCCTGTCTCATTCCAAAAAGGGCAAGACAGGGATTATAAACTGGTGCTTGATTCTTCCTTTGGAATATATCCTTCTATCCTCCCTTGTGAACTCAGGTAAAATTAAATAGGAATATTATATAAGAACTACTATCTGGCCTAAAACATGAAATTCAAGCAATTCTTATGGTTCTTAAATACTACTGGACTTATTTATAAATGTATTCCACTGTAAACATATTCTTAGATGAAACACCAAGTCTGTCTAATGAACAAATATTTGATAAAGCAACATGATTATGAGTGGATGAATACATGTTTAGAGAGATAGAAGTATATTCTAGGTAAATTATGTCCTACATGATAGACTCCAAAGAACATACAATTCATGTAAACACTCTCATGTGCTATGTTAAGTTAGAAATAGGCGTCGTGTCAATTGTTGTAGAAAACTAAGCCCTCCCCTGTGAGCATCAACATTTGAGCTTTCCTCCTCTTCATCATGTGTCTGAGGACCACCTCTTCACCTCTGGCCACTTCGTAAAGGGCTGGCCAGAGGCTGCCTAGTGACCTGAACAATGGGACCAGACGGCCGCCCGGGTTCGAGATCCCAGTTCACCATGCAGTAGACATGTCATCTTGGCATTTATTTCTTCCCTCTGGGCAGCAGTTCCCTCAGGTGTAAAATGGGAGCTAATACATTCTTCCATCTTCAGGTTTTCGTAAGGATTAACTCGACTTGTGCCTGTAATCTGCTGCCTAGGCCAGTGTGAGGCACACAGCACACTGTTAATGAATAGCTGCATCTGGCTCTTCTGTATACACTGTACGCTTAGTCGTACTTTCCCAAGGTGCAGTGGGCCTGGTTCTCTTGGGATTGCTGGAGCCTTGGGCCCTGGTGCTGGAGACCACACCCTGTTGGACCTTGTGGAGAGACAGAAGAGTGCCATGCAGAGGGAGAAGGCAGAGTTAGGTCAGGGAACCAGACAGTCCACACATGGTTTCCTCGCTGCTCCCTGCTGCCTGGGGACACACCCTCTCTCTGCTCTCTCCACCATCTGTCAAAGCAAAAGGACCAGTGTGGCCTTCACCTCCTCACAAGTGTCCCCACAATGGAGGAAATAGTGTCGGGGCTGTGCTCAGGGTGCTTTGGAATATGTGCTTGTAAACATGCAAGGACCTCGTATTTACAGAAAGCTCATTGTCATGATGTTCATTTCACAAATTAGAGATTTGTTCTAGAGAACCATGGAGCACTCCTCACACTGACCAAGCTCAGCTCTTTCTCTTCTGTTGGTTTGAGGAGCAAGCAGGCCTCTCCGCAGCAACTGCCCATGGAGAGTCACCTTCAGCTGATCAAACACACCACAGCACCCCCATCACCACCCCCTCCCGGAAGTTCAGGAGGCTCGTGTCCTGGCTGTGGGTTTCTCATATTCCAGTGTCCACCCTAGGTGAAAGCTTTCAGGGTGGGTAATGCCACAGAATTAGTCATTACAAAGATTTTGATGTGTGGGTAAATAGAGGCCTGATTGGTAAAAATTGTTTATTTTGGCTTGTGGCTGTGGCTTAAGCACAAAACGTAGTCTCCTGGATACTTCCCAGGACAGCACTTCAGAGGATTTCATTCCAGGTGTGAGAAGCCGAAGTAGCAGGTAAGCCGTGTGGGGTTAGTGATATCTGTGGTCTAGGTCAGACATCACAGTCCACACAGTAGCCATGTGGGGGGGGGGTAAGCCATGTAGGGGTTTGTGAGACGTGTGGTCAGGGGTCAGACACAACAGATCATGCAGTAGCCATGGTAGGGGTCAGCCATGGGGGGATTAGTGATATGCATAGTCAGGGTCAGATGTCACAGTCCACACAGTAGCCATGGTGGGGGGTAGGACATGTGCAATTAGTGATATGTGTGGTCAGGGGTCAGACCTCACAGTCCACACTGTAGCCATGGTGGGGGGTAGGCCATGTGGGGTTAGTGATATGTGTGGTCAGGGTCAGAACTCACAGTCCACGCAGTAGCCATGGTGGGGGTTAGCAGTGCTGTTAGGGTCAGACATCATAGTCCACGCAGTAGCCATGGGGAGGTGTAAGCCATGTGGGGTTAGTGATACATGTGATCAGGGTCAGATGTCACAGTCCACGCAGTAGCCATGGTGGGGGGTAGGCCATGTGGGGTTAGTGATATGTGTGGTCAGGGTCAGAACTCACAGTCCACACAGTAGCCATGGTGGGGGGTAGGCCATGTGGGGTTAGTGATATGTGGGGTCAGGGGTCAGAACTCGCAGTCCACACTGTAGCCATGGTGGGGGCAGGTAAGCCATGTGGGGTTAGTGATATGTGTGGTCAGGGGTCAGGAATCAGAGTCCATACAGTAGCCATGGACGGGTAGTAAGCCTTTTGGGGTTAGTGATATGTGTGGTCAGGGTCAGAACTCACAGTCCATGCAGTAGCCATGGTGGGGGTTAGGACATGTGCAATTAGTGATATGTGTGGTCAGAGGGTCTGATCTCACAGTCCACACTGTAGCCATGGTGGGTGTTAGGCCATGTGGGGGTTAGTGATACGTGTGGTCAGGGGGTCTTATCTCACAGTCCACACAGTAGCTATAGTAGGGGGTAAGCCATGTGGGGGTTAGCAGTGCTGTTAGGGTCAGACATCATAGTCCACGCAGTAGCCATGGGGAGGTGTAAGCCATGTGGGGGTTAGTGATACGTGTGGTCAGGGTCAGATGTCACAGTCCATGCAGTAGCTGGCAGGTAATGGGCATGTTGGCTCCTGTAAGGACGGGCTTCCCAGGCTCTCTCAGAATCCCTGACCTCTGAGTGAAGCTGGAGGATGAACTTTTTATGAGCCTGTGTTTATGAGCCCTCTACAATGTCAACAGGCAGGGGAGAATCAGTTAGAGTGACACTGCTGTCCCTTGAAGAGCTGAGTTTCAGCTGTGCTTGTGGATTTCGCAGGAAACATGGGGGCAGGGTCAGCACAGCACCTTTTCTAAATCCTGGACCCTCCCAACTTCACCTTCTCAGAGGCGGAAGGGAGACAGGGAGTGAGAATCGCTGCCCTTCAGACAGCATCAGTCTACTTCTGTTTAGACGTTTTTGCTCATTTCTAAAAGGTTTGTAATTTCATTATATCCAATAAAGGCTTCATTGAACTTGATGAACTAGCCTCAAATAATTTCATGCTGTTTCTCATATAACCTCTAATAATAACAGCCAGTGTTACTGTTCCTCCAATTTATTTGAGAGTATCTTAATTCAGGGACTCTACTAGACATTTAATACACATAATTTTATTTATTTCTGTGAAGTGACTCATGGTATTTACAGCTTAGGAAATGGAATCAAAGAAATGAACTTTCCCAAGACCACACAGCTAGTAAGCCTTAGTATATCCAGGATGGTAACCCAGTCCTATCTGACTCAAACATTCTGCTCCTCTAACCTCACCGCAATGAACTATGTATTGTCTGTCACACTGCAAACTTTTTGAACCAAAATTCAGGACCAACGGTCTGAGAGCAAAAGAATATCTGAAAATAGGATTCCTGTGGAAAATACACTAGACTAAAAGTATCATGAAAGCAAAGACATGGCCTGTTTGGATCATCCCCTGTGCTGGTTTGTATATCTTATGTCCCCTGGAAAAAGCCATATTCTTTAATGCAATCTTGTGGGGGCAGAAGTGTTAGTGTTGGTTAGGTTGGAACCTTTGTATTAGGTTGTTTCCATGGAGGAGTGACCCTCCCAACTGTAGGTGATAACTCTGATTAGATAATTTCCATGGAGGGGTGGCCCTGCCCATTCAGCATGGGCCTTGATTAGTTTACTAGAGCACTAAATAAGAGCTCAGACAGAAGGAGCGAGCTAGCTGCAGCCAAGAGGGACACTTTGAAGATGGCCCTTGGAAGCTGACCGCTGACATTTTGGAGAGCACTGTTTTGAAACACAACCTGAGAGCAAGCAGATGCCAGCCACATGCCTTCCCAGCTAACAGAGGTTTTCTGGACACCATTGGCCATCCTCCAGTGAAGGTACCTGATTGTTGATGCCTTACCTTGGACACTTTATGGCCTTAAGACTGTAACTGTGCAACCAAATAAACCCCCTTTATAGAAGCCAATCCATCTCTGGTGTTTTGCATAATGGCAGCATTAGCAGACCAGAACACCCCCCTACCCCTAGCATTAGAGCAGGGACCTGACACATAAGATGCTCAATACCTATGAATAGATTGCATGAATGAATGATTTTACAGACTGACTTTGAATCAGGGAAACACAATGAACCCAGGGAACACTATAAACTGAGATAAGAAAGGGTCCCCTTGGATAGAACTGATGGCTTAGAAATGCAACATGAGAACTAAGAGAGTCAGTTTACTAGACCCGTGATTCTCAAACGTCAATGTTCTTCCAAATCACCTGGGGATCTTGTTACAATTCAAGTAGTGATTCAGTAGGGGTAGGGCCTGAGATCCTGCATGCTTAAGAAGCCTGCAGATGATGTCCACGTTGCTGGCTCAAGGACCACACTTTGAATCGCAGGGATAGACTCCCCTGGATGTCATAAATTATTCTCAGGGTATCTCTCCTTTAGGACCCTGAGTACAGGCACCATGCCTTGTTCTGAACAACAGTGAATGCAAATAGCATAAATAATCAGACCTGATGGTATTGATTAACATGCACAAGCATTCTATTGAATTATTTATGTTGCAACTCAGCTGGTGCCTGGTTTTACTTTAATGTAACTCGCCAGACATCAGCCAACTTCTGACCATCTGTCAGGGCTTCACCTAGATGATATCCAGGCACTTACCCCTTAAAAAAAAAGACAGAAGACAAGCCTACCTTTATTGCTCTCCCAATTCTCTCTATATGCTCTTTTTCCACTTCTTCGTATCCTTCCTTCTATCACAGTGGGGGCCAAAGACCAACTCTGAAAATGTGTTCTCTACTAAGAAACCGCAAGATCCAAAATTATATTCTTGGTCTTAGCTATGCCCTCCACAAAATGCTGACAATGACGAGGGTGATGGTGATGATAAACAACTCAAGCTTCTGATTTGCAGATGTGAGACTGTTTGAATAGTTAAAATACTTTACTCTAACTTGCAAATGACTCATTAGCTTCCACATTCTCAGTCCTATAGCTCTCCATGCTGCATACAAATATGACCCTGTCTCTAGCTGCCTGGATTATTATAATTTTGGTTCAAAGAAAGTCTAATCCATTAGATTGTAAATCCATAGGGACAGATGCCTTATCAGTTGCTGCTTACCATTGAATTCCCAGTGCCTAGTCCAGTACCTGAGACATAATAGGTACTCAGTAAATATTTACTGAATGAATGAATGTTTGTATAGTAAAAGATAAGCAGGTATATACAAGTAGATATCTAGGGCAGTTTTTCTCAAACTGAGGTTTGAGGGTTCTCAAGAGAAAAAAATTGTGTTTTCATTTTGGAGATACTCTAAGAAATTAACTAGTATATAACTAAGCACTGCCACTGGATTTTAGTGTGGCAGATGGGCAGGTGCCTATGGTTGAGTTGGAGCCAAGTAGAAGAGTTATAACCACTTTGGGCTGATAAAAAATATGAAATAAGCAAGTGAAGTTTCTGAAAAAGTATGAAGAGAGAAAAGCAGAGAGAGAATGAGCTACACCTTGGCATTCAGCAGCAAATATATGCAGGACTCAGAGCACTTTTGGAATTGGTGGAATGTGAGCAGAAGATCTTTTTGAGCAGTGGCTCTTTAGTTCCAATTACCCATTTGGAACCTCTGGCATCTTACTTTGCCTTTGATATCAGTTTCTCCCAGGAAAGGGCAATAGGGAAAAGGGGAAACAAATCACTTCTTTATTATCTTTTGGACCCTGTTTATAAAAAGGAGGGTTTTAACAAGGCTCACTTTTCAGGCAAAAGGGGAAAAGAGGGTGGGCTCTGGAAATAGCCCTCCCCGCGCCCCCCATTCCCTTTATTCCTTCATTGGACTAAGGTTTTGTGACTTAGTCCACTCAAGAAATAGGTTTCAATAACACATGAAAGATAACTGAGTAAATACCTCTTTTACTCCTTAAAATTCACATGGTACCTCCCACCAGTGCCAGCTCTGCATAAGACCAGTGAAGTCCAAGGCTAATTATGCCTGCAGAATAAATTACATGGTTTCAAATTTCACGGTGTTATTCAGAAATGTTCCCTGCATGTCAACTTGGGGTTGGCCCAATTTCTTTTTTTGGGGGGATGACTAATGATGTCCTGTCAATAATTAAATAGTGAGAACTGATATTTTCCTGTGCTACACAATTCTGGGAAGAAGCATACTTTCCTGGTTTTGTACAAAAAATACTGGAATCAGACAACTATAACTTAACTACTTGTTCCAAGCAATACCTGTTCTTGAATGGAAAGATGCTGAACCAACCAAACACTTTGGGCTTTACTTATCAAGATCAATACCTGACTAATTCACCATTAATCACTTTAAGACCCTTGTACTGTTGTCTCTACAGTCCAAAGACAGTATTACGTAAACTCTGCTAATCTTAGCCATTTCCCCACTTTACAAGATCCACCTTGAAATTTTCCAACCTGGGCTTGAAACTCCTAAAATATCCCCTTTTGACACACTACCAAGACTGTCAAGATGGTGTTCTGTCTTACTGCAGTAGACCTAATAAACTTGGTTTTGCTCAATCAACGGATTATTCTGGTCATCTTTTGCGGGAGTTGACAATTAATAATATTAAACAGCCAGAACTGCCCTAATCTCTGTAAAAGGGTGTCGAAGGATTAAAAGATATGCTTCCTATCCTTGAGGACATTACTATCCACAGTCTGAAATGTATAAATATTATAAGAATTCAAAGATAAGAAACATCAGCATCAACTGAAGGATTCCGGGGAAGGCTTCCAAAGGACATGAACTCAGCTTTGAGGTACCTGCAAAGCTAGTTAGGAATTAAAGCACATTTAAAAATGTCTCCTCAATGACAGTATTCAGGCCACAACTGTCTGTCATTTTTTTTGTCTGCAAAGTGTTAGCATTTTGTCCTGACAGGGGCCTGGGAGGTATGGCAGTAATATGGAAAAAGCCTATTGGGTAGTCAGGAGATCTGGGTTTCATTTTTGGCTTTTCACTAACTCACAGTCCAACCCCTGAGAAGCCCTTCAAAACATCTGAGTTTTACTCCTTAATCTGACAAATGTTGGCATTGGATTATATGATCTCTACAATCAGTTTCAGCATTAATAGTCTAGAAATCTAGCCTACATCCCTTACTTAAATGTATATTTATTTGTATATTTCATTTGAAATCAGCACAAGTGAAACCCAAAAGCAATAAAACAATTTTAAAGTGTGTATTGTACCAGCATCCTTTGCTCTATTCGCAATATATACTCTATACATGCAATATATACTCATATAAATGCCAAAAAGAATACTTGACCTAAGATATGTGAAGAAAGAAAATGTTTTGCAGACTTCTGCTCTGCTTGTTGAGGGGAAACTATCTCATTTAACCAAATATGGGGCTACACTGAGATGGATGATGCTTTATTTTCATAATTTAAAGTTATTTCAGATGTAGACTAAGGCAGAATGAGTCATATGTGTATTCCACAAATTGATGAAACAGGCTCACACTCACAAATAGAACCAAGAATTCAATAGTAAAGGAAAATGGAATTGTTGTCTGTTATAAGTCAATAAATGCATACCTGCATCTTTTTCCTCTCTTCTTGCCTTTTACACTGAGATATCTAATTTCTGGGGTTCAAATTGGCAAATAGAAAAATTGCTGTCAGAGTCATCTTCCTAAAAGAATACCATGCTCAAAAATCTATGATGGCTTCAAGGAGGATGAGACACACACAGTACAGACCTAGACACAATCTCTACGGTGGAGCCTAGCTCGGCTGAGCTCAGTCTAGATTGGCCAATCCCCATCAGTTCCACAGATGCCTGAGTGAGAATTAAAGATGGTTGTTTCAAGCCACAGAGTTTCCAGGTAGGTTTATTATGCAGCAGTACTGTGAAAGTAGCTAATAGGCCAAGGAAACTCGATAAGGAAGTAAAAATAAATAGTTCTTGGCAGTGTGGGGGAGCGGGCGGCGCGGTGTGGTGCCTGGGCAAGGGACGCCGAGCTGTGGTCCTTGCTTTGCCTCCCTCCGGACCCAAGGAGGATGACTCGCTTCGCTCTGACAGTTATCCGACATGGAGAAACAAGACTTAACAAGGAGAAAGTACTTCAAGGACAAGGAATAGATGAGCCTCTTTCAGAAACTGGATTTAAGCAAGCAGCCGCCGTTGGCATATATCTTAAAAATGTCAAGTTTTCTCATGCTTTCTCTAGTGATCTCACGAGGACTAAGCAGACCATGCATGGCATTTTGGAGAAAAGCAAGTTGTGCAATAATATGACAGTAAAGTATGATTCGAGACTTCGAGAAAGGAAATATGGGGTTGCAGAAGGCAAGGCGCTGACTGAGCTAAGGACATTGGCGAAAATAGCTGGGGAGGAATGCCCTACCTTCACCCCACCTGGAGGAGAGACGCTGGACCAGGTGAAAATGCGTGGAAAAGTCTTTTTTGAAAATCTTTGTCAGTTGATCCTGGAAGAAGCAGATCAAAAAGAACAGTTCTCACAAGGCGCACCAGGCAACTCTCTGGAAACTTCTTTAGCAGAAATATTTCCTTTAGCAAAAAACCTCAGATCCGAATTTAATTCCAACGGCAGTACTCCAGGATTAGCAGCCAGTGTCTTAGTTGTGAGTCATGGAGCTTACATGAGAAGCCTGTTTGATTATTTTCTGACTGACCTTAAGTGTTCCTTACCAGCAACTGTGAGCAAATCTGAGATTGCTTCAGTCAGTCCCAATACAGGGATTAGTCTCTTTATCATAAATCTGGAAGAAGGAAAAGAAGGTAAACCCACAGTTCAGTGTGTTTGTATGAACCTAAAGGAGCATCTAAACGGAGTGACTGAAACCCACTAAGTTTAGACCTACATCAAAATCTAACCGTTTTGAGCCTCTGAGGGAGAGAGTGCCTTTGGCCTTATTTATTTCTGTCCTCTGCTAGTGCTGATTTGCAAACAGTTAAATCAGCATTCTGTTATAGCAGGTTATAAAGTTTGAATGCAATCATAGCCACATAAGACACTAATGTAAAACCATTTAGAAATGACTTATTTGTTTGAGTTCAGTTGGCATGTTCCAGAGTGATTTTCCCATCCTGCCCAGTTCCCTCTCCGGATTGTAAATGGATGAAGGAACTCACTGTTGTAAGATGAGGGATTAATAACCTTGTTACTGTGTTTCTTTCCTTTTTTCTTACATTGATTTTTTTTTTACTGTCTGAAAATCTAGCCTGTTTATTGGCTCTTGGTAAGATACTGTATGCTTTTTACTATCTCAACCGGTGTTTGAGAGAAAAAACGGTTTATTCTGTAATTCCTACTGCATATTTATAGTGACAATGTTATTTAAAAAAAAAAAAACTCTGTCCTTTAAATGAAAACCTTTTACTGTCATAAGTTTATGTAAAGTAAAATGACACTAAAGGGTTTTTTTTTTTTTTACAGGAATCAACTGTTGGAATTTTTTTGTAGTTGGTTTGGAATGTGGGTGAATGAAGGTTATGCTTTCAGGATGGTCTGGTGTGGAACAGAAGTTAAGGCATTGTTTGATTAATGAATTAAAGAAGGAGTCTCTGAGCAGGAGAAGATAGAAGAGCAACTCTTCTAAATGATTAGTCTAAGTTAGTCTGTTTTGCAAAAGACAAGGTAGTGGAAGCTAAGAAAGCAAATAAGTTTAGCTAAGAGAATAAAGGTGAAATATCCACTTACTTATCTAAACTATAAGCTGATGAACTTACAGTTTAAGGAAGGCTTTAGAGAAAATGAACAGTTAACAGCACCACTATACAGTAACCTCAGAATAAAAGAGGAGGCACAGTTGAAAATTTCAAGTGGTGCTGTGGTAACCAACTGGTTAAATTGTGGAACGTACAGATGAGTTTGCTGTTTCTTTCCACCAGATGGCGCTGGAAAAAAGTGATTTTGATTAACTTAATTTTGCCCAAAGGATTGGTCCCTCAAAAATCCTTATGTATAAATGGAGTTTGCTTTTAAGTTATCATGTTAATGAAAACTGAGACTCTAGTCTTAAATGAGGATTAATACTAAAGTTGTCTGTTAAGGCTAAAGTCACATAGTCAACATTTATTTTGAGCATCATTTAAATCACATATGAAGTCCAATATTGAATGGTTTCTCAATGTGCCCAGTACCACCAGGATTTCCTGCCACTATTGAAACAGCTTGTGGTCGAGCACCAGAGGAAGTGAGTGAAAACTTGAAAGAATAACAGAAAAGGACAAACAATAGTAAATATCCACATTCCCACCATTCAGAAGTAATAATTGTTAAGATTTTGTTGTATTTGCTTTCCTTTTTCTATGAAGACATAGAATATTAAGATATAAAGTAAGTCCCCTTAACCAGTTCTTGCATTGAGTTCATGTATACTTTCATCTATTTTTTACATTTCACTTTGTATCCATAAGGAAACTATTTTTTTGTCGTTTGTAGAATGTACACAAATGTCATTGAGATGAATGTATTCTTTATTTTCACTTATAGTTTGGGGCTCTGTCTTTGTTGCTATGTATAGATCTAGTTAATTACTTATAACCACTGTAATCTATTGAATAAATATTAGCACATTTAAAAAAAAAAAAAAATAGTTCTTTGTGCCTGAGCCAGTGACATAGGCTAGAGTGTCCCATAGAGACTCCACAGAGCGACATGCCTCTCTACCAGTTAGGACCGGTAACATGTACCCAAGTTTGACAGAAAAAAAAAAAAAGAGAAAAAGTTTATTGTTAATAATAAATATTTATTTAATTCTCTAAAAACACATTTTAAGTAATGATGAAGATTAATCATAATCAACCAATCAATAAAGAAAAGCACTGGGATAATAAGTCATATTGGGTATTTATAAACTAATATTAAAGAATTTTCATTTAGGAAAATAAGCTATTTTTAAAATATCTTGAAATAATGAGCAGCAAACTGAATGGAAAAGCTTGCTGGGGCAAAAAATCACAAAGAAAAAAGAGTGACTATTTTGCTTTAGCAAAATCACTGTGAACAATAAATCGGGGAGGGGGATAGCATCTATCTTTGTCTGATTTTATTTCACAGTCTAGTGGCCTATACAAAATGCTTACATAAGAGCAAGATAATTTAAGATTATACTCATGAGAGCAAATCTATAACAAAAAAAGCCTATACATTTTTGGAAGAGAAGAATTCTATATAGATTCAATAAACAAAGACAATGACTAAGTGTCACTGTGTATCGTTTTGTTCTCATAAAATTGTCTTGGATTTTTTGGAGATGTTACATGAACTATGGTCTCAGGCTAGAGTTAGATATTTTGGTTTTGAAATTTTGAACAATCTTCTTTGGAGCTGAGATTAGAGGAACATCTTTTTGAACTACAAACTACATATATTATTATACATTAACTACATATATTGTTATATATTTTATTAACATTCCAAAAGTTCATGAAGGAATCAACTAATAAACAGAAAATATAATTTGTCATTTAAGTCCTCGAGTAATAGATTTTAAAACGTGCCCTGACTGCCCTGGGAGAAAATGATTATAGAAAAAAAGTAATGTCAGAAAAGGAGTGCACTCTGGGCTTTGCTGTAAGAGAATACATAGGTAAGACCATGTGTCTCCTTGTTTTTTTCTGAATTTCCCATGTCAGTTAATCAAAGTTCAATTCTCATAATTACCAAGGCTTCAGCTTCTACTTAAATCCTTTCCGTCCCTCACCCATACCCCATCATTCAACAAATCCTATCACCAATGTGCCTCTTATATGTCCGATGCTATCACCCTCACTCTGATCTCATTTCCTCTCATCTGACCTTTCCTAACAGGGTATTGTGGAAGGTTGTAAAAATGTTCACAATACTTTGCATCAGCTCTCAACAAAAGTGGAGCCGTTTTCCTATCCCTTGTATGTGGGCTGCTGTCTTGGATTCCTTGGACCAAAAGAATGTGGCAAAGGGGATGTGGAATCAGTTCTGAGCCTTGACTGCAAAAGCTTCCACTCTTCCACTCTTGCCATGCTTAGAAACCATTGCCATCATGTCTGTAAGCCCAGGCTAAGTTGCTGCATAATGAGACACACGTGGCTCAGTCATCCCTCTCACCCCAGCTGCAGTCGGCCAACCCCCAGATTAAGAGCTGCCCTGATGACCAACAGCAGATACAGATGCATGGGCGAGCCCAGCAGAAGATACATCCAGCTGAGCACAGCCCCAACTGCAAAGCCCCCCCCCAAAAAGAATAGCAATCCCAAATCAAATTAGTCATTGTTTTCAGCCACTATGTTCTGGGGTAGTTTGGCGCACAGAAAACTCTGATATAGCTACTAATTCACATATTCATGGTAGCATGTCACTTCTAATCTGTTGGAAGCATCATGAAGCTGGAGGTATAAGGATGCAAAAGAACAAGAAATGGTGGGAAATAAAGATAGCAAGAGATTCTTGGGGGCTGGTGATGGGGATGAAGTGACAGAAGAAGATGAAATATAAGAATAAAAAAACACTAAGATCATTCTCAGAACTTCTTGATACCCATTTGCTAGCTCTGGCTTGTTCTCTTTCCTCTCCTTACATTGGAAATCAATGGCCTATTGAAGACAAGGGAACTCTGGTATTTCCAGGCTCATCATCATTATAAAATAACACTAACACATAGAATATGTTTGTTATGTGCCTAACATTGAGATGAGTGCTTATGCAAATGACTTCAAGTAATCTTCACAACAACTTAAAGAGATGGCTATAATTATTATCATAAAGTAGTTGCTCACCCAAGTTTACACTGCGAGGGGCAGAAGAGTGCTTTGCCACTGGACCCTGTCCTCCAGTCACCCTCCTTCCCATAAAGCAACAGTCAGTTCGAGCTCAGTAGCTTCTGTCTTTGCTCTCCAGTTGCCACCAACCCTGCTGTTCTCAAGTTTTTGCACATGGCTTCTTTAATTAATTAATCTAATTATTTGTCCTCTGTAGGCATCTGAGATCTACTGCATTCCTCATTCTTGCTTAAAGCAGTGGTTCTTACAATTTCATCACTTGGCAGCTTTAAATTTATGGATGCCTGGTGTATTAGTTAGGATTCTCTAGGGAAACAGAATCAACAAGAGATATCTGTAAATATAAGATCTTATAAAAGTTTCTCATGCAACTGTGGGGATGCACAAGTCCAAATTCTGTAGGGTAGGCAGCAAACTGGCAACTCCAATGAAGATATTCGATGAACTACTCAGGCAGCAAACTGGCAACTTCAACGAACTCCTCAGGAAACACTTTGCTGGCTAGCCGAAGAAGTGAAGGTCCCCTCTCTGTCTCGCTTAAAAGTCTTCGACTGATTGGATTAAATCCAGTTGACTGCATTCTCTCATTGTGGAAGACACGCCCCTCATTGATGTCAACAGTCACAGCTGCAGCCAATTGACTGATGATTTAATAAACCAGCCTTCTGGTTTATTAACCAGCCACAAATGTCCTTGCAGTAACACTGAGGACAATGCGTGCTTGACCAGACACCTGGACACCACCACCTGGCCAAGTTGACACATGAACCTACCCGTCACACCTAGATTCCACCTCTAAGAAACTTATTTGTTTGGGACACGATTTGTATGTGGAGATTTTTAAAAGCTCTCCAGCTGATTCTAATGTACAGCCATGGTTGAGAAATACTGGGACAAAGGGATGAGAGATTATTCATTTCCTCCTTCACTCTCTTACCTCTCTGAAGAAGGGTACTTACAAATAATACCTTATAAATAAAAAATCAGGATGGTGAATGTAAGAGCTGTACAGAACCCTGTAATCAAACCCTCCCAGCCAGCACCTCCTTTAGGTTACTTCATGGCAGCTATCCCACAGACTCAGAACCACGCTGCATACTACCCTCCTAGCCAAACTGCCTCCCTGCACTGATCAGGGTGCCAGACCTCATCCATTCCAAAATATGCCTGGTGCTATCCACCCAGCTGCAACTACACCACCATTTAGTACTATGAGACCAGCTTTCTCACAGATTCCATGAGTCATGTCAACACAATGTGCTGCTAATACATCAACTCAGACAATGTGTCCATGTCCTGTGGCTGCTGCAGCTGCAGCTACTCCTGCTGTCCATACCATTTCACAGTATAAATATGCCTCAGGAGTCCACAATCCTCACAACATTTTAACACACCACCACAAGTTCCCATGCAGCAGCCTGCTGTCCAAGTACAAGGTCAGGAACCTTTGACTGCTTCCACATTGGTATGTGCTCCTCCTCAAGAGCAAAAGCAAAACGTGGGTGAATGGTTCTTTCCTCTTATTGAAGCCATGCACCCTACCTCCTTGCTAGGAAAATTATTGGCATGTTGTTGGAAGTTGATAATTCAGAACTTCTTCATAGTTTGAGCCTCCATAGTGTCTCCATTCTATGGTTGATGAAGCTGTAGGTGTACTACAAGCCAACCAAGCTAAAGAGGCTACCCAGAAAGCAGTTAACACTGTCACAGGTGTTCCAACTGTTTAAAATTGATCAGGGACCATGAAAAGTCACTTGTGCTTTCCTGAAGAAAAATATTTCAGCATCGAAAAACTTAAATATTGTGAAAAAATTGCAAAACATAAAACAAATTTAAAAAGGAAAGGAAACTTTGAACCTTACGTGCCGAGCAAATGCCAGGTCTAGCAAACATACTGCTACTCCTAGACTACTTATTGATTTAAAAAAAAACAAAACAGTAAAATATAAAAACAAATAAATGGTTTGTAGACCCCGGGAAAAAGAATTTTCAGCAAAATACAAAAATTTAAAGCATTCCTTTCTTTAATTTTCTAATTCTTTACTGTGGACTAGCTCAGAACATCACGGCTGCTTTAGGTAACAGAATTGATAACTGGAGCAAGGAGACATAGTTTGGATTATTAAATCTCTCTTTGATAAAAATTCCTCAAACAGTGAAAAAAAATAAATCAAATCAGGCTACATCAGAACCAGCAATATTTGCAGGCAGAAAAGTAGGCTACCTTCCCAACATGATCATGATTTCAGGATACTGTCCAAAAATGCCTTTCTCAAAGGTCACAGTGCCTGACATTCCACCACTGGGAAAGTTTAAGGCTTACAACACTGTATTTTTCCATCATTTAAAAAACACACAAAGACTCCCAATGAGGGTAAACTTGTCCGTGTCAGTCTTACTGCTGTGATTTTTTTCTTTTACCACATCATGTTCCTCAGGAGAGCGAGTTCAGATCAGGGTACTAACAGAGAAGGATGTATGATTTTTAGAGAAGGGGAAGCATAATTTTGGATCATGGATCACTACTCTAGCGAATTTCCTAGTTACGGAACCGAGAAGTCTGAGGAATTATGTAGCTGCATGTGGTGGGGTGGAGATGAGGAGGGCAGTTAGCTGGCTGGGGTGAGGTAGAGTAGTATTTGGAGAATTGACTATTATTGCTTTTTCCTTCAACCTGATGTCTGATTACAGTACTTTCCCCCTTTTTCTCTTTATTCATAACATCTCTTTGTTTACTCATTTATGCAATGTGCATAAAGTATTTACAGTATACAAAACACTATTGAAAATACAAAGATGTCAAAGGCATATGCCCTCAAGGAGTGTATACAACTTAAAGAACTTTCATAACAATGTGATAAAACAGAGAAAATAGGATTGAATCTCATTCAGTTTTCTTAAACTCAAGAGCTTAAAATAAATCTGTTAACTCTGGATGGCCTGGAAGTGCTGTCTAATAATTTTTCATAATTCACAGACATTTCCTATTTCACTGACTATTTTAAGTCATGAAATGGAAAGTGAATCACTGAGACTCACATTTCGGTCTGAACAAAAGCAGTGCCCTTCAAATGGAAGAACTCACTGAGGGTTATTTTTTTTTTTGTAACTAATAAAGTCTTTATGAAATATAAATAAATATTAGAAGCCAAAATTAAATTCATAACCCCAGAAACTTAACCTAGACTAATGGAAGCCTCGACAATTTCAGCAGAAAACAAAGGGAATTTCTCTTTTATCTCAAGTATATATGAAACTCATTCTCCTAAAGAGAGTGAAAGAACTGATTTTCACTTATTTGGTAAGACCTAATACAATTTCTGACCTTCTAGCAGAAGTCACCACCTTATAGCCACGGCAACAATGACAACGGTGATAGCATGTTGAAAAAGAGACAAGTCAACAGTTAAAAAAAGGATTATCATATGATAGTAAGGAGCTGTACATCACCATAATCATAAGGATCAGAGGGAAACAAGAGGACCCTAAAAAAGGTAGACAATTACAACAAAATGTTCCAGGGGTTCTACAAAACCTGACTTAACTATATAGATCTCTCCCACCAGGTGGTTCACAGTTCTGAAACTTCTCATTACTCACTCCTTGGAGGCATTCAGAAGAAATGAGAATTTTAATTGTATTACAGTATGGAATTACATTATGTAGTTGTATTATTGCACGTACATTATGCAAAATAGGAAGAATAAACCATTACAATTATAGGGTCATGGAAGGCTGGAATTGGAAAAGATTCTATAGAGCACCTGGTCCAGCTGTGTGCCCAAGAATTGTGGGGAGGAGGGGTTGCAAAAAATACCGATTCCAGGACCCCAGTCCCAGAAATTCTGATTTAATGGTTCTAGGGTGGGACAGGGGAATCTTTACCCAGATGATTCTGTTTGAAGGTTATCTGAGATATTCACTTAAGGAAATGCTGCTCTAGTGTTTCCATTTTTTTTTTTTAACCTTCATTTTATTGAGATATATTCGCATACCATGCAGTCATACAAAACAAATCATACATTCGATTGTTCACAGTACCATTACATAGTTGTACATTCATCACCTAAATCAATCCCTGACACCTTCATTAGCACACACACAAAAATAACAAGAATAATAATTAAAGTGAAAAAGAGCAATTGAAGTAAAAAAGAACACTGGGTACCTTTGTCTGTTTGTTTGTTTCCTTCCCCTATTTTTCTACTCATCCATCCATAAACTAGACAAAGTGGAGTGTGGTCCTTATGGCTTTCCCAATCCCATTGTCACCCCTCATAAGCTACATTTTTATACAATTGTCTTCGAGATTCATGGGTTCTGGGTTGTAGTTTGATAGTTTCAGGTATCCACCACCAGCTACCCCAATTCTTTAGAACCTAAAAAGGGTTGTCTAAATTGTGCGTAAGAGTGCCCAACAGAGTGACCTCTCAGCTCCTTTTGGAATCTCTCTGCCACTGAAGCTTATTTCATTTCCTTTCACATCCCCCTTTTGGTCAAGAAGATGTTCTCCGTCCCACGATGCCAGGTCTACATTCCTACCTGGGAGTCATACTCCACACGTTGCCAGGGAGATTCACTCCCCTGGGTGTCTGATCCCACATAGTGGGGAGGGCAGTGATTTCACCTTTCAACTTGGCTTAGCTAGAGAGAGAGGGCCACATCTGAGCAAAAAAGAGGCATTTGGGAGGAGGCTCTTAGGCACAATTATAGGGAGGCCTAGCCTCTCCTTTACAGCAACCGTCTCCCCAAGGGTAAAACCTATGGTAGAGGGCTCAACCCATCAAACCACCAGTCCCCTATGTCTGTGGTCATGTTAGCAACCATCGAGGTGGGGTAGGCCAATACTCCTGCATTCTCCACAGGCTCCTCAAGGGGGCACTACATATTTTTTCCTTGTTTTTTTTTTTTTTTTTTTTTAACTTTTTTTTCTTTTTTAAATGAACTGTATGAAAAAAAATTAAAAAAAAAAAACAAAAAAACATACAATAAAAGACCATTTCAAAGAGACCATAACAAGGGAGTAAGAAAAAGACAACTAACCTAAGATAACTGCTTTACTTCCAACATGTTCCTACTTTACCCCAAGAAAGTTACCTAATATAGCAACATTTCTGTGAACTTGTTCCTACTATATCCATCAGAAATTAACAGAACATAGTCATTCCTGGGCATCCCCAGAACATTAAATAGCTTATCTGTTCTTCTTGGATTATTGTTCCCCCTTCCTTAATTGCTCTCTATTGCTAGTTCCCCTACATTCTACATTATAAACCATTTGTTTTACATTTTTCAAAGTTCACATTAGTGGTAGCATATAATATTTCTCTTTTTGTGTCTGGCTTATTTCGCTTAGCATTATGTCCTCAAGGTTCATCCATGTTGTCATATGTTTCACGAGATCGTTCCTTCTTACTGCCGCGTAGTATTCCATCGTGTGTATATACCACATTTTATTTATCCACTCATCTGTTGAAGGACATTTGGGTTGTTTCCATCTCTTGGCAATTGTGAATAATGCTGCTATGAACATTGGCGTGCAGATATCTGTTCGTGTCACTGCTTTCCGATCTTCCGGGTATATACCGAGAAGTGCAATCGCTGGATCGAATGGTAACTCTATATCTAGTTTTCTAAGGAACTGCCAGACTGACTTCCAGAGTGGCTGAACCATTATACACTCCCAACAACAATGAATAAGAGTTCCAATTTCTCCACATCCCCTCCAGCATTTGTAGTTTCCTGTTTGTTTAATGGCAGCCACTTTAATTGGTGTTAGATGGTATCTCATTGTGGTCTTAATTTGCATGTCTCTAATAGCTAGTGAAGCTGAACATTTTTTCATGTGTTTCTTGGCCATTTGTATTTCCTCTTCAGAGAACTGTCTTTTCATATCTTTTGCCCATTTTATAATTGGGCTGTCTGTACTATTGTCATTGAGTTGTAGGATTTCTTTATATATGCAAGATATCAGTCTTTTGTCAGATACATGGTTTCCAAAAATTTTTTCCCATTGAGTTGGCTGCCTCTTTACCTTTTTGAGAAATTCCTTTGAGGTGCAGAAACTTCTAAGCTTGAGGAGCTCCCATTTATCTATTTTTTCTTTTGTTGCTTGTGCTTTGGGTGTAAAGTCTAGGAAGTGGCCGCCTAATACAAAGTCTTGAAGATGTTTTCCTACATTATCTTCTAGGAGTTTTATGGTACTTTCTTTTATATTGAGATCTTTCATCCATTTTGAGTTAATTTTGTGTAGGGTGTGAGGTAGGGGTCCTCTTTCATTCTTTTGCATATGGAGAGCCAACTCTCCCAGCCCCATTTGTTGAAAAGACCATTATGACTCAGTTCAGTGACTTTGGGGGCCTTATCAAACATCAGTCGGCCATAGATCTGAGGGTCTATCTCTGAATTCTCAATTCGATTCCATTGATCTATATGTCTATCTTTGTGCCAGTACCATGCTGTTTTGACAACTGTGGCTTTATAATAAGCTTCAAAGTCAGGGAGTGTAAGTCCTCCCACTTCGTTTTTCTTTTTTAGAGTGTCTTTAGCAATTCGAGGCATCTTCCCTTTCCAAATAAATTTGGTAACTAGCTTTTCCAAGTCTGCAAAGTAGGTTGTTGGAATTTTGATTGGGATTGCATTGAATCTGTAGATGAGTTTGGGTAGAATTGACATCTTAATGACATTTAGCCTTCCTATCCATGAACATGGAATATTTTTCCATCTTTTAAGGTCCCCTTCTATTTCTTTTAGTAGAGTTATGTAGTTTTCTTTGTATAGGTCTTTTACATCTTTGGTTAAGTTTATTTCTAGGTACTTGATTTTTTTAGCTGCTATTGAAAATGGTATCTTTTTCTTGAGTGTCTCTTCAGTTTGTTCATTTCTAGCATATAGAAACATTACTGACTTATGTGCATTAACCTTGTATCCCGCTACTTTGCTAAATTTGTTGATTAGCTCTAGTAGCTGTATCGTCGATTTCTCAGGGTTTTCCAGATATAAGATCATATCATCAGCAAACAATGACAGTTTTACTTCTTCTTTTCCAATTTGGGTGCCTTTTATTTCTTTGTCTTGCCGGATTGCCCTGGCTAGCACTTCCAGCACAATGTTGAATAACAGTGGTGACAGCGGGCATCCTTGTCTTGTTCCTGATCTTAGAGGGAAGGCTTTCAGTCTCTCACCATTGAGTACTATGCTGGCTGTGGGTTTTTCATATATGGCCTTTATCATGTTGAGGAAGTTTCCTTCAATTCCTACCTTTTGAAGTGTTTTTATCAAAAACGGATGTTGGTTTTCGTCAAATGCTTTTTCAGCATCTATTGAGATGATCATTTGATTTTTCCCTTTCGAATTTTTAATGTGCTGTAATACATTGATTTTCTTATGTTGAACCATCCTTGCATGCCTGGAATGAACCCCACTTAGTCATGGTGTATGATTTTTTTAATGTGTCTTTGGATTCGATTTGCAAGTATTTTGTTGAGGATTTTTGCATCTATATTCATTAGGGAAATTGGCCGGTAGTTTTCCTTTTTTGTAGCATCTTTGCCTGGTTTTGGTATTAGATTGATGTTAGCTTCATAAAATGAGTTAGGTAGTGTTCCATTTTTTTCAATGTTTTGAAAGAGTTTGAGTAAGATTGGTGTCAGTTCTTTCTGGAAAGTTTGGTACAATTCCCCTGTGAAGCCATCTGGCCCTGGGCATTTATTTGTGGGAAGATTTTTGATGACTGATTGGATCTCTTTGCTTGTGATGGGTTGATTGAGGTCTTCTATTTCTTCTCTGGTCAGTCTAGGTTGTTCATATGTTTCCAGGAAATTGTCCATTTCCTCTACATTATCTAGTTTGTTGCCATAGAGTTGTTCATAGTATCCTCTTATAATTTTTTAACTTTCTTCAGGATCTGCAGTTATGTCACCTTTTTCATTCATTATTTTGTTTATATGGGTCTTCCCTCTTTTTGATTTTGTCAGTCTAGCTAGGGGCTTTTCAATCTTGTTGATCTTCTCAAAAAACCAACTTTTGGTGATATTTATCCTATTGTTTTTTTGTTCTCTATGTCATTTATTTCTGCTTTAATCCTTGTTACTTCTTCTACTTGGTTTAGGATTGGTTTGCTGTTCATTTCCTAGCTTCTTCAGTTGATCCATTAGTTCTTTGATTTTGGCTCTTTCTTCCTTTTTAATATATGCGTTTAGTGCTATAAATTTCCCCCTCAGCACTGCTTTTGCTGCATCCCACAGTTTTGGTATGTTGTGTTCTCATTTTCATTCATCTCTATATACTTAGCAATTTCTCTTGCTATTTCTTCTTTAACCCACTGGTTGTTTAGGAGTGTGTTGTTTAACCTCCAGGTATCTGTGAATTTTCTAAGTCTCTGATGGTTATTAACCTGTAATTGTATTCCATTGTGGTCAGAGAATGTGCTTTGAATAATTTCAATCTTTGTAAATTTATTGAGGCTTGTTTTATGTCCCAGCATATGATCTATTCTGGAGAAAGTTCCGTGAGCACTAGAAAAGTATGTGTATCCTGGTGATTTGTGATGTAATGTTCTGTATACGTCTGTTAAATCTAATTCATTTATCAGATTGTTTAGGTTTTCAATTTCCTTATTGGTCTTCTGTCTGGTTGATCTATCTATAGGAGAGAGTGATGTGTTGAAGTCTCCCACAATTATTGTGGAAACATCAATTGCTTCCTTTAGATTTGCCAGTGTTTCTCTCATGTATTTTGTGGCATCTTGATTGGGTGCATAGACATTTATGATTGTTATTTCTTCTTGTTGAATTGCCCCTTTTATTAGTATGTAGTGGCCTTCTTTGTCTCTCAAAACATCCCTGCATTTAAAGTCTATTTTATCTGAGATTAATATTGCTACACCTGCTTCCTTTTGGCTGTAGCTGGCATGAAATATTTTTTTCCATCCTTTCACTTTCAATTTCTTTGTGTCCCTGTGTCTAAGATGAGTCTCTTGTAAGCAACATATTGATGGTTCATTTTTTTTGATCCATTCTGCGAATCTATATCTTTTAATTGGGGAGTTTAATCCATTTACATTCAACGTTATAACCGTGAAGGCATTTCTTGAATCAGCCATCTTATCCTTTGGTTTATGTTTGTCATATATATTTTTCCCCTCTGTCTATTAATATCCTTTATTGTACCCATACCGAATCTCTTTAGTACTGAACCTTTCTCCAAGTCTCTCTGTCCTTTCTTTGTTTCTCTGTCTGTAGGGCTCCCTTTAGTATCTCCAGTAGGGCAGGTCTCTTGTTAGCAAATTCTCTCAGCATTTGTTTGTCTGTGAAAAATTTAAGCTCTCCCTCAAATTTGAAGGAGAGCTTTGCTGGATAAAGTATTCTTGGTTGGAAATTTTTCTCACTCAGAATTTTAAATATATCGTGCCACTGCTTCTTGCCTCCATGGTGGCTGCTGAGTAGTCACTACTTAGTCTTATGCTGTTTCCTTTGTATGTGGTGAATTGCTTTTCTCTTGCTGCTTTCAGAACTTGCTCCTTCTCTTCTGTGTTTGACAGTGTGATCAGAATATGTCTCGGAGTGGGTTTATTTGGATTTATTCTATTTGGAGTTCGCTGAGCATTTATGATTTGTGTATTTATGTTGTTTAGAAGATTTGGGAAGTTTTCCCCAACAATTTCTTTGAATACTCTTCCTATACCTTTACCCTTTTCTTCCCCTTCTGGAACACCAATGAGTCTTATATTCGGACGTTTTATATTATCTATCATATCCCTGAGGTCCATTTCGATTTTTTCAAATTTTTTCCCCATTCTTTCTTTTATGCTTTCATTTTCCATTCTGTCATCTTCCAGGTCACTGATTCGTTGTTCAACTTCCTCTAGTCTTGTACTATGAGTGTCCAGAATCTTTTTAATTTGGTCAACAGTTTCTTTAATTTCCATAAGATCATCTATTTTTTTATTTAGTCTTGCAGTGTCTTCTTTATGCTCTTCTAGGGTCTTCTTGATATCCTTTGTATCCCGTACTATGGTCTCATTGTTCATCTTTAGTTCTTTCAGTAGCTGCTCTAGGTGCTGTGTCTCTTCTGATCTTTTGATTTGGGTGCTTGGGCTTGGGTTATCCATATCGTCTGGTTTTTTCATAAGCTTTATTATTTTCTGTTGTTTTTGGCCTCTTGGCACTTGCTGAACTTGATAGGGTTCTTTTAGGATTTGTAGACCAATTGAAGTCCTTATCTCTAATTTATCAGATCTATAGCTTCGTGGAGTACACTTTCTCTAACTAACCAGCAGGTGGCGTCCACGAGCCACCTGTTCTCCACAAGCCAGTTCTCCCCTGCTTTGCCTTTGTGGTGAGTGGGGGAGTGAGTCTTGTGGGGTCCAATTGGTGTACCAAGCTTGCGTGTGTAGTTGGTGTTGCCCGCCCTGTATATGGGGCGTGTTTCTGGGCAGTCAGGGAGGGGGGGTGGCTCTAACAATCAAATCTCCCTGGTGATCCTAGAGTTTTAAAGCTGCTGCAATAGTCTAATCCTTCAGTTCAGTCCTGCCACAGTTTGTCTCTGCCACTGACCCACAAGTCCTTGGTATTGGCGTATGGCTCCTGAGACTTGCGAGTGGGTCCCTCTTCCAGGCCGTGCACCCCGGGTCCTCTGTTGAGGGATGACTGTGCTATGTCACAGGTGAGTGCCGTCCCCCCAGGGCGGTTCTGGGCTGCTGGGCTGTGTAGGGAGGCTCCCAGTCTGCTGAACTGATGGCTGAATGGGGCTTTGTTAATTCACACTGCTCCACCTTCCCAACTCTGGGACAATCAGCTGAGGTTGCAGGGAAGGCTAATGTCCACGCCCAGTTTTGTGGTGTGTGCCTGTTATTTGAAGCACTTCCATCACACTGGGTTGTCTGGGGCAGCTCTGGGCTATGGGGCTGGCGATGGGCAGGAGTGTTTCCTGTCCACCAGGATGATGGCTGTGAGCGGACACCCCCCTTTTCTTGGGAAGTTGTGGTGTTTAGTGAATTTTCTCAGCCACTGGATTATTGCCTTTTGTCTCAGAGCTCTCTTAGTTCTGCTCTTGTCTTGACCTGCCCAAATTGCAAGTCTTTGAAGCTTTCTGTATTGGGCTTCTTAGAGTAATTGTTTTAGAAAAAGAAAAAAGGATTTAAAAAAAAAAAGGGCCCTCCTCACAGATCTAATAGGTTATTGAAATGCTAAGAGACAAAGCAATTAGGGCCATTAAGGAAAGGTCCACAGGGCAGAGAGATCAGCTTTTCTTTGGGATTTGCATATGAGCCTCAGGGCCTGAGCTCTGCCCTTCCCCTTTCTATGTTCACCAGAACTCCAAAAATCCTCCGCTTTTATTTTGGAGTTTTTCATGCTGTTTTTTTCTATGCCTGTCTCCTCTCTGCTGGGCTGGCTGCTCTCAGATTCTCTGGTATCTGGTCTCAGTCTATCTATGGTTGGAGTTTGGATCAGTAGAATGAGTTTCCGATAAGGGCTGCCACTGCAGTTCTCCCTTCTCCTTCCCGGAGCCGACAGCCCCTCCTCCCACGGGACTGAGCCTGGCAGGGAGGGGTGCGGGTCCCCTGGCCACAAAAACCCACAGATTTCGCCGATCTCAGCAGTTCGACGTGTTCATGAGTGTTGTATGAAGTATGCCCAAAGTCAGATTGCTCTGTGGTGTCCAGTCCACGCAGTTCCTGGCTTTCTACCTACTTTCCTGGAGGAGTAACTAAAACATACAGCTCACCAGTCCGCCATCTTGCCCCGCCTCTAGTGTTTCCATTTGATAAATGATTACAGAGTGTAAGAATGAAACTGAATTTTTGGATAGTAGAGAGATATCCTTGAAATACCCTCCAGGGAGTCTTCTTAGGTTCCACTAAACATTGAGACTCTTAAGACTATGACAGGCCACATTTGCTATGAGTGTACTCAGAAGATATAGGTCAGGAATTAAGCTGCCAGTAGGGCAGTGACAGGTGTTCCTCTCCATAAGAGTCCTTGAAGTAGTTCAGGTAGATGGCAGCTCATACAGCATTCTGGGAGCAATCCTATGCCGAGGTGATACAGCTTACATTCAAGGAGACAGATCCACATCAGGCTTAGAAGAAGACTCACCCCTTACAGACACCAATGTTACTTGGGACAACTTCATTGGCATAGCTTGTAAAGTCCCCCAAGGGACACGCCCCATGTCAAGAGTCACTGTACCCAGGGAAGCCCAAAGCTAAGCCTTCTGTCCAGGTATTTATAATTCTTCTCTATGGTTCTAGATGCATTTTACAAACCAGGAGGCACTTCTACCTAATAAAATAGTTGACACATATACCATCTTACCTGTTTTCTACTATAACAGAACTAAGTAATGAGCAAAAAGTCAGTTTCTCTAGCAACATGGCTTTGTTACTATTTCTACCCAAAATCTTAATCACAATTCTTGAAACAAGAATTTCTATACAGATCTACCTAAAGGGCTCCTGCTGATACATCTCACCTTTACAAAGAAATGCCACAGATAGGAGGATGATGACATGGAAAAGAATATTTTTTAAAATAGATAACTCAGCAAATTCAATGCAAGTTCCTTTATGGTCCAGAAGGTCCCTCAGGATATTTTCCTCACCTCTCCTTCATTTCACAAGGACTAACAAGTTTTCTAGACACAGACAAGCATGATGGACCCAGTAAGAAACTCATCTCTATCTGTAAATTTATAGGAGTTGAGGCAAGATAGAAACAAAGGCAAAACAATGTTTTTCCTACTTTCCTTTACAAATTCCCCCCTAAATCAAGTTTCTGCTACATTTGTTGGTTTTTTTTTTTTAATGAATTAATTTCAAGCAACTAGAAAATTGGTAAAATTTTAGAGATTGATAAAAATACTTAGGTGGTACCATTTTCTAATACTAATGAAAAATGTAAAATTGGTTTTCATTTTCTACAAGGAATCAAATTAAGATAAGATTCTTTACTGTAAGACTCCTCTGATATGGAAATATGGAAATGCACATTGTAAAATTCAAAGAGAGATTAAGCATGCAGCATTTTCTAAACCTGTTTGACCATGGAACCCTTTTTTAAACATTCATTTGGAAAACAACCTGGAAAATTCTAAAACAGACATTTTTATGCAGTGTGTCTAAACCTTGAGTACTTTTAGAAAATAATTTGTTTCCATTTTATTGTCTGAATGTGTCAAGAATTTCTGAATTAAAACAAAAATGCCAGCAATTCTTACACATCATTCTCCTACTCTGAACTTAAGGATAAAGAAATTGCAATGGTTAGGGCTATTCATTCCACATCAGTTATTTATATATTAAGATGTAAGATGATCTCCATTAATCAAAAAACGTCTTTGGACAGTATGCTTCAAAGCAGCATACAATGTGAAGAACTTTCTTAGAGCACACTCAAAAGGAATTCTGTTAGGACAAACAATTTTAAGTTTGTCCTTTGGATGAAAGACAAATAACATGCACAACCTTTTTTTTCATATATTTTCTTCAGATTTCATTACTAGGAGTACAATAAAGCAATTCAAGTAGGAGATTAGAAGCTCTTATCACAACCTTTTGTGAAGCAGCACTAACTTTAGGCAGGTGATTCATTGAGATACAGTGCTTAGTGTCATTTGTCAGAGTGGCATAGGAATGGAGTCCCTTCCTGGTACTTTGTGATGTTCATCTATCTCTTTGGTTCAAGGCTGTGGTCTCAGGCAGAATTAGTACTAATTCAGTCTAGCATCTAGAAAATAAAGCAAACATTTAAGAAGTTTTAACTCATTAATGTCTTCTATGTAAATGAGAGCTTGAGTCAAGGAAGCAACCTAAGGTTTCAATAGAAGGCTTTACAACTGTGTCCAAATCCTCAAATCCTGCTTAATTTTACGTAGTAATGTGTGGGCAGAAAAAAATATTATGGTAGACTTACCAGTGGAATGACTGATAGCAGAGCTGAGCTTATTAACTATTTGTTTAGCTTTCTACCTTCAGGTCTTTTCTAAGAAAGCATTTAATGTCCACTGATATTAAAATAAAAATTAGTTTTTATATGCATTGGTAGTATTTTTGTTTTGTTCTGTCATTTAAATTACTGACTTGTTTCAGAAGCAAACTTGGAATTAAGGAGCATGAACATATAAAGATACGCACAATACTTAGCTGCTTTTTGATAATTAAAATCCATTTGATAAGGAATATTCTTATTATATATCTATGGAATATTTCTAAAACATAAATTTCACAGTTCTGAATATCAGCTGTAGTATTTAAGGGTCAAATCTAAGTTATATTTTATCAATAATACATCTATCTGATGGGGTAAAAATAGTCATTGTATTGTTCTATATGACAGTGACATTGCTATGCCCTCACTAACAACTGGAACCTCCTTCACACATTTCCATATGATGGATTACACTGAGACATTAGCTAAATGCCCTCACATATCCATGGGAACACACCCAGGCTTATCAAGTTAACAGGCTCTGAATTAGAAACCTGGGTTTGGTAATGTTGTTTCTAGCCCAAATCAGTAGTTTGAGATTTTCCCGAGAATAAGTAATCAGGCAAAAGTTAATATTCAAATCATAATATTTTCATTTACCTTACATTAACAGACATTGTAACGTGACTATAAGTAGTTGCAAGGAAATTGTGGGTTTTCTCTTTAGATGCACTGCATTCTAATCATAAAATGTGAAATGGAAAAAGGTGGCATCTGTCATTTTTTTCAATTGTATTTGTGGTCGTAAATTACAAGAAAATCTTCACAGATCCTTCACACTGTCCTAACGGTGGATTGTTGAGGCAATATGATAAAGCGAACAGATTCAGGTAGGCTTTAGAGTCATATGCTGTGTTTTCCATCTTCTACTTTATGTGAACATGCTTAAAATTTAAGGCATTTCTTTGTTCTCAACATAAAAGTGAGCCTTGATATTAAAACACCCCAGATGGGTCATGTTCTGGCCTTGGGGAAGTTCCTCAGGCTCAAGGAGATTGGAGTCACGATCACCTTAAGCTGTGCACAGAAAGAATAAGCTACAGATAAGAGGAAAACATCTCAGTTACTTTGAAATTTTTAAAATTCAATTTATGATCAGAACATTTATATTACATACCTACATCATTAACATGTCTCTATTCCAAAGCCTGTAATTTAAAAAAAGCTTCAATGGTTAGCATCACCTAACTAGAAAATATAGGCATTTAACTGGTAGAGTAGGAAGGAATAAGACATATATCTACATTTTCTAGTAAACAGTTTTTCAGTTTTGATGAAGGGAGGAGAGAAATTGCATCAGAGGGATTGAAAGTGGCTATCAGGACTAAGTGACAACAGAACTGTAGTGGATGGTTTCTTGAGGCAAGTTTCAGCTATTAATACGGACATTTCCAAGGACTACAACAACCATATTTTAACAAAGTGATATCGGGTTGAATAAATCTTCTTAGGACTCTGCTGCCACTGTTGCTCTTTTTATTTTGCCATGTATTAAAATCTCCTTGTTTTTGAAGGGCCACAAAACTGTTGGTCTTTCTTATACTGTATTTAATTATGATAAATCCTATTCTTCCCTTTTCAATCCTGTGAAATTATCCTAGTTGAAAACATTAGTTAGGCCTAGTCCTAAATGCTATTTGTCTTAATAACCCCTTCCACATTACATATAATTTCTGGTACCAAATAAATAGGTCCAATTGAGACTCCATTTGATTTCTGTAAATAATTTAGTTTGAAACTATATGGAAGATTTCTCAGAAAACCACAATTTTAATGCTGTTGAAGTAATAAATTATCTTACATTTATATAAAACTTAGTAGTTTTCAACAGAATATGAAATCCATTATGTTTTTTCCCAAAAAGCTCCTTTATAAAAAAAAAACTTGGATAATCATAATCCTTGCTTCGTGATACTTTGACATCACTGATCCATATATGGCTCTCTTTTATTCTATTTCATTATACTGAAGTTTAATAGGTCAGGAGGGCAAGATAATTATTAGTTCAAAATAAAATTGTTGAGTGCTTATTATATACTTGGCACTATAATATATTTCCCTTAGTAATTTGAAACAGATCATGTTGGAATTAGCTCCTATTACATTTCCCTTCAATATGCATTTCAATGAAAATAATGACATCTCTCACTGCAGTCGTCTGTTGGTTCTGTCCATTACTTTTCTACCCAAAGTCCCTTTGGAACCTCCACAAATCTCCCATCTTCAAAACAGGGAAGAATTTTGCCAAGGAAATCTTCAAATGAAAGGAAATCTTGGTAATGTGTGTACAAACAGAGCATTTGCATACTTATCTAAATATATAGCTCTTCCTTTTGGTAAAGAAAAAATATGTACATGCGATTTTTACACAGCCTGAATTGGGGTCAAAGATTACCAATTACTGTATTCTGCTATAAACATTATCAACTTCCTCAAAGATTTTATTTGTTTTGACTTTACATGAAGTTTTATCAAGAAATGTGAGCAGAATATGAAGTTTTTATTTACCTCATTGGTTTTCCAAAGGAAAAAATAATGGTGCTTTGATAGTTAATCATTTTATAATTTGTGAGAAAAGAGGTAAGGAAAAGAAATCACTGTTACTTGAATTCCATTCACTTTTCTTTTTGCTTTAGAAGCTTCCCTCTTCCCAGTGAATCTCTGGGCAGAAAATTCTCTTAGTCCATCAATGTCATAAAATATCATTATTTTACCTTAGTAATAGTTTAGCTGGGCATGGAATTTGAGGTTGACAGGTTTTATCCCCACGGCTTTCATGAAATCTCTGTGTTGTCTTCTGGCATCCATCATTGCTGATGAGAAGTTTGCTGTTATTCTAAACTGTTTTTCCTTTGCAGGTAACCTGTCTTTTCTTTCTGGTAGCTAACATAATGCTTTCATTAACCTTCATGTGTGTAGGTGTGGATTTATTTTTATTGATTTTACTTGGCCTTCAGCATATAGTTTTTTGTTTTTTTTTAATTGAGATTGTTCACATACCTTACAATTATCCAAAGATTCAAAGTGTACAATCAATTCCCCATGGTACCATCATACAGCTGTGCATTCATGACCACAATTAATTTTTTTTCAATTTTTAGAACATTTTCATTACTCCAGGAAAGAAATAAAGACAAAAAAAGGAAACTCAAATACTCCCATACCCCTAACCACCCCCCCCTCCATTATTGATTCATAGTATTGGTATAGTACATTTGTTACTGTTGACAAAAGAACGTTAAAATACTACTAACTGTAGTATATAGTTTGCAATGGGTATATTTTTTCCTATATGCCCCTCTATTATTAACTTCTAGTTACAGTGCCATACATTTGTTCTAGCTCATGAGAGAGATTTCTAATATTTGTACAGTTAATCACAGATACTGCCCATCACAAGATTCACTGTTTTATACATTCCCATCTTTTAACCTCCAACGTTCCTTCTGGTGACATATGTGACTCTGAACTTACCCTTTCCACCACATTCACACACCATTCAGTACTGTTAGTTATTCTCACAATGTGCTACCATCACCTCTGTCCATTTCCAAACGTTTAAGTTCACCCTAGTTGAATATTCTGCTCATAATAAGCAACTGCTCCCCATTCTTTAGCCTCATTCTATATCCTGGTAACTTGTATTTAATGTCTATGAGTTTACATATTATAATTAGTTCATATCAGTGAGACCCTGCAATATTTGTCCTTATGTGTCTGCCTTATTTCACTCAATATAGTGTCCTCAAGGTTTCTTCATCAACCCATTTTTTTAAGATGGTTTTGGTCACACACCATACATTCTGTCCTAAGTAAACAATTGATGGTTCCCTGTATAGTCATGTATTTATGTATTCACCACCACTGCCACTAGCCATATAAGGACATCTCCATTTCTTCCACAAAGAATGAGGAAGAGTCAAAGAAGGTAAAGAGACGAAAGAGAAAGAAAAAAGAAAGAGAGAAAAATACAAATAAAACATAACAGCATTAAACTAAAGTAGGATAAAGAGTCAGACAACATCACGAATGCCAAGAGCTCCATACCCTTCACCCATGTCCCCCCCCATATGCATTTATCTTTGGTATACTGCTTTTGTTTTATTAAAGGAAGCTTAATACAATGTTTCTGTTAATTATAATCTCTAGTTTGCATTGATTGTCTTTTCCCCCCATCCCACCCTATTTTTAACACCTTGCAATGTTGACATTCATTTGTTCTACCTCATGTAAAAACATATTTGTACCTTTTATCACAATCGTTGAGCACCCTAGGTTTCACTGAGTTATACAGTCCCAGTCTCTATCTTTCCTCTTTCCTTCTGGTGTCCCACAGGCTCCAAACCTTCCTCCTTCAAGCACATTCACAGTCATCTTCATTTAGTGTACCCACATTGCTGTGCTACTGTCTCCCAAAATTGTGTTCCAAACCTCTCACTCCTGCCTTTTCCTTTCGGTCTGTAGTGCTCCCTTTAGTGTTTCCTGTAGAGCAGGTATCTAGCTCACAAACTCTGTCATTGTATGTTTGTCAGAGAATATTTTAAGCTCTCCCTCATATTTGAAGGACAGTTTTGCCAGATATAGGATTCTTGGTTGGTGGTTTTTCTCTTTCACTATCTTAAATATATCACCCCACTTCCTTCTTGCCTCCATGGTTTCTATTGAGATATCCGCACATAGTCTTATCAAGTTTCCTTTGTATGTGATGGATCGCTTTTCTCTTGCTGCTTTCAGGATTCTCTCTTTACCTTTGATGTTTGAAAATCTGATTATTAAGTGTCTTGGCATAGGCCTATTCAGATCTATTCTGTTTGGAGTATGCTGCGCTTCTTGGATCTGAAATTTTATGTCTTTCATAAGAGATGGGAAATTTTCATTGATTATTTCCTCTATTATTGCTTCTGCCCCTTTTCCCTTCTCTGCTCTTTCTGGGACACCAATGACACATACATTTCTGTATTTCATTTTGGCCTTAAGTTCCTGGAGACATTGCTCATATTTTTCCATTCTTTTCTCTCTCTGCTCTTTTGTGTGTAGGCTTTCAGATGCCTTGTTCTCCAGTTCCTGAGTGTTTTCTTCTGCCTCTTGAGGCGTGCTGTTGTATGTTTCCATTATGTCTTTCATCTCTTGTGTTGTGCCTTTCATTTCCAAAGATTCTCCCAGTTGTTTTTTTTAATTTTCGATTTCTACCTTATGTATGGCCAGTGTTTTCATTATATGGTTCATCTCTTTTGCCATATCTTCCCTAAACTTTTTGAATTGTTTTAGCATTATTTGTTTAAATTTCTGTATCTCAGTTGAAGTGTAAAGTTCCTTTGCCTGGGCCATAACTTTGTTTTTCTTTGTGTAGGTTGTAGTTTTCTGTTGTCTGGGCATCTGGTTTACTTGGTTACCCCAATCAGGTTTTCTCAGACCAGAACAGGCTCAGGTCTAGAAGGAGGCAATGGTATGCAGTTTCCCTGAGGGTACCTTAGATTGATACACCCTGTGAGGCCTCAAGTCACTGTGCTTTTCTGCCCAGCAGGTGGCGCCTGTCAGCCTGTCACTCCTGACTGGTGTAAGGAGGTGTGGCCCATGGCTCTTTTCCCCCAGGCTCTGTGGTCTGGTTCTGAATGGAAGGCGGGTAGTAGAGCTTGGCTCCAATTCTTTCCTCTTAGGGAAGATACACCCGAGATTTTATGCTGTGATCTCAGGCATTCCTCCCAATTTAGGTTGGTATATGATGAGTGGGCAATCACATTTGTCCCCCAGCCATTATTCCAGATTATTTACTAGTTGTTCCTGGTTGTTTGTTAGTTGTTCCAGGGGGACTAACTAGTTTCCACTCCTCTCTATGCTGCCATCTTCCAGAACTCCCTCAGCATGTAGTTTCAATCAGAGGACTTGGTATTCTTATTTCTGTAAAATTCTTGGGCATTATCACTTAAAATACTGTTTCTTTACCATTGCCTTTATTCTTTTCCTATGAATAATCTATTAGATTTATGCTGGAGCTTCTCAGACTAGGCTCCTTATCTCTTAATTGTTCTTTCATATCTCTTTTTTTAGCTCTGTTTTTTTCCTTATACTTTTTTTTGGTATAAATTCCTCCTTTCAATAATCTTCACATTTGCTTTGTGTTTCCTAAAGTTAATCTGTTGAGCTTTTAAATGGTATTTTAATGATTTTTTTCTAGTATAATTACTCTGATAAAATACTTATAAATTTGGAAAGCACATAAAAATGAAATAAAAATAACAATCACCTATATGCCAGCCCCAAGAATTAACCACTTTTTGCAATTTGTTTAATCATGGACATCTTTTTCTCCTACATACATACTTTACAAAGTATTCTGTATTTACAAAAATATGAATACAGGTATATTCTAAAATAAAATAATTAGGGACATTACTCATAAAACTAAAGTCCTCTTCGATCACCACCTCTGCTGGTGATCTACTCAGTCTCATCTTACTCACTAGTTTAAGTAGTGAGCCTAGTTCCAGATATGTCCCTCAAAGGGGCAATATTAGTCCTATAGACCATTGGGATAGAAACTCTGGGACACCTCTTCCTACTTCCAGACCTTCATCTCAGCAGGCTATGCCTTGAGATCTGCATGCCACACTATCCATATTGTGTTTCTGCTTTGTGTTTGGTCCAGAGATGTTTACTTTGTTGGAATATGTATTTTTGCTATTTGTATATTTTATCTATCATCAGTGGGGCAGCCTCAAGTATTAATTTACAAACTATCTTCATCAAAAAGACAATAAAATGTCATTACTATTTTAAACATTCAGTTACTCTCCAGATCTATATTTGCAACCAATTCATACATGTACAACTTGCAGTCCTATCCTCTCCTGCTTTTTTGGTTCCCTTCCATCCCTGTTTCTCCTTCTCACATACATACAACCTTCCAAAGATAAGACTTTGATTTTTCCTCTGTTTAGGCTCTGGGACAATCAAAAAGCAGAGAACATTCAGACAAGAAGCAGCAAATTGAACCAGGTTTTCTTCATGGTCTCCTACTGGTTCCATGAGGCTGAGTTGGCTATGGTAGCTATTCCGGAGTGCCTGGGTGTGGGAGTGTCTGTATAAGGCCAAATAAGATATATAAGAAAAGACCATATAAGAAATACAACCCAAAAGGCTCCCATAGCAAAAGTTAGTATAAGTGTTAATACATCTTTAAAAATATATCCAAGTGTAAAAATATGTATAGCAGAAAATCATGTATGAAAAATATGTTCTCATTTTTTCAGGCCAAGTATTTCAGGGAAAAAGTTAGGGCTTGTAGAACAGAATTACAAAGTAAGTGGTTAGGATACTAAAATATCAGTAATCTGGTATATTGCAAATCTGCATTAGTATAAGATCCCATGGATACGATTTTCAAGGTGCATTTAAATCAGAGGGGCATGGCCTATAGAGTGACACACTCCTCTCAAATCTAGTACCATCTCGATATCTGGAGGGGACAAATTCTAACTATCAGAAATATGACAAAACAGTCAAAAGTACATGAGATAAACTACCTACATTTTCAAACATTCATTATGGTTATATTTTCTGCAATTTTGTAAAAAAAAAAAAAAAGCATTTTTTTACAAGAAAAAAATAAAAAGTAATGAAATTATGAGTGCCATCTTGTGGAAAGACCTTCCAATATCATTTCCAACATATTTGTTTCTCAACCCCTAAATACTTGAGTAATGCCACACTTTCCCCCACAAAAGTCTATGGTCAACTATAACGCAACATGTGATCTGAAGCCACTTCTATCGTTATACGTCTGATTCTTGATGGCATTTAACTATTACTCATTTGGTTGAAGCTATCAGCAGTAATATATATGGAGTATATATAGTTCTAACTTTTTGCTTTCAATTCCTCTCCCTTATTTAAATTCCACATGGCACATGTGTGAATCGTCTTGACCAAAATTACTGCACAGGTCAAACAAAGCTCCTGCTGGACTGTAAGTTTTCTCTTGGAAAGCCTCATTGAGATATTGTCATTCTGAGAGGTTCCTTTCAAAACTGTGTTCTTTTATGTGTGCATTTATTTTAGTTGAGTTTATTTTGTTGTTGCTGTTCTCCCCTTCCTAAAAATCAAGATTCATGATTCTTATTTGTTCACTGGTGTGACCTCAATACCTAGAAATCTCCATGGCACAAAAGAGGAGTTTAATTAATACACACTGAATGAACAAATGAATGTTTTTCATCCAATCTGTGGCCACATCAATTGGACTCTTGGCAGGCACTTGTCAAATGCAACCACACCTGGTCTAGCATAAGAGCTCAGTTCAACAGGGACACTCTAGCATGAAGAGTAATTAATAGACTTTGGAAATCCTCTTTTGGACAGCTTGACAATGAGACAAACATGAGGACCAGCAATTAACAGAGGTACAGAAAAGGGATTCTATACACCAGGCAGTAAGTGAAGCCACGAACAAGAGCAAGTAGAGAAGTACAGATGAAAGAAAAAAAAACTTACCAATGGCTGAATTTATAGGGATCATAAAAACTGAGAGACACCACCCTCAGAGGAGAGGACTATGAGAGCTCTAGATATACCATAAGTGGTGCCCACTCTGCTTTCCACTGAGGCTTGCTGTGAGGCTGCTGAGCCAATTGCCTGTCACCCTCAATTTTTCATGGGTCCTTAAAATCAACCACCATTAACCCAATTGTGGCCCTGTTTCTTGTAGCCAGAAAGAGCCCCAAACCTATAATTTAATGCATTAAAAGGGTGACGATAACTCTGTCCTGTTTTTTTTTCCCCTCATTTTTAAGTTAATAAAAGATTAGGTCTCCATTACCCATTTATTTGATTCTAAATCTAAGGATTCGATAATTCTGTTTGCTAATTTTCCTTCAGTGGAGGTTCTGAATCCTGCCACAGCCTCTTCCTCATTTTGTTTTGCTTTTTATTGCTGTCATCTGGGCCATAGAAGAGGGTATGCCTATTATAAATTTCAACATTTTTTTCAGCAGTGCCTGTTCCTTTTCCTCATTCTGGTAAGTTTTTGCGATCATGTGCTTTTGTTACTTCCTCTCTCCCTGGGTCTTGAAATGTCCCTTCATTGTCATACACTTTTAAAATCACAAAGTGGAAATCAACCTTTTCTGGTAAGCTGAGTCACTTTTGTAGGAGTCATCAGCAAGTTCTAGGATACTGACTCTCCCTCTGTAACCAAATGATATATCATCTCTTCCTCATAGTCCCAATAAATTAACTCAGATTAGTTTAGAATAGACAGGCTCCTGATAAGATTAAGATTAATTTTTAAAGGGAAGTCAAATGTTTAAGTCACAACCTTTAGTCAATAAAATTGTCCATGGCAGTTAAGAAACTCCTCTGCAAGATAAAAGACAAGACAAAACAAAAATCATATATCATGATTTCCAATAATTGAGGTATATGAGGGTTCAAGTTGAAACTCCCTTTACTGCTCCAAGGACACTAGCATTAAATACAGAATTGCCAGTTTCACTGCTTTGAATCCATCAACATTGTCAGCACTGAAGGCAAGTAAGTTGATAATGACTTTAAACAGGGCAGCCAGTTCAGACCTGAGGCTTATGTGGAAGGTGAGGAAAACAAACAAATAGCCAAGAGTCTTGGAGCTGAAATCCTACTTCTTCCTACTCAGGGATCCCACAAAAATGAGCTTCACTTAAGAGGAACTCTCATAAGTCAGCATTTAATCATAAATCTCAACTCAAGATGTATTTGAAAAAACAATATTACATGATGAGAATATGTTAACTGCAGTGACCTGCACTAGAACTTTGCAATCTGAAAAAAAATGAAAACGAGTGTCCTAAACTTCAATTTAGCTTGATTATTAAAATGCAAGTGGAACCAGAATTAACTTATTTAGAATTTAAAGAACTGGAACAACCCAAACATAAAGATCTACACAGATTCTCACTTAGAAAGCACACTTGTCATATATAAAACTATCCAGGAGAATACTAAATGGCATAATAATAGATTATCTGCATCTTCAGTATTTCTTCATCACTATCATTTGTTTATGGATTTATACAAATATTTTTCTATTTCTATTGCAATTTATCATGATGCCATGATTCTTAAATTCTGCAAAAATTTTAGTAATATTAACTTTTAAAAAGTAGGGCTGTTTACTACTGCATTATATTCTAGCCTTTCCTGGCTGATACATTATTTCACTTACCATAATGGCACACTGTAATTGATGTGATGGCCATCTTCTGTCTGTCATCTTCTATCTTTACAATAGTATCAACTACTTCATCTGTGCCACACCCCATAATGAATTCCTTCCATCTGATTTTCTGATTGCCATTAACTAGAAAAGTGAAGCTTATAGAGCAGCACAAAGATTGGGAGGTTTGATGATGGAAAGAATGGGAGGGAAACAGAATAACCATAAGGGGGAAGAACCGCACAGTGATTGGACCATTTTAACCCTCTAATTCCCAGTTTCACAAAAACAAACAGGTACAAATAAATACTTTCTGACACCATGTAAAGGAAATTGTTCCTGTTTGAGCAATAGTTCACATTCTTGAAACTCACCATTTGTTTTTTGCTATCAAAATTCACACTTGTTAATGCTCTGTGTATAGAATGACCTAAGCCTTCATGATGTTATCAGTTCACTGTGATCATGATTTTATTTTTCCCTTCTTTCAAAGTTTTAACAATTTCCCCTTGTGATGCTCTAACATGAGAGACTTGCTAAGTCTCTCCTGTCCTTGTGGTGCTCTTGTCTCTGCCAAGAGCACCCTCTATTTGCATCTTATGAGCATAGCACCCATGGATGGGGTACGACTGACACCTTTCTATCAAGCCCTTCCCTCAACAAAAGAACTCTTATCTAACCTTTTACCTTGGGATTTAAGTAAGCATACTACTATCTAGTGGTAGCTGCATTGTAAACCATGTCAATAAAGAAGGTGAAAGCCTTCTTTCCTTCTAAAACAATCCACTCATTGGCTGGCATTTGGTTACTCTTCTCACAACAGGAGTGTCTTTGCAAATTTCTCCAAATCAGACAGTCAATAACTTATTTACCATTAACTTAGTTTGCTTGAATATTTACCACTTACGGAAAAATGACTATCTATGTATTTTATATAATGGGCTGAAAAGAGCATACATTGCCTTCCTCAGGACGATTACAAATTTCTCGGTCACCCTGGGGCAGTGGTACACAATCCTAGATCAAGAACATGATATGAAAAAAAATGCCTAGACTTTTTGAAGACCAAATGGATTAGAATCTGAGGTTAGGCTTAGGTGTGTAATGTATTACTTAAAAGCTCTACAAGGAATTCTGATGTATAACCTAAGTCTAAAACACTGCTCTAAGGAATTCTGAGTATACTTCCTTGTGAAAATGCATATTTTAAAAACTAACCATTTCTTACTTTTTTAAACCTGGTACACCATTCAAAAAATAGTTCCCTTACTGTGGATTCATATTACAACATACATTCAACTTTGACCTTAAACTATGATTCTTAAGAAGTTCAACAGATTTAACTAACCTACGTAAATGTGTAACTCTGGTTTTCTTGCCAACAGGCATTAGAGAGAGATGAAGAGAAATCAGCCTTACTGGAGTTTCCTAACTTGTTTCAATCACCCTAGTGGAGGGGCTCTCCAGTGGCAGCGAAAGGACACATTATCTCCATTTTCCCCTGACTAGACATGGTAGGGCTCTTGGCTGTGCCTTCCACTTAGCTCTATATCACTACCCACAAGGAGGTGGAAGATTGGGCCTAAGGAGGACCATGGTGAGAAAAGGCTCTTCATTTATGTGGCTAAGGCAGAATATGAACAGATCATGGAGATAAACACCAAGATGGACTCTGCTATTCCTTTCTAGAAAAGCAAGGCCCTCGATGGAAGGAAAGAAGACGTTGGGCTTATTTTACTTGTTTGTATAGTGCACATTCCTGCGGTTCTCAACATAGCCAAGCTATGTTTGCCCGTTTTCCTCCAACCTTCTTTACCCCTTCCTAAATATTTTTCCTTAACAAAAGCTGAAATGTGACATACGTGTAAGAAAGGAATAAGTTTCGTTTTCACATAGAGACAGCATGGAATAAGGGAAATGGAGGCAAAACCAGTTTAAACAAGCCCCAGACAAAGAGAAGAGAGAATCTGCCTGATGTAAAGAGATATGAGGTAGTATCAGAGGCGGGAACTCACAGCAAAAAAAATAAAAATTTGGGGGGGATAGGCTGATCAGTTCAAAATCTCAATAATGAGCTAGTTGGCTCTCTGGGATTGGCTGTACAAATTAAAATCTCAAAAGATGATTAGTTAGTGTTCTCGGATAGGCTGTAACCTCTGTAGTACCCAGTCAATGGGGAAACAGGGGAGGGACTTGCGAATTAGGAGTAGGAGATTTAAAGATCGCCATTCTCTTCCTCTGGCGCGCCAGCCTTCCGCGTGTTTGGCTGGACGCCCCATCTTGCAAGATCGTAAATAAATTCTTTTCTCCTCCAGAACCGAGAGAGCGTTTATTCCCTTACAGGTACCGCTTTATTTCCGACAACTTGGGGGCTCGTCCGGGACCCAAAGCTTCGGAGGGGGACCCCCGAGGTGGACAAAGGGAAGGCGCGCCCCGCTGATTGAGCGGTCTCGGACTCCGCCATTGGGGGCCCATCTCTGGCAGCTAAAGGGCCCGAGACCAGACGCTTGGATCTGCCGGTTGTGGATGAGAAAAGGGGGAAAAGGCTTGCCTCTGTTTGACCAGGCAACTCCGTGCACGGACCAAGGTAAGGAAAGTAATATATTGCCTTGGTGGTCGGGAATTCCTGATGAGTCTGGAGCTGCTTGTGTGTGACTGAGACGTGCGACATACTGCATGAAGCGAGTGCGGAGTCTCAATCTGTGGTTCCCTTCTCCCGCGAGGGAAAGGGCCAGAGACAGACGAAGCGAAAGGAACTGAGAGAAAGAAGCCCAGACAAGACTCAGGATGGGAAATAGAGGCAGTTGGCCGGCCGGGGAAGAAGAAAAGGGGGCACCTATAGAGTCCCTCGGGGACATCCCTCCAGATAGCCCACTAGGTAGGATGTTAAAATATTGGACCGATAGCGATCGGACCAAGGGAAAGGACAAAAAGAAAATGATTAAATATTGTTGTTACATTTGGACTGAAGAAAGCATTTCATCGCCAGATGTATTCTGGCCAAAGTATGGGACAGAGGAGGACTGGCTCTGTGCCAACCTTGTAATTTATGTTAATGAGAAGAAACCCTTTTCTAAGGAGGAGTCTGATTATGCCACGTGCTGGCTAAAGAACAAAAAAACTCCCCTTTACCCTGTGAAAGATAAAAACCCAAACTTGGAAGATGAGTTGGTAGAATCTAAACCCTGGGACCCCTTATTAAGCCTTCCTCCTCCCTACTATTCCCCTCCTCCCCCAGGGCAGAGATTGTTAGAGTCTGAGGACCTAATAAGGTCCGCACAGGTTCCAGGGGAATCAGGAGGCCCATCGGTGCCAACTGCCCCACCAGATATGACCCATCAATGGTGAGGAAAGAATTAACACAGTGCAAAAAGGATGTACAGAATTTTCCATTTCCAAAACTCTTGAAGGAAAGAGAGTAAGGGAACATCACCCCGTTAAATCCCTTTACCCCTTGAGGGAGGTGCCTATGGGGCCAAAGGAAGTCGGGTATGTAAATGCCCCATTAACGAGTGCAGAAGTAAGAAATTTTAAGAAGGAGATGAAATCGCTAATAGAGGACCCAATGGGGCTGGCTGAGCAAATAGATCAGTTCCTAGGCTCTAGCCTATACACGTGGTCTGAACTTATGTCCATATTAAACATCCTCTTTACAAAAGAGGAGAGAGGAATGATAAGAGGGGCTGCTATGAAAGAATGGGAAAGGCAACACCCGCCAGGGCAAGGGGTGATGGCAGCAGAGCAAAAATTTCCAAATACTGACCCTGATTGGGATAATAATGATAAAGAGGATAGGGCACAAATGAAGGATCTCAGAGACCTCATTGTAGAGGGAATAAAATTGGCGGTACCCAAATCTCAAAATTTGGATAAGGCCTTTGAGGTAATCAAGAGAAAGATGAGTCTCCCTCTGCTTATCTACAAAGATTGAGAGAACAAGTAAGGAAATATTCAGGTATGGATCCTGATGACCCTGTAGCCCAGGGAATGTTAAAGGTCAGCTATGTGAAGGGATCTTGGCCTGATATTCGGAAAAAGATCCAGAAAATAGATGGATGGATGAATAAGCCATTGGAGGAGTTATTAAGGGAAGCACAGAAAGTATTTGTAAGAAGGGAGGACGAAAAACAAAAGCAGCAGGCTAAAGTCATGATAGCCACTGTTGACCACTTGGTCAAGAAAGATTAGAAACAGGAAATGGGGGATGCAGACAGAGGCGAGATAGGGGAGGGGGCTGGGCGGATTTAAAAAAAGGAGCAAGGAAAATGCAGAACTCTGCAGGGTGTTATCATTGTGAAAAGCCTGGCCATTTCAAAAGGGAGTGCCCAGACTTACAGAAGGAGGGTCGAGTTATACCCCTAATGAATTTTGAAGACTAGGAGAGTCAGAGGCTCCTCATCTCAGAAGCCCACCAGGAGCCTTTAGTAAATTTAAAGGTGGGCCCATATCAAGAGGAAATTACATTCTTGGTAGACACTGGAGCAGCTTGCTCCTCTGTAAATCATCTTCCAAAGGGAGCCAGGCTCTCTGGCAGTTCCCTCACCGTCACAGGGGTAAAAGGGGAGGGATTTAAAGTTCCCATTCTTGAACCTACTAACATTTGTTGGGAAAATAATCAAATCATAGCTCCCTTGTTGCACATCCCAGAAGCTGGGAGTAATTTATTAGGAAGAGACCTAATAATACCTATGGAACTGGATTTAGAGGTAAGGAATGGACGGATTGAGGTTTTGGCCCTGCTCACTGAAGAAGATTGAAAAAGACATTAAGGAGGAGGTATGGGTAAAGAAGGAAACAGGGGAGGGTTGCAAATTCCCCCAATTAAAATCAAGTTAAAAAAGGAGGGGAGGTCGTGTGCCAGAAACAATATCCTATTCCTCTTAAAGGAAGACAGGGACTCCAACCCATCATTGAGGGTCTCCTTCGAGATGGACTCTTGGAAACCTGTATGTCCTCTTTTAAATACTCCCATTCTCCCCATTCAGAAACCAGATGGTAGCTGGAGAATGGTGCAGGATCTAAGGGCCATTAATAAAATTGTCCAGGTTCGACACCCTGTAGTTCCTAATCCTTACACTCTCCTGAGTAAAATTCCCCTTCCATCATAAATGGTTTAGTGTAGTAGATTTAAAGGATGCCTTCTGGGCCTGTCCCCTTGATCCAGAAAGTAGAGACCTGTTTGCCTTTGAGTGGGAAGATCCCTTCAATGGGCGAAAGCAAGCAATACAGATGGACGGTCTTACCTCAGGGTTTCACGGAGTCCCCCAATCCTCTTTGGGCAAGAGTTAGAGAGGGTACTGGAAAAATTTTCCAGTCCCACCTGAAATCACCCTTCTGCAATATGTAGATGATCTATTAATATCAGGTAAAGAAAGGCAAGTGGTGGCTCAAGCTACGAAAAATCTACTGAACTTTTTAGGGGAACAAGGATTAAGGGTATCTAAAAGTAAACTGCAATTTGTAGCAAGGGAAGTTAAGTACCTAGGCCACCTCATAAGTGAAGGAAAAAGAAAAATCCATCCAGAAAGAATCCAGGCCATAGTAGAGTTGCCTCTTCCTCAAACAAAAAGAGAGCTAAGAAAAATTCTTGGGATTGGTAGGGTACTGTAGATTGTGGATAGATTCTTTGCATCTCAAAAAAGAGCTATACCAAAAATTACTAGAGGAAGAGCCTGACAAGATAGAATGGGAGGAAGTGGAAATAAGGCATTAAATGAACTCAAGCAGGCACTGGTGCAAGCTCCTGTTCTAGCACTTCCTTCCTCGAAAAACCCTTTCACCTGTTTGTTACAGTAGATAAGGGAAACCAGCTTTGGGGGTCCTAACCCAAATCTGGGGAGGCCAAAGAAAGCCGGTGGCTTCCTTTCAAAGGTTTTAGATCCAGTCTCTAGGGGGTGGCCTGGGTGTGTTCAAGCCATTGCAGCAACTGCCCTTTTAGTAGAAGAAAGCAGGAAATTAACCTTTGGAGGGGCAATTAGTAGTTAGTACTCCTCATCAAGTGAGACTATTCTGTCTCAAAGGGCAGGGAAATGGTTAACTGATTCCCGAATCTTAAAATATGAAGCAATCCTAATGGAAAAAGATGATTTGGTCTTAACACAGATCATAGCCTAAACCCGCCTCCTTCCTCTGGAAGGGGCCTGAGCAAGTAGAGACCCCTGAGCATGACTGTTTAGACCTAATTGAATACCAAACTTGAGTCCAACCTGACCTAAGGGATCTTCCCCTGCACTCGGGGGAAAGACTGTTCATAGATGGATCCTCCAAGTCCTAGAAGGAGAAAGGCACAATGGCTATGCAGTTGTAGATGGGATAACTTGTGAAGTAAAAGAAGCTAGCCGATTGCCCATAAGTGGTCAGCTCAAACTTGTGAGTTGTATGCACTAATCAAGCCCTCAAATTATTAGAAGGAAGGATGGTACAATATACCTGACTCTAAGTATGCCTTTGGGGTAGTCCACACCTTTGGAAAGATCTGGGAAGAAAGGGGATTAATCAATAGCAAAGGAAAAGAACTGGTTCATGGGGATTGGTGAAACAAGTATTAACCAATCTACTCTTACCTAGAGAAATATCAGTGGTGCATATAAATGGACACCAGAAGGGACCTACTTTTGAGGCAAAAGGCAATAGGTTGGCTGATGAAAAGGCTAAGGAGGCCTCTCTCTACCCCCCTTTAAAAATAATGGTCCTAATACCCTCTATCCCTAAGGAATTTGGGGTCCCTACATTCTCTGCAAAGAAGTAAAAGAGTTGAAACAGGAGCAACCTTAAATGATCAGGGGAAATGGTTTCTCCCAGATGGCAGACAAATGTTAAATAAACAAATAATGAGGGAGATATTAGCAGTCCTACACCAGGGGAGTCATTGGGGGGTACAAGCCATGTGTGATGTAGTACTTAGACAATTTGGATGTGTAGGCCTTTATACAGTTGCTAAACAAATCTGTGAGCGGTGCATAATTTGTCAAAAATTAATAAAAAGGTTTTAAGAAAAACAGGTACAAGGGGGAAGAGAGCCGGGCCTGAGACCATTCCAGAGCATTCAAGTTGATTATACTGAAATGCCACCAATCGGTCGTTCAAATATATTTTGGTAATTGTCGACCACCTCACTGGATGGGTGGAAGCCTACCCTCTATCCTCAGCTACAGCATTGGGAACTTCTAAAGTTATCCTTGAACAAATCATTCCCCGTTATGGGTTAGTGGAAAATATAGACTCTGATAATGGCAGTCACTTTACCTCCCGTTGTTTGCAAATGTCATGAGAAGCCTGGGTGTCACTTGGGGACTTCCACACTCCTGGCATCCACCATCCTCTGGGAGAGTGGAAAGAATGAATCAAAACCAATAAGAAACAATCTTTCTAAATTAGTTTTGGAAACAAAGTTACCTTGGATCAAGTGCTTACCTATAGCTCTACTAAGAATCAGGACTGCCCCTAGAAAAGAACTGGGAATTTCCCCTTATGAATGCTTTTTGGTTTGCCTTTCCCCAGGAGGACTGGAGAGCTCCACCTCCCTAGACACAAAGGATCTTTTCTTAAGAATTATATACTGGCCTGTCTTCTACTTTATCATCTCTCAGGCACTCCGCGGACTGCTGGCTCAGACCCCGCCTCTTGAATTTGCTGGCCCATCGACATCAGCCTGGCAGCTGGGGTTCTGAGCCAGTCGTGGAAAGAATCCAAACTTCAACCGATCTGGGAAGGACCCTATCAAGTCTTGCTGACAACTGAGACGGCAGTCCGAACGGCAGAAAGAGGCTGGACTCATTACACACGAGTGAAGGGACCGGTGCCTGAACCAGATGATAAGTATCCAGCAACTCAACCTGAATCCTGGAAAGTGACTCCTACCTCAGATCCCTAAGGATCACTTTAAATAGGCAACAGTTGAAGGAACATACTAGAAGGGAGGAAGGGCTGGATTAAACCCTATGTTTGCATTGTGCTCTGTGTATAGCTTAATGATGAAATTGCTTATACTGATCATAATGTTCTATATTCAAGGAGTAACAGGTTCTGCTAAGCTGGTTATAAGTGTAGTCAAAGGCTTAAAGTCTCAAACTGTACAATTTGATGTTTGTCAAGTAATGAGCTGTAAAGATCTAAAACATCAGCAACAACTGAGGGAGGAATATAAGCATTTATGTAAGCAGACTGTTCAAGTTAGAAAGCAAGATTGTTGGGGGGCGAACATTTAAGAGTATAACTTATGAGACACCTAACCCCTGTTATTCTTGAACCTGCTTGGTGGACCACACAGTATGAGGGATGGGTCTTACCCAAGTTGGAAGAAAACCCATTAAGGGAAACTTGGCTGAATTTAACTCTCCAGTTCAATTGACCCCAAGGTCATTAGAAACACTTAAGGCCAAAGACTTAAAGCAAACCACAGAAATAGAGACAGGTTATGGAAATACAAATGCCTGGGTAGAATGGGGCAAACATACCATCCAGAGTCTAAACAGAAGTGACTGTTATGCTTGTACAACCAAACAACCCACTGTTCAGATTATGCCCTTCCCCTTGGGGATGAAAAAGCATGAAAGGGAGTTTAAATGTATAACACTCCTCTTTCAAAATGCTACTCCTGGTGAAAGTTGTAGTACGTTGTCCTCCCTTTTCCCTCCAGTCCAGAAGGGAAGTGTCAAAGCCATACCAGCGTCTCACCTTGGTCCCGGAAACCACTCTGCCTGTCTCTCCAGATGGGCAGAAGGGCTCCAGGATCTTGGTACCATGGCTTTGTGTACACAGGTGTGGAATGTGAGCAAGGATAGTACTGGCAACTTCTCCAGCCTAACTATACCCCGAGCAGACCTCTGGTGGTACTGTGGGAAGGGCATCCTCTGGCCAACACTACCTGAAAGGTGGGGAGGAACCTGTGCTCTGGTTCAATTGGCTATCTCATTTACCCTGCATTTGAAAGTAATAAAAAGTACCAACCCAAGGCAAAGGAGAAAAGAAAAATGTACAAAGTGTACCTAGTTCCTTCAATAAAAAAATGTTTGTAGATAGTATAGGGGTTCCCCAGAAAGTTCCTAATGAGTTTAAAGCTAAAAATCAAGTAGCTGCAGAATTTAAATCGTCCTTATTCTGGTGGGTCACCATCAATAAAAATGTCAATCATCAGCTAAAATTTATCAACTATACCAGGGATGTCATTAAAGAAATAGCAGAACAGTTAGATGCCACTAGCCGAATGGCATGGGAAAACAGAATGGCCCTAGACATGATGCTAGCTGAAAAAGGAGGCGTCTGTGCATAGTTGGGGGAAATTGTCGCACATTCATCCCCATAATACCGCCCTAATGGAACTATCACCAAAGCCCTACAAGGCTTAACAGCCTTATTTCAGAAACTAGAAAAGAATTCTAGCATTAACAACCCACTCATAGAATGGTTGGAAAATTGGTTCGAGAAATGGAAAGGAATTGCAACATCTATTTTAATTTTCCTTATCATTCCAGCCAAAATGTTTATAACAGCTGGGTGCTACATAATCCCGTGTGCTCAAAGGCTAGTTCAAAAACCCATCAAAACCACTAGAATCAAAAATAAGAAAGATCCGTATGATGAGGAATGTGAAAAAGCCCTTAGCAAATTTGAGAATCTAAAATGTGAAAACTAAAAGTGTTTAAAAAAAAGAGGAGGGAATCTGTAAGAAAGGAATAAGTTTCGTTTTCACATAGAGACAGCATGGAATAAGGGAAATGGAGGCAAAACCAGTTTAAACAAGCCCCAGACAAAGAGAAGAGAGAATCTGCCTGATGTAAAGAGACATGAGGTAGTATCAGAGGCGGGAACTCACAGCAAAAAAATAAAAATTTGGGGGGGATTGGCTAATCAGTTCAAAATCTCAATAATGAGCTAGTTGGCTCTCTGGGATTGGCTGTACAAATTAAAATCTCAAAAGATGAATTAGTTAGTGTTCTCGGATAGGCTGTAACCTCTGTAGTACCCAGTCAATGGGGAAACAGGGGAGGGACTTGCGAATTAGGAGTAGGAGATTTAAACGCCATTCTCTTCCTCTGGCGCGCCAGCCTCCGCTGTTTGGCTGGACGCCCCATCTTGCAAGATCGTAAATAAATTCTTTTCTCCTCCAGAACCGAGAGAGCGTTTATTCCCTTACAGGTACCGCTTTATTTCCGACATACGTATGGGTCATTCAATTGTTTAACTTCGCCTTGAATAATCCTATCAAAAACCAGTCAAAACAATATTTGCCAGGCTCAATACCAGAGCTTGGAAGCAGGCAGAAACGACTCATTATAGAGCTGATTCTCAACATGGTCTCACATCATTAAAAGAGACAGACATGCACACAAGTATGCTGCAGCATGATAAGGGCTATAGTGAAGTTTGAAGAACATTTGAGGCATCACTGAGAAGACATCTAACCATTTCTTCAAGACTCCAGATGAGAATGGCAAGAGTGGCACTGGGCACTGAGGAGAAATCTGAAATAATTTCTTCCTCATTTTTTCTTACTCGGGACAACAGGAAGGAAATAATCTGTCTGGAAACAAATGTACCAGAAGCCTAACAGTTCAAGGTGCTTCAAATTTGTAGCTTATAACTACTTTACAGCCTTTTTCCTTCATTAAAGCTAACACAAAAAGCACTGTAGGTCAAAATAAACTTGGTGGTGCATAATTTAGAAAGGTACTGCAACATTATCTGCAAGCACATTAAAAATCCAGGCATATGGTCAGAATGGCATTATTCCTAATCCAAATGCTTTATACATGCCTCATTTAGGATTAGATTCACGGCTGGCATGGATTAACGGGAAAAGCTGTTTCTGAATTATCCGAGGGTAACAGGCAGTCTGCAAGTTCAGTTAAAGGGGTGTTTCTGTCTATTCGCCAGAAGGGTGACCTCTGGGTGGACTTCAAGACCTACCTGGTTTCTCTAATTTCTGTATCAAAGGGTTATTTTAATTGGGATTTAGAAAGATTTAAAAACCATTTTTTGAGAGGGGGAAAATGCCCATGGAAATCAATGCACAGATTTAGTGAATAAACTAGGAATAGGTATGTGTGTTTGTGCACATGATACATGGTCTGCTCTCAGCAACCAGTTTTACAGGAAGTGCAGAATCAGAATTCCCATGATTGATTCTTGAGGTTGCATTTGAAGAAAGCCAAAGGCACACCATTATGCATCAACTGTGCATTAGAGGGACAAATCTAATGCTGTCTAAGGCTAAAAATTGTGGCCTTTGGAAGCTTTAGGGTATAACTTAAAATTCTAACAGGAGTGGGTGAATAAATATGTGCCACCTGAGAGAATCTACTTCAATATATTCTCTCAGGTGAGCTGCTGAAGGACTGGTTTGCAGTGAGTCTGAGGTAATCTTTCTAATGAAGGCTGAAGGCCTGGGAGGCTGATCAATGGAGAGTCCCTTCTGACAGAACAGATTCAGCCACTGTGGAAATCAGCCAAAGAAGTGTTATAATTGACACCGTATGAAGAACACTGAGGGGTCAGGTCATTAATCTCACTTGAATTGAATACCCTTCATTTGCACATATATCGCTCATTATCATTTTGGGTTCCTTCCTCAAAAAGTTTACAGGAGCAAGTGATGTATTTGTTTTTAGTAACAAAGGAGGACACTTGTCTAACTGACATTATATTCTTTACACTCAACTGGAAAGCCAGATTAATGGTCCAGTCTCTGATTGTTTTTGTTTGTTTCACTGTATCACAGTCTACTAATGAGTATTTTAAAAGGCCACACAAGAGCTCCAACATGTAAAGAGCTTGGAAGTCATCATTCCCATCCTTACAAGAAGAAAAAGCTGAGCAAACTGAAAAGCAATGGCTTTTCTTAGACCTAACAGAGAACAGAACTGAGGTTGCAAAGCCACCTGCCACTCTAAAATTGGGAGAGACAGGAGTAACCAGAGGGACACAGGCCAAGACCTGTTGACCTGGAACAAGGGCCGCCGGAGTCATTAAATGGCAATGTTGATGAATTGCTGGAGGCTGAATGTGGAACAAGCATCAGAGTGGGAAATTCTTGGGGGTTCCCGTACTTTCCTGGGTTTTAACTCCAGGAACCTCTCAAGGTTCTCACTGTGAAAAGCCAAGAAAGATCTTGTGGCTCCAGCAGGAGGGGAAGAATAGACCTTGTGAAATATGTCTAGAACATTCTCCACAACATGCCCACAGCATTCTCCTGGAGACCCACTCTCCAGGGAAAAACACTTTACCAGAGCTTTATCCCACTTGAGGGAAGGGCATTTCCATGACTAGGCCCCTCTAGCCTTCCTGTTTCATCTAAGAGGAGAAATTTTAAAAAGCTAAGAAACACCTGTGAAGGTCACATCCCAAGGACACAGGTCCACTAAAAGACTGGGATTTAATCATAAGATTATAGAATGCGCCGCCCCACGTTATCAGCGCACCAACAAGGCTTCAGTATAATAAAAGTAGATTATAGCTGAAAGAGTTGTAAGATGAAGACTCTATCTGAGGAGATTTGAGGGAAACCCAAAGACGACAGGTTAGATAAAAACTAGCACACCATAGGAAACTATGCCTCTGGCACCTACAGCTACAGCAGAGTAAGCACAGCCCAGTTTCTATCTAGATTAACATAAATCCTTACCCTAAAGGCCTATTTGCCTCAGCTCCTATTACCCTATACAAAATGTCTGACTTTCACCAAAAAAATTGCAAGGCATGCCAAAAGGCAAGAAAGAACACAGTCTGAAGAAAGAAACAATGATCAGAACCAGACTAGGATATAACACAGATGTTAGAATTATCAGACAGAATTTAAAATAACTATGTTTAAAATGTTAAGGCTGCTAATGGGAAAAAATAGACAACATACAAGAACAGATGTGTAATGTAAGCTGAGAGAAGGAAATTCTAAGGAAGAATCAAAGGGAAAGATAGAAACAATAAAACAACAACAGCACTATAAGAGAAATGAAGAATGCTTTTGATAGGTTCATCAGTTGACTTGGTACAGCAAGGAAAGAATCAGTGAGAGTCAATAGAAACCTCCTAAACTGAAATGCAAACTACAAAAGAATGGGCAAAAAAGGGAACAGAACATTCCAGAACTGTGGGACAATTACAAAAGGTGTAGCATATACATATTTGGAATGCCAAAAGGAAGAGAATGAGAGAATGGAGCAGAAGAAATATTTGAAGTAATAATGGCTGAGAATTTAACAACATTGATGACAGACACCAAACCATAGATCCCAGAAGCTCAGAAAACACCAAGCAGGATAAATACCAAAACCATCTGTTCATAGGTAATCATATTCAAACTGAAGATAGCCAATGACAAAGAGAAAATCCTTAAAGAAGCCAGAGGAAAAAAGACATTGCCTATAGAGGAACAAGACTAAGAATTATAGGGGACTTTTCATCAGAAACCATGTAAGCAAAAGAGAGTGGACTGAGATGTTTAAAGTGCTGAAAGAAAGTACACCACCAACTAAGACTCTATGTTCAGTGAAGTTATCCTTTAAAAAGTGAAGAAAAATATCAAATGATATTAATTCAGGTGGAAATATTTTAAATTAATATTCTATATTTTTGAGAGGCACTTTTTGGACAATTTCTTCTTTACCCTTCATATCAAACCCATTACCTCATGACAAAACATACCTCGAATCTGCTCACTTTTCTTTTTCTCCTTTGCCAGCATCCAAATCTGTGATCATTATCTCTTGCCTGGACCATTACAATGACTCACATTCATGCTTGACCTATTCCAGTCAATTCTACAGTGCCATGAGAATGAACTTTTAATTAGTATTTTTTAGTTAAGAGAAAAAAGCCAAGGGAAGAAAGTTGAGAGTTGTTTCTTTAAGAAAGTTTTGTGCTTTTAAACAAAAAAATTGAGAATATATGTTTCTATTTTTAATAGGGCAGTGGTCTGGCATACATATAATTTATTTGGATTGAGGAGTATTTTATACTTTAAATTTACTGCCAATAATGTGCATTTTTGAACATGAAATTTATTACACTAAAAAAGGTTGTAAAATTATAGCTTGGAATGCCTTTAAAATGGGAAAGATATCTAGAGGTTTTAAGCTTCCCAGAAAGAAATTACTGTATATCTCATGATTTTGTCTATAATGATTTGCAAATGGTGGGTTTGAATATGTTAAATGCTTTTGATTAGGTATAAAATAGAGTTGTTAAGTTGTTTGCCTGACACAATTGGCATGGTAAAAATTAAAAGATAAAAAAACAATTTAAAAATTTCAAAGCATCATTTATACTTAAAGCTTCCATCCAAATATATTTAAAAGTCCTCCCAAAAGTATCCTCTCTAGGGTAGAAGACACATGCATAACAAAATCAAGTCTTCCATCATTATGGGAAATAATTTGTTCTCCTTTCCTTGTTAAAACTTTTCTAATCCAAGAGAATATTTCCATTTTACTATAAAATATAAGCACAGGAAAACATACAAAACATAACTTCCTAGTTTCATTTTCCTGCCAAGAATTCCAATAGACAGTTTCCAGGTGATAACATTCTTTTCATGTTAAAAAGTTTTCATCTATGAACTGATTTATTGAAAATAATAACTTTGTAATAACATTTTGGAAACCCCTTGAAGCATCAAGGCAAACACATTGCTGCATTCAATGTCCATAGACTTTATTTTTCGTTGGACGTCCATTGCCACCTTATCTGCATAGTAATAATCTTTTCCATTCCTAATGAAATAAATAATCACAAGTTCAATTATACAATTTATCTGAAAGAATTTTATTTGATTTGTTTTAAAATAAAAAGAATGGATTTATTTTCTATCCAAAGGATTATTATTGAGAATTTTAATGGCGAACATACAATCATTAAAATCAATACACTTATTAAATGAGCATTAAATGTATAAAAACATCATGCTGATAAATGTATTTCTTTCCAGCTTCATATAAAAAACTTCCCTTTTTCATTTTCTATTTTTAAATTATAGTTTATATTAGTTGTAGAAATATTCACGTTAGGATAGGATATTGGGACAGTCAAATGCACAAACCAAAAGACCATTTTCACATGTAGGTAAATTATACACACACACACACACACTTCTACTCTATTTCTTGAAGTTATTCAAACAGCTAAACTTGAACACAGCCTGATTTTTTGTGCAAGTATACGCCTGTGTAACTTCCACATGATCTCCAGATAACAAGGAAAAGATAGCATTGAAAACTGTTCAGTAAGACAAAAGCTAAAATCAGATCATCAAAACTATTTTCACACATATTAAGTGCTCCTTATCAGCATAAAACTTGAAGCATAATATGAGAAGTAAAACACTTAAAATGCTTTAACTGCTCTCCTAGTTTGCATAAACCAGGACTAAATTAGGGTCAAAGTGCAGGTAAATTCGTTTCAGATCTCATTTGCCAAACCTGCAACACTAATGACTTAATGGTGTCCTTTGACTTGAAATGGAACAATCCCATCACTTGTGCAGCTAAAGATTGCAGAAGGTAAAGTTGGAATAAAATCTTTAGAAAATAGACAGGGAAATGAGTATGAATATGATTAATGGTAATGTCCTATTTTTCAACCTAAAATTTGCAGAGTTTAATTTGAAATCTCATTCAGAAAAATGTCACACACAGTGACTGTGAATATGGAATTGATCTTGTTTCCCCTGTGTGTAAGGACAACTTATCCGTCAAACCTTCTTTCCAGAGTTAAAAATCAAAACAAGACAAAAACCAAACTCCCCTAACCAAGTTATTGGTCATGATTAAAAAACAATGCCTTTTATGGTTTTCCATTTATGCTTGCTTTGCCTCAAATTCAGACCCTTATTTAATGAATGGATTAATTCAATGTTTTTCGTTTTTTTTTTTTTTTTTTTTCATTTTTCCTGCTTTAATGACTCAGATTGTTGGAAATCCAAACCATAGGGAACCATATCTTTTACATGAAAAAGAACATATGGTCATTAGCAGATGTTACAAAATTTTGCTTCATTTTTGCTTGTATTTAACAGTCTAATATCAAGCAACAGCTTAAGTGTGTGTGGGTAGTTTTTTTTTTTATTAGAAGGATTGGTTAAGTCAATTATGGTCTAATTATCTGCTCAGTGTTTCTCAACCTATTTTTTTCATTATCGTTCCCTATAACAAGCCTTTTAGATACTCTTTTTTTTTCTTTTCATTTTTTTTTTCATTTTTATTGAGATTGTTCAGATACCATACAATTATCCAAAGATCCAAAGTGTACAATCACTTGCCCCTGGGTACCCTCATACAGCTGTGCATCCATCACACTTAATTTTTGTTCAATTTTTAGAAACTTTTCATTACTCCAGACAAGAAATAAAGTGAAAGATGAAAAAAGAAAAAAAGAAAAGGAAACTCTAAACCTCCCCTATCCCTAACCAACCCCCCTCAATTGTTGACTCCTAGTATTGATATAGTACGTTTGTTACTGTTTATGAAAAAATGTTGAAACTACTAACTGTAGTATATAGTTTGTAATAGGTATATAGTTCTTCCCTATATGCCCCTCTATTATTAACTTCTAATTGTATTGTCATACATTTGTTCTGGTTCATGAAGTGATTTCTAGTATTTGTACAGTTGATCATGGACATTGCCCACCATAGGATTCAGTTTTATACATTTCCATCTTTTGACCTCCAACTTTCCTTCTGGTGACATATATGACTCTGAGCTTCCCCTTTCCACCTCATTCACACACCATTCAGCGCTGTTAGTTATTCTCACATCTTGCTACCAACACCCCTGTTCATTTCCAAACATTTAAGTTCATCCTAATTGAACATTCTGCTCATACTAAGCAAGAGCATCTACATTTCTTCCACAAGGCAGGAGGGAGAGTCATAGAAGGTAGAGAGGCAAAAGAAAGAGGAAACAAAAAAATGACAGCTAGGAAGCAGCAAAAGGAAAAATAACCTTAAAACAAAGTAGAATAAAGAATCAGACAATACCACCAATGTCAAGTGTCTAACATGCCTCCCCTATCCCCCCCTCTTATCTGCATTCACCTTGGTATATCACCTTTGTTACATTAAAGGAAGCATAATACAATGGTTCTATTAGTTACAGTCTCTAGTTTATGCTGATTGCATCCCTCCCCCAATGCCTCCCCATTTTTAACACCTTGCAAGGTTGACATTTGCTTGCTCTCCCTCGTAAAAGAACATATTTGTACATTTTATCACAATTGTTGATTACTCTAGATTTCACCAAGTTACACAGGCCCAGTCTTTATCTTTCCTCCTTTCTTGTGGTGTCTCACATGCTCCCCACCTTCCTCTCTCAACCGTATTCATAGTTACCTTTGTTCAGTGTACTTACATTGTTGTGCTACCATCTCCCAAAATTGTGTTCCAAACCACACACTCCTGTCTTCTATCACCCTGTAGTGCTCCCTTTAGTATTTCCTGTAGGGCAGGTGTCTTGTTCACAAAGTCTTTCATTGTCTATTTGTCAGAAAATATTTTGAGCTCTCCCTCATATTTGAAGGACAGCTTTGCTGGATACAGGATTCTTGGTTGGTGGTTTTTCTCTTTCAGTATCTTAAATATATCACACCACTTCCTTCTTGCCTCCATGGTTTCTGCTGAGAGATCCGCACAAAGTCTTATTAAGCTTCCTTTGTATGTAATGGATTGCTTTTCTCTTGCTGCTTTCAGGATTCTCTCTTTGTCTTTGACATTTGATAATCTGATTATTAAGTGTCTTGGCGTAGGCCTATTCAGATCTCTTCTGTTTGGAGTACGCTGCGCTTCTTGGATCTGTAATTTTATGTCTTTCATAAGAGATGGGAAATTTTCATTAATTATTTCCTCTATTATTGCTTCTGCCCCCTTTCTCTTCTCTTCTCCTTCTGGGACACCAATGATACACACATTATTGTACTTTGTTTCATCCTTGATTTCCCGGAGACATTGCTCATATTTTTTCATTCTTTTCTCCATCTGCTCCTTTGCGTGTAGGCTTTCAGGTGTTTTGTTCTCCAGTTCCTGAGTGTTTTCTTCTGCCTCTTGAGATCTGCTGTTGTATGTTTCCATTGTGTCTTTCATCTCTTGTGTTGTGCCTTTCACTTCCATAGATTCTACTAGTAGGTTTTTTGAATTTTGATTTCTGCCGTATACATGTCCAGTGCTTCCTTTACAGCCTCTATCTCTTTTGCAATATCTTCTCTAAACTTTTTGAATTGATTTAGCATTAGTTGTTTAAATTCCTGTATCTCAGTTGAAGTGTACGTTTGTTCCTTTGACTGGGCCATAACTTTGTTTTTCTTAGTGTAGGTTGTAATTTTCTGTTGTCTAGGCATGGTTTCCTTGGTTATCCAAATCAGGTTTTCCCAGACCAGAACAGGCTCAGGTCCCAGAGGGAAGAAATATTCAGTATCTGGTTTCCCTGCGGGTGTGTCTTAGAAAGTTGCTCCACCCTTTGATGCCTCAGGTCACTGTGCTTTTCTGCCCAGCAGGTGATGCCTGTTAGCCTATAATTCTTGACTGGTGTGAGGAGGTATGTTCCCCCAGGCTCTGGGGTCTGGTTCTGAATGGAAAGGGCCCCACCCCTTTCCTCCTAGAGAAGATAGACCCCCCAGGTGGAGGTCATTAGTATTTCAATGGTCTCACTCTCTGCTTGTGGTGTCTCCACCCTTCCCAGAGTCACAGCCCTGGAAACTGAAAATGACTGGGGCTTTCTCCACTGAGCCAAAAAGAAACAGATAGTCCCCTTCAGACCCAGTCCAAGGCAACCCTCCGGCTCTCCCAGGTCAGTCGTCACCCAAAGCCTCTGTTTTTTGGGGATGCGTACCTGTAGTGAGCAGTTCACACTCGCTACTTAAAACCCCAGTTGGAGCTCAGCTGAGCTGTATTCACTTGCTGGGAGAGAGCGTCTCTGTGGCACCATGCGGCTGTGCAGCTCGGGCTATGGGGGGGGGGTCTCCCGACCTGGTTCCGCAGGTTTTACTTACAGATTTTGCTGTGTTCTCAGGCATTCCTCCCAATTCAGGTTGGTGTATGATGAATGGATGGTCTCGTTTGTCCCCCCGCAGTTATTCTGGATTATTTACTAGTTGTTTCTGGTTTTTTGTAGTTGTTCCAGGGGGACTACTTAGCTTCCACTCCTCTCTATGCCGCCATCTTGCCCCTCCCCTCAATTTAATGTTCTTTTTCTTTAAATACAGATTGTCTTTAAGATACCAATGTAATGGTGGTCTTAACAAAGAGAAGCTGATGTTGAAGAATCTGTTTGGATTCAGCATTTAGAAAAGTAAAAACATAGATTCAAAATGGAAAGTTGTACTAGAGGTCCTTTTAGGGTACCATGAAACCCTAAAGTCTTTGAATGTATAACATGAAAGAACTTACTTTCAGGTATTATTTTTAAATTCAGACTAGAAAAATAAACATTACTAAACACTTTACCTTATATGGTCATTTTTCAAAGTGAGTTTCACAGAACATTTAGTTCAAAAAACATTACTGGGGTAGATGAGAAAAGTATCCTACAGTTCTATACGTTTAGGAAATAATGTGTTGAAGAGATTAAACAGAATTTCTTAAAGCTTTTAATATGCTAATGCAAATGGTTAACCTGGTGTGTGGGGCTGGAGGAAATGGTGTACAGTATTTAGCTTGGCCCATGGAGTCCTTTTCTTTCCAAGGACATATCATGAGTTTAGAGTTAAGTTAATGCTGCCAGAGATGAAAGGGTAAAACATATACTTTGATATAGGTCAGAGTTATTTCTCTATAATAATAGTTAATAGCTTAAAGAAAATATTTCCTGAGAACTTAAGTATAGAATGAATTTTTCCCACAGTGTCATGATACTAGAATCATGGAAAGCATTCTGCTCATTGAGAATCATTTTGAAAAACTAGATACTCTCTCCGTTTAGGTCACTGGTTTTCAATGGGATCATTATTGTCATTTTAAACAGACAGTTCTTCATTTTTTTATGTAACTCTCCCTAACATAGTAAGATTTTGGGCACCACAGCTTGGGCATCAAATATCAATAACAATGAGTTTATAGTTAAGGACCCATAGAGCTAAAGCATATTGATATTTAAGTTACATAAGAACTCACACACAAAAATTTATTAATATGTTAAAGGTTACCCAGGCAGAATTATTTATAATACTTTTAAAAATTAAGAAGCAATTATGTAGCCCAGAAATATTCACATATAATACTCTTAATTATCTGTGTGTGTGTTTTTTTTTCAATCTTTGAAAGTGAAGAGAGAAAATGATGACTTTTTGGTTTTCTACTTTCAGGCACTATTTAGCTGTCAACCAGAAATATAGCAGACCATGTGATGAAATCCCAAAGCCAGCGAACAACGTTCCTCCATTTCAATGTCACTGAAATGAATGAAGGCAATCATATCAGATGGAAACTCTATGCCTATTTGGGGAACTAAGTAATCACCTATGTCGGAACTGTGGCTAGACGGATGATACAAAATCAGCAAAAAGTGTAAGATAAGGCATTGCCCTTAAGCTCAGTGTTCTGAAGTAAAGATTGACAGGAATGTGGGAGAGGAAAAGACTCAGAATCTTAGAAACAGAAAAACACATTCAAATTTTCCCTTCTATGTATTTTTAAAAACTAAACTGAATATAATATGCCTTCAGTTACATTCAAGATTAGGGGAGGATGCTTGAGAAAATAAATATGTGGTCATGGGAATGGACTGATCATGTTTTTTAGAGATTGGGAAAAATGACAGGAGAAGTTTCAAGAATCTTCTGGAGAAACTGAAAAAAAACAAGTGTCCATGTACCTGGATGGCTTAGCTGGTTATAAATAGAGGCAAGAGGATGGCATTTGCATATATATGTATATATGTGTATATCTATATATTTATATCAATATATGTGTGTGTGTGTGTATATATATGTACATACATTTTTTTTTCCTTGCACAGAATGAAATATCACACGTTTAAAGAGGAGATAATATTATTTCCTTTCCCTGGAGCTATGTAATGACAAAGTCTAGCTCCAACACCTTGAGGTCACTTGAGTGAAGCCATATAGATGTGGAAAGTTAATATCCCAAATAGAATCCCTGTAGGATTCCTAAAAAATATCAAAAAGAATATGAGGTTGGTCAAGCAATAAAAACTGGCTTTGATACCTACAAGGTAAAACTACAATATTAAATCTTATTGGTCTACATACAGGGTTTCTTAACAGTGGCACTCTTGACATTTTGGGCCGGATAATTCTTTATTGTGGGGGGCTGTCCTGTGATGGAGGATGTTTAAGAGCAATCCTGGCCTCTACCTACTCACTTAGATGCTGGTAGTATTGGCCCAGTTGTGGCAACCAAAAATGTCTCCAGACATTGCCAAACATCCATCCCCTAAGGGACAAAATTTGTCTCCAGATGAAAACCTCTTAGAACTTCTAGGTGGGAGAGTAAAAATCAATACACAGAAGGGAGAAAAATATTGACCTTATAATGTGAGTAACATTAAAATGGAGACTTTTACAGACTTGCTATGTATTTCTTATCCAAGAGAAATGAGTGCTTACATCCACCAAAAAAATAGGTACAAGAATATTCATAGCAACTTCATAAATAATCATCAAAGAGTGGAAACTACCCAAATGGTCATCAACACTAAAATGGGTAAATAAATTGGGTTATGTTCATGCAATGGAATACTACTCAGCAATGAAGAAACACATGACCTATTTGACACACAGCAACATGGATGGATCTCACACGATGTTGTGTGGAAAAAGCCAGAATCAAAAGCGTGTATAACTTGTGATGCCATTTAAATGAAGTTCAAAATATATATGACAGTAGAGATCACAAGTGGATACTTTAGGGTAGAGGGGTGGTTACTGACTTGGAGTTACATGAAAGAGACTTCTAAGGACCTGGGCATGTTCTAAGTCCTTGGTCCAGGTGGTAGATAGATAGATGTGTATATAAGTTAAAAGTCATTGGGATATACATTTAAGATTTGTGCTCTTTCCTCCATGTAAGTTATAAATCAATAAAAAACACCTAATAATTCTAAAAAAAACATGTAGTGTAGGCAGTGCATGAAGAGAAAAAGACTTGAGAAAACCAAGCATGTTATTATCATTTTCTTTTACAACCATTTGTTGACCTCTAGTTTTCATTAATATATGTGATGTGGTATAGCTGCTTCAAAGATGGATTGACAAATATTTGAAAACATGAACTCTGAAACTTGGCTCTGACCCACCTCCTATGTTGTTGTTGTTGATATATATATACCCATCCTCCACATTTGAAAACAATAGGCCTATGCAAACCTGCTCAGTGCCAGGTACTGTTCTAGGCAATTAACACATGTTATTTTAATTTTCATAACATCCCTGGAAAGTAGTTATTATTAATGTCCACTCTGCAGATGGGAAAAAGAGGTCCAGGACAATGAGTGGCTTGTCCAAGGTTAACTAGTTTTTAGCTGGCTAAATAGGGATTCAATCTCAGGGCTCTGTATCTCCAAAAACTGTTATATTATGCCATCTCTTCTACAGACACAGTCTATCATCTATCTATCTATCTGTCTGTCTATCTAATAAATCTATTATAAATATTAGTATGTGAATTCTAAATAGGCTAGGAAATTTTATATAGCATTGGGCAACTTTTGACCATTTGCATATTCAATCTACATGAATAAGTCAATATGGAGTGAGTGGGTGCATATATACTGCAAATTCAGTGTTATTTTGATTCTGTATTTTTCCATTGACTGAAAACTAGGTACCATAGCAACAGAGCTGGTTTAAGCCAAATTCCCATGAAAGAGAACTGTTTGGCAGGAATAGATTTTAGAATCCTTCTGCATGTCCAGAGAAAGGAAAAAAAAGAGCTGGGTGACAAGCTAAAAAATATAAATTAGCCAAGTCCCTGGAACTTCACTATGGGTGACATTTAGGTAAAAATACTTACATGATTATAAGACTCAAAATTCTTTTGAATGCTGCTATTGTATAAGCATATATATGAAATGTGAACAAAGAAATAATTTTTAAAATCCTTTTTAGTGTGGATTTGAATCCTAATATTAATCATTTTGACTCTTCTCTCTCCTTACACAAGTTCTGCAGCTTTCTACCCTCCACCCCCATATATTTCTCATATAGTCTCTTCCTTATTGTCCTATCATTGTCACCCCACTAGGTCAGTGCAATTGTCCTTTCCCTGACCTCTCTACTTTATGTGAGAATCCACAGAAAGGTGTGGAAGGGTTGTGGAATCATATAGTAGGGGTCTAAATTCTAATCCAACAGTAAGCTATGAAACAGGTACAAAGATACAATTATTATTGCCATTTTCGAGTGAGAATATTGAGGGACAGAGAAAGCTAAGTGACTACTGATTACAGTCATAGATGTCTTTTGTTTAAAGGAGATATCAAATGCAGGCCTGAAATGATTAAGGTAGCTACTCACATTTCAGTCTGTAAGGTCATGTGTTTTAATTCTTCTGTGTATACAGGGTGAGGGCCTTGATTAGATTTAATTTCTAATGTGTCCTTTTTGTTTTTTAACACCGTATGCCATAAGAAAATCCCACAAAGGAAGAATACTTATTTTAATAAAAACAGATACCTTCTTTAATGACTCAATAAGTAATTTCACCTCTTATCTATCCATCCATCCTTCGAATATGTATATTAAACACCTACTAAGTGCCAGGAGTTGTGCTCAGCACTGAGAACACTATGGAGAAGAGAGGACAGTTGCTGGGTATCACAATGGGCCTACCAGCTCAGAGAAGATAGAAGTATATGCAAAGATACTTACAGCAAAGGGATAAGTGCAAAAATGGACAGGATGCTCAGGGCAAACAAAAAGGAACCACTGCTTTGAAGGATTGCATGTTATTATGAATATATCTCAATAAAATTGCATTAAAAAAAAGGAACCATTGAACAACTAGCTGACATCGCTGCATCAGAGATGGATTGGCAAGTATCTGAAACATAAACTCTGAACCCTGGCTTCGAGCTCTTTATCATTCATTCATTCATCCATTCATTCATTTACCCTGGATCATCCCAATAGAGATTTATAACACCTCTAGTATCCCTCTAAGTATGTTCTGATTTGAGTCATTCCAATCAAAAAGGTTAAAGTAATTCAGAGAAGGGAGAGGAGCCTAGAGACATTTCATAAAAGAGGTGAGGTTTTGTTTTATTTGTGTTATTTGTTTGTTTTTAACAGAAAGCGGCACCCAATTAAGAGTTGAAGACTTAATATCAAATGATCATAAACAAGTACAATCTTTGTTAAGTATGTATCAAATATGCCCAGCACTGATCACAGTGGTAATGTTGGATAAAGAAGTTTAGGGCATGTTATTGCACTCAGGGAATTTACAATTAAGTTGTGGAGATAAAATTAGCATGTAGGAAACAATTAGAGAATGATTAAGTGCTAAGCTGTTTGTTGCTCTCCATAAGGATTTAGAGAAAGAGAGAGCTCTGTGTAGACTATATATGCTGAAGTATGGTTGCAGAGAAAAAGCTGAGTTGAAATGGCATTCCAGGGACAGGAGCATAGGACGAACGGTGTGGAATTAGGTGAATGTAAAATGAGTGAGCAAGTGATTACAGTCCAATCGGAGAAGGAATGTTCATGAGAAGCTATTAGGAAATAAGGTGGGCATAATGCAACATTCAGTATTATAAGACAGATATGGAAACCTGGTTATAGGAAGATGGATACCAAACTTCTATGAATCAGAGGGGGGAACTGGATTAACAAAACTAATTTTACAAATATTTCAAGAGAGCATTGGTTTTTATCTGAATATAATTTATTCTCTAAGCCCAGTGGTCCAAGTATAAAGCTTATTATTATTATTATTATCATTATCATTATTATATACTTTTGGATAATAAACTCAGAAGTGTTTCCTGTAAAGTGGACAACTATTAAAAGTGAAAAAATCATGTTCAGCATCCCTGGTCTTAATTATGAGCAGCATGGACTGCTCCCCAGTGACCTGGAGGGAAAGCAAAAAGTGGAAGGAAAGGAAGCAAGGCAAGCTTTCCTAGACTGATAAAGCTGATATCTAGGGTTTCAAACTCACACTATTTGGACTAATTTCAATAGTGAAGGAAAAGCATGTTGAACATCTGATTGAGGTTAGGCTTTCTCTCTATAATAAATTCTGATTATAAATGTGCTTAGATGGTTGTAAATTAATGTTTTTCAACTGAATGCTTTAGATTTTGGTGTTTTCTATTGCATTCTCTGATCTAAATCAGTATACTGTGCCTCAGAACTTTACCAGAGATCACTGTTTACTTTTGCCTATAAGTACTAAAAGCAAATATATTCCACATTCAGACATTTTTTGAAGAGATGAAGGGTCACAAAATCCAAAGTATATTGTAAAAGAAAGACAGCAATTTGGGTTGAACTTCATTCCAATGATCTATATCTTGCAAATAATGTATTTTGCATTTTTAATCTATAGTCTTTTATGTTAGATTTCTATGGGCTAATTAAACTTTTTGGCAGCAATTATACTCTTAAGGTAAAGTATTTTCCAGTTGAAAAGAGAAGTGAAGACTACATATATGTATAATAAGAATAGTGATAATTTGGCTGGTTACCAAATTGCTTTGAAAGAAACTTTAAGGTTATATAGTGGATGTTTTTACTTCAATTGCATACTTGATGATGATGACCTTATATAAAGCTATATTGATTTTTAAGTTATTTTTACTACATGATACTTGCTGTAATGATTCATTATTTTATAAAATAATATATTTTCAATGGTAATTAAATCAAGCAATATTAAAAAGTACAACAGGAAATAGTAAAAATAAACAACAGGTAACTATATGCAAGATATCTAGATATCTAGATAGATAGATGAAGATACAATTTTATAAAATAGGATTATATTAAACATGGTCATAAAAATCATATACTTTGAATGAAATATACTTGATAGTTTTATTTGCAAATCAATGAAGAAATAAACTGAAGTGAAATAATTATTAATTTCTTTCTTAATTATCCATCTAGGTGTTTTAGAAATATAAGAAAAATCAATATGAATCAGTATTAAGAGGTCGATTTCACTTTAATTAATGACATTTTGAAAAAGTATTTCAATTTTAAGCCAGACACATTTTTTCCTGCTATGAAAGATGAGAAAATAAGCTCTTACAGAGCCCCTCTTCTCCTTGTTCCAGCTTTTTTATATTAATTACTTTTAAAAAGTTTATATTTACATTCAGTTCTAAAAATGTAATCCTCAAAGTCCTATTTTTATTTCCAATTCTATTTTTATTTGTATTCAAAGTTCATCACCAGTTCTTTAACCCTATATTCAACATTCTAAATTTTTTTTTTACTTTATATTGGTTTGTTGGATTTTATCATAAAGTAGTCCTCCCACTCCTCAAAACAGGGCACTAAGATTTATATGCTTGATTGTCTATTATCCTTTTATTTTCTTTTATTGCTTCTGTTCTTTTATTTCTTTTATTATTTCATTACATTGTTCCAAATTATAAAGAATCAAATAAGATACTTCCCTCTTGAAGCCATCTCTTCTTTTTTAATTGGGACAGACTGCTCACTAATAGGCCTTTCCAAATAGCAACCATCTTGAACTTCTCTTTACTGCTCGCCGCTTTTTTTGTCTACTCTCTGGTTCTGCTGGACTATATCCTCAAATAACAGTTTTAGAAAGTGTGCAAGAAAGAAAATAGTCTATGCTTTTGAATGTCTGAAAGTGTTTTTTTCTATACTTCATTATCTATATGATTAAGGGGTAAGTACATGGATTTATGAAAACTCGTAAGTACTCCAAAGACAAGTTTACAATGTAATGCAATTCTTTGTATAAAAATATATGATGGGTAAGTATCACATATCTCTCTGCCATTCCCTCAACTCCTACCAACCTATTCAATCTCTTCCTAGAATCTTAAAAATAAATGTATATGTATATTACATATATATTTATTTAAAATTTAGTCCTCAGTCATCTTACACTTGAAACTATTTCCTTTGTTTATCATTCTAGAAACAGAAGAAATGTTTCAAAATTGCTCAGTTGAAAATACATTTTAAAAATTAAAGAAAAAATTTCTGGTTTCTTAATAATAATTTCTGATATTAGCCCTAGCATGTGACCCTTATCAGGAAATACTAATTTACTTCCTCCATGGGAAGTAAATAAATGGATTTTGTACTGCAAAAATTTTTTTTAATATCCTGACCACTGTTCTAGTTTGCTAATGCTGCCAGAATGCAAAACACCAGAGATGGATTGGCTTTTACAAAAGGAGGTTTATGTTTCACAGTTATAGTCTTAAGGCCATAAACTGTCCAAGGTAGCACATCAGCAATTGAGTACCTTTGCTGGAGGATGGCCAATGGTGTCCGGAAAACCTCTGTTAGCTGGGAAGGCACGTGGCTGGCATCTGCTCCAAATTCTGGTTTCAAAATGGCTTTCTCCCAGGACATTCCTCTCTAGGCTGCAGTTCCTCAAAAATGTCACTCGTAATTGCCTTGGGGTATTTGTCCTTTCTTAGCTTCTCTGGAGCAAGAGTCTGCTTTCAATGGCCATCTTCAAACTGTCTCTCATCTGCAGCTCCTGTGCTTTCTTCAAAGTGTCCCTCTTGGCTATAGCTCCTCTCAGAATGTCACTCTCAGCTGCACTGAGTTCCTTCTGTTTGTCAGCTCATTTATAGGCTCCAGTGATTTAATTTAGACCTACCCTGAATGGGTGGAGTAACACCTACATGGAAATTCCAATCAGAGTCATCACCCACAATCGGGTGGGGCGCAAAGAATTACAATCTAATTAACACTGATAAGTCTGCCCACACAAGATTACATCAAAGATAATGGCGTTTGGGGGGACATATACATTCAAACTGGCACCCACAATATTTCCTTCTTCATATTTTATTAAAAATGGTTACATTGATATGTGGTCATACCTTCACATTTTTATGACAACTATTTCCTTATCTTTAACCCCAATATGTAATGAGAAAGAGGTTTTTCATTCCATTATGTTACTTCTGTTTCTTTCTTATTTTTAATCATTTCCTGAAAAGTATAAATGGATCGATTTTGAGTAGACATGTCATGAATCAATTTTTCTTGGCCATATTAAGCCTTGTGTAAACTTAAAGTGAATATTGTTTCTAAATATTCATTTTCTGAAATACTGAAATTTGTAATCCATTAATGTTTCCATAAAATAACCTTCATTCTCATTTGCTTTAATTCTTCTTTGTAGTGAACCATCAACAGAGTACCTTTTTTTTTAAAGTTGCTCTCCCTAAATTCCTAAAAAGGCAGGAACTGAATCATTTAACCATTGTTGTAAAACCCTTAGTACAATGCATAATCAAAAAGGTTTTACTGCTTAGGTAATGGGTAACTTTGTGCTTTATACAATTATCAGAGCCAAAGAGGCCCTGGGAAGTCACTGAGTTAGTCATTTATTCCAGAAGGACTGGACTACATTTAAACCAACCCAGAAAAAAATGGCTAAAACATTTAAAAAGTCTCCACAGAAAGCAAGTTCACAGCTTTTTCTGGGTAAGTGGCCCAATTCTAAACATCTTCACATCAATGACAATCTATTTCTATGTAAAATCCTCCTGGCTTAAGAGAATTTTCTATTGTTTTTGTTTTTAGTTTGATATGATCACTCTTCTTTCCTCACGCAGTAAGTACTATTTAATATTTCATCAAGATTCTCCTTTCTCTAGGTGTCTTAATTGTGTTCTCCAGAATCATCCCCTGAGATGAGGGCTCCTGCCAAGTGATTCATTAAAAAAAAAAAAAAAAAAAAAAGGAAAAAAAGAAAAAGAAAAAAAAAATGCATCCAGGACAAACTAGTAACAGAGTAGGGAAAGCAGGACAGGACACGAAAGAAAAATAAGAAAGGGCCTTATCATTAGGCAAATTTCCAAGGCTTCACAGTAAATCCCCAGGCTTTGGGCCCTTCCACATTTTGGATACAGTAGCCCAAGGACAGTCCTCTAAAAACAGCCCCAGGGGCTGGCCATTGGAAGTAAAAACACATATTAGAGATTGGGGAGGGTTGTAGGCAACAAAAATAGTCAAAAGGGATCTGAGAAGATATGGGCAGAGCACAGACATTTTTTTAACCTTCCTAAACAAAAAAGTTGTTCTTACAATTTTAAAAAGGCCACATATTAGCTATTTTTCACATCCTCCATCCTCCTTTGTTTTTTCCTACGTTAACCTGTGAAGAGGTAGCAGATTGTAGAGATTAATCTTGATATCTGGGGAAGTTTTCCCATCTCTAACTGAGAATAATAATAGCCTCTATTTTAAGAATTAATGGAGTAAATGTATATAAAATGCATATAGAACAGTGCCTGACACAAAAATAAACAGAGCCCCAAATAGGTTATACGTTATTAACATTATTGTTATCTTTGTTGTGATTGTCGTTGTAAAGCAACTAACTGGTCTGAAGGCCCTAGAAGGTGTCTACATTCAGAACATAGTAAGGTTATCTCATATTTACTCCATCTCTCTTTCTTATGACACATCCATGGGTTATTGTACATATGGTAATATGTTAACCCTAGGGATAAGCTCTACTATTGCCCTTTTGTTCAAACTATAGTCATTTTAACTGAATGTTAAATGGCAATATTCTTGCCATTTTAGAGTTTTAGCAGAGGTCTCACAAATCTGATAAAAATACAGAAAGTGCCAACATTCATTCATCCTAAAGAGAAGAAACAGACTATTTACCAAAACAAGATAAGATGTGAAGAAACAATCATTTCAAACCCATGAGGATGGCTACAATCAAAAAGACAGACAATAATCACTACTGCTTCTGAAGATGTGGAAAAATGGGAACCTTCATACATGACTAGTGGGGATAGAAAATGGTGCAGGCACTTTGAGAAACAATCTTGCAGTTCCTTAAATGCTTAAACAGAGTTACCATATGACTCAGAAATTCTACCTTAAGGTATATAACTAAGAGAAATGACAACATATATCCACGCAAAAACTTGTACTCAAGTATTCATAGCAGCATCGTTCATAATAGCCAAAACATGGGGGAAAATGTAACAAATTTCCATTAACTGAAGATTGGATAAATAAAATGTGCTATAGCTATGCAATGGAATATTATGTGAAAATGAAAAGAAATGAAATACTCATACATGCTACATAAATGGATGAACCTTGAAAACTTGTTGCTCAGTGAAAGAAGCCAGCCACAAAATGCCACATATCGTATGATTCCATTTATATGAAATGTCCAGAATAGGCAAATAGAGACAGAAAGTAGATTAGTGTTTGACCAGGGCTATGGGAAAGGGGAAATGGGGAGTTAGAGTTGGTGGTTATAGGATTTCTTTTTGTGGCAATGAAAATATTCTAAAATTCGCTTGTAGTGATGTTTGCATAATCTTTTGAATTTACTAAAAACATTAAACTGGAGAGAGAATGTGGGAATATGGCAGAGTAGGACTAAGAAGCTCCAAGAATCAGTCCCTCCACCAGAACAATTATTAAACAAGAAGAAACTATCTAAATCAACTATTTCAAAACTCCAGAGTCCAGTAGAATACTGTACATCATCCAGGGAAGAGCAGGAGGAAGAGGCCAGTAAATTATGGCAAATACCAGTAAATCATTCTCTCCGCATGACAGTTATTATTGTCCAGGCCTCACTCTAGTGTCAGGCAGCAGTGGGGCCTGGCCCCTGGCAATATGTTAAAGGAGACAAAAGAAAATAAAGAGAAAGGAACTAAAAGATATTAGGATAAAAATGAATGAATAATATGAGAATCTTAATAAAGAGATAGAAATTTATAAAATGAACCAAACAGAACAAGTGGAGTTGAAGACCACAAAAACTGAAACAAAAAAATTCCCAGGATGGTTTCAACAGCAGATTGTAGCTGGCATAAGAAAGAATGAGCCAACTTGAAGATAAGACAATTGACATGAGTCAGGCTGAGGAGCAGAAAGGAAAAAGAATTATAAAAAATCAAAAATAGCTTAAGAGACTTCTGGAACACCATCTAGTATACCAATATTCACATTATGGGAGTCTCAGAAGGTGAAGAGAGAAAGAGGCAGAAGGAATATTCAAGGAAATAATGACAGAAAACTTCCCAAAATTAGCAAAAGACATGAATATGTACATCCGAAAGCCTAGAGAACACACACACACACACACACACACACACACACACAAATGAAGAAAAATACACCCCTTTTTCTGGTTTGCTAAAGCTGCCAGAAATACAATATACCAGAAATAGGATTGGCTTTTACAATGGGAGTTTATTCACAAATTTACAGTTCTAAGGCCATGAAAATGTCCAAATTAAGGTATCAAGAGGTAGATATCTTCCCTGAGGAAAAGACCAATGGCATCCAGAACACCTCTGTCAGCTGAGAAGGCACATGGCTGGCATATGCTGGTCCTTTGCTCCCAGGTTGCATTGCTTTCAGCTTCTGATTTCAGTGGCTTTCTCCTTAAGCACCTGTGGGTTTTCATTTAGCTTCTTGGGGACAAACTCTGGGCTTAATCTCTTAGCTTAGCATCTCTGAATGTCTGGATCTGTGTTGGCTCTAAGCTCTCTTCAGAATGTCTCTGCCTTTTATCCTTTCATAAAGGATGCTGGTAAACTAATTAAGACTCACCTTGAATGGGCAGGGTCATAGCTCCATGGAAATAATCTAATCAAGAGGCGCCACCCAAAATAAGTCTTCCCCCACAGATTGGATTAAAAGAACATGGTTTTTCTGGGGGTACATAATAGATTCAAACCAGCACACCTAATCAAATATTGATTACATTATCAAATGGACAGGACAAGGAGAAAGTTCTGAAAGCGAAAAGCAATGGGTTACATACAAGGGAATTGTAATAAGATTGAGTGCCGATTTCTCATCAGAAACCATGAAAGCAAGAAGGCAGTGCATTGAAATACTTAAAAGTACTGAAAGAAAACAACTGCTAACCAAGAATTTTATATGTGGTGAGACTTTCTTTCAAAAATGAGGGAGAGATTAAAACATTCCCAGATAAACAAAAGCTGAGGGAGTTCATCATTACTAGATATGCCCTAGAAGAAAATATGACTGCTATATACTTAGGATGTTAAATTTTAACCCCATGGTAACCACAACGAAAACAGATGAAAAAATATATCCAGATATAAAAGAGAGTGCCCGCAGTATGGTATAATACAAAAAAAAAAAAGAATTTAAATAAATATGAAAGGAAGCAGTAACAGAAAAATTGAGTCAAAAAGTTATAAGAGTAACAAAGACTCAATAGCAAATTTCAGAATAAAGTTTTGTATCACCAGTAGTGACATTAAATGTAAATGGGTTAACACTCCAGTCAAAAGGCAGAGATTGGCAGAATGGATAAAAAAACATGAACTGACTATATGTTGTCTACAAGAGACTCACATTAAATTCAAAGACATAAGTAGGTAGAGAGTGAAAGGATAGGAAAAAAAATACACTGTGAAACTAGTAAGCAATAGAGAGCTGTGGTAGCTATACTAATATGATATAAAATAGACTTTCAGTCACAAATAGTTACCAAGGGTAAAGATGGTCATTATATCCTGAAAAAGGGGACAATTCAACAACCATACACACATATATATATATGTATTCACCTAACTGCAGAGCCCAAACATATAAGAAGCAAATACTGAGCAATCTGAAGAAAGAAACTGAAGGGTTCTACATGAAAAGTAAGAGAAATTAACATGTGACTTTCAATAATGGATCAAACATCTAGACAGGAAAAAAATAAGTAAATAAAAGATTTGAATGCTACTATAAACCAACTAGTCCTAAAAGACATATATGAAACATCTCACCCAACGTCAACTGAATACACATTCTTCTTGATTGCACATAGATCAGTCTCCAAGATAGACGACATGTTCATTCACAAAACATGTATCAATAAATTAAAAAAAATATTGAAATCATACAATTTCTCTTCTCCAAACATGATGGAATGGTGCTAGAAATCAGTAACATAAGGAGAAATGGAAAACTCACAAATATGTGGAAATTATATAACATACTCTTAAACAACCATTGGGCCAATGAGCAAATTACAAGAGAATTTAGAAAATATCTTGAGGCAAATGAAAATGAAAATACAATATACCAAAACTTATGGGATGCAACAAAGGCAGTGCTGAGAGAGAAATTATAACTCTAAAGGCTTACATTAAAAAAGAAGAATGATCTCAAATCAGAGACTTAACCTCAAAACTTGAAGAACTAGAAAAAGAGCAAACAAAACCCAAAGTGAGCAGAAGGAAGTAAATTACAAATACTAGAGCAGAGATAAATGAAATAGAGAATAAATACAATAGAGAAAATCAACAAAACCAAAAGTTGGTTCTTTGAAAATATCAATAAAATTGACAAACTTTTAGCTAGAGTGACAAAGAAAAAAAGAAAGAACACAAATGAATAAATCAGAAATGAAAAGGGGGAAATCACTACTTAACCCACTGAAATAAATGGGATCATAAGAGGATAATATGAGCAACTGCATGCTGACAAATTAGATACACTGGATGATATGGACAGATTCCTAGAAACACACAAACTACCTACACTCTCTCTAGAAGGAAAGAAAGATCTCAACAAACCAATAAAGCGATTGAATCAGTAATCAAAAACCTCCTGACAAAGAGAATTCCAGGACCAGATGGCTTCACAGCGGAAGTTTACCAAACATTCCAAGAAGAATTAACACCAGTCCTGCTCCAACTCTTCCACAAAACTGAAGAGGAGCAAACACTCCATAATTCATTCTACGAGACCAACATCAACCTCACACCAATGCCAAATGAAGATACCACAAGAAAATAAAATATAGACCAATATTTTTTTATGAATATTGATGCAAAAATCCTCAACAAAATGTTAGCAAACTGAATCCATCAGTACCTTAAAAGAAGTATTCACTATGATAATGTGGGATTTATTCCAGGCATGCAAGGTTGAACATAAGAAAATCAATTCATGTGATACACCACTTAACAAAATGAAGGTAAAAGAACACATGATCATCTCAACTGACTCAGAAAAGGCATTTGACAAAATCAAACACTTGTTCTGGATAAAAACACTTAGAAATCTAGGAATAGAAGGAAACTTACTCAACGTGATAAAGGACATATATGAAAAGCCCACAACCTAACATCATACTCAATGGTGAAAGATTGAAAGCTTTCCCGCTAAGATCAGGAACAAGACGAGGACACCCACCGTCAAAACTGTTAGTCAGCATTGTAGTGGAAGTTATGCCCAGAGCAATTAGGCAAGAAAAAGAAACAAAAGACATCCAAATTAGAAAAGAAGAAGTAATACATTCCTTATTTGCAGGTGACATGATCCTATATATAGAAAATCCTGAAACATCTGCAACAAAGCTCCTAGATCTAATAAATGAATTCAGCACAATGATGACATAGAAGATCAATACCACAAAGTCAGAAGTGTTCTATACATTAGAAATGAATAATCAGAAGAGGAAATCAAGAAAAAAATCCATTTAGAGTAGCAACTTAAAGAGCCCAATATCTAGGAATAAATCTAACCAAGAATGTAAAGTATTTGTACGCAGAAAACTACAAAACATTGCTAAAAGAAATCAAAGAAGAACTAAAGAAATGGAAGGATATTCTGTGTTCACAGATTAGAAGACTAAACATTATTAAGATGTCAATTCCACACAATGCGATTTACATATTCAACACAATCATAATAAAAATGCCATCAGTCTTTTTGCAGAAATGGAAAAGTCAATCATCAAATATATGGAACTGTCATGAGCCCTGAAAAACCACAGTTATTTTGAAAGAGAAGAACAAAGTTGGAGGACTAACATTTCTTGATCTTAAAACTTATTAGAAAGCAACAGTAATCAAAACAGCATGGTACTGGCATAAGGACAGACATATAGACAAATGGAAATGACTTGAGCATTCAGAAATCACCCCTCAAATTTATGGTCAACTGATGTTTGACAAGGGGGCAAAGACCACTCAACTGGGAAAGAATAGTCTCTTCAACAAGTGGTGCCGGGGAACTGGATATCTGTATGCCAAAGAATGAAGGTGGATTCCTACCTCATACCAGACACAAATATCATCACAAAATGTATCAAAGATGTAAATACAAGGGCCAGAACTATAAAACTTGTCGAAGAAATGTAGGGAAGCATCCTTAGGACCTTGTGCTAGGCTATGGCTTCATAGACTTAATACCCAAAGTACCAGCAACAAAAGAAAAAATAGATAAATGGGACCTCCTCAAAGTTAAAAACTTTTCTGCATTAAAGGACTTTATAACAAAAGTGAAATACAACCTACTCAATGTAAGAAAATATTTGAAAACAAATTTCTGATAAGAGTTTAATATCCAGAAGATATAGAGAAATTTTACAACTTCACAATAAAAAGAAAAACAACACAATTTAAAAATGGGAAAAAGACTTGAATAGACATTTCTCCAAAGAGGATATACAAGTGGCTAAAAACACATGAAAAGATGCTCAACATCATTAGCTATTAGGGAAATGCAAATCAAAACCACAATGAGATGCCATTTCATACCCACTAGAATAGCTACTATGTATAAAAAAAAACAGAAAATTATAAGTGTTGGGGAGGATGTGGAGAAACAGGAACCCTCATTCATTGCTGGTGGCAATGTAAAATGGGGCAGCTGCTGTGGAATATAGTTCGGCAGCTCCTCAGAAAGCTAAGTATAGAATTATCATACGACCTGGCAATCCCACTACTAGGTATATACCCAAAAGAACTGAAATCCAAGGCTTGAACAGATATTTGCACACCAATATTCATAGTGGCATTATTCACAACTGCCAAAAGGTGGAACCAACCCAAGTGTCCATGAAGTGATGGATTTATAAACAAAATGTGGCATATATGTACAATGGAACATTATTCAGCATTACAAAGGAATGCATTTCTGGTTCATGAGACATGGATGAACCCTGAAGAGAACCTTGTTGTGTGAAATAAACCAGACAAAAAAGGACAAATATTGTACAATTTCACTGATATGAAATAATTTGGATAAGCAAACTCATAGAGTTAGAATCTAAAATATAGGTTACCAGGAGCTGGTTGGGGGTAGGGCATGGGTACTTAGTGCTTAATTTGTAAAGAATTTCTTTTTAGGTTGATTGTAAAGTTTTGGAAATAGATGGTGTTGATAGTAGCAGAACATTGTGAGTGTAAATAATAGCACTGAATTATATATGTGAATTTGGTTAAAAGGGGAAATTTTAGGTCATGCATACGCTAGTAGAATAAAAATTAAAAGATAAAACTTGGGACTGTACAACACAGTGAACCCTGTTATAAACAATGGACTATGGCTAATACTACAATTTAAAAAATGTTCTTTCTTGAACTATAACAAATGTACCACACTAATGCCTTGTGTTAATAATAGGGTGGTAGATAGGGAAAAATACTCCCTAATATAAACTAGGCACTATAGATAATAGTACAATTTTAATATTCTTTCATCAATTGTAATGCAGGCACCACAATAGCGCTGTGTTAATAATAGCGGAGGGGTATACGCGAACACTATTTTTACATGATTTTTCTTTAACTTGCAACTTCTCTAATTAAAAAAAAAGAAAAAAAAGAAAACATGGGGAAGCATCTTCGGGACCTTGTGGTAGGCAATGTCTTCTTAGACTTTATACCCATAGCACAAACAACAAAAGGAAAAAAAATAGATAATTGGGGCCTCATCAAAATTAAAAACTTTTGGGCCTCAGAGGACTTGATCACGAAAGTAAAACAACCACCTACACAATAGGAGAATATATTTGGAAACCACATATCATATAATAGTTTAATATTCAGATTATACAGAAATCCTTCAACTTATCAAGAAAAAGACAAACAATCCAATTAAAAAATGGTCAAACGACTTGAATAGACATTTCTCCTGAGAGGGTATACAAATGAAAAGATGCTCATCATTAATCATCAGGAAAACATAAATGAAAACCATGATAAGAAACCATTTCACACCCATTAGAATGGGTATTATTAAAAAAAAAAAAAAAGCAGAAATTACTAGTTTTGGAGAGGATGTGGAGAAATAGGAACACTCATTCATTGCTGGTGAGAATGTGACATGGTACAGCTGTTGTGGAAGACAGTTTGGCAGTTTTGTATAAAGTTAAGTATAGAGTTACCGTATGACCTGGCAATACCACTTCTAGTATATACCCCCAAAAATTGGCAGCAAGGACTCGAACAGATATGTGCACACCAATGTTCACAATGGCATTATTCACAATTGCCAAAAGATGGAAGCAAACCAAGTGTCCATCAACTGAGGAATGGATAGACAAAATATGACATCTACATACAATAGAATATTATTCAGCTATAAAAAGGAATGAACTTCTAATACTTGCAACAATATGGATGATCCTTGAAGATATCCTGTTGAGTGAAATAAGCCAGACAAAAAAAGAGCAAATATTGTATGATCATGCTATAATTAGAATAAGCAAACTTATAGAGTCAGAATCTAGAAAATAGGTTACCCTAGGATGGGATGGGGGAAGGGAATAGGGCATTATGGCTCAAAATGTACAGAGTTTCTATCTGGGTTGATGGAAAAATTTTGGTAATGGATGGTGGTGGTATGACATTGTGAATTGTCATTAACAGCATTGCGTTATATATTTTAATGTGGTTAAAGGGGGGAATGTTAGGTTGTATATGGTACTAGAATAAAAATTTTAAAAATAATCCATGGAACCACACAACATGAACAGTGAATCCTAGGTTAAACCATGGACTATAGTTAATGATACAATTATAAAATGTGCTTTCATCAATTGTAACAAATGTACCACATCGATGCAAGTTGTTAATAATAGGGTGGTATATGGGTATCTTGTATTTTATGCATGATTGTCTTGTAAATGCACTGCTTCTCTAATAAAAACAGAACAAAACAAATAACAGAAAAAAAACCGTTGGACTGCACATTTTGAACAGGTGAGTATTATGGTAGTGAATTATATCATAATAAGACATTTGAAAGTGATACATTTTTTAAAATATTACAAAGCAGGTTCTGCCAGGTTTTGCTTAGGCTGGTATTTATCTCTATGCTGTTTATAGAAAGTTAAGAAATCTTTGGGCAGTTGAAGATGTCCACTAGTGTGGCTTTCTTTGTGGAGAGTTGTCAGTGTGCTGTGCTTCTGCCCAGGGGCTCTTGGGAGCCAGTGTAGGAGGAACAGGGATACTGCTGCTCACCTTGTCCTAAGTGAGAGAACCTCTGGAAGAGTTTCTAATGTGTCCCCCGGAGGTTGAGGGTCATGAATAGCATTCTTATAAGAAGAGGGACATTTGGACAGAAAAACAGACACACAGGGGTGAAGGTTAGGTGAAGACAGAGGCAAAGATTGGAGTGAAGCATCCATGAGCCAAGGAACACTAAGGATTGCCAGTGCACACCGAAGAGGAAAGGAAGAATTCCTTCCCTAGAAACTTCCTATGGAGCATGGCCTGGCTCATACTCGATTTCAGACTGCTGGCTTCCAGAACTGTGAGATGATACATTTCTGTTCTCTTACGCCACTCAGTCTGAGGTATTTTCTTATGGCAGCCCTAGGCAACTAATACAGATTCCATTCAATTATATTTCATTTTGGATTACTTATAAATGCAGAATGTTTTAAATCTTCAATGATATGATGAATACACGCTGATGGAGCGTTCAATGAACTTTAATTATAAACAATGAGGCAAATATACAGAATAGTGGATCCTATTTTACTAATTCCTCATGACTGACCCTGCTTTTATCAGCTTTTCTTTCCCCTTGATTCATGAACATGCATTTAGTATTGCTCTCGTTCATTAGACTCCTTTACATGGGCACTTTCCTGCATTGTACAGTGGCACCGTAAATGCCCTGCCCACTTCAGATACCAGACATCCATACATCCCTGTTAAAGATGATATAGATGGGGTGACAGTGTGATTGTGAAAACCTGGTGGCTCACATTCCCTTCATCCAGTGTATGGATGGATGAGTAGAAAAATGGGGACAAAAACTAAATGAAAAATAGGGTGGGATGTGGGGGTGATTTGGGTGTTCTTTTTTACTTTTATTTTTTATTTTTATTTTTATTCTTTCTGGTGTAAGAAAAATGTTCAAAAATAGATTGGGGTGATGAATGCACAACTATATGATGGTACTATGAACAGTTGATTGTACACATGGATGACTGTATGGTATGTGAATATACCTCAATAAAACTGAATTAAAAAAAAGAACATTACAACAATATATAACTTGAAGTGACTTTTTCTCCCTCTGTGCCTAAAAACATTGAACCAAGGGTAATTCATTAGAGTTGAATACAATTTTATATTAGTTGCTTTTCTGTGGTTTGTAGCGATTCAACAATAAACAGTTTATTTTAAATGAAAAAAAAAAAAGATGATGTAGAGCTACCACATCTAGTACATAAAGTTGTGACCACTTTATCCCTATGGATACCTGCCAGAGGAAAATGGCCAGCCTCAGCTGAGGTGTCAGAGGCTTTCTGTCTGTTTTAGCAGTAATACAAGCCCAATAAAAGACCACCAGCCACCTGTCTAAACAGACCATTATTTTAACCCAATCTGTCATGTGCCTCCATCTTTCCCCTGGCCCCAAACTTCCTTGTGGAATTTTCTGTCCCACCTTAATGCCCCACTTCACCCATACACTCACAGGGATAAGTGATTCTAATAGGCCAACATATAATTGAGAAGACTCCTTGTGGCCATAGAGTTTTAGAGTGCAGTGCTTCCTGGGTACTCCAAGGCAAATAGCTTATTTGACCTTCCTGAGGTAGCTATCATATCCTTGCAATAATTTTTAAAAATTAGGGAATTGCCTAACCATGACATAGCACCTTGCCTCTGGTTCCCATGAACTTATGGACACGATATACCTTTCCTAGAACCTCTGGGGTTTTCTGATGGCCTGCCTATCACCTTTTTGGAAATTAAAAAAATAATAATAATGGCATTTGCAATTACTGCACATTCAAATCTCATAGCTCAGCCTTTTGAATCAATAGCCTGAATGACAGAAAGTGTTAATTCTTCCAAGGATTCTTTTGAGTTTTAGAAACAATTAAAATTCACTGGCAATGAGTTTTGGTAGGCACTGTCTCTGTTAGCCAAAAATAAGGTGTTAACAACAAAGAAAAGGGTCTTTATTTTCTGGTTCATAAACTGGTCTAGAAAGCAATTCTAAAAGGAGAACTAGAAGTATGTTCAGGCTAATGCATCACTGAAACAAAGCAGTGTGACTTCTTTGAGATGACCCTACTGATTTGGATGCATATTTTCTACTTGATAAGTTTATTTTAAAAATTAAAAACCAATAGTCATTTGTCAATTTACTATAATGGCCAAAGTTGAAAGACTGCACTTATTGTTCCTCTCAGCATTGTATGTTTGGATTTACACTGGAAGTTGTATAAATGTACACAAAGTTGGCTACAATGGCAATTATAGTCATCTCAGCAAATGTACAAATCGAAAAGCAGAAATGTACCCTCTGAAAGCTTTGAAAGCTACATTAAGATGTTCTCATTCAGTATTAAACTGCTTCTTTACAGTCCTCTAGTGCAATGAATCACAGATTAAAGTTATGCTTCTGATGAACTTAAACCAGATAAAAATACCAATATATATTTTTTGAAGTTTGAAGTGTGAAATCCCATTGGTTCATGTATCCTTCTTTTCATTTCTCTTTTACACTCTGTACAAAAATGACAGTTAATTAACATCCTAGCCCAAGAGAAGTGTTTCTAGTGATAATAAACAAAAGCGTTTGTTAAATAATACAAAATTTACCATGGCCAAATAAAGATTACTTTGGAGACAAAGTACATGGAAATTTTGCAATTAAAATACTTAAACTGACATACAAATATATGTGTAATTGTGTATTATATGTAGTTTGAATCAAAGATAAAAATACATAGTATTTATGTCTCTAGAAATTGAATAAATACATATATACATACACAGACAAAAAATATCTCAGCACAAAACAAATAGTTCTAAAATAATGAGCTCTTATCTATTTCATCTCTTGATTAGTTTACATAAATGTGACATGGACTGTTCATAAGAATGGATATTTCAAGCATGCAAAAATGAAATCAAATTAACTGAGAAAAAACAAACTTAAAGCATTGCCCTACGTTGAATACTTGGAAACATTTAGAAAATTACACATTTTAATGGCAAGTTGACTATCACAGGAGATTATAAGGTATTATTGTTAAGGTATCTACATAATATTAGAAAGAAAGACATAGTTCCTTTGAATTCATAGACCCATCTTCGTGTTCAACTAGGTAAGAGGCAGAAAGGAAAGACAGGATACTTGAATGAAAAGGCATATGAACAAATACGAAACCAATTGGAGAAGCGTTAGGAAGCATTTTTCTTCCATGAGTGGATTTTAAATAAATTTACCAGAGAAATAAAATAACCAGGAAACTAGGACTTTAAACTGTTATAGAAGATCAACTATAATGCTAGAAATGCAAGTTACCAAACTGCCGGTTTGGATGTATTATGTTCCCCAAAATGCCATGTTCTTTGATGCAATTTTGTGCGGGTAGATGTATCAATGTTGATTAGGTTAAAATCTTTTGATTGAGTGTTTCCATGGAGATGTGACTTAATCAACTGTGAGTGAAACGTCTGATTGGATAATTTTCATGGAGGTGTGGACCCCGCCTATTCAGGGTGGGTCTTGATTAGTTAACTGGAGTCCTATATATAGAACTCAAAAACAGCAGGACCTCAGAACAACTGAGAGTGACATTTTGGAGGAGCTGCAACTTGCAGAGATATTTTGATGACAGCCATTGAAAGCAGTTTTGCTGATGCTTTGGACATACTAAGTCCAGAGTTTGCCCCGAGAAGCTGACACAGAGACATTTTGGAGAATGCCATTTTGAAGCACAACCTGGGGGCAAGCAGACACTAGCCACGTGCCTTCCCAGCTAACAGAGGTTTTCCGGATGCCAATGGCCTTTCTCCAGTGAAGGTACCCTGTTGTTGATGCCTTACCTTGGACACTTTATGGCCTTAAGACTATAACTGTGTAACCAAATAAGCCCCCTTTATAAAAGCCAATCCATTTCTGCTATTTTGCATTGTGGCAGCATTAGCAAACCAGAACACTAACTAAGGGCCAAGAAAATATATTCAGGGCCAATCTAAGGATAAAGTATTGGCAGATAATTTAAAACTTAAATTCAAACATGATTTACTATACTGCAGTTTAATCTTTCTCAACTTCAATTTTCTACCTAGCACATAGGAGATGGTGCCACCTTAAAAAGGAATATAATCCATAAAAGCTACATTTAATGTGTTTTTTAAAAGACATAATTAAAGATGCTTTAATTTTCTGTGTAATAATAAATTTAGTTTTATTTATCCTTTCACTAATTTTGGACATTCCTTTTATTTTCAAAGACAGTCTGATCTTTGAAAATAATCACATGTAAAGGCCATTAGCTCAAGGATGTTTATATCTTTTCATATATTTTTCAGAAAAAAAAATGTAGTACTTGGGAAAGTGAACAGTGTTCTTGGAACCAGAAGAATTATTAGAAAATATTTTCTGCATCATATTTTGCATTGGAAATGCAAATACATATGGAAAATGTATGCTGAATTACTGAAAACATAGCTCACAAAAAAAGGAAAATGAGCTTGTGCTTTTAAAAGACTATGGCATATTAATTGCTTACTGTAATCGAGAAAGCACATTTTAGGGGACTTAGAGCATAAATTATGATACCATCAGAAAATATTATGAAATCATAAATTCCCTTAAGACAAAAGTAGAATAAGAATATAACACACAAAGCAATAACTAGAATGCATACTGTAGTATCACTTTAGAAACCTCAAAGTTATAATAGACTAAACATGAAAAAGGGCTGTTTTTAACAAGCTTTAATATGAATGTGGCATTTTTAATGACTAGCTAAAGATAACTTCCAATATCAAAGATCCATTATTTATCTTTTCTGAAGTAAAATGAACAGATTTTAAAATTTTGCCACTGCAAGGACCTGCACCTGCAGCAGAAACTAAAGTTTTGATATCTGATAAATATATGTGTGCTTGTGCATGTGTATCCATCCAGATGAAAGGCTAAAACTTAGATATTCATTTGGGTGTTGGGACTCTTAAGGGATCTTAAAGGGAATTGACATATCTACAACACTAAATGTAAGAAATCCAGTACAATAAGTATACATTCTCTTAGAAATGGAAAGTAAGAAATACAACAGGCTTTGATCTTTCAGTGCAATTGATTCCTTTGACAGAATTATAAATAGTGAAAAGAGAACGGTTCAATTGAAAATGGAGTCTTCTGGGATATGAGTGACTAACTCCATTGGGCAATAAAAATTAACATTTAACATTGCCATGTTTTAACAATGTTCTGTGGGTCTCTGGATATGGAGAGACAAGAGCTATGCTTGTGACCGAGTGTTATTTCCTCATGGTGGTGGTTTTGGATTGCCCATGGCATGGACTGCAAGTCTAAATGAGTGGTCAAATTAGTCTAGAATCCACAAAGGCTGAAAAATGGTGTTTTGACCTCTTAAAGGATGCATAGTTCTGTTGTACAAACATAACAGAGCTGTAATGAGGTAATGGTGGTATTAGCAAACTGTAATCTTGGCCACTTCTTTCTTGCAGAGAAAATAAAACACATACAACACAGGAAACACCACAGAAAAAGTAAGCTTGCAGGTAAGTCTAGAGAGAGACAAGAGAGAATAGAATAGATTTTGACCCAGAAAAATACAAGGGACCAAGACAAGACCATAGTGATATGAAGGAGTAAAAGAAGATGATGTCCTGAAAAGAGAGGGAAAAAAGTGCATTTTTCCCTCTTCCTCATGATTAGGTCATGGGGAGTGTAAAGCAGAATTTAAAGTATTACCAGAAGCATGGGTTAGGATTTGATTAAAACAGTTGAAATGTTTTGGGATCCTGGAAGGAATGGAGAGAACATCGACCACAGAAACTCCAAAAAGCTGGTAGCTAGGACCCCATCATCACGATGGAGAGAGCAAGAGTGCAGCTGAGTCTGGAGGGTGGCTGCGTTTTCTGTCAGTGGTGTGAAAGCTGTGAGAGTGGGATTCCAGCAAGGTTGTACATGTGGTTTTAGTCACTTTGATTTTTTGATAACCTTTTGGTAAGAGTGCCACCAAGAGCACTGGGGTACTAAAAAAAGAAGTGCCCACAGCGTGAGACTGTGTGACTTTAATAACTAGAGGACTAACTAAACGCTATGATCATGTCAGTTTTAAAAGGGGGGTTTGTGTGTGTGAAGGTTTGTCCTAGTATTTTATAATGACCCTAGAAGTTAGATGGAAAATCAGTCAAAATGCCTAGTCACAGATGCTAAAGAAATGCAGAAATCATGTTATTAAATTTAATTTAAAAACAGTTCATGGCATTTGTTTATGCTGGCATTGGATGGGGATCTAAAGAACTACTGGAAATATTTTCAAATGAATCTTTGTATTTTTAGCAAATTCAACATACTGTCTTAGAATAACATTTTTGGGGTTACTTTTTAATGTGATATTTGTGCATTTTCCTAACAATTTATTTTTATATTCATATTTATCATATCATGGATTACATTACACACCATTACAACAAAAATTAGTTTTCAGAGGGCAATACACAGACATTGAAGTCACTGCTAAAAATATAAATTCATATGTTTGTTAACGATATACAGATAACCACTAAATATGGAAGTAGAAATAAAAAATTTTAAACCCTTTAGAGAAAGCAAAAAGAAAATAGGAAAAATTTAATCAAATAGAAGGCAGGAAATATGCAACATGGATAGAGCTCAAAATCATCAACTTACTGGGTTATCATTCCCCCTCCATTAATTGCTCTCTATAACAACAGATATGTTATCGTGGGTAAATTTAGCTTTCTGGGAATGCCCAGAAATGACTATGGTTTGTTAATTTCTGATGGGTATGGTAGGAACAAGTTCACAGAAATGTTGCTATATTAGCTTATTTTCTTGGGGTAGAGTAGGAACATGTTGGAAGCAAAGTAGTTATTTTAGGTTAGTTGTCTTTTTCTTACTCCCTTGTTATGTTATGGTTTGTTTGAAATGTTTTTTTTACTGTATGTTTTTTTTAAATTTTTTTGATATAGTTAATTTTTTAAAAAAGGGTTAACTAAAAAAAAAAAAAAATGAAAAAAATATGCAGAGCCCCCCTGAGGACCTGGTGGAGAATGCAGGGATCTTGGGCTTCCCCACCTCGATGGTTCCTGATGTGCTCACAGACATAGGGGACTGGTGGTTTGATGGGCTGAGCCCTCTACCATAGGACTTGCCCTTGGGAAGACTGTTGCTGCAAAGGAGAGACTAGGCCTGCCTATAATTGTGCCTAAGAGCCTCCTCCCGATTGCCTCTTTGTTGCTCAGATGTGGCCCTGTCTCTCTAGCTAAGCCAACTTGGCAGGTGAAATCACTGCCCTCCCCCCTATGTGGGATCAGACACCCAGGGGAGCGAATCTCCCTGGCAACGTGGAATATGACTCCCGGGGAGGAATCTAGACCCGGCATCATGGGATGGAGAACATCTTCTTGACCAAAAGGGGGACATGAAAGGAAATGAAATAAGTTTCAGTGGCTGAGAGATTCCAAAAGGAGCTGAGAGGTCACTCTGGTGGTCACTCTTACGCACAATATAGACAACCCTTTTTAGGTTCTAATGAATTGGAATAGCTAGCAGTAAGTACCTGAAACTATCAAACTACAATCCAGAACCCTTGAATCTTGAAGACGATTGTATAAAAATGTAGCTTATAAGTGGTGACAATGTGATTGGGAAAGCCATAAGGACCACACTCCCCTTTGTCCAGTGTATGGATGGATGAGTAGAAAAATGGGGGCAAAAAAAAAAAAAAAGCACCCAGTATTCTTTTTTACTTTAATTGTTCTTTTTCACTTTAACTTCTATTCTTATTACTTTTGTGTGTGTGGTAATGAAAATGTTCAAAAATTAATTTTGGTGATGAACACACAACTATGTAATGGTACTGTGAACAACTGAATGTATGCTTTGTATGACTGCATGGTATGTGAATATATCTCAATAAAAATGAATTAAAAAAATCATCAACTTGGTGAATAAAAGCAAGTTACACAATCACATGTATAAAATGATGTGATTCAAGTAAATGTCAAAAATATCCCAAAACTATATACACACATGCACACAGAACTGGAAACATACACACCTAACTCTTAAGAGATTTTACTCCAGAGAAGTAATGAAAGGAATGAGATTGGTGGTAGTGAAAAACGGGAATTTATCTAAATCCTGTTAAAAATGTGTTTGCCTAAAATAGTAGTAACAACAACTAATATGATTATTTAGTGATCATTGAGGAAAGTTAGTCATTTACTAGTTCAGCAAATATTTATTTTAATTCTAGTTGCCAGGCACTAAGGTAGAAATGAGAAAGACCTGCCCTAGATAGACCAATTAAGTTTATTTTATATTGTTACCTCTCTTAGATTAAGTTCCCCTGAGAGCAGAGCCAGAGGCATAGACTTGGGTGCAGACAATTTCTTTGGGAGGAAATTGGGAGGACAATTTCTTAGGGGAAAGTGAGGCAGGGAGGAGAGCCAATAAACAGTGTTAATGAGCAGGTTATTGCTCTGGGCCACTAGGGCTCAATCCCGCCGGAGAAGCCTCTGAGAAACCATGTAGAACACTCCTCAGGATAATCCCAGTGTAGGACAGGGAGGTTACAATGTTCATCTTCCCCTATCCCTACCCCTCAAACACTGAGAAAGCACAGGTATCTTCCATATGAATCTCAGATCACTGACCTTATCATTTTTTTTCCCTTTAATAAGTCAGAGCAGCAGTAACTGACCAGAGATACTTCAGTGCAGGAAAAACTGGGTCATACGGAGATGATCATGCCACTCCAGAACATATGGAAAGCTGCCAAGCATTGACTTCATATCTGTCTACTGCAGCCAAGCAAGGCAGTTAGGAAGATGAATAGCCAACTCAATTTTCCCACCTAAAGATATTTTTGACTTGCTCTGAGTAAATGCATAACCAGTTATAGTGACTGGTGTTGAATCTTTTGCTGCCGAACCAGAAAAAGAGTGTGGCCTTTGAGCCAGACAGATACTGCCTTGAGTTTCTGCTCCACCAGTTACTAACTGAGGAAGTTATATTCTCTGTTCATGTTTCCCCAACTATAAAATGAAGATAAACAAACAGTACCAGAAGACTGTCATGAAAATTATATGAGAAGGCAAACTTCTACCTCTGGTGTTATCCTCTTTCTAGAAGTCCAGACTCTCAGATCCAATGATCTACTCCACATCTCCATTTTGAGGTCTAATTGACAAACCAAGACTCAACACATACAGAGAATGAACTTCTGGTATGCTCCTGGAAACCTAGCTCTTTCCCATTTCAGTTGATGGCAACTCTATCCTTCCAGGAGCTCAGGCAAAAAACATTGCAGGCATCTTCGACTCCTTTCTTTACAACCTACATCTAAGACATCAAGAAGTTCCATTGGCTCTAACTTCAAACTGTTTGCTTTTTTTAAACTAGTGGAGTCAAGGCTATCTCCCAGGTTTCTGCTTTGTGCAACTGAGGAGATGGTGGTGGCATTTTTTTTAATGTATGCATATATTGCACTAAATATAAATGCACTCATTTCCTCAGTAAATGTGTGTGTGTGTGTGTGTGTGTGTGTGTGTGTGTGTGTGTGGTGGTTTCAAGCCGTATGTACTCCCAGAAAATAGCATGTTCTTAAAGCTAATCCATTCCTGTGGGTGTAGACCTATCATGGGTGTGGACCCATTGCAAGTCGGATCCTTTGGTGAGTAGGATCTTTTTGTAAGTTAAGATGTGATCCACCTCATTCATGGTGGGTCTTAACCCTCTTACTGGAGTCCTTTATAAATGGGATGAATATGGAGTGAGAAACAGAGAAAAGCCAGAGAAGCTAAGTGAGACAGAAGCTGAGAGAGGACACACAGAAAAAAGAAAGCCCCAAAGGTAGCAGCCAGAAGCTGAAAGTAATGAAACCCAGGAGAGATGGACCAGCAGATGCCACCATGTGACAGAGGAATTCAGGATCACCAGCAGCCTTTCTTCAGAAAGAAGGTATTGTCCTGTTGATGCCTTGATTTGGACATTTTCATGGCCTAAGAACTATAAGCTTGTAAGTTAATAAATCCTCATTTTAAAAGCCAACCCATTTCTGGTATATTGCATTTCGTCAGCTTTAGCCAACTAAAACAGTGTGTGCTTCTCTGTGTGTCTATGTGTATCTCCTGGATCATTTGTAAATGTATGCATATGTTGAATTAAATGAGAACGTATGCATTCCAAGAATTTAGTGTAAACTTACTATGCATGTCCTGAATTAAAGGTAAATGTATTAAAATGTATTCTGACTATGATCACTTCACACCACCTCTTCTGTTCCATCTGTCTGAACCACCATATATTTTGCCAAGACTCCTAACTGGTCTCACTGCTTGTACACTTATCCTTCAACAGTATATTGTCTAAACATTAGCTGGAATGATTTTTAAACTCATAAGTCAGAGCATATCACTTCCCTGTTCAGAATCCTGCAATGGTTCCCCATCTCAGAGTAAAAGATAAAGTACTTATAATGGTTTCCAAGGCCATGCAAGATCTGACCGTTGCCTACTGCCTCTCACTCCTTGTTCACTCCATTCCATCCACAGTGACCTCCCTGCCAAGTAAGCTCCTATCTAAAGGCCTCTGCACTGGATGACTTTATTTTCCCAGATAGCCCCGTATGGCTAAATCCCTCACTTCCTTCATATCTTTGCTCAATTTTCACCTTCTCAATAAGACCCACCCTAATCATCATATTTAAAATACAACCGTCTCTTTCCCACTCTCCATTTGACTCCCTTAATATACAACCTTTGCTACTCAAAGACTGTTTCCTAAAACAGCAGCACTGGAATCACTCAGGAGCTTGTTAATAAACAGAATCTCAGGTCCCCACCCAAGACCTACTGAGTCACAATCTGCATTGTAACAAGAACCCCAGGTGATTCATATGCACATTAAAATTGGAGAAGCAGGGGCTTCTCAAAATATGCTAATTTTCCACAGCACTTGTCCACATTTAAATATCATTAAGGCAGTAATCTATTATATTTATTGCTTAGGTTCCACCAGGACATGGATTTTTATCTTTTTGTCTGTTTTGTTCACTGCTTTATCCCAATACCTAGAACAGAGCTGTATGAATGAATGGATGAATGAAGAATATCACAGGTAATATGGCCAGAATATTGACTAACCTATATTGAGTGCTTAACCAATGATAATTCCTCTTCTTTTCCTTGGATAAATTACAGCTGATAGTCAGCTCTTGTTCTAGTTTGCTAATGCTTCCGGAATGCAAAACACCAGAAATGGATTGGCTTTTAAAAGGGGGTTTATTTGGTTACACAGTTACAGTCTTAAGGCCATAAAGTGTCCAAGGTAACACATCAGCAATCGGGTACCTTCACTGGAGGATGGCCAATGGTGTCTGGAAAACCTCTGTTAGCTGGGAAGGCACGTGGCTGGCGTCTGCTCCAAAGTTCTGATTTCAAAATGGCTTTCTCCCAGGACATTCCTCTCTAGGCTACTTTTCCTCAAAATTGTCACTCTTAGTTGCACTTGGGGCGTTTGTCCTCTCTTAGCTTCTCCAGAGCAAAAGTCTGCTTTCAAAGGCCGTTTCCAAAATGTCTCTGTAAGCTGAAGCTCCTCTCTCAGCTTCTGTGCATTCTACAAAGTGTCCCTCTTGGCTGTAGCAAGCTCGCTCCTTCTGTCTGAGCTTATATAGTGCTCCAGTGAACTAATTCAGACCCACCCTGAATGGACCAGGCCACATCTCCATGGAAATTATCCAATCAGAGTCACCACCCACAGTTGGGTGGGGCGCATTTCCATGGAAACAACCTAATCCAAACATTCCAACTTAATCCCCACTAATATGTCTGCCCCACAAGATTGCATCAAAGAATATGGCTTTTTCTGGGGAACATAATACATTCAAACTGGCACAGCTCTTTACATTTTGACAACTAAGAATATAATTTCCCAGAAACCAACCAACAAAAGCTCATAAAAGACCAAATTTATATTCCATCACTTTGAAAAATTAGATGAACAATCTTCTAATTCATTTCTTCTCACCCACTGCCCAATGATTATTGAATTTATTTAAAAAAGGATAAACACATTAGCACTAATGGAAGGAGCTTTTAGAAAGGAAATTTTGGTCTGCACAAATTATTGCTACACATAATAATTAGTAAAACAAATTGCACTGAATGTGTTATTTTATTTCATGGGACATTTGAGTTGGAATCAATTGTCCAAAGAACAATGAATCATGAGCATGATGATGTCTCATACAATTTAAAATCTCATAGTTTCTTTGATGTAACTGAGTAAAACACAACATCCATCAAAAAGAAAATTTTTGAAAACTGGCAAATAGCTGAAGATTTACAACTATCACTCCCTCTCCAAAGCAGAAGTGTTTTCAGGAACTGACTACAGAAATAAAGTAAGGAATAAAGTTAGTTTATGCATGATAAGGGAGATAGTAGATTTTCTAAATTAAGCTGAAAAAAAAAACTAACTTTGCATGTGTGTGTGCTCTCTATGAATAATATAGTCATATATATAATCTCCATTGTACAAATATATATATATATATATATATATATATATATATATATATCTCCTATTAAATTCTAGATAACTGCAAGCTATCATTAGAGACAAATATCATTATTCTGGTAAATCTTTTACTTATATGAAACTTAAGCTATAAACCCTAGTAAAAGCAAAATTCTGGAAGACTTCCAAAGTACAAACCAGAAAGGAAAAGAACAATAACCTTGATTACATTAAAAGTAAGAACTGTTTTTGATCACAGGAACCATAAAGAGAATAACACGATAAGGTCACAAACTGGGACAAGATATTTGCTATATTAGTTACTGGCAAAGACCTAGTACCTAAAATATGTTAAAACAAAAACAAAAACAAAAACAAGCACACACACACACACACACACAGAGAGAACTCTACTGAATCAATAAGCTTAAGACAAACAACATGAAAGAAAAGTGGCTAAACACTAATGGACTGTAAATTGATACAATCCATTTGGAGAAGAATTTGGCATTGCTTAATAAAATACAAAGTATGCATACAGTAGTTTATCTCCTAGCTATAGATCCTGGAATCATTTTTCCATAGGTACACCAGAAGACAAGTACAGGAACAGTCACAGTAGCAAAAAATTTGAAACAGCCTAAATGTCTACCAACAGTAAAATTAATAAATTAAATTGTGGTATAATCCTACATGGAAATATACAACAGTGGAAATGAATGAAATACTGTTACAGGCAGCATTGTGGAATTATCTGAAAAATAATATTGAGTAAAAAAACAAGTCACAGAAGAATGAATATATTGACTATTGAAATGGATACATTTATATATAAAATGCAAAATTAGACAAAAGTAGATCATATTATTTTACTTGTAATTCATAATATATGGTAAAACTATAAAGAAAAGGAAGGGAATGAGTAACACAGAGATTAAGACAGTGGTTGCCTCTGAAGGTGTGATATTGTACTGCTCCATTTCCAAAACTGGTGGCTGGTACAAAGGGGTTTATTTTTTATTTAATTCTTTAAACTCTATGTAGATGGTATATACACTCTTTTGTATCTATAACATATTTTGCATTTCTTTAAAAGTAAAAATAAAAGGATTATAGTAAATAAACATAAACATTTTTCACACTCCATTAAATAATATCAGTACATTTTCTAGTAACTGATCATACTCAACAACTAAGTAGGTATTTCCTACAGTTCAATTTAGATATGGTCCTGCTGGAGATGTGTGTGATACTTTCTTCTGGGCCTACTTAGAATAGACAGAAGCAACTAGAATCAATTAAGGAATGACTGGAAATCAGAAGGACCAAGAGGGAATCACAGTGCCACTGAATTTTTAATTAATTGATTAAATTATTCCTAAAAGACATCTTTGGGATAGTTATCTAGTAGAGGCTTTAATAGCTGGTAGCTTTATGACATCTCTTAAAATGAGAAATCTTTTTCAATACTTAATATGAAATAGGTACTTCTTTCTGTAGGCCATCACCATGTCTAAGTATATGCTTATTTTGTTAGCCTTTTTTCAGATCTTTACAGAGCAACCTTCATTCCCTCCACCTCTTCAAAACTCTTTTTCTTAAATTCTATTCAGTAAACTTCTGCCCAGCTTGCTGTGGAAGTTGAAGTTGAGTATGAAATCATTGAGGCACTTTAAATAAGTTAGTTCATATCTGCCATTTTGATTTTTACAAGGCCAACGAAGGAGATTATACCCAGTTAATCAGCCTCACCAAAGAAGTCATTTCAAGTGACCTATGCAGATTCACTCAAAGTGCACTTCAGATACACAAGAAAGACAGATTCTTTTAGATAAATAGCATGGCTTTGATTTCCATTCATTTGCTTGTTTGTTTGTTTTTTTTTAATAGTAACAAATAGCAAATCATTATATTTCTCATCAGAACAAGTCTCCAGCTTTCTTGCGAATTCTATAATTCATTAAAACTCACTAAATTTAAGTCCCATTTTTTTTTGATATTTGTTTCATGAATCCAAAGAAAATATAACACACTTACACACTTTTTGCTTAATATACTTCTGCAGAAAGGTTTTGGAGAACTTTAAAAAATAACTATGAAAGTTTTATTCTCCTGCTCCCTCCAGGCAGGAAACTGTCTAGAAATTCATATATAGTATATCCAGTTTATATAAATGTCTTAATAAAAGTAAATGGGAAATGGAATTATAAAATTGATTTAAGTAAAGGAAGGACACTGAGACTTCTGGAGCAAAGGGAATTGCAAATCTCTTGTCATCAAAACCAATCATTAGGATATCCAAAGTCATTGAATATTTTTATCTTTTTATGAGTGGCACAATATAGAACTTTTGCAAGAAAAGCTTTTAGAATATCATTCAACTTGCAAATATCTACCATTCTCAGAATGCATTTAACCCAAATATGTTATCCAAATGACTTAAATTTAATATTAAACATTTCTTAAGTAAAGTGAATATTATTTCTACAATAGTATTATTGAATTTGCAATGGTAGGTTCTCTGAGTAGAGGAAAACATTTGTCAAAAATCATGAACAGACTTTAAAAATTAATGAGCATATCCAAACAGTAATTTTCCTGCTACTGTTTCATTAGATTTACTTCTTCACACTGGGAAAATTGTCTGAGAGTCATTGTAGATTATCAACATGAGCTTGATGAGAATTTTTATAGTTAGAAAAGTATCTGATACTGTCTGTAGCTGCACTGAGGTGACAGCTTTCACCACAGTGGTATGGTGTTTGCTTAAAGAAAACAAAAAAGAGTAATATGTTTCAAGGAAACTAGTGAACATTAGAGTCATGGTGTTAGGAAAGTTCAGGTTAGCTTAACCAAGTTGAGTGATTTCACTATAATCCTTTAGGTGTTACAGACCAACTCTGATTGTTTAAAAACAGTTACACCGTGCTTATATGAAGTATGTACACCTAAATATATATAGCTGTATTTAACAGTACAACTGGAGCATCACCATGTTCCTTTATTTTTTCAAGAAAAAATATCTAAAATAATGAAAACTCAACACAGAATTGTATTTTCAACTAAACAAACATGGGCTATATGAATGTGTCCCATGTTAAAACAGTCTGAAAAAAGTATGAAGAAAATCTTCAAGTCATTGCTTTAGTATACTTAATTTCTGTTATGCAGGAAAATCTAGAACAAATATTGTGTATCTCACTATCTGATTTTTATAATTTTGTCACATAAAATCAAATCTATCAAACAGGGTACATGCATACATAATTCTTACCATATAACATTTTCTCTCATAATTAATTTTGTTTGCTTAAAATTGGGATAGTATTATGGGCCAATATAACCTTGAAAAGCACCTATGACTAAAGAAATAGAAAAATATATAGAGAGATATATTAAATTTGAGGTCAAGCCAGGTAAGATAGACATTTAAAAGAAGTTTCTGGAAATTATGGAAGATTACCTTAAACCTAAAAAATATTATGTTCGACCTAAAACTTTAGCCACTGTTTTATAGATCTTGTTGATTCTCTCTGAATAAAACTTAGTCAAAAAAAGAATGTTATGTTAATAGAGAATATGAATAGACTTTTGATATACTTTCTAAGATCACACAGTGCCTCACAAATGAACCAATGAATAGTTCCAGTTATTTTCAAATAGCAACTTGCATGCAAAGCAATAGTGATATGCAATACTACTGCAGTTATTTCAAAGTCCAAATCTTGGTTTTAATGTAGGTTTAAGTTTCCATCATAATGCTTTCAAAAATTACTCTAGCTAACCATTTGTTTCATTATACCATTGATATGATTCTACAATTCCAGCTAGATAATAGAAGATGGGTTCTTTTGAATGCATACAAAATAAATAAATACCCTGTGAACAAAACTTGGCTCAGAATTTTATGCATTCATTTTAAAAAGGCACTTTTAGAAACACTGAGTATTTTTCTTACATCAGTAGATTAAAATCTACTACAATGCTCATCAATCAGAGATTGGCTAAAGAAATTCTGGTATATCAATAAAATATCATTTTATTCCATTAAAATTGATGTGTTAGAAGAATATTTAATGACATGGAAAGTGTTTAGAATACAGTGTTAAGAGAATACATTGCTAAGAGATATAAAAGGTATGTTACCAAATGGTACATAGATTATAATCTAAATTTTTAAAAAGGAAGCTATATAGAGATACTGATATAGACCAATTACTAATACAAACCAATTTTTTTTTGAGTAGGTGGGCCTACGTGATGGAATTACAAAGGATTTCTCCCTTCTCCTTTATGCTTCTCTGTTTTCCTAATTTGCCTCAATGAAAAATATTACTTTATAATGAATGAGAAAACTTATATATATTTAAAAGTAACATTTTGTGCTGAAATTGGGTAGTGGGATTGGTAACTGAAACAGAAATAAGACAAGAAGGCACAGTCACTTGTGTACAAATATAGACCATTAACACAAATGAACCATATCACTAGTGATTTACTGCCATTATTTATTTTATTATGTTCTCAGTGTTTTCAGTTTTATGTTACATTTCCATGAGTCATTAAGTCAGACAAACAGTATGGGATTTCTAATAGATGAAAATCATTCAAAGAGTATAAGACTGTATTAAAAAGATATCATAAATGTTTGGTTTTACTACAGTTTACAAGACACTACTTATCTACATGCTGACAATTAAAGTCTGATTATTTTCGTGATCCATGAAGTGTGGAATCATTTATTCTTGGGAATATACAATATTAAGCACCTGATCACAGGGAAAGAATCACTAACAAATGGCACTTTTTCTCGTTCAAATTCTAAGCCTTATGCAATTACTTAACAACATTAGTAGCACAGGGTTATGTAAGTGGTCTAACCACTTATGTAAATGGTGTTTAGGTTTTTTCAAAACAAATAATAAAACAACCTCAGCACAAAACACCTAAACAATTTCAACATACAAATTACAGAAACATGATACAGCATTGATCATTTGTTATTTCTTGAAAGTAATGTTCATTGATAAATTAATTTTCAGATTATTCCTAATATTTTTGAATATATTTTTTCTGGAATGAAATAATAATATTGTTTGCAAATTTTCCCTGAAATCTTTATTCAGTTTCAAAAAGTATTTTGTAATGCTTAGCCTATACATTTTCCTTTCTTGGGAGTTACTCTTGTATACTGTAGGTGAAATAATCACCTTATTCTTTGCCATTGACTCCTTTCACATTATACAACAATTGACTGGTCACCTATTATACATAAGATGCACTATTATATGTTACTGGTATATTGATTTATATAAGAATGCTTCATACTCAAACACTTAGAAAGCTAAATATAGGAAGAATATATACATTAAAAAGATAGCCAACAATTTAAATATGCATGTGCTACGTATCCCCCTCAAGTGTTAAATGATTGCTCTAAGCATGCTACCTTTCTAATAAAAATCCCTTTTTTGAATAATGCATTTCATTTCGTTATCTTCCTATCATGAATCTTATTCCACAAAATTTTACTTAGGTGATAAGAAATGGATAAGGAACTCAAGTAAAAAGCATAGGTTAATGGATCCATTTTAACACAGAGAGATTTCTAATGCTAGGTCTTCAGCCTTTCTCATTTTCTATTCAATATTTTAAGCCAATGATGTAGAGGTAATCATAGAAGGAATAATTATGTAAATTGCCCATAATGTGAATTTGGTGGATTACTGAAGAGGGGATAATGGAATAAAAATCTAAAAAGATCTTGATGGGGGGAATCATAGACCTAATACAATAGCATAAATTTAATAAGAATAAAACAGATTCCTGCACTTAGGTCCCAAAACATAAATGTTATACCAACAGAGTAAGAAATTTATGGTTTGGGGGAAGGAAGGAGAAGAAAGAGAAGAAGAAGGAGGAGAAGGAAGAGGGAAAAATGGAGAAGGAGAAGGAGGAGGAAGGGGTTAATTGACTGTGAGCACCATATATGTCAGCAGGATGATGAAACTATGGAAAATTGGCAAATGTGAACACAAGTTGCCTTTCTAGAAAATATAGTAACTCCAGCAATTCCATTGTAGGAAGTGTAGTCCACTGTGGATTACAAAGATCAGACTACCTGGGTATTTGCTCTATGACATGTATACAAACTATGGCTCATATAGAGAAGAGTGGGCAGGAGAGTGAAAGTTCAAGACCAGGCTGGATTATTTACACACAAACACACACACACATTTAGAATCTACAGTCTGACATATATTGTATCAGACCTTGGGAAATAAAAATATATTGATGCTGTGAAGAAGTGTATAACCTAGCATCAAGGAATGGGACAGTAAAAGGATACGGAAATGCTAATGGCTATGTTGAGGCAGGTCATAACTCAATACAAGAAATTTCTACATTTTAAAACTGTCAAAACTATTTGTACCTCACTGGAAACTAAGGGGTTCCCCTTTGAGTGTGTTAGTTTTCTAACACACTCTCCATGGAAATAGTTCATTTGACTTGAATGTAATAGAAGGGATTTAAGATTCAGATCCCTGTTATCTTCAAGCCCCTTTCATATATGATCTATCTGAGTTCAATAGAGGGAGAGCTCCAACTCTAAGAAGTCACATGGACTGGGCTTGAAGGTGGCTAGGATTCAGATATGTAGGAAGAAGGAGAGTAATGTAGGCAAACAGTGTGAGCAGAGGTGTGAGCCTGGGAATTTATATGATAAAAGTGATGGCAGTGAATAACCAGTATGATTAGAAGAAGGTGTTTATGTTGGAAAGTAATAGGACTTAAGGATGGAATGGTAAGTTGGAATCTAAATAGAATGGAATTTTCTTGCAGTCTATGGGCAGCATACGCCAAGCAAAGGGTCAGTACAAGGAAAAGGAACATTTGCAGGGGAGGACACTGTCTTGTTACTACATATAAGGCTGATTTTATAAAGAAGACAATGAAACAAAGACACTATTCAAGTACATGCTTGGCTAATCGGGAATTATTCTTATATTTGAAGAAAAACTAAAATAGCAGTGGAAATTATGAAACAAGGCATACATCAATGATTTAAACTTTATAGCCAAATGAACGTAATATGTCATTGAAAAACGTGAAACTCTAGGATAAATGCCATCCTTCATAGGATTTTTTGGTGATTGTTCCTCTGGTTTTGCTCTCTTTTTCTCTCTCCATACTCAGGAACTCTGTGGGCAACCAATGTCCCCCACACCACCTAACCTCTCCTGTTTTTCAAAGTAGATATCTATTTCAGAGCTAGACAAAATTAGAGTACTATTTATGAACATATACAGAAGATTGAAATACATCACAAATTCCATCCGGAATAATAGAATAATAAATATTTTCTTAGCTCCCATTGTCTAGTCTGTGTGCCAAGTGTTTTGGAGTGACAATTTTACAAATTTCTGCCACTCATTCATTAATTCAATATAGAGAACCCAACAAATAAAATGCAATACTTTTACAGATTCACAACTTTAGTTCATTTACTAAATTCTAATAATGGTAAAAATCATATTCTTCTGTTTACTTCCATTTAAATTGACAGTGATTACTATGAGTGATCGATCACATTGTCTTTTATGGTTTATTCTTGATATTTTATTTCAATTTTATTAAATGATGACTGTCAAGTTATTTCCAATACTACTCTAATTTATAATAAACAGATCAATTTCATGACTTCCAAAAAGGGAAATCAACCTAAATGAATGAAGGAAATCCTGGTCAATCCCTACAATAACAATAAATGCATTCAAATATACCAAATACCCCTTTATTAAATTTTGCCTCAATACCTGTGGGGTGGTGGTGATGGTGGTGGTGGTGTGTGCGTATATGTGCGCATGCCCATGTGTAGCATTCATTTCTTTAACAAGTTATACGGTCAGATGCCAATTTTCTTGTTTAGCATCTGAGTTTTACAAAATGGGCTCTGGGTTACTAATTGTAGCCATTTACTTTACTTCAGTTTCTTGATTCTGAAACAATTAGAACAACAAAAGTACCTGCCTGTGAGGGTGAATTTTATGTGTCAACTCTGCTAGGCTACAGTCCTCAGTTATTTTCTCCAACACTAACCTAGGTGTTGCTTATGAAGGTCTTCTGTGGATATGATCAAAGACCATAATCAGTTGACTTTAAGTAAGGGAGATGATCCTAGATAATCTGTGCGGGGCTGGTTCAATCAGTTGAAAGGCCTTTCAGAACAGAGCTGAGGCTTCCTGAGGAGGAAGAAATTCTGCCTGTGCACATCAACTTCAGCCTGAGAGTTCTAGCCAGTCATTCCTGGCAGCCTGCCCTATAGATTGTGGATTTACCCAGACAGCCCGTATAAAGCCAATTCCTTATAATAAATGCCTGAATGTGTATCTCCTACTAGTTCTGCTTCTTTGACTGATAACACTGGGATCCTGATTTATACACTGATACAGCATCTTTATAAGGATGCTGAACCAAGTGACTGGCATTAAGTGGTATGGTAAGTATTAATAAATGTTGTTATAACAGTACATAAAAATGTTAAAGAATTTAAAGTAGTACAGGTCACTCACTTAATTCATGGACCTCTAATTGTTAATGTCTCCATATTTAAAGAAAAGGAGGAGAGGACGCTAATGGAGTAAATATCATTTACCAAATGGCTAGAGTATACCTAGAAATCTCCAGGGAATTGCCAAGAAATTACAGCATCAAAATCTCCAATCCTCAACCAATTATATTTTTGTTCTGTTTTGTTTCTCCTCCAGGAAAGGTTTATACCATTTCATATTGGTTTATTTGAAGGAATAAGTGAGAGGCGACTCATCTCCGATGTCTCAAGCCTTCAAGTTTATGATGCTCAATATTCTTGGAGAAGTGTAAAATGTCCTTGGGCTTTTTCAAAATTTGATACAAACAATGTGAATCATGTAGAATTAGTTTTGGTTCCTTTTTTCCTTTTTGCTACCAGGATGTTCAGAACCAAATGCAACTCAATTTTAGCCTCAGCAAGCCTAATGTATAGTTTGTAGATATAAACCAACTACATTTTGGAGGCTACCTTGCAAAAATAATAATTATTTTTATTTTATAACCATTGAGTATGATTTAGAATTTCTGATAGTATTAGATACTTTTCTTTTGGGGGACAATAAAACCTTACCACTCTTTAGGTCACAATGATTCTTGCCTAGTGGTGCACATGAGAGTCAACTCCACAGAATGTAAAAAGTATTAACACCCCTGGGGCCCCCTGTTGGATATTCTGCTTCAGTATATTTGAATTGGGATATAAACCCAGGTAACTAATTTTTAAAAATGCTACAAGAAAGTTAAAAAAAAAATAAACAAGGGGGGGGGGGTTTAGTCAAGGTGATTCCAGAATAGAGAAAAGATATATGTCACCCAAATTGGTATCTTATCACCTAGGAAAATGATTATTATAGACTAAATTTTATGGCACTTCTTTGGAACAAGTTCTATCTAAGCATAATTTGATGCTTACATTGATCATGTGCAGACTAATCCCTAACTGGTTCCTGCCAAAGAAGCAAAGTGTGAAAACAAATCAATGAAAACCTCAAATAATAATATAATTCTCAACAGATTTTTCTATAAAATATTAAATTATATAAGTGTTATCAATATTGGAACAACCACAGATATAGTACAATTATTTCTTATGTAAAATACCATAATAAGCTGCTGATGGTAGCACAACATTGTGAATGCAATTAACAATACCGAAATATATATCTGAACATGATTCAAAGGGGAAATGTTAGATTGTATATATGGTAACAGAATAAAAATTTTTTAAAAATCCATGGAACTACACTGTGCAAACAGTGAACCCTAAGCTAAACTATGAACTTTAATTAATATTACAACTATAAAAATGTGCTATCATCAATTCTAACAAATGTTTCACACCAAAGCAAGGTTTTGGTGGTGAGGTGGTATACGGGAATCCTGTAATTTATGCATGATTCTTCTGTAAACACTTGTTTTCTTTCTAATAAAGAAAAAAAAATAAATTAAAAATACCATACTTAGGAACTTTGCCTGAAACAAAAAGCTAGCTGGCTTGTTGAGCATACTATTGTATTGGGACTCTACAGAATGCTTTGAGTCCTTCCATGAGTTTCATACAAGTAGTTTTTTTTAAAGGATAAACAGGCAAAGATTATACTCCAAAAAGTATAGCAGAATGAAAATTTCAGTTGGTTTATTTAATGTAGGTTTGTAAATCAGCTACATTACTTAGAGGAAGCATTTGAGGGTCTTAAAGAGAGAAGGGGCCGGGCTCAACAAGGTTTGGGGAACAGTTGTACTGGGACTGTAGAACTGATTATATTAAAGCTTTCACTGTTAAATGTGAATGATAGATGGAATGGCTTCCATATTTGTATTTGCAATGTATATTTGTATTTGTCCTATAGCCTAAGACTGTGTGTCCTGCAATGAATCCTATCTGATGTGTGGTGACAGCAGAAAAAGTGAAGAAAGTTCTAGGTGGGGATCCAAAATGAATAAAACATAGACATTATCCTCAACAAATTAAAAGTTGAAATACATGCTATATTAACAATTCCTGAATATTAAAAAAAGAAGTGTGAAAACAAAGCCTAAGTAAAACTCATAAAGTCAGATTATACTACAAACATTTGAATCTATTAATTGCTTATCTGTGACTGGATTGGCCTTCATTACTAAACACAATCCTTATATGAATGTCTCTTTCTTGATTAAATGTGTCAAAGGACAGGCTAACAAGCCCCAACCAATAGTATTCCTGAAAACCCTCAAGAATACCTTGGGTTGTATCTAAGATGCTATAAAATTTTTACTTATTAAGTTCACTTTCTTAGAAACTTAAAGCCTCCAGATTGTTCCTATGCCAGATAATCCCTGAAACCCAGAGGTACTAGTCTCTCCAAGAACATCAACCAGTTTCATTCCTCTACCCCATAATGTCAACACCCTTTTCATCATGAAGAAGTTAGAATAGTCATTGCCCAAATATCCCTGAAGATTGAGAGAATGATCAAATGAGAGGGAGGAGTTGTAACAAAGAAGTTAGGATTTAACAAATGATCACGACTATTGACTCATTATATAGATATTTCTTTTTAGTTTCTAGTGTATTAGAACAGCCAGAAGGAAATACCTGAAACTGTAGAACTGTAACCCATATTATCCTGCGAAATTTGCTCTATAGCTACTTTTAAATTGTACTTTGAAATGTATCACTTTTCTGCATATATGTTATATTTCACAATAAAAAATGTTAAAAAAGACTGGCTAACCCAAAACTCATATCCCAATCCCCACAGATTCAATTAAAGACTGTTCTATTCTTACATTCATATGTATTGCATTTACACATATATTGAAAATTAAATTAGCAAGGACAAATAATTTCCTAAGCATGATATTTTAGGTACCTCAGATGTTATCACTAATAATTCCTATTTACCAACAACACATTAAAGAATAAATTAGTACACACATATTTTTTCCACCCCCAAATTACTTGATATTTCAGTCAATAAAGAACCCTTATGATTTGATTCTTACTAAAGATCTCTCAATTTGCCACTGCTTCTTGACTGTTTAATTATAATATATTTGAAATAAATTCAGTGAACTTTACTTTTGTTCTTTTCAACTGTAAAGGTTTTCTCAAGAGAAAATTTGGCCTTTAATGATATTATTAATGTCAAAACATGTAATCTACACATACTCAGAGCGAAACTAATAGGATGGTTTTATTTAAAAAAAAAAAATCCAAAACTATAAAATAAAATTAGAAAGAATGCTCATTCAAAACTTTACGGGTTTCAGACCTTAGGGTGTTCATCTATACAAATAGCATAAGACAATGGATTCTTAAATAAAGTATTCAATATTTGTGTACATAACCTAAGGAATATTCCACCTGGAATAATTTTTTAAATGATGGAGATTAAAGTCAAGATGAGAGGAGAAAGAAAGAACAAGAAAGCTGTATTAGTAGAAAAAAAATGGAAAAAAAGGAAAATGAATGAATTCATTAAGAATGACAAAAGAAGGGGACTAGGCTTAAATAATGGAATAAAGAAAGAAATCAATAAAGATTAAAAGAAGAAAACAAGAAATAAAACATAAGAGATGAATGAGAGGGCAACAAAAAGAAATGAGGTAAAAATAAAGCAAGTGATAGTAAATGTAATAGACAAAGAAAACAACAGAAGCCTTCACAGGAATTGCATGCCAGCCCTCAACCTCAGGCACAGCCAGGAGGAGGAGGACTGTTTGCAACAACCCAGAGTGTGGAAAGATTGAACTTGGGCATGCCACGGAGAGGGATGGAAGGAGCTTCATCTTGGGAAGCAAAGGTGATGGGGATTGACAGAAAAATCATGACTGTCAAGGGGGTAATAATATAGGAACTCAATCTTGTTTGATATGAACACCCATTTCTTGACTGAACATGTCAGCATGGTTATCGTCATTGGCAAGGGCAAACTTATTGCCTGCCAAGTAGCTAGTAAGAAATTTTCCAGTGACTTCTCACAAACTGTTTTAGTCTCTTTCATTTTCATATTCTCTTGTAATCCCTCCCTTCTCTCTCTCTCTCTCTCTCTCTCAATTTCCCTACCTCCTTCCCTCTTTCACTGGCTCTCTCTCTCACTTGCTCTCGCTCTCTCTCTCGCTTTAAGAATTTTGGAAGAATGCCAATGTCAAAAGATTCTGACAGTTGTTAGCTCCATCCTTGATTACCCAAACACTTGGCACTGGCAAATATTAAAATATGGAGGATCACCAAATTTAAGATGCACCAATTAGCCGATTAGAAAGCATGAAACTGAAACTGGTTTTAAAATGCATTGCAATCAGTGGCATAATGTATCTTCTTAAATTATTACATTTTCCCCAGAGTCAGAAAAGAGTGATACACAGTTCTTATTTGAAAGGAAATTAGTCAAAGAGACACTTATCTATTTTTCATATGGGAAATAACATAAGCAATTTGAAGAAAAACAGAAGGCTGCATAAATAGACACTGAAAATGGATTTAATTCAGTTTTGAATATATTAATATCTACACCAATGTTAGAAAACTGATAATGTTGAAAAATAATAAAATTATTAACAAAATAATTGTGAAAATAATTCCCTGAAAAAATAATTAATTGCTATGTTGCTGCTACATGCAAGAATATTAATTACTGTCAACAGCTATTCTTCCCTGAATCTTCTCATTAAATTTAGGAAGTAGCAATTGTTAATGAGCAAAATACACTTAAGCAACATTTTTATGATGATGAAAGTTGTTGAATGGTTAATAATATGGACTAAACTAGAAATGTCCACAAATCTAGGAGTAGAAAAATTATGAAACCAAAAATACAAAAACAGGAAGAGAAAATATGTAACCCAAAAGAAACTTGGCCAATGGTTAATCCAGTGTTATTCTATATGTGATCCAGTGTTATTCTATATGTGATGACACATGTCTAACTATTCCTTAGGATATTATGCTTAATATCTTTTCTATTCACTGTAAGTGTATTGCAAAAATGTAGAAATATGTTATAACCCAAAGAGAAAACTTTATTCTCTAACTATCAAAATGGAAAGGCTGCTTAAAAAACTTGTTTAGTTGTGGTCCATAACAGTAAAACAGCAAAGGGTATAGGAAATAATTGATGATGGAGTCTAAGAACATCACATTTAAGAGTAACCTATGAGAAGTAAAATTACAAAACCCATCATGTGACCAATGATTATTAGAAATTAGACTCCCTTCAAAAAATAAAGGCAGTGCTATTTTTAAATCACATGAATCTTGGCGATTAATTAACTCTTCATTGGAACCTGTGTCCAGATTTTTTAAAAAATCAAATTTCAAAGGGAAAATAATTGAAAACTAAGTAGAAAAGTGAAAGATTATATATTTGAAGAAAAATATTATCCAACAAATAGAGATCTCTTAAAAATAGGGAACAAGGAAATCTACAAATGTGGCAGGAAAGGTAGAGGCAAAGGGGTTCCAAGTGTGACAATCATATAATTATTAAATAATAATTGACAAAATGCATATTTTAATAAGAACTGTTAAGAAAACCTCCTCTTCAAATGCTCTTTTAAGGCAAACATAAAGTCCTAAATTAAACAGTGATCAATGTACAGGAAATTCTACTTCAAACTGATGAGTTGTAAATAAGTCAGAGACCTGCAAGTTTTTCCAAGAGATATGAAGAAACTCACTAATGAAGTTATGGAATATATGAATAAGATACATATTCTAGACATGAATATGGGGAGCTCATCAAAGTGACTCACATTCTCAAGGATTTCAGCTTCATGCCCTATGAGCCTGGCATTGCATACCTAGAATAATGGAAGGTCTGCTCTTCAAATCAAAAATATTCTCCAAACCTTATGAACACCAGATTGCATTTTTAAATGGAATACTGCTTGCACTTCCAATCACTGGAAAGTTGAGGGAGTTGTTTATGTCCAGTCTGTTTCACACCATTAGATTGTAAGCATCTGGAGGAACAGGACTTTGCATAGCATGCAGTATATTGAAAATATAGTTTCCACTAAAAGTCAAAAAAAAAGGTTATGTATGGACACAACTTGGGTTGGATCAACTGCAAAGCTTGGTGGATGTTCAACAATGCAAGGTCTTCAGAGCTGCCTATTTGGGAGACAGCAGAAAAAAATCTGAACTTATACAGAATGGACCTGGAGTCAAGAGCCATATTGTTGAGACCGAGTGTGTGTGTGTGTATGCACGTGTGTGTGTGTGTGTGTGTGTGTGTGTGTGTGTGTGTAGGGATGGGGAATGAGTGCAATAGTGTATGTTTAAACAATTCATTCAGGCAGGGTGGGCATGGGACTTAAAAACTAAGTTGAGGTGGAATCCAGAGCAATTACTGTGATGCCAATAACCAGGCCCAAGGCTGTAAATTAGAACCAAGAATTACACAGCAACTCTAACTTGCGACCAGGGGGAGAGTGGGGGAAGATAGGGAATAGTGACCACTGGGTTGTTGGTCTGCCATGCCTTATCTCTTACAAACTGTAACCTGGGTTTGGATGTCAGCCAGAGAGATTTGGGCACAGATGGTGGAGAGAGCACCTTTGGCTGGGACTGAAGCCCAAGTCTTGGGTAGTGATAAAATGTAAAGTCCCATCACTATAGCTATGTTAAGAGATAGATGCACAAGACTGACAGACTCCTTCTGTCTTGTGTTCTTATTTCTACTTTTGTTGCCCTAAACAACATCATGACCTAAACTTATACACCTTTTGAAATAAGAAAAAAAATCAAACCTAGTTTTACCTGTAGTTGAGCAGTCACCTCTTCTTTTATCTAAACATACATATAAAATCATCTAATATTTATCTTCTGTAAATGATAGTAAACCTCAATTATATTTTCAATTTTGATATGGAAATGTCAAGATCAGGTTACAAGGACCAACCACCAAGGCAGGATATGAAAAGAAACAGTAAGGCATTTGGAACTGATGTCATTATCAAATAGGGAGATTTAACATATGGGAACTGGGAATTGGAAGACTTAAATGACTATAATTTGGAGTAAGAACAGTGTTTATGTTGTGCAGTGTACCATAGCCACAGAAGACCTGAATTTTTCTTTTAGAAACCTGAAATGTTCTTTTATATGGGTCTTTGAGCTCTTCTGAATTTTCACAGGTTAGAAAACATTTCATTAGTGAACTGAGACACAGGAACTCTAGCAATAAGACAAGCAAAATTAAATGGAAATTGAGGCTTAATGAAGCACAGTCCAAATAAAGACAGTACAAAATAAGCATTTAAATGAAAGTTAATCAACAAAATGAAGATTGTTTTCCAAAGAATGAAAAAAAGTAAAGCTAAGTTAAATTTTCTGCATTTAGCAAGTTTATAACCATATGGCTATCTTAAACCCACCTAAAGGGAATTCACTCAAGAGACACAATACACCCAGATAACCTCCTGAAGGCCCTGGTTATACTAGACATTGAGAGGAACAATTTTAGGAAACTCATTAACTTCACCTTATGTAGGAATTGTCACATATACCAGCATTAAGAAAAACCAGGTAAATCCACAAGCTTAATTTCAACAGTACATCAACTACATGGGCATTGCCTTTTTTGACAAAAGGCAATGAGAAGGAATGATTAAACCTAATAATTCTCATTTCAAAACAGATTTTCTAAAACCTAAGGGAATTTCCAGTATTTTGCTTTATTAAAGAAAAAAGTTGTTTTAACCTACACATGCACACATATATACAGATTTCTAAGGTTATTCGACAGGCATTGACAAATACTTTTTTCCTTTGGGTGGATTATTAGAATGTTTTTAAATAAATTACACACCTTTCATTCAGATTCATGAACAAAAGTCATAACGCCTTTGAGAGAGGGGTAAAAGTAAGATACTGTGAAATATGGTACAGTAAGGATATTCCCTAAATAGGTAATTATAAGAGTGTCATTTGTTAAAGAATGCCAGAATAGATAAATCACATTTACATTTTAAATAGCTATCCAATATTGGATAAATAGCTATCCAAGCAACATTTTCAAAACATGGATTTTAAAGAAATCATACTTGATGTAAATTTCTAAAAGTTCCCTAATCTATATCATTGCTATCCTCAATATTAGTTAATAATAGTTGTCCAGAGATCTGAGCTTCTTTCTCACCAGATAAAACCTTGATCCCCCCGTAACTCTTGGGTGTCCCTGGAAAACCTGACGTAAGAGGGAGAACCTCTGAGTGAGGAAAAGCAGCATTCTTTGTCCTGAATTGATACAAATTTAACGAGACCCTCAGTCTTTCTAAACAAAATCAACAGAACTGGTGATTTCTTTGGTGCTGCAATGAAATATCACCATTATAAAAAGAAAAAAAAATAGCAGCTCAGTTATCAGTTACCATTGAAAAAAAATGAGGAAAGAAGAAAAAAGAAAACAGGCTGGAATTGAAGCTTCACTGAGATTTCCAACATCAATAAGTAATGATCACAATGCTTGACTTCCTAAAGCTAGTGTCATGATTTAGGGGTTCTAGTGTCCCCATCCACAGAAAGCAGACAACTACATTAGGTATGCTGAATACTTCCCCAAAATGTCCATCCCCTAATCCTCGGAACATGTGAATATGTACCTTACATGGCAAAAAAGGACTTTGCAGGCATGATTAAAGTTAAGGACCATAAAATGGAGAGATTATCCTAGATGATCCAGGTGGGACCAACCTAACCACATGAGTCCTTAAAGGTAGCGAACCTTACCTGGCTGGGGTCAGAGAGAGACGTGAAAATAGAAGTAGGGTCAGAGTGATGTGCCAAGAGAAGGACTAGACTTGCCATTGCTGGCTTTGAAGCTGGAGGAAGAGACCATAAGCCAAGGAATGCAGGCAACCTCTAGAAGATGGAAACGCAAGGAAACAGATTCATCCCCACAACCTCCAGAAAAGAACACAGCCCTGCTAACACTTTGGCTTTATACAAGTGAGGCTGATGTTGGACTTCTGACCTCCAGAACTGTAAGATAATAAATTAGTGTTGTTTAAGCTGCCAAGTTTGCAGTAATTTGTTACAGCAGCAATAAAAACACTGTACTTTGCAAAAGGCTAAGAACAGGTGAATCATATTGAAAATGAATCAGAAATAAAAGGCACAGCCTTAGTTGTGAATGAGACTTCACCTAAAAGATAACTCAGAAGCTATGTGTGCCAGTTTGAATGTATTGTGTCCCCCAAATGCCATTATCTTTGTGGTCTTGTGTGGGGCAGATGTTTTTGGTGCTGGTTGGATTTGCTTGGAATGTGCCCCACCCAGCTGTGGGAGATGATTCAGATGAGATGTTCCCATGGAGGCGTGGCCCCGCCCATTCGGGGGTGGGCCTTGATCAGTGGAGCTATATAAATGAGCTAACTTGGGGGGAGAAAAGAGAGTGCAGCTGGGAGTGATGTTTTGAAGAGAAGCAAGCTTGCTGGAGAGGAACGTCCTGGGAGAAAGCCGTTTTGAGGCCGGAGCTTTGGAGCAGATGCCAGCTGCCTTCCTAGCTAACAGAGGTTTTCCGGAGGCCATTGGCCATCCTCCGGTGAGGGTACCCGATTGCTGATGTGTTGCCTTGGACGCTTTGTGGCCTTAAGACTGTAACTGTGTAGCAAAATAAATCCCCGTTTTATAAAAGCCAATCCATCTCTGGTGTTTTGCATTCTGCAGCATTAGCAAACTAGGACAGATTTTGGTACCAGAGAAGTGGGGTGCTTTTGCTGCTGAGTTTGCAAATACCAAACATGCTGGAACGGCTTTTTAAATGGAGGAATTGTGAGGAGCTTGATAGAAAAGGCCTAAACTGCTTTAAAGAGACTGTTTGTGGAAATATGGACTCTAAAGATACTTCTGATGAGGACTTGAACAGAAATGATGAATGTGTTGTAAACTGGAAGAAAGGCGATCCTTGTTTTAAAGTGGCAGAGAATTTGGCAAAATTGAGTCCTGGTGTCAGATGGAAGGAAGAATCTGGAAGCAACAACTTGGAATACTTAGTTGAGGAGATCTCCAGACTACGTGTGGAGGACGTATCCTGGCTTCTCCTTGCAGCTTATAGTAAAATGCGAGCGGAGAGAGATAAACTTAGAACTGAACTCTTGGGTTCAAAGAAACCAGAAGTTGATGGCTTGGAAAATTACAGGCTTCCAGGGAGTGGAATCCCAGAAGCTACAGCCCAACGTGAGGATGTAACCAAACATGGAACCCAGCCGCCATTTCAGTACAAGCCAAGATTGGAAAAGGAGTTAAGCAGAAAGGATTTGTGGAAAATCCTATTGTCTGATGGCTTTGACCCCTGTGTGCTTCATGCAAAGCCAACAGAATTTTTGCGAGATCTTTATAGACAGAGCCATTGCCGGTCTGGACTGGAGGAGACAGACAAGGAAAAAATTAAAAGAAAAATCTCTTCAAAGACAGAGCCATGGAGGTTGAGGTCTGGAGTCAGGAGGTCTCGGGCTGGGAGAGCGGAGCAGCCCACATGCATGGAAAGGGTGAGTTTGCCCTGGAGGTCGAGGGCGGGCCTTCCGCCTCGTTGCTCAGGAAATGTCCTGCCACCCCAAGCCCCAAAGAGGGTGGAGCACATTCCCAGGGAATTGGGGAGAGCCTGGCTGCCACCACGCTGTTCTGAAGGGGTTGAGCGTGTGCCCCGGAGATGGAAGGGAATCCGGGAGCTGCCCCGATGTTTGAGGAGGGTGGGGCCGAGAAGGTGGTCTCCCCAATGTGTGGATATATTGGAGCACTCACCTAAGTGTTTGGAGAGGAAAGGGCTGCCGAAAAGGCCCTTAGGAAGGGTTAGGCTCCCGCTCTCTCAAGCCCCAAGGATGCAACATTGTTCTGTAAATGACTCTCGGACTTTGAAATCTAATGGACTTTGTCCTGTGGGTTTTAGGAACTGTTTTGCTCCTGTTAACCCTGTTTTCCTTACTGTTTCTCCTTATGGCAATGGAAATGTTTATCCTATGAATGTCTCTCCTTTGTATATTGGAAGCACATAACTTGTTCTAGGTTCACAGATCCACAGCTAAAGAAAAATTATGCCTTAGGACTGGCCATGCCTATAATTGATTTTGATGGGATTTTGTACTTCACTTTTGTTATTGAAATGATTTAAGTTTTTGTGATACTGTGATGAAATGAATGTATTTTGTATTTGGAAAGATAATGTCATTTTGGGTTCCAGGGGGTGGAATGTGCCAGTTTGAATGTATTGTGTCCCCCAAATGCCATTATCTTTGTGGTCTTGTGTGGGGCAGATGTTTTTGGTGCTGGTTGGATTTGCTTGGAATGTGCCCCACCCAGCTGTGGGAGATGATTCAGATGAGATGTTCCCATGGAGGCGTGGCCCCGCCCATTCGGGGGTGGGCCTTGATCAGTGGAGCTATATAAATGAGCTAACTTGGGGGGAGAAAAGAGAGTGCAGCTGGGAGTGATGTTTTGAAGAGAAGCAAGCTTGCTGGAGAGGAACGTCCTGGGAGAAAGCCGTTTTGAGGCCGGAGCTTTGGAGCAGATGCCAGCTGCCTTCCTAGCTAACAGAGGTTTTCCGGAGGCCATTGGCCATCCTCCGGTGAGGGTACCCGATTGCTGATGTGTTGCCTTGGACGCTTTGTGGCCTTAAGACTGTAACTGTGTAGCAAAATAAATCCCCGTTTTATAAAAGCCAATCCATCTCTGGTGTTTTGCATTCTGCAGCATTAGCAAACTAGGACACTATGTGATCGTTCTATCTAATATTCTTGACTCATCGTAGAATTTGACATTAAGGTGAGAATCAGAAAAAGGATAAGATACTATAAACCAGATTCAGGAGACAATGATAGAGCACATATAGACTTATCTAGAATGCTCTCATTTGGCTATAATTAGGAGGAAATCAGATTTTTTCATTGCGTCTGAAACTCTTGAGTGGTTTTGCTTAGAGAAAGAATAATAAGTGATTACAATCTAAATTTATTTGTCATTCAACATCTTAAAGAAAGAATGTGCTATTATTCTAGCAATAGAAACAATGCAATTAAACAGAACTAGATGAGACGCAATTGTCTTATAATGAGAATTTAAGAAACTAAATACAGACATTACCTGTGTAATTGTAGGCAGATGAGAACTGTATGCGTAATATTTACTTGTTCTTTACAATTAGCCTCTTTTGCTGAACTATTTGCATTCATCAATGAGCCATCCCTTGAGGCTAATAGAATACAACGGTTTTCCTATTTTTCCGAATAATTTATGGTGACATATACTGAAGTAGAAGTTTATTATTAAATGCAGCACTTTCAGCATAGCTGTTGTAGAAAGAAACCTGGTACTCCATGTTTCATTTAAGTGAGGGATAACTTTTATCCAAATAGCTTTATCAAAATTAATTCACCTTTGACAGAGTGGTGTTCTATTTATAGCTTGTGACAGCACATTTGAATAGCAGACAATTTTGATATGCTTCCATTCAGTATGGGATGAATTAGAATACTCAGCAAGTCATTTCAAATTGCTAAAGGCATTTAGATAAGCAGATATGTATACTGAAATTAGAATTTAATTAGAACACTGAGGTGAACATTCAAAAGTGTATCTGCAAGCATCATGTTTTTAATATAATGGTTCTGGCTTCTTTAATTTCTTCATTATAAGCTGCTTGCTGCCCACAAGGAATTTACAACCTAGTGATAGAGACATAACAGTCACAAACTTATTTATAACCACTTACAATAATAACAAGCACACAAAAATGACTGCAAGTGGAGAGAAACACATTTATGAACAGCCATAGCTATAAAATATACATACGTATGTGTGTAGGTATGTGGGTGTTCATGTGTGTGTATGTGTGTAAATATTTGTTATTTGTAGGAAGGATGCAAGGTCAAAAAACTCCCATTACTAAAGGGAATGTCAATATGTTGTAGTATAATAAAAGGAATAAAAAATTAATTTGTTTTTTACAATTATTTTTTAAATATTTGTTATTAGAAAGTTTAATTTTTATTTGGATATCTCCATCATTTATTCATTCATTTATTCAACAAATTTTATTGAGGTCCTACTTAACTTGCCTGGAACTGTTCTAGGCATTGGGGATACAAAAATAAACAAATAAAACAAGTCTACTTCCCTCTTGATATTGGGATAGCCACAGAAAGAATTACACAGGTCAACCCACCATATGGAATCAGAAATTAATAAGTGCTCTACAGAGAATAAAGTGGGATGAGTATGAGGTTTAACTTTAGAGGTCAGGGAAGGTCTCCCTAAAGAAGTTACAATGAAGCTGAGACCTGAATGACAATGACATTGAAGAGTATAACATTATCCACCCAGATGTTATACTGTTCACTGTATAGTGTTCAAAGAATCAACTTTTATATAAGAAACCATAGGTTTAGTGAAGTAATCTATTCCATAGTTTTTAAAATGTATTCTAGTAAGAATTCACACGACCACTATTTTTTGTGCTATTTTAACTATAAAATTTAGTAGCAGATATCAGAATAAAAAATTTATAAGAGAATATTTAAATAGTAGGAGTTAAAGCCCCTTATAAATAAAAGTATAATGATGTAATTAGGCAAATTATAAATTAAAATAAAACTATACATTTTGTAACAGTATACTTTTTAAAGAAAGCAAAATGAATGTATTATTTGCACATTGGGTTAATAATAGAATAAAGAAAACAGCAAAATTTCAATTTTGTGAAAACACTAAAACATGAAGTAGTGGAAATCTAATGGAAATTTAAAAAAAAAAGCGTGGATTTTTCGAATCTTTTTTTTTCTGGTTAGAATCTTAGAACTACCCAAACACACACTCATCTGGTAAGACTGTAATTTATCTTTGTCTTGGATTACATTGTTTATTTGGGTGCATATATATCAGTAACGCCTATGTTCTGATGTATTGAGTTGGCTTTTGAGAGTCGGTGATGCCTCTCTCTGTTGAATTGTGCAATATGGTCCTAGGAAAGGACTTGGCTCCTATACACTCCTGTGAAAAATAGGTTAAGTACTTAGGAAGACTAAGGGTGAAAGGTGGGGGAGGGGAGAGAGGGGGAGAGAGAGAGAGAGAGGAGAAGGAAGAGAAAAGGAAGAGAAAAGGAAGAAGAAGGAGGAGGGGGAGGAGGGGAGGAAAGAGAAGGAGGAGGAGAGGGAGGGGGAGGGAAAGGAGGGGGAGGGGAAAGGAGGAGGAGGGGGAGGGGGAGGGGGAGGGGAGGAGGAGAAGAAGAATTGGAAGAGAATAGGGAAAAGTGCCTAGGAGAAAGAAGATACCAGTTGGAGGAAGAGGCTTATACAACACTCAGCATCAGGGGCAAACCTACAAGTGTGTAGTCATACTGTGCACAAAAGCACCTAGCCAAGAGGTGAATGAGGTGGAAATCCAGTCCACGACCCGCTCACTGAGTTACATCTGCCCAGAAGTAGAGGTGTCTTCCTAATTTGCCCAAGAGAATCCTATGTCCTTCATATATATTTATAAAATTTCCTTTTTTTATGAGTAAAATTTGTAAAGTAGTTTTATAATTTCCTTTATTTTTTTTTTATAATTCTTTCTTTAAAAGTGATATACTTTCTTTATGCAAAGAAACACTAGAAATGTGGATTCAGGCTGAAACTGCTTTTGAGAAATATTCTTCATCTTCACTAATATATATCATGGAGAAACCTGATTTCCACACCAACTAATAGAAAATTAACCATTTATAAGTCTAGTTACAATCTCAAATAAAGGACATAGAGACATACATTAGGATTGATTGTATTTCTGTTGTTCACCTTTAGTTACTGCAATTCTAATAATGCTCATTTTCCTGGGTTTTAATCTTATTTTGTCAAAGGTTATTAGCAGCCCAGAAGTTGTTTATATTAATTGACATCTACAAAGAGTGAAGAGACCAGAGAGGTTTTCAATGCTCTTAGCAAACTATAAAATTTAGCGATCATATTTAGATCTTCATAATTTGCAGGTGCCTTGAGTATCTCTTAATTGGTTTTTTCCCTTCAAATTTCTTCCCATTCTACACAGAACATTTTTGACTCTTAGCACTAATCCTGTAGAATTAAAAAAAAAAAAGATTCTAGATTTCATACATTTTGAATTAAAATGACCTTCTAAGAAATAAAACCTATATAGGATCATTTTTTTTCCTATTTAAATACTGCTATTTTCTACTAACCTTATTTCAAATGTAGTAGTTATATATATTCTCAAGATGTCCACGTACACAAGTTTCTGTAGAATTTCCAATTTTATTACAAAGCTTCCTCCCCACATACAGTAGTGGACTATGTATTTTTACTCTGAGTTGTTTAACAACACAAGGAGGTTGGCACATTTTAAAGTTAACAATATAACACATCTTATGTTATAAAAAGAGGCTGAGATTAGCATGACCACCTAGCATTTGGTTACTTAATTACTGATCACCCTTTATATAGATTATCTAGGATCCTGACTTTTAATTCTTCATTAGTGTTGACCGATTTGACACAATATGCATCTCCCAGAGGATGAGCAAGGGAAGACAAAAATATCCCATTTTAACCAGTTGATTTTGCTGCTTTCAGCACTTCTGGTGAAAGGGCTAGCTGAAGTAAAAGAAGAAAGCTATTAATCAAAATAAAGTTAGGGAATAGGTTACCTGTGGATTTCATTTACTCACATTATGACTGGTCTCTCCTTATTGGAGGTTAACTGAAAACAGTCTGGATCATTAATTGCAGCTATATTTGGGTCATTTTCAAACACTCCAATGACATTCTTCATTAATTTCATTATCTCCAGTTTTATGGTGTCATACTATACTTTTTACACTGTTCATATTTCCAATTTCCATAATCCAAATGCCAAAAAATTACTATACATTCCCTTATACAGTTGAAAACAGTATTACTGGAATGTTTTTAGTTATAGCTGAAGACAGCAAAATTTACGTTTAGCTTTTGCTACACTTATAAGCATTTGGAAATTGCTTGCAGAGTAACTATAAGGAAAGAAGAATGATATCCTTGCACATACTGACTGAATAGTTGTGTATGTCTTTTAGCATAAGGATCTGGTGTTCTACATAGCTTCCTTCACCCCTACAATGACCCCCCACCCTGATGCAATAATTTAAATCCTTATGCCATTAAAATAATAGTATGAAATATTACCATCAGTTTTTTAATAAATACACAAATAATTAATTGGCAAGTATCTAGTTTCAATTTAGATACTTGGAATAGGGCAAAATAGAGGCTGGTTATTTTTACCTTAAACATAAATTATTAAAATCACATTTTCTTTAAAGGGAAGAATATACTTGGACATTCTCCATGCTCCAATTTGAGGTGATACTTTCCTCTAAGTTTCTTGAAAAAGAAGTTTTGAAAGTTATATACATGGGTTTCATTTAAATTATATACATAATTAAATTATATACATGGGTTTCATTTAAATTTAGATTAAATTATTATTGTCCCAGATCTTATTTAATGGAGATCTCTGTCATCACATTAAGTATGATATTTCACAACTATAAGAATGATAATCACTAGCAAAAGAGTAACAGCAACTAATGCCATGATGGATTTTATTTTGCATCCACGCCACCACATTTGCCTTCGAAGCTGTTTGGATCTGTTGCTAAAAGCAGTTGCATTATCCGATAAGCCTTCTGATTTGTCCTGTAGTTATCTAGTCTCTCCTTGCTTTCAATTACCTCTGTAATATTTTGTTGCATGACATCAATAACTTCATCCACCTGATTCTGAACATGCTTAATTTTATCATTTCTAGGTCCAAATCTTGGTCCAAGAAAGTCCCCTTAGAAAAAAGTCCTCCTCTTCATCCGAATCATCTTCCAAAAGATTCCTCCTCTCACTTTTCATAGAACCAGTGACATCATCATCATCACTGAGGTGGCGCTTGAACTTGGGAGGCATATTTTTTACTCACAAATTACTCTTTTCCTTCTATCAGAATAAGTATTCACCACCTGCAGCTCCCAGGGAGCTCCGGGCAGCCCTCCAGGGTGGACGGCTCTGGGCGGACAGGATAAGGGGCTTGAAACCCTAGAGGAAGGTGTGTGTGGGGGGGGGGCAGTGGGTGCTCATCCAGCATTGGCTTCTCCGCTGCAGCTGTGCTCCCGGCTCCCCTATGCCCTTCTTAATGACATTAGTGCCAAAGACTATGGCAAATCCGTGTGGTTGGCCACAAGATTAGGTTTTCTCCTTCTAACATCATGGAGGACTGTGCTTTATCTCTCTTTTGCTAAACCATGATACGCTCGATTATTTTGCCGTGAGAAAAAGCTTAAGAACAGGCAGGAGATTGTTACAGTGGTGACCACCTCAAACTTTGTAATAGTCCTCAACACAGAACTACTGCAGCTGCAAAATCTCATATCACCTAGCCCAGTGTGTTTCTGTGAACACACATCAAAAGCCAGCACTCTCATTTTCTTAACTCTTCTTCCTTACAAATAACACTAATACACACCTCATTCAGTACATTTGAGTTCACTTTGATGGACTCAGTTGATCTAGTAAGAATGTCCACAGGCCAATGAAAAAGAGAGGAGTGAAAGGAAATACAGGGAGGAAAGACAGTTGGGAGAGGCAACTTATAGTTGTTTATGATATGAGGATTGACATCAAAACTCTAAAAAATCCTGCTGAAAGTTAGGTGGAGCCTCACACATGTATATTAAAATATGCTCTACTATATGTTACCAGGAAAGAAGAGGCTACCCAGCATATGAGAGCTATGGGACAAGGGCAATAGGGGTTATAGGAGTAGAAAAATGTTCAGGGCAGACTTACAAGCATTAATACAGGGCAAGGGAAAGCTTCCTCCCATTGGCATCTGCAAAATAACAGGCCTAGTTACTGTGTATCTTCTGACCCCTTATCACACAAAGAGTTGTCAGTAGAGGAGCATCATCACCACCATCACCTGAGAGCTTGTTGGAAATGCAGAATTTCAGTCTCTCCCCTAGGCTTACTGAATGGGAATCTCCAGTTTAACAAGAGTCCCTAGAGGATCCTTACGTACTGTAAAGTTTAAGAAGCACAGCTTTGGAGCTGTGCCGCATCTCACTTAGCTGGTCAAGAAAGTGCAATACCACTGAACATTTTTATTTTTATAACACTTGAAACTTCTTAAAGTACATACTTTCGCATTCTTTTGTTCATTCCAACAATGACCTGAGGAGAACAGAGGTTATTATTATCCCCATTTATGTATTTTTAGAGAAGGAAATAGAATCAGAGAGATGCAATGCCAAACTGGAGGGTTCCACAGTTAGTTGTATAGTCAATGAAGGTGACTTAGGTTTTTATACTAGTCCTATGGGTACTATTCTTGGGGGAGTTCAAATTTCCTAGTAAAAAGTAAGTCTCTTGAGAGTTGTAACATAATGATTTTCTAACTTGATAGCAGTGGTTCTTAACCATGGGGGAGATTGGGAAGAAACAAACAAATCAACTCATCCAATACCCTAGTGTCACTCCACAGAGACTGTGATACAGTTGATCTGGAGGGCAGCCTTGGTGTAGGAATTTATGGACAAGCGTCCCAGGTGATTCTCACATGCAGACAGGTTTGAGAATCACTGATCTATTGCAACAGGACTGTATCACTGACCTCACTCCTCAGAGAGTATGTGTATTAGAATCATCTGAAGGGCTCCTTAAAACACAGATTATTGGGCCCCACCCGAAGAACTTCCAGTTTAGCAATTATGGTACAAAAAGATCCCAAGTGATGATGATGATGGCCTAGTGCAGTGCTATTAAGCATAGAAGTTTGGATCCCCTGGGGATCTTGTTAATATTCAAAATCCGATCCAGCAGTTTGGGGTGGGGCCTGGGATGCTACATTTCTAACAAACCTCAGAGATGTTGCTGATCCCCATGAGCAGCCAGGGCCTGGTGTGCATAACAAGAACCAAAGGCTTGACAACTTAAAAGAAATGGCATTATTTCAAGGAGAAATTTGCCCTAATTCATGATTTTGACAAGAGCAGACACTGACTACCAGAATCATAGGGAATAAATTGCAAGAGTTACTAATGGTGTAAAGATAGACATATAGACCAATGGAATAGAATTGAAAGTTCATAAATAAACCCTTACATTGATGGCCAACTGATTTTTTGCAAGAGTGCCAAATGCATTAATTGGGGAAAGAATGGCTCTTCAACAAATGGTGCTGGGAAAATTAAATAGCCTCTTGCAAAAAAAAAAAATGAAATTAGACCTCCTACCTCACACCATATACAAAAAGTAACCCTAACTGGATCAAGAACCTAAATGTAATAGCTAAAGCTATAAAACTTTTAGAAGAAATCTTCAAAACCCTGGATTTGGCATTGATTTCTTAGGTATGACACCAAAAGCACAAGCAACCAAAGAAAAATAGATAAAAGGAACTTTATCAGAATTAAAAACTTTTGTACATCAAATGACATTATCAGGAAAGTGAAAAGACTACCTACTAAATGGCAGAAAGTAATTGCCAACTATATATCTCATAAGGCTTTAATATTCAGAATAAATGAATCCTCCAACTGAACAGTAAAAAGACAAATAACCTGATTTAAAAATGGGCAAAGGACTTGAATAGACATTTCTCCAATGAAGATATACAAATGGCCAATTAGCACCTGAAAAGATGCTCAACATCATTGGTCATCAGGGAAATGCAAATCAAAACCACAATGAGATACCACTTTATACCCACTAGATTGGCTATTGTTAAAACAAAAACAAAATTAAAAAAATTAATAACAAGTGTCGATGAGGATGTGGAGAAATTGGAACCCTTTACATGTTGTTAGTGTGTGTGCCAGTTTGGATATATTATGTACCCCACAAAGTCATGATCTTTTAATCCAATCTTGTGGGATATTTGAATTAGGTTGTTTCCATGGAGATGTGACTCACCCAATTGGAGGTGATAGTTTTGAGTAGATTATTTCCATGGAGGTGTGGCCCCACCCATTCAGCATGGGGCTTGATTAGTTTACTGGAGTCCTTTAGAAAGAGCCATCACAGGCCCAGACTTCTGCCAAAGCTTTAAGATACTAGTCCAGACTTTGCTCCTGAGAAGCTAAGAGATGAAAATGCCCTGGGATATGCTAAGCCAGGAGACCCAGACACTTGCTGACGCTTGGAGATGCAGATGGAAGGACATTTGGAGATGCTAAGCTAAGGACACAGAGGAGCTGAGAGAAGAGCTGAAACACAACCCAGGATCAGCAGACACCAGCCATATGCCTTCCCAGCTGACAGAGGTGCTCTGGATGCCATCGGCTGTTATTCAGTGAAGGTAATCTTGTTGATGCCTTAGTTTGGACACTTTTATGGCTTTAGGACTATAAATTTGTAACCAAATAAACCCCCTTTATAAAAGACAATCCGTTTCTGGTATTTTGCATAACAGTAGCTCTAGCAAACCAGAACAGTGGGATTGTAAATTGGTGCAGCCAATGTGGAATTAGTTTGGTGATACCTCAGAAACTTTAACATAGAATTACCATATGTATGACCTGGCAATCCTACTTCTTGGTTTATAACCAAAAGAATTGAAAGCAGGGACTCAAACAGGTATTTGAAAACCAATGTTCATCACAGCATTACTCTCAATTGCCAAAGATAGAATCAACCCAAGTGTCCATCAACTGATGAATGGAAAAACAAAATGGGCATATACATGCAATGGAACATTATTCAACCATAAAAAGGAAAGAAGTTCTGATACTTGCAACAACATCAATGAACCTTGAAAGAATTATGCTAAGTGAAATAAGCCAGATGCAAAAGGACAAATAATGTATGACTGCATTTATAGGAAATATCTAGAATAAGCAAATTCATAGAGACAGAAAGTAAATTAGAGGTTACCAGAGCTGGGCAAAGCGGGGCATGGGGAGTTATTGCTTAATAGGTACAGAGTTTCTGTTTATGGTGATGAAAATGATTTGTTAATGGATGATGGGGATGGTAACACAACACTATAAATGTAATTAATGCCACTGAATTGTATATTTAAACATGGTTAAAATGACAATTTTTGTTACATATATGTTACCACAATAAAAGTTTTTTAAAGTTGCAGGGGTTATTTTTTTTTAAATATTTTGGGTTGAAAACAGATTTGGAGTGCAAAATAAATATTTGTAGAATTGGAGGACAGTGGTCACCGTGTAGAAGGAATCACAGGAAGGGACAGAGACTTTATTAGAGATTTCCATGATTCTGAGATGGTGAACTGAAACACAGGACTTGAAATCACATAGACCTAAGAGAGAATCCTCTATTAAACTCTTGTTAGGCTACATACAAATGAAGATAATGTTACCTGCCTTGAGAAGGTGTGTGAGGCCTAAATGAATTAACGTTTGTAAAATGCCTAGTACTCCACCTGGTACAAATCAAGCATTCAAACAAATATCAGTTATAATTATTTACTCAACAAGCATTAACAAGCATCTCTTAAAAGCAGAATACAAGCCTCAAATGCTTTGCCAGTTACATCATAAAATTTCTTCTCCTCTTTGGATAACGAAGCCAACATTATACACAAAGGAATTTTTATTTTCATTTCATGGATGCATACATTCATATTTACCATATGAAAGTGAAATATTTCTAAAGCACATTTAACAATTTATCTGAAGTGCAATTAGTATTGGGTAAAATGAAGTTTCAAAAGTTAAATTCTTTGAATTTTGTTAGATAAAAAAAATTCTCACAAGGTTTTCCAATATCAAAATAGCTTAGTAATAATGATCAAATTCTCAAATTCAGTATAAAGGTAACATAATGGTTCTCAAATCCACTGTGGGTTAGTCAGTTGGTGATTCTACAAATATTATTTTGCACCTAACTTCAGATTTAGGGTCATCCCTTCCAAGAGGTCTCCTGATCACTTTCCCCCACAATTCACTTTCTTTATTTATGTTTCACAGCACTTACCTCAACATGATATTATCTTATTTATTCATTTTTCATTTGTTTGTGGGTTGTCTGTCTAAAACACTAAACGGGAAATTTCATGAAAGCAGAGACCTTATCTGGAAGATGCCATTGTATGCTCCCACCTCAGGACATTTGCACTTGCCTTTCCCTGTGTCCCAGATTTCTACAGGGCTCACTCACTCACTTCCTCACACCCTTCTAGCCTCTTCTTAGACACCATCTTCTTAATCTCTTCCTGGAACACTGTACCTAAAACAACCACCACCCATTTTCCTCTATGGCACCCCCTACCTTCTTTATCTTGCTTCATTTTTCTTCATTACACTTACCACCATCAGATATAATATCTATTTTTCACTTGCTTATTGTCTGTCTGTCTCCATAGAAGGTAGGATGCAGGAGGAGAGGCATGCATCTCATTTATCCCCAACATTTAGAACAGTGCCTGTTACAAGGTAGGTGCTCTATAAATATATTTTTAAGAAATGGATTAATGTAACACAATCTGGTAGATCCCACAGCAATATTAAATGCTTATATTCTGCATCATGAGAACAACTTCATAGTCATAGTATGATTTGGGGAGCTTATTTCCTTCCTATAATTTTAACATTTTTCTGTGTGATACTGAACATACTAACATAACTCCAAAAGAAAAACATTTGCCTAGAAAACAGCATCTCAAAATTGATGGCTTCCAGACTAATGTAGTAGCACATGGAAGTTATCGAAATGATAATTTTCGTGCTGGCTACCTGTATACCATACTGTCTGAGATAGTGAAATTAATCCATGTGGAAGAGCATACATACTTTCCTAAGCTCACTGAAGCCTTTGCCCATTTAAATTCAGTTCAGTAACTCTCCACTGTGTGCAAGAGGCTTTCTATCATTTTTGGAATGAAATTTCAGACTGAAAACATATGGGTTTCCAAAATATGTCAGTGGAGAACAAGGGGATTTCAATTATGCTGGCTAAAATGGTTCTGCAAATTGCACTATATTTAGGAATATAGTGTTCTATTTCACTGGCATCTCCTAAATTATTCCATTTTCTTCCCATATATGTCAGAAGCAAACAAGATATAATGGAGGGCGGTCACTGGAGTTGAAGCAGGGGCAATGATCTTTTTAACTTTTGGCATCAGATAAAAGCTAGTATCCTAAAGGCAGAGTAAGGTCTGTCATTCTAATGTAAACACAAATACCTAATATTGTTTCTGTAAGATATGCAGGCTCCTAAACTTTAAGACGTGGCCACTATTTGGTTTTATCAGAATTGATGGTTTTAAATATATATTTTAAATACAATATAAATAATGGCTATGTGTCCATAATTATTGGACCTAGGTGATGGGAATATGAGAGTTCATTGCACTATTTGATTTGCCTTTGTATGACTGAAAATTCTATAATAAAAGTTAAAATGCATTATAAGCAAAAAGTGGAATGACATAAATGTCTAAAGATGGGGAACATTAATACCATAAATGTTTATTGATTGATGAGAGAGTCTTGAGTGTTTCAAAATACCATGTTTCTTATTATTTGATTTTCCATGTAATTATTTTATTTAATAAATATTTATTTTGTGCATTACTATGTGCCAGGAACATTCTAATTTTTTTTTAAAAAGCTTAGGTCTGATGATTAAATATCCTCATATCCTCACAACCCTATTAGGCAGGTAGGTACAAGTATCATTCACATATGAAGATACAATAAGGCCCAGGGAAGTTAAATTTGGCAAAGGCCAGCTAATAAGAAGTAGGAGGGGTGGTGGTGCTGGTGGTAGTGGTAGTGTGCTGGAACTTGAACCTGAACAATTTGGCTTTAGAGCCTTGGTCTTCATTATTATGCCACACTTCCTCTGCTAATCACATAAGTGTAATCCAACATATTTACATATATTGAACAGAAAAATGCCTTGAACATTGTATTCCACATTAACAATGGTTAATGATGAGTGGAAGGAACATGTTTTTTTTTTTAACTAATTTTTGTTTTAATTTTTGTTTATATTTATTCCTAATTTTCTGTATTGATCATGCATTACTTGTATAATAGGGAAAAGACTGAAATGTTTTAAAATATGAAATGAATGCTAGACAAATTCTTGGTTAAATTTTTTTAAAAGGTGAAATGTGTACATATCACAACATGTCCTCCATTTCCTCCCCCTTCCCATGGTAGTCCCTGTGACCTAGGAGCCCAAGGTTGTCTTGAGCTAATCTGCCTACCAACAGTAGAGGACATGATACAATAAATCACGAGTATAATGTCATTCAGTTATCTCTTGTTACACGGAAAACCCCTCCCAAACTTACCGTCTTAAAAACACCCCATTCTCATAAATTGACACCCCTTTTCAACATGAACAGGTTAGGGTGGTCACTGGCTAGACATCCCTGAATACCAGGAAAGTGATTAAACTAGAGGAAGCAGTAGCAACAGACAAGATGGAATTTAACAAAGGATTATGAATACTGAATCTCTATATAATTTTCTTTTTCTTAGTTGCTAAAGTACTAGAATAGCTAGAAGGAAAGAATTGAAAGGTGGAACTGTAACCCAGAGGATCATCTGAAATTTGTTCTATAGCTACTTGTTAAATTGTAATTAGAAAGCTATTATCTTTTTGTATATGTGTTATATTTCACAATAAGGAAATAACTGATAACTCATAAAAACTTTGGAAATTTCCTATATAACTACTTCTTAAATCATTAAATCATACTTTGAAAGATATTACCTTTTTCTATATATGTTATATTTCACAATATGGAAATAATTGAAACCGTGGACTGTAACCTATAATATTCTCTGAAATTTTCTAACTACTTGCTAAATTGCACTTGGAAACGTATCACTTCTATGTATATATGTTATATTCTACAATAAAAAATATGATTTTAAAAAAACACCCCATTAATTTTGCTCACAGTTTTGTGGGTCAGGAATTTGAGAAGGGCTTAGCTAGGTGGTTCATCTCTGATCTTTAGCATTTGTTGGAGCAGCTGGGGCACAAGGATCCACCCACTTCAAGGTGGCCTCTTCACTCAGATATCTGTTGACTCAATGTTCCTTGGCCTCTCTCTCTCTCTCTCTCTCTCCCTGCCCCCCACCACATGGTTATTCAGCCTCTTAGACTTCTCCATGTGTTTCTCACCTCAGGCAAGCTGCACTTCTTCCATGATGCATGGTTTCCAAGAGGCAGGAGCAGAAACTACCAGACCAGTTAACTGTTATGCTTATAAATCACTCCTTCCCCTCCCACATGATTGGAGGGATGGAGATGGAATAGCCTTTCCTTATGAACACCACATCCCCCCAAAGGACCCCAGATCTCTCTCAATCCTCCCCTTGGAAATACGCTGTGCAGTGCTTATAGGACCTAGGGCAGATTCTACAAACCAGAACCTCTATTCCAGCTCAGCACCCAAGCACTACTGGCTTTCTGAGCCTTAGAATACCATTAGTGCTTCTGTCCTCAAATGTGGCCCTCTGCTCAAATTCCTGGAACACCCTCTCTGCTACAGGGGATGCATTTGATTGCTAATGCCTTGGACTACTACGTTACTATTTTGTTTTAAATGACTGAAGGTTTGCTGGCCATATGTGAAAGATTTTTGATATTTATCATACTGACACAACTAATGCAAAATGCTTTGGCATATGCATCACATTTGTCAGTACATTTTCTTCTACACTAAGCCACAAAGGTTATCATTAATTGACAAATCACTGTCACATTTTCCATCCAGTCACTAAAGATGTATTTACTTTAAACAAATGAAACAGAGAATGTAAAAACAAATCTACATTATTGGCCACTTTCTGAATATTTTAGTTTATCTATCATCAAATAGGTAATAATTCAACATCAACAAAATTTGAAAGTGGATCATCTGTAAAATAGACTGAGTCACTTAGTATAATTTGTTTTAAGGACAGATGCTATTAACATTTGGTTTTGCAACAAAGAAAGTACAAGCAGCAGCCAGAACAAGTAAAATGTTCTTTTGAAATGGAAAATTATATTTTCATTCAGTTATACAGTGATGCTATGGAAATATATTTAATATCAAGCTATTATATTAAGAACATTAGCTATTGTGTACTGGTAAAATAATGAGCCTGTACAGTAGTGAAATTCCATTAGAGGAAAGAAGGGAAGATTGGAGAATAATATACATCAAACTGTTAATAGGGATTGTGTCAGAATGACAAGTTGGTAACTTATTTTAAAAATTTACTTCTTTTATACATAAAAATATGGGTTACCTTTATTATAAATATTCCACCCCCAAGGAAAGAATAGGTAGTTCTCAAAAGAATGAATTTTTAATTATACATAGTATTAAGGTTGAAATTATATCCATCAAAGGTAAAGTGCCAATATAAATATTGTATTAAGTGATACAGTAAGTTATATTTTATCTTTCTTTTCAAACAACTTTATTCTATTTTAGTGAGAACAAACATAAAAAGATAACAAAAGAGGAAGAGTAGATCAGGCCAAATTGACACATTCCTTTGGTCATAACTGATGTTGCAGACCCAATTCTATTTGTAGCTTATGTATATATATATATGTTGATATATACATACATAGGCACACATGTGGTTTTAGTTTCCTGGCTGCTGAAACAAACATCATCCAATGGATTGGCTTACCAACAGGAATTTATTGGCTCATGGTTTCAGAGGCTAGAAGGCTTGCTTCTTCCAGGGGTAGGTTATCTTCCTGCTGGACTGAAATTCTTGGGTTCCTTGGGTCACATGACAATACACAGGGCGATGTCTTCTCCTTTCTCCGGGTTCCCTTGACTTCCGGCTTCTGACTTCTCCCCACGGCTTCCTTTCCATGTGACTTTCATTCTACTTATAAAGAACTCTAGTAATACAGACTAAAGCCAACCCGATTCATTTGAGCCCTACCTTAATTGATGAAACACCCTGAAGAAATCTTATTTACAATGGGTCCATATCTACCAGAATGTGGACCAAGACCAAGAACATGTCTAAACTGGGGTACACAGTTCAATCCACCACAGATGCATGCAAACATTCATGTTTAAATTAACTGCTTAGGAAACTGTCTAGCTTACTACCCAAAGGAAAAACACAACCCTAAACACTTGGATTAACAGTACTAAATGGAGTTTCAAGGTCAGGAAGAAATAGGACAGAAATGAAGAAATTAATTCTGGACAAGAAGAGCCCAGTGGACATTTATTAGTCCTTGAAAGAGAGTGGGAGGGCAAAGAAACAGTGATTTCTTTCAAGTGATTGGCTAGGGGGAGGTAAGATGTGAGTCAGACAGAACCTATAGAACAAACAATAAAACTACTTTAAGAACTTAAAGAGAAACAGGGCTATCATTAGTGCAGAGATGGGATGAATGGACAACAGTGGGAAACTATGTGTGCTTGATACTAAATGTGAGGACAATAACATGGCAAAGTAGAAGACAGCAGAAAATGAGCCTGTGCAATCTCAGGCAGGGCCACCAGGGAGAGAGCTGCTCACATGGTGAACACTTGAACAGACTTGAGTTAGGGAGAAAGTGATGTGAATGTGGACCTCCAAGAACAGCCCGGGCAGGGAGAGTAGCAGATGCAAAGTCCCTGATGAGGATCTGTTTGGGGTATCTACAAGAAAGAGACCGGCAGTCATTGTGGCTGGCAAAGAGGGACCTGGGAGAAGAACGGTAGAAAATGTAGTCAGAAAAGCCAGGGGATGGAGGTGGGGGTCAGTCTGTAGGGTCTTGGAGACCACAGTAAGGATTTTGGACTGAGCAATTGGTAGAACTGAGCTACTATTTTCAGGAATGGGGAAATAGGCAGGAGCAACAGTGCAAAAGGGGATCAGAAGGTAGATTAAACTTGAGATAACTATTGCATATACCATTGGAGATATCAAGTAGGCATTGAGTAGGTAATGCTATCTATCATTTCTTTGTTTCTTTTCTTCTTTTCTTTCTTTTTTTTGCTTATCTGGTTAGTGTTTAATTTGCATATCTCTAAATAATAGTGAGGTGGAACAACTTGTATTAATTTTCACTCTCTATATTTCTTCTACGAATCACTTGTTTTGTTTATCCTTTGTTCTGCTGATTTGTTGAAAATGTTTTTGTATTTTCAATATAAGTTATATTTCCTATCAAAATTTGATCTCCCACACTGCCACCTATTTTTAATTTTATGGTTTCTTTTTTCATACAGAAGTTTTCAATTGTGTTGAGAAACAAGGCACAGTGACTCAGTCACCAGGTACCTGGGCTCACATAACAGCTGCATCACTTATAGCTATTGGCCCCGAACAAGTCTCACTATTTGCCATAAATTCTTAGTACCTCACTTTCCTCATCTATACAATGGGGATAATAATCGTGCTCTTACCTCATTGGGCTGCTGTGCTAATATATATAAAGTACTTAGAAGACTGGCATCTATTTAACACTATAGAAGCATTAGCTAGTATCACTGTTGTTGTTTGCTCAATCTTGTAAAATCTGCATTATCTATATATACCAAGGGCTAGTTAAGTGCCATCTGATTTAGGAATGCTTGGAAGCTGAGGTTTGCTTTGGAGGATATAGAGACAGGGGCAGAAATGTAAACACACCAATCAGTCATTAGCTGGTGTGTAAACACACCAAGCAGAATTAGCTTTCCCTATTCTGAAATTTACAACCTGACTTATGCCCACTGTTAGAGGAGAGGGTAACAGTAGTAATAATAATATTTGTAATGAGAAAAATAGCATGAGCTATACCAGACACTAGGCCAAACATGTTTCAAGCATTGCCTCATTTAATCTTCACAAAATACCCTAGGATATCAGTCCTAATTTCCTCATTTGGCAAATAAATACATAGATTTAGTGAAAGTGCATCTGATATATACCACGTAGAGAACAATGTCAAGAGTGTGGGTAAAAATTGAGTGAGTCAATGTATGTAAAGTGAAAACAATGTGTGGTACACAGTAGATGCTATAAAAGAAGGCTATTATTGTAATTTTTAGCTCATTTTTTTTTCAACAAATGTTTTTGAGTGCCTGCTACATGGCAGGCCTAAGTGTTAAGTTCAGGGATATATTTAAATATAGCCCTTGCCCTCTTGGAACTTACAATGGACTCTAAAAATCAGTTACTATTGAGTCATCAAAAGCTTTGAATAAAATTTTCACTCCGGGCTTCCCATGTATCACTTATGTGGCCCAACACTTTTCATTTATTTGTTTAATGATCTAATTACCTATGGATATTGTACCAGATACAGGGCTAGGTCCTACAGATAGATAAATAAGACTCACCTGCAACAAGCTCATGTAAATACATGACAATTATGTAACATGGCAAGTGTGTTAAGAGAAGTATTGATTTATGATCAAAACACAGAAAGAAAAAGCATGGGGTTACCTCCCAAAAGATGTGGTGATGCTATTAGCTAGTTCCACTCACTATTGACATTTCTGACCTGCATATTGTTTTTGCCTTTATTGTGAGGTAACCTACACATCAATGTGATTTGCAATCACACGACCTTCTTGTGTCCTGTTATGCTCAATAGCCTAAAAGTCATGGAATCATAGAACTGTTGGGTGCCTTGAGAAATCTTGTTTAGTCCTTGACCTTCGGGCAGGAGGATGGCTAATCCATCCAGATTCAGTAATGACCTCAGTGCCTGCTTTTATGTTTTACTATACTTGGCTTCTACATTATGCAGCACACAGATGCCCTTATGTGTCCTAAAGTGCCTTAACATTGGAGTATAGCAACTTTAAAATAAAATCATGCCTTAAATCTATCCTTCAATTCTCTCTCATGCTAATGAAACTAAAATCTAGTTGTGGTAAGTTTCCAAAAGAAAACTCCTGTATGACACGTAGGAGTCCATCATCAGATGTATACTGAAGGGAAAACATTAAGAAGAAGCTATTTATGTAAAACAACACTTCAGCATGTGTGATGAATTATTATAGGAAACATGTAACCAGTGGTAGGGACATAACACATCAGAAGCAGAAATAAACATGTTGTCTTTATCATCATGTTAATTGAAAGACCAAATCAAGAATATGACCATATGTTGTAAGAACTCAGAAAACTTGCTCTAAAACACACATTTTAAAATAACATCAACATTTAAATGAAAAAAGTATGATATTTTATAATTTGAAGAGTTCCAGTTCAGAAAGTATATTAATGGTATTAAATTCATTGGTGCTTCCCTATCATCTTTAAGCAGAAGGATTATAGCAAAAGAAATAAATTTTTTCCATGTCTTATCTACAGGCTCACAGGGAGAAGGCTATGGCAAATCTAATTGCATTCAAAATGAAGTCAGAGTAGAGTGGTGCAGAGGTGAAATTTTCATTAAAACAATTCTTCATATTTTTATATGCTAATTCACACAGATGCTACAAAGCAGGAGTATCTCAAGTTATAAAATATAGATCAACTGTATTTGAGTACTAATCAACATCCTACGTACTTGTCTCAAGGAGGCATATATTCAAAGGCTCAATAAGTCTTGATGACAAATGAATACCCAAAGTAAATTTAAAGGGTAATATTTTTCTAGACGTGCAGCACAGTCCCAATACCCACTGGTACAATAAGCACAAACAACTAAACATAATGCAATGGAAGGAACTCTTTGTAGATGAATTAAGAAATGAAAGAACAAATGAATGAATGAATATCCATCCAACAAATATTTATTGAGCACATACCCTGTGCCAGGAATGGTGCCAAGTCCTGAGGACGCAAAGATGATGTGATGGTTAATTTTATGTGTCAACTTGACTAGGTTTTGGTGTCCAGTTGTTTGGACAAACATTGGCCTAGATGTTGCTGTGAAGGTATTTCATAGATGTGATTAGCATCTATAATCAATTGATCTTAAGGAAAGGAGATTACCCTGATTATGTGGGTGGGCCTCATCTGATCAGTTGGAAGTCTTAAGAGCAAAGAACTGAGGCTTCAGAAAAAGAAAAAACAACAGCAAGAAGAAGAAATTCTGCCTCAAGGCCACAGCATCTACTCCTCTCTGAGTTTCCGACCTGCTGGCCCCCCTGTGGATTTTGGACTCAAGACTGCAACACCAACTCTTAACAGAATTGCCAGCTTGCCAGCCTGCCATAAAAATTTTGGACTTGCCAGCCCCTACAATTGCATGAGCCAATTTCCTAGAATAAATCTCTTCAGATAGATAGATAGATGATAGATACATAGGCAGATAGATAGATAGATATTGTTGGTTCTGTTTCTCTTGGAGAACCCTAACACAGTGACTAAAAGGGATCTCTCTATCATGAAGCATATAGGAGGATAAAACATGAAATTTTAGCTGGTGAGATACTTTACAAATATTACTACTCCTAGGCCTCTTACTACTGCTACTCCTCCTCCTCCTGCTATTCCTCCTCTTACTACTGCTACTACTAGCTAATACTTATCTTGTACTTAGAAAACATCAACACCAAATGACACTTAATCCTTATAATAACTCTACAAGTTAAATACTATTAGTTCATTTGGCAGTTTACTCAAAGTTGCACAGCTAGTTATTGTAGGAACTGGAATTCCAATGAAGACACTCTGACTCTAGTTATAAATTTCACAGTCAATTGCATTTTTGGAGACTAAATTGTATATGTCTTTGAGAATGTTGAAATGTATGCACACATAGACACATAAGCTATCACCCATGTGTTTAGGATTCCAGAGGACAGAAAGAATGGGCTTAATTCAAATTGTCTGTTATTTTTGGAATTGACCTTGAATATAATAATCAGTCCACATTATAAATATCTAACAAAGAAGAAGCTTTCAATCAACTTCTCTGTGTTGGAAATAGATCATCTGATGCAAAATGTGTCCTTTCTCAAACCTTCCCTCAAGCAAAAGATGCTTGAGTCAAGTGAAAGGATTTCAAGGTGTATGTGATATTACTAAAGGAAATGAGGTGTTACAAATCAGGAAAAAAGGTAAACTGTGTACAATGAATAGTACAGATCTTATATTTGTCAAAATCATACTTAAATAATGTTTGGTTTCAACAAATATTGATTCAGCTCCTACTATATGTTCAAAAGGATTTGCAGATCAAAGAGTAAGCTATGCCATTCAGGGTGAAATAAGTATTACTAAAAAAAAAAAATTGTGTGACGAATGTACAATTACAAACCAAGATAAATGCTTTAGAGGTGACCTTCTTTATTAAATGCAATATCCAGCCTAGGGGATGAGAGAATTCCTCACTGATCAAGTGATGATCTTGAACTGAAATCTGAATGATGAACAGAAATAAGTCAGGCAGAACGGCTTGTGGAGAAGATAGGGGTAAGGGATGTTTTAGACAGAGGAAATATCTTCTATAAAGGGGTTCCAGGAAGGTGAGAAGATCGTGGCCCATTTGGAAGAAAGAAAAGAAGGCTAGTGTGTGGATGTCAAGTAGAGAGGCTGAGAAAGCATAAAACATAAATATGGCTGGAGAAGTAGGCAGGGAACTGGCAAGGTCAGTCTGTGGATTTTGGCCTTTATATTGAAAACAGTGGTAGAAAAAAAGGGGACAAATAGTAAATGAATAATGGGGGGGAGGAGTATGAGATGTTTTGTGTGTTCTCTTTTACTTTTATTTTTATTCTTATTTTTATTTTTTGGAGTAATGAAAATGTTCAAAAAATTAATTGCAGTGATGAATGCACAACTATATGATGATATTGTGAACAACTGATCATACACTTTGGATGATTTTATGGCATGTGACTATATCTCAATAAAATTGCAGAAAAATGCATTAAAAACAGTGGGAAGCTGTGTGTGTGTATGTCTGTCTGTCTGTCTGTTAGGGAGTTTTTAATATGGTCAGATCAGCATTTTGAAAGGATAATTTAGGCCAAAGTGTGGTGAGCAGTTTGGATGGCACCAAGGAATCTAAGTCATGATAGGAGTTTGTTCCAGGGTGGTGGGAGTGGAGGAGAGTTAAGGACTTTAAGAAGTATACTTAGGAAAAAAAGAATCAGAAACGGGAGATGAAGGAGAGAGAAAATAGTGAAAATTTAAAGTGCTTGCTACATGACCCACATGGTTCTTAAATATCTTCTGCATATATTAACTCATGCAATCTTCTCAACAACTCATTTTTCTGGCAGGGTAACAGGCATAGAAACGTTAAGTGACTTCTCCAAGTCACACAGGTAGTATGGGTAGACCTAGGATCTGAATTCAGGCATCCAGCCTCCAGAGCCACTGACCACTCCACTATGATCCTTCAGAAAGACTATTTTGTGCCTTGTCCAGCTGAGCGAGTAATAAAATCATTCACCAAGGAAAGAAAAACTGAAATATGACTCGATACGCAAGGAAAATAACAAGTTTGACCTTGAATTGTAAAAGTGCCCTTAAAAAATAGTCAAGTAAATGAAAAATAGGGTGGGATGGGGGGGATGATTTGGGTGTTCTTTTTTATTCTTATTCTGATTGTTTCTGGTATAAGGAAAATGTTCAAAAATAGATTGGGGCGATGAATGCACAACTATATGATGGTACTGTGAACAGTTGATTGTACACCATGGGTGACTGTATGGTATGAGAACAATCTCAATAAATTTGAATTAAAAAATATTGATTGTGGTGATGAATACACAACTATATGATGGCACTGTGAACAACTGGTTGTATACCATGGATGATTGTATGGTATGTGAATATATTTCAACAAAACTGAATTATAAGAAAAAATAGTCAAGTGCACCAGTGAACATATGTGTGTGGCTCAGAAATATAACTTCTAAACAGAAATTTGTGAGTCAAAAGCACTTAGATGATTGTTGAAGGCATTGGGGGAAATGAAATTGTCTAGGAAAAGACCTCTGAGTCGGAAGAGAAGGTGGCCATATGGAATCTGGACAATAAAAGAACTTGTGAGGGTAAGGAACTCTTCTTTACCAACATGCTGATGAAATAACTTGCAATGACAACAAAAGGTGTCCTTTTTCACATGAGTAAAATAGCAATGGGACAGAGTCTTAGATGGGTATGTCATCTTGAACAGCAGACTGCAGAACAAACCTGTGCTTGGTAAGAGTGTACCTCTTCAAATTAATCTGTTAGCATGTTCTAGACACTTCAGTGAAACACAAACGGCACTGCAGTTTGACAGGTAAAGTAGGTATTAATTCCAATAAACTGAACGAGATTTGGCCCTAAAGAGCTAAAAAGGCTACAATTTTCTTGTAGTGAAAAGAAAAATCAGCTTTCTATTCTTCTTTCTATAAGCCTGCATGTCATGAACCATATTGCTGTTACAGAATGAAGCCACCCATGTTTTCACTAGATTAACAAAAAATCACATTGTTGAGAGAGTTGAGTCTATAGATGGCACACATCTTCCAATTAATACCAAATAAACTAATCTTCTCCACTAAGCCAAGGATGCCAGCAAGGGGCTCCGCTAAGATTTCAAGAGAGTAGAGAGCATGAGATATTCGGCCCCATAACAACACCTGGTAGTTCAATTCTGTCAAATCAGGATTAGGACAGAATTTTCTGAGTGGAGTTTGGAAATTGTCATGCACTCAGAGATATATTGGTACTTCAAAGGCAATTGGGTTTGGGGTGGAGATACTAGGAAAACTTACACCCAGGGAATAAAAAAGCAGCAATAAAGCTTAAAAATTGATTTCTATGGTAGCTGTTACCCAAGCTTCATATTTTTCCTCAAGTCGGCAAATGAAACATTGTATTCAGCCCCTAGGTACAATATACACATACACAGTTGTCCTGGATTTCCTTAATATGGGTGGTGCATTGACCTGTAAAACTCAATTTCATCAGCGCCAACTGGTTTTCTTAGATCATCCAGTGAAATCAAATTGATGATGCAGCACATTATATGGTTTATTAAACAAACAGATTTGCCATTTTGCTAAACTGCTAAGGTGTACCAAAACATTGTTAAACAGGACACGAACATGAAATGCTTTGGATCCTCTAAAAACCAGGATCCTTCCACCAAGGATATTAAGTGGATTCAGACAGACAGGAAGAGAAAAATCTGGCACAAGACTAGAAAGAAAGAAGGGAACCCATTCTCTCCCATCATAAGGGCATGACTGAGATGTGCAAAATGTTGATGGCAGATGCCGTTATCTTTCCAAACAAACTTTCTCTTATTTTTCCACTTCCTCCCCACCACCATTTTTGGAGAGATACCAATGCTACATGGCTTGCAAAGGTGCTGCTATCCAGAGGTACCTGGTAGCCAAGAAAAGTGATTTTGTAAAATACTTCTGGGAATCCCTGATGGAAGCTCAAGAAAGTCCATTTAAGCTGAGTAGTTCATATTAGGAAAATTATATGAGAGAAAAAGTTGGCTGAGATAGTGGAACTTGGCTAGGTTATTTCTACACATGAGGGAACCACAAATGTGCCCATCTTAATCAAGTATTCTAGGACAATGCAATGCTTTTCTGAGTCTCATTTTCCTTATTTGTCAAATTAATCTCATAAAAACTTCCCTGCCTACCTCACAGTGCTGTTGAGAAGAACAAATCTGAAAATGAACTTGGGAAATGCCAGCGCTTGTCAAACGTGAGATTATATTTGCCAGCAACTGCTGTGTAACTCTGAGGGAAATGTTGTCACCATAAATGTGACAGAGAATCTCTTAAATTTAACGACTTCTGAGGCTATGAAATTCTGCTGGTGACCAGAATGTCAACACTAATCTTTTTTTTTCCTTCACTCAAATAATTGAATGAAAATATTTGAGAAATTCCATAAGTAATGGCAACTGAAATCCACAATTTCTTTTTTTTTAAGTCATAAGATCAAGCTCATCATTTCAGTTTACTTATTTTCTGCCGCTGCTAGATTTAACACTTGGGGGGGCGGGTTCAGCTCTTGCTTTTCTCTCTACTACATCTGTCCATTGCTTTTGCACAGTTAAGTTAACAGTTATGCTACAGATTAGTCAACTAGAAGCATTATGGGATAGAATGGTTACTTTGTGGTAGTTAGGGGACTGAGTATCTTAGCTCTGTCCTTGCAAAAGGATTATCAGTGATTGTTCTACATTGGAGTCATGCTTCACTGTTTGGGACTAGGTCTAAACTCTTGCCTAAAATCTACTGGGGCTAGAGCTGCCAGATAAAATACAGGGTGTGAATCCCAGACAAACAATGGATTTTTTTTTAGTGGGCATATGCTCCAAATATTATACTAAAAATGTAGTGTTTATCTGAAATTCAAATTTATCCAAGCGTCTAGTATTTTTCTTTGCTGAATCTGGCAACCTTAGCTGTGTCCCACTAGTAATGATGAGGTAATTGCAGCTGAAAAACATGTATCTAGAGAAAAAAATTTCATTTGCAAGCCCAGGGTCAGCATCGTATTGGTGGATCTCAAATCACAATCACTTAGGGAACATTTAAAAATGTTCCAAAAAGCAGGCCCCGCCCCAGAGTAATTAAACAGAACCTATGGAAATGGGACAAAGTTATCTGTACATTTTTAAAGCTCCACCAGTGATTTCTAATTGGTAGCAAAGGCTGTGAGCTACTGAATTAAAATAAATTTATAGCAGTGGTCCTCAGTCATGGCTGCCCATTAGAATAACCTGGGGACTTAAAAAATCCCAAATGTTCCAGAATCCTTGAAGGTGGGACCCAGGCACTTTCAGGGATTTTTTTTTAAATAAACTTCTCAGTGATTCCAATGTACTACCAAGGCTGAGAACCATTACTTTATGGTCATACTTTATAGTTAGTTGACTTGGCATATTCTCATGAGTCACAATGAAGTATCTAAAAGTGTTAGAAGAGCAACATATGCATTTACAAATTATTGCATACCATGCAATTAAAAAAATAGATTTTCTACATTAAAAAAAAATCCTGGTTACTTTTACATTCTAATAAGAAATTTTCACTTTTTCAACTTAGAGTAGTGTAGGGAAGGTTGAAAAAGTATAAAAGATAGTAGTATTTCTTATCCCTCTTATGTAGCAATCCCCCAAAAGATACCAGTATAAGAATGCTTATTGCAAAAATAATTCTTTCTTGATGCCTGTCTACCTAGTGCCTCCCCATTGCACAATTCAAGGGGACACCATTCACGTAGAGTACAAAGAACTTGAAACTTGTTGATCCTGTATCTACTCCACTAACATTTAAGCTCCTCTGAGGCCTAATTTAGGCCTTTTGAGTCTCATAGTACATAGGTTGAACAAATGTTTATACTAGAAACTCAATCATTGTTTAGGCAGAGGAATGAAGAAAAGAAGATCGGAGACAAATATATAGCTAATATCAAAATTACAGAGTGATAGTAGTTTTACCATGACAAATACATTAAAGATATTTTCAAAATTTTGTGGGACAGGGACTTGGATAGGAATTTGCTGGGCAGTTCTCACCTGGCAACTCTCATGAGATTGTGGTCAAATATTGGATAGAGCTGCAGATATTTGAAGGCTCAACTGGGCTGGAACATCCAAGATGACTCACTCACATGGCTGGTGATTAATGCCAGCTGTCAGCTGGCACTATCAACTGGGATGCCCCCATGTGGGCTCCCTAGTATGGCAGTCTCAGGGAACTTGGAAGTTTTTACATGGTAACTGATTTCCCCCAGAGTAAGCATCCCAAGAGAACTGGGTAGAAGCTGAATGGACTTACGGACTTTTCTAACCTAGCCTTGGAGGTCGCACAGTATCACTTCCACTTTATTGACTGGAGGAGCCCCAAACCTGCTCAGACTTAAGGGAAGGATTTACAGACTCCATGTCTTGATGGGAAGTATGTCAAAGAATTTTAGAGCCATGTTTATAATTAATTTTAATGTATAATCTTTCCAATCTTTCAAAGGCATTTCTTTTTCTGGAATTCACTAGTATTTCAAATGGAATTTTTTTTTCTTCTTTTGTCTAAATCTACATTATCTGATATTGGATGCATTACGAGGCTATTTGCTTGTCCTTTTCTGTACTGATAGTATGTTTCTTTTCATAAATCATGTGGCATTCCTTTAGTATGTCTTGTGTGACATACTATGTATGTGTTAAGAAATAAAGTAAAAGTGAATGCTTAATTATTCAATTGGCCTATAAAAAATCTATCTTTCTAAGCACAGGCCAAATCTGTAGTTAACATTTTATATGTTACCAAACTGAAGCATATCTATTTCCTAAACACTGTCTTCATCCACACAGCTGAAACTTTTATTTCATGCACATCGTCTACAGTGGAGTGAGATGCCAAACTTAAATTAAATGCTAAGCTCCAATACAGCCGTCTTTTTATCCCCAAGGGCAAGACCTTTAATTTACCTCCGGACTGTTAGATCAATTTTCCCTCGAATACCAAACCGATACACATAAACATGGCTGGAGAGGAACTATTCATTTTCTCTGTACTGGGAAATTTCCTGGGAGATGATTCACGTCCATCTATCACATTGCTAAGGAAGAGTTTTGTGGGCAAACTAACTAGGAGGATAAAGACTGAAGGGAAGGAAGTCAAAACTCATTGTGACTGGTCTTCACCAGCTGGGTGGGTTTCAGCTGGCCTGGAACTGTCAACCCAAAATGCCGTTACTGACCTTACTAGAGGCTGTGGATCCCTGGAGGTGGCCAGGGAGAGAGGGAATGATGGATGCTCATGATGTTTTCTACAAACAAGAGGAATAATTATGAAGTATTCATGCTGTCACGGACCACAGTGCCAGGTCTCAGGAGGATCGTAGTGCTACCCTGAACATTCAAGTACAACTGTTGTATGGACATAAGTTTTCATTTCTCTTGAGTAGGTATCTAGGTGTGGAGTTACTGGGTTATACAGTAAATGTATGCTTATTTTAAAAAAAACTGTTTTCCAAAGTGGTTATACCAATTTGCAGTCCATCCAACAATGTGTGACCATTTTAGTTTCTCCACCTCTTTGTCAATATTTAGTACTGTCAGTCTTTTGAAATGTGAAGTGGTATTTCAGTGTGGTTTTACTTTGCATTTCCCTAATGACTAATGATGTTGAATATCTATTCGTGTGTTTATTGACCATTTGTATCTCTTTCTCAGTGATGTATCTATTTAAATATTTTGCCCATTTAAAAAAATTGGTGTGTCTTATCGAGTCATATACATTTTCTATAATATTATGAAATATTATGGTTTTTTGAAAATATATTTTTCCAAGTTTATGGCTAGGCTTTTCATTGTCTTAGTGCTTTTTGAAGAGCAAAAGTATTTCATTTTGGTAAAGTCTAATATATCCATATTTTTTTATTGCTCATGCTTTCTGTGTCATATCTAAGAAATCTTGGCCTACCTCAAAGTCACAGACATTGTTTCCTACATTTTCTTCTAGGTGTTTTATAGTTTTAGCTCTCCTCTCTAGTGTTTTTGGAAGGAATTATTTGTGCATCAGGCAGGGATGATATTTCTAGCTGGTAGGCAAGCAGTTATTTATACCTGGCCATTGCTTTCATGTACTCGTAACTAGGCAAATGTAAACTATTTTGAATATAATTAATAATTTTATATAATAGTCATTACAGATGAGTCACACACTTGTATTAGTACACATACAAATGAGAATAGTCCAAATGTCTATAATTCTTAATGTACAGTTTTTTAAAATAGCTAAAGAATGACATGTCTCAGGATTTGGGTGTGTAGTATGGTCAGTTCCTTATAGGAGGCTGGAGTAAGCAGAGGTGAGACATGGCACACTTGGCCTAATGGGTCACAACAGCTGCACGGGGGAATTTGCCCAACCACAGGCCCAATGGTTATGAGTTGACATGATAGGTCTGTACAATGTGGCCCAGAAAATATGAATATTTCTAGTAAGACTTGATGTGAAGAGCCATAGGACTCAAAATGTGGTAGGGCTCCAGGTAGGGGATATAAAATAATGGCATGGGAGTTAGTCCTGCTACATGAAAATCCATAGAGGCAGATATTGCAAGGTAGCAAGGCCTGAAGCACTGGGCCCCAGGATTATAGGCAGAGCTCTAATCCCCAGAAAACAACTTAGCAAGAAAACAGGATTCATAAAGGAGAGCTGCCTTTTTGAGTGGGTTTTCTAGAAACAGGAACCAGGCAGGTCCATTTAAAGGAAGTGGTGCATATGGTGGGACTAAAGTTTGGGAATAATTTAGGTCCCAGCTGTTGATCATTAGAATGTGACAATTCACTTCAACAACCCCTTATTTCAAACTCCTTTCACCCCGCTAAGATGGGGCCCTCATTGTCTCCCTTCTATGCTATATTAGCATTCTAATTTATTCCCTTGCTCCAGTCCAACATTTCTCTAATTTATTCCACCCATCAACTCCTATACTATCTTCAATTTGGTTTTTATCAAATTCCTCTGCAATATGAAATATGTTACAAATTCCTCATGCTGGCATTGAAAAGTTTCTCAACATTGAGCAAAATCACATTCCTACTGTTCTGGTTTGCTAGTGCTGCTGTTATGCAAAATACCAGAAATGGATTGGCTTTTACAAAGGGGGTTTATTAGGTACATATTTACAGTTCTGAGGCCATAGGAGTATCCAGACTAAGGCATCAACAAGAGGATATCTTCACTGAAGAAAGGCCAATGGTGTCCGGAACATCTCTGTCAGCTGGGAAGGCACATGACTTGTGTCTGCTTTCCCTTGCTCCCAGGTTCTGGTTTCAAAATGGCTTTCTCTAAAATGTCTCTGGGCTTGTCTCTCTTAGCTTCTCTGGAACAAACTCTGCAATAACATCTCCAAATGTCTCCAAGCATCTCTAAGTGTCAGTTCCCAAGTGTTTCTCCAAAAATCTTTCTCAGCTGCTCTGAGCTCCTTCTGCTTGAGAGCTCTTTTTTTAAAATTCAGTTTTATTGAGATATATTCACATACCATACAATCATCCATGGTGTACAATCAACTGTTCACGGTACCATTCTATAGTTGTGCATTCATTACCCCAATCTATTTTTGAACATTTTCCTTATACCAGAAAGAATCAGAATAAAAATAAAAAATGAAAATAAAAAAGGACACCCAAATCATCCCTCCCATCCCACCCTATTTTTCATTTAGTTTTTGTCCCCATTTTTCTACTCATCCATCCATATACTGGATAAAGGGAGTGTGATCCACAAGGCTTTCACAATCACACTGTCACCCATTATAAGCTACATTGCTATACAATTGTCTTCAAGAGCCAAGGCTACTGAGTTGCAGTTTGGTAGTTTCAGGTATTTACTTCTAGCTATTCCAATACACTAAAACCTAAAAAGAGATTTTTATATAGTGCATAAGAATGCCCACCAGAGTGTCCTCTTGACACCATTTGAAATCTCTCAGCCACTGAAACTTTATTTTGTTTCATTTTGCTTCCCCCTTTTGGTCAAAAAGATTTTCTCAATCCCAGGATGCCAGGTCCAGGCTCATCCCCGGGAGTCATATCCTGTGTTGCCAGGGAGATTTACACCCCGGGACTCAGGTTCCACGTAGAGGGGAGGGCTGTGTGTTCACCTGCGGAGGTGGCTTAGTTAAAGAGAGAGAGGGCCACATCTGAGCAACAAAGAGGCACTCAGGGGGAGACTCTTAGGTGCAATTATAAGCAGGTTTAGCCTCTCCTTTGCAGTAACAAGCTTCATAAGGGCAAGCCGCAAGATAGAGGGCTTGGCACACCAAATTGTCAGTTCTGCTTGTGAACTCTTTTATAGGACTCCAGTAAACTAATCAAGACCTATCCTGAATGGGTGGGGTCAAATCTCCATGGAAACATTCAATCAAGAGGTCACACCCTAATCAAAAAGATTAATAGGTCTTCCCCCACAAGCTTGCATTAAACAACCTGGCTTTTGGGGGACCTAATATATCCAAACCGGCACACCTACCTCATCCAGAGTTACTCCTCTACATGGAGCCGACATTTCTTCCAAAACAGAATGCATGCCATTTTAAAAAATTCATTTTCTTAAAATCTCCATATTCCAGTCACCAGAAATCACTCCACAGTCTCAGCTTGCCAAAATCTTCCCAGTTTCAAGAATGACAAGTGCTACTGCTTCAATGAAATATTTTCTCTTTTCCTCAAATTGAGATTATATCTTCCACCTTTGAACCTTCATGCTGTCTAGATAAGAAGTTGGCAAACAATGGCCCGCAGGCCCAATCCATCCCACTGTCTTTTATTGGAACACCACACATGCATTTGTTTACGTGTTGCCTACAGCTGTTTTTATGCTACACCACAGAGTTGAGCAGCTGTGACAGAAATCTCATGGCTCACAAAACTGATAATACTACTACTGATCTAGATCATGCTGATCAGGGAGAGGCAAATTATTGTATCTATCCTATTAAAAACATAAGGGGAAATATTTAAAATATGGATTTTTGTAATATAAGTTCACCATCATATAATCACCAACTATAGTTCACTTCAATGTTATTTACACGGTACAAGGACCCATTTGAACACTGTGTGTTGTGTATGTGTATATGTGTATGTACAACTTGACTGCCTAAGTCATGCAATCCCTTCTCACACATTCTTGTATCAATTTGGCTGTCATCCATACTTCAGGGTGTTGAGTTAATTATTCAAAAGTGTTACATAACTTACTGCAATAAAATATTCATGGTGTATGACTGAACTCTTCAAAACAGAGTTGGATAAAAGCAGGTATAAACTGCATAATAAATTTTTATTTTAATGGAATGATTTGGGACCAAGATTCTTACATAAAACAGTTTTTCTTTCATGCAATTGCATATGTTATTAGAAAAATATTTTCTCCTATGTAAATAGTGATAGAAAATATACATGTAAGCACCGTTCCATTTCCCTTTGTTAACCAGAATGGGTCAATGAAAGGTCAATAAAAAGCAGGTGGTATTAAAGGCTCAGGGACTTTGGGGGCCTAGGCAAGAGGCAAGAGATCTTGGCTGACCATGTGTCTTGTGTTGTTGCTGGTGGTGGTGTATTCCCTACATCTAACGTAGTTCATCACATTTAATAAAGACACAATAACTATATATTTCTGAAAAGCCTTTGGCAAATTCCTGATAGACCACCTCGAAGTAAACTAAAGTCTTAGTACATCTCCAATTGCATCCTACTCAACTGAGTGGCATCAGTGTAAGATTACTAGCAATTAGCTATAACCACTAGGCCCCCTAATCTGCTGTCCTGCCCTCCTTGCCCTGGCTTGCTCAATGATTTCCCATTAAGTATCATTTATTCCTTTCTTTTACTAAAGTTGAGATTTCTGCAAAGTAAGATGTCATGCCATTTCTAAAATGTGCAACAAAGCCTTTTAATGAAATTCAAGTTAGAGTAGAAATGTTGTAAGGTGTTTTAACTTCAAGGTTACAAGAAAACATTTTCCTCTCTTTAGGGGATGGTGGGTGGGGGGACATCGCTCCTAAATATAGGAAACTTTATTGTGGAGAATTATTTTTTTTTAATTTTGTCAACAAGGTAAGAAATATTTCATTTTTTCTTGTTAATTTCCTCAAAGGGAGCAAACCCCAATTTTCACAGTGTTCCACTGCCTTTAAAGGGAATAAATATATTTCATTTCATGTCTACTCTATAATTTTGATAAGGCCCATTGTGACCCTGTTGGTGATATCAGTGTTTTATTCTGGAACAATCCTTATCAGTGATGTGAATAATTGGGGAAAGAATGATGGCTCAGGATTTTCTTGACAACATTTTTTCCTCTCATAATTTTCACATTTTCAATTAAATTAAAAGGTGAAATGAAATTACTTGTAAATATGAAATCAAATTAAACCCCCCATGACAATGCAATAGAAATGTATTTTTTAATTATTAAAAGACAAATGCCAAGAAACATGAATTGGTAAGGGCCTCAAGTGTGAACTCATATTACATATTTGTGATAACACTTTGGGTAACTACTTAATTAAATTAACATTTTGTTATATTTTATTTGCATTAAACTTCATCCAGATTTCCAGGGTAGAGGCAATTTAAAATCTCCCCCTCTAAATGCCGTAGAACTTTTGTCTTTATTCTGATACTTAAGAGTCATGGTTTTCAAGGTAAAAGTTCCTTTACTTCAACACTTTCACATAATTAACAATTAACACTCTACTTCTTTTCCTTTTGAAAAAGACACTGAAGTGTATATTACAATCTTACTGGGTGGGGAAAAAAATCACTCTTCCAAAATTTCAAGTAGCACTTAAACCTTCAGAGATACTTTCAGTTATTCAAGAGACAACTGTTGGGACTCTGTTTGGGGTTAAAACAAAAGCCAAGGAAACTCATCTGAAAGTAAAAGTCTGTGAAAGATTTTATTAAAAAAATATTTCAGAGAAAAGAGATCTGTGAAAGATTTAACTGGTTGTCACCATCTATCTCCAGCCAATGTAGTCTATAGCTGGATCCTGTATGGCTTTTTATGAACAGAAGTAAATGTTCTGTCTATCCATTGGGCTTCAGAAGATAAGATGTACTCTCTTTCCTGCCTCCCTCTGCGATGCCAAAAAGGTGTAACTGCCAGTTGCCTGCTTTTGTCTACAGGTGTTCATCTACTACACGTAAGAAGTTGTGCATGCTTTAAGGGGGAAACATGAAAAGTTTTCTGAGTGGTAGAGAGGGAGCCTCATGTCACCTCCTTGGTAATAATGCCTTTCATTGATTTTCAAGCCATGTTTATCCCATTCTATTCATTCATTCCCTGTAGTTTTTCTGAGAACTGAATAATTTCTCTGCTTGATTCTCTTAGTCTTCCCTTGCCCTTCAGAATCTTTTTCCTGTTGATTCCTGGCTATCTGCCTGGTTTCTCATCAACTCTTGCTCTTTTGCTGGTATTAATGTGTGCTTAGATTGCTGCTTGTCTTTTTGGGTGAAGTTCTATCTCACTCTGATATGTGGTGAACACATGGCACTAATTCAGAAATGTTTACATCATCCCCATCTGCCAAATCTGGTTGGTGGTCAATTTTGAGATTCAATCAGACATTAGCCCACTCTTAAGTCTATCCCCTAGTCTGTTTTCCCCATGCTACCAGATCAAAGTCTAATCCAGTTACCTTCTAATTAGGGAAGACATATTACTACATGAGGACTTTCCTGGGAGCACATGGGCTTGGATATATTTAAGGAAATCTATTTCCAGATGGTCAGCTTTCAGATATATCTAAAATTGATTTCATAATGTACCTGTGATCAGCCTCTCCTCTTTCCTAATGACTGTTCTCTGACATTAAAGAAGAAAATCATACCTCATATGGAAAATCTTATAAAAGCATAATGTTCCAGGGAGAAAAACCCTACAGGATATCAAACAAAGGAACCAGTAGAGAATGTGTTGGTCCTTTTGGAGAGACCTGTGAAAACATCTGAAGTAAATACTGAAAGAGAAAGGCCTTATTTCATTTGAGGAACAAACTCAGGCCAAGGCTCTCTGTCTCTATCTCATCTTATCTAAGCCTATCTTATCTTAGGGGATTTTCTGGAAACCAAATGAGTTAAACCTCCTGTTTCCTAGTTTCAACAAAAATGTATTTAGAACACATATATGATACAAAGGAGCTTATATTCTCTACAACTATTTAAACATATGATGAAACGTTTTATATTTTACATATGGGAGAGTGACTTGAACAAAACTATCCAACGACCACTAGACCTTCTCAAACTTAACTGCACAACAGAATCAATTAGAGTGTTAAAAAAAAAAAGTGTCTAAGAACCATTGGGGAATCTCTGAAGGTAGGGTCTCATAATAGTTTCTAAAAGACACATAGGTGATGCTAACATGCAGCCAGGGTTGAGTACAACTGGATTGTGATCTGCTATTGAGGATGATCTTAATGCTCGTTTCAAGGTCAACTATGCTAATATTAGTACTCCCTGTGTAATGCTGTGGCTATAGTAACTGCAAATGGTTGTTCTCTTGATAATTGCTTACTAATGTTGAAAGAAGACTACAAAACACAGTAACAAAAATATCCAATTGCTTATGCTTCTTGTAGGTTTTTTCTTGGAAAATAATTTCTTGGAGTATGATCATATAGGCATATAGATGTGTAAACCAAAAGTATGTTTAACTTCACATAGAAGAATGAATGGACAGGAAAAATACCTTTTATTTAATAGTCATAAAGACAATTTTAAGTTAAGGTAGCCATTCTTGAAGCATTTAGATTGCATCCCACTTCTCAATATGTGGGGAGAAATTATCTATGAACTCTCTAAGGGACACTGCCCACTGCTTTACAAGAATGAATTCCCAGACCCTTTGTAGGGTAGTGAAATGCTGGTTCTTTATTAATAATTGCTCCTTCCACTTAACTGAATAGGCATCTGTTAAATACCCACCATGGTTTTGTCCTAAGTTTCTGCTGGCAACGTAAAGCTTCCTTCTTCCATTCAAGATTATTTATTGGGAAACTATCCCTGGTCTGGCACCATTCTAGGCACTTGTGATACCGTCAAGAATGGAAGACACAAAATTCCCTGTCCTGACTGAGCTGAACAAGACAGACCCTGCCCTAAATCATCTTCAAACAGAATGTTAACAAAGCTAGAGTATACATGAGGAAAAAATAGGTAATTTTTGTTTGCATGTTAGGCAGAATTTCTGTAATTGGTAAATCATGAAAATCCCTCCTCCCCAAAATTGGCTTCTAAATTTTTTAAATAAAACATAAATATATTCCCTGGCATTAACTTCAAGGGGACCGCCATCCTGAAGAAACATTTTATCAGACTCGCTGCAATGTAGTTCCTGCACATATAGTGACTAACCTCCCTTGAATAGGCACATTTTCCATGCCAACAAATTTATGCCCAGATCTCAGTGAGTATCAGCTCTGGAAAATTAATATAAAATCTGCAGAGAAAGAATTGGATAAGTGAGGCACCTTCTTAAGTGAAGCAAATTATATACATATCCTAGAAACAATTTAATATTTACAAAAGTAAATATAATTCTGCTTTATTTATAATGACAGCCTTACCTACGTTAAAAATGAGATACTTAAGACACTTGAGGAGATCAATTTATCTTGTCAAAATACCTAGGTTACATTTATTTACTTAATATTTCTTATTTTGGCATCTTGATTTTTACTAACTGCACAACTTTTTCCATGACAAGTGTTTATCTTCTCCTTTCAGAAAACAGGAATCCAAATCCTGATATGCATAAGAGGCCCTAGAACAATGCTGCACTGAAACTTGTACTCCTTCTTTATTACAATAAATTGTATAACTAATGGAAAAATATCATATTTATTAAAATTTATCTTCCTCTGTAATTATTAAAATTAATTTTCTTTTTTTGTTTGGAAATCAAATACTATTTTGTTCAAAGTAATGACAAGCAAAAATGGGAACTGTTTTTAATGTGGGCCAGGGTATCAGAAATAATTTTTTACAGAAATGTGCTGTGGAACAATATATATAAAACTGCATAAAATAAAAAAACAAAACAAAACAAATATATAACCAATTCAAACTCCTTCATAAGAAAAAATAACTCCTTAGATATTAATTCATAAACCAATTTAATTCTCATCCTAGATCACCATAAAATTATGGATTAAAATTCTTTATAAAAATCAAGTATAGACTATGATCCCATCAAAATGATGACATAGACATCCCAGAAAAAGTTTCCTTTCAGAAACAACTAGTAATAGGGCAAATACCACTTGCTTGAAATTCTGGGGGATGACAGAGATTGGAGAAGGACTCAATAAATGCTGAATTGAAGGGGGAATAAAACACCAAAAAAGAAGTTAGGAGATCTGTGACTTGGACCTGCCAGCCCGGATCGCTTCCCTTCATTTGGTCATGTGAGTCACAGAGTGGCAGTACTCTAGCCAGAGAACCTCCTATCATGGAAGCAGACCACAGAGACACTTACAATAATGAGTTAGAAGGTCACGCACAAGCAGGCAAGGGATACGAGTCCACATAGAACCAGCGTAGTGCCCAAATGGTCAGTGAGCACACACTACAAAAGGGCCCCCAGGAAACAAGAAACCTGTAGTGAAACTGCTGGCAAATGGTGCACACAGCCAATCTGGTCTCTGATTGCTGGAGTACCTAAGTGAAAGAAAAAAAGTTTTTCTTTTTTTTTTTTTTTTTAACACTGACCCCATCTGTTTCCTTGGGGTGGGATACCCTAACAAGGAAGTTATTGGAGGCAGAAAAGGCTCACAGGAAGAAGGGAAAACTGAATTGCTGTAAACCAGGATGGGCCCTAGGACTAAACATTGCAACGAAAAGGGGGCATTGAGTTCAGGAGAGCAGTTGGATGAATCATAGTCGCTGGGGAAGAAAATTTGCACAAAAACAAATGGAACAGCCCAGGACTCCCACAGATGGAACAGAGGCATGGAAATCTCCTAGAGGTGAAACAATTGCACATAAATGGGCAATCTTAAAAGTTGCATGGCATGACCAGGGCACGAAACAGATGCAGAAGACCTGAGAAAATCTGAAGAGTTAAACAATGGCTGCTCTAAAGGTACAGTATAAGTTGGAGCAAGACTGAAGAGGAGATTTACAGCACAGCCAATCTACAATAAAATCCTAGGCAAGAAGGAGAAACTGACTTTCAGCATGAGCACATCAGAATAATCAGATTCCCAGATATCAGCAAAAACCCACAAACTATACTAAGAAACAGGAAGATAGGGCTCAATCAAAGAACAAATTAAATCTTCAGTGGAAACAGAGACTTTGGAACAACTAATCAAAGAAGTTCACACAAATCTCCTAAATCAATTCAAGGAGATGAAGGAAAACATGGACAGAAATAAACTAAATACAGAAACAGAGCTAAAGGATATTAAGAAAAAAAATATGTGAACAACAACAACAAAAGAATTAGAAACATTAAAAATAAATAGAGCAGAATTTATGGGGCTGAAACACACAATGATGAAGATTGAAAATACAGTAGAGGCATAAAACAGCAGATCTGAACAGGCAGAAGAAAGAATCAGCAAACTAGAAGACCAAAAGATCAAAATCATATAGTCAGAAGAATAGATAGAGAAAAGAATGGAAAATATTGAGTAGAATCTAAGGGATATGTGAGATAGCATGAAGTGTACCAACATATGCATCATGGGAGTCTCAGAAGGAGAAGAGAAGGGAAAAGGGGAAGAAAGAATATTTGAGAAAATAATGGCTGAAAGTTTCCCAACTCTTATGAAAGACATAAATATAAATGTTCAAGAAGTGCAACATACTCCAAACAGGATAAACCCCATGAAATCTACTCCAAGACACATACTAATCAAAATGTATAATGCCACAGAGAAAGAGAGAATACTGAAAGCATTGAGAGAAAAGGGATTCATCACATATAAGGGATCCTCAATAAGACTAGGGGCCAATTTCTTATCAGAAACCATGGAGGTGAGAAGGCAGTGACATGATAAACTTAAGGTATTGAAAGAGAAAAACTGCCAGTTTAAAGAAAAATCTTTATCTGACAAAACTGTCCTTCAAAAAACAGGGAGGGTTTAAGACATTCAAGAATAAAGAAAACAGAGAGTTCATTACTAAAAGATATGCTCTACAAGAATTATTAAAGGGAGTTCTTCAGGTTGAAAGGAAAGGACACCAAAAAGTGGCTTGGAGCAGTGCGAAGAAATGAAAATGTTCAATAAAGGTAACATGGGTAAATGCAAAACCCAATAGTACTCTATCCCTTGTACATAATTCTACTCTTTATTTCCTGTAAGAGTTAGAATACATTTGAATAATAAATAATCACATTTCCTCATAAGCAAAATATCAAGTGGTAATGTGTGACAAAAACTACATAAAGAGGAGAAATGAAGAGATATGTGACTAGAGAATGTGTATGTTATAGAGGTTAAGTCGCTATTTTTTCACTAGTAGTTTACAGACTTAGGTTGTTTACTCCAAACTGCAGGGTAACCACAGAGAAACTAGTTAAAATATATTCAGAAACAGCAATTAGGGGTCAATCAGTTACATCACGAAAGACCAACTATACACAAAAGGAGGCTGGCTGTAATAAAGGAAAAGAGACAAAAAAGATATGACATATAAAAAACAAAGGACACAGTGTCTGAAATCAGTCCTTCCTTAGTGACAACACTCAATGTTAATGGATTAAACTCCCAAATCAAAACACACAGATTGGGAGAATGGATAAAAAAGCAAAATAAAACTATATGTTGTTTGCAAGATTCAACTTAGACTCAAAGATGCAAATTGGTTGAAAGTGAAAGGATGGAAGATATTCCATGAAAAAAAAATTAGATAAAATAGACTTTAAGTCAAAAGCTGTTGCAAGAGATGAAGAAGGACATTATATATCAATAAAAGTGCCAACCTACTAAGAAGAAATAATGTTTATGCACCTAACCACACTGCCCCAAAATATATGATGCACACACTGGTAAAACTGAAGGAGAAGTAGATACTTCTACAATAATTGTTGGAGACTTCATTACACCACTTTCATCAATGGAAAGACTATCTTGACAGAAGATTAATAAAAAAAAGCAGAAAGCTTGAAGAATATGATAAATGAACTAGATCTAACAGACATATACAAAATACTGCACACCAAAACAGCAGGACACACATTCTTATCAAGTGTACAGGGATTGTTCTCCAGGGTACACCATCTCTTAGGTCAAAAAACAAGTCTCAATAAACTTGAAATTATACAAAGCATCTTTTCTGACCACAATGGAATGAAGACAGAAGTCAACAACAGATGGAGAACCAGAAAATCTACAAATATATGGAAGTTAGACAGCACAGTCTTAAACAACCAATATGTCAAAGAAGAAATCACAAGGGAAGTCAGGAAATATCTTAAGACAAATGAAAATGAAAACACAACAAATCAAAACTTATGGAATGCAACAATGCTCAGAGGGAAAATTATAGCCTAAATGTGGACATTAAAAAAGAAGAAAAAGCTAAAATTGGAGACCTAACCATGCACCTGGAAGGAATTAGGAGAATAAAATAAAACTAAACTGAAAGGGAGCAGAAGGAAGGAAATAATAAAAACTACAGCAGAAATAAATGAAATAGAGTTAAAAATCAATAGAGAGAATTAACAAAACCAAAAAGTGGTTCTTTGAAAAGATCAATAAAATTGACAAAACTTTAGCTAAACTGACAAAGAAAAAAATAATTAAAATCAGAAATGACAAGTGGGATACTACTACTACCCCCCAGAAATAAAAAGGATCATAAAAGGATACCATGAACAACTGCATGACAAAAAATTAGACAACCTAGGTGAAATGGATAAGGTTCTAGAAACACACTAGCTATGGTGTCTCTAGAAGAAACAGAGATCTCAACAAACCAATAACTAGTAAAGAGATTGAATCAGTAATCAGAACCCTCAGACAAAGAAAAGCCCAGGACCAGATGCATCACAAGAGAACCTTACCAAATATTCCAAGAAGAATTATCACCAATCCTACTCAAACTCTTCCAAAAAATTCAAGAGGAGGTAACACTACCAAACCCATTCTATGAGGCCAACTTCACCCTCATACCAAAGCTAGATAAAGATACCAAAAGAAAAGAAAATTGCAGATCAATATTGCTTATAAATATAGATGCAAAAATCCTCAAGAAAATACTAGCAAACAGAATCCAACAACTCATTAAAGGAATCATGCACCGTGATCAAGTGGGATTTATCTCAGGTACGCAAGGATGGTTCCAGATAAAAAAAAAATCAATTAACATAATACACCACAGTAACAGATGAAGGGAAAAGAACATATGATCATCTAAGTTGATGCAGAAAAGGCATATGACAAAATGCATCACTCCTTTCTTGAAAAAAAAAACACTTAGAAAACTAGGAATAGAAAGAAACTTCCTCAACTTCATAAAGGGAGTTTATGAAAAACCCACAGCTAACATCATACTCAATGGAGAAAGACTGAAAGCTTTCCCACTAAGATCAGAACAAGACAAGGATGCCCACTGTTGCAACTGTTATTCAACATTGTACTGTAAGCTCTTTCCAGAGCAATTAGGCAAGAAAAATAAATAAAAGGCATCAAAACTAGAAAAGAAGTAAAACTTTCCTTATTTTCAGATGACATGATCCTATATACAGAAAATCATAAAAAATCCACAACAAAGCTCCTCAATCTAATAAATGAATTCAGCAAAGTGATGGGGTATAAGATCAACACCACAAAATCAGTAGCATTTCTATACACAAGCATTGAACAATCAGAGGAAGAAATGAAGAAAAAATTCCAATCAGAATATAAACTAAAAGAATCAAATATCTAGGAATAAATCTAACCAAGGATTTAAAGGACATGTGCACAGAAAACTACAAATGGTGCTAAAAGAAATCAAAGAAGACCTACATAAATAGAAGGACATTCCATGTTCACAGATTTGAAGACTAAATATTGTTAAGGTGTCAATTCTACCCAAAGAAATTTACAGATTCAACGCAATTCCAATCAAAATTTCAACAGCCTTCTTTGTAGAAATGGAAGTACCAACCATCAAATTTATGTGGAAGGTTAAGGGGCTCCAAATAGTCAAATCCATTTTGAAAAAGTAGAACAAAGTTTGAGGCCTCAAACTTTTTTTTTTAAGATTGGGATCTTTTAAAACTGATTACACAGTCACAGTAATCAAACAGCATGGCACTTGTACAAGGACAGGCATACAGACCAATGGAATCAAATTGAGAGTTCAGAAATCAGTCCTCACAAAAACTGGTTTTTGACAAGGGTTCTCAAGACCACTTAATTGGGAAAGAATAGTCTCTTCAACAATGGTTCTGGGAAAACTGGATCTCCATTTGAAAAAGAATGAAGGTGGACCCCAATATCACACAATAGATAAAAGTCAGCTCAAAATGGATTATAGACCTAAACATAAGACTAGACCTATAAAACTCCTAGAAGAAAACCTAGGGAAGCATTTTCAGGACCTTGTGTTAGGTAATGGTTTCTTAGACCATTTGTACCCATTTGTACGCAAAGTACAAGCAACAAATGAAAAAAATAGATAATTGGTACGCTGTCAAAATTTAAAACTTTTGCACATCAAAGGGACTCTATTATGAAAGTAAAAATACAACCTATACAATGGGAGAAAAATATTTGGAAAGCACATATCCAATAAGAGTTTAATATCCAGAATATATAAAGAAATCCTACAACTCAATAACAAAAGATGAACAACCTAATTAAAAAGTGGGCAAAGGACTTGAATAGATATTTCTCCAAAGATGAACTACAAATGTCCAAAAAATACAGAAAACATCATTAGTCATTAGGGAAATGCAAATCAAAACCAGGATGAGATATCATTTCACACCCACTAGAATAGCTAAACTATTAAAAGCAACAGAAAATTACAAGTGTTGGAGAGGATGTGGAGAAACGGAAGCACTCATCCATTGCTGCTGGGAATGTAAAATGGTGCAACCATTGTGGAAGACATTTTGGCAGTACCTTAGAAAATTAAGTATATAATTGCCTTATGACCTGGCAACCCCCCTCCTAGATATATAATCAAAATAACTGAAAGCAGGGACTCAAACAGATATTTGTACATCAATGTTCACAGTGCCATTATTCTCAATTGCCATGAGATGGAAGCAACCCAGGTGTCCATCAATAGAAGAATGGCTAAGTAAAATGTGGTATATATACACCATGGAATATTATGCAGCCATGAAAGGAAATGAAGTTCTGATAACATGTGACAACATAGATGAACCTTGAAGACATCATATTGAATGAAATAAGCCAGACACAAAAGGACAAATATTATACAGTCTCACTGAGATGAAATAATTAGAATAAGCAAATTCATGAGTCAGAAACTAGAATATAGGTTACCAGGGGCTGGGTAGCAGGTAGAGAATCGGGAGTTAATGTTTAATTTGTACAGTTGGTAATGGAGGAAGGTGATGGTAGCACAATATTGTGAATATAATAAACACTGATGAATTATATATATGAATGTGGTTAAGGGGGGGCGGATTTAAGTTGTATATATGTAACTAAAATAAAAAATTTTAGAAAAGCACTTAATGAATGTAAAAAATATCAATTCTATTTCTATTATTTTCATCAGGCCTAGGTAGACCTAACTGTTTTCCATTTTCTTTCCAAATAATTTTTCTCTTTTTGCACTTGCCTTTTTTGAACTTGACTGTTTCCAACCAATTATTAATGTCATTGTGATTCCTCTTGATAAATAGCACCCTCACCATACCTAATCTGTTATCATGGCACCTTAATTAAGGTAAATTATGGACAGGAAGTAGTAAATAAATATTCTGTAAGTATTCTCCAAGTTGATTTGACATGATTCAGAGAACTTCCTTATGAGACTTGTTCACAGGGTCTATTTCAGACACTGACAAGCATGAATGTATTTGAGGCCATTTTGAATATGAACGTGACACTTCATTTTAACAGCTTTCATTTGAATTAAACATTAATGCAAAATTGTCACTTTTCATATGGGATATGAAATATATAAATGTTCAATTTTCAAAAAAAATTTGAATGGTTTGATACGCATTTTAGGTATTTGAGTGTTTAAAGTGATATATAGACATTACTACTGCTTGCTAGTTGAAATTCTCCTTCTATATCTGAGTATTTATTAGATCAAAGGTAAGCAAAGTATGGCCTGTAGGCAAAATCCAAACTTTTGCCTGTTTTCTAAATAAAGTTTTATTGAAACATAGATATGCTCATTATTTTAAGTATTGTCTATGGATGCTTCTGTGCTACAACTGCAGAAATAAGTATCTGTGACAGAGACTGGGCTGCACAGCCTAAAATATTTACTCTCAGGCTCTTTACAGAAAAAAGTTTGCCAACACCTCTGTTAGATAGTTGGAATCGTGTGTGTGTGTGTGTGTGTGTGTGTTTCCCCTCCTGGTAGCTTTAAAAAAAATCTATCATATCCTCTTAGCACACTGCAGCCATCTCAGAATGTACTATATCATAAATTATTGATTTTTTACTCCAATTTGGCTAAGTGTCCCTAATTTGTAACATATACTTCCATTATGCTAAAATGGACTTAGATTTGTCAATGGAAACCCTCATTAGAAAGCAAAAAAAAAAAAAAAAAAAAAAAAAAAAATGGGAAATGTACCTTTCTACCTTGCCACTTTCTATCTGGTTTGCATTTCCCAGTCATTAAGCCTATGACAGTAAAATTGCTGATATTGTCAAGGGAGTAGAATTCGGAAGGCTAAAAAGAATACCAGCTGTCAAGAGAATTCCCTTTACATAGCTTTCTTCTCCTATTTTCTCCTTCTTTTTCTGGTTTCTTTTTTTCTTAATTTACTCAATTAAATATTTTATTATTCTCAACAAATGGAACATTGGAACATAACTAGAGTGTTTTATTTATTCCTTTATTCCTCCTTGTATTCTCTGTGTATTTTTGTATGCATATGTATGCACATGATATTCTTGTATAAAACGAACTTTCTTTATTGGTCAACATTACAAAATCTTCAGTTTCCTGGAAGAAAAAGGATGCACTACTAGGAGCTCTCTGCCATGGAGCCCAGTTTACATTTAGCAAGATGGTTTTCACTGTGCAGAAGTACTATTGTAAGAGCTGTGGGAGTTTACCAAATGACCACTTAGTGGGCATGCTTAAAAGAATCATATTAAAATTACCCCTTCAAGTTACACCTCTGGAACGGTATACCCATGCTTCATGGTAAGTGAGGTAAATTACCCTTATACCTAATATTCCTTATGCTCTCCCCTTCTCCCTCCCTCTCTAACTCTCTCAGAGACACTGCTACACTCATACTTACACATAAATTCTACCTCATCATTTTTAAACCAATACTCAATTGATCCAAAGAATACGTTAAAGATAATTGTTCTTAGGAATCTAACTCTCTGGGTTCAAATCCTGGCTTCTTCCCAAACCCCCCACCCCAACCCCATGGCTGTTGATCTTCAGCAAGTTATTTAACTCGTCTCTGTCTAGATTTCTTTATCTGTAAAACCAGAATAATAGTATCTCTCATTGGGTTGCTGGAAATACTAAATGATATAATACCTGTAAATCATATGTTCTGTATTTAACCTATAGGACTTCTCTGCAAATGCTAGCTATTTCTATTATTATTTCTCTTCGAGAAGTGAAATACCTAAACTATTTTTTAAGTCTTTGCGTTTCTCAACCACCTATTGCATATCCCTTCTCTTTTGCATTTACTTTCATGTTTTTGATTCTGCATTTTGTTTGTCAATAAGTCTTAGTATTTCTATAATGTGAGTGCTTACAATTATTTTGAATCTAATTATTTACATTTTTACTGCTCCGCTCGATAGATTTGTATTGAATGGTGTTAAAATTAAGAGTCTTTGCTATACTCAATCTATGTAGTGTGGATATAGAACTTAGAAGTATTATTTTTTCCTAGAAAGAAGACCTAAAACAATTTAATATTTGAGAATAATTTTGCCTTAGGATTATTTTTGGATTTGGGCAAGTAGAACAAGGGCACATTTAAATAACACTGAACTTCATGGCACTAACAGTCTACTAGTCCATGCTTTCTCATACTTCTCCAACTCTAATTTTATCCCTGTCACAATCTATTTCAGAGAAATCTTTGTAAATCAAGTGTTTGGGCAAAATCTCAGTGGTTCTTCATTACCAGTATGATAAACTTTCAACCTTCCCCTTGACCTTGTGTTACTCCAACTTTCTACTGTAACCATCCAGAATTAACTTCTGGAAGTCTTGATTCCAATCAGACCGAGCAAGTTCAAATGCATTAGTTATACTTCATCAACCTTGGTCCTGCAGTTTCTCCTGCCCAGACCAATTTTCTGAACTTTCCATATATATACACCCAATGTGCATAGAAGGCCTACCACTGCGATGAAGTCTTCTCTGACTATGCAGATAGATTCATCTTATTAATGAAAGCATTTTTTATTTATACCTCCAATTGTTCTCAATATTCATTCATTTATTCTTCAAATGGGTATTAATTGAGTCCTGTATGCCAGATACCCAATCTCGTACAATAATAATACTTAACATATAATGTGGCTCTGTCATCGGGGAGTTGACAGATCAGTAAGTCAACAACTGTACTGCAGAGTTATACTTCCTATAACAGAAATATGTTCAAGGAGAACCTTTTTTGAATGGAATTATTCTAAGATTGGACATGCAAATGAAATGATATTATAGAGCTCTTGCTAATATTTGTCATAATAAACTTCATGAGACAAGACACCTGCCTTATGTTGAATCCTGTAGTGAAACAAGTCATGCAAAAACAAAGCTCTATGACCTACAACCATTGTTCACTCTTTAATATCAGTGCTTCAGATACAAAATTATTCTACATCATAAATACAGTGTTATCTTATTGTTAAAAATGCTTCTAGGACAATTACAAAGCATATATAAACTGTAAACTTCATGGATAAAAAACAAAATTCATATTCCTGCTTTCAGGAAATAAATTATTTTGCATCTTTGTAGAAAGAAATTAATGACACATCAAGCATCACTTTTTAAAATATGAGACACACATAATTGCCTCAATATGAAGCTGGGAAAGGCAGCTTTACAATGAAAACTAATCAACTGGAAATTCTGTTTCTGTAGGCAAGATGAAGAATCTCTTTTTTGGGGAGTGAGAGGGTCTGCACATACATTAGGTAATCAAAATGCATGTACTCTAACTGGGAGGTACAATTTTGCATAATAGAAAACATAAAAAATACAGATAGATTATGGTTTTCAAGATAAATGACTTTTCAAAATGCTTAGTTGATTTCAATCACTTAAACTGAGAGTTTGAGATAAGCACAATAAAAAGACGCATATATCTGGGTCTATTCAAAATAAGAGCATGCAAAACTTAATTTTATATATACATATATAATTAATTATATATAAAATTATATATATATATAGTTTAAAATTTCTTTGTTGTAAATACCTCTACAGTGGCCAACTTCAAGCTATCAACATGAGGTCACTAAATGCAGAGTTTGGAAGAGATGCACATAATAGGCTCTTGTGAACTGGTACAAATTAGCTCCAGCAAAGCACTAGTTTAAATGTTCTGAAATCATTCCAAAGAAGATTCAGCATTCTTCACTGCTAAAACGGCTATATTATGAAAGTATAACTAGAGTATCCTACGTGTACCAACCACTTGTATGTTGCGAAGCGGTAATTATTATTCACTGCCATAGATTGTCAGGTGCATTGTTGACCCTAAAGAAAAATTCCCTTTAAGTGTCATCTCATAGAAAGAAAACAGCTACCCAAAATCAGGATATGTATTGTCCCTTAGTCGCTAGACTCTATTGAATATATATGATTTAATCAAGTCTCAGGACATATCAGAACCAAAACTGGTTCCTATTTTTATATAATTAATTAGTATAGCACATATTTGCCTCTTTTCCCTCTAAAAATGATTTTATTAGTGTCTAAACAGAACAATCTGAGTACTGTTTGATACCTCCCAATTTACAAGCCATAATATGTAGCATGACTTCTTAAAAATCAATTATAGAATATGCACATTGAAATTTTCACATTTTTCTTTCTTTAATCACAGATGGAATAAAATGAAGTTTACACTAGCTAGGGAGGATTTTGACATTTCACAATTCTTCAAAGTTTCACCACTTTGTATTTGTTTGTTTGTTTTTCAAAGTATGTCTTCATTTGGGGGTCAAAACTTCAAAGTGAGTTTTAATTAAAAAGACATACAAGGTGAAAAAGCTTGAGAACCATTTAGTACTGTATTATAAATTTCAGACAACTATTACTGCATCCAACTGTTGTCTCAAACTAAAAGTAGTACTCACTTAAGCAATAGTTATTCGTAGTTCAATCTTCTCTCAGTTGAAACAATTTTCTACAATATTAGTGTACTGAAATTATAAAAAAAATTGTGATTTTCAATTTATTTTGGAATTAATAGTTGATACTTGAAAGAGCAAATTCATTGCAGGAATATATAATGGTAAAGGATCACTTTCTCTTTGTAAATCAAACGATCATTGTCTCTTTTTAACTCAAAAGTCAAACCTTTAAGCCACACATTTTTCAGGGTTCATATGGCAAAAACAGGACAGAGAATAACTAAGGTATTCCACTTGAATTAATGTAAATATCTATTTTTAATTCCGAAAGCTATTGCAATAAATTTAGGGAGACTAGAATCTAAATACAACCATCTAATGGGTTGGGCAGAGGTCAATCACAGTCTCCTTCATTGTAGGTATTCTCTGGTAGCAATTATCTCTAAGTTATATCAACACATTTCCAGATGCAATTCTATTTAGAACACAAGGACATTTCTGCATAATGTATAAAACTCCTAACTTAAAAACAGAGAGGGTCTGACTCTGCTGGTGAAAAGGGAGCTAATGGCTAGGTCAGCAGGATTCCAAAAGAGAGAATGGTGTCCCACTGGTAAGTAAAACTTAATGCAACTCCAGAAAGTCAGCAATTGATTTTCTGCCCACTAGTGGGACCCTTCCACTGTCCGAGAATGAATCTAAGCAGAGTGGAAACAGTAGTGTCCACTTTTTGAAAGTCTATTAAGCCTTTCAGAACCAAGGTGTACCTTTTAGTGCATGGGAAGAAGTATGTCCTCCTGCTAAGCTCATAGTGAACTCTGCTTCAAGGATGTGTCCAGTCCTAATATTTTACTTTAGGAACATTCCAGAAAGACAGGTTCATGCCACTAGGTTTAAATGGATTGTCTGTCTTTACACAGCAAAACATTAGCTATTGAGAATTTACAGCTTCTGTTAACCCTACTTTAAAGGACAATGTGGCCAGTACCAGTGCAATCTTAAAGCAAAGCAGAAAATTTATTTCAACTTTAGCCCACAAGGGCAATTATAAAGAAAGGAAATCTAGAATAAATTCTAGTTTTTCCAGTACCGCCAATTAGTATTAATTGTGATGGTGTTTTTGTTTTCTCTTCCAATGTGGGTTCTTTGATATCAGGAACTTAATCACCTCTTTAGTTTGCTGTAATACAGAACAGCAATTAGGGAAATTGATTTTCAGTTAGTGATATCTGGTTTTAATGATATAACAATCAAAGGATTGACTGTAGATACGTTGTGCATTTTTTACTAATGTGCTTCCCTCAACGTGTTTCATGACACTCTTGTTGAGATTATTATAATAGTCATTAAAGTAAACTGCAGTCATGTAAATGAATTGTGACTTCCTGCTGACCTCATTGTGTTAACCATATTCTAGAGTAACTCATTCACAAGTCAAGCTAGGGAAATACTTTCCCACAACCCCTTTTGTCCTAAATAGTTATGTTATACACAATAACACCCAAGTTCCCTGGATTCTTGTATTAATTTTTTTATAGAAAGCCACAAATTCTTCCCATCTCTGCATGCATGCTCTCTTTCAACGTGATATTGCAAATTCTTCTAATATGAGGTAAAATTTACTTCTCCATTTCTTGCATCTGGGCTTAGCCATGTGACTTGCGTTGGTCTATGGGACCCCTCTTTTGTGCTTGCCCTCTTTTGTGCTTCTGGGACCCCTTTTGCCAACAGGTGAATGAGCCTGGGTTAGCCTTCTTGAGGATGGGAGGCCACATGGGAGAGAAACTTAGCCACCCCAGCTGAGGTCCCAGACAAAGTAGTGAGCCCAGCTGACCTCATGCAGAAGAGATATAAGCCATCCTAGCTGAGCCCAGCCCAAATTGATGACTCCACATAAGATGAGAAATGAATAATTATAGTATGTCACTATATTTGGGATGTTGTTTGTTATGTAGAAAAGACTAAATGATACAATTAGTCTGGTTTAGTGAAGAGTAAGGACGTGGCATAAGGGGGTGGGAGGCATCTATAGGCAAGCCAGTGATCTGATGCGTGTGGACTAACCCCCCAAAATCAGTTAGGTTAAGCAAACTGTTCTTTTGGGTTATGAAAAAGAATCACAAAGGGAAGTTTCCAGGCTATGGTGAAAACTGAGCTGAAAGATCACCTTGAAGGAAAAGTGAAATATCACTTAGGCTATGGCTGCTATTTTGTGGCCATCTGCAAGGGGAGAAAAAGTTTGGAGCAAGAGAGAAGAACACGATAGATATAGAGAGAGATGAAAAAATACTATTCAGTATTGAATAAGATAAATTGTGAGCAGTGAAAGAGATTCATTTCCTGACAAATTTCTAGGTCCCAGTTCTACTTTGAAAGAGACACACATAGCACTGTGGTTCCTGTGTAAGGATATCTATAAGATTCTACTAAGGGTCCTTAGCCTTTTCGTTGCAAAAGAAAAGGTTTAAGTTTTTGGCTCTTTGAAGTCAAAATAGGCGACTAAGATAAATATTAATTAGATAAGTAAAAAATAATATGCTTACTGAATTAAAAAATTCATAAAGATAGCATGTTATAAAATTTTTCAAAAATGGAAACAGAATAAAAGAATTTCATTTTAGTGTCTTTTATTATTTTCCTTATCAATATTGAGATCAATCCCTGTTTCTAATTGCAAATATTTCTTGGTTTAAATTAAATAAAAAAAACAAACTTTGGATAAATATAGTCAATATAGTAATAGTTGAACATTACACTTTATAAAACAGAACTAATGTATAGATTAGTTAATAGTATTGAATCAATGTTAATTTCCTTATTTCAATAATTGTACTAAGATTATGTAAGATGGTAAAATTTGGAGAATGTGGGCAAAGAGTACACAGGAACCCTATGTACTATTTTTTGAACTTTTTTCTAAGTTGAAAATTATTTCACAATAACATATAAAAATAGAAGAGACTTGGAAAGTTATTACTTCTATGTATATATGTTATATTCTACAATAAAAATATGATAAAGATATATAAAACACTGAACTAAGGACATTAATCTTACTTTCTTCCCTACTTTAATGACAGAAACTGTATAAGAGAAGGAGTCTTTCCATTGCCACACTAAAATAAAATGATGGGATATCATCAGCTCACTAAAAATTTTGATAATTTTATGGATAAAAGTAAGCAGATGAGATCATTTTTATGAGGAACCAGAGATAAACAATTTCAGCCCCAAACAGGAAAAGTGGTCAGCTACTCAGGGAAGAGCTAGTATTCCCAACACATCTGTGGAGACCTTCCAAGAATAGCACCAATGAGTGCAGGAAATATGCACAAGTCATGAAGCAATAATCATGTCAATTCATTAATCAGGGATTCCCAGGCATTTCCAAGTCCTAGTATACGCAGACAATGATTACATCCATGTGGAACAAAAAAGGGACAAAATGAAAATGTGCTTTAGATAAACTTATCTGATGGAAGTTTGCAGGGCATATTTAGAGTAGAAGGATCTGCAGGCAAGCAGAATGTTTTAAAGGGGATTGTAGTAATGTAGGCCAAGATTGCAGACAAATTTCACACAGTGCCGATGCCATTGTATTGATTTTGACTTTCGGGGGCCCTTTATTGAATTTCAAAGCGATATATAGGAACATCACGTGGGAGAATGTTAAAGTCAAATGTAGTATCTTTCAAAGACCACAGATCATATATTTACCATTTGGGGCCTAGACTTTGGGAAGTTAAGAGTGTGAAGCAGGAAAGGTTCTGTGGAACTGTAACAGGTAAGAACTAAGATGTTCTCACATGTATAATAATGAAAACGTAAAACTCAGGAATCCAGTCACAGATGTCAATTTCTCCTCACGAGTTTGGTCTGGATATATATGAGATCCTGAGAAGGAATTGGTAACATTAGATTTAGAATTAAAAGATAGGCAAAAATTAAAAATAACTGAGATTTTGACTTAGGAGAATTAAGGCAACATAAAGACATCCAAGTGAACACTTCCGACAGGCAGGTCGGTGATGGGATGGGTTCTTTGGAAAGAGATCAGTGAAGGATATGCAAGGTCATTGTGAAAAGTTATAAAAGTGCATAATCATGGAGGGAAGAGGAAGGAGGAGGCATGCCAACATTTAAGGAAGGTGAGAAAGGACAGGAGTCATAACACAGACATCAATTGAGAAGAATGTAATAAACGGCAGCAAATGCAGATACCAATCAAAGCCAAGCTGACCTCCTTACATTTTCTTTCTTGTTATGCTGCAAGGAATTGGAAGTATTAAGGAAGAGAAAATTAGAAGGAAAAAAGGAAACTTTAAAGTTTATTTACTGCCAATATTTCAACTATTTCCCTTTCCTGCAATAAGCATGTTCTATATTGTTTGCTGATTTTCCTCAGTTAAAATTTGATCCTTTTTATTTGACAAATATTGGAAAGGGCCTTAATGAAATCTAATTCAGCAGCTTTTATTTTGTTCTGATAATTGTATCTCAAATATCATTCACATAAATGCTTATAAACACAATTGTTTTTCAATATGCCTCTTACTTTTCTTTCATGTTGATCTAAGGAAACTTAGAATAAGGTGGCTTCTCTCTTCTAGATTATTAATTTGAATCCAAATCAATCTGACAAAGAGTGACTGGAAGTCATCCGTGGCTCCTTCTGTGTCAATAGCCTGTGTTAACGTATTGCTGGTACCAGATCAATTATTGGGGAACAAGCTTCCATATAATCAAAACCACTATCTTAACTGCAAACAATTAGTATCCTGAATGGACACAGACCCTGAATGACCAGTGCTTTATTCTCTGCAGGCAAAGATGATCCTCTGCCACTCTGCCAGTGTATGGAATATCAGGTGCTACATGACTGTTCTTTATTTAAAATAAGAATTTTATCCCCAGGGTTCTTTTTTTTTTTTTTTGTATTTTAAATGACTATTGTGTCTCTTCAAACAAAATTCAAGTTGTGACCTGAAAAATCCTGGACATTTATCATCCTATAGGACTGTGGTGGAGATGTACCAAATAGTCTATAGATTTCTGATTCAGAAAAAAGCTCTTGTGAACATTTCCAAAAATAAATGACAAGTACAAATGTTTCATCTCACACACATCAAATTGATGTGATTCAACTCTATTTTAAATCTTTATATTTAGCTTAGCTGCTGAAGCTTACAAAGGATTCCCCCCAAAATTCTCCCAACAAAAGGCCTAACTATAGTTCAGTACCAAAAGAATCAGAGAATACAGGCTAGATTTAAAAATATATACTACTTTGATGTAGTATGAAGCATATTGGAAACATTTTTTTATTAGTTCACTAAAGCCATTTCTTCAACTTCTCCAAAACATAATGTATAAGACTTCATTGTATGTCAAAGGGAATATCCCTTATATTTTATAACCCAAATAAGGATTCCCCACTTTTTCATGTGGAGGGTTAATTTCCATTTCCCTGACCCCTGTGTAGAGTAGAAAATAGAACTAATTCAGAGAATGTCTGACATAAATTGGATTATTGTTTCCAATTGTTCATTCCCTCACTGTAATAGAATTATTCATTGGGGTGCTTCCTACTGGAGTAGGCAAAGTATAGAAATCCAGCCCATTAGTTTTAGACTTTGCTATGAATTTCTTTGACCAATGCAATGTGAGTGACATTGTGCCTATTATAAGCTGAGCCTTTAAGAGTTATTACATGTTTCTGCCGGTTTTCCTGGAGCTTCCACTCTCTTCCACGAGAAGAACACACCCTAGACATCTGTTGCTCCTTCAGCAAGGATCCCAAGATGACATATGGAACAAATATAAATTAACCCAAACCCTGAAATCAATCTTAGTCCAGTAGAACACAGGTAAGCCCATATGAGAGTAGTCAAAACACAGCTATGAAATAAATGATTGGTATTGTATACTTCTGAGTTTTGGGGGTTGTTTGTTATGTAGCATTATCACCGTAGCCTCTCTAGTCAAATCCCATGGCAGGGTAACATTGTCAGCAGCTTGCCTATCTCCTGGAAATCTTAGCAGACAACAGGAGAAGTACATGTGGGGACAGGAATGTGGGTAACAATATGGCAGGTCTAAGCAATTCAACGAACCTTTATTAAGCACAGTTGTACATAAGGCTAAACTCTTCAAGAACTGGAGATTCAAATCCACAGTTTGGGTATATTTCACCTATACATGCAAATGCAAATGAGGAAGAAATATTTGAAACATAAAATAAGATTTGTTTGATAATTCTACCATTATAAGTGACATAATCATTATCATTTCATTTCAAAATGTCATAAATATAATTTAAGTATTTTAGAACCCTGCTTTTATCTTAGGGACTACTGACTTCATCTAGTTCGATATTTACAAACTATTCTCCAATTCCATTACATTTTCCTTCCCATCTTTTTTTCTCGAAAAAAGGTTACACTGAGCGGGCTGGCTTGAATCTATTATGTCCCCCACAAAAACCATGTTCTTTTAATCCAATCATGTGGGGGCAGACTTATTATGCATGGGATCTTTTGATTAGGTTGTTTCCATGGAGATGTGACCTACCCAACCACGGGTGAGAACTTCTGATTAGATTATTTCCATGGAGGTGTGGCCCCACCCATTCAAGGTGGGTCCTCATTAATTTACTGGAGTCCTTAAAAGAGCTCAGGGGTCAACAGACCCAGACACTTGGTGATGCAAACAGAAAGATGTTTGGAGATGCTAAGCTAAGAGATGAAGCCCAGAGTTTGCCCCAGAGAAGCTAAGAGAGGACCCCCAGATGCTTAGAGAGAAATGCCCTGGGAGAAAGAAGCAAGGACACACAGGAGCTGATAGAGAGAAGGCCAGAGACATTTTGGAGAAGGCCATTTTGAAATCAGAACCCAGGAGCAAAGGATGAGCAGATGCCAGCAATGTGCCTTCCCAGCTGACAGAGGTGTTCCTGACACCATGCCATTCTTCAGTGAAGGTATCCTCTTGCTGATAGCAGCAAGAGGATACCTTTTATGGCCTTAGAACTTTAAATTTGTAACCTAATAAATCCCCTTTATAAAAGCCAATCCATTTCTGGTATTTTGCTTAATGGAAGCTTTAGCAAACCAGAACACTGAGTATTAAACAATGGGAAAATTTTGAATCCCAGGAACTTAGGTTATAAACCATGTTTTACAAGAAATATCAAATCAATAGCTTCCATGTTCTATCTGTGTTTCTTTTTTTCCTAGACAATTTCAGAAGGTCCAGAACCAAGCATGACTGTCTGATGTTACTACATCATGTAGAGGAGGAAGGGAAGTTTTATTATTTATTTGTTTGTTGCTTTAAAATTGATTTCTCATTTTGGACATGAGTGATAAACACGTTCTCTTTCTAGTTTATTAAGCTATGCAAAGAATGAAGGCAGGAGCTAAAATCAAACAAAAAGAGAAAGAACTATAGTTCATCACTCTTACTTAGGAATAACCTGTTTCACTTTTGGAAAATGTATGCAGCCAAAAAAAATGTTTGTGGGCTTTGGTTATGTGTGGATGTTGGTGTGGGAAATGTAACATTCCATCTCAGTTCTGTTTAATCTTCCTGTGAAATATTTTAATTAAAATTACTTGACATCTTCCAGGAAAATGAAATACACATATTTTGCTCTATTCCTCCTACTAAGTACAGCTAAAAACATTATATATAAAACCAACATAAGAAGACTCTGAAAATTGGAAAGAAGAAGGAATTGTGGGTATGGATCTCAAAACCAAAGGAATGACACAGTAGTAACTTCCCTGGGTTTTCTTTTTGCCTTATATATCCCAGACTTGGAAATGAAGATGCCAGCAACCCAGAAACATCAATAATAGTAGATAAAAAGTGCCACAACATAAGTCTTCTTTCTCTAGCCAAAAGTGCAGAAAAGAGAAAGCCTAGGAAGACAGAAAGCTGCAAATAATAAGCACTATACACCAGCCAAACCATAGAGAAAATTGTGGCTCCAGAATCACCACATCAGCAAAGGCCAAGTAGGGACCCCAGGCTGTCACTCTCCCAGGCCTTAATGAGACATCCCAGCAATTCTGCCAAGGTCATGTCCAAGAAAGTTGAGTAGGGAGCTAGAACCTTCATCTCTGCTGAACAGCAACAAGGGAACCATTGACGGTGTCAGTGGAGACAACATGGGGAGTATGAACTTCCACCTCACCCAACAGTGATGAGACACCCCTCCCTTTCTCTACTGGGGTGGTATCAGAGAAGGTCTACTGGGGCATAAGGGATTTCAACAAACCAGTGTAAAAAGGTCAACCCTCCCTCCATCATGTCAGTGGAATCCATGAGGGGAGCAGTATTAAGGAACTCTTACTCCTTCTAGTCAGAGAAATATCAGTGTAAACCTGGTGGAGAGCCAGAACTCCTACTTCCATCAGCAGTAATGGGGAGCCATCCCCTCCCAACAGAGGCTGAGAAGGTAACATGGACTTCTACCCTCACCTGGCATTAATGAGAGGGCATCTCCCCTTTTCCCATGGAAGCCGTGTCAGTAAAAGCCAGGTAAAACAGAAGGTTTAAATAAGATCCAGAGTCTCGAAACATAATACAATTTCCAGGTTTTAGATGAAAACCACTCACATACAAAGAACCAGGAAGATATCAAATGGAATGAAAAACGCAAGTAACAGATGCCAACACTGAGATGACAGAGATGTTAGGATTATCTGACAAGATGTTAATGCAGCAACCATAAAAAAAATGTTTCAATGAGCTGTTAAAACACACTTGAAAAAAAATGAAAAAAAAAAAAGAAAGTCTGTGTAAAGAAACAGAAGATATAAAGAAGAACCAAATGGAAATTGTAGAACTGGAAAATACAATAATTGAAATAAAAACTCAATCAGTAGGCTCAACAGCAAAATGGAGAGGGCATAAAAAAGAATCAGTGAGGTTGAATATAGAACAATCTGAAAAACAGAGAGAAAGCGGACTAAAAAAAAATGAACAGGTCTTCAGGGACCTATAGGACTATAAAAAAAAAAAGATTTAACATTCATGTCATCAGAGACCTGGGGAAAGGAGAAAGAGAAGTTCTCAAAGAAATAATTGCCAAAAACATCTCAAATTTGACAAAATACATGAATCTAAAGATTCAAGATGCTAAGCAAACCCCAACATGATGAATTCAGAATAATTTACATTAAGACACATCATAGTCAAACTTCTGAAAACCAAGGATGAAGAAAAAGTTTTGAAAGCAGTAAGACAGAAATGACACCTTACCTATCGAGGAAAAACATTTGAAATCCAGATTTTTCATCAGAAATTATGGAGGTCAGAAGGAAGAGACACAATTTTTTTTCAAGTACTGAAAGAAAACTCTCAACTCAGCATTCTGTATCCATCGAAAATGTCTTTCAGGAATAAAAGGAAAATCAAGACATTCTCAGAGGAAGGACAACTAAAAGAATTTGTCACAAGTAGATGTCACCTAAGAATGCTAAAGGAAGTCACCCAAGAATGCTAAAGGAAGTTCTCTAAACAGAAAGCAAAGGATAAAAAAAAAGAACTTTGGAACATCAAGAAGGAAGACAGAACAAGATAAGCAGTAATTCAGGTAAATACAATAGACTTTCCTTCTCCTCTTGAATTTTCTAAATTATGTTTAACAGTTAAAAATATATTATGCTTTCTGATATACCTCAAGAAACTTAAAGAACTGAAATTATACAAAGTGTTTTCCCTGGCCATAATGAAGTCAAACTAGAAATCAATGACAGAAAGATAACAGCAAAATCTCCAAACACTGGGAAACTAAATAATGCATCACTATATAATCCATTGGCCAAAGAAGAAATCTCAAAGAAAATAAAAAATACATTGAATTGAATTAAATGAAAACACAACATATCAAAATTTGGAGACACAGCTAAAGCAGTGCTGAGAGGAAAACTCATAGGTCTAAATGCATTTGTTATTAAAGAGTAAAAGTCCCCAATAAATCTAAGCTCCCATCTGAAGAACAATGAAATAGAAGAGCAAAATAAACCCAAAGGAATCAGCATAAAAGGAACAATAAAGACAAGAGCAGAAATCAATGAAATTGGAAAAAAAAGCAATAGAGAAAAACAGTTAAATAAGCTGGTTCTTTAAAAAGATCACTAAAATTGATCAACCTCTAGTAAGAATGACATTGATAAAGGAGAGAAGAAAAAAAATTACTAATATCAAGATTGAAACAGGAAATGCCACTACAGACCCTGCAACATCAAAAGGATAATAAGAGAATACTATGAACAACTCTACACACATCTATTTGGCAACTTAGATGAAATGGGCCAGTTCCTCAAAAAGTATGAGCTTTCAGAACAAGCCCAATATGATATTGATAATTTGAATAGCCCTATAAATTAAGGAAATGGAATTCATAATTAAAACATTTCCAAAAAAGAAATATCCAGGTACAGATGTTTTCGCTGGAGAATTCTACGAAATGTTTAAAGAATTGGCATCGATTCTATATAACCTCTTCCAAGACATAGGAGAGGAGGGAGTACTTCCCAGCTGATTTTATAAAGTTAGTATTACCCTGATAACAACAACAAAGATAGTACAAAAAAGAAAGAAAATTATAGACCAAAGTCCCTCATGAATATAGATAAAAATCCTTAACAAAATATTAGCAAATTGAAATTCAGCAATGTTTAAAAATAATTATACCTCATGACCAAATAGAGTTTATTCTTCAGATGCAAGGCTACTTCAATATTAATAAATTAATCAATGTAATCTACCATATTAATAGTCTAAAGAAGAAAAACATGATTATATCAATTGAAGCAGGAAAAACATTTGAAAAAACTCAACACCCATTCATAAGAACTTTCAGAAAAATAGGAATAGAGGGGGGCAGCATCTACAAAAACCTACAACTAACGTTATAATTAGTGGTGATAAACGGAATGGACTGAGTGCTTTCCCCCTAAAACCAGGAATGAGGCAACAATGTTCACTCTCACTCTTATTCAACATAGTGCTGGAAGATCTAGCCAGTGCAATAAGGCAAGAAAATGAAATAAAAGGCATACAGATTAGAGGGAATCCAAGATGGTGGATTAGGAGAGACAGAGCAAAATACTTCTCCATGAAAAATACTAGATAAAAGACAGAAAGTGCTCCAGAATACCAGTTCCAGCATTGCACCGGCTGGACAAGGTCTGCTATGTCCACAGTGACTGTGCACTTGGTGAAACTGAGAGCCTGCATTTGGAAACAAGTGAGTGAGGCTGCTGGGGAAACGGCAGCCATGCTGCAGTTGGGAGAAACCAGGGGTCAGCATTTGGAGATGGGTTAGTTTTAAAACCCCAAAAGCAGCTGCAGATCCGGCAGCAAGAGCCCCTTAGTCAAACGTGGTGGGGAGTGCCTTCCATGCCCCAGGCACCTGCCTCAGTACCTGGCATGGACGATAGCCTTTCGCACACCCACAGCTAATTGTCCCAGAGCTAGGAAGGTGGAGATCCACAGAAGGGGGAAATTACCATGCCACATACAACCATCTTCTCAGTGGGCTGGGAACATCCCTGCGTGGCACTATGGCGGAGAGCTTCCCTAGGGGATTTCACTCACCTGTGACGTTGTGTAGTCCTCCATTTGCAGAGGCCCATGGAGGGCACGGCTTGGAGGTGGGGTCCCGTGCTGAAGTCCCAAGGGCCCTACACTAATCCCAGGGACTTGTGGGCCTGCGTCAGAGAGAGACTGTGGGGAGCCTGAGCCAAAGGGTTGGACTCATGCAACAGCTTTAAGTCTCCAGGAATGAATGGCTGGGAGATTTGAGTTTTGAAGCTGCCCTCCCTCCCTAACTACACAGGGCACACCCCCCACCTTCAGGGCTGGCTGCACCAACTACACACAGAAGTTTGGTGCACTGATTGGACCCCCACAAGATTCACAACCCCACTTGCCACATAGACGAAGTTGAGGAGAACTGGCTTGAGGGTAATAGGCGGCCCGGGGGCGCCATCTACTGGTAAGTCAAGAAAGTGCACTCCAACAAGCTGTAGCTCTGATAAATTATAGATAATTGTTCAAATAAGTCTGCCTATCCTAAAAGAACCCTATCAAGATAAGCAAATGCCAAGAGGCCAAAAACAACAGAAAATTTTAAAGCCTATGAAGGAACCAGAAGATATGGATAACCCAAACCCAAATACCCAAATCAAAAATCAGAGGAGACACAGTACTTGGAGCAATTAATCAAAGAAGTAATCACAAACAACAACATCATGGCACAGGACATAAAGGACATGAAGAAGACCCTAGAAGAGCATAAAGAAGAATTTGCAAGAGTAAATAAAAAGGCATACAGATTAGAAAGGAAGACATAAAACTGTCCCCATTTTCAGATGACATGATTATAGTGTGCTAATGGAAATGCATTCATATCAGAACTGAATCCTCACTTTGCACTATTTCATGGTAACTTGATCTCAATAGTAACGATTAATAACTATGTGTTATAAAACTTTAATAACTGAATCTAGAATTGTGAAATTTAAGCATTGTAATTTGGGGTTGGGAGGTGTCCCAGTGTTTATATAAAGGTCCAAAAATACTGCCTGAGAAAACAATTCTGATATTTTCTGTTACTTTACAAATTTGCATTTGCAGAGACAAACTTTAATAGGTTTATACATGACATAAAATATAATTGTGAAATGTATGTGTTCCACTTACTGCCAACATTACAAAGAACAAATGGCTATCATGCAAGATATCAAGATTTGAGACCAATAATCTCCAAAAGCTTAATTATAAGAAAACACACATTTTTATTAAATTATGCTAAAATGATATTATAATATCAGTCATTTGAGGCCTTTCATAGTAATACATACATTTTCCTTTGTTAACGCTGTTTAATTCTTGATTTTGCCCTCCAGGAAATTTTAATTTCATTTTCAAGCAGCTTCATTCCTTATTTGTCAGAATTCAGAAATTTTAGCCATACTTAGAAGATGTCTCACCTTCTCAACTAATCAAGGGGAAGGCTTTAGAAATCAGATGGGGAGGTTCCTGCTCCTCTAGATCACCTCCTGGGTCTTCAATTTCACACAAGTGAAGCCAAAATGTAGGTATAAGGAATGTTGGTGATAGGAATTATTTTCACATATTTGAATTCTTTCAATTTTTGTCCTCAAAGTCCTTAAAACTTTGGCAATTACTAGTTTAGCCATAACTAGTACATGAAAATCTATGCAATATCCTTTTACATACTAAAACCATAGGTGACTTGCAACTTCTATAAAATGCCCCAGTAGGAAAATTCTTAAGAAAATGGTAGGAATAAGCTTATTTTTATAATCAAAAGTAACCCATTTTGAACAAGGCTTTTGAAAAGACATTAAAATAGTTATACAACCAAAATCAAAGGGGTGATTTTTATTTATCAGGAAGAAAAACCTAAAACATATATTGTTAGTTTGATTTTCCTTCTTCCTCCTCCTCTATATTGTTTTAATTAGTTTTACCTTTTTAATTATCTTGCTTCTTGGAGAGCAAGAAGTTTTGCAAAGAGGCATGTATTTTAATGACTATCAGTCCATAAAAGTTAATGGAATTTTTAGAAGTGTCTAACTTACCCTCAAAGAATGGTTTATATGCAAGTTTATATAACTATATTTTTCAATTAGATGTTGTTGCTTATGTTTACCCTAGCAGAAGTTCAGGTCAAGAAATGGTACAACTAAGTATAATGTTTTTTGTCTTTTTTGAGCATTATAGAAACCTATTAGCCTACTTATTATCAAAGTTACTTGTTTTAGTTTTCTAGCTGCTAAAACGAATATCATACAATGGGCTGGCTTGAATAATGGGAATTTTTGGCTCATGGTTTTGAGGCTAGGAGAAGTCCAAAATTGAGGCATCAGCAAGACAATGCCTTCTCCCCTAAGCCTGGGGCATTCTGGGGCTCAATGTCAGAAATCTTTGGTCCTTGTCTTTCCTTGATCAATATCAACATATGTGGCAGCATCTTCTCCTTTCTCTTCTGCGTACCATTGACTTAAAAATTATGGCTGTTCCCAGTTGCTTCTCCTCCTCTGTCCAATTTCTGTTGCTTACATAAACTTCAGCCATATTGGATTAAGGCCAACCTCATTCGGTTTGAGCACACCTTAACAAATAACATCTTCAAAGGTCCTATTTACAAATGGGTTCACACCCACATGACCAGGGGTTGAGATCTGAATATGCCTTTTGTAGGGAACATGATTCAATCCCCAACATTGCTTCGGCAAATTTAGTAAGGATAGAGCTTCAGTTGTTGAAATACTCAGCTGTAAAAAGTGACTTAGGTTTAAGCTTAGTACATACAATCAGATGTCAACTTTATGGGAAAGTTTTCTCTTTCATAACTGAAAATTTATCATTCATTAATGAAATACCTTATAGTATGTCTCAAAGATATACTATATTTAAACCATCTGGAAACATATATATAGCATGTTTCAAGATGGTTTAAATAATTTTGATATTAGCAATTCCATTTATAAAACCACAGATGTATTTATAATGAGCAATTAAAGAACAAATACAGAAAACCATAATGAGGTACCACTTACCCTCACTAGGATGGTTTTCATAGGAAAAATGGAAAATACGTGTTGGGAAGGATGTGGGGAACTTGCAACTCTCATATGTAGCTGGTGGGAATGTAAAATGTTGCAGCTGCTTTAGAAATAAGTTTGGAAGTTCCTCAAAAAGTTAAACATAAACTTACCTTACGCCTCAGCAATTCCACTTCTCGTTACATACCCAAGTGAACTGAAAACACATGCTCACACAAAAACTTGTACATGAATGCTCATAGCAGCATTATATTCATAATAGTTAAAAGGAGAAACAACACAAATGTATATTAATTGATGAATGTGTAAACAAAATGTGGTATATCCATACTAAACAATATGATTCAGCCATAAAAAGGAATGAAGTGCATGCTACAACTTGGGTGATCCTTGAAACCATTACGCAAAGTGAAAGAAGCCAGTCCTAAAAAGCCATATATAGTATGATTCCATTTATATGATATGTCCAGAATATGCAAATCCATAAAGATAGACAGGAGATTAGTGGTTGTGAAGTGATGGGGGGGGGATTGATAAGGTTAGGTGTTACAGATTGACTCATTTCCCCCACAGACATAATCTAGGCTTAACAACCAGTCCTGTGGATGGGAACCCATTGGCAAATACAATTTTTGATTACATTATTAGTTAAAGTGAGGCCAAACTGAATCAGGGTGAGCCTTAATCCAATACGACCAGCATCCTTACAAAAAGAAGAAATTTGGATATTTGGGTACAGAGTCAAGTCAAGAGGAGACAGTTAGGGAGAGAGATCACCATGAGTTATGGATGCCTGGCAAGCCACCACCAGAACATTTTGACTTCGGTGAAAGCACAATCTTGCTGACACCTTGATTTTGGACTTCTAGCCTCTAAAACCGTGTGACAATAAATTCTTGTTGTTTAAGCCAACCAGTTTGTGGCACTTTGTTACAGTAGCCCTGGCAAACTACGGCACTAGGGCATCTTTTGGAGGTGATGGAAATGTTCTAGAATTAGACAATAGTGATGATTGCACAGCATTGTGAATATACTTAAAAATCACTGAATTCTATACTTTAAAATGGTGAATTTTATGTTATGTGAATTTTATCTGAGTAAAAATGTATTTGTGAACCTAATGTATAAATTAAAACAATTGATGAATATATGTTTTAGAGCAAACCCCGTAAGGTGTAATGAAATGCTGTTAAATTAAGTAGATGACTGTCAAAAGAAAGTCATCAAATCCAAAGCATAATTATTAGCCTCTATTTTTCTTTCCAGGTTTAGATTATTGTTAAATCTAGATGGGGAAAGTGTGGGCATTTACATGAACAAAGTATTATAATGCATCAACAACCATCACGAATAAATTTAGGGAAATGGGCAATAGATGGCATAAAACAGTGTGTTAACTATAAACACAGGTATTGCTTCACATGTTCAGCCCTTAAAAATAACAAGCCTAACTGGAACCAAAGCAATGGCCATATTAATCAATGTGTTCAGACTCCCCTTGTTGTTTACTTGATATTTATCTTTCCATGAAGCCTCTGTTTTTAAAGTACTTTGTCATGGAAACATGATATATTTTTCTCAGCCTAATGATATAAAAAAGAAAAACAGAAATAAAGATGAAAGAAATCAAGAATGTCAGTTCAAAGTCCATAAGACAGAAGTGATTGAGGAGTGAAGGGAATTGAGAAGGTTTCTAAATTTCAGTATGAAAAGAATAAATTAGAATATTAGAACTCTCTTTCAACCAAAATAAAAAGAGAGAGGACTATCTTACCAGTGATGATGAAGGGCCTGCAACTATTTTACAAGTTTTTTTCCCTCTAAAACATCTCTACATAAAATAAATATGAAATATATTTTAAGAATCAAAACAAATACACAAATAACATTATACACAACAATGTATCTATAGTTATCACAATCTTCATTTGTACTACAGTTTAAAAAGAAGGGAGCAAAAATAATGTGTGAAATAAAGGAGCACAGAGGCCTACAGAGTTCTCAAAGTTGTCACTGTACAATAGAGTAATTATTGTACATGTTGATTATGTTGTAGATAATGTGTTTAATAAAGGAATGCAAAGGAAAATAAGTAGAAAATGGCTGAAAGATATTAGAACAGGGAAATCCTTTTATGCAAATAGTCAATACACTAACCATCACACTTGTAAAAAAAATAAACCCAATTAATTATCAAAGAAAAGAAAAATGAAAACAATACTAAGGATTCACTTTGTGTCTAGAAGTTTGGTAAAGTTTAAACAAGTAGATAATACCCAGTGTTGTAAATAGACATTCTCATTCAATGTATGAGGGAATGTAAATTAGTAAATCCTTTCTGGTAGACAGTTTGGAAATTTTTATCAAAATAAATTAAGTGGACATGCATCTTGATCCAGAAATTCCACTTTGATAAATTATTTCTAAAGATATCACATCAAACACAGAATATGATATAATACTATATTCATCATAGTATTATTTAAAACTAAAAATAGAATATGACTGAATGTATATCACAAGACACTGGTTAAATAATTTATTGTATATACTTGAAGAGGATGATGCAGTTTTATATTAATATGGGAATATTTCTACATTATTTTATCAAAGCACAAGAACAAATTATATAAGCATGTAAAATATTGGTAGCATGATGTCTGAAACAATGTTTGTATAAATGTGAATAGTGGCTACCTTTGCGGTTTGGGATTTTAGGTGATTTTTACTTTGTGCTTTATCCATGCATTTTCAACAGGGTGGTATCACCCCAAGGGGGCAAAACAATCTTAGATTTACAATGGTTCATGGCACCCCAAAGGGCCACAGAATATAAATAGATATACAGTATATCCATGGCATTAAAATCTCATAGGGGGTGAGCAACTAGGAAAAAATATCTAAAAAGGCTCCTTGGTGGGGGGGGGGGGCAATCATGCCAAAAAGGTTTAAAAATGAGAAAAATTGCTTTAATCTATGGTTTACAGTGTTTGAATTTTCGACATGGGCATTTTAATTTAATCGTACACATAAATACACACACCCACAAAAACGATTTTGACTTGAGAAACACATTTGTTTTCATTTAGAGAAAAAACTGGAAGGTTTTTTTGCTACACTTTAGGAATATTTCCATCATGAATGATGAAAGCATGGTTTAAAAGGGTAAGACCCAGTGATGGGGCTTATAATATTCATTGGAACCCTTCCAAAAACCCATTTCCATAGATCCAGATTCCTTTCCTCTGCACAGAAAATTTGGGGTGTAAATAAACTTGTCTGTAAACTGCTTTGATTCATGAGGCACCTATATTACTATGTGGTTTACTAAAATTAATTTTTAGTGATATCCTATGGTTAACAATGGAATATCCCACAGTGACTCCAAAGGAGCCTTCAAGCTCTCATTTGATGTGAAAGAAACTGAGCTGTAAAAATGTCTTATAATTGTATAAGAGTGACATAGGGTACTGGTTAATTAAAACTTGAATTAGAATATTGTTAAGCCTTTAAAACATAGCATTATAATCGCCTTTAAAGGGGCGCCCTCTAATTCCCACTGACAATAATTTACATGGTAGCATTAAGCATAATATTTCTTACTAGGAAGATGTAACTTTTCCTTTACTTCCAAACCCTCTGCTACTCTGTCTAATGAAGACAAATGTAATAGTAAAGGTGGAATAATATTGGTAATGGGAGGAAAATCACAGAGATTTTAGAAACTTTAAGAGATTTTTCTCCTATTTAATCATCATATGTGAGAACTATAGTTCTATTAATGCTGTAGGATTTATACTTAGATGATGTGAACCAAAGTATCAAGGAAAAAGGGTTGATATATTTTCTTGATTACAAGTGAATAATTGAATATGTGCTGATCATTCTGGGCTGGTGTGTTTACCACAGAGAACCTTGGGAAGTGTGAAATACTTAACATGTGTGTTGCAGCCCAGAGAAATCTACTCGACAAAATACTCATTAGCATATCTTGAAGAATCTTGGGGTTCTATCTAGCTCTTCGTTCGCTATGGCCCTTTATTTTCAATCTTCTATATGCTTAAAAAAAAAGCCTGCTCTTCAGTTGAAAAAAGGAAAATGTGAATATTTTGAAACATGAATGACTGTGGTAGAGCACATTCAAGTCAGACTTCACACACTATAAAATCTGAATACCCAAAGGCAAAATTGCTGAAAACAGCATTTTGAGGCTTCAGGACAGTTCATTATGATAGGCTCTGCTGCCAATGTGATCTTGAAGGCAGTGGAAAAACTGCACTGCGTTATATTATAAGACTGCATAATAATTAAGGGCCACTGCTGTGTTTGTGGCTTCCAGAAAAGTTATTAACACCACTCTGTCAGATAATTAGAAACACGGATCATGTGGATATGTCCTTTAATTTGCTAGAATTCTCACCCTGGTATCAATCATTGTATTCTCTCGGTATCTGGTGGATATTTTTTTTAGCATGAAATCTATTGTATGTGTAACATCTTCTTGTTAATAGACAAATCTACACATATTTAGCAAGAGTTTCTCTCCTGAGCTCCTTCCCACCTTAGCTGTTTTATGACAAGAAATGAGAATATATGTGTTTTATACACACACACACACACACACACACAAACAGGATGCATACATATAGATGGTAAGTATACATCAGTTCAATATCTGTGTATATGTGTGTGTGTACATATACACATTTCATGTATCAGGGACATCATGTAGCTATAGATTACATCATATGCATATATCATACCATATATTTTACTCAGAAATCCATTTTAACTAACCTTCTTCCTTATATTGTGCCTTTGCACATTAAAGAAACTGGAAGCCTAACAAAGATCTGTATGTACTAAAAGTACTTTCACCCTGTGGTTTTAGGAGTCTAGGAGTCTAAGTATACATTTTCTCCCAGAAACAAAGTTTTACTTGATTTTTTTTTCTACTCAGAAACACATTTAACCCTACTGGAAAAGAAAAACAGTGGCTGTACTATTAAGAGGTCTGTCTACCAAATGGGAAAATAATTCTTTGAGAAAATGAGTTTACCAGTTTCTACCTTGGATGCAGTGACTGTTCCACAGCACTTGCTCACCAAGATTCTGTTTAGTTGTGGTGGGTAAGGGTGGTATGGGGACTACTCAGAGTTTGTGTTTTTTCACTTTTCCATTCCACGCAACTACAAACATTTGAAACAAAATAGCTACATGTCTTCTCTCCACCAAGTCCTAAGCATGTATGCATTAAAAAAAATCTATAAGCTTAAAACAAGATCAAGTCTCTACTTAGATGTAGAGACAAGACTTCATGTAAACAACTTACTGATATGAGGATGATTTCCATTTTTAAAGAACACCCAGAAAATGGCTTTCTGAGCATTCCAACACTAAAGTGGAGTTTAGGGATGCTTTGGGGATTGTTTGATGAATAGCTTGGTAGGGTCAAGGAGGTGAGATCTGGAGAAAGAAGCAATTAATTCAAATAATGACTGAAGAAGAAAATAGAAGTTCATTTATCTTCAACTCTCCTCCTAGCCTCCATTTGATTTTCACTATCAGAAGTGCTACCATTGAAAATACCTTGGGAGTTGACTCCAAGGGAGTGAAAGGTATGGAGAATTAAGGAGAGGATGGGGGAAGAGTTCCAGGTACCAGTGAACTCTGAGGCAAAGTGAAGGAAAGAACAGATGGAAATTCCAAGCTACAGAAGCGGGGGAGGAAGTCAACAATGTTTTCCTGAATGGCTGTTTATAAGTACTGCTTGCATTTCAAATGAAATTGTTATTGTATTGGAAAAATTCTATTGTTTTTTCAACTTCTTTCCATAGCCATTAATTCGGGGGGAGGGGGGGTGAGAATCTTGCCCTTAAGTCAAGTGGGGCAGACTGACTTCAAATCCTTCTATTCATTGTGTGGTTTGTGGGGACCACAAGCATTGGCATCACCCTGAATCAGAACTTGCATTTTAACAAGATCTCCAGGTAATTCGTATGCACATTCAAGTTTGAGAAACACTGCTTAGATAGATCACTGTAAAAGTGTTTGAAACAGATGTGCCCTGATACTAGGAGCGCACAAAGGGGAATCCACTTAATTTGAGGGCTACGGGAAGACGCAACCTTGGAGTTATAAATTAGATAGGAAGGAAGGACACATGGGTGTTAATTGAATGTATATGATAAGGACGGATAATGGTCTGGGCAGTGTACATTTTAAACAGTTCAATTTAGTTGGGACGTAAAGTGCAATAAGGCCAAAGAAGATGGGGTGTGAGTGAGTGGGCGGTGGGGAGCAGCTGCTGATTGATGGTTTTGTAAACCAGCTAAGGATGGGTTTTAAGAATCTGGTTTTCACAATATGGAAAACAGTTTTAGGCAGAGGGCAGCAGAAAGATTCCCTAACCTCAGCCTACAGAACCCAATTTCTTCAGGTCTGGTGTCACATAAATTTTATCTTAGTCCCTCCTTTGTTTCAAAGATACAAAAACATCAGTATAGTATTAAAACAGTCTTAGATTCTATTTGCTCATTTTGTATTCCAGAATGGAAGATTTTTTTCAACAAAAGAAATAAGACTAGTTATATGTATGATCGTTTTTCTAATCAGAGCAGACTAGAGAGAGAAGCCACTATTTGCTCTTTTCTCTTTAACTTCTAGGCAGCGACAGATAGAAGCCATAGCTATATAAAGGATATAGTAGAACGTATAGATCTTTTATATTTAAAATATTTAGGAACGATTTCAATAAAATGTTCACAATATTCTATGCAATCCCTGCTATAACCCCCTAAACATACCCTGATTTATCTATAAGCTATGTACTTACCAGAACAGTTGTCACAAGCTCCCATGGCAGTTTAAAGTCTTTGCTGAGGCAAATGAGCACTACCACCTTCATCCAGAAACATCCAAACTTTGCAAGCTTTAAAACAATTTTTACTCCAATCTAGATTTGAATTCCTGAGTTGACCCTGCCCTTAGTCCTTGCCTTCGGGCTCTCCACACTTAATGGTGATATGACCATCCTGGGGTTTGTACCTCAGTCTTTCCTTTGTTAGTTCTTTGTCTATCTCTCTGATCTCAGATCACGGTTTATACCTCTCAACACAGATGCCTCAGACAGGAAAACTCTGGCTCAGTCCAAGTTTCATGGAACCCAACCTCAATAGTAAGTCACGCAGTAAGACAAGACAATATTAACATTTCTATGTGCCCTACAAAGGGGAAATTAGACTTAGAATTTCTTAATATTTTAGTAGTCCTGATTCTTCATACCAGGGCAATGATATTCAAATCTTTTTTTTTTTTAAATTTTTCAAATTACAGTTGTCAAAGCTGCCATCCTGAGCTCTTGGATAAAACGCAAATTTTATTTTAGGAATTCTGAGATGTCTAAAGATAGATACAAAAGAGCTTTTCAAATTTATGTTAAAAAAACCTTACGTGTGAATTCAATTAAGAGTAAATTAATGCTCCTAATTATTTGCAGTTTTATTTTAATTAAACTGCTAGAAGAGTATGGGAGAGGGAAGTAATGTGTGTGTGTGTGTGTGTGTGTGTGTGTGTGTGTGTCACCCCTGTTCTACAAAGTCATATTGAGATATTGCGTTTGGCTGTTCATTTTAAAGTTTTAAGAAAGAGGGAGCACAGTTTCTCTTCATCACAATTATTACCATCATCATCATAGCTAACATCTATACTATATATGTGAAGAAATCTTGACATGTGAAGAATTGAACTAAATTCATCTAGAAAATGTAGTTTATCTAGAAACACTGATTGCTCCAACCATCAGGTTTATTGGAATTGTAATGTAATAATAAAAGCAATTAAGAAGTCTATATATGTGACTATATATGTGTCCTAAATACTTTACACATAATTTATTTAATCTTCAGAATTACCCTGTGAGGAAAGGATGATTGCTCTCATTTTACAGGTGAAGAAACTGAGCCAAGCAGTGGTTAAACAATATCCCTAGATTATACAGCTGTTAAGTAACAGAGCTGCTACTGATTAGCCTTGAAAAGGTGAGTAAATGACTCCGAGTAGAATGGTTTAGACACCCAGGGAGGTATGGGTTCAAACCTTGGCTCTAAAGCTTGAGGTACTACTGCTTGTGCAAAGTGATTAACTCTCAGAACTTAAAACTTTCTCATCCATAAAACAGAAACCATTTATTTCCCCTACCAATAGGTTCCCAGGGAGATGAAAAGAGGTAAAGATGTTAAAGTGCCTACCATGTGACCAGAGACAGAGAATGGGTTCAATAAGGTTAATTGCTTTTATTATTACATTACAATTCCAATAAAACCTGATGGCTGGAGCAATCAGTGTTCCTAAATAAACTACATTTTCTAGATGAATTTAGTTCAGTTCTTCACATGTCAAATAGTTAAGTACTTGTGCACTCCCAGGCTCATTAAGCTGAGGGCACTGTATCACAAGATAATCATTAGGAAAAACAAAGATAGTTGTGAGTAGTAGAAACAAATGCAAATATAGCTAGTAAAGGACAGAGAGTTGAATACCTGCTGGTTCCAGAGATTGTCCTTAACTGTGGAGGACTAAAGTATACTAGTGGGGGGTTCCTTCAGGGTAGCTCAGAGATGTTCTTAAGGGCTAATGTGGCAGGTTTAGCCAGTTAACCAAACTTGGGTTAAAATTTTCTCCTTCCCCCAGGTCCCTGCCAGCGTACAGCCCCTCCTTAAAAGCCCCTCCAGAGAATAGGCTGGCCTCAGGGTAAAACATTATCTGATCAACTGTATTATCTAGTTACTTCCATGCATCCCACTTCCCCACATCCAGTACTGTATGCCCTTGTTTTTTCCTCTCTATAAAAGAAACATCGTTTTTGCCTAATTCTTGAGAAGGTTGCAAACCTTAGTGTCAGGTCAGAAAGGTTTCCCTATTGCAATAGCCCCCTCCCTCCATTACAATAATCCGTCCCTCAACCTTGCAGTAATCCTTTCCAACAGTCTCTCCTTACTAAGTCCGGATTTTTATTTGACACGTTCATGTCCAAATATTTACTCTCCTTCAAAGACAACTTCAAATTCCACTTATGCAGGTAACTTTCCGTGACTATCTCAGAATTCTCATCACCCTTTATGACCATCTCTCTTATAACACTTCTCATTTTGCTCCCTGTTGTGTGACGATAACTGGCCCAGGAAGTCACTGCCTGGTTCATCCTTTGATTTCTCACAGTGCCTAGCACAGTACACAAATAAGAAATTAGTTCATATTTGTAAAGTTAATGAAGAATGAACTTAGCACCTCTGCAGTCTATGAAATGACAGTAGAGGGTAAAATGCATTCAACAAATAAGGAACTTTAAGTTATTATGTCATCTGTGAGTCAGTTTACGTTAGTTAATATAAATGCACTTTGCCTATTATATTCAATTAGTTAATATAATAGCAAAGTGCTTAGAATGGTGCCTGGCATATCGTAAGCATTGAGTAAAGACTAGTTATCATCATCATCATCATCAAAATCCTTTTTTCTTGTCATCTGCATAAAAAATACTCACAATAGAGAATGCCCAACTTATATAATCATTATGCTCACTTAATAGAGAATACCCAACTTACATAATCATTATGACTGACATTAACCAGGCAATACTAATTTAATTGTTTTTGCTCTCTTGTGTAAAATACAAGAAAAAATATAATTTTACCATGGATTGAATTACAGTAATAAAAACTGATTGTGACATTCTGGTGTCAAACAACCCACTGACACTATACCATTCATATTGCTAGCCTGTTGTTGCTTTCAGTTTTTAAATTTGTTGTTTTCTTTACCAGAGAGAGGAAACAAACATTTAGTGAGAGTACTAAGTACTATTGGGTGCCTGAATATAATTTAACTCTCAGTACAATTTTATAGAGACAAAGGAAATTACCTCAGAAAGGTTAACTTGTCCACTGGACTATTTTAGAAAAAAAAATCCTAGTTTAGATTGAAACCTAGGCATTTAAAAAGTGTTTTTGAAAGAATGCATCATGGTTTATCTGCTTTCAGAGTTTTTGTGCTTTCCAGAATAGCTTGCTACCATCCCCCGCACCATGAAGACATAGGCCATTCAGAAAATTTGCTATAATCAGAATATTCTAAACTTATAAACACTTTATTGCATTAGAAAGTTTTAGCCCTGGAAGAAAGACTAGGGTTTCTTAGTATACAAGTAAGGATTAAGACAAATGCCCATGTCCTATACAAGGTTGGAAACTGAACCATAACTGAAATCATCTCACTCTAATTCACTCTTCCCACCATACCATACTGTCTCATATAATTTATCAAATCCTTTCCTTGTCATTTTTTGGCCCTTTGCATTATTTCTAGCATTGTGCTATTACAGATAATACTACAAGGGTTAGCTTAATGATAACTGCATTTTTTTTCCCTTCCATCTTTCTCTTGGATTAATGCCTAATAAACATAGCAACATCTCATTCCCTGTTCAAGAAAACCACCACATTCAAGAACTTTGGCTTTGTCTCCTCCCCTTCGGCCTCCTCGCCCATACTGCATCTTTTTTCCCTCATTCTTTAGGTTTCTTCCTTTAGCTATGTGTCTTCTCTTAGCATTAGTCTTCCAAGCCATCTTTGTATTCTTACTCATTTTTGTCTCATTACATGTAGTGTTTTTTGAAACTTTCAACTTTAAAATATTTTTCTATGTGTTTCATGTGAATTGTTAGAACTCTGCAAGTTTTTAAAACCATTTCAGTTGATCCTATATAAGGAAAACATTTTGTGCTGACTTTAACAGAAAGCATATCATTAGAATTATGGTGAGGAAAGAACAGCTGTTATAGCTTGAGTTATTTTATATTAATTTTAGAATAATCAATATACAAAGAATTTCAAACAACATAGTTACATCTTACAGTTTATAAATATTCTAAAAACCCTCAAATAATTACTTATATAAGATGCTTATGATTAAGATTGAAAGAATACTTAGCTGAGTTTACAATAGAGTACTTTCCTAAGATATGTATCTAATTCAACTTTTGTTCCTTCAATATGTCAAAAAGTGCTTATTTATTATATTTCCATTTTATGCTAAATAATGCAGAATATACTGGTAAAATAAAAATAAACAAGAGCAAGTCTTGCCCTCAAGTAACTTAGAGGCCAATGTTAAAGAGTGGGATATATCCAAACTGTCAAAAACCTGTATAGGAAACAAACTGTCAAGAAGCAAACGCACCCCTCCAGAAGGGACTCCTATCTGGGAGGAAACCATTGAAGGCTGAATGGAGGAGAAGGGCTGTTGAGCTGGTTCTTGAAAGATGGTTAGACTTGAACATGCATAGGCCTGGTAGATGTGCCCAGTATATGGAGGAAACGATGTAGAGAGAGGCATTTGGGCAGAAAAGTGGGAACTATGTAGGTTAGCAGTTTCAGTTTTAGGCCATTTGTAACTTGACAGTAATCATCTCTTTCTTTTATTCAGATGGCTTTACATTGGCAAAACTTGCCTAACTGTACTACTTAGCGTAAGGCTAGCTGCCGTAAAACTAAACCCCACAATTTCAGTGTTTTGACATAAATGTTGCTCATTTCTCACTCACAAAAGCATGCAATGGGAGTATTTCTGGTCAGTGACCAGCTTTCCCCCATGACGTGATTAAGAGACCTGGACTCCTGCTCTCTGCGGTGGCCTCGGCATTCTGCGCATCCAGTAACTGATGGTAGAAGAAAGACGGAGAAAACATACTCCCTCTTAACTACTGTGGCTCACACACTCATCACTTTCTCTCATATTCATTGATGAGAACTAGATACACGGCTTTAGTCACATGGCTTTATCTAGAAGCAAGAAGGGCTGAGAAAGTTAATTCCTGGCTGAGCAGCTGCTTCTGAGCAATAGCTCTACACTAAGGAAAGTGGAGCCGGTTCTGTCACACTCCCACTAAGGCACTGTTAGGCAAAGTACAGAAACATATGAAAATGTATCTTAGACACCAATTGAGGTTACACTTGAGATGTTTCCATTGCAAAGCTTCACCTATACCCATAACTATGACTTCAGCAGCTGCAGTAGATTAGAAGACTTAAACACTGCTAGTGGGGCATTGTTGTGGATATAGAATGAGGCTAAAGAATGGGGAGTGCTTGCTTAATATGTGCAGAATGTTTCACTAGGTTGAACTAAAACATTTGGAAATGGGTAGACGTATTGATAGCATGTTATTGTGAGAATAATTAACAGTACTGAATGGTGTGTGAATGTGGTGAAAAGGGGAAGATTAGAGTCACGTATGTCACCAGAAGGAAAGCTGGAGGTTAAAACATGGGAATGTATACCACAATGTATAACATTGTGATGGACAATGTCTGTGATTAACTGTACAAATATAAAAAAAATTCTTTCATGAACTAGAACAAATGTATGACACTATCACAAGGAGTTAATAATAGAGGGGTATATGGGAAAAATGTACCTATTGCAAACTATGTACTATAGTTAACAGTAATATTTTAATATTCTTTCTTTAACAGTAACATATGTACCACACCAATACTATGGGTCAACAAGGTGGGGGGATAAGGGTTATGGGAGGATTTGGGTTTACTTTTTTCTTTTTATTTCTTCTCTGGAGTAATGAAAATGTTCTAAAATTGATCTTAGGGATTTCTGCACAACTATGTGGTGATACTGTGAACCATTGACTGTATACATTGGATGGTTGGTGTGGTGTATGAATGTATCTCAATAAAATTGCAAAATAAAAAAATGAATAAATGAAACAAATACTCTGTTGTTATTCTCTAGGACTCTGGAAGTTATAACCAGGAAAAAAGGGATATCACAAATAAAAAAATATCAGCAGATTCTCTTGGAATCAACAACCAGACATTATTTGAATGAGAAGAAAAAGAAATCATTACAGAATTTTCTAAATTCAAGAAGAATATGAATGCATTAACAACGACAAACAAACAACGAACAAATAACTGACAAATGTTCAGAGGATCCCTATGAAGTAGAAGTGTAGGGTCTAAGTTGAATTTCTCTGAGGCAGGAAATCTCTGCCAATAACAGATTAATATTTTGGAATTTAATTGTATTTGACAAAAAAAAATAGTCTCTCTGGTTCCTATTCTTTCTTTCCAGAAAATCAACCTTTCTGAATTGTCTTTGTTACACTTACAGTGGTTTGTCCTTTGTATACTTCACATTCCACTCTATAAATTCTTCTTGGGTAATTCCATTAATTATTTTAAGTCCAAGTACCATCTGTGTGTATGTTAAATCAAAACTCTTAATATCGTTCAGGCCCACACTTCTAATCACCTGTAGGACTCCTCCACCATATATCCCATAGACACCCCAAGGCCTAAAGCTTAATTGCCACTTCCTGTGTCTACACTTTTGTTGCCTATGTAAAATCCATCCCCACTCCCTTCTTCCTTGACCCTCAATATTGTTCACCTGACTGCAAGTTCAAATTCTCATGTGCTTTATGGAGAGGCTCAGACCATTCTAAGTCCCAGGGTTGAATCTTGATTGGCCTAAGCCAGTCAGGGTACACTGGTCCTGTTTCCCCTTTCTAGTGATTAGTTTATTCATTAGCAATTCTAACCAATGGAATGCAAGTGGAAGTCTGCTCAGGGAACTTCTGGGAAATTTGCCTTTACTCTTAATAGGGAACAAGATATGGGACAATCCTTTTCTGCCTGTATGAACTGGTGTCTTCATATGTTGCCATTTTGGGAAGCCACTCTGAGAGGTCAAGTCACCACCCTGAGAATGGCAGAGAGGAACAACAAAAGGGAAATGAGTCCTTGATAATGCCATCTCAGTTGTTGAATTACCAACCCAGGCCTGTTCCTACCTCTGTAAGTCTCATTACGTCATTCAGTATATATCTTTTTAAAATTAAGTCATTAGCTGCTTGCAGAAAATTATAATTTACTCTCCTTCAAACAGGTGCATCTCAAAATCTCTCAAACTTCAGATCATCCAAACAAAAACTAAGCACCCATTCTATCATTGTTCATATATAATTAGTCATCTAATTCTTTTAGCTCCACCCCCTACATATATCTTAAATCTATTATCTCTTCTGCAAACCCATTGCCTTGTCCTTATTTTAGCTGCTTGTTGTCTGCCACCCAGAATAGTGCTTCCAAAACTATCTTGGGTGAAGAACTACTTTATTTTATTTCCAATCAACACACTGATTAGCACTGGCCCAAAAGCAGCTATAACTTCTTAGCTTCATCCAAAGTGATAAATGCAGATCTTAGAGCTAAAGCATACATTCATTTTTACAATGAGATATTATAAATAGCTTGTGTGAATGTAAGATTGTTGCTCAGAGTATAATTCTATTTCTTACTAAATATTTATTAAATAATTTCATTGACAGAAAAAAAAACATATGAAAAGGCAGGTCTACAGTAATGGATTTATTTAAATGAAAGAGAAATTAGATTAACCACACGATCTGATTATATACCTGAAATGGAAAACATCATCAAAATTATTTCATTATACTTTTATGCAGCATGTTTGCTTTTAATCTAATCATAGCACTGTCATATCCAACCGGTGAATAGGGAATATCTTATTACCTACTTGCTGCCTCCATAGCATATTGTCTTACTATTAATGGATATTTTTTCACATCTCTTCCACTTCACTCCATTCCTTCAGGTTTGATGGTGACACCTGTTATTGACTTCATTATTCTGAAAGAGTTGTATCGTTAACTAGCTCACTAGTACCATAGTAATGATATAATTAGAAACCTTCTGTTTTCAGGTTACATCTCTGGTGGGTGACTCACAAAAGTTGATACATAGAAATATGACATGTTCATGACATGAAGAAGCCATATTTTCCTTCAAAAGTTTTAAAATGTATTTGTACCTTTTTGTTAAAAAGGACATATGTTTCAGGGTCTTTCATCTTTAATTTGACAGAATGGAACAAACATCAATTTAAAAAAAAAGGCTCAGCATGTGCTCTGTGAACCTAACTAATGTATTAAAAACTAAAATGTATAAACAAAAATTAAAAATTAAAGACTTTGAAGACACATGATAGAAATAGCAGTATTTATATTCATGTTTAGAGTATGTTTCAAGGTTTAGTGAATAAAGCAAATGTGTTCTTCAAATGATGGCAGTATACAGACAACATAATTATCTAATGTAACAGTAAGCGGTCATTAAAAGTTTGAAAACTTTTGTTGACAACAGAACAACACAGCAGTGACTACATACAACACTTCCATTTTGAAAATAACACCTCTTAACCATTAATTTGTATTTTTTTCTTTCCCTGGTAAACACATTGCACTGTATCATATGTGACAAAGTCTATGATAGTCATAAAGTGTCTTTGATACTATTTATATTCCAAGAAATCTTTCTAGGTTGGATTGAAACCCAATGCTAAACACAACAGATGATTAAGAAATACATAGTAAGACCTTCTAATTAAGGCATAGCGTAAGCTCTCCCTTACATCTTATATAAACTTCATAAAATGCCTTTAATTTGCATATTTATGTTGAACTGTCCCTTTACAATTCATTGGACTCTTTAGGTCCTCCAGATGGGAACAACAGATGCTAAAATCATGACTAAAAGTTTGGTCAAGCATTTCAAGAAATGAAAACGTCAAATCCTCCTATGATTCAAAGGGCATATATTTTGTCATTAACAAAACCAACTCCGTTTCCTTACAATTTCCCCAAAGGTGGTTTTTAAAAATTTTCTAAATTCATATTATACAATACCCATATAAACTGCAAGTTAAGATTTACTTCTTGGTTAAATAACCAAGAAATAGCCTTCAATATTGTGGAAAAGATAGGTGAAAACCCAGGAATCCACTTGTGGTCCTTCTCATGTAGTGTAAAAAATAATAAAATCTTTTCAAATCATTAAAATTAAAATGATTTGAAAATAATATCCATTATTTAAAATCCTATTATATAATTGTTCAAATGGTTTTAGTCATATCAAAACCTAACTTGTTTTTATTTTCCTAATTGCTTCTTATTTTTTGAACTATAAAATATCCATGAAGAAAGTGAGTAATAAGAAATTTAATACAAGGAAAAATCACTAGAGACTCAGTGAACTCCCTATAGCTTGTCAATGCCTAAACCTGCTTCAAATGTCATATCTTAAAAATCTCCAAAGAGGACAGCACCAGCAATCTATTCCAGTATTGAGCAATGGTGTTTGTCAAGGAGCCACTGTCAAATGCTAAAATCCTAGAGCTATGCATTTAAGCTCCTCATTTGACCAGGACAGAAGATGAGATCTAAAGAAAGTAGACAGACAGCCATGTACACAGTAGATAATTCAGTGAAAACTTTTGAATCATGATAAAACCTGTTGTAGGTTTAATGCAGTCACTGCTAGTTGCTCTTCCATTATTTTGAACACTTCCAATTCGTAACATCTTATTACATCACATCGTAGCTTTTTAAAAATCCAAATAATAATATTCTCAGTCCCTTTAACCTTTCCTTTTTTCTAAGTCTAATCATTAGTGTGCTTTTATCCAAAGTTTCTTCCAAGTTCTCAGTGTCCCTTTTAATTTGGTGTCTAGGAAAGAATAAGAAGAAAAAACAAATACCTGGAACGCCACCAAGAATATTACACAAAATGAGTTTATTAGGATATTAGCTTGTGAGTTTCACTTTTTCCCTTAGTTCTGTATTCATTAAACTGTCAGAGGTCAGTTAAATATTAACAAAAACTTCCATAGTGAAGTACCAGCACCATCATACCACTTTTGCAAGGATTCAATTGTTAATTCTATGCATTATTGTCCGTTGATTTTGAAAAATATATGAGGAACTTATTCAAGCTAATATTGGGAAGACATAATATTGTTAAGTCCAGTAGGAACCTACTGCTTAAACAGGTAAACTTTATTTCATTTGTACCAAGTAACAGATTTGATATCACTGAGTAGCAACAATAAAACTAAGGCTATAAGAGCTCTCAACTGGATTTGATAATTCTCTAACATATATATATGCAGGTATAGATTAAAGATATCACCACACTAAAATATTTAGTTACATTATTGAAACATTAAGAAATTTATCTCTTCCAAGATCACATAAGTTTTAAACAGATTTTAGTGTTGATAGTATATGCTAAGTTATAATATTCATATTTAAAGGGTTTATAAATACAAATTAATTTGCATGGAACAAGGTACTAAATGCTTTCCTGTTTACAGTCGTCTTTGTCCATAATGCTCAAAGATTTAATTGCCATAAAATGTGTTGGAATTCTTTCTTTTAGCTTCAAGATTTTAAGTCCTATCATATAGTTTTTTACACTTCAAAGTTCTTTTAGATGTGGAGACAAGTATTGTCTGGAATGCATCAACCTAGAGTGAATTTTTAATTTCAGATTTGATGATACTGAAGATGGAGAATGTCGGGCAATAGCAATTTCATTAGCTTGTCCCACTAAAATTTCTACACCAGAGCTTCTGCACTTACATAGATGCAACACTGAGTTCTTAGTCCGTCTTGCTGATGTCAAAACTAAAAACAGTTAATATATAGTGCAGGCATAATGACTTGAGCTTCATAAATTTATGGAAAAATTAATGCATGTCAAACTGGAAAGGCTAATGTAAACAGAGAAAGGATGCTCTTTTTAAAAAATCTTTGATAAAATAATTTAAAAAATATATTCCAAACTGTTATGACCAGCCATTTATTTTCAAATGAACTTTTAAAATGTGAACCACAAAGATGGAACTGCTTTGTATAGTAGAAATAAAATTATTCCAAGAGATTTATTATGGGAAATTTTACCCCTGATTATTAGGAGAAAAGAAGTGATGTTACAAGTCAATACAAAATATGTATATGTGTGTATGTGTGTGTAATCAGATGAGAAGCATAAATACATATATTCACTTATACCACTTATAGAATGAAACTTGACTTGTCAAGAGATCACATACAAATAAGATAACTTGTGATTTCTGCCCACATACAAAACATTACTTAGTGATCAATGAGTATTAATCAATGATTTATATTAATGATAAACAGTGCCATCTAAAAGAGTGAATAAAGATTAGAAATATTAACCTTTCAACCACTGCAACAAATGATCATAGAGATCCACAGATCATATCAAATAATGACAGTGGATACTTGCATTTGTACATTCTTGTATAGCCCGCTTTTACAGGCCTCAACTAATTTACTCCACCACACCACTGTGAGTGGTTATTCACAATTCCAAAATTAAGATAACACTTAATGAAGCCATATGACTTGGTCAAGGTCTGTTAGCCAAGGCATGGCAGAACCACCAGTCAAACTATGCTTTCAGACTCTGGATCCCATATCTTTCCCTTACACTTCTCAAGACGGATATCACGTTCACTTTCTATAGCACCACTGTCAATATAAATATAATGTGAGTTAGGTATAAAATTAAAATTTTTCTAGTAACCACATTTTAAAAAGTAAAAAGAAACAGGTAAAAATTAATTTAGTAATATATTTTATTCAGCTAAATATTATCATTTCAAAATACTAATGAAGTATTTTGCATCTTTTTGGCATGCTAAACCTTCAAAGTCTACTGTGTATTTTATACTTGCAGCCCAACTCAATCCAGTCTAGCCACATTTCAAGTGCTTAATAGCAACATGTTGCTAGTGGCTACTGTATTGGACAGCACAGTTCCAGAAGTTTTGCCTGTTTCTCTAACTAATGAATCATCCTATCAAAGAGTATTTATTGGGCAGCTATTCCATTCTTAGAATTGAGTTTGTTGAAATGGGCCTAAGAGAATCAGAAGTAGCAGAACAGAAATAAAGGAATAGAACTTCATTAGAAATGATGATGGTGATTTATATTTAAAATTATAAATACATGTCCATAATGTACTTTGAGTTTCCTCCTTTATAGAATATAATTAATGATGCCTATAAATCACTTGGCACAGTACCATATTGTAGCTGTTTCTCTAACAATGAGCTAGATATGGGCTTAGCTAATGGTTTGCAAGTCTAGGAGCAATACAGCTCTGACATCTGGGTCAGCAAGAAGGATTGCTGGTGACAGGAAGATTGTGCCATTTCTAATAGGCAAATGTTCCATGAGTATTGTCCTGGTAGGGCTATCATAATTAAAACATTTTAAGTACCCTTGAAATCTATGTTGTCAAAGAAAAGCAGCAAGAAGTTAAAGGTTAGCGCATACTGATGAACTATGCCAGCAACGATATAACACCAAAAACAAGGTCGGAAAATTCAACAAAATCAAAAGGAACATAAGTCTGAAGTAGAGAGCCCTACTGACCAAATGTTCTGCCTAACATTTCTGCTTTCATATAAGCACTCAAAATATCACCAATGTTTTAAATGTTTAAAATGTCACCCATCACTTTAAGCATAGCTAATTTATAGCCTGTATATATGGAATCTAGTATCTGGCATTCTTAGGGTTCCTACTCTACTTTGTATTTTGTCTCCAGACCCTTTTTCATGGCTGTATCTCTATTTCTCTTCTAGACTTCAGTGGCGTTTCATCTATGTACAATATGTATTGAGGTTGTATCCCTCCGGAAAAGTTTTGCTTTATACTGTCCAGGGATATTACCAGCCTGGTTCCATTCGTATGTTACATTTATTGACTTAAGGGCTTTCAGGCCACATGTGTGGAATAAGCGCAAACATCCAAATTCACAATGGTATAGAATAATAGGATATATTTTTTCAAAATGAAGAGTTCAGACTAGGGCAGGCAAACGTGCTTGTCTTCTTCCTGTGCCAGGGATCATATTTTTCCTAATGTACTTTCATGCTAGAACTTCTAGAAATCTTGCTTTCCGTGGGGCTTTCAGTTCCAACTCGCTACCCTTTGGAGGTCCAAGTCCTAGTCTCATCTTCCCATGTAACTATTAAAACCCAAACCCTTGGTTGTTGAGACACCCCAACACTCCTCTGCCGTCCCTACCCCATGGTGGTCTCAGAGTCAGGTTCTTCTATCTGCTCTACTTTTTAATTCCCACTTTCTTTTTGGCCCCTGATATATATATATATATATATATATATATGTATAACTATCTTGCAAGCTTAGCTATGCATGTTAAAAGTCATGTTTATTCTATTTTATTCAGCATTTCTAGTTGTTTCAAGGCAGGGAAGCAGGTTATCTCATCAACCACATTTCCAGAAATGGATTTCCTTTCTTTTGTAAATTTAAAGGACTATATGAAGTGGGCAATGAAAAAGATAGATTATTTTCAAGTAAAATTTATGAAATCTCCTAGACAAATATCAGGTACTTAGTAAGCACTTGAAAGCTTTTTTAAAGGGTGAGCAAATTGAGGTTATATGGATTAAATGAGTCATTACAGATAAGAACTTTGAACAGATCCTGGCACATAGTAAAGATTCTGTAAGTGTTAACTGTAATCATTACTAATACCTATCATTCCCTATAGTAATGCAAATCATCCAAGTAAATGTCTAGTTATCTCCATGGTCAGAACTGGCACACACCAACATTGCTCGTGGTATATTCTAAAATATAAGTTTTCTGCTTACAAGTAAAAACATCACGTTTTTTGTTCAACATGATCAAACCTTGACATTAAATGTTTGACTCATATATTTTTGGACAACCCAGTCACTATACCTAGAGACTAAACAATAAATTAATTAGTGTCATCTGTTTCAGGGTAGTTAACATTGCTCACGAGTAAGGATTGAACTCTAAAATCAGAATTAGATGGTCAAATTAAGTAAACTCAGGTTCACTATATTGATCAGCTTTATAACCTTTTAATTCAAATGTCTGAATTAATGTGAATGGTCCTTGAGTTACCAAATATGACAGACAGATCTTTGCTTATAAAAACACCTAAGAGTGAAATATGCTGCATTTCACCAAAAATAATATATATACATAATGGTTCTCAAGGGCATCAATTCTGATATGTCACCAAACATATAAAGTCTGGAAACACATATCCTGCTATCAATTTCATCAATTCCTATTATAGTCAGTAAAGCGCACTTGAATCTGTGAAATAAATCAACAAGAATGGTTTTTTAAAAGGGGGAGATAAAAGATCCAATTTTTGAAAGGAAAAGAGAAAAAAAATAGAAGTAATCACTCTATCCCAAGGCTAGACCGCAAATACATCATTTAATTACGTCAATGGCAGAAGGATTAAAGGTCTCAAAGTAAAATGTGTTTCAGTTGAACTTCAAAGATAAATCTTTCACAGCGATCAGCAGAGCTAATATGAAAACTACAATGTATTGCTATTAATTATCCAGTGGAGCAAATCATAGACTGAAGTTCAGGAAATTAAATTTTATTCCTAAATTTGTCACCATGATGCTTTGTGACCTTGATAAAGCCACTTAACCTTTCTTTGCCTCAGCTTCCTCATCCATAAAAGGAGGAGGAAGATGAACCTTTTGATAGCATAAATTCAGCCTATGGTTGATTGGAAATTAGTTTAAATATAATGCTACATTAACCCTGTTAAAAATGTTATACCAAGTATAAAAATGCAATTAAAGCCATCATATCTTTGTAGCAATCCCCTCATTCTTTTTCTTTATTCAAGTCAGTTTTCCTTTCCTCACTTACCTACTGAAAAGAGCACTGCTCTTGCTGACTCCTACACTTAATTGGGAAAATTTTTCCTTGTAGAACATTATCACAATCCATTTTCTTACCATTATTTCACTACTTTATGATCCAGCTCTAGAAACTAAATGGCTTGACAAGGTCGAGGCAAGATGGCAGACTGGTGAGCTGTATGTTTTAGTTACTCCTCCAGGAAAGTAGGTAAAAAGCCAGGAACTGCGTGGACTGGACACCACAGAGCAATCTGTCTTTGGGCATACTTCATACAACACTCATGAAAACGTGGAACTGCTGAGATCAGCGAAATCTGTAAGTTTTTGCGGCCAGGGGACCCGCGCCCCTCCCTGCCAGGCTCAGTCCCGGGGGAGGAGGGGCTGTCAGCTCCGGGAAGGAGAAGGGAGAACTGCAGTGGCTGCTCTTATCGGAAACTCATTCTACTGATTCAAACTCCAACCATAGATAGACTGAGACCAGACACCAGAGACTCTGAGAGCAGCCAGCCCAGCAGAGAGGAGACGGGCATAGAAGGAAAACAACACGAGAAGCTCCAAAGTAAAAGCAGAGGATTTTTGGAGTTCTGGTGAACACAGAAAGGGGAAGGGCGGAGATCAGGCCTTGAGGCGCATATGCAAATCCCGAAGCAAGGCTGATCTCTCTGCCCAGGGCACCTTTCCTTAATGGCCCTGGTTGCTTTGTCTATTAGCATTTCAATAACCCATTAGATCTCTGAGGAGGGCCGTTTTTTTTTTTTTTTTTTTTTTTTAAATCCTTTTTGCTTTTTCTAAAACAATTACTCTAAGAAGCTCAATACAGAAAGCTTCAAAGAATTGAAATTTGGGCACGTCAAGTCAAGAGCAGAAATAAGAGAGCTCTGAGACAAAAGGCAATAATCCAGTGGCTGAGAAAATTCACTAAACAACACAACTTCCCAAGAAAAGGGGGGTGTCCGCTCACAGCCACCATCCTGGTGGACAGGAAACACTCCTGCCCATCGCCAGCCCCATAGCCCAGAGCTGCCCCAGACAACCCAGTGTGACGGAAGTGCTTCAAATAACAGGCACACACCACAAAACTGGGCGTGGACATTAGCCTTCCCTGCAACCTCAGCTGAATGTCCCAGAGCTGGGAAGGGGGAGCAGTGTGAATTAACAGAGCCCCATTCAGCCATCATTTGAGCAGACTGGGAGCCTCCCAACACAGCCCAGCAGCCCAGAACTGCCCTGGGGGGACGGCACTCACCTGTGACATAGCACAGTCATCCCTCAACAGAGGACCCGGGGTGCACAGCCTGGAAGAGGGGCCCACTTGCAAGTCTCAGGAGCCATACGCCAATACCAAAGACTTGTGGGTCAGTGGCAGAGACAAACTGTGGCAGGACTGAACTGAAGGATTAGACTATTGCAGTAGCTTTAAAACTCTAGGATCATCAGGGAGATTTGATTGTTAGGGCCACCCCCCCTCCCCGACTGCCCAGAAACACGCCCCACATACAGGGCAGGCAACACCAACTACACACGCAAGCTTGGGACACCAATTGGGCCCCACAAGACTCACTCCCCCACTCACCAAAAAGGCTAAGCAGGGGAGATCTGGCTTGTGGAGAACAGGTGGCGCGTGGACGCCACCTGCTGGTTAGTTAGAGAAAGTGTACTCCACGAAGCTGTAGATCTGATAAATTAGAGATAAGGACTTCAACTGGTCTACAAACCCTAAAAGAACCCTATCAAGGACAGCAAATGCCACGAGGCCAAAAACAACAGAAAATTATAAAGCATATGAAAAAACCAGACGATATGGATAACCCAAGCCCAAGCACCCAAATCAAAAGACCAGAAGAGACACACCTAGAGCAGCTACTCAAAGAACTAAAGATGAACAATGAGACCCTAGTACGGGATATGAAGGAAATCAAGAAGACCCTAGAAGAGCATAAAGAAGACATTGCAAGACTAAATAAAAAAATGGATGATCTTATGGAAATTAAAGAAACTGTTGACCAAATTAAAAAGATTCTGGACACTCATAGTACAAGACTAGAGGAAGTTGAACAACGAATCAGTGACCTGGAAGATGACAGAATGGAAAATGAAAGCATAAAAGAAAGAATGGGGAAAAAAATTGAAAAACTCGAAATGGACCTCAGGGATATGATAGATAATATGAAGCGTCCGAATATAAGACTCATTGGTGTCCCAGAAGGGGAAGAAAAGGGTAAAGGTCTAGGAAGAGTATTCAAAGAAATTGTTGGGGAAAACTTCCCAAATCTTCTAAACAACATAAATACACAAATCATAAATGCTCAGCGAACTCCAAATAGAATAAATCCAAAAAAACCCACTCCGAGACATATACTGATCACACTGTCAAACATAGAAGAGAAGGAGCAAGTTCTGAAAGCAGCAAGAGAAAAGCAATTCACCACATACAAAGGAAACAGCATAAGACTAAGTAGTGACTACTCAGCAGCCACCATGGAGGCGAGAAGGCAATGGCACGATATATTTAAAATTCTGAGAGAGAGGAATTTCCAGCCAAGAATACTTTATCCAGCAAAGCTCTCCTTCAAATTTGAGGGAGAGCTTAAATTTTTCACAGACAAAGAAATGCTGAGAGAATTTGCTAACAAGAGACCTGCCCTACTGGAGATACTAAAGGGAGCCCTACAGACAGAGAAACAAAGACAGGACAGAGAGACTTGGAGAAAGGTTCAGTACTAAAGAGATTCGGTATGGGTACAATAAAGGATATTAATAGAGAGAGGGAAAAATATGGCAAACATAATCCAAAGGATAAGATGGCCGATTCAAGAAATGCCTTCACGGTTTTAACGTTGAATGTAAATGGATTAAACTCCCCAATTAAAAGATATAGATTCGCAGAATGGATCAAAAAAAATGAACCATCAATATGTTGCATACAAGAGACTCATCTTAGACACAGGGACACAAAGAAATTGAAAGTGAAAGGATGGAAAAAAATATTTCATGCAAGCTACAGCCAAAAGAAAGCAGGTGTAGCAATATTAATCTCAGATAAAATAGACTTCAAATGCAGGGATGTTTTGAGAGACAAAGAAGGCCACTACATACTAATAAAAGGGGCAATTCAGCAAGAAGAAATAACAATCGTAAATGTCTATGCACCCAATCAAGGTGCCACAAAATACATGAGAGAAACATTGGCAAAACTAAAGGAAGCAATTGATGTTTCCACAATAATTGTGGGAGACTTCAACACATCACTTTCTCCTATAGATAGATCAACCAGACAGAAGACCAATAAGGAAATTGAAAACCTAAACAATCTGATAAATGAATTAGATTTAACAGACATCTACAGGACATTACATCCCAAATCACCAGGATACACATACTTTTCTAGTGCTCACGGAACTTTCTCCAGAATAGATCATATGCTGGGACATAAAACAAGCCTCAATAAATTTAAAAAGATTGAAATTATTCAAAGCACATTCTCTGACCACAATGGAATACAATTAGAAGTCAATAACCATCAGAGACTTAGAAAATTCACAAATACCTGGAGGTTAAACAACACACTCCTAAACAATCAGTGGGTTAAAGAAGAAATAGCAAGAGAAATTGCTAAATATATAGAGACGAATGAAAATGAGAACACAACATACCAAAACCTATGGGATGCAGCAAAAGCAGTGCTAAGGGGGAAATTTATAGCACTAAACGCATATATTAAAAAGGAAGAAAGAGCCAAAATCAAAGAACTAATGGATCAACTGAAGAAGCTAGAAAATGAACAGCAAACCAATCCTAAACCAAGTAGAAGAAAAGAAATAACAAGGATTAAAGCAGAAATAAATGACATAGAGAACAAAAAAACAATAGAAAGGATAAATATCACCAAAAGTTGGTTCTTTGAGAAGATCAACAAGATTGACAAGCCCCTAGCTAGACTGACAAAATCAAAAAGAGAGAAGACCCATATAAACAAAATAATGAATGAAAAAAGTGACATAACTGCAGATCCTGAAGAAATTAAAAAAATTATAAGAGGATATTATGAACAACTGTATGGCAACAAACTGGATAATGTAGAAGAAATGGACAATTTCCTGGAAACATATGAACAACCTAGACTGACCAGAGAAGAAATAGAAGACCTCAACCAACCCATCACAAGCAAAGAGATCCAATCAGTCATCAAAAATCTTCCCACAAATAAATGCCCAGGGCCAGATGGCTTCACAGGGGAATTCTACCAAACTTTCCAGAAAGAACTGACACCAATCTTACTCAAACTCTTTCAAAACATTGAAAAAAATGGAACACTACCTAACTCATTTTATGAAGCTAACATCAATCTAATACCAAAACCAGGCAAAGATGCTACAAAAAAGGAAAACTACCGGCCAATCTCCCTAATGAATATAGATGCAAAAATCCTCAACAAAATACTTGCAAATCGAATCCAAAGACACATTAAAAAAATCATACACCATGACCAAGTGGGGTTCATTCCAGGCATGCAAGGATGGTTCAACATCAGAAAAACAATCAATGTATTACAACACATTAAAAACTCGAAAGGGAAAAATCAATTGATCATCTCAATAGATGCTGAAAAAGCATTTGACAAAATCCAACATCCCTTTTTGATAAAAACACTTCAAAAGGTAGGAATTGAAGGAAACTTCCTCAACATGATAAAGAGCATATATGAAAAACCCACAGCCAGCATAGTACTCAATGGTGAGAGACTGAAAGCCTTCCCTCTAAGATCAGGAACAAGACAAGGATGCCCGCTGTCACCACTGTTATTCAACATTGTGCTGGAAGTGCTAGCCAGGGCAATCCGGCAAGACAAAGAAATAAAAGGCATCCAAATTGGAAAAGAAGAAGTAAAACTGTCATTGTTTGCAGATGATATGATCTTATATCTAGAAAACCCTGAGAAATCAACGATACACCTACTAGAGCTAATAAACAAATTTAGCAAAGTAGCGGGATACAAGATTAATGCACATAAGTCAGTAATGTTTCTATATGCTAGAAATGAACAAACTGAAGAGACACTCAAGAAAAAGATACCATTTTCAATAGCAACTAAAAAAATCAAGTACCTAGGAATCAACTTAACCAAAGATGTAAAAGACCTATACAAAGAAAACTACATAACTCTACTAAAAGAAATAGAAGGGGACCTTAAAAGATGGAAAAATATTCCATGTTCATGGATAGGAAGGCTAAATGTCATTAAGATGTCAATTCTACCCAAACTCATCTACAGATTCAATGCAATCCCAATCAAAATTCCAACAACCTACTTTGCAGACTTGGAAAAGCTAGTTATCAAATTTATTTGGAAAGGGAAGATGCCTCGAATTGCTAAAGACACTCTAAAAAAGAAAAACGAAGTGGGAGGACTTACACTCCCTGACCTTGAAGCTTATTATAAAGCCACAGTTGCCAAGACAGCATGGTACTGGCACAAAGATAGACATATAGATCAATGGAATCGAATTGAGAATTCAGAGATAGACCCTCAGATCTATGGCCGACTGATCTTTGATAAGGCCCCCAAAGTCACCGAACTGAGCCATAATGGTCTTTTCAACAAATGGGGCTGGGAGAGTTGGATATCCATATCCAAAAGAATGAAAGAGGACCCCTACCTCACCCCCTACACAAAAATTAACTCAAAATGGACCAAAGATCTCAATATAAAAGAAAGTACCATAAAACTCCTAGAAGATAATGTAGGAAAACATCTTCAAGACCTTGTATTAGGAGGCCACTTCCTAGACTTTACACCCAAAGCACAAGCAACAAAAGAGAAAATAGATAAATGGGAACTCCTCAAGCTTAGAAGTTTCTGCACCTCAAAGGAATTTCTCAAAAAGGTAAAGAGGCAGCCAACTCAATGGGAAAAAATTTTTGGAAACCATGTATCTGACAAAAGACTGATATCTTGCATATACAAAGAAATCCTACAACTCAATGACAATAGTACAGACAGCCCAATTATAAAATGGGCAAAAGATATGAAAAGACAGTTCTCTGAAGAGGAAATACAAATGACCAAGAAACACATGAAAAAATGTTCAGCTTCACTAGCTATTAGAGAGATGCAAATTAAGACCACAATGAGATACCATCTAACACCGGTTAGAATGGCTGCCATTAAACAAACAGGAAACTACAAATGCTGGAGGGGATGTGCAGAAATTGGAACTCTTATTCATTGTTGGTGGGACTGTATAATGGTTCAGCCACTCTGGAAGTCAGTCTGGCAGTTCCTTAGAAAACTAGATATAGAGCTACCATTCGATCCAGCGATTGCACTCCTCGGTATATACCCGGAAGATCGGAAAGCAGTGACACGAACAGATATCTGCACGCCAATGTTCATAGCAGCATTATTCACAATTGCCAAGAGATGGAAACAACCCAAATGTCCTTCAACAGATGAGTGGATAAATAAAATGTGGTATATACACACGATGGAATACTACGCGGCAGTAAGAAGGAACGATCTGGTGAAACATATGACAACATGGATGAACCTTGAAGACATAATGCTGAGCGAAATAAGCCAGGCACAAAAAGAGAAATATTATATGCTACCACTAATGTGAACTTTGAAAAATGTAAAACAAATGGTTTATAATGTAGAATGTAGGGGAACTAGCAGTAGAGAGCAATTAAGGAAGGGGGAACAATAATCCAGGAAGAACAGATAAGCTATTTAACGTTCTGGGGATGCCCAGAAATGACTATGGTCTGTTAATTTCTGATGGTTGTAGTAGGAACAAGTTCACTGAAATGTTGCTATATTATGTAACTTTCTTGGGGTAAAGTAGGAACATGTTGGAAGTTAAGCAGTTATCTTAGGTTAGTTGTCTTTTTCTTACTCCCTTGCTATGGTCTCTTTGAAATGCTCTTTTATTGTATGTTTGTTTTCTTTTTAACTTTTTTTTTCATACAGGTGATTTGAAAAAAGAAGGGAAAGTTAAAAAAAAAAAAAAAAAAAAAGAAAAAAGACAAACAAGGGGAAAAAAAAAAAAAAAAAAAAGATGTAGTGCCCCCTTGAGGAGCCTGTGGAGAATGCAGGGGTATTCGCCTACCCCACCTCCATGGTTGCTAACATGACCACAGACATAGGGGACTGGTGGTTTGATGGGTTGAGCCCTCTACCATAAGTTTTACCCTTGGGAAGACGGTTGCTGCAAAGGAGAGGCTAGGCCTCCCTGTATTTGTGCCTAAGAGTCTCCTCCTGAATGCCTCTTTGTTGCTCAGATGTGGCCCTCTCTCTCTGGCTAAGCCAACTTGAAAGGTGAAATCACTGCCCTCCCCCCTACGTGGGATCAGACACCCAGGGAAGTGAATCTCCCTGGCAACGTGGAATATGACTCCCAGGGAGGAATGTAGACCTGGCACCGTGGGACGGAGAACATCTTCTTGACCAAAAGGGGGATGTGAAAGGAAATGAAATAAGCTTCAGTGGCAGAGAGATTCCAAAAGGAGCCGAGAGGTCACTCTGGTGGGCACTCTTATGCACACTTTAGACAACCCTTTTTAGGTTCTAAAGAATTGGGGTAGCTGGTGGTGGATACCTGAAACTATCAAACTACAACCCAGAACCCATGAATCTCGAAGACAGTTGTATAAAAATGTAGCTTATGAGGGGTGACAATGGGATTGGGAAAGCCATAAGGACCAAACACCACTTTGTCTAGTTTATGGATGGATGAGTAGAAAAGTAGGGGAAGGAAACAAACAGACAAAGGTACCCAGTGTTCTTTTTTACTTCAATTGCTCTTTTTCACTCTAATTATTATTCTTGTTATTTTTGTGTGTGTGCTAATGAAGGTGTCAGGGATTGATTTAGGTGATGAATGTACAACTATGTAATGGTACTGTAAACAATCGAAAGTACAATTTGTTTTGTATGACTGCGTGGTATGTGAATATATCTCAATAAAATGATGATTTAAAAAAAAAAAAAAAGAAACTAAATGGCTTGTCAACTGCTGAGATTTGTTTCCAAATTTTATGATGGGAATATGGTTATTTTGTTTTGAGTCATTCTTTTACAATTATAGAAAAAGTTGTGATTGCAAAGGGTACATAAGCATTAAACAGACAAAATTAAATAATTGTATAATTTAAAATTACTGAAAAAAATCAATGTAGTGTGTAGTTCTCTTATTCTTAGACCTAAAAAATCCAAAATTACATACTATAACTAATGTCCATATTATTTTTTGTCAGAATAGTTCATATGATAAGAACAGCCAAGCTGGTCTAATTTATTTTGGGATTATTGGTCTCTTATGGAATACCTCTGGGTATGACCTTTTCCCCATACACACATTTTTCAAAATAATCTGGCATAGGGTTAGGGTTAAAGTTATAGTCTGGGTGTGAGTTATAGTTTAGTGGAAGAATCCTAGGATATGGCAATTTATATCAATATAAACTTGAACATTTTCATATTTTTTTAGTTAGCTATACTGATGTACAGAAAGTTTTATGCAGCCATAACAGAATTTTATTATTTTCAAATCACATTTTATAATCTTTAAGAAATCATAAAGTATAGAAGAAGTAGTGACATCTACCATTTATGTCCCCAGGAATGTTTTCACCTTCTTTTGGAACTACATGTTTCTTTTGGGGCACCATTCCAACCTTTCTTTCAGACCATCTAGTAGGGGTAGGTGCAAGACCCAAACTAGCCTAAACAGAATATTCCATTCCCCTGGACATAGGGATTGGTTTAGGGATGGTCAACTGATTTGATACCAGACAATGAGAACTCTAAATAAGATTTTTCTCATGTTATGACTAGAAAGGACCTCTCTTGGCTTGAGTTAAGCTGGTAAAACTCCACTAGCTTATGGTACAATATATTAGTTTTGGAGAGGAACTTGAGAATAGCATAGATCCCAAATGGAAGAAAGAAAAGACTGAGCCCTGATAACACTATTTGAAACCCTGGATCCAGCCATGCCTGAAAATGTCATTTCAATTATGTGAAACAGTAAATTCCATTTTGCTTAAGTCAATTGGAGCTATGCTTCTGTTACCTGAAATTAAACATTTCAAATAGCAGAAATATCAGAGTTCTGATTTTTAAATTGAAAGATACTCTGGAAACTACAGACTTCTGATAGTGATGTCAATCAACACAAAGTCTACAATAAGTCATTAGATGGTTTTGTTCATTGAGAAAAGGATACAGCAAACTCTAGCTAAAAAGTCTTTCATGATATTTTTGTGTACACGATGAAGAAATGTGAGTTCAGTCATCAAAGTGATCATTTTCAGCATATATAAAATAGGGCTGCTAAAAATCAATAAGAAAAAAATTTAAGCAAAAGTCTTGAACAATCAATCGAAAAGAGAACATAAGTTGCCAATAAATAAGTAGATAGGTGCTCAATTTCCTTAGTAATGAGAGAAATGTGATAATACAATGTACCCATCAAACAGACAAACACAATACCAAGTGTTGGCAAGGATGTAGAGCAACAGGAATTTTCATTCACTTCTGGAGAGAACGTATAATGCTGCAAACACTTCAGAAAAAATAATAATATATAGAAAATTTGAAAATATACATATTCTATGAAAAAGTAAATCCACTCCTAGGTAATAAATGCTTCCAGAGAAAGAACAGCATGGGTAAGGCTCCAAGGGAGGATACTTGGGCAAGAAAAGTGAAAACTTAGTGTAGATGAGTCTTTCAGCACAGGGTAGAGGCTAAAGATCTCTTCACATATAGAATTTTTTCTTTTTTTTTTCTTTTTAAAGAAACCTTCTAATACACTCAGAATGTTTGTTTAATACCAGGGAAGGCAGTTCCATTGAAACTAAATGATATCATACTCTGCATAGTATTTACAAAAAGTGCAATATGATAATGATGTGCAGAAAAATAAGATATAAAACAGTGATTCATTATTGTCCAGAAAACTGCCCAATTTCGTTGTTTTACTGAAGGATACAATTTGAATTCTAAGAATTTGGACACCGAAAAAAGAAATGTGTTAAAATGTCACATCCTTTAAAACAATGTTATGCATGAATATGTCTTGCCAATAGACCTGTTGCTAATACCTAAAATTCATTATAATACATGCTATTTTTAATGCTAGGACATACAGTTCTCTCACCATAAAAGTCAAAGAATGCTTTATAATTTATTTGCCCAATTCCTTCTCTTAGAAGTATTCATGATAATCATTTCAAAGAATGCTTTCATGAAAACTTTTACTAACTTCTTTCTGGTCATCAAACAATAATTATCCCCCCTTTGCCTATGAAGAAAGGGAGATATTTTTGGAGAAATAAAGTTCAGGAAAGCATAGTGGCCCTGGCAGGATTTAGGAGAAAAGAATTCTAGTCTTGGGCCTACAAAATAGCCTTATATAACTCATTTTACTATGTGGAACCCAGTTTCCAGTTTCCATGAGATTGTTTCCCAATTGCCTCTTTCTAGACAGTGGTTTAGAATCCTAATTATTTTAGAAACAGTGGAAATTTCCTTGCCAATAATTAGTTCTACATTCCAAAGAATGAAATAATAAGTGCATCCTAGTTTCTATTCAGAATAGATATTCTCCTTTTACATTTTTAAATTCCTTGGTATCAACACACCTACTCCTTGGAGAAGTTACTTCAGTATATATTTAAAGCAAAAAATAAATAATAGGTAAATTTTATTGTTTATCATAATGAAAACCCAAGTATAGTCAGCTAAATGTTTTCACTGGCCCATAGAAAAGAAAGGGAGGTAAAGTAATCAAGTGTTAATTTTGAATTTCTATAAAGAGATTTTTACACAGCAAAAATGCAAATCAAGCTATTAAAAATGTACCTGTTTAGCATTGATACATAATACAAGTTAAAGACTGTGTGTTTATTACTCAAGTGTGTCATAAGCTGCAAGTGTCTACTGTTTACTGGGTCTAATATTTATCAAAGTCATTACCAAAGAGCTCTTTCTATATTTAATGGAAATTTCTTTTGATCAGAGTAATTACTATTCACAAAGTGAACTCCATGAAACATTTCTATACAGGAAAATTATCTTAGGTGGATCCATGAACAAATGAAAATCTCTTTATTATAAATATTGAATTTAGAACAGAAGAAAATTTAGTAAATATGATTTAAATGACTTTATACACATTACATGGTTCTGCAAGGCAAAATAACTATCATGTTCATACTTTCCTATGGATGTTTTACAAATATAAGCATACAAACAAATCACTGAGAAGATTCTCTCCCCATAAGAATATGAGAAGAATGTCTTTAACCTCATAATGTTGTCTTTGTTCACCCCCTACCACTTTTCTCATGGAATAATTTTTGTTTAAAAAATGCATGAATACACATTTTTATATGATATAAAAATGGCAAAATGATGCACATTTGGAGTAATTTTGTATTTTGAAAATTTATTTCATATATATCACTTCATTCAATCCTCACAAAACCCCTATGTAATAAACATGACAAATGTCATCATCCCCATTTTATACAGGAGGAAATTGATATTTTGAAGGTGGTGGTGATTCAAACACAGTCATGTGACTAATGAATTGAAGAAGCCTGATTATAGACAGTTTTCTGAATCTTGTTCTCATGTCCTTCCACCAGAGTAATCAGACACAGGAATGAGTGCATCCATTGCTTCTCATATAATTTGATTATTGCCCTTGAAATTCTGTTATTTTCAAGCTTGAGGACATATGAGTCAGATTCATATAGTGATAAGCGAATAGAAGAGAAAAATATTTTTTCTAATTTGGAGAAAGACAGGAAGACAGAGGTAGATTGTATATATTCCATACCATTACTCTAGTAAATGCTTCCAAGAATGATAGCACTACAAAACATAAGCCTAATTTTCTCAAACTGTAAACTCATTATTTCAAGTACTTTCAAAAGCTAACAGTTCTATACTTCCCTAAGCATATTCTCTTTAACCTTTCAAATGCATTTCTACACAAGACGATTTTAAAGCCAGGAGAAAATTTCACCAATAGGAATCCACTTAGCATTTGGTTAAGTACTTTCATTGCGTAGATTAAACAACAACAACAAAAACTAAAACTAAACTTAAAATGATAGCTTCATTACTTGAAAATGAAACATTACTTGCAAATGAAATACTGAAGACTGTAATTACCTGTAACAGTTAATTCAGTAGTTCTTCTCACAACAAAGCCTCCATATTTTAATTCGCATGTATAATTTCCAATGTCATCTTCTCTGACTTCTCTTATAAGCAGGGTATCTCTTTTGAATACAATACTTGGCCTCCATGTTTTTGTCCTACATTCCTACATGAAGAATATAAAATTTGGGTGGTGAATATAGCAACTGAAATACGGAGAAAAGTATTTTAAATAGTAATGTAAAAGGACTAACGAGTTTGAATTAATGCTAAAGATTTTCATTCCTTCCCCACACCTCCAAGAAACCAGGCACTTTTATAACCTCAATTTGAAAAGAGTATTTTTAGCAAAAGTCATTTTATTAACTTCTATGATAAGTTTTTTTTAAATGATAGGTATTGATTAATTAAATCTAAGAATGGGGACATATGTTGAGATTACTCCTGATATCATTTTTAGGAGCAAATACTTTACATTTGATGATTTTGAAATTTACCATCTCAATACTGATAAATAAAATAGGAAATATATTGTTTTGCTGGAAACTGCAAAAAATTTGTTAGTTCTACAGAAGAGAATGCTTCTGTTTCAATATTTGAACTCTTTCAATACTGCATTTAGAAATAATTCAATCTCGTCCTAGCCTTTACAATCTATAATCCATAAAAGAAACAGCCAACATTTATATGCAAAATCTTTATAGTCCCATAAATATCTATTTTCATTGTTGTTGATGAACCTACCAAATTATAGTCTCTGAATCAAGCTTTGGATTATAATGATGTTGGCTCAACAGATTTCTGTTTTTCCTCTAGCAAAATTTGAAATCAATGGAATAAGGATAAAATAGCTTTAAATCTTTTGACACTTTTCATAGGTAATATTATTTCTAAAAAAACATATTACCAAATCAAATTTTTGCAGACCATTATTTGATTACATGGCTAATGCCTTTGTGTAATTAGAGGAAAATTATACAGTTATTTCAGACAAAAATACACATTTTATATCCTCATATTAGTTGCATATATCATCACTTTTTATAGCAATTCAGATATTGACATTTTACACGTCATATTTATTTACACAGTCATTTCTTCATGCCATCAATATCAGGGAAATATTTATACTAAAAGATAAAATATTCTATATGCATTAGCTTAGAAACAAAGAATGTAGAATGAATGTATGGAATCTATATTTTGCCAGACCAACTCTTTTACAGTTTTCTAGTTTAAGAAGTAGCTTTTAAAGCTCATCCATTTTGCATATAAAGGCTAAGCAATAAAACCCGGCAAAATAATCTGAAATGTCATAAGAATTTTAAATTCCACATATCCTACATCTCCAACTAATACTCTACCAGTGATGGTCTTTTTAGCCTAAGGTGAAGAGGACTGTGGTTATGATGGAAACGTAATAAAGGACCAATGTGAGGCTAGCCATTTTCTTAAATTCAGAGCGTTTCTGTGTGTGTGCACATGCATGTGCGCATTGCACACAGCTTCTCATCTTTCAGCAATATTGAGATGCTGTTTGCAAAAATAAGGAAAGGCACACAAATATTGAGTTCAATTTATTAGCAAACAACAAAGAAATTGCATATCTAGAAGCTGAATGTCCACCACATATGAATACTGGAAAAATAAATGTTCTTTGAGACCTTGGGTCAAATTCCCCTAACACCTGCCATTTTTTGAAGCAATCACCAGGGCTTGTTCAGAGTCTGCCTACGGGAGGTAGCAAGCCACAGAGAATCAAGGGTGGGAAATAGTCAACCAATTACAAAAGAAAGGAAGGAAGGAAGGGAGGGAAGGAGGAAGGAGGAAGGAAGCCTCATTAGCACAGGAACAGAAACCAGTGTGGCTAATATTTGAATGTTGTTTAGCATTGTCTTGATAGAAAACCAAGGTAAAAATAGAAAAAAACCATTAATAGTTCCCTTGATATCCTGAAACCTTTATTGGTTATTATCAAGAATCAAAATGAAATCTAACTCAGAGAAGGACATTGATGATTTGGGCAAAATCCTAAAAAAAAAAAAAAAAAAGGCCGAAAGTTTGTTTCTTGTTTCATTACTAACAGGCTTCACATTCATGAGCAATCAGTCATCAGGGTCTAGACTGACATTTGTGGGTCTAGTTACTAAGAGGTCCAGTTTCCTAAATTCCTACCCCAGTCAGTTGGACGAAGCAAGTTTTACATTATGAATTTTTAAACCGTGGATAAAATATTCTGGAGAGATGGAGAGATGTTCATAGCATCTCATCTGTCTTTTCTTGAGCTCTTTCAATAATAAAAATTTCTTTTATGGTATAAATAAGCTAAAGAGTATGTTCAAATCTGGAAATTCAGTGAAAATCCATGATGTAATAAGGACAGGGGTTGGATTACTCTCTTTAAATCTAAAATAGCTTGTGGTTTGTGAAGAAAGTTACTCTAACACTATCTTTATAATGCTATAAATTTCCAACAGATGTTATTTCTTTAAAATATATGTGCTTATATAGGAAAAAGATTAAGATATGGACAAAGTTACATGTAGCAAACATTATGTTCCAATAAAAATCAGTACACTATTTTATACAGGCAAATCAATCCTTTTTCTCCTTAGCTGGGGAAATTTTGCACTGCTAATGTGAAGAACCCTCAAATGAATGTTTCACATAGTTTAGCTCCCAAAACTATCATCCCAGACTAGAATAGACTTAAAAGATGTGTCCGTATAAACAAAACATAAACACACAGCTTATTGTAATGGACTACCAATACAATATTGACTGGAATTTATCAAAGCCACTGGTTTGAAGACTGATAATGACTAGCACAACTTGCTGTAGTGTTTTTTTGAAGGAAGAACTGAACCATACCACACCCACTTAAAATCTTTATCCAATTGTTTTTACCCCGGAGTAAGATAAGCATTAGTATATTTATAGAGAATAAAATCATACAAAGCCCATACCTTATACCAAAGGATTTCAGGTTCTCTCGTTGGTAGTAAAAAGTCTTCTATGTCATGGCATGAAATTTCCTTGCTTTTGCTAAGTTCAGCTTTTTCAAAGTACTTCATCTTGGAATTGTAGCAGAGTCCAGTATCATTTTCACCCACTGTCAGCGAGATGGAGACTTTCATACAGTAAGTGGAGTTTCTGTAACAAAGCAGAATAAATATGGTGGCCTGATGTGAACAGAAAGCAAGTGCTACCAAGACAGTGTGTTTAATCCACTAAAAAGAAGAGAAAATAATAATAATAATTATTATTATTATAAACAACTCCATAGTTTAACTCATTTTATGCTATCTTGGCTTATCCCACAGTGCTCTTTCTTGTCACCCAGCTAAACAATGCTTGGTCCTCTGAAGCCAACTGTACAATTTTTAATTGCTGAAAAAGAAAGTTTTCTGTTACATACAGGTTCGGTATGAAAAAAGTGCTCAATAGAGATTTTTGTATCTAGAAAAAATAAAAGGAACAAGGTAAGATTTAAGTCAAGAAGGAAGTTAAGCTTGGGTTTATATTAAAATTAGTAAACTCAAAAGAGAAGTAGAAAAATTTAAATGAGTTATTAAGCCTAAGGGGAGGACAGGAATAAGGCTGTTCAAGTCATATTACACTGGTTGTTTTGAGATGACTAGAGGTTATCCATGGGTCTGGGCAGAAAATAGTCTTAAAAACTGTATTAAAAGTCACAGTCTTTACCCTTTTTCCATATCTATTGGAGTTGGGACCTGGAGTCCCAGTCAAAACATGGAGAAGCATTCTACCATGCTACATAAGGACAACCCCACCCTGATAGGCAGATTGTACAGAATTAGGGCTTTAAATCAGTGGCTCATTTTTCTCCTTGCTGGTTCCTAAATCAAGTTTATGACTTGGAATAAGAGAACAGAAATCATGTGCTGAGATCCTTTTGGGAGAGTTGGGACCAAAGGAAGTTTTCATATAAGTTGCACTATTTCTGTTTGCTAGTTAAGTCTCTAAACATTCAGTGAGCACTTACAATATGTCAGGTATGGTGCTGGGCAATGGAAATTAGAGGAGAATAAAGCATGGGATGCAAAGTTTGGTAGAGAACTTTTCATTTGGTAAGTGCCCAAAGACTTATTCATGTACATAGTCATCAACGTCCTGGATTTGGGTCTCACTACTTACTATCCCTGCTCCTCAGGGTAAATTATTTAATATCTCTCAGTATTAAAATAAGATGCTGAATAGGAATCTGCTTGGCCTGTCCTAGGTGCTCAGTGCTGTTGGTACCTCTTCTGCTCTGCATCTGTGCATGTGAACCACAGTCCACGAGGCCTTCTCCTTATTAAGCAAAGATGCATTGATATTTAAGAAAACCCTCATTTCAGTCTAAAATTTTACAGCTCTTTATTGAATGCAGACATCTATAGCTTCTCATAACATGTAGCCTCCAAGTAAATGTAAAATATTTAATAGGTAAAACCACTGACCATTAAACAAAGTCAACCAGAAGCCTGAAAAAGTCTTGAGAACATGTGTTCCAGGATTTTCCTAGAATGATAAGACATATTCCCTGCCTTTCAGCCCTTCATAGTCCAGGAGAAGAGATAGACAAGTAAACAAACAGTTGAAATTCAATGTGATAAGTATTAAAAAGTGGTGTGTAGTCTCACAGTAGTGTCAAAGAAAGAAATAAGAAGGCTTCAGAAATGGTGGGACTTGGGTTGTCTTAAACAGTGAGAAAGAATTTGGTGATTTCAAGAAAGACTACTTTAGGGATCTGTGTGAATAAAGATTTGAGGGCATGAAATGATTTGGTATCTTCACGGAATTGCAAATAATTTTGTGTGGCTGGAGGATATGGTAGCTATAAAGAAACAGCAGGAACTGAGATGGGAGAGGTGGGCCGGAGCCAGGCTTTGAAAGTCAGGTAAGCCACTTCCATGTTTGGACTTTATCTTGGGGAATAATTAAATGTAGATCTTGAAAGGTTTTTCCCTGACTGTAATGAGAAAGGTGGATTGGATTAGGTTGGACTGGACGAGGGCTAAATGCAGTGAGACAAACAGAAAGCAATTACATTCATTAAGGAAAAAAGATGGCTGCCCAATGAAGGAAGTGCCCACTGGGATGGAGAGGAGCGATCACATTAAAAAAATATGTAGGACAAAGAATGAATATGATGGTGAAGGAGCAAAGGAAAGAGAGAGGCATCCAGATCGTGAAGACTTTCTCAGACGATACTTGAAAGATAGAATCAATCTTTCAGTAGGGAGAATACTGAAAAAGAAAGAACTTTGAGAGAAGAGAGTGTGTGTTAAATTTTAACTTGAGCTTCACATTCAAGTGAAAAGTATCCCTCTTTGAGTTTGCTAGGAATATTGTTCATCATTATTTATTAATTTTATTCCACTACTGACTAGAGCACGTGCTTTCCAGGAGCACTGTAAGGTAATATTTTTTTTTTCAGGAAAAAGTAATTACCAAAATTAAGCTATTAGCTACCTTAGGACACATTCAAGTGTATTTTAAAAATATTCAGGTTTTGGAGAAATAATGATATTTGTAGAACACTAATAAAGAACAGAGACCTTTCTAAGAATTCTAATTTTAAAACTTTCACATAATTTTTTTAATTTGCAAATCTTAGGTGTTCTTTCTCTTCAAACTACTTTCTTTCTCTTCAAACTACTCTCTTCAAATTACCAACTCCTCAGTCTTCCATATCCTCATTTGTATAAGGAGAAAATAATAGTAGAGCCCTCCCTCATAAGGTGGCTGTGGGAATCAAACACATCAAAACACATGAAGACTTCGAACAGTGCCTGCCTCACAGTGAGCGCTCAGTAAATGTTAGTTCCTATTATCATATCAGCATTGAATCCCTTGCCCCCACTTCCTTTATATGTCTATTTTGCAGTATGGTCAGAAAGTGTTCAGGTCTTTGGTGTTTAATTAGCATGACTTAAAAGAATCCTTTTAAGTCCTTAAGCTTTTCCTTTGGGGTACCTGAGGGGGCTGGGCAAGAATGACTAAAATTGAGGGATAATATGGATTCCCCACCCCAGCCACCCCTCCCTTCTATAAAAACAACTAACCTCTAATCTTCAGAAAGGAGATCCAGTTGAGGACACCTAAGGTATTCTGATTTTCCCGACATTTATTCCTCAAGTCTGTGGGGTGACTGCTGATTTACAACTGTCTCGTAATGTCTGGAATTCTAGACTCCCCAGGATTGCACTATTTTCAAATTACTTTTGATGTTTTAATACTTGCTTACTGTTTCTGTTCGTCAGGAGGTGATTTAAAAAGCAAAAAATAAAGTCACATTCAACGAACACTATATTCCTACTTACTAAGAAGAGCTAACAGGAAACCAGCGACTTGTGACACATTAATAAACATATGAACTCCCTGGGGGGAAATGCACACACTCTCAAAGTAAAAAGTACTATCTGCTCTCATCAAACTGACGGTATGACTGCTACAGCGTTGTGGCTCTCTGCAGTCAGGGAAATAATGCAGAATGGGGTAAGGAGAATGAAAGCTCCTACAGGACTTAAGGTCAAATCATCAACACGTATTTCCTTGGCTTCTGCTGTTCATAACAGATGGCTGCTGTTTAGGCAAAAAGTTAAATCATAACTGCTGGTTCCAATGCTTATAAAATGGTTAGAGAGACAGGGCATGCATGTATGTGGAGAAAACAGTTGTTTATAACTGAGAATAAACACTCAGTTATCCTATCCAGGGAAGAAAGGACATTAATATGGATAGAAATAAGAGGACCTAGTTTTGTCTGGCATGGGTGACACAGCAATTCACACTAGGTGATATAGCAGTGCACACCAGGTCCACACACTGTATTGAACAAACAACTCACACAGTTTCTTCTCCCAACTTCCTGACCTTACACAGAGGGACCCAATGCCTAAAGAAGTTAATGACTTGTCCATGTTCTATTATCTCATTAGTGGCAGAAACAGAATTAGAACTCATATCTCCTAACTTCTAATTCACTGTTCTCTTCAATATGCTAATGGAGAGAATTAGTGCTGGGTTATCTATCTATAATTGTTTAAAACAAAAGCTACCTAACCTTAGCCCATGGTTTTATATTATTTTATATGCGAAAATGGATGATGTCTTCTGGAGAAAGGCAGAATACGATTTGACTTGGATTCATCTGAAGACTTTCGGTCTTTAACCTCTGTTCCCCCCAAAGTTAATAAGGGCTAAAAGAGAGCAAGCAGCAGGTCTCAAAGAAATTGCATGATTTCTTCATCGCTTTCTACTACCTTTCTATAAAATTAATATATATATATATGTATATGTACATATTTGTATTTTATATATGTATATATATTACTTATAAAAATACTGGCTTCTGAGAAGGATTGGCATTGGGTCCAGCCTTATAAGGGAGAAGAAAAAAAACCCTAACATTAAATTCAGCATAAATATTTATGGACATAAGAAACAAACATATGACACAAATTAAAATTAAAATAATTGCTTTAAGTACAGGCTTTGGGCAAGTCAGTCAGTACGAAACATTGAAATAGAGGATGATTCTGAATTGGCATACACGAGAGCTCTCAGAGAATTTAAAACTGATGTTTTGAAGAACGACCACATTGCACAAGTACATATCAAGGTGTGGAAATGTGGGTAGTGCAAGCAGGAGGTAGGAAGGAAAACTTGTGTGGAAAGATAAACTTTATATATACCCAATTAGCTGATAAAATAGAATAAAAAGCATGTTATTCACTATCTTAGTGTAGGAACGTTTCAATTATTCTGTAAACATACCCCTATAAAGATAATGCGCAGTTCAGCATTTCTCTCTTACTCTAACAGAACTATCAGTAACGTTTGTTAAATACATCCTCTAACAGTGCCACTAAACACTTGACCTGTATATTATGCTAATTCTCAAGTCCCTAGGGGAAAGCCTAACATTTCCCTAATGTTTGGCAATCTTTTCCCCCTTTATGAAGTACTGTGTAAAAAAGTCAGGGATTAGATTAGTGTTTTTCAAGGACTAAGTGGTTCGGTGCTTCTGTGCTTTCTTTATATCATCTACTCTAACATTCGTTGATCATTTTTTGAGTCATAATCTTTCCTTTTTATGAAAACAAATGCACGGAATAATTTCGAAGTGTCATAGGTCATTGGGCACTAAAAAGTAGCACAAAGGCGTGACAGATAGGAAAGCTCAGTTGCTACAGACTTGAATGGAACTGGATGAACTGTCCAGAAGGTGGTTCCTTAACCATAAATTTGACTGTGGTCTCTAATAATTAGCTGTGAAAATAAAGTGTTGGGAATCAAGCATGTCAAGGTTAAATTGTAGAGAGAGCCTCAATAAAAAGCAACTCTTTAGAATTTATTAAGTCTTAAATATACTAAATTTTGACAGTTTATTTCTAATCTTAAAGCCTTCTTATTTTTTCTAGGGTTTTTTTTTGTTTGTTTTTATTTTCTATCAGTCTTTACTGTGATGCCTGGGGCTATGCATGCAGCCTTGGTTCTATCTGATCTTTCTCATTCCCACTATGCTTATAGCTACTGACACTAAATGTGAGATTTGTTTGGATTAGTTTTTCTTTTCAGAAGGGCTCTGGAGGACCTATTGATTTAACTATGGATGAAATCAGCCCTTGGTGAAGAGATTAAAGTGAAACCATCAGGCAGATGATAAGACCTAAAAATGCCAGTTTTTTTGCCATCTCTCCTTTGCTTTTTTTTTTTTTTTTTGGTAATTTAACTGCAAAACTGAACTCCATCTGTGGTCTTCCACCAGATATTAGTTCAAAATCATTAATGCCTTTCTTTGTGAAAGAAATTGATCAGTATAGTTTTGCCATTTTTATTTTTCTAGCCTAATATTCCCGGAATATTAGAACTGAGGAAGCTTTGCATGTGAAATTCTAGTACAGTATTTCTCTGACTGAATTATTCTTGGGCATGAACACTTTGAAACTTCAGCACGTTATCACTCCTCCAGGAGTGGGAGAGACGAAAGGCAAGTGAGAGAGAATAAAATTCATGATATTGAAGGAAATTGAGGTCCACAACATGGGTTCAAGGTACTGCAAATTATGAATTATTTCTTTTGGGAATTTTATCACTGACTTCCCCAGTCTTTAACCATGCTAGTCCTTTGTTTATTTTCTTCCTAACAATCATAGTTTGTAATTATTTCATTCATTTATACCCCCTTTTTTTTTTGCTGCATCCTTTGTTAATGTATGCTTCTCATGATATGTAGGATTACGGAGTTCTTTGAATGCTTAGAGGCACATGTTTTTATCTCAAACTCTTCTCCCTTTCTGAACCCTCTGGCATCTGCTGGCATAAGGAGAATACTCTGTTACAGGAATTTGTTCATTCATGGCTATTGAGGCTAAAGACTTAATAGGCTTAAGGATCGCCTTAAGTGCTGGGCATAGAGTAGGCACTCTCAATAAATATTTGTTAAATGAATGAAGGAATGAAAGATTAGTTTAATGGCTATATCATTCTAATCACATTACTTTTTTACCTAAGCCACTCCCATTGAAACACCACCATACTAGTTTTAACCCCCTTTTTCTAATGCTCCTTTAAAATATCATCCCATTCTTGACAGCAGATGTAGTAAGTGGATATGTCTTCTAGACTAGGCAAAAAGTTAAAATTAATCCATACAAGATGCTCTTCTCCCATCCTCTGAACAACAGGCCTTCTAACTTCAGTTGACCTTCTTGATTTGAAAGATAAAGGACAGGGGAGTATAAATGTAAGGGCCACATTTGGGTCAGTTGCAAATCCCTTTCTGCTCTGCAGACATCACACAGACCAAAGTGGTGGCAACAGTTTTTGCACTGTTAAATCTTGCAAATGAGGGAGAAAATCTCCCGACCTCTTGTGGTTAAGACGTGATCTAGGATCCAGATGCTCAGCTAATACTGCACCGACCCCCTCAGTTTACAGAGAAAATTCCAGGGGAAACTTGAACAGAGTAAAACTATATGTATATATAGTTCGCCAAAGAAGACAAAGAACTATCAGAGTCTGCTGAAATTGTACCCATTCAAAAATAGATTCTTCAGAGTTAGATTACACTTTGAAATATAAAAATGTGCTTTCTTTCCCTACTACATATAAACCAAATCTGGATATCAGGAAATAGCCCCCATAATGAGGCATTTTTCCCTACTAATACTTCTCTAAATATTTTTTCCAGGGTCACAATGACATATGCTTTATTCTGTTTTACTTAGCAGGTCAATATTTCCTGAGAATGAATACCTTTGCTTTCCTTGACCTCCAAAGAAAAACAGAAGTTATGAGTAAAATGAAGTGTGAAGATGGTAAATAATCTTAATTATAAAGGTCATTTATAGCATATTCCTAATTATATGTATAAGTCAAAAGCAGAATCTATTCCATAAAACTGATAGGGATGAGCATTTTCAGTCTCTGGGGACTGGTGTGCTTCTAAAGACTACATGGTGATCAAAGCTCACGAGCAGAGTTCAGATAAAGAGTGGACTCTTTGAATTCAGCACATTTAGAAAGCGACCCATTTTCTGCAGACACAGAGGGAACAGAATAGCCTGTCTGCATCTGGTAAAATAAAATATTCCTCATTCAAGTAAGGTTTGGGGCAAATGGAAATGTAATCCAGGAGCGTGCATACCAGAAGAAGAGCATTCAAGTCAACTCCATCAACTTATATGTTTGCAGCCTCAGCTTAATGCTCTAATTTGAAGGTAACTCATGAGATCTGGTTTTCTTTCTCCACCATTTTATAATTTCATAGATACAAGTCTTTCACTTCCTTTTCTCCTGTTAGGGTTTGAAATATTTGCATTCCCTGTAAATTTAGCATATTGCCCCTTAAACTTGTTAGCACAAAGGCATGCCATTTCACCAAAAAAAAAAAAAAAAAAAAAAAAGTACCCAGAAGGATACACTTAAAATAAGGGTAAATTTTTTTAAATTAAAAAAATAATGAATATATTACTCTCATTTATAATAGGAATGAATATAACTATTGCTTATTGAACATTTAAAATTCATTCAACCTGTAAACATATATTTACTGAGTACCTATTAAGTGCTTGGCCTGGCTAGGAACAAAGCAGTGAATAAGCAAAGTCCTTGCTTTTATGAAGCTTATATTCCACTGAGCAGAAATAGAGGGGGAAAACATGGTGTCAAAAGCTTTATATGCATTATCTCATTTACTCTCCTTCTACATAATGTCACTTAACCCTCTCACTTTAATGTGATATCTATGCTGTGTCTCCTGCATTTATATCTCCAGCTTTGACCTCTCCCTCAGATATCCAGATTTATAAATCCAGTTGCCTATTTATCATACCCATTTGAATATCTAAAAAAATTACTTCAGACCTAATGCATCTCCCAAGTAAATCTTTGCTTTTACCCCCAAATCTACTGCTCTCTTATCCTGCTCTCCCCCATCCATACCATCCAACCAGTTGCTCAAGCAAAATGGCTAGAAGACACTTTTAATTTCTCTCTTTCCCTATTCCCCTGCCCCACATCCCATCTGTCAAATAGTCCTAGACAAGCTGTTTCCAAAATATATCCCAAACCTGCCCTTTCTGCTCCATTTCCACTATTGCCATCCTAGTACAAAGCAACATAATTTTTCCTTGATTATGCAATAGCGTCTTAATTCTATGCTCTGCTTCCATTCATCCTCCCTGCCATCTATTCATTACACAGCAATCTGTGATATTTGTAAAATTAACTCCATCGTGTCACAGTCCCCATTTCTGCTCAAAACCTCAAGTAACTTTCGAATGCACTAATATAATTCCTGCTCTCCAGCCTGTCCTTTGAGGCATTACAGGCTTACTCCATCGAAACTAAGGTGAGGCGAGTAAGGGGGTGCCAAACACTCAGTAATTAAGATAAATAATATTCCGATGCACTACTTTCGAAAATCAAAATTAATGCAAAAATCCTACAATGAACTACGAAGTCTCAGGAGTCCCTAGTACATCACTCTTTTATGGCTATCTTATTTATTATCATCAACTAGCGTTTGGTTGATTTTCTTTCTTTCTTTGCATAGCTCCTTATTTTCTCCCTCATAACAAATTAAGCACCATGAGACAGGGAGTGGTGTTGGCCTTGTTCATTGCTTTATCCAAAATATATAGAATACTTTAGGTCTTCCATTTCCCAGGCTCTTCTGTCAACTCTTCCATTTGAATTTTTTTCCAAGAGAGGCTCTGTCATTTCAGCTCCTGGTTCTGGTAATTACCATTTCCTTTCTCTCTGTGTCCCTCCAATGTAGGGGTGGTAGCAGCTTCCTGCTGTAAACAGGCTCTGGGTTGCCTTACATTCTGCCATTTCAGCTCCTCTAGCATGTTTATCACCCTGTGTCCCCCCTCCCCCATTCAATACTGAACTACTTCAAGTCAATTTGCTTTACATGACTGGGTCCTGGCTGATACAGTAGCTTAGGAAACAAATATATGAGTGTTTAATCCACATTATACATAAATTCCCAAAGGTCCCCCTGAGGTAAAAGAGGTAAACACATTATATCATTATATATTTGCAAATATTACAAATAACACTGTTTAAACATGGCAAATTAAATAAATTAAGGTATATTTGCCTTTTCCTTTCTATTATGGAAGCCTCTAAATTATATATCTGAAAAAAATGCAGAATTAAGCTGCGGGAATTTTTGGAGTACTTTTTCATTCTATATGATTTATATACATTTCACAGTTAGCTTCTTTTGAAAACTTTTTGTTGCAATTTTAGCATCAGTTCAAGTCAATTGAAATTGTTAGATTTTTCTGACTAGAAAAGGGAGCCATTAATCTGAATCACCTACAATTCTCTAAAAGAACAAATGGTTAAAATACTATAACCTAATAACTTGACTTGGCAAAAATAGGTCATTTTTAGAAAAAAAAGATAATGGTCTAATCATTTGTATTTCTTTATTAAATATAAACATCTTCAGAATATGACAATTATATTAAGGAGTCATGTCAACAAAGACAATGTAGGAATAGAACAATTCATGGTAAGGTTGTCAGAATATAATTCTGCACAGTTATGTTAGAGAGTTAAAATGTTGGAAAAAAACAAGTGGGTCTAAAGAAAGAAATGTGGAAGATGAAATATTGCTAAGGAGCACAATACCACTCTTTTGTTAGAGAATCTTAATTAGAATCATCAGATGTAAAACGGTGTTCCTTTCTAAAAGCAAAAATAAGGAATTCACGTATAATAACATCACTGATTGAAATGTGATTTTTAGGCCCGATTTACTGAAGAACTTGCATGACTTGATAGAACTAAAAACATGTTATTCATTTATGTTGTCTGTTATTCAACCAAAAGGTATGAAATTTCAAGAACATAAAAACTCCAATGTAATTAGGGGAGATGGATATATAAACAAATACTTGCAGTCCAGTGCAATAAAGCCTGCAACATATGTATATCCATGTGTTGAAGAAACATAAGGGAGAGAATGTCTGATTATGTTTTTTAATATAGATCCGATTATGTCAACTTCCTGTTTAACACCATTCTTTCCACTCACTAACTCCCCCTTCCTGTCCAATGGTCTCCACAATGAAATCCAAACTCCTCAACTTAACATATCAGGTCGTTCCTGATCTCCCTGTGACCATATGTTCAGCCCCATCTCTCAGCACTTGCTCGCCTCAACCACTCTGAAAATTTGGCACCTCTTCCAAACAAGTTGTAATTTTTTATCCCTCTTTGTGCAGACTGTTCCCTCTGCCTGGATCATACTTTTTTTTCCCACTTCTCCTAATCACATTCATTCATTTTTCAAAACTCTTCTTTTGAGAAATCTTTTCTGCACCCATGCTTCTGTACTCCCCATCCATAGTTCTGGTGCAGTACTGCTTCTCTTCTCCCTTGGCCTCCCCCCACTATAATAGTTTGCAGTACACTGTCTTTTGATTGCTCACCCACTTGTCTGTCTCTCCCACTGGACAGCGAGTGCAGAGAGGAATCACAAAACTCATATTTGTATCCTGAACACTTAATACAGTGCCTGGCACAAAACAAGAGGAATCAGTTGAGATCTTAAACAGGAATTTGGTATGGAGGAGTGGTGAGTGAAAGTTGGCCTCATAAATTGGGTTAGTGTGAGGCAGAGCATATTAGTAATCTGACAGAGGAAGGGAAACCAATTAGAATGTGACCACAATATTCCAGCTTATACAGAGTGAGGAGTTGTGTTTTAGCAATAATCATGGTAAAAGAGAAAATGGACCAGATCAAAGATGAAAACAATAGTGTACAACGGAAATTTGTATTGGACACTGTGTAGTGGCCAGAGTGTTAAGGGAGAGGGAAGAGTACCCACTAGGTGACTCAATTTTCAAGCTTGGAACCCTGGATGGTGCTGTGATACAGAATACAAGAAGAAGAGGAGGTGAGAGCAATCCATTAAGAAGCTGTATGGCCTCGGACAAGTAACTTATCCTCCCTGAATGTTAGTTACCTGTCCATAAAAGTACAAGGATACTTACTTCATAGAGTTATTATGAGAAGGAAACAGCATCCTGATGTAAGTGTACTTTGTAATTGACAAACTGGTACACAATGTATATTATTTTTGTTACTATTATTTGCAGTAAAGGAATAACCCCTTAGATTATTGTCAACCTCACTACATCCCCTGAATCTTCTCTTACACTGGATGTTGTTTCATATTCGCTTCATTATTCATAATATTTCACCACTGGCTAAATATGGAATTTATATCAAGGTCACCACTTTTTAGAAGCCTAATCTCCTTTCCAGCAGCACTTAATAAAAGAGATAAATCACATAGCTCTTCCTATTTAATATCCTTATCCAACTGTGAATACAGCCCACATTCATGTCTGTTCTCTGGATCCAACTTTTCATTTTTATAGCAAGGTTCAATATGAATAGAACACCCTTTCTGGGAGTGAAGTCCCATACATTTGAAATTCAGTTAATCTTGTCTCATATTATGGGCAGAAAAAGCTGCAGTTGATGCAGAGAGAGCCATAAAGTGGAAGGCATCTCAAGATGTAGCTATGGGGAGAAATATAAATAAAAAACCATGAATGAGGGTTTATCTATTATTAGCAATTCTTATTTTTCTTAGTTTTAAATGGATGAATCACCAAGGGGATTCTAGAACTGATTAGTTAAATGTTTGTGATTCTCAATAGCTATGTATTGCAACAGACATTCTGAAATTTGGTATCTTCAGAAGTATGGGTCATATGCAAAACATTTATCCCCAGCCAGAGGGGAGATAGAGTAACTACACAAGAGACTTCACAACAGTCAGCTGTCGGCATTACTTCCCTGTCAATAGTATAGGATTATTTCTCATGTTATTTTCATATAAAACAGAGATGCAAAGAATTGAATATGGTTTTATGGTATGCATGATTTCCAATTACAATATCTGTCTCTTCCTTAAAAGTCCATTATGACAATAGCAAGAAAAGAGCACTTCTGTGGAATGTAGGAGTTCAAAGGCATTATATTCAATATTTTCAGGATGCAGGGTTTTCCCAAATTACTCTTCATATGCACATGAAGAATATCCTAATGATTAACTGGACATCTTTTCCTTGACTGCTTTCCTAAACCTACAATTTATGCAACAGCATTGTAATCATTCCCACTTTCAAAACCCTTCTGTTCACTTGTCTATTAAATACAATTGTAATTGACTACCTTGGTGGCTAATTTGCAAAAGCGATTACATTGCTTCTGGCTTTCTTTTACTATTACAGATTTATTTGGAATCTAAATTGTACAGGGTGTTGCTGCATAATTTGACTTTGTAGTTACTGATTACATTATTCACCATTTGGTATATCTCTAATATAAACAGTGCATACCATGAATAAGTCATTAATCGAATTGTGACTTTGGGTATACTGCTTTCTCATTTGTCAAATAAAAGTCTACATGAAAGCTTATATCCCTTCCTAAAATTCCAAAAGTACATTATTGATAATATCATTAGGCATGCTATATTTGCCAGATCTGTTAGTGCACTGTCAAGAGATTTTGCACAGAGGTATTCCTCATTTGTGTGCATGTGTGTGTATGTGCTCGTGTGAGTCCTCTATTCCTACCTGTAGCTTACCTCTTGTCCTTTACTAATGAAATTCCTTCAGTGGAGTCAAAATGGTTCTCCTCAATTTGTCAACAAAGGCTCTTCCCTTTCTCTAATATGGTCTGAGTTTTCTTCCAGATATTTTCTGAAAATTGTTGTTGTTACTAAGGGTTATCAATAACCTAACTTGCAATCAATGGCTTGGGCACTTTGTGATATTTAATGCTATTTACTCTCCATTCTTTGAAATTTTACTAGAAGATCTTTTCCTGGTTTTCCTTCTGTGTCTCTATCCATTCTCCTCTGTCCTCTTAAATGCCAGAATTTCCCTAGGTGTTTGTCCTGGCTACTCCATTCCTCATGCTATCAAGTAGAAATCCTTAAAATGGAGTATCACCGCTCCCAGTGATGGTGTGGTGGTGGTGTACAAAAGAACAGATTAAATGGCGTATCTCTTTTAAAACTAAAAAAAGTAAGTAAATTTTTAGTAAAAGTACATGCTTAAGGTGGAAAATTCCTATGAGCCCCCAGACACCCTGAACCCAAACCTGAGGGCAACCCCTATCACCAGGTTCTTTGTGATCCATAGGAATTGGACCAATAAACACCCTCAACAACAATGTTGGAGAGTATCTGTTTCCCCACATCCTTAGCTAATAGGATAAGCCTTGAAATGTTTTTATCTTTGGCGATCTAATAGGTAAAGCAGATGGTCTTTTATTTTATTTAACTTGCAATTCTATTATGAAGTGATGCTGAACATCTTTTTATATACTTAAATATTATTTTTATTTCTTCTTTTATGAATGGTCATTTTGATCCATTTTTTCACCTAAGTTACTTAAATGTTCTTATTATTACTGATTTGTGGAGGTGTTGGTGGTCCATTCCTGATTTGGGAAATACTGAGAACAGGTTTGAGATCAGGTAGATCAGAGTACTTGAAATTGGGGAATAAAAAAAAAAAAAGAAAAAAGAAGCACAGAACCAGAGGTGGACATTCCTTCTTAGGAAAAAGAGGGGTACCTTAGAAGGGAAAGTTGACCCTTGAAGGCTTAGTGATAAAAAGAAGGAAGGAACTGACTAAAAATAAAGGGTTCTAATGAACCAAGATAGTGTCAAAGAATCAGAAGTAGACCTACTTGCTAAAAATGTATCATTTATTTAAAACACTACTAACAACAACGACAATAGCAACAAAATCTGTATAATCTGTATGTCATAATGCAACAAAAGAAGGTGGTCTGAACTAAGAAATCAAGTCAACCAAGTATTCCCTCTTCCCTCCCAACTCTAAAAAAATTGTCTGCTATTGCTGGTTCAGGGGGGATAAAAGGTGAAAATTTAGAATAAAAAAAATTTCAGCAGATAAAACCATTGAGATACACACACACACATGCAATAAGCAGAGGAAAAGTGTACTCAATACTGATATGAATTTTATAACTAAGCACGCAGAATTGGAACGACACCATGAATCGTAAATTCAGTAACTCCAAATAGAAAAGGACAAACAACAAGAAGATGTGAAACAGGAGCTAGCCAAACTCAGGCAAGACAGGGAATAAATGAGAACTAAATTAGAAGGTACCTGTAGTAAGCAGAATTTCTAAAAGAGCACCCCCAAAGATATCCCACCATAATTGCCAGACCTGTGAATGTGATGGGCTATCACTACCATGATTATGTTATGTTATATGGCACAGTTAACCTTAAAGTTTGGGAAATCATCCTGGGCTACCCAAGTGGGTCCAGTATAATCACACGTGCCCTTTAAAGCAGATAGTTTTCTCCAGCTGGTGGCAGAAGAGGACTTCAGAGATTTGAAGCCTGAAAAGGTTCAACAAGCCATTACTGGCTTGAAAATGGAGAAGGCCACCTGCCAAAAATGCAAGCAACATTTAGTTGCTGAGAGCAGACCCTGGCTGACAACCAGCAAGGAAACAGGAACCCCAATCCTGTAACCACAAGAAACAGAATTCTGCCAAACAATCTGAGTGAGCTCGGAAGTGGACTCTCCCCCGATCCTCTAGATAAAGGCCTGCAGCCAATACCTTGATTTCAGCCTTGTGAGAGCCTAAGCGGCGGCTGCCCAGACTTCTGACATACAGAACTGTGAGATAATAAAAGAATGTTCTTTTAAGCCACGAAATTTGTGGTAATTTGTTATAGCAGCAATAGATAACTAATACAGTCCCAAGGGAAAACAGATATAACCACAATTGATGTTAGGGTCATAAAAGATAGGATGGAAAAAAGACAAGAAAAAGAAAGTAATATTAAACAGTTCAGGAAGAATGCAATAGAAAAGACAGGATGAGATTATCCAAAATACTTATTACTGGAGTTCCTGAAGCTGAAAAAGCAATTTAAAGGAATAAAACAAATATTTAAAGACAATATAATTCAAGAAACTCTGACTGAAATAAAAGCTCCAAATTTACATACTAAAGTGACCCATGATGTGCCTGGGAAAACTGAGAAGGAATGGTCAATTCCAAGAAATGCCTCAGTAAAGCTATTACACTTTAAAAGTAAAGAAAATATCCTCTGTGCCTCCAGAGAAAAGGCCAAGTCATTTAGAAAAGAAAACACAAATCACAACAAAAGAGCAACATTTTCAAGAACCTAAAGGAAAGGAGAGTATGACCCAAGGATTTTATAACCAGCATGGTTTAAACAGTAAAAAAAAAAAAAGAAGGAAATAGCGTACTATGAACCCTTCCTCAAAGTGTAGAATAACAATTTTCCAACCAAAAAATGAAGAACTGCTTGGGGAAATTTTGGTAGCAAGCACCTTTAATTTAAGATCTAAAATGAAAATAAAGAAAGTATTAAGGGTGGAAGAATAATGCATAAATAGTATTTGTGCTGATAAATTAGAAATAACAACTAAAAAATGCAAATTGAAGGGAGAAAGGAATCTTGAGTAACCTGACTGATTGATAGGTAGGTGGGAATTAAAATATTTTTTAAAATTGACAAATAAATAGCAAAAATCTAAGTGAGAAAAAAGAGGAGGAAGGTCATCATATAAAGGCAATAATATAAAGATAACTTGTGAGAACAAAAAATTAGATCACAGGATGAAAGAGAAAAAGTAAATAAGAAATATAATAGACATAGCTAAGCTAATGTACACTAAATATAAAGTCTAATGGCAGAGCTGTAGGATCTCTTTTTATATTTAAGGATATTAGAACTTTTTGAGGAATATTGCAAATATTTTCTCCCAGTTGGTTATTAATTTTGTTTTGATTATTTCCCATGATTTTTTTTTAATTTTTGTAATAATTTAATCAATCTTTTATTTTTATATCTTATTCATTTCATGTCTTTAGAAAGGTCTCCTCTATTCTTCTTAAATATTCACAAAAAATTCTTCCATATTTTCATCTAATGTTTTTACAGTTTCTTCTCTGATCCATTTATTTTTATGGAAGTGGATCTAAGATAGGCAAAACTTTTTCTTTTTCCCAAATATCCTTTTCTATGAGCATGACTGACAGAAAACTTTATCTTTTCTCCATTGACATGTGATGCCATCCTTATTGTATAATAAACTCACATATGTTTTGGGAATTATTTCTCAGTTCTCTAAGAAATATCTGGTAAGGCAAGTATCCAGTTACTACTCATTATTTTAAAAAGCCTCTTCACTATTCTTGGGTGTTTATTTTTTCACGTAAACTTTTGAACTATTAACTGGTTCTAATGATGCATCTTCATGAATTACCAGTTTTGACTCAAAATAATAATTTAAAGCATTATATTTATGAGAAATAAAAAATTTGCATGTGATTTGAAATAATATCCACTTGGGCAGTTGCCACTGAACTCTCCACCAATGTTTCTGAATGCTGCTCTGATTTTAGACAAAGTTTTGTAGAAAAGTGGAAAGAGGTTAGGTTTTGGAGTCAGAGATCTAGATTTGAACCTGGCCTCAACTGCTTACTATTTTTTAACCTTAGGTTCATTATTCATGGTGGCTGAACCTCAGTTTCCTCATTTGAAAAGTGGGGGTAAAAATGCCTGTCCTATACAGTTTCCTGGAGCATTAGACCAAGTATATTTTAAATGCCTTAGAAGTATGCCTGATTCTTGGTGGGAACTCTCTGGAATATGATTTCAACTAGATGTTGGCAATATTCTCATCATCTGTAGCTCCAATCTGGACTTTTCACCTGATTCCAGAATTGTCATGACTTGTCTCCTTTTATCTGTCTGACAAATTTGTATCCATCCTTTAATATGGTTCAACTATCACTTCCTTGCCAAATAGTTTTTCTCACTCCCCAATGTGTGGCACGTCCTCTGTGTTCCTTTATCACTCTGTCTAAAATCTCCTGTAGCAAGAATGAGGGTGCTTTCTATTTATCTGTTTACTTGTTTGCCTCCGCAAGGAAACAGTGAACTCGCCCATGGCAGGTCACTTGTCACTTGTCCTATTGTCTCAATACTAGCATATCACTTCCCTAATAACCCAGTCTCAAAAGTAGCTTGTTAGCTGAATATTCATACATTTTTATAGGAGAGGAAAGAGCAGATATGACATACTCACATTTGTAGTTTTCTAATTCTCTATTCTTTGTTTTACAAAGTCAAAGAGGAGGGGAAAAAAAGTTGAAATTGCATCAGTCCCTAGGAATAGTTTTTGTATTGATCTTATAAAACTGCATGGGCTGGGACTGCCCTCCTGGGAACAGGCTGCCAGTAGTAAACGCAGGTGCGGGAACAGGAAGTGCAGGCCACGGACCGCCGTGTGCTCAGAGAGTGGAAGGAACGGCTGTGTGTGAAGGTCATACTGTGTGCGGTGGTCATGCAGAAGGCACAGTGGGCACAGGGGGACGTACCACAGCAGGACGCATCAAGCCCCACAGGCTGCAAAATCATGGGGCCTGGCATGGCCAAGGCCTGTAAAGGTACAGCTGCTTTCAAAAACACCAGGTTTTTGTGTGCCTTCTCTGAGGGTGGGTTTCTTGGTGTCCATATTGAATTCAGGCTTCCACGGTGGAGTTGTGCATTTTGCAGTACTATAGGATTAATAGCAATCTTATAAAAATATGATATTCACCCACTGCTTCAATGCCTATACATTTTCTCTTTTTTAGGACCCATATTTTACTTTACTATGGAACAAGGTTTAGAATTAGCTTGCATTGGGCTGTGCCATTGAAAGTTCCCAACAGAGACCTCCTGAAAGGAAATACTTATCTAGTGGGAAAAAGTCTATATCTCAAAAACATTATGACTTATATGTTGAGGAATGTGGAAAAGAGCCCGAGGTTACCCAGGATTTAAGAAGCAATGTGAACTTGTTAGAGAAGCTTGTTACACAAGAGAAATTGCCATGTTTAGTGGTCAACCTCTACCCAGGAAATGAGGGATATTCTCCGGTGCTGAGGGGAAAAAATGGAACAGATACTGAAACCATTCGACTGCCTTATGAACAATGGGGGTTGCTTGAATACTTGGATGCAGAAGAATTGCCTCCTGTTTTGGTTGATCTCCTAGAAAATCTCATGTTAATATGTTTCATTCTAGATGTGTCATAGCAGAAATACGAGACTTCAGACAGTGCAGTAATAGGGAATCTCCTGGTTACCAAAGTAGGCATATTCTCTTACGCCCAACAATGCAGACTTTAATCAGTGATGTGAATTCAATAACAAGTGATAACCACAAATGGACTCAGGAAGACAAACTTTTGCTTGAGAGCCAGCTGATCTTAGCTACAGCTGAACCCCTGTGTCTTGATCCTTCTGTATCAGTAACCTGCACTGCAAACAGACTGCTGTATAACAAGCAGAAGATGAACACTCCCCCAGTGAAACAGAATTTAAAGAGGTATTCCTGGTCCTCTCAGAATCAGCAACATTGTCCACCTCCTCCTCAGCTGAGAACCCTGCCTTCTTCCGAAGAAAGCAAAGGAAAAAAGGCAGGTGAGCATTATGACCTCCAAATCTGTAAGTCAGGAAATTGTGTAGATATGTGGAACCAGAGTCCCTGTAATTTGGACACACCTTCAGAAGTGGATGTGGAGGAATATGTTAAGGTTGAGAAGTCTATAACATGTGAGGACCCACAACCGACAATCTGGCTAGACCGTGATCTAAGAGATGATTATGGATTTGAATGTGAAGCTGGCAATCAGTATCAGAAAACAAAGATGACCATCATGAAGTCACTTGATGATCCACTTATCTCTGGTAAAATACAGCCGTGTACAGATGATGAAGACAGTGATAGCCAGATACCTCTCTGTCACTACTCCACAGATGACCATTCAAATTGGTTTGTGATGGAATCAAAGGCTGATGCTGTACCTGGAAGTCAGTACAAGAAACTGCTCCAAAAGGAAGCCAAATGTCCAGCCAAGAAGTCACTCAGCTCCAGTGGCTCAGCCAGTCCACGTCACCTTTCTCCAGGGAAGAAAGCTGTGTCGGTTCAGTCTTCAGCATCAGGGAAGGGAGTGAAACGTCGTCGACCACCCACCAAACTTCCCTCAAGCTCAGGAGCTCATTCTTCAGGTAACAGTTTTACTCCAAAACAGGCAAGCAGCTATTTTAAAGGTCCAATTCCTACTTCTGCTTCTGAGCCACCACGTCTTTCTTGGAAGTTATCGAAGAATCCCAATCGAGCTAGCATGCCTTCTCCAGCTGCCCCATCACCTGCCAGCTCATCACAGACAGCCACGGCCACCCAGGTCATGGCCAACTCTGCTGGACTGAACTTGATCAGGATCAGTGTAGGGGGCTCAGCTGGTGGAGTGCAGGCTGTCGTGAGTGGGTCAAACCCCATGCTGAGCAGTACCCCTGCAGCCACAACCCCTGTAGGAATAAACCTGAGTGGGCTTTTACCCTCAGGAGGTCCTCTACCAAATGCAGTGCCAGGGGCAGCACAGCCAGGGGCAGTGCAAACAGGGGCAGTGCAGCCAGCTTCTCAAGGAGGTGTTTCCCTTGTTTTAAAAAAATGCTTCAAATCTCGGGCCCTTAACTCTACTCCAGCTTGCCAAAGTTTCACTCATTTTGAACACTGCAGCAGCAGCCACAGCAGCTCCCTCAGTTAACTCCATACAACCCACAACTTTTGGTCCTTGACAGCCAGGGGTGCAGGGTCCCCAACGAGGCTCAGGCTCGGCCAGTCAAGAGCAGGCCTTATCCACTCAGCCAGCTGCTGCTATTAACCTTACTAGTTGCAGTTATTATTATTTTTTTGGTTGTTTTGTCGTTTTAGCTTCAGTGTGATTTATCAAATTAATGTGCAGATGACAAGACTGGCCTTGACTTTGTCCCTCTAATTTCAGCCTATTTTGATTTGTAGGTTGATTTTAGAATTTTTTTTGTTTTCATTTTTGTTTTGTTTTGTAAGACTTAAAGAAGTATACTATTAGTTGTGCAAAAGTTACTTTTAGAAACAAAAACTGGCATGTAGACAATATTTCCTGCCCACAATTTGTTTTCCATAGAACTTTTAGCTTTTAAACAAAATTTGACATGGGACGTATAGTTCCTTTTCAGTATTTATCATTTTTATAGTTAATTTCAGTGTGTGTGTGTGTGTGTGTGTGTGTGCGCGTATGTGTATGTATCAGATTAATACATGAGCAAATTATCATTGTAAAATAAATATACATGTAATCACACTGAACTATTTTACATTTAAGGATGTTTCTGTGTCAAGTATACATTCATTGGTAGAAGTCTGAGAAAGCTGTGCCTCTAACGTTCAATCAGTTTCTTAATAGCTCTGATTGAATCTCTTACATTATGCAACATAGGCAGAACCATCTAATTTGCCAATTGTTTTTCCTCTTGATGACTGTAATGCCTTCCTCCATTTTCAAAAGAATTCACTAATCATGAGGTTGGAAACTCTATACTACTCTTGCTCATTATGGCTTAATAATCATAAATGTCTAAATTTGACAGGTCTGTCTCAGTGAAGAAAACTCATAAATCTACTTTATTGTATTCTGTGTTTTTATGTTACACTTGAGACCTGTATATTTATACACAGCAGTGTGCCCAGAAGAGACCCCAGCAAAGCCTTCCTCAGCCGAGATTCCAGTTCTTCTCTGCCTTTCCACAGCAGCACCAACAGATAAACCAGTTGAGAATCGTATAGTTTCCAGCGACTGTGGCGGCAGCACTAGCAGCTCGGCCACTTCAGTATCAGCCTCGGGATATAGACAGCTGATCCCAAAGTAAAATGAAGCAAAGCAAGCCAACCACTACAAAATCCTGCATCTCACATTATTTTTTCCTCTTTTTTATAAACACAAGAGCATCAAATCAAAAGGATTCTGATTTTTTACTTCACGTTTTTAATGTGTCAGTATTTTAATTGCTAGATGGACAAACTTTATACAGAATCACAACCCTATGACTTTTAAATAAAAATAGAGAAATGGTTTAACAACAAAAACTGCATTGATATGGTGCCAGCCACCATGGAGTGAAAATCCCAGCTCTGTAATCTAACCTTAGACTTGTTTCCTAACTTCTCTGAGGTTCTATTTTCTCATGTGTAAAATATTTCTTAATTTTGCTGTCAAGGTTAAAAGAGGTAAGATGTTCTAAATTCAAAGCACTGGTGATCAATAAATGATTGTGTTTTTTTGTTAAAAATGATGAAAAATTATTCTACTTGTTTGATTTATTCAGATTTTGCTGGTGTTCAGGATTACAGAATTAATTTTAATGGAAAAATTTCACAACCTAAGTTTTTTTGAAAGGCAAATCTATTTCTATACCTATGAAAATTGGATTGCTTAGAATGTTTAAGATTCATGAATCCATTTATTCATTCATTGAAAAAATATTTATTGAACTGTTTTCAATATGCCAGGTACTGTTTTTGGTGCTTGGGAGTCAGTAGTTAACAAAACAAAGATGCTTGCCTTTGTTGATTAGATCCTAGAGAGAGAAGAGATAACTGCAATAGGTAAGTAAGTTATATTGAAGCTTAGTGATATACAACATCAAGAAATAAATATAGAAGATAATCTGGCAATCAGGATTGTGAAAATGGGTGTGCCAGTTTGGATGTATTATGTCCCCCAAAACACCATGTTCTTTAATGCAGTCTTGTGGAGGAGATGTATTTTGTCTTGATTAGGTTGGAAGCTTTGGATTAGGTTGTTTCCATGGAGATGTGACTCACCCAACTGTGGGTAACACCTTTGATTGGAATATTTCCATGGAAATGTGGCCCTGCCCATTCAGCATGGGTCTTGATTAGTTAACCGGAGCCCTATAAAAGCTCAGACAGAAGGAGCTCACTGCTGCAGCCAAGAGAGACATTTTGGAGACAGCCATTGAAAGTATACTTTTGCTACTCTAGAGTTTGTCTGGGAGAAACCCAGAGAACACCCCCAGACACCTAGAGAGAAACATCCTGGGAAAAAGCCATTTTGAAACACAACCTGGGAGCAAGCAGACACCAGCCACATGCCTTCTGAGCCAACAGAAGTTTTCCAGATGCCATCGGTGTTCTCCAGTGAAAGTACCCTATTGTTGACACCTTTTTTTTTTGGACACTTTTATGGCCTTAAGACTATAACTTTGTAGCCTAATAAACCCCCTTTATAAAAGCCATTCCATTTCTGGTATTTTGCATAATGGCAGCATTAGCAAACCAGAACAATGGGGATGGGATGGAGTGGGTTGTGATTTTAAAGAGTGGGAAGACCTCTTTGAGAAGGTAAATGCCATTGAGCAACGACTGAGGAAGGTGAGGGAGTTATCTATGTGGATATCATGGGGAGAAGTGTTCTGGGAACAGTGCTTATCCGGTGTCAGTGTCCTGAGGCAGAAGTGAGCCTGGTGTGTTAGAGGAAGAGCAAGGAGGCCAGTGTGTCAGGAAGAGAGTGAGCAAGCATGAGAACAATGTACAGGTAAGGGAGGTAACAGGAGGTAGATAATGTATGGCTTCGTGGGCTATGGTAAGGAATGTGGCTTTTATTCCAATTAAAATGGGAGCCATTCCAGATTTTTGAGCAGAACATTGTCAAGATCTGTTCTTCATTTATGAAGGATCATATCAGCTGCTCTTCTGAAAATAAGCTGTAATAAGCAAGGATAGAAGCAGGGAGACCAATCCTTAGGAGGCCCCTGCTGTATGTAATCCAGGGGAGAACTGATGGGTTGCTTGAACCAGGGTAGTGTCTGTGGAAGTGATGACAAATAGTCAAATTTGGGATGTATTTGGAAAGTAGCACCAACAGGCTTTCCTATGGATTAAGTGTGAACTGAGAGAGAAAAAGAGGACTTGAGTCCTGAGTACCTGGAAGACGGAACTGTCATTTCCTGAAGTAGGGAAGGCTGGTGGAGAGATGGGTAAAGGACAGACGACCAGAGTTCAATTTTGGACATGTTAAGAATTTTGGCCACTTAAGTGAAAGATGTTTATCAGTTATCCAAGTGGAGTGCTCAAATAGGAAATAACATTACAATAAAAATAAAATCTTTCAATATAAAATAACTGCTGAATGAGTGCATTTTCCGATGTTTTCAATAGCTCATTATTACCAAGCAAATTCATTTCTAGAAAATCAGGAAGATGCTATTTCTGAGTGATATACATTTTTACACATACATATAAATATTTTTAAAATATGTATTCACAATTATGAATTCACTCAAGTGTTTTTTTTGGGGGGGGGAGGTAGAGGAATTGATCTAGCCATTTAGTTTCTTACCTTACTCTGTTTTCCTAAAATACATTGTGAGGTGGTTATACAAATCATTTTTAATTAGACAGTAGAAAGGTATTTTCATATCACAATTATTCATTTTCCCTATAATTACCTGTCGTAATTTGTTTCATCAATTCATCTACATTTATGATATTTCATTCACTTGACCATTAGAAGCCAAGAAAATTTTACCTTTTCTCTTTCATGATTATTATTTTGGCTGATGGGACAAAATCACTAAGACAGAACAGAGGCAAAAGGTACATGGCAGACAGCAGGTGCATTTATTTATTCTGCAGTGTTTGTAAAATAATAAGCATGACATGAATAATGCATTTGAAGAATATTGTCTGGCAAATTATACTAAGTGTCATATATCCAAATCAGCCCTCAAATACTGAAGAATGAATTACAGTGTGTCTAATACTTCAGTAATTTGAGACAGAAAGAACTCACCTTATAGTGCTTCTAGGTAGAGTAAAAGAACAATTGTTTATTAATAAATGATTACAATCTTAAAAATATATCATTTACTAGTGCATTCAAATTCCAGGCTTATTCTTAAAAGTTGAGGTTTTTTTTCCCCTTAAGAATTAATTTTTCTTGTCATATTTGCCATTGATTCTAAGGATGACTTGTATACGATGTATACAAGTATACATTAACAAAAGCATCATAAGCACTAACAATATTACTATAGTTTATTTTCACATTAATAACTCATATTTATTTCTTTCTTACTCATATTTATTTCTTATATCAATTGGAACTTTATAGCCTAGCTATGAGAACCTTAAATTTTTAAATTGGTATTTTTCATTTGAAAATTAAGGAAAGAGTTTTCCATGGGAAAATCAGCCACATCAGATCATTCAACTTGATTATCAGTGAATGAAAACAATTGAGAAAGATAACTCTAATAAATGGATTGGGATATGCAATGTACAGTAAGGTACACATAATTGATAATGCTCTATGTATTTCTGTGTACATTCAAGTCCAGTCACTTGCCTAATCATTGACCACCTACAAATTTGCAGAAAAACTGAATAATTAAATGTATCTTTTGCAACAGAAATATTTGTATTGTTATAAACATTATCAGTAGTAGCCTTTATGGTATATAGTATAGACTGGCTCTATCACAATCAGTATAGTTTCACTTTTTCATTATCAAATGAAAAAAATAAAAACTCTGGGTAGCAAATGTTCACAGGTCCACCTAACTGAAAAGCTAGCTTGGAGTGGGGATTGTCTTCAATTTTAAAAAGGACAGCTTTAAACTTAAAAGGCGGGGCAGCTGAAATAAACAAATAGGAGTCTATACCACTTGAGTTTAAAGAGTTTGATAAATGATCCTTTTTACAGTGATTTATTCTACTGAAGAACTGTATTTTCCTATTACAACCATAGTACAGTACTTATGTTTATGTTTTGTTGATATAAATGTCACCTTATAGTGCTTCTAGGTAGAGTAAAAGAACCTGAAAGAAACAGGATCTCAGTTCTCTGTGTAGTAAACTTAGAAAAATGGAGGGCATATTGTTTTTTAAGAAGTAACTATAACACTTTTTTTTGCCCACTAAAAAGGTAATACAGTGAAAATGTATGTTTAAGTTGAAGGATATAAAGAAAGAGGGTGACATCATAGCAAGAATTTATTTTTAAATCTGAATAAAGATGAGGGCATAAAATTCCAACATTCTCTTACACAATGCCACTCTTTGATGGCCACTGTCCTGCCATCAAACCTTGTGTCTTATGGATGTTTAATAACCATGCTTTCAATTTCATTATTCCATCACATCATTAATAACTAAAAATGAACTTAAGTGGCATCTCTGTTAGGAAAATAATTTATTCTCTTTTCAGATGACACTTAAGATAATTAGTCTGAGTATGACTCACTTAAAAGTTGTGTTGTCTAGACCCATTATTTCCCAATTTCTTAGTGCATGTCATGTAAAACAGAAAAATATGACGAAGGTAAGAAAGATGACATTCATCACTTCCCTGGGTCTATCAGAACTTTTCTTGTTTGGTGTTACAATAATTGACAAAATACTTCAATTAATTACCAAGTAATTTTAAATAATTTTAAAGACTACCACATCTATCAGCATACTCTTATCACCCAAAACTACTTCTGTTCTAACTTGTGGACCTTAAGGTGTCCTTACAGAAATTCTCAGACTTGCTCTTCATAGCTGAACAACCACTCAAAGTAAGGTAATAGTGTAATACAATTGGAGGCAAGAATGGTTAGTTGCTACAGGGTCCTGACATGAGCAAATTCATTTATGATAAAATATTTTCATCTGTGACATTTCTTATCCTGTCACATGCTTTTGCTTAATATCCTTCTCTGTATCCACATACTCTATGGAATTAAGTTCAAACTATTTTGGTTGGTCCTATAAGTGGGGTCTTTCTTGACCTGGATTTGGCCTCTCTCTGTTTCCCAGCTCCTACCACTTCCCCACTCATATCTTCAGCTCTGGCCATACGTTAAGTATTGGTGTGCTCTTCATGTATTGATCCTCAAATGGAAACTTCTTTTCCCTTCTATGCCTGTCATTTAATATTTGGCCTAAACACTGCCCCGATGGAATCTGAGTCTGTATCTACAGCATCCTGTTTTAGAACATGCTGCAAACCATGTGGGGATTTTCCATTTAGCTATCTGTCTCTTCCTCTCTTTTGAGATCCTAGACAGCAGGACATATGCTCTATTCTTCCTGTTTCCAACACATTGCCCAGACCTTACAACAATGAAAGAATAACTGAGCAAATGTTGCCTCGATTTCATAGGGTTGGTCTGAGGATCAAATAAAGTAACAAATATTAAGAAAATTAAGAAATGAAAATCTGCATTAATATAAACATTCTTTTCAGGTTTTTTGGTTTTCTTGTTATTTCGATAAGAGATTATATAACTGCATGGATTAATACAACATTAGTACTTCTACTTGACTGATTTAAAAACTACTATATATATATATAAATATAAATATATGTAGTATATGTTTATAGTTTCAAACTGTTCTTGGTGTTGAATGTTACACTTGTCCTTTTAAAACACCAAGAGTCCTAAAGGAGAAATATTGTTGTAAAAATTAGGGTATATTTATATCATAACAGTACATTTATCAGTATTTGAATATAATTTCCTTTTAAGCAAAGGATAAAATAATAATTGTATGTGAGAAGCAAGAAAATTAAATACAGCTTTTGCTTTTCTTGGCTTTGAAGCAAAAAAACATTCCTGAAGTCATTTAGGTTTAGGTCATTGTCAATAACTATATCAGAAAAGTTGTCTTTTGCAAAATCCCAAGGCCAAATTAAGGAACAAGAAGACAGATCACTAGGAGACTCCTTTTTATATAAAGTCACCTGAATTTCTTATGCATTTGTATTTCTTAAAAGTTTTGAATTGTGGGCATCTCATCTGCAAATGGATATATTTAATAAAACCTTCCTCACACAGCTGTTGTAAGGATTAAAGAAGATAATATTTGTAATATGCTTAGACCCTGCACAAAATAAATCCTTTAAAATAACAGAAATGGAGGGGTTATTCTCATCAAATCTAAAGGATATGTTTCAGATCTCCTGACACAATGTAGGCTATCTGGAAAGCACCTGGGAATACCTAGAAGAGGCATTAATTCTCCAATGCAAATAAATGAAGTCTGAATTATTGCCAATTTATAAAATGATGCACTATCAGTTTTCAGATGTTGTGGAAACAGTAAACAAATGATGGTTTCTGGTATAAGCCCCAAATCAAATATCCCAACAGGGGACCCTGTGAATTGCAGTCAAGTGGCCTCACACATGCCCCACCCTACATAGCCTGCTTCAAAGTACGTGGCTGATGGACTTTATAGAATTTAAAAATGATGATAATGATTTCCCTAGGTAAAGAAGGAGAAGGCCAGTCAGCATGCAGCATTTCAGACTGCTAGGTAGCCTGCCAATATAGTTGCAGGCACTACCAAAATGAGCTTCACCTAGAATGCTGTTATGGATAATTTCATGTGTCAGTTTGGCTAAGTTATGGTGTCTAGTTGTTTAGTCAATCTAGCACCTGCCTAATTGTTATGGGGAGGGTATTGTGTAGATAGATTTGCTTCTATACTTGGTTTATTGCATTTACAGCTGATTCCATCTACAGTCAACATAAGAGCTTGCCCTCAGTAAAATCAATCAGTTTGAGGTCTTAAAGCCAGAACTGAGGATTTCATAAATCAGAAGGAAGATTTCCCATCTTCAGTTCAACCAGCCAGTTTCTCCTGGGGGAATAAACTCTCTTGGCTCTCACCTTTCAATGTTTAATCCAAGGCAATTAAAATAATATGCAAATGTCATCTCCATTCCTTTAAGAGTGACACTTAACACACAATTTCATTATATAGGCAACTGGAATGTTTGCGGAATGATCAGCTTATTTTTAGTTTTTAAAATATTTGCTTTTCATGCAATGTGTGCTTGTAAATGAAATGTCTGTCCACACATGCAAATTTTATCTGATAAATGCCATGTGAATAATATTTATCTTGTATACTGAACAGCAGAGTTCATACCATGTGGTATTTCTGTTTAAATGCCTTCTATCGTTTTGCTCAGTTTCCATGAAATGAATATTTTAGCTAATGAATTGTATTAGCAAAAAGTACAATATAAGCAGAAAATGAAGAAAGTGGGGGGTGTGTGTACATTCAAAGTATTCTGTCTTTTACGATTCAATTCTAAGTAGAGAATCAGAAGGTTGTAGCAAAAATGCCACATATGCTTTATGAGAACAGATTCAATTAGTTAAGCTTGTGTGGTAAATTAATTACCTTACTGACCCTAGTTCATCATCCCTCTCTGTGTTCACATCCTTTGCCATGTAACTGCCATTCTGAATCTGAGCCAATCATATAACTTTCTTGGACCATGATAAAAGTCATGAAGCAGAGCCTTGAAAAAGCTCTTGCACATCTCTTTTTGCTTTTGCTTACCTCTGCTGAGAACATTCCCCAGCTGGCCTCTGAGGAATGAAAGCCTCATAGTCTCCCTGTTCATTCCATCTGCAGCCATCCTAGATAAATCAGCAGCCAGTTGACCTCCAGAGAGTTGAGCAAGCCCAGCCAAGATCATCCATATGTCCATGGTGGTTTGAGATTGAATCATGTCCCCCACAAAAGGCATGTTCAGGTCCCAACCACTGGTCCTATGGGTGTGACCCCATTTGTAAAGAGGACTGCTGAAGATGTTATTAGTTAAGGTGTACACAAACTGAATGAGGATGGGTCTTAGTCCAATATGGCTAAAGTCCTTATAAGCAAAGGAAATTGGACATGGAAGGAAAAGCCACTGGAAGAGCAAGAAGCCAGAAGTCAACAGAATGTAGAGGATAAAGAAAAAGATATTGCCACGGGACAAAAAAGCCAAGGACCAAGGATTGTCAGCAGCCAGCCCCAGAATGCTACAGTCTTCAGAGAGAAAGTATCGCCTTGTTGATGCCTTGATTTTGGACTTCTCTCTGCCTCAAAACCATGAGCCACTAAATCCCCATTGGTTAAGCCAACCCATTGTACCATATTTATTTTAGCAGCTGGGAAACTAAGACAGTGGTCAACGGCAGTTGGCTAAGTCTAGGAGACAGTATGCCCTCTAATCTCTGAGAGCCAATTATGTTGATCATGAATTGAAAAATGCATATGCTGAAGGATGGTACATATCATTGTCTTAAGATTTAATAGATTTTCCATAAGAAATATTGACATATGTTCAATCAGGGCCTTTAGTATGATACTGTTTTATGAAGAATGATGTATCAGTATTGAGTATTTCTTTAAAGAAGCAATACTTTTCAATTAAAAGCCTTGGTCTGGTAGCTGAAAAAAAATCTCTTAATGGACAAATATTAATAATATCTATTAATTCAACAAATTCATTCAATAAATATTTATGGAGCAACTACTATGTGCTAGGCATTGTCCTCCAACATACTAGGCATACAAAACAGATAAGCTTTTGGACTTGAACTTAAGTGCTTTGCTTGGTAAACTCAAATAAATATATCTTTAATTCAACAAATTGCATAAGTAAAACCACAAACACCATAACAACAGAAAAATCAGCATTATAAAGTTTATTTGTTCTGACCAAAATACTGCTTTAGTTCAAATTTGTGGTGTTTATGCACAGAAATGAAACTAAAATATAAAGAGTGAAATATGTAAGCTATAATCAATTTGGTTTTAATCTGGTTAATTCTTACCCCATGTTTGTTTTCCCAACTACTCCACTCCATCTGTGATCTAAAGTTTATATGATCAACAATCATTTAAGTTTCTCTAAAATCCTGCAGTTTTATCATGATCCTAAGACAAATGGTTGGTCAATTTACCAAACACTGACTCACGGAAATCTACATCTCCTGTTGGGAGTATGTATGGGCCCTAAGGTTAGGCAGACAGGGATTAAATCCAAGCTCCACCATTCATCAGCTGCCAGATCTTGGGTCAGTTATTTAAACTCTATTTCATAAAGTACCACTTTGCTCATCTCCACCAATATGGGCCTGCTTTGGGGGGTCCCATGGCCCTGGGTTCAAATGTCAACTCATACTTGGGGGATCATAGTGGAAAGGGAAATAGGGTATTTTTTCTTAAAAATCAAATATAATGAGGAAAAAAATACAAAATGACATATTTTCATTATGTTAGCCTATCATAGTATACGCTGTATTTTCTTGAAATAAACATTTTGACTGAAGGTCTTTGAAGAAAGAGACCATGTCTTTTTCATACATATGTTCATGTTCTTTGGTATTTACACAATTACCATTTACATACTGTAGGGAAATATCTTGACGATCAGCTACTTTTGTGAATGTGTTACCTGTGTCCCTGTGTGTGACTTTGTTCCCCATATTTTCTTGTTAACTAAATACATCTTATCTTCCTCCTATTCAGCAGTCCTACACTCTTAGCTACATTTAACAAAGGTTAGGTCAGCAGTTACTACAAGGTAGTTAGAGGAGCTGCAATTGACCTTTCTACTCTTATGTGGCTTACTGTTTACTTCGAAGAAACACTGAATCTTCACCTCTACTGTGTGATTAAAAAAGATAAAAATAAACAGTATAAATATATATATGTGTGTGTGTGTATATATATATATACACATATCAGTGGTCTTCATATTCTTTTTTTATTTTTTACATAAAAACAAAATCTAAATTATTTAATTCCAAAGTCTAATGCTACTTCTACATTTTGTTTGCATGTGAGTTATTGCATTACATAACTTCGAGAAAAGTGGATTATATTATTAAAAATGTTTTAAGTAAAAAGCAGAATTTTGTCATTTACTAATTTAAAAGTACATTTAAATCTCATATGCAGCCTGAACATTAGTTTGACAAAAATTTATCGCAGAAAATATCTTAGACTGTGAAAATAATTTGCTATGATTGTATTAGGAATAAATATATAAATAGGGCAAGATATCACTAGTTCTAAAATCTATCAGCATTAATAAAATGTCTAAAAGAATTTCCAAGGAAATAAGTTTGTTATAGTCAGGTACATACATCACAACTAAAAGTAGATCAACAGATTCTCATGTAGTAAAGGTTTTCTTGAGACTGGTTTAGTGGATTCATAATAATAAAATTTTATCAGTGAAGTAATAGGGAGTAAAACACCCCTGTAAAGCTTGGTTTTTAAAACAGATCAAACATTTCCTTCTGGTGAAAACTAAAAAGCTGGTCAGTGCCATGTATTGGTGGGAATGAGAGATCATGGGAACCTATAAGCACTACTAGTGGGAGGCCAGACTGGTGAAGACATTCTGTAGAGCACAGAAATATATATTTACCTATCACTCCGCAATTCCGCTCCCACCTGTATCTCTCAGAAAAATGTTCACACAGGTCTCTAAGGGGACACCTGTGAGAATGTTCATTGAATGATACAGCATTTAGAAGTTGGATTGTATGTGTGTGTGTGTTTGAGTACATACACAAAAACCAAAAACACACATTTTGCAAAAACACATTTGAATAAAAAGATATGTATTAACTACATTAAAATGGTGGCCTCAATGTGGGAGAGTGAAGGGATTAGTATGGGTTATAAAAGGGCTTACAAACATACACATTATGCAAAGAGGGCTAGCCTGGGCCACTGATGGTAAGGAACTTCAGATTGGAAAAAAAGATGAATGAATGAATAACTATACACATGCATAAAATAAACATCTGCCTCAAACTAGTGCACCCAATACAAATCTTCAGAACACATATTTCATGATGATTTCAAAGATAAATTTAAGATTATCCCATGGCAAAATTTTAATCATTAGGTGCAAACTATACATTTCCATATAGTTCCTGTAAACTCCTCTTGGGGTAGTTTTCCTTTATATCTGCAAATATTCCCATTCTGAGTAATACTGAAAATTGACCTAAAAATTTAGTAAAAAAGTATTTACTAAATAGGCCAAATAATCCTAGAATTCCTCCCAAGGATACATCAACACACTCTATGAACATTTCAACTTACTGTTGTGTATGTCTTAGAAATTTCAGAGTTGTACTACACTAAACATGCCCCTTTAATATTGGAATTATTAGTAACTCAAAGATACAGTTTTTCTACTTTGATTCTATGGCTCCTTGTTAAACTTTCTTACCTATATTAAGAATCTAAAAAAGACAAAAAGGCAAAAAAAATTCTGGAGAATAAGCATAACTACTTACTTAGTTCTAACTCCTTTTTCCTTTGATAATCACACCTAAATTTACAAAGTAGATTTTTCTGATACCTAAAATAAAAGAAATAATTACTATAGTCTTATCCCACAAATATTTCCTGGCTGTAATCTGTGGAACACAGGAAAAAGAAAATATCAACCACCACAGCCACCCCTGCCCACCAAGGGGGGGTGGGGGTGGACTGTATCTGACAAAGCTAAAGAAATTGTTGGGATACAGATTGCCGTTTATCATTATAGAATCTACTTGTTATCTTCTTGGAACTCTTCACACATTGTGTCCATCCCTTGGGTTCTTATCAATACGAAATAAAATCAGCATTGGTTGGTAATTTTTTTTCTAAGCCCCAAGTTGTGCACAATCTTTAAACTTATCATCATCATCATCATCATCATCATCATCATCAGTATTTCTCTTCTGAAGCAGTGTGGCACAGTTGAGAAATTAGTAAACTGTGACTTAGAAGCCTTGTGATTGAGTCAAAACAACCTTTGCTATGGATAATATCTGATAATTAGTTCTAAGGAATGGGAAGACTATGAATCAGCCCTGATTTATGTGGTCCATAGTTAGATATCCATTAATTGATTTATTTTTATGTCTGAATACAGGCTAAAATTCCCCAAGATTAGCTAGAGCTCCTGTCCTTCCAGATCCTCCATCATTCTTTTTCTGTTCTACCTGATTCAATCAGCTTATTTCCCATAACCCCTTCCTAACTTGATTTAATTCCCTGATAACCTAAATGGCATGGCCAATCATTTCAATAATGCCCCATCTCTGATAGGGAACAAAAGCGGTGGGTTCTCTGCCCGATGCGCATAATAGCCAAACCATGACACCGAGGGTTTCAAAGACAGACAGAGTTTAATACTATGCAGGAAACAGGAGATCAGATGGCCTATGGACCCAAAAAACTGTCTCTCTGAGTCTAAGGAGTTCAGGGTTTTAATGGATTCAAACAAGGGGTACAGAGTTGTTACCACTACAATAGTAAGTATAAGCAGAGCTGAGACTAGGCTAGAATAACCATTACAATAGTAAGTATAAACAAGGGTGAGACTAGTTGAGTTTCAGATATTAACTTCTGCCTATTTTACAATATAATATGAAAAAGACATCTATATAATGATTCAGTAATCACAATCATTTGTTAATTCTTAATTTCTCGGTTACATCTCTACACATGAGTTTCTCCCATATAAATGAGCTGACAAACAGAAGGAACTCAGTGCAACCGAGAGCAACATTTTGAAGAGGAGCTACAGCCAAGAGGGACAATTTGAAGAACGCGCAGGACCTGAGAAAGGAGCTGCAGATGAGAGACAGTTTGAAGACAGCCGTTGAAAGCAGACTCTTGCTCCGGAGAAGCTAAGAGAGGACAAACACCCCAAGAGCAACTGAGAGTGACATTTTGAGGAGGAGCTGTGGCCTAGAGAGGAATGTCCTGGGAGAAAGCCATTTTGAAACCAGAACTTGGAGCAGACACCAGCCACATGCCTTCCCAGCTAATAGAGGTTTTCCGCACGCCATTGGCCATCCTCCAGTGAAGATACCCGATTGTTGATGCATTACCTTGGACACTTTATGGCCTTCAGACTGTAACTTTGTAACCAAATAAACTCCCTTTATAAAAGTCAATCCATTTCTGGTGTTTTGCATCCCGGCAGCATTAGCAAACCAGAACACCTGCCCATTCAGGGTGAGTGTTAATTGGATCACTGGAGTTGTATAAAGGAGTTCATAGACAGAAGGACCTCTGAGCAGCTGTGAGTGACATTTTGGAGAGCAACTGAGAGTGACATTTTGAAGAGGAGCTGTAGCTCAGAGGACAAAATGCCCCAAAAGCAACATTTTGGAGAATGTCATTTTGAAATGCCACCTGGGAGTAAGCGGACACCAGCCATGTGCCTTCCCAGCTAACAAAGGTTTTCCAGATGCCAATGGCCATCCTTCAGTGACGGTACCCTATTGTTGATGCCTTACCTTGGACACTTTATGGCTTTCAGACTGTAACTTTGTAACCAAATAAACCCCCTTTATAAAAGCCAATCCATTTCTGGTGTTTTGCAAAATGGCAGCATTAGCAAGCCGAAACAATAAGTTAATACTCTTCTTTATTGTGAACCATGCCTTAGATGGAGATACAGAAGGCAACCTTATAAATATGATCAATAAGTCTGAAGTAATAGGTCAAGCATAACTAGACAAAACTGAAGGAGAGAAGAGACTACTTGGTAATACAGTCAGCTGCAAGAAACTGAATAGCTTAGAAGATTAACAACCATCAGTGGCAGTGTGCTGTGAGCCAGCAGGGGGCTGTATCCCAAATGACCTTAACTAGCATAAAAAAAGGATAGTATCTAGACCAAGGGACATGCTAGTCCTGTTCTTCTCCATGCTAGTTAGACAGAAGGGTGGTGATGTGACCGAAAACCATGTCATATGACCCACTGTGAGAATGAGAGATATTTAGCTTACAAAGAATTTCAGAGCATAGGAAGTAGGAGAGGTGACTGTGTGGACACATGTCCCCAGGCATCTGTCCGTAGGGAGATCCTAACAATTCCTGTAAACCTTTTCAATCAATTTTTCTTTCTTTAAATTCAATTTTTCACGTTAGATTTATTGGGTTTAGAAGACTTTTTTGTTGTTGTTTTGTTTTACCAAGAATTTATTTATGTCTGGAAAATCTCTAGAAAGGAGCACAGCAAAAGAAGACATAAACATTACATTGCCTCTGAGCACCATTTACACTCCCAATGTTACTGTAAGAGTAGGCTAAACAGGTACTTTATAGCTTTCTTAAAATAGTAGGAGAGCTTTTGTAAGGAAGAAGAACTGGAATTGCTCTAGGGTAGGGTCCCAAGATGTAGAATTCTTGGCTCAAAGGGAAGGAACTTTGGAGAGCTCAGAATAAAGAACTTTCTAACCAGAATGGTGCAAATAGAAATGCCTGCTTCAGGATGTCATTAACTCACAGTTCAAATACAAGAGAGAAATCTGTTTGGCAGATATGGAGAAAGGGCTGCAACTCAAATAAGATGAGCCCATAGGACTAAATGAGCTGTAAAATCCACCCTCCCATCCTAAGATTATTTTAGTCGAAAATTCCTAAATCACTTTCTCTTTCTTTCTCTCTCTCTGAAACATCCAACTTCATTTTCAAATACTGTTGGAAACAGTCAAATACTTGTTGGAAAGAGGTACTCAAAATTCTTCTAGAATCTTAAATCAATTCAGTTAAAGAACCAACGATATCATCGGCCCAATTCCCTGTTTTTATTCTGACATCACGTTAACCTATTCATCCAAGCAGGAACCCAGTCACTCTGGATCCCTCCCTTCCCTCCTCAATCAGTTGCTAGGTCCTATGGATTTTGCATTACACATGTCTCTCACCTCCCCCTCCTTCCATTCCTTTTCCACTATCCTATTCAGAGCCTTCACTACTTCTCACGTAGGCCACTTGGTAATGAGCTGTTAACTGTTATCCCTCTCTCTGATCTCACACCAATTCTATTTATCTAATAAATGACAGCCTGAATCAATTTTTCTAAAAAGCAGGTTTGATGACACATCTCCCTCTTCAAAAATCGTTACCTCCTAAAGAATTAAGCACAAGCCCTTCACACTGGTATATGATCGAAAAGCTACAGTCAACCTTCCCATTCTCTCTCTCCTTATGATCTTAAGTACAACACCCTCTGTTTCTGCCAAAGTATTTAACTTTACATCCTTGGATCTCTCTATCTTAGATAGCATTATCCCCTTGCCTGGGGTGCCCCTGTCTAATTTTCACCTTAATATTCAAAGCGCATTTCAAATACTCCATACTCTAAGTTGTGTTTACATGAGTTATCTAATTTATAATCATGTATAGCCCTTGTTTATATTTTCTTTAGGCCAAAATGTAATTCGCTTTGTATGAGAAGCATTTGCATACTCAGAAAAATTCACTCTGTTAGATTTCAAAAGCCTCTGAGCACAAGAACTGTCTGTTACTCTTCACTGATGCTCTGTAGCATCTGGCACACTGTAAGTGTTCAATAAATAAGCAAGGGATAGACCAGTTAACACTGCCATTTTTCAATCTATATACTTCATTCTTGATTTCAAGCTGGTCTTCTCATAAAAATCTGGTAAGCAAGTGCATAATACATACATAAGCATCACCACCACTGGAAAAACATATCCTGACAATCAACAGTGAGGGTTTAGTACAGGCTAAGGAAAGTAATTCACAAAATCCTTCAATGGTCTGGGTCAAGAGAATACTTCATATTTGCAAATCAATTGTTTATTTAAAATCCTCTTCCTTGTGGACATTATTTTTTTATTTTATTTATCACCTACAAGAACATATATAATACTTAATGATATTCAGGTATTGTTCTAACTGCTTAACAAAATATAATATTTAATTTTATTATGCAGTTTGATATGTAAACTCTTAATTCAAGAATGATGATGCTAGAGGTGTCTTTATAGTGCCTGCTTAGCCATATCTCCTTTTATGTGAAAGTGTCCCACTGAGAGCACAGGCTTGAGCTCAGCTGAAGGAACCAAGCATCCGCCCAACTATACCAGCCTACCAACCCTATACACATACCTACACTGATGATGAGTAACTCAGATCAGAGATGAACACTGTGGTAAACAGAAAAATGGCCCCTCAAAGACGTCCACATCCTAATTCCAGAACCTGTGAATATGTCACCTTAAATGGCAAAACTGATTTGACTAAAATATGGTTTGAGATGGGGAGACTATCCTGGATTTTCCAGGTAGACCCAATGTAATCCCAAGGGTCCTTATAAGGGTAGAGTGAGGCAGGAGAGTCAGAGTCAGGGAAAGAGATGTGACGACAGAATCAGGGCATTAGAGTGACGCATTGTGAGAAGGACTCAACTGGCCATCACTGGCTCTGAAAATGGAAGGGGGCCATAAGCCAAGGAATATGGGCAGCCTCAGGAAGATGGAAAAGGCATGGACATGGATTCTCCCTTAGAGCCTCCGGAAGGAACACAGCCCTGCTTCACACCTTGGCTTCAGCCTAGTGAGACCCATATCAGACTTCTCCAGAACTGTAAGATAATAAATTTATGTTGTTTGAAGCCACTAAGTTTGCAGCAATTTGCTACAGTAGTAACAAGAAACTCATACAGGCATCTGACCCAAATTCAGCCAGACCAAAGGAAGGCCAATAATGGAGTCTGGATGAGTAAAAACAAGTCAAGCAATGAAATTTCTTCTCTAGTATTTGATGTAGGGAATATGGAGCAGGGGAAGGATATGGAGCATGGAAGCTGAAAGTCCAGAAAGACAGGAGTCAATGATGAAGAATTGTAAGAATGGGGCCAAGACAGGAGGGGTCATTGCAAGAACTTACAAAGGATCAGTCTCACAGTGAAGCCAAGATGTCATGAGGGGAGACCACGTGGTTCACAAGCAACAAGTGGCATGGGTCTAATGGATTTCCATTTCTGTTCAAGTCCACGTGCCCCCACCCCTTTTTCTTTGGCTAACTTAGGCAAGTCTTCTCTTTTGCCCAAAGAACCCTTCTAAGACTAGGGTCATATTCTACATTTGTGTTTATTACCTATTATTCCATAGAATCAAGCATATAAATAAAAATACATGAAATGCATAATTTTGGGAAAGTGAGAAATAACATCATCTGATAGAAATATGGTGAAAACAATTCTTTAGTCAATTTCAGAATGAATCACTTCATAAAGAATGAACAAACTTGATATATTTATGAGAAAAGATTGATTTCTATTGTTTTACATCAGTTTACTCAAAAGTGTATATGCATACATGTGTGTATAATTTTTAATTTAATTAAGAGCTAAAGTTTCCTCAAAACATTAGTGAGAAACTCATTTTAATTAAGCTTCCATTCTTGCTCCACATCAGTGTCTCTCTCTCTCTCATACACACACACACACACACACACACACACACACACATACACACAGACATATAGATGAGAGTACAGGGGAGGAATTCTGCATTAAGGTCACATTAACAGTAGTTTAATACAAAAGAACAGGGTGCCAAGAACAGTATGAAAATTGACATTTATTAGCACACTCTGCATGAAGATATTTTCAAAGCTTTGCTATGCATATGGAAATATTCAGTCTTCATTCCCATGTTTTTATTATTCAGTAGAATGCATTAGTTTCCATTGTTCCCAAATATAAGTTGTAAATCTGCTCAGAAAATCTCACTAATATGGAATTCCAGGTTACTTAGTGGGTAACCTGATCATTTTATTTCATCCAGAAAAGTAAGTCAATGGAAATGAGTACAAATAAATAGGAATAGAAGAGCATATATTTAATTTAGAAAATTTCATATATGAAATTTAAAAAAATAAAATTAATTCTTCATTTTAGTGGTTTTTTTTTACCATACACAAGTCCAAATTTTAATCTAAGGAATTAAATTTTATCATCATAAATTCGAAATATATATTCTGTTCATAGAAAAGGGACATTTTAAAAGTCCCATTCATCTATCACCTAACTATTCATTTTAGATAGATATCTACCTTGATTCACTTTTCTTTTATAAAAGTATTATAATTTTCATGTATTTTTAATTCTACAGATAATGCACGAATCCATTGTTATTGTTTACACACACACACACACACACACACACACTCACACAGAAAATTTAAAGTTGCCCTTGGCCAATATTCACCTCTAGTAACCAACTTCTCCAGGGGTAACCATTTTCCAAAGACCACGGTACAATCAATCAGACATTTATTTAAAACTGAAACTGTATATTTTGCTTTGCAGATAATTTTCATACAACTTGGCAGTTTTCCCATGTCAGTACATAACGGGCTACCTCATTCTTTTGAACTACTGAAGAGTATTTCACAGTCAGAAACACACTACTACATGACAATTTTATTCCTCATTGGCAGATATTTAGGATTGCCCAAACATTTCACCATTATAAACAATGCTTCAGTTATAATCCATGAATATGTCTCATCCTACACATAAGCAAGTATCTCTCTGAGATAGATACTAAAAAGTAAACCTGACAGTCATAGGGTATAGGTATCGTTATTTTTAATAGATACTGCCAAATTTCCTTCCAAATACAGGTACTAATTTACTTTCCCACAAGCAGGATATAAGAGTTCCCAGTTGGCTTCCTATCTTTAAGAAGCACTGAGAAAAGAAAATGCTACTGACATGTTGTTTTGTTCTCCGGTTCCTGAGTGTTTTCTTCTGCCTCTTGAGATCTGCTGTTGTATGTTTCCATTGTCTTTCATCTCTTGTGTTGGGCCTTTCATTTCCATAGGTTCTATTAGTTGTTTTTTTGAACTTTCAATTTCTGCCTTATGTATGCCCAGTGTTTTCTTTACAGCCTCTATCTCTTTTGCAATATCTTCTCTAAACTTTTTTAATTGATTTAGCATTAGTTGTTTAAATTCCTGTATCTCAGTTGAAGTGTACGTTTGTTCCTTTGGGCCATAACTTTGTTTTTCTTAGTGTAGGTTGTAATTTTCTGTTGTCTAGGCATGGTTTCCTGGGTTATCCAAATCAGGTTTTCCCAGACCAGAACAGGCTCAGGTCCCAGAGGGAAGAAATATTCAGTATCTGGTTTCCCTGAGGGTGTGTCTTAGAAAATTGCTCCACCCTGTGATGCCTCAGGTCACTGTGCTTTTCTGCCCAGCAGGTGATGCCTGTTAGCCTATAATTCTTGACTGGTGTGAGGAGGTATGGCTGTGTTCCCCCAGGCTCTGGGGTCTGGTTGTGAATGGAAAGGGCCCCACCCCTTTCCTCCTAGAGAAGACAGACCCCCCAGGTGGAGGTTATTAGCATTTAAATGGTCTCTCTGCTTGTGCTGTCTCCACCCTTCTCTGAGTCACAGCCCTGGAAACTGAAAATGACTGGGGCTTTCTCCACTGAGCCGAAAAAGAAACAGATAGTCTCCTTCAGACCTAGTCCAACACGACCCTCCGGCTCTCCAAGGTCAGTCGTCACCCAAAGCCTCTGTCTGTTTTTTGGGGATTCGTACCTGTAGTGAGCAGTTCACACACGCTACTTAAAACCCCAGTTGGAGCTCAGCTGAGCTATATTCGCTTGCTGGGAGAGAGCTTCTCTCTGGCACCACGAGGCTCAGGCTATGGGGAGGGGGTCTCATGACTTGGATCCGCAGGTTTTACTTACAGATTTTATGCTGTGTTCTTGGGCATTCCTCCCAATTCAGGTTGGTGTATGATGAGTAGACAGTCTCGTTTGTCCCCCCGCAGTTATTCTGGATTATTTACTAGTTGTTTCTGGTTTTTTGTAGTTGTTCCAGGGGGACTACTTAGCTTCCACTCCTCTCTATGCCGCCATCTTGCCAAAAACCTGACATGTTGTTTTAATACGTATTTCTCTGATTTCTAATGAGTTCAAGTTTTCATTTATAATTACTGGGTATTCTGTTTTTCTCCTTTTTGCAATACCTGTTCATAACCTTTAATTGCTTTTGTATTGATTTGTTTTATTTTCTCATTGATTTATAGAGAATTGTTATGTTAAATTGTTCATTTTAAGCCTCTGTGGATTTAATGCATTGCAGATAGTTTCCTACATTGGGCTGTTTATCTTTTTTACATTGTTTAGGTTGTTCACAAATTTTTTAAAGTTTTATATGTCAAACATATCAACCTTATCTTTTTTTTTTACTCCTATGCCATGTTTTCTTTAAGAAAGCCTTCTCTATTCCAGTGTCAGAATGTAAACTGGAATATTTAAAACTTTTTTTTTCTTGTATTAAAGCATTTGTATCTTTATTTAGTCTAGGATTCTTTATGTGAATGATGCATGGGAGGAATTGCTGTATATATGAACATGTGTGTGTATAAATGTGTGTGGATATATGTATATCTGTGTGTGTATGACAGTTTCTTTGAATTCTTAAATCACATTACAAATCACAGCTAAAGAACTATAGAACATAAACTCAAGTGCTTGTGTAATTAGCAAGTTATTTTTCTTATTTCTTTCTCCTCCCATGCTCATTAATATTTCCTCTAAAATAGGAAAATTACTTCCTCTGGCTATCTGGGTTCTCATCAAAACACATTCCTTCTTGTTTTATTAAGGCCAGTTCAGTTCTTTGATTTAAACCCCAAAAGGGTCCAATGAGGAATAAACCTATTTCTTCTCTCTTCTAATCAGTTTTAAGCTCTTCACCTGGGTGTAGTCAGTCACAAAGTGATGGCTGGAAGGATGCTCAACCAAATTATTAATAACGGTTTTCTTCCGTGGTGGGATCTCACATATTTTGTTTAATTTCTTCTACTTATTTTCCATATTTTTTTCAATGGGCTTGTGTTCTCTTTTAACACCCCAGAAAATAGGTAAAGCTGTTTTGATTTTGCACAATAAATACAGGGGGGAAATCAATGAGTATATTGTTTTGATTACCCAAGTAATTAACACTTGTTGGCAGACAGTTCAGGGATTGTCATCTCCACAAGGCACTGATGAGAGAGACCTCCAGCAGTAATGAGGCTGAGCTGTCCAAGGGAGCTTTCTCAGTCTTCTCTTATTTGAAATTCTATTCCAGAAAAAAAATACATATACAGCTTCATTCTCTGTTAACACCGGGACCTGTGACACAGCTATGGTGCCCTATTATCCTGCTTCTTTGCCATTGCACATTCCAATTGCTTTGTGTTTCTTTTAATGATGTTTACTTGAACTTAAAGAGAAACCTGTGATTACCTTCATTATTTTAAGCTGCATGTAAGCACAATTAGGCAATTCAGGTGATGTCAGCCTACATTCTAAGACAATGTTTACAATTTCAAAAGTGACAAATATTTGGAAAATAGACCAAGTTAGGCTTCATTTGTGATGTACGGCTGCCTTTATCTGCATCCTTCTCTTCTAATGTCCGTCCTTTGTGGTGGCTGAGGAAGGCAAGAGCAGAGCTAGCTGTGGGCATCACTAATGGACAGGTGCAAATGTACTCACTGAATGATTTGTCCTCAAGAAAATATACATTCTTGACTCTCTTCAGAGCACATGTATCTTTATTTTCATCCTGTATTCTTGCAGCTACGTGGAATTAAAATTGAGAAAAAAATGTGACACCATTCCTTCTCTCTTCAGATATTTGTTTACTTATTTTCTTACTGCATTTCCCTCCAAAGAACCCAAGATTAAGGGTTGGGGGGAGCCTTATTTTTAAATTCACAATTTAATCACCAATGCACAAAGAGTCTTGGATCACAGTACATTCTCAATAAATGTATTCAAATGAATTACTTATTCTGTTCCTCAGGCTTAAGCCCCAAGTTTCCTGAAGTCACGGCTAAACAATAAAATTACTTCAATCATGGTGCATCACTACACATTTTTCCATGTCTTTTTTTTTTTATTGTGAGCTTATTTTCACTCTTAAAACTCTTCTCAATGTATTCACTATTTTTATTCTAATATGAGCATGCTCCTTGTTCCAGTCCCTCTCATGTTTTCTCCTTCAGGTAATTGAAAATTCTCCTCCTACCAAAGTAACTTTTTATCATTTGCTGCAACCACACTATTCTTTTCAAAACCCTCACTCTCATTGTCCTTTCCATTCCGTTTTTTCCAGCTTCACCTTCACCTTTAGCCATCATTATTCAAGTCCCTCTTAGCAGCTCCAACATTCAATGCTCCCTCGATTTTACTCAAGCACCTATTCCGTTTTGTCTTCTGTGCAGTCTAACTTTTTTGTACATTAAAGAAGTGTGCAGGGTAGTTTTCCATCTTAGTACCCATTTGTCATATACTGTTAATAAATAAATCAATAGATTATATACTCTACAAATTGTCACACTTCATTATCTCCTAAGTGAATATCAGTGGACAACACAAAGAACCTCACCATTTAGCCTGGACTGCAGAGCCTTTGACATAATTTTCAGTACGTGGTGACTACATATGTTAAGATGGAGTCCGTATCAGTGGGTTCATACCTAACTCACTATGTCAGGTTGAAGTCTACATTTTCAGATATAACTTTCTAGCTTTTTTCTCTCTGCTTCACTAGGTATATTAGTTTCCTAGAGCTGCCATAACAAATTACCACAAATGTGGTGACTTAAAACAACAGAAATTTACAACATGACTTTTCTGGAGGCTGGAGATCTGAAATCAAGGTGTTAGCAGGACCATGCTCTCTTTGAAACCTATAGGGATGAATCCTTTCCTCCCTCTTCCTAGCTTCTGGTGGTTTGCCAGCAATCCCTGGCTTGCAGATTCAACACTTCAATATCAGTCTCCATTGTCACGTGGCATTCTCCCCTCATGTTTGTCTGTTCTATGTCCCTCCTTCTCTCTTCTTATGAAGACATCAGTCTTATTGGATTAGGGCCACCCTAATCCATGTTGGCCTCATTTTAACTAATCACATCTTCAAACACTATTTCCAAATAGGGTCACATTCATGGAATTGGGGATTAGGACTTGACGTTATCTTTTGGGAAACACAATTCAACTCATAACACTAGTCATGCAGAAATATTCCTACAGGAAAGATGACAATGATGAAAATAATTAAAACACTTATTTCAGTGGACACCTGAACATTTTAACTTACCTACACTTAATTCAGAATTATGATAAACCACTGGATAGGAAATGTCTCTAATTTTAACAGGATGTCTAATACATAATAAAATATGTATTGTTGTATCAATATTTTTAAGTACATTAGATGCTCTCTTTCACATGGAAGTCCAGAGTATGGATTACAGAACTGGTAGGGCAGCTGCATAATGTCCTCAGAGATTCTGCCACCTCCCAGCTTTCTATCCTACCATCCTTGTGTTAGGTTCCTTAGATCCAGATGTCTCACTATTATGTCTGCGTTTCAGGAAGGTAGAAGGAATCAGGCAAAGGGCAAAAAGCTCCTTATAAAGCAATTTCCTGGAAGCCATATCCAGGTATGACTAGTCCTTCTTGTCCAGAACAGTGTCACATGAAGATACCCTGGCGCAAGGAAGAAAGGGAAGAGTAATTTTCTTTTAAGCTGAGCATATTTCTATTCCAAATAAAAGTGGGTTTTTGTTTGTAAGGAAGAAGGGAACGGATAATACGGAGTAGGCAAAAAAAAAAGGTCTCATCCATTGCATCAATTCTTTCATTCAGCAAATATTTACTGAGCACCTACTGTGTGACTGATAATGGGCTGAGCTACAGTGCTGAAAGTAATGGACAAGTCTCTGATATAAATGTGGACCAAGAAGAGAAATCAAATGGAGGACCCAGGGTTGGAGAGGTAAGTTGCAAAGGAAAGATACAACATGTAGCCAGGATATAAATGCCTTTATCAGTGGGAAATGAACTCAGAAGCCAGAAGCCAAGCTATCATTGGAAATCTGGTGATGACAGATAAAAAAGTCATGGCCCAAAGTGCATGGATATAAGCCTTCCTTAAAGAGATGGAGCCGAACTCCAGACTTTAAGTGTGGGCTGCACATACTGACTTCCTTCTAAAGAACAGGGTATGGAAAGGGGAAAAAAGAAGCAATTTTACAATGGGGAATCCTTACAGAAAACTATCTTAGCCAGTTGATCAAGGTTCACAGCAACAGTGGTAAGTCATGTTGACAGGATGTGTTCTTGATATGATGTGATGAGAATGGCACTTTACCCCTATAATCTTCCTCTCAGTGTAACCATGAGAAAAACATCAAACCATTCCCAATCAAGGTACACTATACAAATATCTAAACAGAACTCCTCAAAACTGTCAAGGTCATCAAAAACAAGGAAACACACTGAGAAACAGGCACAGTCTAGAGAAGCCTAAGGAGACAAGACAACTAAATATAATGTGGAATCTTGGATTTATTCTGGGACAGAAAAAGGATGCTAGGGAAAAACTGAAAAAAATCTGAATAAAGTATGGACTTTAGTTAACAATGTATCAAAATTGGCTCATTAATTGTGACAGAATACCATACTAATGTAAGATGTTAATAATAGGGGAAACTGGGTGTGCCTAAGAGCCCCCTCCCGAATGCCTCTTTGTTGCTCAGATGTGGCCCTCTCTCTCTAGCTAAGCCAACTTGGCAGGTGAAATCACTGCCCTCCCCACTACGTGGGATCAGACACCCAGGGGAGTGAATCTCCCTGGCAACGTGGAACATGACTCCCAGGGAGGAATGTAGACCTGGCATCGTGGGATGGAGAACATCTTCTTGACCAAAAGGGGGATGTGAAAGGAAATGAAATAAGCTTCAGTGGCAGAGAGATTCCAAAAGGAGCCGAGAGGTCACTCTGGTGGGCACTCTTACGCACACTTTAGACAGCCCTTTTTAGGTTCTAAAGAATTGGGGTAGCTGGTGGTGGATACCTGAAACTATCAAACTACAACCCAGAACCCATGAATCTCGAAGACAGTTGTATAAAAATGTAGCTTATGAGGGGTGACAATGGGATTGGGAAAGCTATAAGGACCACACTCCACTTTGTCTAGTTTATGGATGGATGAGTAGAAAAATAGGGGAAGGAAACAAACAGACAAAGGTACCCAGTGTTCTTTTTTACTTCAATTGCTCTTTTTCACTTTAATTATTATTCTTGTTATTTTTGTGTGTGTGCTAATGAAGGTGTCAGGGATTGATTTAGGTGATGAATGTACAACTATGTAATGGTACTGTGAACAATCGAATGTATGATTTCTTTTGTATGACTGTGTGGTATGTGAATATATCTCAATAAAATGAAGATAAAAAATAATAGGGGAAACTGGGTGTGGAGCATACGGGAACTCTCTGTACTATCTTTATAATAATTCTATAAAGCTAAATCAATTCTAAAGTACAAAGTTTTATTTTTTTAGGAAAGGGCATGGATGGCATTTCACCAGATTTCGTGTGTCTTTCCCCAACCTTGAATTCCCTTTCTGGAATCCTGAAGTATTTTTGCCAAAGGGTGAATTACAATGATACATCTAATATATACCAAATGTCTACTATATGCTAAGTACTAGGACCAAGGTGGCCTTAACTTCTCTTTAGCTTGAGTAAATTTTAGACAGGATTCTTCCTGTCTTCCGGCCCCTACACTATCCAGGCACCTGAGAAGTTCCTAACTAGGTGGTTCCTTATCTCCTTCCTCCTTCCTGGCCCTTATAGACTCCAGGTGGCCTCATTACCACAAAAGAAAACATTCCGATCCAAGTGGGCCTAACAACGACCTCGGTAATTCCCTCCCCCATTCCAGTGATGAACCCTACCATCTTTCAGTACTTTTCTACCAACCCACTTCCAGCCCTTACAAAGCTTACTGCCCATTGTTTGGAAGGAAATGAGTTCTAATCTCTTCCCCCCTGCTATAGCAGACCCTGAACAAAGTTATTCTTGCCTGTTTCACACTACCTGGTGCAATGTTTTTTAACTCGATATAGGTTAGATTCTTCTCCATGCTATATATTATTTAGTCTTTATCACAATCATGTATATTATTCCAAGTTTACAGTGAGGGAATTGATGGTCAGAAAGGTTACATAACTTGACTGAGCACACACAGCCAAAATGCAAAGTTATCAAAACAATCTGCCTTCTAATCTTTCCATTATGCCAAGCTGCCTCTCTTACAAACGATCTGCCAAATTTTTCTCTATTATCATAGAGAGATGAGATATATAAGTGTGTGTGTGTACGTGTGTGAGTGTATTTGCCTAGCATATGCCTGTAAGGACAGATCCCAGTTCTCAGTCCATGTGGTTCAAGGGGTGCTGAACCTAACCCTGGCCTCTGGGGGGGGCATAAGACCCAAGCCTAGCCAATCAGAGTATTACATTTCCTTGGCCACCAGAGATGAGCATGAAATCAAAGCCAGCCCTAACAAAAGCCTGTCACTTTCTGAAATGCTGCCACAGGGTATCATGTAGGTCTAATGCTGCAGGGAGCAATTTTGCTCAGAAGAATAGAGCCTAACTGAGAATGAAGCCAACACAGGAGAAAGAACAGCTAAGAGATGAGGGCAGCACAGGACTAAGTACTAGTGATATCCAATCTATCAATCAAGTGAGCTGCTGGATTTAGGAATATCTGAAGCTGTGACAGTGGCAGTCTCAACACCGGAGTGTTCAGTTATTGAGTGTGTATATTTCTTTTGAATGAGTTTGTGTTAGATTTCAGTTACTCGCCCCTCAGAGAGTTGTAATACAGAAAATGTGTGTGAAAAAGCCATATTTTAAAAACACACACTTTCCTTCTAAGCCAAGTGTCTAAACTTAAAAGCAAATATTTAACAACCTAAGTAAACAAACTTTAAATAATATCTACAGAATCCTCCTAAAATGTGAAGAATCAAAACCTATTATTTAACATTTTTAACATTTTGAGACTCATAAATACACTATTTTATGTTCAAAGGCATTTAGCTCAGCAAAAAAAATATATATTTATGTACATATATATGCTATTTCCCATAATATATTAAAAGTAAACATTTCCGGAGGCGGGGCAAGATGGCAGACTGGTGAGCTGTATGTTTTAGTTACTCCTCCAGGAAAGTAGGTAAAAAGCCAGGAACTGCGTGGACTGGACACCACAGAGCAATCTGTCTTTGGGCATACTTCATACAACACTCATGAAAACGTGGAACTGCTGAGATCAGCGAAATCTGTAAGTTTTTGCGGCCAGGGGACCCGCGCCCCTCCCTGCCAGGCTCAGTCCCGGGGGAGGAGGGGCTGTCAGCTCCGGGAAGGAGAAGGGAGAATTGCAGTGGCTGCTCTTATCGGAAACTCATTCTACTGATTCAAACTCCAACCATAGATAGACTGAGGCCAGACACCAGAGACTCTGAGAGCAGCCAGCCCAGCAGAGAGGAGACGGGCATAGAAGGAAAACAACACGAGAAGCTCCAAAGTAAAAGCAGAGGATTTTTGGAGTTCTGGTGAACACAGAAAGGGGAAGGGCGGAGATCAGGCCTTGAGGCGCATATGCAAATCCCGAAGCAAGGCTGATCTCTCTGCCCTGTGCACCTTTCCTTAATGGCCCTGGTTGCTTTGTCTATTAGCATTTCAATAACCCATTAGATCTCTGAGGAGGGCCGTTTTTTTTTTTTTTTTTTTTTTTTTTTTTTTTTTAAATCCTTTTTGCTTTTTCTAAAACAATTACTCTAAGAAGCTCAATACAGAAAGCTTCAAAGAATTGAAATTTGGGCACGTCAAGTCAAGAGCAGAACTAAGAGAGCTCTGAGACAAAAGGCAATAATCCAGTGGCTGAGAAAATTCACTAAACAACACAACTTCCCAAGAAAAGGGGGGTGTCCGCTCACAGCCATCATCCTGGTGGACAGGAAACACTCCTGCCCATCGCCAGCCCCATAGCCCAGAGCTGCCCCAGACAACCCAGTGTGACGGAAGTGCTTCAAATAACAGGCACACACCACAAAACTGGGCGTGGACATTAGCCTTCCCTGCAACCTCAGCTGAATGTCCCAGAGCTGGGAAGGGGGAGCAGTGTGAATTAACAGAGCCCTATTCAGCCATCATTTGAGCAGACTGGGAGCCTCCCAACACAGCCCAGCAGCCCAGAACTGCCCTGGGGGGACGGCACTCACCTGTGACATAGCACAGTCATCCCTCAACAGAGGACCCGGGGTGCACAGCCTGGAAGAGGGGCCCACTTGCAAATCTCAGGAGCCATACGCCAATACCAAAGACTTGTGGGTCAGTGGCAGAGACAAACTGTGGCAGGACTGAACTGAAGGATTAAACTATTGCAGTAGCTTTAAAACTCTAGGATCATCAGGGAGATTTGATTGTTAGGGCCACCCCCCCTCCCCGACTGCCCAGAAACACGCCCCACATACAGGGCAGGCAACACCAACTACACACGCAAGCTTGGGACACCAATTGGGCCCCACAAGACTCACTCCCCCACTCACCAAAAAGGCTAAGCAGGGGAGATCTGGCTTGTGGAGAACAGGTGGCTCGTGGTCGCCACCTGCTGGTTAGTTAGAGAAAGTGTACTCCACGAAGCTGTAGATCTGATAAATTAGAGATAAGGACTTCAACTGGTCTACAAACCCTAAAAGAACCCTATCAAGGTCAGCAAATGCCACGAGGCCAAAAACAACAGAAAATTATAAAGCATATGAAAAAACCAGACGATATGGATAACCCAAGCCCAAGCACCCAAATCAAAAGACCAGAAGAGACACACCTAGAGCAGCTACTCAAAGAACTAAAGATGAACAATGAGACCCTAGTACGGGATATGAAGGAAATCAAGAAGACCCTAGAAGAGCATAAAGAAGACATTGCAAGACTAAATAAAAAAATGGATGATCTTATGGAAATTAAAGAAACTGTTGACCAAATTAAAAAGATTCTGGACACTCATAGTACAAGACTAGAGGAAGTTGAACAACGAATCAGTGACCTGGAAGATGACAGAATGGAAAATGAAAGCATAAAAGAAAGAATGGGGAAAAAAATTGAAAAACTCGAAATGGACCTCAGGGATATGATAGATAATATGAAACGTCCGAATATAAGACTCATTGGTGTCCCAGAAGGGGAAGAAAAGGGTAAAGGTCTAGGAAGAGTATTCAAAGAAATTGTTGGGGAAAACTTCCCAAATCTTCTAAACAACATAAATACACAAATCATAAATGCTCAGCGAACTCCAAATAGAATAAATCCAAAAAAACCCACTCCGAGACATATACTGATCACACTGTCAAACATAGAAGAGAAGGAGCAAGTTCTGAAAGCAGCAAGAGAAAAGCAATTCACCACATACAAAGGAAACAGCATAAGACTAAGTAGTGACTACTCAGCAGCCACCATGGAGGCGAGAAGGCAGTGGCACGATATATTTAAAATTCTGAGAGAGAGGAATTTCCAGCCAAGAATACTTTATCCAGCAAAGCTCTCCTTCAAATTTGAGGGAGAGCTTAAATTTTTCACAGACAAAGAAATGCTGAGAGAATTTGCTAACAAGAGACCTGCCCTACTGGAGATACTAAAGGGAGCCCTACAGACAGAGAAACAAAGACAGGACAGAGAGACTTGGAGAAAGGTTCAGTACTAAAGAGATTCGGTATGGGTACAATAAAGGATATTAATAGAGAGAGGGAAAAATATGGCAAACATAATCCAAAGGATAAGATGGCCGATTCAAGAAATGCCTTCACGGTTTTAACGTTGAATGTAAATGGATTAAACTCCCCAATTAAAAGATATAGATTCGCAGAATGGATCAAAAAAAATGAACCATCAATATGTTGCATACAAGAGACTCATCTTAGACACAGGGACACAAAGAAACTGAAAGTGAAAGGATGGAAAAAAATATTTCATGCAAGCTACAGCCAAAAGAAAGCAGGTGTAGCAATATTAATCTCAGATAAAATAGACTTCAAATGCAGGGATGTTTTGAGAGACAAAGAAGGCCACTACATACTAATAAAAGGGGCAATTCAGCAAGAAGAAATAACAATCGTAAATGTCTATGCACCCAATCAAGGTGCCACAAAATACATGAGAGAAACATTGGCAAAACTAAAGGAAGCAATTGATGTTTCCACAATAATTGTGGGAGACTTCAACACATCACTCTCTCCTATAGATAGATCAACCAGACAGAAGACCAATAAGGAAATTGAAAACCTAAACAATCTGATAAATGAATTAGATTTAACAGACATCTACAGGACATTACATCCCAAATCACCAGGATACACATACTTTTCTAGTGCTCACGGAACTTTCTCCAGAATAGATCATATGCTGGGACATAAAACAAGCCTCAATAAATTTAAAAAGATTGAAATTATTCAAAGCACATTCTCTGACCACAATGGAATACAATTAGAAGTCAATAACCATCAGAGACTTAGAAAATTCACAAATACCTGGAGGTTAAACAACACACTCCTAAACAATCAGTGGGTTAAAGAAGAAATAGCAAGAGAAATTGCTAAATATATAGAGACGAATGAAAATGAGAACACAACATACCAAAACCTATGGGATGCAGCAAAAGCAGTGCTAAGGGGGAAATTTATAGCACTAAACGCATATATTAAAAAGGAAGAAAGAGCCAAAATCAAAGAACTAATGGATCAACTGAAGAAGCTAGAAAATGAACAGCAAACCAATCCTAAACCAAGTAGAAGAAAAGAAATAACAAGGATTAAAGCAGAAATAAATGACATAGAGAACAAAAAAACAATAGAAAGGATAAATATCACCAAAAGTTGGTTCTTTGAGAAGATCAACAAGATTGACAAGCCCCTAGCTAGACTGACAAAATCAAAAAGAGAGAAGACCCATATAAACAAAATAATGAATGAAAAAGGTGACATAACTGCAGATCCTGAAGAAATTAAAAAAATTATAAGAGGATATTATGAACAACTGTATGGCAACAAACTGGATAATGTAGAAGAAATGGACAATTTCCTGGAAACATATGAACAACCTAGACTGACCAGAGAAGAAATAGAAGACCTCAACCAACCCATCACAAGCAAAGAGATCCAATCAGTCATCAAAAATCTTCCCACAAATAAATGCCCAGGGCCAGATGGCTTCACAGGGGAATTGTACCAAACTTTCCAGAAAGAACTGACACCAATCTTACTCAAACTCTTTCAAAACATTGAAAAAAATGGAACACTACCTAACTCATTTTATGAAGCTAACATCAATCTAATACCAAAACCAGGCAAAGATGCTACAAAAAAGGAAAACTACCGGCCAATTTCCCTAATGAATATAGATGCAAAAATCCTCAACAAAATACTTGCAAATCGAATCCAAAGACACATTAAAAAAATCATACACCATGACCAAGTGGGGTTCATTCCAGGCATGCAAGGCTGGTTCAACATAAGAAAAACAATCAATGTATTACAACACATTAAAAACTCGAAAGGGAAAAATCAATTGATCATCTCAATAGATGCTGAAAAAGCATTTGACAAAATCCAACATCCCTTTTTGATAAAAACACTTCAAAAGGTAGGAATTGAAGGAAACTTCCTCAACATGATAAAGAGCATATATGAAAAACCCACAGCCAGCATAGTACTCAATGGTGAGAGACTGAAAGCCTTCCCTCTAAGATCAGGAACAAGACAAGGATGCCCGCTGTCACCACTGTTATTCAACATTGTGCTGGAAGTGCTAGCCAGGGCAATCCGGCAAGACAAAGAAATAAAAGGCATCCAAATTGGAAAAGAAGAAGTAAAACTGTCATTGTTTGCAGATGATATGATCTTATATCTAGAAAACCCTGAGAAATCAACGATACACCTACTAGAGCTAATAAACAAATTTAGCAAAGTAGCGGGATACAAGATTAATGCACATAAGTCAGTAATGTTTCTATATGCTAGAAATGAACAAACTGAAGAGACACTCAAGAAAAAGATACCATTTTCAATAGCAACTAAAAAAATCAAGTACCTAGGAATAAACTTAACCAAAGATGTAAAAGACCTATACAAAGAAAACTACATAACTCTACTAAAAGAAATAGAAGGGGACCTTAAAAGATGGAAAAATATTCCATGTTCATGGATAGGAAGGCTAAATGTCATTAAGATGTCAATTCTACCCAAACTCATCTACAGATTCAATGCAATCCCAATCAAAATTCCAACAACCTACTTTGCAGACTTGGAAAAGCTAGTTATCAAATTTATTTGGAAAGGGAAGATGCCTCGAATTGCTAAAGACACTCTAAAAAAGAAAAACGAAGTGGGAGGACTTACACTCCCTGACTTTGAAGCTTATTATAAAGCCACAGTTGCCAAAACAGCATGGTACTGGCACAAAGATAGACATATAGATCAATGGAATTGAATTGAGAACTCAGAGATAGACCCTCAGATCTATGGCCGACTGATCTTTGATAAGGCCCCCAAAGTCACCGAACTGAGCCATAATGGTCTTTTCAACAAATGGGGCTGGGAGAGTTGGATATCCATATCCAAAAGAATGAAAGAGGACCCCTACCTCACCCCCTACACAAAAATTAACTCAAAATGGATCAAAGATCTCAATATAAAAGAAAGTACCATAAAACTCCTAGAAGATAATGTAGGAAAACATCTTCAAGACCTTGTATTAGGAGGCCACTTCCTAGACTTTACACCCAAAGCACAAGCAACAAAAGAGAAAATAGATAAATGGGAACTCCTCAAGCTTAGAAGTTTCTGCACCTCAAAGGAATTTCTCAAAAAGGTAAAGAGGCAGCCAACTCAATGGGAAAAAATTTTTGGAAACCATGTATCTGACAAAAGACTGATATCTTGCATATACAAAGAAATCCTACAACTCAATGACAATAGTACAGACAGCCCAATTATAAGATGGGCAAAAGATATGAAAAGACAGTTCTCTGAAGAGGAAATACAAATGGCCAAGAAACACATGAAAAAATGTTCAGCTTCACTAGCTATTAGAGAGATGCAAATTAAGACCACAATGAGATACCATCTAACACCGGTTAGAATGGCTGCCATTAAACAAACAGGAAACTACAAATGCTGGAGGGGATGTGGAGAAATTGGAACTCTTATTCATTGTTGGTGGGACTGTATAATGGTTCAGCCACTCTGGAAGTCAGTCTGGCAGTTCCTTAGAAAACTAGATATAGAGCTACCATTCGATCCAGCGATTGCACTCCTCGGTATATACCCGGAAGATCGGAAAGCAGTGACACGAACAGATAACTGCACGCCAATGTTCATAGCAGCATTATTCACAATTGCCAAGAGATGGAAACAACCCAAATGTCCTTCAACAGATGAGTGGATAAATAAAATGTGGTATATACACACGATGGAATACTACGCGGCAGTAAGAAGGAACGATCTGGTGAAACATATGACAACATGGATGAACCTTGAAGACATAATGCTGAGCGAAATAAGCCAGGCACAAAAAAGAGAAATATTATATGCTACCACTAATGTGAACTTTGAAAAATGTAAAACAAATGGTTTATAATGTAGAATGTAGGGGAACTAGCAGTAGAGAGCAATTAAGGAAGGGGGAACAATAATCCAAGAAGAACAGATAAGCTATTTAACGTTCTGGGGATGCCCAGAAATGACTATGGTCTGTTAATTTCTGATGGATGTAGTAGGAACAAGTTCACTGAAATGTTGCTATATTATGTAACTTTCGTGGGGTAAAGTAGGAACATGCTGGAAGTTAAGCAGTTATCTTAGGTTAGTTGTCTTTTTCTTACTCCCTTGCTATGGTCTCTTTGAAATGTTCTTTTATTGTATGTTTGTTTTCTTTTTAACTTTTTTTTTCATACAGGTGACTTGAAAAAAGAAGGGAAAGTTAAAAAAAAAAAAAAAAGAAAAGAAAAAAGACAAACAAGGGAAAAAAAAAAAAAAAAAAAAAAGATGTAGTGCCCCCTTGAGGAGCCTGTGGAGAATGCAGGGGTATTCGCCTACCCCACCTCCATGGTTGCTAACATGACCACAGACATAGGGGACTGGTGGTTTGATAGGTTGAGCCCTCTACCATAAGTTTTACCCTTGGGAAGACGGTTGCTGCAAAGGAGAGGCTAGGCCTCCCTGTATTTGTGCCTAAGAGCCTCCTCCCGAATGCCTCTTTGTTGCTCAGATGTGGCCCTCTCTCTCTGGCTAAGCCAACTTGAAAGGTGAAATCACTGCCCTCCCCCCTACGTGGGATCAGACACCCAGGGAAGTGAATCTCCCTGGCAACGTGGAATATGACTCCCGGGGAGGAATGTAGACCCGGCATCGTGGGATGGAGAACATCTTCTTGACCAAAAGGGGGATGTGAAAGGAAATGAAATAAGCTTCAGTGGCAGAGAGATTCCAAAACGAGCCGAGAGATCACTCTGGTGGGCACTCTTACGCACACTTTAGACAACCTTTTTTAGGTTCTAAAGAATTGGGGTAGCTGGTGGTGGATACCCGAAACTATCAAACTACAACCCAGAACCCATGAATCTCGAAGACAGTTGTATAAAAATGTAGCTTATGAGGGGTGACAGTGGGATTGGGAATGCCATAAGGACCAAACTCCACTTTGTCTAGTTTATGGATGGATGTGTAGAAAAGTAGGGGAAGCAAACAAACAGACAAAGGTACATAGTGTTCTTTTTTACTTCAGTTGCTCTTTTTCACTCTAATTATTATTCTTGTTATTTTTGTGTGTGAATTTGCATTTCTAACAAGTTTCCAGACATGTCAATGCTGTTGGTCCAAGGACCACACTTGGTAGCTGTAAACATCTAGCACCTCACACATAGCAGGTGCTAAGTGAATGAGTGGGCCCTTCTCCCCTTCCCCGCCATTGTCCACGGGACAAAATTAGGTACCTAAACCTGGCATTTAATGCCTGGCCCTACACTGTCTCTCCAGTCCTCCAAGAGGCCAGGCCAGTGCAACATATGCCAGTTGCTGCCCCTTGTTTGGGTTCCTACTGTTTATCCTTCTCCTGCACGCTCCCTGCCCCACTGCAGTTCACCCCAGCAGCCACTTCCCTCCTAATGGTAAAACTCTACTGCCTATTCTGCTGACATTTAGGCACGGCCTGATCCAAGGGCAGGAACAGGACAGGACCCGCCCAGGCTTCGTACCTGAGTGTTTGGACTCCTGACCACCTGCCCCATGGCCATATGTCTGTGCCCAAGTCTATAATTGACCCCCGCCCTCTCTTCCTCTGCTCCTCTCCCCTCCTCTCTCCATTGTCACCTGGGTCCCAGGTTCTACCATGCCCACCCCTTACCCTCAGAGCCAGTGGTGCCTACAGCAGCAATTCCTGGGGACCCTTCCCGACCTATCCCCACACACCCTCCCCCAGCTCCCTTTGGCTCCAGCAGTGTCCATGGTGTCATGTCATAAAGCTTAGTGGTCATGGCAGATGGACCCAAGGTACTTGAAAATTTATAGGAGGCTGGAGGTCAGGTCCTGCCTCACATTAGCTGTTTCACCTGGGTGAATCATCCCTCTTGAGACTCAATTTTCTCTGTAAAATTGCATTAAAAAATTTAAATCTTCAGCCATAGAAAGGAATGCTACAACATGGATGAACCTTGAAAACACTACACTAAGTGAAAGAAGCTGGACACAAAAGACCACATATTGTATGACTCTGTTTATATGAAATATCCAGAATAGACAAATCCATGGAGACAGAGAGTAGATTAGTAGTTGCCAGGAACTAGGGAAAGGGGAGAAGGGATGTGCCTGTTCAGTGGGTGTGGGGTTTCTTTTGGGACTGATGAAACTGTTCTAAAATTGATTGTTGTCATTGTTGCATAACTCTATAAATAAACTAAAAGCCATTGAAAAAAAAAAAAAAAAAAAAAAAAAAGTAAACATTTCCTTAAAAAATTAAATCCATATATGTCTACCATAAACTTCACAGTAAACTCAGACAACAATATATTCATTCACTATGTCATTTATTCAAACATTTAAGGATGGACATTGTGCTAATTGCTAATGCAAATAAATAAATAAATAAATAAATAAATAAATAAGATATGGTCTCTTTACCCTGAAAATGCTTAGTCTAGAGAAAGAGACATATCAAGAAATAAGTAGCTACTTTTTAAATATCATAATATATAAAAATTATAAAATTAATAATTGCTAATTATTTCCCATTTGCAAGGCACTATATTAAGTCCTTTGGGTATAATATCTTATTTAATTTAGGAAAAACCCTATGATTCATACATAACTCCCATTTTCCAAATGCAGATATTGAGGTTAATTGAGGTTAAGGTACCTTCCCAAGGTCACACAGGTAATGAGCATGAACTCAAGTTTCATTAACTGCCAAGCATCTCTTTTTTAGCCAGTACTATATTCCCCTACTGCTACTGATTTTCATTTGATGTTGAGAATATCTTTTTTTTTCTTTAAGTCTTCTTAGGATTTCCCTTTAAATCAGGAAGTAATGCCATACGTTTATGCCCTTTTATCTCTTTGGCAATACCTTTGTGTACATTAGTCCATAGTTAAAAATTCCAGACTGACCAGGTTTAATTGAATTTTAAATTTTGAAAACTATATTCTGATAGAAACAGAAAATATGTATGTAATTATATACACATATTTTATAAAACTAGGAAAATCTCTTCAGTTAATTTTTAATGCAATTTTATTGAGATATATTCACATACCATAAAATCATTCAAAGTGTACAATCAGTTGTTCACGGTATCATCATATAGTTGTGCATTCATCACCACAATCAATTTTTGAACATTTTCATTAGTCTGAGAAATAAAAATAAAAATAAGAATAAGAAAATATAAAAGTAAAAAAGAACACCTAAAACATCTCATACTCCTTTTCCCTCACTATTATTCATTTACTTTTTGTCCCCCTTTTTTCTACTCATCTGTTCATATACCAGATAAAGGGATGTGGGCCACAAGGTTTTCACACTCACACACTCACACTGTATAAGCTATATACTTATACGATTGTCTTCAAGAATCAAGGATACTGGATTGCAGTTCAACAGTTTCAGGTATTTCCTTCTAGCTATTCCAATACACTAAAAACTAAAAAGGGATATCTATATAATGCATAAGAATAACCTCCAGAATGACCTCTCAACTCCATTTGAGATCTCTCAGCCACTGAAACTTTATTTTGTTTCATTTCTCTTACCCCTTTTGGTCAAGAAGGCTTTCTCAATCCTATGCTGCCAGGTCCAGGCTCATCCCCAGGAATCAAGTCTCATGTTTCCAGGGAGATCTACACCCCAGGAGTCATGCCCCATGTAGGGGGAAAGGTAGCAAGTCTACCTGCCGAGTTGGCTTAGAGAGAGAGGTCACATCTGAGCAACAAAAGAGGTTGCCTGGGGGTGACTCTTAGACACAATTATAAGTAAGCTTAGCCTTTCCTTTGCAGTAACAAGCTTCATAAGGGCAAGCCCCAAGACTGAGAGACTGGCCTACTACAATGGTAGTCCCCAATGCTTGCGAGAATATCAGGAATTCCCCAAGTAGGGAACTTTAATATTTCCAATTTTCCCCAGTCCCTCAAGGGGACTTTGCGAATACTTTTTGTTCTCTGCCCAAATTACTCTGGGATGTATCTGGGTTTCATGCTAACCTGTACAAACCAGCCAGATCTCACCCCCTATTCAAGGTTCCATGTAATTATGGTGTTTGAGTAAATTGACCATACAAGTTACATTATACAGCATGCTACAGAAAATATAGATTTTCCACCAAATAAACATGTCTTCCTTTGGTCTCACTCAGAAGTTGAAGTTTTAAAACATAGTCAATATCATTCTTTTCCCTTTAGTCTCATTTACCTTAGTCCTATCCAAGTCCATTTTGTTCATATATCTAATTAAAGTCTGATCTCTTTTTCAGTTTCTTTAACATTTGCTATGTGGGGTAATGCTGACATTCACAGCTACTGAACTCTGGCTCTGAGTCTCAGTTGTCACACAGATACCTGAAGTTCCAGGGACCGACCAGGTTATAGGTAAATAGCTCATCATCTCAGAATTTAGAAATAACCATTACAACTCATGAATAGATGTGACTGCTATAAGAGCTTACAATCTAGGGACCTTTACATTAAGACTTCCCCTGATAATCTGTGCTCTAAAATTCAATTCTCAGAGTTTGCATATTTTGTTAGTCCTTATTATTGAGGTGTCATAATGTTTGTCTTTTTGATTCTGGCTTATTTCACTCAACACACTGTCCTCAAGATCCATTCACATAGTTGCATACATCACAACTTCATTTCCTTTTACCACCGCTCAATATTCCATTGTATGTATATTCCACAGTTTACCATTCCATTTATCGGCCAATGTACCCTTAGGTCACCACCATCCATTGCCAATCGTGAATACTGCCACCATAAACACCAGTGTGCAATGTCCATTCATTTCCTTGCTGTCAGTTCTTCTAAGTATATACCTAATAATGGGGTTGCAGGACCATATGGCAATCCCACACTTAGTTTCCTGTAGAACCACCATACTGCCCTCCAGATGGGTTGCACTATTCTACCTCTCTAGCAACAGTGATTAGGTACATCCCTCTCTCCACATTTTCTCCAGCATTTGTATCCCTCTATTTATTTTTACATAGTTTTATTCACACTCTATACAATCCATTCTAAGTAATCAATGATTTCCAGTATAATCACATAATTACACATTCACCACCACACTCTATATGAAGACATTTCCATTTCTTCTGCAAAGAAAGAGGAAAAGGAGGAAATAATGAAGAATAAAAATATAAGAGATGGAAGAAAAATAAAAATAAAATACAATACAATGACAAGGTCAGACAACACCACTACCAGGAATCCCATATCACTCCCTTATATCCCCCTCTTATAGACATATACCTTTGCTACAATTAATGGAAGCATCTTAGAATGTTACCATACTATAGACTATAGTTTGCATTGATTGTGTTTTTCCCCTATACCATCCAATTTTCAACCCCTTGCAATGTCGACATTGATTTGTTCTTCCTCTTTTAAAAACATTCTTGTATTTGTACATTTAATCACCTTCATTGATCACTCTAGGCTTCTTAAGACCTTAAAATATTTTCTTGGAAAATAATTGGTGACATTTCATACTGTTTGGCTTGTTTTCAATTTATTGTTCTATTAATGGATTAGTATAAATCTTAATAACAACAGCAACAGTTAACTTATTGTGTACCTAACTCTAAGTCAGTGTGGTAGTTGGAAGCTGTCATATACCCCAGAAAAGGTCATGTTCTTTGAACCCATTCCTGTGGGTGCAGACCTGTTGTAGGTGGGTCTTAAACTTTTTACTGGAGCCCTTTATGAGAGGATAAAAGACAGAAAAAGCTGAGAGAGCTTAGAGAAAAGCTTCGGAGAAGCAAAGAGAGAACCCCCAGGACACAGAGAGGAAGCCACTGGAACCAGAAGCTGAAAGCAACAAAACCTGGGAGCGAAGGACCAGCAGGCGCTGGCCATGAGCCTTCCCTGTGACAGAGGTGTCCCAGATACCAGGAGCCTTTCTTCAGAGAAGGTATCTACCTCTTGATCCCTTAACTGGGACATTTTCATGGGCTTAGAACTGTAAATTTTTGAACTAATAAACCCCCACTGTAAAAGGCAACCCATTTCTGGTATATTGCATTCTGACAGCTTTAGCAAACTGAAACAGGTATTGTATTAATTTCTTTACATATGTCAGCTCTTATAATTATGATGAAAGACCCATAAGACAAGTACTATTATTATCCTGGATTCTCTCGGGAGGAAGTCAAGGCTTCAAGAAGGCAAGTCACTTCCTTAAAGCCACAAATCTAATAATCTTGGTTTTTTGACTGGGCCATGCATTATTACTAACTACCAAGACAAATCACCTCTTTTGACATTATATTTCAAAAATAACTCTCACATTTGTGTGTGCAAAAAAGAATATATATATATAACAAGCTGTTAAAATTGAAGTTGGAACTAGGCACCGAGTTAAAACAGATGCGAAATACCAGTATGAGTTACAAATCACTAAATAGAGATTTTCAGAGGAAATGGGTAAGCATCTGTTCCTAAGTCTTGAACTCTTCACTGTTTTTGAGATTATAAATGGTTTAAGAAAGTGCAGAGGGAGGATTCTGTGTAGATATTTCTTTGTAAAAGCTGTTGTCTATCTCATGGGGGGAGAATTGGGGGATCTCACTCATCATCCCAATCTATGGGACCCTTTCAAGACCTTTGGAATGTGTTCCTTGCAGTTGGGAGATATAGAGTACTGGAGCTCATCTCATGCCCAAGAAAGGCAAAGCTACTGCCACAGCAGAATAGATAAGGCTGTGTTCCAAAACTTTACGAGCAAAGATCTGTGTGACTGTTTGTTTGACATTGGTTGTATGTCCATAAGTCCTATTTGTCCAGAACAGTCCCCTTTTATGCCATCTCACCATGGTTATTAATAGTGTTTTCTTTCACTCACAAACAGGTCTCAGCTTGAATGATACATTATTTGTTCACCCTAAGGATGGAAAACGCAGCAAACAGAGTCAACATGGGGTTGGCTTGGGGTCAGTACCATGGCCACCTACAGGATTGCAAGAATCCCAGCAGCAAGAACCTGGAAGTGAACGCCAGATTTTTAGGGTTGAAGGAAAGAATCACAAGTCTTCACACAGGATAGAGATGGACTTGCCTGGGTCAAGGAAACTGCAGAACAGTTCCCCAGTGAATAGTCTATGAGGAGCCCCATATGACAGAGAAAGTGAGAGGAAGAGAGCAAGACAGCTAAATAGCCATCAGGCCCAGAAAACTCCTTACATCATCTTTTTTTTCCCCCGTCTCCTTCTCTGACCCTGGAATATTCAGAATGGGGTGGCAAGCTGGAGGAGGAGAAGGCAAATTAAAGAAATAAAGATGCCTGTCGTGTCTGTCTGTTCTGCTCTAGTCTTCCTGTATGGATCTGGCCTCAGCTGGGGAAAGGGAAACAAATTTAACACTGAATCAAGTTCAGAATACTGGATGCTATCTTGTACTAGACATTCTAATTATTGAATTCATACTTTCTGAGTTGTGGCGGCCATAGGTCCCTCTGTTACCTAAATGTGAGCCATGGACAAGATAATCCCCATTAAGGAAGCCTTAAAGGAATGTTGGGAAGAAAAAGAAAATTTCATTTGAATATGTCCCAAATGATGCTTGTTCACCATCTTGATTACACATACATTTTTAAAGTTTTATAGTGTAGATACCATACCATTCACCCATTTAAAGTACACAGTTCAGTTGTTTTTAGTCTATATTTCCACAGGGTTGTGCAACCATCACCACAATCTCATTTTAGAATATTCCATTACCCCCAGGGGAAACCCCATACCCTTTAGCAGTCAGACCCCTTTCCCTGCCTTTGCACCATCCCAACCCCCAGCTCTAAGTGACCACTGATCTATTCTCTCTAAATAAAGATTTGCCTATTCTGTACATTTCATATAAATAGAACCATGCCATATGTGGTTTTTGTGACTGGCTTATTTCACTTAACACATTGTTTCCAAGGGTCATCCATGTTGTAGCATTGTGTTCCTTTTTATTACCAATCGTGTTCCTTTTTATTACCAAACAATATTCCATTATATGGATATATCACATTTCATTTATCTACATATCAGCTGAAGGAACCTGGGTGGTTTACCCTCTTCAATTATTATTAATAATGCTGCTATGAATACTGGTATGCATTATTTTTTTGCTCCATTTCTTTTGGGTATATACTGAGGACTGGAATTGCTGGATCATCTGGAAGTACATATACATTTAAACATGTTTATAAATATATGTAATATCTAGAAAAAAACAGATAGTAATGGTGAAATTCAGGTAAGTGAGGGATAGAAGAAGAAAGGAGACTACGTTTCACTCTATACCCTTTGTACCTTTTGGAATTTTGCACCAATTGTATTATTTATATTGAAAAAAAGAACAAAATTTAAATAAGTGGGATAGCAATCACTGATAATACAATGTCTACAAATACTTAACAGATTAAATAACAGGGAAATTTCTGTTAGATAAATCATGAAATGCTTTCCAACAGTGTAATGGTTTTTATACATCAGTTTGAGACTATGTCACATATTATATGAGAAACATCAGCTCATTGTATCCACTTGTATAAGGGTAAATTAATGTGATAGTCATCTAAATGTAAAGGTAAGGGAGAAAGCATATGATTTTAAGAGAAAACAAATGAAAGCTTTAAGAAAATATGGCAGCATTAAAAAAATCACAGAAATAACTACTTTTAATAATGTATTTTGCAAGATGAGCTGCCCTCCAAGATGTTATTATTAAAACCTCAAATCAGCTTCTTGAGATTATATCACTCATGGACTTATCGCTACTGATTTTAATTTATTTGCATTTTTATTCTAAATTACTCTTTGAGATAAATAATTCTGTAAAGTTATTACTTGCTGTATTACAGAGAACTTTCTTTTCTTTCCAATTAAAGGACTGTTTCATTTTGCTAAAACTGCTGGAATGCAGTATACCAGAAATGGGTTGGCTTTTAACAATGGGGATTTATTAAGTTATAAGTTATAATTCTAAGACCATGAAAATGCCCAAATTAAGGCATCAACGAGAGGATATACCTTCTCTGAAGAAAGGCTGCTGGCATGTGGGTTCCTCTGTCACATGGGAAGGCACATGGCCAGCATCTGCTGGTCCTTTGCTCTAAGGTTTCATTGCTTACAGCTTCTGATTCCAGTGGCTTCCTCTCTGAGCATCTGTGGGTTCTCTCTTAGCATCTCCAGGGCATTTCTCTCTCTTAGCACTCTCCAAATGTCTCTGCCTTTTATCCTCTCATAAAGGACTCCAGTAAAGGATTAAGATCCATCTTCAATGGGCTGGGTCACATCTCAATTGAAAACAAACTAATCAAAAGGTCCCACCCACAATAGGTCTGCCCCCACAGGGATGGAATAAAAGAACATGGCCTTTTCCAGGGTACATATCACCTCCGAAACAGCACATGGACTACTTGTTTTTAGTCAGTTAAGGGTTGGAGAGTATGTCCATGTCCACCTACCACAAAATTGTATGCATTCACTTAAATAGAAATTCATTTTTCTGTGGACTGGGTATAATGAGGGGGGCAATAAACAACCCTAATATTTTATGTTCGCTTCTTATATAAGCCATTTCATTGCCTTGAGACTTTTATTTGTCATTCTCTCTATTGTTCTTACTCTATAACACCCCTTTGTTGCTACAATCCAGATCTATCCGTTATTTTAATAGATCTAAAGTAATCAACCTAGAGCAGTGGCCACATAATTTTTCACAAAGTAATTTTATGGAAAATTTCTCTGTATCAATTTAAATGTCAAAAAATTAATTATGGAAAGACCTAAGGAGAAGTAATAAAAGTCCCATGAAAAACTGTTCTGTAGTAGCAGAAAAAAAATGTGAATAAGTACTACAAATCTATATTTATTAAGCATCTGCTGTGTAAAAGGAAAATAAAATCAAGATCACAGTCACGGAAAAAAAAAACAAAAAAAAACAGGGGTAGCCAAATTACAGGTTGCAGGCCAAATCTAGCATGTTGCCTGTTTTTGTAAATATAAAGTTTTATTGCAATGTAGCCATTCCCATCTGTTTACATATTGTCTATGGCAAAGTCTAAAATATTTACTCTCTGGCGTTTTACAGAAAATGTTTACCTATTCTGAAAATCAGAACATCAGAGAGTATTTTAATACTAAATAACCTGATACTACAAGAAAGGTTTTATTTTTAAAATTATAAATATATATAGTACATACCATATATATAGGATATAGTATACAGTGACCAATATTAAAAATAAAATAGATGAAATTTTGGATAGTAAACACAAAAATAAAGAGTCATTTATTTAATAAAAAAGTAACCAATAAATAGTATTACCTGGCAAGAAGTTTAATTTATAAACTAGAAAGAAGAGAAGAAACATCTTTGAAAAGATGGACATTTCATTATACAAGGCCACATTAGCTTCAGTGTTCTGTTTTTTAACTCTTAAACTGAAACATATAATTGTATAGGATGCTTGGTATGACTGATTTTGAAGGTTTGTATACAATGAGTAGAGGTGTCAATGAGTGGCGCACAAGACTTTTGAATCTAGTAGTTATTAAGACTGTCCAAGGTTAAAGAGTTAATAAAATGAATTAGCTGAAAACAACTAAACAAGGGAAAACAACTGGAATTTAAAGAATATATTTAAAATTTGATGTGCCAGTATAATTGTGACATTAATTTAAGAACTGGTTGGTATTTTGATCTCTTTCATTGATAGTAAATAATATATATCAACTTTCATAACTTTTTAAATTTGCCTTTTTCATTTCACATAATAAAGGCAGAGAAACCTTGGGAAGATAGCATATATAGCCATGATTCTCAACCTTGGCTCCATATTAAAATCACCTAGGGACCTCTTAAGATATCAACATCCTAGTACCCAGAATAATTAAATCTCAATATTAGAAATTCTAATTTGGAGCCGGCTTTCAACCACTGCTATATAATGTGGTGATTCTCATGAGGATCATGTGTAAATTGAAACCTCTGGGGTTTGGGAGGGGAGAGTAAAAGGCAGCAGGTTCAGATTACATACAATAATTTCTTCTTTCTTTTTTCCGGGAAAAATTGTGTAAAATAAAGGGAGTGTGTTGTTCATGTGGAAATATAGAAGGCAAAAAATATTGAAAACAATTGTTATACAGGAAAGAACATAAATTCTCAAGTTCTACTAGTTGATACAGATCCCAGCCCTAACACAACAATGCAAAGTTACATAAATTCTATGAGCACTGAATTTTCAAACTTGAAATGGAAATAACAGTACACTAATTCAGAGAGTTGATGTGAGAATTAGATAAACTGTTTGTGATGCCACTATTACCGAGGTATAACAAATAGTGGCTATATTATTTTTTCAAGTAAGTCAGTATATATAGATAAAGCAAAAATTAAATAATTATCTATTACATTAGTCATTTAATGAGATATTATGAGGTCTATGACCCTTCAGAACAATTCATTCTGAATACTATGAATCTTTTCAAGTATTATTAAAAGTACATTTACAGGGTAAATATCGATTTTTGAATAGAGTGTTGACAATGTACCAGATAAGTTATAATTTTTTTTCTATGCTAAAAGTATAGTGGCTACCAGGTACTTGGCCTTTATTTGATGTAAGTTGAAACTCAACAAGAAACTTTCTCTTTGAACAAAAGTTGACAGAGTCCTTGGAAAGGCATACAAATGAATTTCAGAAAAAGTATCCTTGGTGAAGTTTAGGTCATAAATATGCCTTTACATACAAACCAATTCACCAAAAAAAAGATAAGAAGATGGTGGGGGGGGGGGTAGCTTTGTTCAAAGACAATTGTCAATGAATTAACAAAATACCTTGAATTTACCAAGGTGTCATATTCTCTTATTGAAACCTCTCACAACATAAAAGAAAGAACAGCCTTATATATAAGCCTTATATATAAGGCTGCCACAAAGATGCCAATGTTCTTTTTGCAAATAATTAGACAAATAGGCATATTAATGACCAAGAATAGCAGCAATAGGAATGGTTACTTGTGAAATATATCAACCATTTGAAATGGTGTCTGATTTTAGATGGTGTTGAGGATTGAATTGTTTACCCATTTGGACATGTTCTTGGTATTAGTCCATGTTCTGGTGGGTGTGGACCCATGGTAAATAAGATCTCTTCAGGATGTTACTTCAGTTAAGATGTGGCCCAGCTGAATCAGATTGGGTTTTAATCGGGATTACTGGAGTCATTTATAAACAGAGTGAAAGTCAAATGGGGAGAGAAAGCCACGGTGGGGGGGCAGGTTGTGGATAACAGAAGTCAGTGGAATCGGTGAAGCCAGGAGAGGCCTTCATGTGCACTGCCATGAGACAGAAAAGCCAAGGACCAAGGATCGCTGGCAGTCAGCCCCACAATGCCACAGTCTTTAGAAAGAAATCATAGCTTTGTTGGCGCCTTGATTTTGGACTTCTCTCCAAACCATGAGCCAAAAATTACTATTATTTAAGCAAATCCATTGTATGGTATTTGTTTTAGCATCAGAGAAACTGAAAGAAATGGTGCCTGATTTTAAATTTTTCAAGTAGAAAGGATTTAGATCACAGAACAAAATAACGAAGTTCATAATTTAAAACAAGCATAAGAAAAGGACAGCTGTATAAGGAAGAATATGGAATGTGAACAAATGAAGATGTGAAAAACTTCCTCTGTCCTCTGGGAATGATATTCCTGGGTGACCTCTGATGGCTTCATCAGTTTAAAAAATATTTATCCAATGCTTACTATGCAACAGCTCCTGCACTAAAGGCTGTGGGTACAGACGTGATTAATAAATCCACATCCTCTCCTGGGGAGAATCAGCTGAGTGAATGAGACACATATTCATACCTCATCCTTTTAATTGTCTATATCAAAATATTGAGTAATAATCACAGTGATCATAATATCAATAAATGAATCTAAGTATCTTTAAAAATAGATGAATTTCTGATGTCATGTGAGAGAGAAGAGAACCAAGAAATAATTAAGAGGTATTCCACAAAGAGCTAAATGTATAGATGTTAAGCCAAATAGCAGTCATATTATAATTAGAAGAAACTGAATCATCCCATAAATTAAAAAAAAAAAATCTACAGAACAAATAGCTTGGTCCTTATTAGCAATTTTCACAAATTGTATGTTTTGTGAGCCACCCAAGTAAAAGGCAACAATGTAGAATTATATATGTGATTGTACAAGATGCTTATAATAAACTAATCATACGGCAGCCTTCAATAATCCCAAAATGATATCCTTTTGTGAATGAGAGTATGAAAGTTATATGAAACTGTGCATACTGTTGCAATAGACTAGAAGAGAAATAATAAAGATTTGAACTGGGATGTGGTGGTAGGGATGAAAAACGGGGCGTAGAATAAAAGTAAATGCTTAATTGGCAAAATATTTAAGGTTTAGTGACTGACTGAATGGGAAAGTGATGAAATAGGGGAGTAAGAATGACTCCCTTGTTTCTAATACAGGTGACTCGAAGGATGTTATGCTTAGAGGAGAGGGGTAGAGACATAGTATGAGTTGGAACTTAGTGAGTTTGGTATGCCAGTAGAACCATTACATAGAAATATCTGATAGAGAAGCAGGGGTGGGAGATGGAATCAGGAACCTAAAAGGGAGTGCAGAGTGAGAAAGTAAGGGAACCAGGGTGGAAACATGACACCTATATCTAAAATGCAACTGGAGGAAGAGGAGCTTATGAAAAACACTAACAAAGCATCCACAGAAGAATGAGAACAGAATATGATGTCATAGGAGGCAAGTATGTAGAGACTTCTGAAGACAGAAATAAAGAGTGTCAAATGCCATAGAAGCCTAGTAAGAAATACCTAGCACATATTCACCAGATTTACCAACACAAAAGTCATCATTGACCATAACAATATTTGTTCTGCACAGTGACAGGTAGAGCCTGGATTGCAGTAGATCAGAAAGGAGTGAGAGAACAGGCCATTCAGATTCAGACTTTAGATTACTCCCTTGAAAAGTCTGGCTCAGAAAAGGAGAAGAGAAATGAATTGGAAGTTCAAGGATAGAGAGGAAAAGATGAAGATGACCAGAGTTGGAAGAGAAAAGGAATAGATAGAATCAATGGCACAGGTGAAATAATTATCTCTCAAGTGGAAGATGAGCTTCTCATCCACTAAAACAGGAAAAATTCATGAGGTTGGTTGTGGTCATGAATACATTTATAGTTAGGAGACAGGAAAGGCAAGAGCATTCAACTCTGATAGCCTAAAGGATTAAAAAAAACATATCAGTTAGGATATTGCTTAAGGAAAGGAGAGGGAGGAAAAGGATCAAATAGGGGGCTTGAGGAAAATAGTCCAGTTTTGGAATTGTCCTTCAGGGAAAGTTAAGAGAGCTGGGCACAGACAAGTAAAACATTGGGGAATGGCACCTCCTTTTTAACCAATTATAAGACTGCTGTTATTGTTTGTTTGTTTGTTTTTTAACTCTGCTTTTACAGATATGAAAACTGAGTCTCTAAAGAGTTAAGATAATGTGGAAAGCCAAAGTCATACTTGGCCATGGCTCCAGCACTCTGATCTGCCAAACTACCTTATATTATCTGTTTAGACCAAGACATCAAATAATTAGGGACCCTCACCTCTGAAAATGATATTAAGCTAGAAATCTAAAATCATTTTGCTTTGTCCATGTGCCAAAAGCCTATGATTATGTGTTTTATTGAAATATGTTCATTTCTCTTTTTTTAAACAGTCAAATAAGTACTGCTCAAGCATAAAGAACCATGTAATACCACTCAAAAACAAGGGCCAACCAGCTTTGAAAGAGGGCTAATAGGGATGCAGATGTATATTATATATTTATAGAGAAAAAATGAAGTCTTCGTTTTGCATTCTCATTAAAGCTTTCAGAAGCCTTCTCAGATAATTTTTGAAACACAGAAACATCAGAAATAGTTTTGTCTTGAGGAACAATCATGTTCTTCTATGTATTTATTATACTTACCTCAATACTTCCAAACACTGCTGAATAGCCTTGAATGTTTCTCCATATTTGGGCAGGTTTCCTCTTTTGCAAAAAGGGACATTTATCCACAAATTGGCAAAATTTTAAATATAATTTACAATACCTTTTATCTTTCAGAATTTGCTAATATATACCATAGAGTGATAACTTACAATGAGGACATTATATACACATAATATGAGTTTTCTTAGATTATTTCAATAATTAATAGAGGAAAAACCCAACAATCCTACAAAACATTTTATGGAAAAACATGGATATTTCTATGAATTTTACATCAGTATTTTGAAAGATAACACAGACACCTTGAATCAGTGCTAACTTCCCATATGACTACCTAAACATTATTGTAAAATAAGCTCTAAAATTTTATAAAGGTAATCATTAAAATCTCATAAAGGAATGTTAACAATGACATTTGCTAATAGTACATTTCTATTAGTACTCTGCTAATAGAAATCAATAATTAGAATATTAGTGTTCATAGAAAGAGAAAATGCAGAGAGCCTCAAGTTTACTAATAAGGATTACTAGGTATGTATTTATTATGAGATAGTTTGGTATATGGAGGTATCCAGAATTGGCTAATTCGATTAAATATACGTTATAAGTTTTGTGAGACTGTGTTTTGGTGATGATTGGGGAAACATATATATAAAACTGGTAGATTAAAGTAAAAAAAATCCCTATTATTTTCTTCAGGTTTCACATAGTATATAAATGAAAGACGTGGTAAATTACAAAAATGGACACAATACTTTTGCAGCTCCTCCAATAAAGAGGATGAATATATTTTCGAACCCCTTGAAATTGGGTTGAGCCTGTGATATGTTTTGACTCGCAGATTGTGACAGAAGTGACCTTGTGCTAGTTCTAGGCTTAAGCCTCAGAAGCCTTGTAGCCTCCTATCTTGATCCTCTTGAAACCCCAGTGTGATGTGAATACAGCTTAGGCTAGCCTGTTGGATGGTGTGAGACACATGGAACCCCCAGCCAACAACTATCCCACCACCCTTCATGTAAGTGAGGCTATCTAAATCCAGTAAACCCCTAGCTGACCAGCCAACTGACCACAGATGCGCAAGAGACAGACCCAGACCTGAAGAAACATCCAGCACAATGGTGAGCTAAGCAAATGGTGGTTTTAAGTCATTAAGTTTTAGAGTTGTTTATAATGCAGCAAAAGGTGACTGGTTCATCATCATTGGAATATGGAATATGTTGAACTTGGAATATATGTATCACTATGAAAGACTACAATGAATGAACACACCAAGAGAAAGCAACTCCATGCACTTGGCTTCAGTTTTGTTTTGTTTTGTTTTCTTTCAATTCTGAAGACTCGTTATTTAATTTATTTTTTTATAATGTAATTGGAAAATTAGAAAGTTCTTTTGCCAAAATATGAATATTGTAAGATCTAAGTTTCACAACAAGGAATATGGTTCAGGAAACAATTTTTAAAGGTTTGAACATTAATCAGAAAGCCTTACTTAATAAATGATTAAAATTTATTCATACTGCTTATATTTTGATTTATGGCTCTGCCTATATTTGTTTCTGTCTTATAGTTGACACAAATACCTTTTCTACGACCTTCCATGAAATGTGCATAAAAAGCATTTGCCTAATAAAATACAGTATGCCTTCTTATAGGATTATGGGTTATTAAATCAAGTCCAAATTTTGTGAATTATTGCCTCATTTTATTATTCCTTCCCAAATTACAACTTGATATAATCTACCCCACCTTTTAGAAACAATTCTATTTTTTGATAATTCAAAATGTGTGAGGAAAGAAAATATCACTGCATGACTCTACATACACACACACAACCCTATATACACATAAACACATTAGAATTTTATAAAAATATAAAATGTAGGAATTAAAATGAATTACAGCTGCTCTGGTATCTGTGTTTATGAATATCCATCAATATACCTCACAGTTATTTTACAGGAAAAGTTTGTATCTTATTAGCAACTGCAGATTGATTCAAAGTGATATCAGCACTTTAGCAACAGATGAGCTCCTACTGAAAGGACCTCTCAGGAAACAAGAAGTAACTCATCGCACAAAGCTTCACTAGGACCCCTCAAAGAAATTCTGAGGAGACATTCTCTTCCTTTCTGGAGACAAAATTCTCTCTCTACTTTTTAGAAATGCAAAAGAATTCTGTGTTGGCAATGGCACAGAATTGTTAAAGGAATGCATATCATACTCTTTCATCACTCTCCTTAATTCTCCACTTTCTGTACCATCAAAACCTCTTACAAATCCCCTGCCTTCACATTAGGTTATTTATAAACCTTAGAAACTTGCTACTTTAACCAATATTTGAGAAAAGTCATTGTGCTGGTTTGTACATATTATGTCTCGCAGAAAAAGCCATATTCTTTAATGCAATCTTGTGGGGGCAGACTTATTACTGTTGATTAGGTTGGAATCTTTTGATTATTACCAGGGAGATATGACCCACCCAACTGTGGGTGATGACTCTGATTGGATTGTTTCCATGGAGGTGTTACCCGCCCATTCAGAGTGGGTCTTAACTGAATCACTGGAGTCCTATAAAAAAGTAGACAGACAGAAGGAGGAGCTGTAGCCAACAGAGATATTTTGAAGACAGCCATTGAAAGTAGACTTTTGCTACTCCAGAGTTTACCTGAGAGAAACTAAGAGAATACCCCCAGAAGCCTAGAGAGAAATGTCCTGGGAGAAAGCCATTTTGAAACCAGAACCCTGGAGCAGACACCAGCCACGTGCCTTCCCAGCTAACAGGTTTTCCGGACACCACTGGCCTTTCTTTGGTGAAGGTATACTTGTGGTGATGCCTTACCTTGGACACTTCATGGCCTTAAGACTGTAACTGTGTAACCAAATAAACCCCGTTTATAAAAGCCGATCCATTTCTGGTATTTTGCAAAATGGCAGCATTAGCAAACCGGAACAGTCATCATACATAAAGCCAACTCCATTGCTTTTGCAGAGATTATGTCATTTTAGGCATAAAAACATGTTCAACTTTTAATTCTCCATAAGGATAGGAATTTGTATATATTTTTTGCAGTAGACAATAATAATAGTAATGATTATAATGATGATAATGAGTTACCCAACATAAAACATGTCATTTACCCATTTCATGACTATAGGGCCCTAAACTGTTCACATCTATTTTTTGAATCTTCTATTTAAGCAAAGAACATTAAAAATATTGTCATAATGCTTTTTTGAGAGACAATTTGGTTAAAATTCTTTTATATGATTTGTTATATAAACCAAAGTGAATTCATTAAATTCTTTATGATTGTATTTTTCAGAATTGAGCTCAATTTGGACCTAAATATAAGCAATTTATAGAGCAGTGGTCCTGAGCCTAGTTGTTGATCTTTTATGTCTAGGAAAATCTGATAAAAGTTGTATGTCCTTTCCCTGTAAAAAATGACATATGCTCTTAAAAGTAGAAATTTGCATCTGATTTTAGTATATTTGAGTAACCTCTGTATTCACTATTAGTCGTTGAACCACAAGTTAAGTTCCCCTGATTTGAGGTTTTCAAAATATATTTATTTACGAAGTACATTTAAGAAACTATTTGTCAACTAGTCCCTACTAAACTGAACTGAAAATTAAAATAAAATGAATTAAAATTAAATTAAAATATCATGAACTTTGTGAGAACCATAAAAATCAATAATGAAATAAAGAATTTTGCCATTAACCTATTTCTACATCAGAAGTCAGAAAATGAGATAGCATCAAAAATGACATGCATATCAACTTCATAATGCAATGTTTTGTTTTTTTAATTGCTTTACTCTATCATAAAAAACACATTTTCTGAAAAAGTAAAAAGGCAAAGTTGAGCAGACTAATATTTAAATATATATGTGCATGTATGTGTATATAAGTGCACACACATATATTTAGGTGTGTGTGTATAAATCATAGAAGAAAAAAAGGCAACATAATGTGAATATCCTATAAATACAAAACCTTTAATATCAATTTAATTGATACTTGTTCTTGTTCATCATCCATTACAGATGACAAAAATTCTAAGAAAGGATTAATCTAAAAACAATTGAGTTATATAATAATTGTTGCTCTATAACGATGAATATTTTCCTGAAAATATTTTTTAAAGCAGAAAAAATCTGGAACATGTTTTACTGGCTCTTTTAAAGTTTTATCTTTGCATATTTTGCCACCAAATTTAGAAAAAGTGAGCAGCATAACATTAGCACTTATGGTATCACAGTTATTCCTGTCATATTATGATTAGCCCTGATTGAAATGACATTTCCAACATGTACCAAATTTGTGAAAATGGTAATTACATTTTGCATTTACATGAGGTTATTCTTTTAGCCTACCAATTGGTTACACAAGTTCTTAGGCATTTTTCTGTCAATTAAAACAAAAATTGAACTCTATGCATGCTTATATTATTCTTTATTTTGTAATAATTCCCTTTTACTTTGTACCCACCAATAATTATTAGAGATAGGAAGGTTTATACTAATAGAAATGAAGGGAAAATACTCCCATCAAATTTATGTGTGGGAATTTTGTACCAAAATGTTTTGATTCTTTCAAAATATTGCAGACTATATATCCCAGCATACAACTCTTGGTTCTTTAATATGCCACCATTGTGCATTTTCCCATACATTATACACTAATGAGAGGTCTATATGGTTCAGTTAGTTAAGTAATCTCTCTCTGCTAACATTCAACCACAAAGAAAATCTCTCCTTGGATATAATAGCACACATTATCAAAATAAAGCCAAAATTCCTTATGACTGTTATATGCTGTATGTATACAAATTATTAATTAAATCTCAAACATTTGTTGAACATTTTCTATAAATCAAGCACAGTGCTAGGTTAGGAAGACTTAATTTGAGTATCAGTTCTATTTCAAATAGCTGAGTGCTGGTTGCTAGGTCAACTATCCTGTTTGAGTCTTATTTCCTCATTATTTAAATTGGGATAATATTAATACTTACTTCTTGAGCTTGTTGTCTGAGTTGGTGCATGTTAAAAGATTTCATTAAGAGTTTCATACAAATTACTATTAGCTCACAGAATTATTAAGGAACTAAAATAAGATAATACATGAGAAAGACATGGAAAAATACATAACGTACCATGCAAATGGAAGGTGGCATCATTATTAGTGAATAAATTCAGACATACACACACACACACAAATGTAGTGAATGCCGCTAAGGTTCAAAGATTTCTCTAACTGCCTAGAAGACATATTGTATTTAATGTGAAATCATCTCTATTATTTAGATATTTACTACTGATTCCTCAGGAAACGAAACGAATCAACAAATAGCATGGAATTAGAAGCATGTATTTTGGTAAATTTTATGAAGTTACTTAAGGTTTTTCCTTCTGATTGAAATTACTGTCACAGACACAACAATTTTTATCCCTCTGTCGTATGTCAGATGTTATCCTAAACAAGCCATTATACATAAAAAATTTCCTAATTATCTATAAAAGCATAATTTTCAAAATAAAATAAAATAATAAGAAAATGACAGTATTAATGAATTAATCACCTCTAATGAACATTTTAAAAAGCTGAAGCTAGTTAATTTCCAAGATGAATTACCAGAAAACCTCAGTCTTCTGGTGTTTGAGAGATAACAAAATATAAACCTGCTGTTGTTGTCAAGTTGACACTGCTGTCTTTGACAGTTATTTCATATATTTTCTAGGGTTTTCTTATAATCTTGGAGTCAGTATCAGCAATTGTGAGACAATATCTCAAAATATTTGGGGAGGATTGGAGAACTGAGAGTTGGCCCTTCTTACCCTGGAATTATGATTTAGGCCAATAGAAAACACAAAATCATTGATCCTGCCTTTTGTTCTCACTTAATAATTCAATATCTCAAATTAAAATGCCCATGCTTATGTTATATCTCTGTCTTTCATTTTCATCTTCATAATGTATCCCAGGGCAATAAGGGAAGATTTGATGACCTTGAAATTTTTCTTCAGTGTTCTCTGGGATGCCCACTATAGTACATTTCCCAATTAGAAGTAAGATCCACCCTAGTCAAAAACAAGACTTAGAAGAGAAGAGGAAATATTTTGGAACTAAGAAGGCAATCTGGGAATGGCCTGTGGGCATTAGGGTTAGCTACTAAGGAAGAGAGAAAGTAGGCTGTTAAGGATATTCAAAAGAAGTGAGGGACCACACGGATAGTGCCTGGGGCTGTAACAGAAATAATGCCTCAGGAAGTAGCATTATTTATTCAAAAGCTTCTTACACTCAATCCTTTCCAAATTGTTATCTTTATCCCCAACCCTATGCATGCTACCCCTACCCTTATAGCTGCAACCCTAGGATTTTTCCTTGGCTATAAGCTCTCTCTTCTTTATCCAACACTTTACTTAATTCCAACATTGTTTACTTCTGTCTTTTGAGTATATCTCATCTCAGGCCCACTGCCCTCAACAGAAGCCCAAGACTCCAATATCACTAGGAATACCTTAAGAACCACTTGCCTTTTCTTCTTTGAAACCAAGCTCCAGATAAGCAGGGATGACTGGAAACCTCCTGTGTCCCAATTCATCCTCCCACTGCTGCTAGAATGATTTCTTAAAATATGTGATCATGGGACTGACCCACCCACAAACTTCTCTAGACTCCTAGCTTCCACAATTATGCATGTGGACCTTAAAAATAACTCAAATTGGGCTTCTGACTATTTCTACCCAGAAATAACCCATCCTTGCCCACATATACCTCCCAACCACATCCAGGTCTTGGGTCGTGAACGTTGACTGTAGCAGCTTTCTATCCTACCTATACATTAGTATCTCTAGGGAAGCTTTAAACAAACAAAATTACAAAAACATCCAGATTCCCGGGCTCCATTCTAAGTCAACTAAATCAGAACCTCTGAGAAGCTTGAGCAAGACATGGAACATTTTGAAAGTCTCTCCAGGTAATGCTAAGGAAAAAAAAAAGTTGAGAGACACAGAATCCTATAAGATAGAGGCCCACCTCCTTAGTTTGATGTAAAAGAAAACAAAACACTGCCCTCTGGTTGGAATCAACTCATGTTTATTGTAAACATTGAATGTTGCTATTATATATTGAGTTCTATTATTATTTGTTATAATTTTCTTATCCATATTCATCTCCCGCTGCTCCATCTGGACCCTTATCTGGAATCACATTGATTTCTCCCTCATATCTGAAACACAGTGTGATGGTTAATTTCATGTATGAACTTGGCTAGTTTATGGCCCCCAGTTGTTTGACCAAACACTGACTTACATGTCACTGTGAAGGTATTTCATAGATGGGACTTGCATCTACAATAAGTTGATTGTATTTGCAACCAACAAAGGATTACCCTCAACAATGGTAAAGGATTACCCTCAACAATGTGGATATTTCCTCACACATTCAGTTGGAGGTCTTAAAAGCCATAACTAAGTGTTTCAGGGATCAGAAAAATAATTTCTTCCACAACTTCAACACTGGCTCCTGCCAGTATTTCCACCACCAGCCATCCTTTGGGGAATGGAATTCAGACTAAGAACTTCAACATCACCTTTATCAGAGTTGCCATCCTATGACCTGTCTTACTGAGTTCAGATTTGCCAGTCTCCATAGCCATGTGAGCCAATTCCTTAAAATAAATCTCTTAATATATCCTGTTGATTCTGTTTCTCTGGAGACCCCCCAAATAATACCACCATGGAAATTAATGCTTACAAGCCTTTTGTATAGGCTTTTCCCCTACCTGGAATGACCTTCTGACTGTTGGCTGTCTCACAGATTAGTTAGTACTTATCCTTCAAGGCTCAGGTAAAACATCAACCTCATGAGGACAGATTTTTTCTAAATCTGGGCTACCTGCTTTTACCAGTGTGCTCTCTATGTCACAGTGTAAGCAATGCCTCTATTAGTGTACTAGTCATTTGAGTACATTGCCCTTTCATCTCTGTGCCCCTAAAACATAGCAAAGTTCATAGCATACAGCATTTGGGTGGATGTTTTAGAATGAATGAATCAAAGAATGAATTGTTACCTCAGCAACAGCTCATTAAAAGAAGATATGTAACAGTCAGTGTACTTTACTAAGTGACGGACATCATGTTGAAGACTTTATAAACATTTCATTGAATCTTCAAAACAAGTCAAAGAAAAAGGTACCATTGGCATCCCCCTTTTACAAATCAGGAAACTCAGAGGAGTTGTCACTTAGATGGCTTAATTATTAAGGCCTCTACATCAACATGACTATAATATTTGTTAGAGGAAATCTTCTCCCAGAAAATAAGGCTGTAAACTAATATATAGCTTCATTGTTGGTTTCAAGAAACTTCTGAAAATATATGTATCTGAACTATATAGTGACTATCTAGCCCTGTCTTAAGACAAGTTGTTTATCTGGGGAAAAAGCAGCCTTTTGAGGACAACAGATGGCTCAAACTTGGTAAACCCCCTCACTCATCAAACAGCTGTTTGCTCATCAAGACTTGCTCCAAGACCCTGGCTTCCCTGGAGTATTCCACCAATCCTTATCTGTTTTGTTTTGGACTTTGCCAAATTCCAGTACAATCTCTGCATTCAAAGGCCTGCTTTAAACCACTTGAAACCAGACCCCCCCCCCAAAACCCTATGTATTTGCTCTCAACCTCTCTCTTCTGAGAACCCACTAAGACCCTGCCAAAATGTTGGTCTCTCTTATTGCCCACAGTTATACTTGATCAACAGTTTATAATGGTGGGAAGTTAGCATTTGACACTAATTATTGGTCCTTATGTTTAGAGCCAGGATTGGATCACTTGTTAGATGATCTAGGTCTGTGATAACTACCTTATACTGTCTCTCTTAATAAAATAAAACCAGTTTGTAAGATTCCAATAAGTCTTATATCACCTGTGTTTTTAACATTTACAGAACTGTTCCCTAACTCTTGCACATTTTTAGAATAAAAGGGAACAGGGGGTCTATAAGATTTAAGTGTTAGTAATATGTGAAAAAAGGAGGGTTTTGATATGGATGGATAGACTTCACCCACTGAAACAAGAAAGTATGAAGACTGAGGGAGGGGGTGGGAAAGTAGATTAGTGTTGCCAGGAATGGTGAGTTCTTAGTAACATTTCCAAGACTTGAGTTTCTCTTCAACACTGGCTGCATTTTGCATTACTTCCCTAAATTTATAGATTGCCACCATTTTAGGCTACCTAGACAGAGAACCATTTCCTAAATTAACAGCTAACACTTATTGGGTATTTACTATGTGTTAAAACTGTTCTAGAACCATTAGTTCTTAAGTTGGAAGAGTAAACCAGCACCAAATGTTACAGAGTTTTAAATTACTCTAATGGTTTTGGAATTTATCTTGAAAGAAATTGAGAGAGCTCTTGGACAGTTTAATCTGTGGAGTGTTTTTTTTTCCTCATTTGTTTGTTTTTTTCCTTCCCCCATTTTTCTACTCATCCATCCATACACTGGACAAAGGGGAGTGTGGTCCATATGGCTTTCCCAATCCCATTGTCACCCCTCATAAGCTACATTTTTATACAATAGTCTACCAGATTCATGGGTTCTGGGTTGTAGTTTGATAGTTTCAGGTATTTACTGCTAGCTATTCCAATTCATTAGAACCTAAAAAGGGTTGTCTATATTGTGCATAAGAGTGCCCACCAGAGTGATCTCTTGGCTCCTTTTGGAAATCTCTCAGCCATTGAAACTTATTTCGTTTACTCTCACATTCCCCTTTTGGTTAAGAAGATGTTCTCCGTCCCATGATGCCGGGTCTAGATTCCTCCCCGGAAGTCATATTCCACGTTGCCAGGGAGATTTACTCCCCTGGGTGTCCGATCCCACGTAGGGGGGGAGGGGAAGGCAGTGATTTCACCCACCAAGTTGGCTTAGCTAGAGAGAGAGGGTGTGGAGTGTTTTAATGAGCTTTACATTTTAGTTGCTTTGCTGAAAATGGACTAGGAGGAAAGAAGGATGCAGGGAAATCAGGGAATGAGTTGGAAGGTTGTTGAAGTTGGGAAAAGATAGCAGGTGTGTATGCACGTGTCCGTGGATGCACAAATACACATACATGTGTGTCTGTGTTTTAGTGAACTCTTAAAGATGGAAGGCCTGTTCCTGCTCTCAGATAGGTCAAAATTTGCAGGCTTATTTTAAGAACATTGTAGATTATATAAAAACATTTAAAACTCTCTGTGGTTAATATTTGCATTATGTATTTCATTCTGTTGACAGTGATTAGCAGTAATAATTTTAAATTAAGAGTAGCACCAGGTTTCTTTGGTGTGTGTTGGAGGATGAAGGGGTTTGGATAGGGAGAGTGGGTAGGGTAGAAGAAAGTTAGTAGAAAACAGTTAAGGCATCTCACTCTCAAGCCAATCTGCTAAAACTGGACTAATATCTCTGACTTGAGGATATTAGGAAGCAAATTCACAAGAATCTGAGGATAGGTAGTGATTCCAGGATTTAGCTTGAATAATACAAGTAGCAAACCTCCAGTTTCCTTCTGGAAAGCTTTCCCCAGGACAAATCCTGATTATGTGCTACCCATCTCTGTGTTCTCATAGCCCTTGGCACTTAGCAGACTGTATCTTTTTACTCATCTGCCTCTCCCATTAGAAAGATCTTAATGAATGAATACGATTGCACTTCAGTAAAGCCCAGCAAATAGCTCAGTAGATGTTAATCGTGTGAATACACAAATGAACTGCAAATAACATAGGGAATAATGGATTAGTGGTCCTAAATAATTTCTTATTCCTTTTTATTGTTTGTTTAAGGAAAAAAAAGTGTTTCAGATGTAAAAGAGGGATCCCTTGATAACTAAGTTTGGAAACTACTTAACTTTTTTAAAATTTAACAACTTTTTCAAAATTTAACTACTAAAATTTTTGGAAACTACTTAAATATCTTTCTTTAATCTTGAAGAATCTAGAATTGTACTGCCCAATATGGTAGCCACTAGCCACCTGTGGCTATATAAATTAATTTAAAATAAAAAAAATAAAAATTCAGTTATTCTTTCCCATTAGTCACATTTCAAGGGCTTAATAACTACATGTGGCTACTGGATACTGAATTGAACCGTGAAGATATAGAACATTTCCATCATCATGCGAAGTTCTGTTAGATAGCACTAGTTTACGTTAACTGAAACAGGCTAGTATCCCTGAAAACAGTCTTTGGAAAGGCCTGCTAGAGTACATTGTCCTTGAAATGTCTCCATCGTGGGAATTTTTAGACTATAAACTGTAATCTCACTCTGCCTATTTTTTATTGCTTGATTCATATTGATCACATTTAGCCTGGAAATAAAAGTTGTTTTGAAAATTTAATCTTCATTTATTGAGTACCTCTTATGTACACAATGTCTTTTATACTTGGCACTTGGTAAGCATAATTACAAGATGAAAGTAGTCAAAGCAAAAATCTTCATGCAGCATCAGCCCTGAGCTCATTTTAAACCCATTGTATACTGCTTTGATCTCTACTTTTGGCAATTTCTAATTGTGAAGAGCCGTTTCAGAAGGCAATTTGCCATCCTCCATTTTACTCGAATCATTTGGACAATCCTAGAAATTTCACAGGGAAAAAAATAGTAATTTGGGAAACGGAGATTAGATTTTGCAGTTTATTTTCTTGGACAAGGAAACAATAAACAGTAACATCAAAGAAAAGGACTTTTATAAACTTAAATAAATATGAATGCCTGAAAGGATTTAAATAGATCAAGTTAAATATTTCTCTTGGTAATAGAGAAATAAATGCTTCAAGCTGAATTTCTGTCTGAGTCAGAATTCAAGGTAACTTTTCAATTTACAAAGAAAATTTAAGAAGAGGATTAGAAGCTACTTAAGAAGAATTAATAAATGTTCATTCTCTGACTCTTCTGAGATCTCCAATTACTTCATTATCACATACTTTTCTTATGATTTTAAATACTTTCTATGGTATGATTTCTCACTAGGCATCTCTCGGGACAATGACATAAAATATTTAACATTGTCATACTTCTTATTCATTGCTCTCCATTAGGCTAATGTTCACATTCCAAAGACAATTATTTCCATTTATTTCTCTCTTTACCCCATTAGTGAAACCATGCTGTCTCATTAGTCAGATTACAGAAATGATTTCCTTGCCCTTTCCAAATCTGTGTTTTAAAGTGTTTTTTTTGTTGTTGTTGTTGTTATTTTGCTTTGTTTTGCTTTCTGGTTCCAGTATCTTTGATTTAGGCTTGTTCTACCAACTATTACAGGAGAAAAAAATTTATGTTGAAAATAGTTTTCAAGAACATAAAAATATGTACTTCATACAAATATGTCAAAGGTTTAGAGAGAAACTGAAGGATGACAAATGAGGTTCAAAAAAGAATACCAGAGACTAGTATATATAATCAATGAAAGAAAAAGTGCTGGGAGAAGATTGCAAAGTTACAGACAAAACTGGTTAATGTCCTACAGGGCAACACAACTGCAACTTTTGGGGTGTTCTTTTCTATTGAAGAGAATTATTAATTTGCATCCCTCCTAGTCAAAAATAATTTGCAAATTATCAGTTTTCTACAGGTTACTATCTCACTTTACAGAGCCTGGGATAATAGCTCTCTTCACGTGTGTTTCTAATGTTCTTTAGAAGTAATTCAATTAACACTCCTAAGGTTTTGGAAACATCTTGTCAAATACTGTTCAAGCAGTTTCAGTGAATTTCACTGTGCTTTTTTTTCCCTAAAGTCTGGAAGCTCATGGCTTTATTTCCTTAGGAAGCTTTCTAATTCTATGCATTTAACCATTTATTTATTTATTTTGATCAATTTCTAGATTTCATCAATTCTGAAATGCATATTTTGCTCACATTTTATCATCTCTAAAACCCAGATGTCTTTTACAATTGTTGCAATGAGAAAATATTGTGTCATTTATTGTACAGATATCAATTGTGTCTCTTACAGTAATTGGCATCTTACATTCAGTGAAACAGGATGAGTGCCTGGAGAGAATTTACGAAGGTTGCTGTCAAGGGAAAAAATGTACAAATGATGACAAAGCTTTCCACTTATCAAAATAAACTTCTGCAATAGTGTGTCCAATTACTTCAAGTCCACATGATGACTCAAATTTCACACTCCTATTTGCTCTTTTGCCTTATGTATAGTTAGGCCTTAGTTCCAAACCATGCTTCTGGTAGTTTTCTTTATTTTTCTCTCTGCTGTCATGGCTCAGCCTATCTTGTTTCCTTCCTGTCTTTATTTCATCAAAATGCATTTCAATTCATTAAACTGTTTGTGTGTTCCATGATTCTCCTAATAGGGATCATACATAAAATATTGCAAATTTCCAAAGGAAATAAAATCATGACTTCCAAACTTCAGAAAAAAATAACATAAACACACACACATACAAAGCAAAATAAGCTTCTTGATCAGTGTTTGACAAAGTGTTTCTGAAACCTTTAGAGTTAATTGATTTACTTCAAAAGAGCATGAGAAAAATGCATGAGAAAGATCATTAGATCAGACTATAGTTGGGAAAAGAATTAGATGAAGAACAAAATGAAGATGGCAGGATGGAGATTCCAGATATGATAAACACCAACATAACAGCATGAAACAAGGACGCTTTAGGACTGAGTCACTGATATGCAAGCTGAGTGGGGGAAAGTGGCTTGAGGAGATTTTAGAGTAGTAGCTACAAGAAAGATTATTAAAGGCCATTTGTGCTTAAAACAGGGTTTAAATTTTGTCCTGAAAGCTTGAAGAATCACTGAAGGACTTTAAAGTGGGGGGAGGGGGTACCAAATTCAGATTTACATTTCATGAATATCACTTCCTAAGCAGTGGGGAATAGAAATGTCTGACAGCTACATTGGAGGAAATGAAATGTGTAAGCATTCATGAGAGATCAGATTAAGAAGTAGTAGTGGGTAGCGGTGATCTGAAGTTCTGGTTCACCATCAACCTGGCTTGAAAAACATGTGGATTCTATGGTTTTTCAACCTGCCATCACCTCCGCCAAGTGAGTCACTCTCCTCAAAGAGACAGTGAGACTGAATTCATCATGTCTGTCACCCCTGGTTTCATGAATCAATGGTGAAATTCTAAGTATCCCTCACCCAAAACTCACACACCTTCATTGCAACAGCATCTTCATGATGCTCTGTCTCATTGCCCAGATGCAGCATCCACATGTTCCCCATGCCTCCAACTCTTTCTTCCCACCCTCTGGTACCATAGTTCCCGAATCACACAACTGTTCTAAATCCTCAGCATCCCCTTCTCCTGGCATTCACCCAATAAATCCTACCTCCTCTTCTCTGTGATTATCACTTCCCCTATAGCCATCTGTGCCAGTTTGAATGTATTATGTCCCCCCAAACGCCATTATCTTTGATGTAATCTTGTGTGGGCAGACCTATCAGTGTTAATTAGATTGTAATTCTTTGAGTGTTTCCATGGAGATGTGCCCCACCCAACTATGGGTGATGACTCTGATTGGATAATTTCCATGGAGGTGTTGGATCACCCACTGGGTGGTTCTGAATTAAATTACTGGCACACTATATAAGATCAGACAGAAGGAGAGAGCTTGCTACAGCCAAGAGAGACACTTGGAAGAAAGCAGAGGAGCTGCAGATGAGACAGTTTGAAGATGGCCGTTGAAAGCAGACTGTTGCTCTGGAGAAGCTGAGAGAGGACAAATATCCCAAGTGCAACTAAAGGTGACATTTTTGAGGAACTGCAGCCCAGAGAGGAATGTCCTAGGAGAAAGCCATTTTGAAACCAGAGCTTTGGAGCAGATGCCAGCCACGTGCCTTCCCAGCTGACAGAGGTTTTCTGGACACTATTGGCCATCCTCCAGCAAAGGTACCCAATTGCTGATGTGTTACCTTGGACACTTCATGGCCTTAAGACTATAACTGTGTAACCAAATAAACCCCCTTTTATAAAAGACAATCCATCTCTGGTGTTTTGCATTCTGGCAGCATTAGCAAACTAGAACACCATCTCAAGTGGCACCTATTTATTTCCTCACACTTCATGAGTTTCAAAGACAGGAGCTGGGATTGGTGGTTTTCCCACTTATTATGGCTCCTGAATAACAACTCATTCACAAACCCCCTCCAATCCTACTCCTTTGAAATTTATGCCAATTGGTTTTACCATTCTTTCATCTTCTCTGCTGTCATTGGCTAGCCTCATTCAAGGAAGGCTTTGGCAATTGGTTTATATATTTCTTCTTCACATCAAGCTCTGTCATCATCTTTGGTACCTACAAGGTATACAAGTCTGACCTGACATAACGCCATATGTCTTCATCGTGACAGGCTAGATTGTAAATGACCTCCAAACCTTAGTGGCTTTTAATAACCAAAGTTCATTTCTTACCCAAGCTACCTGTATATCATGAGTTGCTTGAGGGTTATGCTATATTTCTCCTATTCCAGAACCCATGCTCAATCTCAGTTAAATCACTACAAACTCAGAGAAGCTTCCCTTGGTTTTCCTGACCAGGTCAATACCACCTATTTATAAGCTCATGTAACACCATGTACCTTTCCTCTTTAATAGCTGTTATAATTGCAATTTTACACGTACCTTGTGTGATTCTTTAATGTATTTCTTGCCCATTTCTCTGTGAGCCCTATGAAGACAGAAGTCATATCTGTTTTTGCTCACCTTAAATTCTTTAGTGATTAGCACTTTGCTAGTCATATAACAGATATTTAATAATGCTTATTGAATTAAACAATGAAAAAATGGATAAATAGATGAACGGATTGATGGATGGATGGTAATGTCATTGATTGTAAACTCATGACACACACACACACACAGAAGGGTAGAAGAAGGTATTGGGAAGAAATAATAAAACTCAGTATGCATCAAGCTCTGTCATCATCTTTGGTACCTCCAAGGTACCAAATGCAAGGTAACAATGGGAAATTAAAGACTAGATGATCAATGGGCAAGCTAAAGTTGAAGGGAGAGTTGGGTATAGACATAAAAAATTGTGAATTATCAGTATATAAGTCGCAGTTGATTTAAGAGCAATAAAGGCTTGCATGGTAGATTGAATGCATTGATGGCTCCCAATTAATGGTCCCCTTGGTATCCAAGCCCCTTGCAATGTGACTTTACAGTTCCTCCCAACAAGAAGTGGAGTCTATTTTTCCACCCTCAAAAGCTGGGCAAACAGAATGAAGCTAAAGCAGCAGTGTGCCAGTTGTAAGCCTAGGCATCAAGAGGCCTCATGTGTTTCTACTCTCTTTCTGAGAATCTAGCCTCTTCTAGATGAAAAAAATTATATATATATATATATGAACTAGTCTTTGGAAAATGAGAGACCATGTGAAAGAGAGCTCAGTTTTACTATCTGAGGTCATAGTAGACTGGTCTACTGACAAATCATCCCCAAAACACATGGAGGGTTCTAGACAAAACAAGTAGAACTTCCTATTGACCCAAAATGGGCAGATGAATGAGAGACCATAGCTAATCCATGGGCTCATGAGCAATATTAAATGATCATTGTTTTAACCCACTGGCTTTTGAGGTGTCTTCTAATATAGCCATAGCTAACTGATATAAGATAAGAGATAAAATGCCAGTAAAATAAGATCATGAGAACCATTTTAATTTTTGAAGTTTCCCTACATTATTTGTAATTATGGAAAATTTCAAATATATACAAAAGTAGAGAACAGTACAGAACTCCCATTTATCATCATCCAGCTTCTGCAACTATCAACATATGACTGATTTTATTTCATCTATACCCATACCAATTCCCACCACCATCACCACCTAGAATCTTTTGAAAGAAATTCCAGGCATCATGTATCTGTATTTTCAAAGTTATTTTAAGCACATATTTTGGAGAAGACAACTTGAACTTTTTGAGAGAAAGCAACACTTATTATGCTAGAAACCTGCTAAAGTCATTAAAATATATTTTCAACAATTTAATTTAAATGAACTCTTACATAGGCTAAAACTTCAAAAGCCAGAAAGGAAAAAGAAAGATTAAAAGGAAATCTCCTCCTGACTGATATAGGGGTAGCCATGGCCCTGTGTATATGCATGTGGAGATCATGATCTCTTTCTTTAGAATCAGAAAGAGTTCTCACTTACGAAAAGAGAAGGAAGCAGAGAGCTAGCACTATCTGAGACTTTTATGAAAAACACCAAGAATTTTCCATAAGACATTTAGCACACATTGGGGAGGGGGTGCGGGGGCAGGGAAAGATGTAACTCAATATTGACTTCCAAAGATCAGGGAACTTTCATACAATCAAGTGTCCCAATAAGTGTGTGCCTATGGGGGAGGAAAAAACTTCTCATTAGCATAGACAAAGAGGAGGTTTAATCGGGCAGAAATAAAATTACACATTTAGTTCTTCTAAGCATATTTTTTCTCAAAATATGCATGTAGAATTATTAAGTGATTTAATTGATTGAACCATTTTAACAAAGACACTTTTTTTTGGAAGTGAAAGAAACAGTATTTCCAAAAACTAAATACAGATAGGGGATAAATGAAAGGTCTTCAACTAGACTGACTCATTCATTAATAATAAACATCTTGATAATTCCTAGGGCCTAAACACTTCACGTGACTTCTATTTTAAAGTGAAAACTTTGTAGAAGGCTTACTGGCACTTTGGTTCATGTAATCTACACAAAGATGCTTTGAAGTTTACCCCCACTTTTTACAAGAGAGACTCTGAGAAATTCAAAGTATCATTCAAGGTTCATGCTATTAGAAATCTGAAGATCTAGGAACTATTCCATGTCTCCTTGTTCCTAGCTACAACATAGTACTTCTGCATAATAAATAATTATAAAATGATTCATTAAAGATTTTACATATATACCAAAACATTCTGGTTGTTTAAAAGAACACATTTTAGATACCAAGTAACAACCATCACCATCAACAACAACAAAAACGAAAGTACACATTTTACATCATCTTCAACATCTGTCTGCTCTCAGGGAAGTTACCACTGATGACTCAGGTTGACATTGAATCTATCACCAAATCCAGTGAATGCTATGGCCTAGTAGCTCTCCGGGCCTTCTCTGGATTTTTACTACTCTGGCCTCAGTCCAACCTCTCAAACCCATCTGGTAACCCTATTGCAGAAGCTGTAAGTGCCATGACCATTTGGCTATGAGATGAAGCTGCTTCCTACAAACACCTGACACACTCAGACTGAGGCCTTTTAGTGGCCTTGGGCCCAGGCTTGGTCTGCATGCAGGGCAAGCCAGAAATGCTGGAGATGTAATGCTCCTGATAAAAATCCTCAATTAGGATCAGATAGGGAGTTGGTAGATAAATACCCCAGGTGCCTCTCCCCTTGGTTGGGATAACTGTGAGGACATGTCTACATTATCTCCCAGAGTTCTCCAGTGGACTCATTTCCAGTTGCCCACAGGAGTAACTGGTTTTCTATAACATATATTATTGCTTTCCTTCTCTTTTCTTTCTCACTTCCCCATTCCTCCAGAGATGCTTCCTTGGGGTTTGATTCTGGGAGAGGCAATCCAAGGTAATAGTTAGATATTGCTCCAAACCATCCATTTAAACTCTCCATGCACTGCTGTCAAAATGATCTCCATAAAACTCAAATTGGATTTTGTCATCCACCTGCTTCAAGTCCTTCTTTAGCTCCTTGTATCTTTTACCATAAAGTTTAAGCTTTTTAGTTTTGTACCCAAATCCATGAAGAGATCCCTTCCTACTTCTTTAGCTTCATCACAGAACAATCCAAATCCTGGACACTTTGCTACAGTCATAGACAAGTGGAAGGCACATATAATGATTCAAGCCTTATACTGTTTCCCTACCTTGCTTCTCCTCCAATCCTCCTTTTCCATCTAAATAAGTTATACTCCTATATCAGGGCTCAACCCTTCTATTATCAAGAAGAATTTCCTGATTTTTACTCTCAATTACATGCCTCATCTGTACACCCATAACACTTTTTTCTTCCTGCTCTCATAACTTTTGTCATATACTAGGCATTAATTGTTGACTTACTTAACTTTCTCCCTCAAAAGATGGTAAGATTCTTGAGAACAGAGACTTTGGCCTTGACTCCTGGCCACCACCTGTCTAAGAAGAGCTCTCAAAAAGAGTTTTTCAAATAATTGCCTGGATAACTGGATATCCAGAATGATTTTCTCCAGGGCATTTAGGCCATTCTGAATCATCTTCTGTTCTAGTTTGCTAATGCTGCAGAATGCAAAACACCAGAGATGGATAGGCTTTTATAAAACGGGGGTTTATTTCGCTACACAGTTACAGTCTTAAGGCCACAAAGCATCCAAGGTAACACCTCAGCAATCGGGTACCTTCACTGGAGGATGGCCAATGGCGTCCGGAAAACCTCTGCTAGCTAGGAAGGCAGCCGGCGTCCGCTCAAAAGCTCTGGCCTCAAAACGGCTTTCTCCCAGGACGTTCCTCTCTAGCAAGCTTGCTCCTCCTCAAAACATCACTCACAGCTGCACTCAGTTCCCTCTCCTTGAGTCAGCTCATTTATATGGCTCCACTGATCAAGGCCCACCCTGAATGGGTGGGGCCACACCTCCATGGGAACATCTCATCAGAATCATCACCCACAGCTGGATGGGGCACATTCCAAGCAAATCTAATCAGCACCAAAACCTCTGCCCCACAAGACCACAAAGATAATGGCATTTGGGGGACACAATACATTCAAACCGACACACCTTCTCCATCCCCTAAGGAAAAGATAAAACTCCTGAGCCTAGGATTCTACTATTCACAGGTACTTCCTGTATCTGTCCACAACTTTCCCTTCAAGCTTCTATATCTTCCCATGCACCAATTTGCACTGTGCACTCGGGTCACATACGTCTGTTGCTATTACCTGCTCAAAGCACTTTTTCCCAAATCATTTATGCCACTTCCTCTGTGTGAATTAAATGTCATTTACATTTGTCAAGCAAAAAAATCCATTTCATGTAACCTCAATGTCCCCCCATTTTTATGTATCCATCCATGAATCTCCCTGGTTACAATATATGTTGTCACTATATCTCTAAGAGCATTTGCCATACAGTGATACAGATAATTTTTATGACTCTGCCTTCCCTGGTTGATAGTGAATTTTTTCAGGGCAGTATAGGTCTTGCTAATTTTTCTTTCTATCCTTAGAACAAAATGCAGGTCTGATGTCCAGCATGTGTTCGATTAATCTTTGTTGAAAGTAAAAATAAACAGAAGAGAATAATATTTCAGTTAAATTACATATATAAAAGAATGCATGCATGGGTTTATATATAAATGTATATCAATGTGTATATTGTCTAAATAATTCTAATATTGATCTTGATAAACAACCTGAATATATACAGTCTGATATTTGATGATCAGACACTACCAATGCATCTATTTTAAAGAAAATGATAGATATCTTCTGGAAAATAATATTTCTGTTTGAGCAAGGGAGAAAGGGTCTAGAGTAGCAAACATAAATCTCAACTAATAGTAAAGTAATACCAAAGGTAATGACTAAAACCTGCAATGAAAAAAAAAATACCTAGTCCTTTATTGTGTAAGCACACCAATAAAAACTATAATTCTTTTAAGATCACAGGTCTAGTTACTGCTCAGACTAAACAAATCTGCCAGGTCTCACATTGAAACAAAAGACTGAATTCAGAGATACCAATTTTATAGTTTTCTTAAAGCAGGGAAGCAACAAATAGCTTTTGCTGATGAGGAAATTGCGGCAATTACCAAAATTGTCAAGGGAAAGGCATGACAATATATAAAAATTTCACGGCTTGACTTTAAGATCAGAAATTAATATTCATGATTAACATCAGAGTCAAGGACATAGAGCTTTGCACTCTAGAGTTAAAGGTCTTAAACTCTAATTTTAGAGTAGTCATTAAATACTGTTTAGACAAATATCTGTCTAATATTTGGGGGGCTATTAGGGTAAAAAGAGAGAGCTGTCATATTCGTCTAATTAAGGAAAACAACATTCAAAGATCAAGAAAGTTTGATATTTTCAAATCTTTACTTTGTAAACCACAGCCTTTGAACAGACATCCATAGCAGTCATTTTCATTAGAAGTACAATTACTTAGAAATTCCAATTTAGGAACTAGGACATTTTCATTCTTTCATACAAGCTATCTACATGGGACTTTTACACTGTGTCAACAAGGTTAACACAAAAGCTGTTACTATACCAACTACTGGTTCCCTTAATTAAGAACTTTTCAGATGGTTGACTAATCCTCAGTGCTCATTCATTTAAAGATCACAGCAGTGGAATCAGGAAGGCACCCTGCTATGTCTTCACAACCTATGATTCAATTTTTAAATTAAATTTAGCTGAAGAGATAAATAGTCTATACAAAAATATTAACTATGGAGTATATCGTTAACATTTTAGAGGGAAGATGCATCCTTAACCTCGCTCTCCTAATATTTTAGAAGGATTCGGTATATGCCTTATATTCATTCCTTTTCATCCAACTGTTGCCCCTCTACTATGTGCTGGGTGTCCAAGTCAAGGTCTGCCAACAAGAGACTCTTTTGACAACACTTATGATTTTATAAAGCACCTTGTTCTTCCTGAAATTGTATGGGACATAATTCTCATGAAAGATTCACTATCACCTAAACATAAATTTGCAAACAATGTGGATAAGCGTCACCTGGATGCATGCTGAAACATCCCATTCTCGGACCTTGCTCAGCAGAAATTCTGATTTAGGAGGTATGTGGCAGGATCCAGGAAACATTTTTTTAAAACCAGAATCCCTGATGTTTTTTTTATCTAATTATAAATCAGATCATAATTTGAGAAACAATGAACAGTAGTTTTCCAACTTTTTTGGCCATACATCTCTTAAAAGATTTTTGAGAAATATTTTGCATATTTTAAGTTAATATCTACTTTTGCAAGTTTAAAGAAGCTTATTTGTTAATAGGAAAGAAAATATTAAAATCATTATATAAAATGAAATAAGAGGAAGGCTGATTAGTTGGAATAAATATTTCATGGTGTGATTTGATGAAATAGATTCTGACTTTTTGGATAATGCACAGCAAAAAAGAAAAAGAAATAAAATTTATCCCTGGGTTTTATCAAATGCATCTTGAAAATATGATAGTCCTAGAAAACATCCCAATTACCTTTAAAAGATACAGTATCACTAATGTATACTGCTTTGGCTCCTCCAAGTTAAGAATACACCAACTTGAAATAAGCTTCAAACTTATCAGAAAGTCCTGTAAGACTGTAAGATGGGACAAGAGAGGAATGTTTTTGGAGAGTTCAAGAAGCCTTGGTTTTCCAAACCAATATTTCAAATTATCCCTCTCTTTAGAACCCAAGCCTTTTTTACACCGTGGGGCATTGCATTATAATACAATCTGCAAAGGGAGAGAGGTATGCCTTACTTTTGTAAACTGGAAGAAGTGCTATTGTGAGCTACCAGCAATTTTAGAAATAGTATATAAGGAAATGGAGATTCTGGAAATTAAGTCCCTTAAAACTATCCTTGTGACACAACCTTTGGAAATTGTATGTGTAACCCCAGAAGTACTTAGATTTCATTTCTAAGGTACAGCCTTTCAAGGTGAACCTATAAACCCCAAAGTGGGTTAGGGTGGCCTGTTAGCTAATCCTAAACTGCTCCTCTCTTTCTTTAAAGTCAGGGTATGCAATTCTGCAAATAAACTCACTGCCCTCCCCTCTACGTGGGTCATGACTCCCAGGGGTGTAAATCTCCATGGCAATGTGGGATATGACTCACAGTGATGAGCCTGGACCTGGCATCGTGGAATTGAGAACATCTTCTTGACCAAAAGGGGGAAGCAAAATGAAACAAAATAAAGTTTCAGTGGCTGAGAGATTTCAAATGGAGTTGAGAGGTCACTCTTATGCATTATATAGATATCCCTTTTTAGTTTTTAGTGTATTGGAATAGCTAGAAGGAAATACCTGAAACCGTTGAACTGTAACCCTTGATTCTTGGAGACAATTGTATAACTATATAGTTTACATGGTGTGATGGTGTGATTGTGAAGCCCTTGTGGCTCACACTCCCTTTTTCCAGTGTATGGACAGATTGGTAGAAAAATGGGAACAAAAATTAAATGAATAATAAGGGGGATGGGATGTTTTTGGTGTTCTTTACTTGTACTTTTTTTCTTATTTTTATTTTTTTGGAGTAATGGAAATGTTCAAAAGTTGATTGTTGTAATGAATGCCCAAATCTATGATGGTACTGTGAACAACTGATTGTACTCTGTGGATGACTGTATAGTATGTGAATATATCTCAATAAAATTGAATTAATAAGTGAAACAAAAACAAAGACTAAGCACTTCAAACACCGGAACTCTTGATCGCATCAAACTAATAGAGTTTTCATGCAAAATTTCAACTTCTAAAATGCTTGAAACAAGGTTCTTTTTGTACAATTGTGTTTTTACTGTGGATATTCTCCCTTCACTCCCCTCCTCCCCAACCCACACACAACACACTTATCTGAAGGTCACCTTTTCAAAATCATTGTAACTTCAGCACAAGGTACTGACTACTTTGGCTTTTTTCCTGGCCCATCCATACAATGATAATCACTGCTCACATGCTTATAGATGCATCCCCATCAGATCATCTCTTGACACTTTCACTGTATTCTAGGTGACCAACTGACTGTGATACTAAAAGTTCATAAGCCATTAAGACTCTAGAGCTGTGTTGACCAATAAAGCAGCCCTTATCCACATGTGGCTATATAAAATTAAATAAAATGTAACATTTGGGTCTTCAGTGTAACTAAAACCTTAGGCTGACCTTGAGAATGGCAGCCACACATCAAGAATGGCAAAACATAAAGACAGGAGCCTGAGCCTTGACAAACCATGAAACTATCATACAAGTCCCAGAATAACTACTTAACATGAGAGAATAAACTTCTATCTTGTTTAAGCTGACATAATATTTCTTTGAAATGATGCTTTTTTTTTTGCCTTAAGATATCATAAGATATTTTCCTGAAACTCTTGGAACAGACTCCAAATGTTACTCATTCATTCCATAATGTTGGCTCTTTTATAGGACTGTCTTTTATGACCTTCATGGGAGAAAATGGACAGTTCCAAATCTTTCATTGCAGGGTATAATGAAATCAGTTAAATTCTTATCCAATTACTTCTTTAAAGTTTTTATTTTATAACCTTGAATTCTGTATCATGAAGCAGTTACTAAATGAAGACCTGCCAGCAAGCCGGAAATATCACTGTACAACCAGCATAAATCTGGGCCAGAGCAAACTAATGAGAGGAGTCATAGTGATTCCTCCTCTAAGATTCAGGGAAGATGAATATAAGGAAGTTTGCATATATCTTAACCATAGGAACCCGGCTGGCTATGTATTTCCTGGGCAATGGGAACCTTTCTGGGAAACAGAATTGGAAACATTTGAAAGAGCAGAGATTTTGCCAGCCAGTTCTTCTTTAGGAATGTTGGTGAAGTGATGGTCTAATTGCTTATGAGTGTGACTTGGACTTTGAGCACTGAGAGTAGCTATTGAAGGCAGGATGCTTGCATATAGTGGAGGTTGAGGTAGTAGGTATGGTGGTGTTGAGAATATTAGTATTTCTTAATTCTATTGAAAATTTTAAGGAAGAAAATCTGTGGAAATACAAAAAATAGAAGGATGTTCAAGAACATGTATTACTCATTCCACAAATATTCATGGAGTGCTTGCCATGTAACAATCATAGGATATTCTGCCATTTAAGTATATGTGGAGGATGCTTCTTGGCTGTGACAAAAACTGTTACTAATTTCCTTCAATATCTGCCCCCTCTCCCTTCTTCCTCAGTGTAGCAGATGCTTTTGATATGCCATATAGAATTTCTTCACCAGCAGGTGGACCCACTCCCTAGCTCTTTTGGCTGTTGACTGGTCAAGGCTCATACCTACACCCTTCTCTGGAGAATCACTTTAGCATGACAGGAACTATCTGGATGGAAATGCCTGAGAAGTCATACCCCACTTCCCTGTGATGACCTGTGGACAATACTTAGCTAATATGGAGGTATAAAAGCCCAGGCCCCTTGCTTCAAGGCAAGATAAACTCTGAATGTGATTTACACTCCAGAGCTTCCTGTGGGGATCTAACTGAGGATAGATGTTTGTTTATTTTTGTTTTTTTGTTTTTGTTTTTCCAATTCAGTTTTATTGAGAAATAGTCACATACCCTACAATCATCCACAGTGTACAATCAACTGTTCACAATACAATCACAGAGTTGCGCATTCATCACAATTTTTGAACATTTTCATTACTCCAAAAAAAATAAGAAGAAAAAAAATGCAAGTAAAGCTGAACACCAAAAACATCCTATCCCCCAGCTCCCTTATTATTCATTTAATTTTTCTTCCCATTTTTCTACCCATCTGTCCATACACCAGATAAAGGAAGTGTGAGCTACAAGGTTTTCACAACCACACAGTCATACCATGTAAGCTACATAGTCATACAATCATCTTCAAGAATCAAGGCTACTGGATTACAGTTCAACAGTTTCAGGTATTACCTTCTAACTATTCTAATGCATTAGAAACTAAAAAGGAATATCTAAATAATGCATAAGAATAACCTCCAGAATGACTTCTCGACTCCTTTTGAAATCTCTCAGTCACTGAAACTTTACTTTGTTTCATTTTTCTTCCACCTTTTGGTGAAGAAGACTTTCTCAATCCCATGATACCAGGTCCAGGCTCATCCCTGGGAGCCATATCCCACATTGCCAGGGAGATTTACACCCCTGGGAGTCATGTCCCACGTAGGCGGGAGGGCAGTGAGTTCACCTGCCAAGTGGGCTTAGAGAGAGAGGGGCCACATCTGAGCAACAAACAGGTTCTCTAGGGGAAACTCTTAGGCATAATTATAAGTAGGCTTAGCCTCTCCTTTGCAGTATAAGCTTCACAAGGGCAAGTCCCAAGATCGAGGGCTAGGCCTTCTAAATTGGTAGTTCCCAATGCTTGTGAGAATATCAGTAATTCCCTAGGTAGGGAAGTGTAATATTTCCACATTTTACCCGAGTCCCTCAGGGAGGCTTTGTAAATACATTTTTATTCTCTGCCCAAATTACTTTGGGATGTACCTGGTTTTCATGCTAACCTGTACAAACCAATCAGATCTCACTCCCTATTCAAGGTTCCATGTAATTGTGATGTTTGAATAAACTGGCCATACAAGCTAAATTATTTAGTGTGCTACAGGAAATATAGATTTTACACCAAATAAACATCGCTTCCTTTGGTCTCACACAGAAGTTGAAGTTTTAAAACACAGTCAATATCATCCTTTTCCCCTTAGTCTGGTTTACCTTAGTCCTAACCAAGTCCATTTTGTTCATAGCTCTAATTGAAGTCTGATCTCTTTTTACAGACTCTTTAATATTTGCTGTATAGGGTAATGCTGACATTCATAGCTGCCGGACTCTAGCTCTGAGTCTCAGGTGTTACACAGATACCCAAAATTACGGGGACCAACCAGGTTATACACAAAGAGCTCAGCATCTCAGAATTTGGAGATAACCATTACAACTCAGGAATAGATGTAACTGCTGTAAGAGCTTACAATCTAGGAACCTTTACAATAAGCTTTCCCCTGGTAACCTGTGCTCTAAGATTCAATTCTCAGAGTTTACACATTATAGTTAGTACATATTATTGAGGCGTTATAATGTTTGTCTTTTTGATTCTGGCTTATTTCATTCAACATACTGTCCCCAAGGTCCATTCACCTAGGTGCATACCTCACAACTTCATTTCTTCTTGCAGCTGCTCAATATCTATTGTATGTGTACGCCGCAGATCACCATTCTGTTCATCAGTCCACTGCCATCCATTGCAAATCATGAATACTGCCACCATATACATCAGTGTGAGGCTAGACTTTTGAAAACACATCTTTGTCTGGTGTTTGCCCCCTACAGGTTTCATCTGAGGGCACTCCTGCTATAAATCACTTGCACAAGAATCCATGTCTTGGGCTTTTCTTCTGGGGAAACAGACTCAGGATGCCCAGTAACAGACCTCCTGTATTTTTGTTAGGCATAAAAACTACATTTCCCAGCATCCCCTACAGCTTGGTATAATTATGTGAAGAAGTTCTGGTCTATGAGATGTAAATGGAAGTGTTGAGAGTAACCTATGGGACTTGTTCTTAAAGTTGGGAAGGACCATGCTCTTTCTTCTGTTCATTCTACATTTTAGCATGTATATGACGAATAGAGTTTTCATCTTGAAAATAAGGATGAGGATTAATACCCTAGGAACGGCAAAGTGGGAAATAAAGATGAAACCTGAAGCCTAGACACCTAGGCAGCCAATGTATCAGCCCTGAACTGCCTACATCTGGACTTTTCCTTAAGAAACAAACTTTTCTCTTGTTTACTTCCACTGTTATTTCTAAGGTACTTATTACATATGATAGCCTGTCCCCAAAATTTGACAACTGATAAAAAGATTTTTCTCTGTTGAGATCTCATTAGTTATATATGTGTAATCAGACATGCAAAGATTAACAAGATGATAGATTCTTGCCCTTAAGAAGCTACTGATCTAGGGGAAAGACAAACAAGTAGACCAATAGAGGACCTGGGCAGGCTCCCTGACCTCTTCCTTTATTTATTCAAATGGATATGACACTGTGTGGGGCAAGCAATGATAGGGTAAGTCTGCATAAGAGCTTCCAAGTGGAATGTCTTAAAATCAAAGCAAGTATTCTCCTCAAGACCCTGAGATTTTTTGGTGCAAAAGTTTACCCAAAGCAATATCCGTTCAAGCCCAAAACATCCAGTCAATCATCGTCTTTGTTTTTTTCCTTCCAAAAACGATCTGAAATCTGTATTTTTCCTTTGCCATTCCTACCATTAATTCTCTAATCCGAGTTTCCATAGCCACACAACTCAATTATTGTAACCCCTTGCCTTTTTTCCATGCTCCAATTTCTCCAAAAATCTCTCCAGTTGTTGCAAAATACTTCCCAAAAAATGGTTTCAACCTTCCGTTCCCTGCTTGACACTTGCATTTAAGACTTACCATTCTATACAGCCCTCCTTCTAACCACGATGTACAAAAACACCATTTCCCAATGAATACGATCCACTCATTCTATCAGGAATAGATTGTGGCTCTTTTCTTTGTTAATAACAACAGCTATTACCATTGGTTTAACCATTTGTAGTTTGCAAGGCATTTTCTAGATAAGGGTTGGCAAACTATAGTCCGCAGGCCAAATTTGCTCCATCACCTGTTTTTACAAATTAAGTTTTATTGGAACACAGCCATGCCCAATTGTTATGTATTATGTCTGCTTTCTTGTTACAACAGCTGAGTTCAGTAGATATGACAGAATTTGACCCTTTATGGAAAAAGTTTGCTGACTCTCGTTTTAGATCATACTTTAATTTCTCTTACACTAGTCTTCATGAAACCTTTCCAACAGAGAAACCTTCTTCCTTTATACTTTCCATAAGTCATGTGTTTTATTTATTTTTCAAAGCTCTGCTCAAATCACAGATGTTTCATGAGCTCTTCTAAGGACAATCAGTCCTTTTATCATCTTCTCTATATTCGACATTATTTTGCATTAGTTTTTCTTGGGAATCACTCACAAAATCAGACTTAGAAAAAGCCTTAGATAATTTTAGCTTCAAATTCAACTCTTTCACTTATCCCAAACTCTGTCATCAGCAGCTATTACTTTATTATGCCTATTCAATTTCTTTTCACTTAGTGCACCAACACTAGCAGTTAGGCTTCTTTTTGGAGAATAGTTTTTACAAATAAATAAAAAATTAATTAATTAATTAATCACAGTACAAAAGTATAGTCAGCAATAAAGCCTTGCTGGATTGTAAGTGACCTGCATGCTTGCCACATATTGTTTGCAAATTAAAATTTTCCTCATGATAGTTACCAAGTATGTCACATCATAGATTTTCAGTAACGTTTGTGAAATATGATAAATATAAATGTTACATCCATGACTGCAAAGCTCCCAAAGTGATTCATTTTTATAAGATAGAGAGAGAGGAAGAGAGAGAGAGAGAAGGAGGGGGAGAGAGACAAAGAAAGAAAGAGAAAGAAAACATAAGAACTCAGAATTAAAGTTTCTGTACTTAATTATTTTACAAATGTCTTTTGCAGTCGTCTACCTACTCCATATAAATTTGATAGCTTCTGGAGAAAATTTATGACTCTGTCTGCCCTGAACATGACACCATTGAGTCCTCAAGCTTTCTTTTTGATAGAACTTGGCAGGATTAGACAAAGCTTTTCTTAATTCAGTGATCTATGAAACTATCCCATCAGCACTCCTGCAGAATTTATTTCATCTCAGTAAAAAAAAAAAATTAAGCTTTGTTGAAGACATGCATTTCCTAGATGGTGAAATATCAGTAAATTGAATAGCTACTTTACTACCTTCCACCACTGGGTTTGTTGTTTTTGAGAGGAGAATAGTCAGGAAGAAAGCAATTTGGTTAATTATTGTTCAGTCAAAAATAGTCCAATCCTTTAGAAAATGCTTCTATGTCTCACACATGAAAATAAGGGGAAACGTGTTATCTGTTCTAGGTTGATCTATCACTTTAGCATATCTCCATGCATTATCAGAATTATGCAACTGGAAAATATCATGAAGCCTTTTAATATGGAAAGAAACACGTTCCCATTAACTGAGAAAAGATTGCCTGATTTACAGCTTTACAATTTACAATTTCAATGTATCATCCATAAGAGATTCTACATCCAGATTTGAGATCTGATTTCAAAGATTTTCAGTTGTATATGGCTGTTTTTGGACCCAAAAAAAGTTTATGTGGGCTTAACTGCAGTTTTTAATAACCTATAAATTGCACCTGATATTCTTGAGGGTATACTCTGGCTTCAGTTAAGAGAGGTAGTTTAACTATTAGGAAACTGATATTGTAAAACTACTGTAGGTCCTTGACACACATATGCATTTAATCATTAAAATTTCTGGGCAGGACATAGAACATTTATATGGATTTTGATTGTCTTGAACAAATTATGAAGACTTCTTGGGGCATAAACATTTAAGACTTTCTAGAATGACACTGACATTATCCTTTGATCCAAGAAAAACTTGATTTTCAAACAATAATCACAAACAATATTAATAAATATTAAAATTATATTCCATCATACAGGTTTTTTTAAATTACAAATTTGTTTTTATTGTAGTTATAGCAGTCATTTGTTGGGGGTCTGTGAGGCCTACTTTCTATTCCAGCTGGTGACAGTGAGAGTATAGTACAGGAAGAGAATAAAAAAGAAATCTTTTAGAATACTAAAAATCATAATGTAGGAAAAACAGTTCATAATCTGTGGTAGTATCTCACAATTGTATGTCGGATTTGGGAAGTCAGATAACTTGTCTTTTTAGTTCACAATACTATGAATAAAGCAGCTCCACACCTGAGCTGTTGCACTTCCAAAGGAAAAGGATAGGAATCAGGAAAATCTCATAATTTTAGACAGAATTTTCCACAAGGTATTCCAGGGAACACTAAACCCACACACTCATTATTTCACTCAACAAAGATTTGTTGAATGCCTTCTCTTTGACAAACACTATCGCACATTGGTTCTGAGGAATAAAAAGCCTGTCATCCAGAGAAGTCCAATCATAAGTAGGCTTGCTTAATTCAGCAGTTTCCAAGTTTGACCAACTTTCCAAGTTACCTATGGACTCAGTGTTCTGCAAAACACATCTTGGGGAACAGTGGGCCAAATTGTTTGTTTTAAACTGAAGACTCAGTTCAGTTTAACAAATATTTAAGTTCCTACTATGTATCACTTGATGTTGAATCACGTGAAAGTAGGGACTGCCTTTCTCACCATGGCATCTAGTGAGCCTAGTACCATCCCTGGCACATAGAAGCCATTTAATTAATGTTGGCTAAATCATATGTGTCAGATTTTGTGCTGGTTTTGAGGGATGAAAAGAAGAGTAAGAACTTGTCTGCCCTCAAATAATTAGCAATCTGCATAGAGATAACTACATGATGATAATACAATGTGGAGGTGGTATATAAAAATGTATAAAATGATGAAGCAGGTACTTATTGTGGTAGACTATTACTTGGTGGCCCCAATGAGCCACTCCTCTTGGTATTCACACTCTTGTATAGTTGCTTCACACATTGACTGTGGACTCTTCCAATGAGATATTAGCAAGTGACTTGCAAACGGGCTTGGTAAGAGTTAGGGACTTGCTCCTTTGGAATAGCCCCACTTGGGAGCCCTTGACAACCATGAAATAAGTCATCTTCTGGAGAGGTCACATGAATAACTACAGGTTCTGAGACTATTTGGAGAGAGGGGGTGCTGCCGTAATAAAACCGAAAACGTGACATTGGCTTTAGGACAAAGCATGGGCAGAATCTGACAGCGCCATAAAGTGACTATTAGTGAAGGCTGGAAGGGTAATTAGGAAATTGTTACTGGAGTCTAAAGGAAAGGCAAACTGGGTAATGTAATAAGGAAAATTTAGCAGCACATGGAAGAGAGAAATTGTACCTTACAGATTTATGGACCTGGCTAAGGAGAGTTCCAGATTTCTTTTAGATGCATATGATAAGGTATGCATAGAGATGAGTTTAAAATGGAACTATTCAGTTTTCAAGCAGAATCTAGAAGAAATTTTTCCAACTCAGGATTTGCATATCCAATCAGCAAAAGATTCTCAAAATACGAAATAACCTTGGGACAAAGACTGAAACTAAGGTACAGCTACAAGACTCTTTTTGAAGACTACAGCAAAATGTGTTGCATCTGAGGTCCTCTCAGGCTATTAAGTCTTAGAGTATGCTTCACAGACCCTCTTAGCTAGGCAAAAGTACATCTAAAAATCTTAAGGACGTTGTCCCCCAGCACCTTGACTTAAACACCGAAGTAGAGAAGCATCTGTCTGGAAGATATCTGTGGGTGTGGCTACTGCTTAATGGAGTGGATTACAACCTAATACATAGAAAGCTCAGTGTTTTATGGAATCATATCAGCTTATATTGAAAGGGACAGATAGAATTCAAAGGGTAAAGAGGCTTCTGTGTCTTTAACCTTATATGTAAAGGAAGAGGATAGAGCCAAGAGCCACAGAGAACATCTCCCAGGAAACAGAATTGGGCCCTAATTAAGGACATGATGTTTCCAGCTGGGTTTCAGAAGTTTTATGGACTAGTGACTGTTCTGTACTTCCCATCCCCCTGATCCCAACTGCAAACAGGACTATTTATTATAGTTATCCTATCCCTGCCTCACGATTGTATGTTGGATTTGTGAGGTCAGATAACTTGCTTTGTAGTTCATAGTACTATGGATAAAGCAGCTCCACACCTGAACTGTTGAATATCCTGTATGGACCTGTAACAGATGACGAGATCCTGGACTTCTAGCCTAACCCTCATGCAATAATAAGGTGAGGCCTTGTGGTTCTTTGGAATGGGCTGAGTGTACTTTGTATATGCTAGGGCAAGAATCATTAGGGGCAAGAGGCAGCCTCTGTTGGACTGTTATTTCAGTGGCCACACCAATGAATCATACTTCCCAGTATTTAAGCCCGTACAGTTTCCTCCTGTATTATGCCTAAAATTGGCTAATGGGACTTTTGCAAGCATGATGCAGGCAGATGCTTGATAAAGGTTACACACTGGGGCTGTCCTCTTGGAACACTCACATTCTGAGTTGCCATGTACAAAGTCTGGCAACCTTGCTGGAAATACAGATGGAGAGGGAAGGGTTCTGAGAATTCACGGAGAGACAGACGGGCTCAGCCCACCCTGAATCCCAACTAATTCTAGCTTACAAGTGACCATGGGCAACATCAGCAGAAAAACCACCCAACTGAGTCTAGCCCACATTGCTAAATTATGAACAAAAAAAAAACAATGGTTGTTGTTTTAAGCTACTAAGCTTTGGGTTGTTTTCTCCCATAATAGGTAACTGAAATAATCTTCTTTGGAAGAATCTGGGAAAGGTATAAAGAAGGTAAATAGAGACTGGAAATATATATGTATTATTCAAGTAGGCAATTAATGAATGGGAATTCAGATGAAGGAATAAGTGAGCGTACTGAAAATTCATGCTTTAATCTGCAAACAATGGGCAGGATGGTAAGAACACAGCAAAAGGGACAGAAACAAATTTAATGTGTCTCTTGTACAAACAAGAGGAGAAGACTATTCAGACATTGAAGATACATGTTTGTGAAAAATTTTGGAATTATTTTTTAAGTCATCCATAAAAATTTGGTAAGTGAAGCTATGGAATAGATAAGAAGGACCAGAGAGCCAGGGAAGGACATTCTCAAGCTGGCTGCACAAGAAAATCATTTGATATCTGGATTTTACTGGTCTAGGGTGGTACCTAGGCATCAGTATGTTTTACTGAATTTATTGAATTTTATTGAATTAAAAACTCCCCAGTTAATTCAAATATGCAAAACATATATAATAAAACATATATATGATCTAAATGCTGAAAATTACAAAATGCTAATGAAGGTAATTAGGGAAGATGCAAATAAATGGAGAAACTTATCATGTTAATGGATTGGAAGACTTAATATAGTAAAGATGTCAATTCTCTGCAAACTGATGTACAGGTTAAAGGCAATTCCTATCAAAATCCCAGCAAAGTTTTTCATAGACATAGACAAGCTTGTGTTAAAATATACAAGGAAAGGCATAGATTCTAGAATAGCTAAAATGATCTTGAAAAAGAAGAATAAAATGAATCAGTCTACCCAAAATTAAGGCCTACTACAAAGCTACAGTAATAAAGACAGTATGGTATTGGCAGAGGGATAGACACATCAATGAATGGAGAATAGAGAAATGAGAAATATCTCCACACAGGTAAGGCCAATGGATTTTTGACAAAGATGCAAAAGCAATAGAATGGAGGAAGGATAGATTTTTTAATAAATGGTATTGGAGCAACTGGACATCCCTGGGTGAAAAAATGAGCATTGACCTAAACCTCATACTTTATGCAAAAATTGACTCAAAACGGATCATATACTTAAATGCAAACTGTAAAACTATTAAACTTTTAGATTAAAACAGAGAAAAAATCTCCTGTATCTTAGATCAGACAATGAGTTCTTAGATGTGACACCAAAAGCATCAGGAATAAAAGTAGAAATTGATAAATTGCATCTCACCACGATGAAAAACTTTTGATCTGTCAAAGACCCTTTTAAGAAGATGAAGACACAAGCTATTGATGGGGAGAAAATAGTCACAAACCATATATATGACAGGAGACTAGTATATGGATTACATAAAGACCATTCAAAACTCAACAGTAAATAAAAAAACAAACCAATTATAAAATGGGCAAAAGATATGAATAGACATCCCACTGTAGAGGATATACAGAGAGGTCAAAAAACACAAAAATATATTCAACATCAGTAGCAATTAAGGATATGCAACTTAACAGGACATTGAGATACCACTACACACTTATTAGAGTGGCTAAAATAAAAAATAGTGCCGCAAGAATGTGGAGTAAATGGACCACACGTACATTGCTGACGGGAATGTAAAACAGTACAGCTGCTCTGGAAGATAGTTTGACACTTTCTTATAAAACTAAACATGCAACTACCTCACACCCCAAATTCATTTTTGTGCATTTATCACAGAAAAATGAAAACCTGTGCTTATGCAAATCATATACGTGAATTTCATATGAACTTTATTTTTAATAGCCAAAAACTGGGAAAAACTCACAAGTCCTTCAATGGGTGGATGATTAAACAAAGTGGGGCAGATCCATACCATGGAATACTACTCTGCAATCATAAAGAACAAATTACGGATACATGCGACAACTTAGATGGATTTCAAGGGAATGATGCTGAGTGAACAAAAGCCAACCCAAAAATGTGTACTGTGTGCTTGCATTTATATAACATTCCAGAATGACAAAATTCTAGAAATGGAGAATAGATTAGCTGTTGCCAGAGGTTTGGGATTGGGGGGAAGGAAGGGAGAGATGGGTGTGGCTATAACAGGGTAACAGGAGGAAACCTTGGGATGGAACTGCTCTGTATCTTCCTTGTATCAATGTCAATATCCTAATTATGATATGGTACTATATTTTTGCAAGATTATCACCATTGGGAGAAACTGGGTAAAGGATACACAGGATCTCTCACATTATTTCTTAGAACTGCATGTACATCTGCAATTATTTCAAAAATAAAAATTTTAATTAAAAAAAACTAGGGTGCCTAACAGTATGTCAGCATGTGAAACTGTGCATAGTGCATAACTCTGAAGAGGGGAATTAAAAAAATTGACATCAAGAGTATAGGGAAATTTTATATTTTATAAAATAAACTTATTAAATAGCAATAAAAGAAAAGGAAACAAACTATTAATTAGATTGCTTTCATTCAACTTTTTCATTCAAAAAATAACAATAAAAAAGGAGAAAACTGAGTAAAAAACAAGGTGTTATAGAACAAAGAATTAGGTGATACTATTTTGTTCAAAACAGATATAAATAGAGGGGCATAGGAAAGCTATTGTTCATTATACTGACAGTTATCTTCGACATTTCCATTATATGCACCATTTAATTATATTTATTTAGATATAAATGTAAATTAGGTATACATAAAAAGGCTTGTTAAATCTTTTCATTGATAAGTTAATACCGAAAACACTTATCAGAAAGACTAACACCATTGAATAGAAGCTAACATTTTCAAATTTCTAAAATTCTTTAAAAGTGCATTATTTAAAAACCAATAGTCACAGTTTTGTTGCCCGATAGCTGACAATGAGCCAAAATGTCAGTGGCTCAATTAAGAGTCCTTGGGCTCTGTTCAAGCCGACACCAAGCCATGCTGTTTATATCGATTTTGAGCACCCCTTTCCAAATTGGAAAAGGAAGCCATATCAACAACAGCTCCAAATCAATTGGCATATTTGAATTTCAGTGACCAAAGTATCTTTTTCTGTAGTTTATCACTACCTCTAGGAACCACTTGACACATAAAAATTTAAGGTGTTTCTTTTCATTATAGCTTCCATTCAAATATATACATATGAACATATGGCATATGTCATAGTTGTGGAAATTTTTCATCCTTTCATTCATTGTTGACAACTATAAATTTAGAGACATTTTAATGTAAATTTCTCAGCGCAATGGATCACTATGCATCTTTAAACACATCAAAGAACTGCAACCTCAATGCTTTAGAAATTCGGATTACTAACATGAATGCATCATTATTTTCCCATCAACAACAAATAATGAAATTAAGTGTTAGACTATGGACATTCAACTCAATTCTAATCTCGGATAAATAAGGACATATATTTGCCTATCTTGAAGATTCACCTCTATACATGCAGAACAATCAGAAATAATAATTATTTTTGTAAAGAAACACAGCAGACCTGAAATGAAAACCAAATTACTATTAACCAGGTGAGAAGAGCTGGTCCAAACAGTACATTTTAACTGTACTAGTATGACAATTATTTATCATTGGCCCCAGAAAACTTCCATTTCTATTAAGAGATATGTTTGAACGTAGAAAGAGTGCTAGGCCCCAAGGGAAAAAACAAGAGATGTCAAAGGCATGATACATTTGTTCTTCTAAAATCCAGTGGTCATTTTCCCCAAGCACAACTCTTTACTTGTATTCATTTATATTTTCCCACACTAACCCTAACATAACATGTACTGTCAGTATTAAAAAGAGAAATGTCCTTTGAACTTTTACATGGCTTTGGCCTATTTTAATGCCCTATTTTATGCCATGGCTGAGCATAATGGTTATCCTTAGAGGTCATAACAGAGGAGTGATAAGTGCCTATCAGAATTTCAGAAGCCAAAGTGGGATTTTGATTTGAAAAAGACCCTAGGTGATTCTGAGACTTTCCCCAGATTGATAATCAACTGCTTTAGGTTGAGAATCCACTGCTTTAGGCTTTGCTTTATTTTTCAGAATAAGCTGAAATAAGAAAGGACAAATAGATTTAAACACCCTCTGTATGCCTATAACCCTCTTTGCTAATGTTCTAATAGACTAATGACTTCCGTAATCGTCCTTGCATGGTGTCACAATCCATGAATAGCCAAATGCTTAAACGAAGATTTTTGGCTGCTAATTTATTACATGGATAGTGTTGCAATGCATTATTATTAAGCAAATGACATACTGACAAAGAAGTGTGATGAGTTTTCTTCATGATAAAGGTACAGGCGTTGTTTTCATCATTGGTATTGGCTGTGAGAGGCCCTGGGGAAATTTTGTATTGACCCAGCACTTTTAGTTAACAAAATGATCTGGAGAGCAACCTTTGTATTCCCTGATGTGGCAATGCCGTCTTCCTCTCCCTGTGCGCGCGCACACACACATTACCTAAATCATTTCTGCAGATGTGTGTGAACTAGAGTTATCTGTGCTCTATCTAGTCTGTGAAGGGCAATAACAAAATGTTACAACCCATTTAGCAATAAACTATGCATATTTTCTGCAAGTCTTTGCTTACATTTTATTTGCAACACTTCACCTCCCCTATAAATTTTATTTCATAGTCTTCAGTAATTTCTGGCAACATAAGTAGATACCCAGATGGCATCTCTGTTCTCCGTAAGCTAGAAATAATGTCTCAATATAAATTCCAATCCCACCTTTTTATGATTTAGATTCTAAATTTTAGAAAGCAGCAACACACACAAATATTGAAACAATACCTTTAGGTGAAAGGGATAGCAGCAAAATGTAAGTATGAGAAAGCAGCCTGTAATTTCATTGATTTGGCAGTAATAGAATTAAAAGGGATACCTGATGACGCAGGCGTAAAGACCGCTGTCCTGTAGTAATGTTGGCCGGAACCAAATGGAGTCTTCCTCCTTGCTCATTCTACTTCCATCAAATGCTATTGGCTCTTCAAAGTCTCCGGGACCAGAGCTTTTGTACCACATCAAACTGAGTCCAGCACTTTGGGCAAGGGAGTAATTTGCACGGATATAACCATAAAAGAGTGCACATTTGATTCGAACAGGCTCTCCCACCAAAACTTGATATTTCTTGATATCGACAGACCAGTCAGTGCATCCATCAGCTGTAATGAAAAAAGACAGGAAAAACATTAGAGAAAAATTTGAACTATCATTTCAGTCATCCATTCATTCATTCAACAGATATTTTTTGTGCATCTACATGGGACAGATTCTACTTTGGGCACAGAGGATGCAGCAATGAATAAAATTATGGATGACAATGAAAAGGAATTTACCCTGCTAACAACATATTCTTCATTTAGTCTGCTGGGATTTAATCTACATTTATATCAGGGTGCCATTATCAATTTATTGCCTCTCAGCTCCATATCCACCTTTTTGTCTATTCTGTGAAAATGGATCTGGGCCTTTTAATTATTTTTCCCTTTGCGAGTAGGTACTGCAGCTTTGTCAGAAGAGAGCACTTACCATTCAGTAAGTCATGGGCATGCCTGCCAAACAAGGCCTGGCTCTGAGCCCTGAGGGTGGGAGAACAGGGGGCTCTTCCTTGAGTGTTCTACCTCAACCCTAGAGTAATGGCAGCCATTCCTACATTCTTTAGGATACCTTTTTCTCCTTACTAGCAAATCCTTCATTATTCTAATCCTCCATTATATTTAATAATTCTTTATATTCAACCTTCCCTGGTCAAATTACTGTGTGGTTTCTCTCTCTGGTTGGAACCAGACTGATAAAATCAGAGATAAATGGTTTATAGCCAAACGAGGCAGAAAGGAAAAAAAGCAAAAGTGGGGAGAGTTCTGGTAGTGGTTTCACAGCCAGAGACAAAGGTAAACAGATACTTTACGCTGACTTCTCAGAGCATCACGGGATGCTCAGCATCAGGGGAAGTGTAAAGACGAAACCAGGGTAGGATATGGGGGTGGCGGCAGCAGAGGAGGTTTCGTTTTCTGGGTTTCCTGGAAGAGCCATCTTCCAAAGGTACCTTGACACTTTTTCTTTTTAACATTCATTCCCAATACCCACACAAAACAGTCCCCAGAGGGAACGTAAGCTATCCTTATCATCATCATGGAGAAGGAGTTGTGGATTTTCTGCTTAGATAGGGCAGTTCCTCAAATAAGAATGCCAAATAAGTTTGACATTCCCCAGAGTACACAAATGTTGAGCAAAAGGGCACAGACAGAGAAAAGAGGACCTATACCAGCAGTAGCATCAGAGTATTACAGTCAGGGGTTAATTCGTGACAGATTAAAAAGAGAAAAACCTAAAGGTCCTGAGAACAGGATGAACCATGTAGAATTCAATAGGAAAAAAAATGATCTGGATGAAAAGGAAAGTGTACAATAGAGCAAAGAATGCACATAAAGAATTAACTATCTACATTCATATTTTAAAATAATAATATCTAACTTCTAATGAGCACTTAACAATGCACCAAAGACTTTCCAAATTTTCATTCTCTTCACAGAACTATCCATGAAGTCTTTTGAATTTGTTGATTCCTCCACCTAGAACCTTTGTCCCCCAGCCAACTGCATGGTTTGCTCCCTGCCTTCTTCCAAATACCACTTTCTCAAAGAGGTCTTTTTAAACTGTCCTGTATGAGATAATGCCTTCCCATCCTGGTCATTTGACCAATTTATTCTGCTTTAACTTTTCTTCTAAGGAATTATTGCTATCTAATATTATATTATGCATCCCCTTGTTTGTTTTCTGTCCTCCCAGTAGAAAGTAGGCCTCTTCAAGATAGGAACTTTGTTCTTATCAGTCACTACACTAACCTCAGTGACCACAACTGTGCCTGCACAGTTGAGCTCAACACATTTACAAACTGAATGAATGAATGCATGAATGAATAAATGATTTAATAACCAAATTCTACAACTGAATAAGCTCAATTGATAGAAGTTGCATAGACAGCTAAGAAGTGGGAGTGCTAGAATTCTCACCCAGTTATGTCTGACCCTAGATTTCATTTTTTCTACCACCACAGTATGCTGTTCCCTAATAAAATTGTTTACAATTTTACACCATTCTGTGATTTAGCTAATTTCAATTACAAAATTTTTCTAAGATTCCTGTTCAAGAGTTGTATTGAGGTACTCTCTAGAGTGAATGTGCTGAAAGCATCTGAGTCATTTCCATCATCCCCGTTAATCAGTGCCACCAACGTTGAATAACATAAACAGGACAACAGAACTGGGCACAACCATAAATGTCAAGGTTGTGTAATTGTATGCAATATTTAACAACAAAATTTTGTATGTTTGCCCCATTGAATGAAATGAATTCTAAGTGGGGTTTTATTTTAAGCCATTAAATTTCTAGCAATAACTACGAAATTATGTTGCTTTATCACTATATGAATTTCAATATAATTCTAGAATCAAGTTATTGTAACTGAGGCCATCTGTCACAAAGGATATCACTGTCAGGGAAAAAGGATGAAACACCTTCAAGATAGTAGTATAAACGATGAGATGATATTACTCAAACTCTCAGCAGATTTGTAAGATAAAGCAAAATGCTTGAAGCTAAGAGCAAAAAGATTTAGTCTAGAAAGTTCTAAAAAGTGAGCAACAAATTAAATCAAGAGAACAGAGGGAGATTTGAGTTGGGAATAGATACAGATATCAATACATGTTTGTAGAATATGCTTTCTGAGAAAAATGTTGAAAGGAAATCATAAATAGTGCTGAAAATTAGAGCTATTCAGTACTTAAGTAATAGTCAGGAAAAAGTTTGAAATGACTCAAAAAGTCACATGCCAAGGAAAGCTAGAGGTGAAATGAAGAAATAACAATGACACCTATGACATCAAAGGAACTTTCTGGTCATTTTAATATGGAAATAGATGGGGGGATCTATGGCTTAGAAGGTTTTATTACCATTAAACTAAATGCATAATGTTCAAAAATAAATTATCAAATTATTAAGATGTTTTAATACCTTTTGGGAAAACATGGCAAATACTGTAAATAATAATTCAAGCTATTTTCAAATTATTTGGATAGGTACATTTAAATAAATGATGGACTTATGTCCCTTTTCAGCAATTAAAATAAAGCATGTTATTAAGTTAAAGAAGTGATGAGTGCTAATTATTTTTCCCTTGATAACATTTTGCCTCATTTGCACATTCTCTCTCTCTTTCTCTCTCTCTCTCATATTTTTTGCCTAAACCATTGAAAATAAGCTAAAGTACAGATAGGATAACATTTCACCCCTAAATACTTCAGTATGCATCTCCTTATGAATAGGGACATTTTTCTTGCATAGCTTTAAAGTTTTTCGTGTGTGTGTGTGTGTGTGTATGTATGTGTGTGTGTTTTAATCTTGTGTAGCAGGTCACCTCTACACTTAAAACGATAACTTAAAACCTAACTCTTGATGAATGGCATTACTATTTGATATTTTCAGTTTTTCCATACTTCAGAACATAAGCTCTGTTGACTTGGTAACAATCATTCCAAAAGCATCTTTCTAGGCACTGTTAATTCCATTATGTATGTTACCAGGTAACATTATTATATTTTTAATTATCACGAGTTAATTGTCTAGGCCAGTAAAATTTAATATGCTTTTCTCCCTTTCAGAATGAAATACCCTTTTCTAAACCTCTCTGTTCCAGAAAGTTTGCTATTGGTACTCTCCTTCCCTGATGGGAGGATTCCATGGAAATACAGTTCAATATTCATTCATAGTTTAGTGACTCCTCTGCAGTACATATTCCTTCAGAGTCAATAGCAATTTATATTGAATCCACAGAATTATGTTAGGGTGGAAGTAGGAAGTACCATATTCTTTCGCTTTTGTCACTACTCATAAAGTTCTCAGAGCTAACAGGAAGATGGTGATGGAATTAATACTCAAGACTAATTCCTTTACAGGGAGTTCATCCTGATGTACCATTTTATGAAAACAGGCTACATAGAGTGGAGGATGTGAACATATTCAAATGAGATTAGGGAAAGTATTTTTAATCAAGTCATTATTATGACATACGTAGGAGCTCAAAATATTTCCATGGTAACAAGTTTGAAGGTTGAATTCTTTTTAAAAAAGTGTCTAATCATAGAGCTTATATGTATTGCATCCTAATATGAAAATGTTAGACTTTATTTATAAAATTGTAAATTATATTACTCTTAAAGGGTCTACTTATTAGATACATTGGAATAGTGACAAAATAACTAAGACACCTAGGATAAGGGAGTAGATGCTATGGTTCCCCACCCTGATCCCCTTTGCTAACCTAATGATCCTTTCACCAGCTACTGTGAGTGTTGGATGCTAACAACTCACAGTAGCCCCCATTCTCTTGAAAATTACCCTCCTGATTGATAGGAGCCATCTTGCTGGGGAAGTTAAGTCCCCCCCCCCCCCCCTTGGAAGTGGCCCACTGGTAACAACTGATGTGGGTATTCAAAAGGCCAGCTCCTTCACCTCAATTAGGGACCACTCTAGTGTGCTTTATGCTCCAGAGCTCCACTGTGGATCTGGCCAAGTCTACAGCTTACCTGAGACCACTTGCTCACACAGCTTTTTCCCCTTTCCTGCCTTGCTTCCCTCCCTCCCTGAGAGGTTTACTTTGAAAAGTATTTCCTCAATATATTGTATACATACAAATTCCTGTCATGGGCTCTGTTCTGGGAAACCTGAGCTAATATAGATCTATATATTCATAGGAAAGCTGATTTCATTCCAGCATCTGTCCTAGGGGCTAGAGATATTGAAATAAATAAGACATAACTCTTATTTTCAAGGAGCTCATATTCTAACAGAAGAGACAGAAAAAGACAGAAATTAAAAGCACAATGTAGAACTGCAATGATAAAAAAAAATGCACAAGGCAGCTCAGGAATGTGTTCCTTGAAAGGGAAGTGTTTGAGGTACTATCAAAAGTTAAGAAGTTTGCCATAGAAACGGATAGGGCAGACAGATAATTGATTTGGAGGCAAACAGAAGAGACAAAGCACAGAAATAAGTAGCAGTACGGTTTTGCAGGAACTACAAGTGGCTTTGTGTTGCAGAAACAAATTTAAAGCAGGAAATGGCAAGAGAAATAAGAGGAAGGAAGCAGGCAAAAATAGATCACTCCTGTAACTAAGTTCCTATAATAAAGTTTATGTCTCAATCCGTCCCTGGTATTTTCTTTGGTCTCTCTGCTGGACCAGCCACTGTGGGCTGGAACAACTGAATACAAGCAGTGAGGGATAGGAATAATACTAGTTTATTCTGTAACTCACATATTTTGTCATAGACTGGAATATCTTCCCCAGGCAACTAAAAAAACTCAACAATGTTTGTCAAGGGATGGGATCTTTGAAGTGTTTATATAATCCCTTCATTTTCAATTTCTAGGCAACGGAAATGTTGAGAATTTAAAAAAAAAAAGAGTCAACAGACAGACCTAAAATGCATATATATTTATCTTCTCCTATTTGTTTTTAAATACAACGACCAAAAATAAATATTTGGCACATTGGCACCATTTGTTTCTAACCTTAGCGCACTTGGAAATGCTGAACTTCAGACATAAATGTAGCTAGCCAGTATAGGCCATGAGATAAGTGGCCTGCCATTTTGAACATAAGCCATCACATACACTGAACATAAAGGATGAAGCTAGGTATTAATTAGGTGATTTCTGCACTTTATCGGCACTAGCTGCTACTCTTTCCACATACGAACTCCAGCAATGACTGCTGACATCCTTTATGGGAGGAAGCCGCAATGCCCCCAAATTATCGGCAGCGATGATAGCAGTAAAATAGGATAAAATTAACGTTTATATTATACTTTAGTTCACAAAACAGTCTGTCCCCATCTCTACTTTCTGCATCATGTTTATCAGGAGTGGCACATTTCCAGATTCTCACCTTTAAAAATATGTACTGTGTAACAATTTCAGAAGAGCTCTTTCAAATATTTTGGAAAGTTGTGTGGATGGTAAGAATTGATGTTATTAAAAAATTCTGCCAATAAACATGAAGAACCCAGTTTCTAGAAGACCCTTTGTCTGATGAAGCCTGGAAGTTACCATCTATCACCCTCTCAATGTAGGACAACTCCAGGAGGACACAGGCCTTGGTGAGCTGTTACCATGTTTTTCTAAGACAATGTTTTTTAAAGATTCCCCTCTTGATCAGAGGACAGACAGTCCCATGGTAAATAGGATCCCGGTAGTTAACACTTCCTCACTTCTTAGCCTCCAAATTCTAACAAACTCTTCCCGAACACAAAAACACCCATGGGTTGCATAATGTGAGCTCAGTGAAGATTTATTTAAGATATTTATTTTCAAATAAAAAAAGAAAGAAAAAAAGGGAAGCTTATAGAAGAGTAAAAAGAGTAAAATTATTCATTCATAATCTACTCAAAGGAATCCCCTGTTGATATTCTGATACGTTTCCCCTTTTGTTTATTCAGTTTTTTTCACCTTTGAGATCATATGTTTTATAAAATTTGTATTGTGATATTTTATTTAAAATTTTGCATTAACCACAAAATTTCCACAATAGTGCTACATTATAATTTACTTAATTATTCTTTTCTTAGTTGACTTCATGTTTTTCTCCATGGTTTAACTGTCCTAAATAATTCTGTGATAAAATAGCTTTCTATACAAAGCTCTAGAACATTCCCCCCAAGAATAGATTCCTTGGGATGGAATCCCAGAAGTGGAATTATTGGATAAAATAATAAATGTTTAAGGCTTTATACATATTTTAAATGTTTATTTTTCAAAAAGTGTGTCATAATCTCTTGATATCTGTCATCTATGGAAATATCTATCTCACTAAAGATGCTAAGATTTTATTAACCCTTATGCACTGTTTCATAAACTGAGCACAAAGTATAGTCTGCACACTTGTGTCTTAAATTACAAAACTACAGCATTAGCATTAAGATCACTCATCTCATAATTGAATGAAAACTTGTCACAGCCATCATTTGTCACCTCTAAATCTCCGACTGGACCCATCCTACATATTGTGCTACATTCCATATTTCATACTATTTTTACTCAGCATTATACTTTAATCCATTCACTTCTGTATTGCCTTTCCAAAGGAAGATCATGTTAATGCAAACTTTTGCAACTCTTTGACTCCACTAACAGGGAAGCCTCTCAAAGTTGAGAAAACCAGTTGCATCTGTGCATATTACAAGTCAAAATAAGACAGTGGAGTGACCTGAGGTGTGGGAAAGGGATCTGCTGTCCAACTTGAGACCCCCACTTTTGCACGGCCATGAGTAGCCTCTCAAATTCCTGGTACTATTACTCACCTGTAATGTCTCCTGGCCCACTACAAACTACACCAGTGTTCTGTATTTGTCCTTATCTGACTGCTATTGTTCTTTTTCCTTCACTCGGCCACTACAGAGAGTGATTCTGTGAAAGGCTGTCTAGAGTTGTGGCCAGTGACAGGCTTCCCCAATAGCAAGCCAATAATGATGCAGACTCAGTACTTAGCCAAATCAAAAGGGAAAGGAAGCTATCTTTTTGAACAACAACATGGGGTTTACGTAAAGCAGGCTTGAAAGCAGTTTTAGGGGCATTAGATCTTCAGAGTCACAACCTATTTGCTGTGAGGTCACCAGAAATCCTACATTTCTGGAGCTCTTGAGTCCAGAGCAACTAGAGCATGGTTTTTTCTTTCCTGGGGAGTAATATCCAAGCTAGGCCAGAATAGCTACTCACTGGATTGGAGTAGCCATCTGGCCTTGACCCTTGATCCTCATAAATTTCTCATTGATGATCTAAAATATTTTTATATCTTTCCTGGTTGAATGCAATAAATCCCTTGTCCAGTGCAAAAGAAGGCCAGGCTATTATTTCTATTTTCAGAAAAGAAAAGGGGAGAAATAGACACTGGAGTTCTGGAGGAGAGAATCAGCAACACTTGGTTGTTCGTTCCTTAGTAATAGCCCCCTGCTTTGTTTTGGGAGTTTGAGGAGTGTTGTGCTCCTGATCAGCAGGGAACCCACTATATATCTTGAGATAAATATTCGTTTAGTGTCTTTGATCATAAGTGGACTATTTTATGATCAACAGAGATGCTTAATGCTTCCCCCAAATGCTTCTGGAACTAAAATAGTTGCCCTCCCAAACAGTGCTCCCCAGGGAAGGAATATGGAAATATACGTCTCTAAATGTAGAGCATTTTGGTCCCATTGCTTCTGTAAATCAGCTCTACTTTTACATTATGATATTATGGGGAACTTCTTCCAGACTTTTGAACCTATTTCTGAGTTGCTCCATCCATAAAGAGTGAGAAAGAAATCAGTCTTGAGTGTCAGAATGACCTCATTGAGGTCTTGGGAAATTTATTTACCTTCTCTGGGCCTCAGGTCACATCATTAATTCATTTATTCAGCAGGGAACTGCTGAATATTCAGAAGGCCAGAAACCTCTTCAGGTTCTGGGGATACAGCAGCGAACAAAACAAAGCTTTGACTCTCACAAAGAAGGCAGACAATAACTATAAAAATAAACTGTATCAGGAACAAAAATAAAGCTGATTAAGAGGTTAGAGGGCCTGGGACGGTGCCATCAACAAGGTGGCCCAAGAAGGAATCTTTGAGGAGCTGATGTTTGAGCAGAGTAAACCAGGCAAATGTGTTAGACAACAGTGTTCAAAACCGAGGTCCTTAGGTGGGAATGTGCCAGGTGTGTTTCAGTGAGAACAGGAAGGCGGAGGTGGAAGGATGGAGGAAGTGAGTGAGAGAGAGAGTGGCAGGAGACAAAATCAGAAAGGCCAGACACTCCAGTGCCCTTCCTTATTGGTAAAAGGTGAAGAGTCATCATTATTTCAGAGTTGAGGTGAAAACGAAGGAGAGAGACTCTCACTATGTACCACTCCTTGTTGTTTGAGAAGCTCCCCTGTGTACTTCCTTGCCCCTTCCTGGCAATACCATCCTTCAGGAGCTGGTGTCACACACATCCACAAGGCTACGCTGAAATCATAGTCACCATGTAGCATCAACATTTGAATCTACGTTAGTTTGCAGATAGGCTTTCCTGGATAATCAGATAGTCTGGTAAAGACAAGAGTGGCATGTGTTCTGTATAAAGGTATAAAACCCAATACTTAATGAAATTCTTCTGAACAAAAATTAACCAGAAGGGGCTCTGGAACCTATATGTGATTGACCATGGTGGATATTTTTTTAATTTTCTTTGTGAACATGCCTGTTACTGGAGATAGAAATGGGAAATGTGTGCAATAGTACAATAAAGCTGAATATGAGCTCAGGATAAACCAGACCCAAGTTCAAATCCCAGACCCTTCAAGCTGGTCACTTCAGCACTCTGGGCCTTCATGTCTGCATCTTGAAAAATCTACCTGGTGGGTTGCCCTGGTGTTGATAAAGAAAATATTACTGAACTTTGGGCTTGTGTTTATGCCTGCTGTGTGACCCAGAGGTGGGCAGACAGAGAGCTCTTAGAGAATCCAGAAGAAAGAACCAGAGCAACTACTTATTGGATCATTGGTCAGAAAAACAACCTGATGGTTAACTTGAACTGTGGGCAGCCTGTGACTCAACTGTACTATTTGGACTCAACAAATTGACTAGGAATTTAGCAATCACCATGGGCCAAGCGCCTTCAACGGTCAAGTCCTAAACTGACTACCAAGACAGGTTTAAACCAACCATTCACATTTCATTGTGAAACCTTCTGGCTTTGCCTTTTTATAAGCCCCATATTTCTTTTGGCCTGGGAAAGAGTCATCAGAGGGGCAGCTTTCCCTTGTGTGCACCCTTCAGTACATGAGTAAATCCTCAAAGCTTTGCACTACTTTTTTCTGAGTCATTCTTTGACAGTTAATCTGAAGACCTCATCCCACAGGACCTAATTAATCCCTTTGTGCTGGATCATGTTATTGCTGCCTTGCCTACAGTAAATTCAACTTCAAACTCATATTGTCTTTGAATCCTTATTTTATTTTATTAATGTTTAAAAGTGACATGAGAATGTTCCCAAAATAGTACCTGGAATATAGTGGATGTTCCTTTTTCCTAGGGGATAGAAAGGCCCTAGCATTTGGGTAAACACAAGAAGAATAATGTATTACAAGAAAACCTGGATTCTGACCTTTTTCTTATTATTCTTGGCATAAGGAATTAATACAGATATGTAACAACTTAAGGCACATGGTCCATATTTTAAAAGTAACAAAAAATAAATTTATGTTAAAGGATTTTAAAATTGTTCTATTATTTATTTATTCTATGTTCCCTATATAATACACACCTTTCTTAGTATTTATCACTTTGGATCCTTTTTGGTTTACATGTATTTCTTCATCAATGAACTGTGGGCACTTCAAAACTGAGACTTTACATTATGTCTGTGTCTATCTACATATCAATTTATCATCTGCCTACATATAATCTATCTAAATCTCTAATTACTATATATATATATCTGCTTTACAGTTGTTCAGACATAATAGACAATCAATAAATGTGTGTGAATAAACGAGTAATTGACTGAATAAAGGTTCATTTAAATTGGTATTGAAAATGTGTATCGTGGGTGTCAGCCCAATCATTAATGATTTGTTTCTAGGTATTTTTAGCCATACTAATTTTTTTTTAGCCATACTAATTTGGAAAAAAATTAGGAATACACAATTTTCCTTTCTTTATATATTGTAAAGCAATAAAATTTTTGACTCAGAACAGTTTGATTCCACAGAACTGAACACAAATCAGAACTCAGTAAATGCTTATTGATTTATTAAACATGATACAAGGTTTTACATTCATTCAGCCTACTATTATTCTATTTATTTAGTTCATGTATAGCTCCACAAAAGCCCTCTATTTGGATCACAAAAGTGATAAGGATATGTGCATACAGATAGGACAAAAAGTATTGTCAGCTTCAGGCATTTTATACATTTGGGACAAATGTTGGACACTGGATTAAATATCAACATGATGAACAACAAACAAAATAAACAGTGATCAAATTTAATCCCTTTCCCAATTTAGTGGTGCCTCACAGGGAAAGGCCTGTTGGATGGCAGGTCACCTGTTGGGAAATTTGATCCTTTAAAGAGAGTAACTGGGCTCAAGGCACATATTTACTTCTATTTTGTTTTAATTTTATAGCATAGTGCAAAACAGAATTATATTTTTAAAGATTGCTAGAGTTTATAACAACCTCAAATGGACTATTGTTTGCAGCAAGGAACATATGAAATAATCAAGTCAGTGTTCAAATCATGTTTCAGTAAGATTCCACATGTGGTTATTGAGCACCTACTATGTGCAGCTCACTGTTCTATAACAAAGATTACTGAGCCCAGCGTTGCCTTTGAGGAGGTTGTCTTCCAGTAGAGACAGGCATGTGGCCAACTATGTATAACAAGAGGGAGAGTGGTGAAATTCTAAAAGTAAAGACGGCCTTACTGAGAAAAGGCAGAGCAAGAGGTTTCTTCTCTCCCTCAACACAGAACTGTTTTTCAAATGGAGCATGAAATCTGACTGGGAAGATTAGAAATGATTTAAGAAAGAAATGTGATTTGAACTGTGCCTGAGGTCAAAACTTGATAATATGGATGAGAAAATCCCAAGCCAATGCAATTTTCCAGACAGGACAGGAAAAGGTAAGCGCTTGAAATGGTAGAATGAGGTGGGGAGAAGCAGGTAACCCAGATGAAAGTAAAGTCAGAAAGGTGGGTTTGGCAAGACACCCCGCCCTGAGATTCCAACTTAATCATGCAGTTTTCAAATGTTGATGTGCATCAGAATCACCTGGAGGGATTGTAAAAACCCAGATCACTGGACCCCACCCTCAGAGTTTCAGATTCAAATGAAGTCCGAGAATTTGCATTGCTAAGAAGTTCCCAGGTGATAATGCTAGTGCTGGCCCAGAACCACTAGGAGAACCACCGCTCTAGTCAATTAGAGAGGGGGAAATTATTATGTTTTAGGAAGATAACTCTAGTGGCAACATCAAGGATGGGTTGGAAAGGAGCAGATAGGGGCAGGGAAACAACTTAGAATGTTCTTAAAATAGGAAATGTGAAGAAAAGAAGGGGCGGAGCCTATGAGAAGGAAGCAGGGGGAAATTGTAGAAGTAGAATCAACAGGATTTGGAAATTAATTAGAATGAGAGAGGTGGGAAGAGTCGTCAAGGATGACCCTGAGGTTTCAAACCAAGATTCCCAAGAGGATTCTGATGTCATTAATGGGATTAAGGATCAAGGGGAAGTTCAAGGTCACAGATGACAAGTGTGCTTGGGCTTGAAGATGTGCTTGTTAGCTTACAACACATTTTCTGCCTTTATTATAGGTGTTGGTGCAGCAGAACTTTACTGCTTGCATTGTCAGGTCTGTAGAACAAAGGCACTTTTGTGTATCTTTTTCATATTGTGAGCTCTGCTGAGCACTCAGAATCCCCTGGAATTAGAGAGAAATTCAATGGAAATGGGAATGAAGTCTGTTGTATATTTTAATATGCATTTGCTTTCATATGAATAACATCATACAGATTGTCTATTTGATTAACTTCTTGCAGAGATTGCAGGGGAAAATTAAACACACACAGTTTGTGTATTGCCCCAAAAGTGAATTTCTGAGTGAGAATTTTTAAAAAGGTTAGAGCCATATTTTTTCTGAGTTATTTTGAGTTTATTTTTATCATTGCAGAGGCAGTCTCATGAAAATACATAATATGCTGTATACGTGTTAACTTGACACACAACTTTTATTCACCTGAACTCATACGTGTAATCGTAGATCTATTATGAAAGCAATTGATTGAAATCCTGCATTTTGTTCAGGATATTACAAGCCAGTATCGGTGGACTTCCTTTAGGATCTTTGTTTCTCATTTTTTGTCATGGCAATAAAATTAAAAGCTCATTAAATTTATGTAGTATGCTTTCATTTATGTAGTAATTTTATAAACACTCTCAGACTTGAAGCAGAGAAAAAAAAGAGGCAATAACTTCAGAAAAAAATCATGGGGAATATTTTACATCTTTTCATGTGTGTTCTAAGAACCAAAAAAACAAGGCAAATTCAAGTATAGAAGCTTGTCTTGAATCTTAAGCTCTCTGTTTTCCTGAGGTTTTGTTGACACACTCTCAGATATTTTCAACTACACATGGTAAATAGAAATCTATGTTAGAGAGTAGAAAATTATATTGATTCAGGTTTGGGGTTTTGTTTTGTTTTGTTTTTCTGTGTTTGGGAGAGCAGCCACTGAGTGGGGGTGGGATTTGTATACATGTTAGAGGGTTCATGAATCTGAGGGGACACACCGGGAAAAACTTTTAATACTGGTATCTATTAAATTCAAAGCAAATTGAAACTGCCAGTGATGAAAAGATCCTCAAGTACTGGCTTACGTGAGATTCTCTTTATAGTGTGCTTATTAATATTGATTAAATTGAAAACTGGAGGGATCTACTGGCCTAGCAGATGCTAACTCATAATATTTATTGCAATTAGTTATTATTATTTACATAGAAATTTAACTTCACAAGTGGCAGTTTGTTTTTTATATGATTAACTAGTAAATATCTTTAAAAGAGGAATACATCTTTTCATGGTTCATCCAGCTCAATATCCCTTCATGGCTGATGTGCCAAAAAGCTGTAGCCAGGTTGCTTGATATACCCCTCAAAAGTTAAGGCCCCAGACACCTAATAAAGCCTACTGCTCCAGTTTGCTAAAGCTGCCATTATGCCAAAAAAAAAAAGAAAGAAAGAAAGAAATGGATTGGCTTGGCTTTTTTATAAAGGGGATTTATTAGGTTACAAATTTACAGTTCTGAGGCCATAAAAGTGTCCAAACTAAGGCATCAACAAGATGATACCTTCACTGAAAAAAGGCTGATGGTGTCCGGAACACCACTGTCAGCTGGGAAGGCATTTGTCTGGCATCTGCTGGTCCTTTGCTCCTGGGTTCTGGTTTCAAAATGGCCTTCTCCAAAATGTCTCTGGGCTTCTGTCTCTCTTAGTTTCTCTCTCTCAGGCTCTGTGCATCCTTGCTTGTTCTCCCAGGGAGTTTCTCTCTAAGCATCTGAGGGTCCTCTCTTAGCTTCTCTGGGGTAAACTCAGGGCTTCATCTCTTAGCTTAGCATCTCCAAACGTCTTTCTGTCTGCATCTCCAAGTGTCTGAGTCTTTGTCAGCTCTGAGTTCTCTTTCTCTCCCTGAGCTCTCTTAAGGACTCCAGTAAACTAATCAAGACCCGCCTTGAATGGGTGAGGCCACATCTCCATGGAAATAATCTAATCAGAAGGTCTCACCTGCAGTTGGGTGGGTCACATCTCCATGGACACAACCTAATCAAAAGATCCCACCCATAATAAGTTTGAACCCACAAGATTGGAGTAAAAGAACATGGCTTTTGTGAGGGACATAACAGATTCAAACCAGCACACCTACCATGACCTTTCTCTTTAATATGCTTCAGACAACAGAATCTTATTTTTATTTATTTATTTTTTGGGGGGAGGGATGATTTTACAATATTAGGTGTGCCAACGCTGAAGGAAGAGGCACTTATTAATTCATTCATTCTTCCAACAAATATTTGCAGGGTACTCACTATACCCTAGGCCCTGCTGGGGCTGGGATAAAGCATTTGATAATCTTATTGCATATCATGTTGAGTATGCATTCCTTCCTTTATTCTAAATTCACAGCTTACTTTGCTCCCAGTGTATTGTCATGGAGAAATGGGACATTTTTCTCAAACTTTACTTCTTCTTTTCAATCTGGCATTCACAGATATTTTCAAAGCAAAACAAGGCAGTGTTATAGGTTGCTATTAGTGATCATTCATTAAGACGTTTTGTGCTTTTTTAATATTTCTTCTTTTATTATTCCCTGTTTTTCAAAGGCAAGTTCTTATCTTTGTATTTGACAGCAAGAGCCACATGCTGGCCTATATGGAGACCCACTCGGGCACCAAGCAATTATGAAAAATAAATATTTACTGTGAAAGTCATAAAGCCTGAACATTCTCTTTCTTGATTTCCATTACTGTGCCATGAAATAGTCAATCACCTATTCTTTTATTCTATAAATTGGGAAATACTGAATAATTCAACAGCTTTGAAATTTCAGAACTCCATTCAACAGAGTAGCTGTAGTCCTGGATCTCTATTTTAATATGCTGCCAGTTATTGCAAGCCATAATAGCACAATAGAGAGCCCAGGATGAATATCACTCACTCAGTTGTTTCCCTGAATGGCTTCAGGGTATGAAGGAAACTATACTACATCACTGTCCTCATAATGAGATCGTTCTGTTGGATAAACAAGCACCCTGCAGGCCCTACCTGCTGATAGCACCCAGTGAACCAAATATTTAACACTTTACACAGGCTCCTCCCTGCCATTCTTCAGTATTGCATGCATCATTTTCAAGAGAAAATTTGATGCAAAGAAGTAGAAAATTGAGCTACTGACTCCTGGGTCCATTACTACAACCTGGGTTAGTAACAAAGCCTCAATTCAATTTCTGGGTCCTGTGAGATAATAGAAGTTTCAAAGTTCTTAACAAGATTGTGGAAATATGAATTCTTGTTCTATCTGACCAATCTACACATGGCATTTTGCAAAAACCAGTCTGCCCAAAGAAACTACTGGAAATGGAGTTAATACAGCACTTGCTCATTTGCTGGAAATAGTCACTGAAAAAACTGACTCATGCAGAAAATGGAAACTTTGTATTCCAGTGTTTAAAGGATGACACCTTTGCTTGGAAACATTTTGGGCCCCAAGGGCTCATGAAGAAGAAAAACAACCCAGCTCAGATATAATACACTTTGATAGTTCCCATGTGTGGGGATGTAAGAACACCAAGTTTGGTTGAGTTGTATGCTTGTGTATTTGTGTGTGTGTGTGTCTGTCTGTCTGCTGTTGTTGTATCCCATAACTTCAGTGCTACAATGTTAAAAACCTTTCTGTCTCATACTTTTCTTTCATATACTGTACAACAGAATGTCATCAAAGGCAAATGGCAGGCTCATTTATCAATAGTTCATTTACATAACTCTTATAAAGGAAATACATTGTCATCAGTGCTTTAATACTACAATGAATACCACACTATGGGGGCATTAAATTTTCATAGAGGAGTTGAAAAAAGGCTTTTATGGGGGTGTGCAAGGGATGGAGCTTTTGAGATTCATCATGGATTTCATGGTAGCAATTCCAAAAGGTGAGAAAACGCAAGCTAACAGTGTGAGTAGTGAGATGATAGGGTTTATTTGGAAAAGAAGAATGGTTTGGATAAAACATAGCTTGTGGACCAGGATAGACAGCAATGGAGGAGGCAGTGGAAGTGGTAGGACCATTTGTTTATTTACGTGTTCCCATCCCCAGACCAGCAGTCACGGATTTGTGCAACGTTGGCCACCTAACCAAGAACAGCCAATTCCTTGGAAATCAAATGTTATGTTGGTTTCATGAGAAAAGATGAGCTGGCCCAATCAGATTCCTCCTCTCTGAGTAGAAGCAAAGAGCTTAATGCAGATCTGGAGCTACAGAAGCAGTGATGATCACATGTAAGCCAAAGTTACAAGGGAGGAGAAACTATGAATAAGTAGAGAAAGCCAGTCTAAGAGATCTGAGAGTGGAGACAATGTGCAGAGAGAAGTTGAGAAAAAAGTAGAGAAATCGGGAGACCCATTAGGAAAAGAATAAGAGATAAAAGTAAATCCTTAGAACTTCATCATGTCTGCTTTTTAGTTCTCAACCCAAACCCCATGCATCCTTATACTAAAACAGTTTTTAAAGCAATTTGAATTGGTTCTGAACTTTGCCCTAAAGAAGATACCCATTAAATATTTTCATAAGTGGGATCATAGTATAAAAAGCAGGATTTTGGTTTCTGTGAGTTTTTTGTTATTATTATATAATGTGCATTTTCTTTAAATATTATTTGAAAAGATTGCTGTTAGTGGCTGTGTATAGATTCACTCTATAAATTCATCATACTATTATTAGATATTTAGGTTGTTTTAATTTTTATTACAACATACATACAGCACTGTGATCTATGTCATTTTATATACCTCGTGTTTGACTTTCTGATTTTGCCTTCAGCTTGAATATTGAAATGAGGATGACTGGTTCAAAGCGTATCACATTTTTTGCCAAATTGCTTCCAGAAAGTTTGTGCCAATTTATATTACTGTAGACAGTACATGACAGTATACGTTTCACACCATCCAAGCTATATGAACTATATTTCTATACCATTGTATTCTCTTCCATTCGATGCTCTTTCTACTCTTTCCTTACCTGATTATAAATCCACAAAGAACAACAACAACAAAAACACACACGGAAAACCAGTGGCCCTGATAAGATTTTTTCCAGTCTATATTTCTCTAGACTTTTCCTTCAATTTGAAATATACAGTGATAACTCTGATGTCTATATGTCTGTCTGGGTTACTCTTTGGTAATTTTCAAATCCATCATCCATTTGTAAATTGGATCTTGGTAAGTCCTAAGTGCAGAGTTCCTATGATTGGCATTTATTGATGGGAGGAGAGTTTGTTTATTTATGTATTCTCTTACTTACATGCCTTAAGTCAACCTATTAGGTCATAACTGGCAAACTCTTTTAACACAATTAAATGTTGCTGCTAATGAAAACATTTTGCTATCTATCCGTGTTTCACTAGCACACACTGATAAACAATTTTAAATCTTTAAACTTACATATACACAAGGAATAACAACACAAAAAGAAGAAAAAAAAGTCCCATACTTTCTCTTTTCCTGAGCATGTTTGTAGAGCAGCTAAATCTAAAATCGAACCAAAAGTCAAATGTTAAAAATTAAGTTAAATCCATTTCAAGAATGATGAATTAAAATAAAAGTATCACCCTACAATAACAGCGAAGTATTCATGAATTAGTATAAGTTAAAGGTAGGTCTTTATATTAACTTGTGAAAGTCATGTATACTGGCAAATGCAGAAGCACATCACTTATTATTTTGAGTTTCCCCACAGGAAAACATGCCATTGTAAATTTTCATGAAGTAACATTTCCGGGCAGATTCAATGACTTACATAAACAATTAACATTAAGAATAAACTCATGTAGTAACACCAATGCTAACTGGTTTCCCCCTCATGACTTCTAGTCTTAGGTCAGCCAAGCATTTGCAGAACAAAACACAAACCAGTAAATCCATGCACTACCTTACCCCTTCAGCTTCATTTCTAAGGGTGAAATCTGCTTTGTGCCCATTTCAGAAGTGACATAATTCCTATATTTTTTCCTTAGAATTAACTTGATGACTTTTACAATCCCATACATTCCTGTTCAATTCTCATTAAGGAAAACTCATAAAGATGGACTAATATGGGCCCCTTTTGTGTGCCACGGATTTGAGTTCACTGGTATATTCAAACATGGAAGGCAGACAGCAGCAATTCCCCAGAGCTATCTGGGGGGATCTACTCCCAGCTCTCTTGCACCTCTGCACAGTTACTCTGATCAGTGTTCCACAGTATAACAATATCGACACTAGTTCACTGAGTTTGGGATCAGAGGGTCCAGCTGGGATCAGCTTGAGAGTGTTACCATAAACAACGACTACAAAACCTTGGCGCCCTTGTAAGACATTCACATCGGAACATTAAGCAGTCACAGTAATTCATGTAAACTAAATGGCCTCTAATTAAGGCATAACCTTTTAAATAAATTAACCGTTAGATATTTGAAGTGTAAAGAAGATAGTTCTTTATTGGACTGTTTACTCCTACATATATAAGACATTGTCTTCAACCCAGTCATATACATTCATTCTTTATGTTTATTTCTTATTCACTTAAACACATGTAAGCACTCTTTGCAGTTTGGAACTGACTGTCCTCCTTAAACTACATTCTAAACAAACCAAACAAATGGGAATAAATGAGATTAAAAAAATAACTATTAGAAAAAAATATCAATTGAGTCTCCCTGAACACTTCCATGTATGTGCTCCAAAGGGAGACAGAAAATATATACAATTTTAAAACTTGGTTCTATGGTATAGATTCTTCTTGTGGATATGATGAATGCAATAAAATTCCATTATAATGTGCTTGCCTAGGTAATCGATTTGATTATGATGTATATCCAAATTATGTTCTCTGATATATAAGCACAGCTAAGCATTCTATTCTACTTCTACACTGTGGAAAGTCCATAATACAGTTACTATCTTCCTCCAGGGTTCTACTTTGTTAATTGACTATTAGAAAATGTAAAGGAAGTGTGTAGCAAGGAACAAATGTCAAATTAAGGAATAAAGGCCAAATTAAGGAACATAAAATAAAACATCAACAACTCAAAATAAATGCAACATTTTAGGGTCAATGCAACCAACTCAGAATGACTGATTTTTAAGGAAAGCTATTCTTTGCAGATCTAGCACATATGGTTATACACATTTCATATGAGCTACTGCATGGCAGTTCATTTCTAATTGAAGAGCTTTGCTTTATAGACACATATTAATTCATGGTTATTTAAACTTCCCTGAATAATTGAAAACTCTGCAGCTTGGACTCACTTTAAACCCTAGGTAGAAAAAGAGGCTGACAATAGAGAAAATCAACAAAACCAAAAGCTGATTCCTTGAAAAGATCAATTCAAATTGATAAACCTCTGGCAAGGCTAACCAAGAAACAGTTTGATAACAATTGAAGGGCAGTAATTTCTTAGACTGCCTTGTATTTTATACACAAATACATGTTAAGTAACTGAGCACCTAGTTCCTGAGAGCAGAATTTTTTCAATGTTTGGGTCAGTGTCATATTATTTATATAAAAAATGCATTTGTATTTGAAATTTATAAATTTATATAAAATATATTATATTATATTATATTAATTATGTTATATATTATATTCACACTCTTTTTAGGGCTTTATTATAAAGTATCTTCTGGAGCCAAAAACAAAACAAAATAAGACACCTGAAGTCTTCCCTTGTCACGTCCCCCCTTCCACTTCTGGAAATGCACTCTTAGAGATGAAACTGTAACCAATTTCAGCCTGCAATCATATGGGGTTTCCCAACTCTTACAGAAGTGCCTTATCAACCTTCCCCCAGTGCTTCACTACCCAAAGGGTACTTATGAAAAATTCAGGTACACAAAAAAGCCAGCACACATATTCCAGAGACTGTGGGGGCAGGGGACAGACCTTTCCATGAGTTCTTTTCCCTTCATTTAAAAAGGGAAATTCTGCTTCCTGAATCTATTACAATCACAGTAAATTTAGGGAAAAAAAGACAAGCTTTTGAATATAGTACATTTTGGGGCCAAATTGTGTTGAGGGCATCAACACAAATCAGTGTAATATATTATCAGCAATGTAATATCCTGAGGACCAAACAGGAAATTTTATACTCTGCATAAACATATATAAAGAAAGAGTAGGTATAGTGTGTGTGTATTCAGTAAACTTAACTCACATGTAATTAATTATTTTCAAAGGTGTTTGAAAAGCTAAGCAGCATATGTTCCTACTCCTCCTCAGTTGGGGAGCTGCAAGATATTAGTATATTTTTTTAATTTGGAGATGCATAACTTTTAAAAAGAAACATACATTACTTTAATCTTATTCAGTTAGAGAGAGAAAGAGAGAAGAGTGAATGAGGTTAAAAATAAAACTGAATTAATATTGGTTGGCCAATTCTAGGGTGGTTTTAATAGACACCAAGGACATTCCCTGAACTACCTGTCATCACCTCCACCCAGAGAGTCTTTTTCTATGCCAAGCCTAATAGAGATAATTGGATGTGTTAAAGGAATTAATGCTTTCTTACCTCTAGTGAAACCACAAATTTGCCTTATCCCTGGAACAGAAGAAGCCTGAGATTTGGCCAGACTTCATTTTATTTCGGTTCTGTTCCTGGCACAGCATGCATGGACATACTGAAGGGACATCAGAGTGGAAGCAGCCAGATATTTTAGGAGTAATCAAGCTTAGTGTTCTGGATTCTTCCCTTGTTACCATGAGGAGAAAATGTCAGTATCTTTACACAATACAAATACTTCTGTTTCCTGCTCTTCTTGGTAAGTGAGTATTGACTGGTTTGCTGCTACTGTTTTTCCCAGTTTATGTTCACTAAACATATTTTATTTGGTAGAAAATAATAAGGTAAGATAATTTATAACAAATAACCAATAATCCAAACAACCAACCAACCTACCTACCTTCCTTCCTTCCTCCCTTCCTCCCTCCATCACTCCTTTCCTTTCACATGCATAAAGAACAAAACATATCTCTACCAACAATGAACCCAATTTCTAACAGAAGGGACAAACACACAAACAAATAACTATAATACAATATTATTTGTTTCTAATGGTGATAAGAACAAAATAGTTTTAGACCGTTGATTTAAAAAAAGGATGGGATAATGACTCTAATTTCACCATAGACTTCCAGGTATCATTAAATAGAAAATAAAATCTCTAAATTGACGTTTAATCACTCATCAGCAAAAGATCATATTCATTGCTATTCAATCTTTGGGTATTTGGCATTTGATTAATTTTAACATAAGACTTGGGCTGAATGTGCTTTATTATTTTGCAATAAAAAATTTGAAAATGTTAACCTTGGTTATATTTCTGAGTGCTCTAATTATTGAACCCATTGTACTTTGCATTGAAAAGATTGTGAAAATAGGCAGCATCAAAATTAAAATATCAATGTAGGGAGAAGAAACATGGATTATTTTCCAGAAATTCATACAGATGGGAAAAATAGTCAGCCTCTAATAATCAAATATAAGCAAGTAATAACCATGGCTATTTCTTTTGTCAATTAGTAACTTAAAAAAGGATGAGACTCAATGCCAAAGAGATTGTGATGAAAATGGCAAGTCCATAATTGAGGAGGTTATTTACCAACTTGTTTATATCATAAAGTAAATTCATTCTTTCACTCGTTCAACAAATATTTAATGAATTCCCATTAGAACAATGGTAACTAATATGTATTGAGAACCTAGACTGTCAAACACTATGTTCTTTACTGTATATGAATAATTGCAATTAACTTTCAGAAAACCTTATACATTAACTAGTTGTTATTATTGACCATGTCTTACTATATACCTAAGGAAAACAGTTAATATATATCAGAGCCAGGACACAAATCCAGGCTGTGTGATTCACTCTAATGCAATGGTCTAGGCAATATGCAGAGCATGGCCTGTACAGTGGTAAACGATGGAGACATGGCGGCAGCCCTCGCAGATTTCTACCTAGTTATGATGAGAGATATTAAGCAAGCAAACCAACAAATGAGTATTATATATTGCAAAAAATAGCACCAAAGAAAGAAACAATACCATGAGAGGGAAGAATTCGCTACCTTATATTGGGCAGACAGGGAAGGAACACGAAAACAGACCCCTAAAGAATAAGAAACAGCATGTGGAAAGTACAGGAAGAAGAGGATTCCAAACAGATGGAACAACATATAAAAGGGAGTTTGCCTGCTCTATGTGGCCAGGAGTTACTGATCCCAGTTAGAGAGGTGGGCAATATGTAGATCACATTAGGAAATGATTTTATCCTAGGTGCAATGAGAGCCACTGCAACGGAGTAGAAGAGACAAAACTTAATGATGGATTAAAAGGGCAGGAAGTGAGGGTGAGGGGTGAGTGAGACAGGTGCAAGCCAGGGTTTTGAGTTGAGCAACAGGATGGATAATGGTATCATTTACTGAAGTGGAGAGGTCTGAAGGAAGAATGTCTCCAGAGGAAGATCAATAATTTAGTCTTGACCATAGAATTGGTTTAAAGTCTTTTGAAAAGATAGAGAAACACATTTATGAAGAGCCTGAAGGATCATCTTTTGGCCTACACTTTATTCCCAAATATTGAGGATACTATCTTCACACACATTGTTGTAATTAAAAAGCCAAAACAATCTAAAAGGCAACACCAGGAGAATCATAGAATAACTAAATTCCACAATCATAAAAAACATACTTAGGAAGGCCCATTTCAACTTGGAAAAAAGTTTAGGGCACTTTACTAGAATGAAGATCATTATTACTTTTTACTATTTATACATTTTTATTCCAGCTATGAAAACAGCTGTACACATGGAGTAATAAAGGAAGCTTTACTACTGTAGAAAAGGTGATAGGATATTATGGGTGATATTTTTCTTTTTTTTATCAAAATCCTTTAATCCCATGATTATGTTGATTGAGTATAGCCAACTAGGTATATTTTTGTTTCTTTCTCCAAGCTATTATCTTCTAGTGGCAAACTTGTTAAGTCAAAGGTTAACTATATGTTCAATCTACAGACAGGTCGAAAAATCAAGGGCTGTTAATTCTTAAAGTCCACATCTTGACGTGTGGAACAAGGATGAAGGCCCAAGTACCTTGTTACCCTTCCACTGTTTCCTTTCTACACTCTGGTAAGTTCAGTTGAGATAATCAAAGAGTTTTGTTCACACACCGTCATCTATGCCACTATAGTCTGCCCAATTAGAGTTTTATCCACAGTTAGCTCTTGAAACTTTATGTCAGCCTTAACCATTTACTGTTTACGTCTCTGTCTTCTGTAACATATGACAAAATAAATTACCCCCAGCATTTAAATCCTAGTCAGAAAGAACTGTTCACAGAGGTAGAAAGTAAGGAAAGTCATCAAAACAATTAGAACCGTCTGCCAAAGAAACAGGCTGTATGTCTTGAGAGTTTTCTTAGGGAACTATTGAAGAAAAGGCTGGATGAATAACTCTCCTGGGACAAAGAACATAGCTAAGGTTCCCAAAATTTTGGATCTCTGATGGTCATAAAATTCAAAAAAAAAAAAGGGAGGGGGTTCAAACATAAACTTGCCACAAAGTGTTTTAAAACAAAACAACAAAAGCAGGAATGCAACTTCTATCTATTTTCACTATCATATAAACTAAATGGCATGATAAAAAAAAGTGAATGAAAGAAACTCAGAATAAAACCACAGGTCTTTAAAATTAGCTTTATTTTTTTATAAAAAAATCACTATTCACTTTCTTTCTCTTACACTGTCAACACGTTTTTATTAATATGTATATATATACATTACATTTATCTATATCTATCTCTATATATATATATCAAGAACCAGCAGCAGTCAGAGGGCTGCAGAGTATTTGAGAGCCACTACATGGATTTCCACCAAGAGATCAATTGTCAACAGTGATGATTAGAACCATATTAGCTAATATTTGCTGGGTGTTTAATATATGCCAGGCACTATGCTAAGAATTCACATTCACTTTTTCATTTAATTAGCAAAACAATCAACAAAACGGATAGGTAATTTTATACTCTCCATTTTCCAGATGAGAAAATTGAGGTTTCAAGGGTCACAGTGCTAGAAAGTAAAGGACCACAGATAAGAATTCAAATCTGACACAACAGTGCATATTCTTAACTCCTAATGTGTGGCTTCATTTTAGTTTTAAATGGAAATGTAACTCTGGTAGAAAAAAAAGAGTATTACAAAATATCTTCTTTTCCCTTCATTTATTTTGTTTTTTACATAACGTGCACAAAGATGACACTCTTATACTTTAATTTTTGTTTTTGCTATTGTCTGGGTTGCTGCTTTCATGGAATGACTAAGAAAAAAATTCCCCAAATTGAATATCTCATAATCAGCATTGTAAGGATTAATTTTAAAAAAAATTATTTGCAATATAGTTGTTTTTAATTTTAATTACAGCTTACTCAAATGCACGTGTTTCACCTCCACACTTGATATTCAATATTTTACCTGCCCTCTTCATTAATTTCCTTCTAATGGAAAATGAAACAAGCAAAATGACCCATGATGGCATGTGGAGGCTATATTTCATAAGAAGTCATAACCTCAATTTACTGTTTATTTCCCAAAGGAATATAGAAAATCTTAAGCATTTTACTATATTTTGATATTCAGAATCATATGAAAATTTCCAGTAGTAATACGCTTTTGAAATTTGATTTCCTAATTATAAGCTTATCTAGCAACAATTACATTTAAATTATTTATATAAAATTATACTCATTTTTAAAAGACTTCTATGATACAGAGTGTTTTAACTAAGCTAAAGAGAACAGCATTTAGGAACTTCGAATTCTTTGCCAAAATCTGGGCCAACATGAATATATACTAAATATCTAAAAGCAGAATTGTTACCTAAGTTATAAATATCAGTGGCTTGAAGAAACGTGGCATTTATTTTATAGTATATCAAATATTTTACACTGTTTCTGTCTTAAATTTGATTATGAAGTCAGGTTATGGGAAATCTTACTGAATTCTTTTTTTTTCTTCAAGCTTTTTATTTTGAAATAATTTCAAACTTACAAGATAGCTGCAAAAACAATACAAAACCCACACAGAGAACTCTAACATATCCCCCAATACCAAAATCCAACAATTTCAACATTTTGCCACATTTGCCAGATCCATCTACCTATCTACATATTTTTTAACATTTAAGCATAGGTTGTATACATCATGTGCCTTAAACACTTAATACAACCATGCACCTTTCCTAAAAATGAGGACATTCACTGATGTATCCAATTTAAGTGCAGTTATCAAGTTCAAGAAATTTAACATTGATATAAAGTTTACAGTCTACATTCCAATTTTTTTCACATGTCCCAATAATGTCCTTTTGAGCCTTTTCTTATGATTATTAGATCCTGTCCAGGATCATATAGTGCACTTAATTGTTATTGTCTCTTTCATTGCTCTTTTCTTTTAATTGCAGAAACATGTTGTTCTAGTTTGCTAATGCTGCAGAATGCAAAACACCAGAGATGGATTGGCTTTTATAAAAAGGGGGTTTATTTGGCTATACAGTTACAGTCTTAAGGCCATAAAGTGTCCAAGGTAACACATCAGTAATCAGGTACCTTCACTGGAGGATGACCAATGGCATCCGGAAAACCCCTGTTAGCTGGGAAGGCACGTGGCTGGCGTCTGCTCCAAAGTTCTGGTTTCAAAATGGCTTTCTCCCAGGACATTCCTCTCTAGCAAGCTTGCTCCTCTTCAAAACGTCACTCACAGCTGCACTGCGTTCCTTTTCTTTGAGTCAGTTCATTTATATGGCTCCACTGATCAAGGCCCACCCTGAATGGGCGGGGCCATGCCTCCATGGGAGTATCCCACCAGAGTCACCACCCATAGCTGGGTGGGGCACATCTCCATGCAAACAACCTAATCCAAACATTCCAACTTAATCCCCACTATTATGTCTGCCCCACAAGACTGCATCAAAGAATATGGCTTTTTCTGGGGGACATAATACATTCAAACCGGCACACATGTATACAACATAAATTTTCCCATCTCAGCTATTCCCAAGCATGCCATTCAGTATTCAGTGAAAATCAATCACATTCACAATGTTGCACTAATCTCACCACCATCCATTACCAGAACTTTCCCATTACCCCAAACAGAAAACCTATACCCATTATGATGCATTAACTCCCCATTCCCCTTGCTCCCTGCCCTGGTAATCTGTACTCTACTTTCCAACTCTATGAGTTTGCATATTCCAGCCATGTCATTTAAATGGAATCATAAACTATCTGTCCCTTTATGCCTGACTTATTTCACTCAGCATAGTATCTTCAAAGTTTATCCATTTAATGGCATGTATCAGGACTTCTTAAGGCTGATTAATATTCTATTGCATGTATATACCACATTTTGTTTACTCATTCATCTGCTGATAGACATTTAGGTTTCTTCCCCCTTTTGGCTGTGAACAATGCTGCTATGAATATTGGTGTACAAATATCTGTTTGAGTCCCTGCCTTCAATTCTTTTGGCTATATACCTAGATTGGGGAGTGCCAGGTCATATGGTAGTTCTATGTTTAACTTTTTGAGGAACTGCCAAACTGTTTTCCACAGCAGCTGCACCATTTTACATTCCCACCAACAATGTACAGGCTTCCTACTTCTCATTTTTGCCAGCAATTGCTATTTTCCGTTTTTGCAATAATATTCATTCTAGTGGGTGTGAAGTGGTTGTGATTTGCATTTCCCTGATGACCTATGTTGTTTGAGCATCTTTTCATGTGCTTATTGGACATTTGTAAATCATCTATGGAAAAATGTCTATTCAAGTCATTTGCCCATTTTTTATTTTTTTATTTATTTTTTGGTCTTTTTGTTGTTTACTGCATGCTTTTTGTGAAAATCAAATTATGCTCACTCAGAATTAAAATGCTCTGATATAAACAGTAGAAATGATTTTTAAAAATTGAGGTCAGAAAGTATGGTATCCTTTTGGAAAGCAAAACTTCAAACAGAATTCACTATTACAAGTTGGATTTGAGCTATGTTTTTGTAAGAAACAGAAAAAGCTTAGACCATAAACCCCTTGAAGAGCTGCCAAATTAGGGTCATAGAAGTCTAGCTTAGAGGTGATATTGAAGGAAATCCAATATGAGTCTGACAAAGAGAAGCTGAGGTCTGATATGTGTTAACTTTATGGGGTGGGGGTGGGGTGGGGGAAGGGGCAAACTATTTTATATTTACCACCAGTACAATGCTCCGATGGCATTATGATGTCAGGTAAAGCTTCAGTTTGTATCTCTGCATTTATTAAGCCTCATAGAAGAACTTATAAAATAGTGTTTGTGCCGTGACCAGCAGACTTAGTTAACAAAAATATTCCATTTGCAAATCTGACATCCACTTATGCTATATCTTATAATAAGAAGGAAACCTAAAGGGAGCCTCTGGAATGGTGCCCACATGTGTTTATTATTTCTTCTTAATATAGCCCATAAATGCTAATAGCTTCTCTGTGGGGGAATGTTATTACAATTAGAGCACTTGATTGGAAACAGGGCACATAGATTTAGGAACAACTAATTTCTAAAAAGAAATAACTTTGGCTCTGTTATATTTGAGCACTTAAGTCAAGTAAAGCTTGTGGTGATCCCTGATTAGTAAAAATTAAATATCTGGGGGCCTGAGTACTCCCCCCCACCCAGCCTATGTGACTTAGCTGAACAACATAGTGTAAAATGAATGCAAACTTCAAGATATTATTGGGATTTGAAACCAAAAGCATCACACAGAGGAACCAGAAAGTAATATGATCCTAATTCTCAGGGTAAAGTTTTAACCTTTTCTTTTTGAAACAAAAATTAGTTCAAGCTGTCCTTTACTTAATAGCATTCACTGATAATTGCTATTTTTTAAAGCAAAAATGTAGCACAAAGAAAATTCTTCCTAGGGCAATTACATGCAGGATTTCTGTCACTTGGTGTAAGTCATGTGCACTTAATATTGCTAAAAATGAATTTATTTTTCTCTAAATTTGCTCTTCTGTGTAACGTGCTACCACTAAAAAGTGAACTATTCCAAAATTGACCCTCAAATGATCTGGGAAAGCCCCAGTTCAGGGACTGAATTTAAATGCCGGGTATAATAAAGGCTTTCACAAGTGCTGTCAAAGGAATTTCTGTTCTATTAAAACAACTGAAGGATACATTGCTTTCTGGAAATATTTCTATCCTTCTCCATCACCATTAGCCATACAACTCTCAAAATGAATTCCCTAGGGACTAATTTTCCTTATGAAAATCACACTCGGAGAAGTCATAACATATTATCATAAAATAAACTATGAAGCTCTCTGGCAAAGGAATAGTAAGTCAGCATTCTAACAGTGAAAACTTGGCAGCAAAAAACATATCCCCGGAGGAATTGTGTGAGAAATTTTGATAGGATTAAAACATGCTGCATGACATATGGTATAAATTTTTAACACATTTAATAGGAGAAATAAATTGGATGAAGCATCTAAGCATTAATCCCCTAACTCCCACATCTTGCCCATCCCTTAGGGATTTATCTCTTTCACTTTGTCATGGTAATGTAAGCATGAAAGGATTTTTCCTACCTTCTGGAATTCAACTTTAGAAAGGGAGATAAAATGTCACTATTATTTATCTGCCTCGTTTAAGATGCTGTTTTTGTGCCAAACAGAGATATAAATAGATAAATGCACAACCTCAATTTACAGGCAGTTGAACTGGAATCAGTTTTACTAATATTTCTTATCGATGCCAATATCTTCCCATGCACTCAAATGATGTAGTACATCTGACAGACTGCCAACAAAAACTTTATTTGGGATACATTGGTACTAACATTATAAATAGATAAATTGCAAATAGTTTCAGAAATACACTATGCTTGTTCTTCTAAAAGGAAGAAAAGGAAAAAGGAAGTATGTTTTGCTTCCTGTTTTTTCAAAGTATTTCTGTGAGCTGTTTAGATTTTATTGTATATGTTGAAAAATGTAACTCCGCCTCTTCTGAATTTATCACTCATATTTCATTGAATTAATAGCATAATGCTGGTAGAAGGAGGAAAGGAAACAGGGAAATTCTTCCATATTCATTAGTAAGAGGACAATATACACAATATATAAACAAATAGCAAATTCATATTACATTTGTGTGTGGACATGAAGTCACTCAACGTCTCTAACGTTTCCTCAGTGTAAAATGGGGATTCAAAAAGTACCCACTTGGGCTTGGCATGGCACCATTACCAATGTTATCTGTATTTGAAATTTTGATATTTTGTTCACCATGGACTTTTTGCATTACTTTTGATTTTTTAAAACCTTGCATTCAAATACTATTTCCTGAGTTTTTTGGTGCCCCTTAAATTTGGGGCCCAAGGTAAATGCCTCACTATCCTTCCCTGCTTTAAAACCTGAAGCACACTTTTTCACTTTAATTATTATTCTGGTTATTTTTGTGCGTGTGGTAATGAGGGTGTTGGGGATTGATTTTGGTGATGAATGTACAACTATGTAACAGTACTGTGAACAATCGAATGTATGATTTGTTTTATATGACTGTGTGGTACGTGAATATATCTCAATAAAATGAATATTAAAAAAAAAAAAAAAAGTACCCACTTGGTAGGGTTGTTTTCAGGTTTAAACAAGGTAGTCCAAGCAAATATTTAACATAGTGCCCAGCATCTTATAAATTCCCAATAAATTTAACCATTACCAGCACCACCACCACCACCACAACCACGACCATCAACATCATCATCATCATCATTTATTTCTCAAAAGGAGGAAAAAGAGTGTGAAAATTCTTAGGCATACGAAAATGGCCTTTCCTTAAAAAAAAAAAAAAGATAAAAGGACCCTTTTACCATAAGAGAATTCCACAGAAAGTGCTACGGCAGTAGAAGACTCCTGGGGTTTGCTAAGATAAAAATTCTCAGACACATGTAGACATTGTAATAATTACTTCTCTGCAAATCTACTTGGTATCCCTTTGCTTATTCTGGACATTTCATATAAATAGAATACTAGTCCTGTTTTCATTCTTATTTGTGACCACCTCTCAGACTATTTAGCCAACTGATTTTTCTGGAAATCTCATCTCAGACTAAACATTTAAATCCATTCACTGCCATGATCTTGACTGATCCCAAACTCAACCTCTTACTGAATATGCCTTATGCTTTAGCCATTTTGTCATCACATCTCACCACAACCTTTTCCCCATCAAGTAGGTGCTCCTTTGATCCTATCTAAGTTGAATTACGTTTTCATTGCCATAGCTAAACCTGGACACTCTGACTTAAAATCTTCTCTCTACTGACTTCTTCCTGTCAAAATATATCCTCTGGATGTTGTGCTTTGTGGGTTCTGATGGATTAATCACACCATCTCCTAAACCAGCTTCCAACACTGGGCCATATGCAGCCATATTACCCCAATAAAGTGGACAATCTAATATACTGCCCAGAGTCTCCAATATCTATCCAGTTTCAAATTTAGGAAAATATATATGAATAATAAAATTATAGGAGATATAAATGTAATATTTATTATATATCATGTGATCAGGCAAGTGTGTCTTCCTGTCTCATTCACTACTTACAGTAACTCTATAAGGTAGTTATTTTCATTTTACAGGTGGAAAAACTGAGGCTCTGAGAGATTAAATATTTCCTTCTCAAGAAGTAAAAGTGGTAACGTACAAGTCTGTTTGTAATTATCACTGCTCTGTAAACCACTAAACCTCACTGTCCAATGTCCTACTGAAAAGGGAAATGATTAGGTCTAGCGTTGTAATAGTAACTGAAGTGCAGTGAGACCACGAGAACTATCTAGAATGTTCATATTGGGGAGAAACAGGAAGGGAAGTTAGATGGGCAAACTAAACTAGATAATGGAGATGTGCGGAAAACAGTCTGAATGCTTGGTCTTTGTTGTGAGGCACTGAAGACTTCCATTACTCTGTAGAATGAAAAGGTCAGTCAGAATTTAATGAATTCAGCAACTGATACTGAATCTGATATAGAAGGCTATATTTTACCTTTTATCATTGCTGCTAGGAAGCTCAAAATAATAGAGAAACAGTCACACAAAACTGTTGTCCCTTTTTCTTAGTTTATTTGCCTTTTATCCCTGATGTTATTTCTATTTATTATTTAAACATATGTGGGTTTTTTAAAGTTTATTCTTATTGAGATATATTCACATACCGTATAATTATCCATGGTGTACAATCAATTGTTCACAGCACCATTATATAGTTGTGCATTCACCAACACAATCAATTTTTGAACATTTTCATTATAACCCACAAAAAAGAATAAGAATAAAAGTTAAAGTATAAAAGAACACCCCAAACATCCCATACCCCCCATCTCTCCTGATTACTCATTTACTTATTGTCCTCATTTTTCTATTCATCTGTCCATACACTGTATAAATTGAGTGGGAGTCACAAAGTTTTCACAATCACATGGTCACACAGTGTAAGCCATATAGTTATACAATCATTTTCAACAATAAAGGCTACTGGGTTGCAGTTCAACAATTTCAGGTATTTCCTTCTAGCTATTCCAATACACTAAGAACTAAAAAGGGATATCTATATAATGCATAAGAATAACCTCCAGAATGACCTCTTGACTCTATTTTAAATCTCTTTGCCACTGAAACTTTATTTTGTTTCATTTCTCTTTCCCCTCTTGGTCCAGAAGGCTACTTCAATCCCATGATGCCAGGGCCAAGCTCATCCCCAGGAGTCATGTAAGGGAGATTTACACCCCTGGGAGTCATAAACATATGTGGTTTTATTGTAAGCAGCCAGGAATTCTTTGTGAAAAGGTATAGGTAGGAAATAAATTAATATTTGGATTAAATTACATAGCAATTAATTTTTTAAAATTTTGTATTTAAGAAGACTATGCTGGCCAGTACATTTATATGTAGGAAGCTTTTAAAGGAGACAAGAAAATAGTTAAGGTTATTAGAAAAATTTTATGGAGTTGATATGGAATAGATAGGATGGGAGTGATACAAGACCCTTCAAAGGCAATGAACTCAGTTCCGGAACACTGTAAGTGCTTAACCAAACTTTGGTGAAGAAACGATAGCAAGGAAGGAGGATTCAGCTAGGTGATTAAATGGGTCAGGAAGAAAAGAGGGAGAAGAAAATATGGAAAATAATTTAATTTCTCCTCCTAAGTAACAAGGGGAATATAGAATTATGCTCCAAAATAGGAAAAATGGAAACAGAAGAAAACAATTTTATAAGAGCAAACATAATGAGTGTTCTTTAAAACAAACAGGCACCACACACTAAAATAGTTATTGAAAACTCAAAAGGTTAACTTTGCTTCTTCTTAAGCAGTGCTCTAGCAATAAAAGAAAAAATCTATCCAATAATGTTATTTTTGGCTAATGACATACACTCAGAGGGCATTAGGTTCTTGGCTTTAAAAAACTCAAATGCATTTTAAGAAAAAAGAATTAAAGCATACGATGAACTAGAAAATGGTAATACTTTTATTCCTATTCTCCATATGAGGTTGGAAAAAGGAAAGGCAGCAAAGTCAGACAGATATGCAGTCACTTGATTAACAGACACACTTATATTTCTAAGAATAATTCCTAGTTTCAGGATTTTTCCTGAGACATGATATTTTAGATTAAAATATCTGTTGCATCTTCTGTGGTTTTGCAGCAGCATAATCTCTTGACTCCTGTCACTGTCGAGCTGCCAACATCAATTTTATATTTATTTCAAGGTGACTTCAGAATATTTCATCTCTCTTGTATATGATTATTCTGCTTCCATTCAAGGGTTTTGACTTGTTCCCCAGCCTCATCATAGTAGTAGTCCACTGTATAAATGCACACACCTTGGACTGGAACACCTCTTTTTCCATGAATAAATCTTATACACTTCCTATGATTTTAAAACATAATTGCTGATTCTTTCTCCCTTCTCTGCTCTCATCTCTCTCTCTCTCTCTCTCTCCCTTCCTCTCTGTTTTCCTATCTATCTTTATCACACATTTACACAAACATACACATGTATGTACATGCACAGAAACATTCACACATATATACTCCATTTTCCAATATGAATGGTAATTGTTACATACAAGATGCCTCTTAGTAGAATATCATATTCATAAATATAAATCCTAAGAATAAATTGTAGTGTGAAAAGATTAAACATCAAAAGATGGTGGCATCTATTCTATTTCCTTATTGCTTATTTAGAGAGGACTCCTGTAACTTTCCCTAGGAAGTAGACCCAATATTAGATGCTATTCTTTGTTCACACTCAAGTTCTTGGTTCTTCAGTTGTTGGATTTCTTTTTCTATAGTGTCTCTTCCCTCATGGTAAACTCTGGATAAATGACCATAGATCTCTCCCCCTGACTTATGCCATATGTATATATATATATATATATTTTTTTTTTTAATTGAGATTGTTCACATACCATACAACTATCCAAAGATCCAAAGTGTACAATCAATTGCCCACAGCACCACCATACTGCTGTGCATCCATCAACACAACTATTTTTTTTTTCAATTTTTAGAACATTTTTACTACTCCAGAAAAATAAAGACAAAAAAAAAAAAAAGGGAAACTCAGATCCTCCCATACCCCTAACCACAACCCCTCCATTATTGATTCATAGTTTTGGTATAGTACATTTGTTACTGTTGATGAAAAGATGTTAAAATACTACTAACTGTAGTATATAGTTTGTAATAGCTATATATTTTTTCCCTACATGCCTCTCTATTATTAACTTCTAGTTATAGTGACATACTTTTGTTCTAGTTTGTGAGAGAGATTTCTAATATTTGTATAGTTAACCAGGGTCATTGTCCACCACAAGATTCACTGTTTTATACATTCCCATCTTTTAACCTCCAACTTTCCTTCTGGTGACATGTGTGACTCTGAGCTCACCCTTTCCACCACCTTCACACACCTTTCAGCACTGTTAGTTATTTGATTACATGCTACCATCACCCCTGTCCATTTCCAAACATTTAAGTTCACCCTAGTTGAACATTCTGCTCATATAAGCAACCGCTCCCCATTCTTTAGCCTCATTTCTATATCCTGATAACTTACATTTCATGTCGATGAGTTTACATATTATAATTAGTTCATATCTGTGAGACCCTGCAATATTTGTCCTTATGTATCTGTCTTATTTCACTCAATATAGTGCCCTCAAAGTTTCTTCATCAGCCCATTTCTTTTAAGATGGTTTTGTTCACACACCATATATTTTGTCCTAAGTAAACAATTGTTGGTTCCCTGTATAATCACTGTGCCAGTTTGAGTGTATTGTGTCCCCCAAATGCCATTATCTTTATAGTCTTGTGTGGGGCAGAAGTTTTGGTGTTGGTTAGATTTGCTTGGAGTGTGCCCCACCCAGCTGTGGGAGATAATTTTGATGAGATGTTCCCATGGAGGCATGGCCCCGCCCATTCGGGGTGGGCCTTGATCGGTGGAGCTACATAAATGAGCTGACTCGGGGGGAGGAAGAGAGTGCAGCTGGGAGTGATGTTTTGAAGAGGAGCAAGCTTGCTAGAGAGGAACGTCCTGGGAGAAAGCCGTTTTGAGGCCGGAGCTTTGGAGCAGATGCCAGCTGCCTTCCTAGCTAACAGAGGTTTTCCGGAGGCCATTGGCCATCCTCCGGTGAGGGTACCCGATTGCTGATGTGTTGCCTTGGACGCTTTGTGGCCTTAAGACTGTAACTGTGTAGCGAAATAAATCCCCGTTTTATAAAAGCCAATCCAACTGGCAGAATCTATGGAAATGAAAGGCACAACACAAGAGATGAAAGACACAATGGAAACATACAACAGCAGATCTCAAGAGGCAGAAGAAAACACTCAGGATCTGGACAACAAGGGAACTGAAAGCCTATACACAAAAGAACAGATAGAGAAAAGAATGGAAAAATATAAGCAATGTCTCCAGGAACTTAAGGATAAAATGAAAAGCAAGAATTTACATGTCATTGGTGTCCCGGAAGGAGAAGAGAAGGGAAAAGGGGCAGAAGCAATAATAGAGGAAATAATCAATGAAAATTTCCCATCTCTTATGAAAGACATAAAATTATGGATCCAAGAAGTGCAGCATACTCCAAACAGAATAGATCTGAATAGACCTATGCCAAGACACTTAATAATCAGATTATCAAATGTCAAAGATAAAGAGAGAATCCTGAAAGCAGCAAGAGAAAAGCAATCCATCACATACAAAGGAAGCTTGATAAGACTATGTGCAGATTTCTCAGTAGAAACCATGGAGGCAAGAAGGAAGTGGGGTGATATATTCAAGATACTGAAAGAGAAAAACCACCAACCAAGAATCCTATATCTCGCAAAACTATCCTTCAGGTATGAGGGAAAGCTTAAAATATTCTCTGACAAACAGGCAACGACCGAGTTTGTGAACAAGAAACCTGCTCTACAGGAAACACTAAAGGAGGCACTGCAGACAGAAAGGAAAAGAGAGGAGTGAGAGGTTTGGAACACAATTTTGGGTGATGGTAGCACAGCAATGTAAGTACACTGAACAAAGATGACTGTGAGTATGGTTGAAAGAGGAAGACTGGGACCATGTGTGACACCAGAACAAAAGATGAAGGATAACAACTGGGACTGTGTAATTCAGGGAAACCTATGGTGCTCAACGATTGTAATAAAAGGTACAAATATGTTTTTACATGAGGTAGAACAAATGAATGTCAACCTTGCAAGGTGCTAAAAATAGGGTGGGATTGGGGGGGAAAATACAATCAATGCAAACTAGAGACTATAATTAATAGAAACATTGTATTATGCTTCCTTTAATGTAAAAAAGGCAATATACCAAAGCTAAATGCATATGGGGAGGTGAGGAATAGGAGAAGGGTATGGGACTCCTGGCATTGGTGATGTCTTACTCTTTATTCTTCTTTAGGTTAATGCTATCTTTCCTTTTGTCACTTTCTAGCTATCAAGTTTTGTTTTGTTTTTTTTTTGTTGTTGGTTGGTTGGTTTTTCTCTTTTTCTCTTTTTTTTTTTCTTTTGCCTCTCTGCCTTCTTTGACTCTTCCTCCATCTTTGTGGAAGAAATAGAGATGTCCTTATATAGAGAGTGGTAATGGTGCTAAATGCATAAATACGTGATGTCCTAGTTTGCTAATGCTGCAGAATGCAAAACACCAGAACAGGCTCAGGTCCCAGAAGGAAGAAATATTCAGTATCTGGTTTCCCTGAGGAAAATTGGTATACCCTGTGATGCCTCAGGTCACTGTGCTTTTCTGCCCAGTAGGTGACGCCTGTCAGCCTGTAACTCCAGACTAGTGTAAGGAGGTGTGGCCCGTGGCTGTTTTCCCCCAGACTCTGGGGTCTGGTTCTGAATGGAAGGCGGGTAGTACAGCTGGGCCCCACCTTTTTCCTCTTAGAGAAGATAGACCCCCTATGGGGAGGTCATTAGCATTTCAATGGTCTCTCTCTGCCTGTGCTATCTGCACCCTTGTCTGGGTAAGAGCACTGCGAACTGAAAATGGCTGAGACTTTCTCCACTGAGCAAAAAAGGAACAGAAAGTCCCCTTCAGGGCTCATCCGCAGCAACCCTCTGGCTCTTCAAGGTCAGTCGTCACCCAAAGCCTCTGTCTACTTGTTGGGGATTCATAGCTTGTAGTGAGCAGTTCAGACTTGCTAATTAAAACCCCAGTTAGAGCTCAGCTGAGCTATATTCGCTTGCTGGGAGAGAGCTTCTCTCTAGCATGACAAGGCTTTGCAGCTCAGGCTGTGGGGGGAGGGGTCTCCCGGCTTGGATCCGCAGTTTTTACTTACAGATTTTATGCTGTGATCTTGGGCATTCCTCCCAATTCAGGTTGGTATATGATGAGTGGACAGTCATGTTTGTCCCCCCACAGTTATTCCAGATTATTTACTAGTTGTTCCTGGTTGTTTATTAGTTGTTCCAGGGGGACTAACTAACTTTCACTCCTCTCTATGCCACCACCTTAGATCCTCTCCGATTTATGCCCTTTTATATTCAGACTTAGGTCAGTTATATTCCTCCACTGCAGGTGAGATTTTCTCAACCTTTTAAATCATCCATTAAATAAAAGCCTAATTGCTTTATGTTTAAACGTTGCTAAATGTGTTCTCATTGATATCATCGATTCAACAGGATCTTGACACCCATTTATCTTTCACATTAATACTTGTCATTTTTCAAGTCTCCTGAGACATTTTTTTTTACCTCCTAAAACCATAGCTTCCACTTTAGTCCCTGATAAAAGTTCTACTTTATCTCATCTGGATTTTCTAATATCCCTTTTCTGGTCTTCTGACAAGATCCACCTACTATTAACGGTATGAAATGATGGACCCTAATTCTACAACCTGTTGGAAACTCTTATTGCTTAACAACTCAGATCCCAATGGCTTTGAGTATTAGGATCCAGTTAATCCACTCAAGGTTCTCAGTTTCCTCAACTGTGAAATGGAGATAAGAATGACATCGACCTCATAGGGTTTTATGCCAATTAAATAATAAATTTTTTTGTAAAATGCCTGGATTGGTTACTGCCACACAGTGAGCAGTAAATATATTACTTGGTATTATTATTTCCATAATAGTATTGTTATTATTATCTTAGGTTTCCTAACAAGCTTCCTTAGAAATGTGTTCCATATCTTCCATGGTCATGCCTGCACACAATTTTGCTTTAATCTTCCATCTTCTGTTACCCCAGTCTTAACTCTTCCTACCAAGCTTATTTGTTTTACTGTTGCATTAATTTAGGGTATTTTTAATTTGCTTGTTTAACTCCCTATAAATTTTAGAATATAATGCACAGAAAATTGTTGAAATCTTACTACCTTGTCATCTAACATGACTGAATATAATCACAAAGACAACGTTTTCATTTTCATCCAATTTACACTTTGTTATAGTTCTACTTGGTTTTATTCACTTTTATAAATGCTGGGTAATTGTTGTCTTAGACATATTAGTTCATTTTCTTGTTCTTTTCCACAAAGGTAAGCTCTCTCAGATGATGGATAATGATGGATGTTATTTTCAAAATTACTTAAGTTACGATTCGAGTACCAGAAAATGTAGTTTATTTTTGATGATCACATTGTATTTTAACTTGAAATGTTACAGCACATGAGAATGTATTTACCAGATCGATAGGGAACGGCATTAAACCCAATTCAAGAGTTTATAAAATAACATATAAAAGAGGAAGTTGATATAAAGAGATAATCAATACACTAAGTGAAGCAAGTTTCATTTTGGTAGAAGAAGAAGTTAATATTTGTTTTCTATTAGAAATCACTGGATTTCTCCACTTGAACGTTGGCACTGAAATGAAAACATATTCATGTGTGTAAGGCATGTTACAAAAATTTTAGTATGGTAATAGACAATTTGCAAATTATATGAGATTTTATAATCTACAATTTTATATAAAACCAATGGAATTACACAGTGTCTCAAATGTGGAAATTTCATTAATAAATACTTAAGAACCAAAAAATGAAAATGGAAGAAAAAGGCATGTTTGGCTTTTTTGCAAGAATTTTTTTGGGGCAATTCCAATTTAATTCCCCTAAATAATTTGTATGCTTACTTGCTTGCTTATTATTTATTCATTTATTTAACCAGACATATGAAATTTTTATTTCCCTTTATGTCCTAGCTAATAGGAAACTCAGTGAGAAATCTAGTGTTCAGCTCCAGAAACTATATTAGCTCTCTTGTACATTACTTTTGCTTCTACCTCATCTCCATAGTATACTCTCCATGGTATAATTTAACTACTATAATGTATACATATTGTTAAAAAAAATTCCCAAACTTTTCCAGAGTCACTGAAGCCCTTCTTGATCTGTCCTACACACACTTGCCTCTGTCATGTCAGCTTCTAGTATTTTACCCGAACTCCCATCACTACTTGATGTTCCTTAAAGACAGAAACATGCTTTCACCACAGGGTCTTAGCACTTGCTGAGGCCTGCCTGTAATTCTCTTTCCATCATATGGTTGCATGGCTTGCCCCTTCACTTCCTTTAGATTTTCTGAAAAGTCAACTTCCCAGAGAGGTCACCTCTGACCATCTTATAATATAAAATATAACTTACATCTATGTAGATATAATATATGAATATGGATATAGATATATATAATATAATCATATCTTCCCCACCTCCCCACATAAAGTCTGTACTCTTATGCTCTATTTATTATTTTCTTCATATGCTGATTACTACCTGAACTGTATGCTCCATTAGAGTTCGTGCTTTTTTTGTTTGTTGGTTGTTTGGCTTTGCTCTATTAGCATTGCCTAGACAAGGCCTGGATCGCTAATAGTCATTGAATGTAAGAATGACTGAATGGATAAATAAAAGATACAGATTCCACACAAATGAATTATATACACTGATTTGCTATTTTAGGAGAAAACAATGTAAATTAAAAAAAAAAAAAAAGAGCCAATGTTCTAGAGCTTTGTCTTTCAGGACACAAATTCACATCAACCTAGTTGCAAAACAGAGGTTATAAAATCCAGTTTAATTTTGTCTCCTTCCCATTTCAGCCTAATTTAAATTCCTTCTCTCTTTTGCTTTCCTGAAATTTGAATCATTCCAGAAAAGAAATGATCCAAAATAAATGTTTCCTGGTTTAGAATTAGCATGGTTGTTAAGAAAAATAACGCATTTCTCACAAGTGTGATTGGATTGAGGTGGCTCAACCCAAGCCAAATGCCAGGTAAAATGAAGTGATTCTCAATAAAAAGCTTGTTTTGTCTGTTGGGGGATTTCGGACTCTGAAGATTCTGTAATAACATTGTCTGTTATAGGAGATTAGGCAAACAAGAGCCAATTAAACTTCTGGACAACAGCCAAAAAACCCTTGGGGACACAAATAGGAGCTTACTTAGAGGTATCAAATAAAGCCCCTGGCCTTATCTGAACACCCTTCTTTTTCCTTTTCGAAAGCTTCTTATCTTTAATGATACAGTGAACAGAAAGAAAAGTTAATGCTCTAGATATCATGCAACAAAAGGAATTTAAAAATAAGCTTTAAGAAAAGATGCTCCTTCAGTGAAGAGGGAAAGGGCTCTGGAGTAAATGGCTGAGAAATCATTCTCTACTTTGGGATGCAAATGCTAAAAGTGAATGCCAAGCCTCAGTGGCATTCTCAGCACACAGTAAACTGCCCCTCTGAAATCTAATCCACAAGCCATAGTTTAATGGTTTAATGCTTTCTTCTTTTTGCCAACAGGTGAGATGCATAGAATCATGCCCCTCTTACCCTTGGGTAAGTTCATTACCTTGGACATCACCAGGAGGCTTATCAAATATCTTTAATTAGTTAGCTAAACTTTGTTGTTGTTGTTCCTGTTTAACCATTGTGGTTCTCTTTTATATCCCCTTTGGGGCTTTTTTTTTCCTTAAGTGGCATGGTGAATATAAGTGATGAGTATGGTAATGGAATAAAGTCCAGCGAAAGAAAAGAATGTGATATTCCAAGTAAACAAGACGTAGCTTGAGGTACATTAAAGAAAATATTTGATCAGCTCTTCTTATGCCTAGCTAAAGTCTACATATCTAAGTTATGTCACTGGTCATGGTTTTTCAAATTTTTATATGAAAAAATCACTTAAACACTTCAAGGAAAGAGATGTTATATTAAATGATGTGTAAAATTTCCTATACAACATTTTACATAACTGCTTAGGAAAACATTTGGATGTAAATTATGTAACAAATGGAGATTCCTCTTTATTTCTATGCGTCTTCCTTATTTCACTGTTTTGGCATTTGGTACCTTAAATTATACGTACTTTTCAAAAATGTCATTCAACATTAATGAGGAAAATTAGGCCATCGGGGCCTTCTAATTATAACTCAAATGTTCTCTCATATTCATATAAGATTTCGACTTGTTCTCCACTCTTTTCATACTCAGAAACCCATTTTCACTGCCGTTATCTATAATTGCTATAAGAAATACATATTTTTATCTTCATTGTTCTCAATGCAGTACGTGAGTCTGATTCATATATTGCTGAATAATTGGAAAATGGTAAAATAACGGAGATGCTAATGTAAAATTAAAAAAAAAAAAGGTAACATAGAACATGGAGTACTGTCAGTGTTAATGGGATGTAAACGAGACACCGTAATGGATTATTGCATTTTTGGGTCACAACATCCTCGGCATAATCAATTCAGAATATTAATCAGGCAAAAACTATCAAGTGATTTCAGTCTGATGTCAAAATATCTGTGAAAGTTTTTCTTCCTCCTGTGTCATGTTCACCATTGCCAGATCCCTAATACAGCAAAAGTAATTCTAGTCAAATGCAGACAGAATGTATTCTTCAAATCCATATTTTCCTTTAACCCTTTTACTAATTATTTTTAAGAGCACATACAATAAAATATAAAATGTAAAAGATATGAAGGCATATACATTGAAAAGTAAGTCTTTCTCCTGCTCCAATGTCCCCAGGCAACCAGTTCCCCTCCCTAGAGGCAACCTCTTTAATCAGTTTCTAGTATAAACAGGTCTCAGATATTCTGTGATTACCACAATGTGTGTCTGTCTGCATGTGCACACACATTCTTTCCCCCAAGCAGGCGCATATTATACACTATATCCATTGTTCCTCACTTTCTATTTTTTCATTTAACAATAACTATTTTAAGTTCTTTCCATCTTACAATTTCCTTTTTCTTTTTCATAGCTGAATGGTTTCCATATGATGAGCAATAATTTTCTTGACCAGTCTTTCATTAATGGATATGTAAGTCCTCTACTGAAGGATATTTAAGTAATTTCCAATCTTATGCAATTTAAAAAAATGTCTATATATGAGTATGTGTGTGCGTGTGTGTGTTTGTGTATGTATATAATCAGGCATCTCACACTTGGATGAATGTATCTGTAAGATAAATTCAAAACTAGCTGAGTCAAAATGTGCCATTTTAGTCTTGATAGATATACCAGTTTGTATATATTATGTCCCCCAGAAAAAGCCATGTTCTTTGATGCAATCTTGTGAGGGCAGACATATTAGTGTTGATTAGATTGGAACCTTTGGATTAGGTTTTTTCCATGGAGATGTGACCCACCCAACTGTGAGTGACACCTTTGGTTAGGGCGTGACCTCTGATTGACTGTTTCCATGGAGATGTGGCCCCACCCACTCAGGGTGGGCCTTGATTAGTTCACTGGAGTCTTTTAAAGGGGCTCACAAACAGAAAGAACTACAGAGCAGGGGCGGCTAAGGCAGACATTTTGAAGATGGCTGTTGGAAGCTGACACTGACATTTTGGAGAACACCATTTTGAAACGCAACCTGGGAGCAAGCAGATGCCAGCCGCGTGCCTTCCGAGCTAACAGAGATTTTCAGACGCCATTGGCTGTCCTTCAGGGAAGGTACCCTGCTGTTAATGCCTTACCTTGAACACTTTATGGCCTTAAGACTGTAACTTTGTAACCAAATAAACCCCCTTTATAAAAGCCACTCCATTTCTGGTCTTTTGCAAAACAGCAGCATTAGCAAACCAGAACAATAGATATTACTAAATTTCTCTGCATATAGGCTCTATGAATTTAATTCTCATCTGTAATGTGTTATTACTCGATTCTCTACACCCTTGCAGTTTTTTAACTTTAGCAACCTGATGGTGAAATTTTTCATGTTCACTTACATTTCTTTTATTATGAAAAAAATTGAATATTTTTCATGTATTTCAAAGACAAATGAATTCCCTTTCCTATGAACTGTCTATTCATATCACATATCCATTTTTGTACTGGATTTTGGTCTTTTCTCATTGATTTATAAGAGCTTTTTATACGCAGTAATATTATCTTGTCTATGATATGCATTGCATGCAACTTTCTATTTGCTTGTGTTTGTCTTTTTCTTTTGTTAATTTAGAGCAAGTGGGAAGCATCCATAATATGACAGCTCTTCAGAACCACCCTAGTTCTACTTCCTCTCTACAAAGTTAGCTTCAAGATAAAAGTACCTTCCCAAAGTGAGAAAGCTTCAAGAACCCTAGTAAGGTTCCCCTAACTATGCAAATGCCACACCAAACCACACATGGCCTCACTCATTCTATGTTTTCAATCTCTTCATATTATTTCTTCCATCAAATATCTGTTTAGATTAGATATTTTAGATTAGACCCCAAAGAGGATATTATACAAAGGACATTCATTTTACTTTCTTTCAAAGTTTCGAATTTCTTAACAACCTTATCTTTTCATCACTATTGGCCCTGTTTTGTATTTCTCTCTTGGTTATTTATTTTTCTTTCTATGTTTTTTTCAGTATTGTACTTTAGTGTCCTTCATGCCTGTGTGATCTGTTCCTGGAGCCAGGTGAGTGCAGTATCATTTGTGTTATAGTTCTTGGAATAACTGGATCCTATTGATTTTTTTTTGTCTTTTATTTCCACATATATGACACTAAAATATGTAAATGAATAGATAAATACATCTGCTTTGTTTTACAAGCCCTTTTGTTCCAAAACCTGATATATATTTTGTGGTTTAGAATTCTGATGAATTTAAGGTAATAATTTTTGCTTTTAGAAAAATACATGTTACAGTAAATATCTAGGCACAGCTAACCTACTTGAAAAGATAAATTGTACGCTCTATGTAAACCAGAATGCATGAACCCAACTGAGGTGTGAATATATCATTGGTCATTTGTCTGCTCTTTCCTGTTTGGTCTAACTTTCTTGTTTTGTTTTGTTTTGTTTTGTTTTTTCATGTCTTTGGGATAGGGGTCATTTTCTGTCTTCACCTTGTGTTAAAAAGTTTGACAAATTAATTTAGTTATTTCCTCACTACTGAGCATTACGAGTGTCCATATACACCTGCATGTATACACCATACCCCCACCCCAAGACTGACCTTTGAGAACCCTCAAACTTTGGAAACAGTTCTAGACTTCAAAGCAATTGGGGTTAGGGAAGAAGGGGCTGTAAACCTCTCCTCCTAGGGAAGAACAAAACATCCTGTGTGGATCCAAGCAATAAACGAACACAGAAGAAAAAACCATAAAACTTGTAACTAACATGCTGTGATTACTTGGTTTCCCACATGAAAGGAAGTATTTTCTCTGATGCTGGTAATACATACATAATCCAGCATTTTACAGAAAATTGGGAGCAGCAACAGGAAGCAGAAGAACGAAAAAGGGAGGGAAGAGGAAATGATTCAATGGAAATCATTCACAGTGGCCATGTAGGCTATTATGAGAATCCTCTCATCATCACTTTTCCAGGCAACATGGCGGTGGTAATTTGAAATGATGACTAGAAGAGTGATAACAAGTAAGTCAAATGTCAAGGGTGGTGTGGGGAAAGAGTCTTCACTGTGGCACCTGAAAATATAAGACATGTCTACTGTATGTGGGAATAGAGTTTAGGTGTTGGTAAGCGAGGATGCAGAGGTGGAAGAGACCTGGGGGTGATAATTAATCATTTTAATTTGGCTCAGTTTTCCTGGTAGCATTGATTGTTAAAGGCCTTTTGCACAAGTTCACATTCCTAAAAAAGGGAAGAGATGTTAACAAATCTGATCTGCACCAGCAGATCACAATAACTAGTAATCAAAAGTATCATGAAGAATCAATAATAGGGAATAGGAGATTAATATTTGAGATATTCTATATATTAAGACAGGAATTTTGTCTTTGAAGAATTCCATGGAGGCTAAAATGTATATGAAGAATTCTTGTTAAGGTATCTGTTAAAGATGGAAGCTCCAGGGGTTAGAGGAACCTCAGGAATTGGACTACTCAGGCAATTCAGTCCCAGAGTCTGGTGAAATTTTGTTTGCATACATGCAGTGAATGGACACACATATGTCTCAATATATAAAGTGTGAATGCAATTGCATTTCAAATGCAAAAATAACCATTATTCAACAATTTTGCAAATATGTTTGTTTGCTGATTGTTAAGTCTTGACTTCTAAAATCTTATGCCAGTTATGATTTAGGGATGGGAAAAACGAGAACCTTAATTTTTAAAAGGCATAACATACAATCTTCTTTAAATCATTTCTGAGCCAAATACTCCAGATAGAGTAATTCTCCCATCAAAATGCTATTAGCATCTAAAGAAAGTCTCTTCTATGAATCTGAAAATGGCAAGAACCAATGTCTTTTCTAAATACTTTGTTTAAGTGCTTTAAGATCCAGGTTCTGAGGATCTAAAAGGCTCTAGATAAAACTGCTTCCAATTTATTTTAATTTATGTGTTAAAGATTCACCAGACAGATTCCTGAGATGTCATATTTCATTGCAAAGTCACTCCTGTATTGGTTTCTATGGCAGCCAGTTGCAAAAATTTTAATGCTGCTATCAACTTTCTATGCCAGTGTTGACTGCAAGCATCATTTTCAGGGAGACTATTATTTGCCCTGACAAGTCTCTATGTGAATATAATAATACATATACAATTATACCCCTAAGCTGTGATTCACCAAAACACCAGAAACACATAGATAACGGGGATGTTCATGGAATTACACAATGTTTACATGCTTACACAAGAGACAGAGAAAGAGAGAGAGTTAGAGAGAGCTGTTTCATTATTCAAGACCCTCTAAAATGGGGAGATGCAATTCTTCTTTTGCCCAGAGTGGCCCTCAGTAGGTATAAAAAGCTGAAACCACATTATTTAGAGAAAAGAGAGAGGCACAGTCTAGTTCTTAAATGAGTGATTAAATCAGAGGAGGCTCCAGATACTAGGGGGTGTGGCTCTTCAAAGTCAGACGAGAGAAACAATATTGGGAAAATGGGAAATAAGGTAGAAGAGCAGAAAATAAAAAGAAAAGAAATAATCATTAGCCTTGAAGTTAGATAATATATTTAGAAAGTTTGATACATTCTCTATTCCTATTCATCACATCATTCAGACTCCAAAAATACTTTGCAATGCTCTGATCTTAAAATTAATTGGTAGAGAATAAATATAAAGGCTGGAGATGAACTCCAAGATTTATCCTCACAACCATGGGTGAAGAGATGAGGAAAACACAGCTACCTGTAGCATCTGAGTAAAAAGAGACCAAGAGGGCTGCTCGTTGAATATTCAGAAGTAACAGCCTCCAAACTGGGCCTGGAGAGGAGCATTGATTTTCCTTAGAATGTAGTAATTAGGTTCACAGCAGAACGGTAGAAATAAAATGGGAGTTTCACCCACAGAGACCTGGATTTGAATGACAACTCTTAAACTTCCTTTGTGATCATGAGTAAGCTGCTTCCCTGTTCAAGTCTCAGTTTTGTCATCTATAAAATGGAGAAATGACTTGCCTTAAGGAACTGGTATGAAAATTAAATGAGATAATATATGCAAGGCACCCAGAAAAAAAGACTGATACATGTTAAATATGTAATATCTAATCATTGTTGTTATTAATGCTATTTATTATACTCTGTCATGCTTGTGCAGAGGCCATGCTAATCTTCTCTATATCATTCCAATTTGGGTAAATGTGCTGCCAAAGCAACTATAGATACTATTGATTAAACTCTGAATTATACTATTTTATCATCACCCTCTCATTTTGAATTGTATTATGTGCTGTGGCCCCTATAACAGTTGATACACTCTTAGATGTATGGCATATGTTCGATCACTACATATTGAATGAATGAACCTCAGGTTAGAGAGAAAAGTCACATGCCTATGTTAAAGACCCAAATAATAAAGCGGTTGATCTCACCTGAATGTGATCATGAAAGAATGTAGTTCCAACCTGGTAGCTTGATGTTTTGTATGGCATTTAAGTTCAGAAGCATTATAGCATATTTGAGAGCACAGGGTTGGAAGCCAAACGGTCTGCATTCAAATCTCATCGGTACCATTTACAAAAAGCTTTAACATGGGTATAAACCCCCCTCCTGAAAAATAGGAGTAGAAATAGAACTACTATGCCATAGGGTTGTTGGGAGGATTACATGAGTTAACAAAACTTCAAAAAAGTAAAGCATCTAGAATAGTACTTGGAACTTGCTAAGTAAGCACCATTAAAATATTAACTGTTATTAAAATTAGTGACAGATATTGAACACTATCTATGTATTTAATCAAAAACTCTTTAATTACTATTTGTAATAATATAAAATTCAAGTATGAAAAGTTGAATATAACTGAAGTGGGATATCTTAGGTCCAGTATCACTCTTGGCTCTGTAACTAGTTGCATGACCTTCGGTGACGTATGAAGCCTGTTTGCAGGTCCTTATCAGTTAAATGTGGGCATAGGAGAGATTTTGTTTGTGGTCTGTCCTATCTCTAACATAATATTCTCTGATTTATACTGCATCTTGTGGGATCATTTATCTTCCTTTGGGATTGTAGCTTCAATTCCATAAAAGAAGTCAGTTGGAGAAATATCTTATTGAGAGAATTTCATGTTGCTATCAACTTTCTAGAATCAAGTCTATTCCGTACAAAGTAAGGCAGAACTATAGTGAAACATCCTGGTGCTATTTTGTTTTAAGCCCCCTTCACATTTTACCATTGCCATTGAAATTGAATTTGGAAAACAGTAAAGTAGCAAGGAGATGAGCAAAAGAACCCGTTTCAGATCACAGAAGTTCAGTGAACTCTCTGTTTCCCACACTAGTAGTTGAAGATCTTTGTTGTATCACACCTGCTTGTTAGATTTCCTTTTTTGCTGCCCCCTCTTTTTCCTATGAGGCATCAGAAACGACGTGAAATATGTGGTGGCCATGTAAGACTGGGAATGTAACACAACATCAAAGGAGCTTTGATAAGACAGGACTTCAGCGATAATTCCACCTAAACTCTTTTTTTTTTTTTAAGTGAGGAGAGTGAAACAAAAAGAAGTTCTTTAACTTGTTCAAAAGGACAAGATAATGAGAGGTAGAGCCAGGGCTAGAAACCAGGTCTCTTGTATCCCTAATATAACATTTTTCCTATAGTAACATGGTGAAGAAATGCTCAGTTCAGCTCAAATGGGAGTTCCCCAAAATCCATTTCTTTTCTCATTCAATGTCATTATACAGTATGTTGGCATTAATAATATAGCCCAGCATCGTATGGCTGTTCTGGTCCCTATTTCTATCACAACTACTACAACTCTTCATTCCTAAAGGTTCCCACCCTGCAACATAAAGTTTCACAGGGTACTGACTTGTTGAAGCAATACCAAAAAAGTTATGGATAAGAGAGTGATTATTGACAGCTTACCCTCCATCCCTCAATTTAGGAATTTATAATAGGAAGTGAAAATAGTAACATTAGACAGACCATACAAAAATATTTATTTTCTTCAACTGTGGAAAATAGGGTGAGGGGATATTAGAAATGGTTAGTGGCTCACATGAAAACGTCTGGAGATGTTAGCAATTTTTTGGCATTCACTTTTTAGAATCTGGAGTTACCTTCTGGGATTTGCTTTATGTATTCATGTCACAGATCATTGCCTTTTGCTGGGAAAATTCCATGATCTTGTACTCAGTTTTCATTAAGATCATATATGCATTTATTTGTATAAATAGTTTCTGATCTTCAAATTGCTTCAAAGTACATTCTATATAATCAGGTTGGTTTTCTTTCATTCTATAGGCAAACATCTAGTGCCAAAGTTGAAAAAAGGCAAGTATTTAATCTGTTTTACTGATGTCAGCTTTCATGGACAGAATTTGCTAAAATACATACTTGTATAACCACATACCACTATGTGGTAGGCAGAATAATAGCCCCTCTAAAATGTCCACTCCTAATCCCAGGGAATTTGTGAATATGTTAGGTTTCATAGTAGACGGGGATTAAGGTTGAGGATGGAATTAACATTGCTAATCAGCTGACCTTAAAATAGAAAGATTATCATGGAACATCCTGCTGGGCCCAATGTAATCACAAAGGGATTAGAAAAATTGGAAAAGGGAGGCAGAAGAACAGAGTCAGAGAAGGAGATGTGACTATGGAGGAGGGTCAGAAAGATAAAATGTTGCTGGCTTTGAAGATGGTGAAAGGGGGCCATGAGCCAAGCAATGTGGGCAGCCTCAAGAAGCTGGAAAAGGCAAGAGAATGGCTTCTCTCCTAGAGCTCACAGAAAGGAATGCAGCCCAGCTTACACCTTGATTTCAGCCCAGTGAGACCCGTATTGGACTTCTAATTTACAGAACTGTAAGATAATATATTTATGTTGTTTTATGCAGTAAGTTTCTGGTATTTTATTATAGCAGCAATTGACACCTAATACACACTACTTATTTTAATTTTTTTTACTTTTTTTTTTTACTTACCAATTATTAGTTGAAAATTGAATGTGGGTGTGACTTTCAAAGGCTTTGTATAAAAATGCTTCTATTTTTAGAAAGTAATGCAATTTACTTACAACAATTCTCCATCACATAAGAAAGCAGGGCCAATGACAAAAACAGTAACCATTCTACTTTCGGTAACCATTCCACTTTCTGTAACAAAGACTACCCAAGATAAATTCTACATAGATTAGTGCAAATGAGTCAGACTACACAATGAAACACAGAACATGAAGAAAAATGTTTTACTATCCATATTTCCATTTTTATTAGATTATAAGGCATGGATGGTTTATAAATTTATTTTTTAAAGGCTGACATCTTTTTGAATGAAAGCTTTGTAAAGTATAGAGATATGTGAAAAGTTTTGCATTTGGATAACTTAAAATCCTCTGTAAATTCATGACCTACAATACAAATCCAGGAAATATTATGAAGTCATTGATAAAGAGGGGATGATTCATTTTTTGTTTGTTTTCAAAATGAGTTTCTGGGTCATGTCCTAATGAAACTCTAATACTGCAGACAGAGACATTCATCTCTGATTTCCTGGACACTTTGTTCTCCAGGTTTACATGTGCCAACATCTAGCCTCTATAGTTGATAATGTGCTCACTAGCATGTCTACTGGTTACTGCATGTGACTATAGGTTGATGATGAACAATTATGAATCACTGAAGACATCATTAAAATGTTGTTTCTAACTTCCCCAACACAACAGGTACCCACGGTGCATCTCAGTGATGAGTATTGGCTAGAAAGAAGTTGGAACAAGGTAGAACGGAAAAAAAAAAACTACATGTGCGAGGCTGTTGTTATGCAGGATGAGCGGGTGACTCCTAGCTTCACACATGATTGAGTAAATAGTAATGCAAGGATTGGCTTAAGAAATGGCATATGAAAAGAAATTACACAATTGTGAGGTTATGGGAAAGCAATGGTACACAATGACGAAAGTGTGTTAATGTGACACTAGGTTAAAGGCCCATGGAGCCAAAATGACAATTACTAGGTGGTGAAGGAAGAACAAATAGAAAGTCTGGAGAATATGATTAGAGATGTTAAAAACATTGTATTATCTAAAACTGACCACCAAAATCACCTGCTCTCATTTCTGGAACACCCGCCACACAGTATAACAATTCCAGGTAATATTTAGATAGCCAGATAATCTACCTTCTTCCACATATGTAGAAACATTAGCAGAGAGGAAAGAAAGGCCATTTATAAATTCTGTAATCATCATTCAGCTTGAGAATAACAGAAGCAGGTGTGTAGGGCTTTCTCTAATACTCTTGAGCAATAGGGATCTACTGTGCTGAGAAAACACAGCTTGCTGCCAAATCTGGTGTGCCGCACTTTTGCACTCTTTTCCATTCTCAACAATAAGGAGGGCGTCACATCATAGCGATTGAGTTCATTCAGCTGTTTTCATATTGTTTCTTCCACAGTCTCCCCATAAATCTCTATTGTGCCAACACACAGAGAAATGAATGATTACATTCTTTTCTCAGTCTATGAAACTTGCAATCAAATTATTCTATGCAATTAAAAATGTATGATTTTCTTCTTTAGTAACACCTCTTCACACACCCTTCCTACACCCATTCGTGTCCTCTCTTGCCCCACCCACTTCAGAGTTTTGCTACTGCTTATTTAGAAACTCAGAACCCAATGTAATCCACTTTATGTGTATGCTCCTTTGAAGCAGTGTTTCCCATTGCCAGTCTAACACATTTGTTCCATAACAAATAACAACCTCAGCTCATGAACAAAGAGGTGATATCTGTAAAGATGGTGTACTGCTGCAAATGCTAAGGCTCCCAAATAAGTATCTATCACTGCTTCTAGAAGTTACTATATTGAAAATATTTCAAGTGGGCAACATGCAATTCAAAATCACACAATATACATTAGCAAAATTAGTCATCACTTTGTGCTTTTTGAGGATGTGCCATGTGCAAAGCACAGAGCAAGGCACCCTGTTTTTATAATTGCATGCAAATTGGAGTTCCAATTGGATATATTAAAGCATACTCAGATCAAGGTTTATAGCATTTCATAGCTAAAAACACTAACTATGCAGGCAGCTGCTTAATGATTGGGTGCTGTATCTAATTAATGCTCTTTCCCTTTAGCAAAGCCTAGGGTGTCTACAAACCTATCTCAAGTGCAAGAGGAATGAGGAAGTTTCTGCAAGACTGACAGGACTCGATCTGGTATGGCTACTGGTGGTTTATTAAATAAGCAGCAATTCTAAATTAGGTTATGCTAGTTTTGACAGTTTCAGCAAACTGACATTTTCATTTGCTCAGTTTCTTGGAACAACCGATCATGCAGATATATTACTGGTTGGAACCTCATAAAAACCCTGTTTTTCTCTGGGCTGTGAGCATGAATTTCTAATGAACTTGGCTCTAGGTGAAAGGCAAGTTCTCACCCACTACTGCAAGGGATGGTTTTATTTTACTGAATACCAATTTAAGAATATCAGAGCAATACAGATGTCCTTATTTCTAATGCTGGATATATATGGTATTGCAGCAGTTGTGAGTATGAACTGGAAAATTAAGAAAAGGAAGGAAAAGAAAGATAGACACCTTAAGAGGGCTTGATTTTTGCTGCTTACACACCCACAGTTTATCTTTTTTGGTGCACCTCAGTGACAGCACAGAATACGGTCATCCTAAACGAACCAGAATAGAGTTCAACCATCTCACTAAAGATTTCACAGCATAGTCAGTCCCTGGAATCAACATACAGCATGATGTCAGTAATACTTGGCATATCCTTGTTCAATAATGTCACAGAGAAATTATTTACATTTAAGTCTACAAATTGCAATAGCATGTGAATTACTTGAAAGAGGGACTACATCTACAAATGCAGTTTTATTCCAATTAAGCCTCCAGATTATTTTTCTCTGATGAAGTATTAGCATGTCTCCGCACAGAAGCATGTTTTATTAGAATATAGAAACCCAAACAGTTGAAAAATTTGGTAGACAAATGATCTGACCAATATTTCCATTGATGGTATCTGGTTGTTTGGTGCTGCTTAAACACATCTATAGAGTAAAGATATCTTGTGGTTCGACATTATGCTCAATGACACATCAGAGAAGATTCACCAATTAACTTTCAAATGGAATTTGGTGAAAAACAGTTAACTATAGTATAGACTTAGCTATACTTCCAGGAGGGAGAAAGAGTGCCAGTTTCAGTATCAATGTTAGTTCATTAAATCATAGGCTGCCTATAACACATGTACTTCCTTATGTTACAGTTTGGGATCTTTTAATTAAATGGGTGATACAAGAATTGCTATATTTGCCTTTTTATGAATTGCATCTATGATCCACTCAATGCCAAGGAATGGGATTCATTTTACAGGATTTTTAAAGTTGCTTTATTATAGATTTTCCTGTATCAGTTTATCTTATGCAATTTGTTAATTCTCAACGTTAAAACATTCACACAAATGGCACTTGTATAGTGCTTTTTACACATGCAACAACCCTGAAATATATGTCTATATTTACTTATACTCTGCTTTTTTTCCAGAAAGAATTTAGGTAACTTACCTAAATATAGCAGGAAAACATAAATTAGAACATGGGAAGGAAAAAAAGGAAAAATAAGGATACAGGTATAGAGCATGCTCTAGAATAAAGCAGGTACAGATTGTTTCAGTTAGCAGCTAATTCAAAGAGTCTGGTCAGATTAGGAAAAATAAAAAGACTGGTAAGTTGGGAAAAAATAATACACAAATTGTTCAGGAGCAACACAACTATTTATTAGGATGTTATTTAGCAGCACATCATCCTTATAATAAGTGACGTCAATGACAAACTTTTAGCTGTTTGTCTGACTTACACAGATATGACTTACACAGGGATGAAGTCAAGACAAACTTGGGAGCCATATATTAAAATTATCCCCATTCCACATATAACCAAACTGAGACTGCAAAGAAACTTGTTCATGGTCATATGACTGAGAAGGGGTAGAGCCTGAAAGTGAATCAGCATCCATGCATTTTATTCTACATCATGCTGCCAAGACGGGAGGCATAGGAGTTCCTGCTTCATATGGCAGGAGAACAGGAGGGAAATGAAGATTGTAGAGTGACATAAATGTTATAATCATAACCAAAATTTATTGATGTATTCGCTAGGCCACGTGCTGTGCAAATCCACTAAAGGCATTGTTTTATTTAATCTTCAGACAGTCTTGAGTGGTAAGAATTATTCATGTTTTATAAATGTGAAAACTGAGGTTTAGTAAGGTCATACAACATCCAAGTGGTCACAAAGCTAGGAAGTATTACTAGAGCTGGAATAGGAACCCAAGGATTTTGACTCTTTATAATACATCCTTCCTATTTTTAGATCAGGAGGACATCTCTTTTTAGATAACAGGGACCATTAAAGGAATGGGTGTGTGTACAGATGGATAGATGATGTATGGTTAGTATTTGTGACATGCATACAATATGCTAGTATTCTTCTAAGATACAATGCAGTATTCTTCTAGCATTCATCTAGAGATACAGCTTTGAACAAGACAATTCTGTTATCTCATGGAGCAGTTTTTAAGGAAGATAACTCGAGCTGGAGTTGTCAGGATTTCACAAAGACAAGAGAACTTCATTTGAGGGTTATTGTACTGATCTAAACAAGAAGATAATGAGGATCTGTATTAGTTCTTTATTGCTGGACACTAAATTACACGCACACTTAGTGGCTTAAAACAATATCTTTTTACATCTTGACAGTTTCTGTCAATCAGGAGTCTGGGCCAGTCTTAGCTGGGTCTCCTGTTCCAGGTTTCACAAGGCTACAATGAAGTGTGGGCTGGACTGCACTCATTTATGGAGCTGGTTCCTCTTCCAAGCCCATGCAGTTGTTGGCAGAATTGAATCCCTTGTGGTTGTAGGACTGAGATCCCTGTTCTCTTGCTGACTGTCAGCCAGGGGCCACGCTCAATTCCTAGAGACCATAGGCTGTTCCTTGTCCCCTGGCCCTACCACAGGCCCTCTCACAGCATGGCTTCTTACTTCTTCAAGGCTAGCAGGAGAATTGCTCTCTTCAGGAAGGGTCCAGTCCCTATTTTAAGGGCTAATACTTGATTAAGCCAGGACCACCCCAGATAACCTCTCTTTTGATTAGCTCAAAAATCAACTGATTTGGGACTTTAATTATATGTGCAAAATTCCCATCATTTTTGCCATATAAATATAACCTAATCATGGTTGTAACCATCACCATCATATTCACACTCATATACAGGTGTATACACCAGGGAGGGTGGGAATCTTGCAGTCACTCTTAAATTCTGCCTACCACAGGATTTGATCACGTTATCCCCCTTTTACAGGGTACCCTGAATGAATGATGCCAAATACATTTTAGTCTTAGAACCAATGGGAAATAGGGAAAGGAGAATTAGAAAGAAGGGAGATTAAAGAGGACTAGAGTCTTTTATTCTTGAGATGACTTTAAAAACCTTTCATTGAAAGAGAACCACAAAAGCAATGCAAAGATAACTAATTTGATTTGGGGACATGTTGAGGTGCTGGAATGATATCAGAAGTGATGCCCAGCAGGTAATTGGAATCCTGGATCCTGGAGGACAGTTCTGAGGGAGAAAATCTGGGAGTTACTTGAATAGCAGAGTCAGGTACAATTGGATGAAATCCCCACTATGTACAGGGGAAAGAAAAATGACCCAGCACAAAAACCTGATGCAATGTAAGTTGTAATAGAAGAATATCTTTAATTTAGTTTAAAATGATATATGGACCTGGGAAAATGAATGTCTTGGGCATAAAATTGCTGCTTCTCTCTATGAATAACAGATAAACACTGTCACTCAATGTCTAACTCATCTTTATATACAATAAACATTACAAGCATGAAATCAGGAGGGTGTTCATTTGATGAATGAATATGTGATGGCTGTAAATGATTTGGTACAGAGCATTATGTATATTTTTCACTGTGCCTAATCAGCCCAAGGCATTTGTTATGTTCTGTTAAAAACTTCAGAGTATATAAAAAATGGTAATGCTCTTTAAACTGTAACTTCTTCACACTTATGTCTGCACTCTCTAATTGCATAAACTATTTTTAAGTTCTAAAATACCTCTTACATTTAAATCCAAGGAAGATTTAGTAGGAATTAAAACATACATTTTAGTTACTTGCTTATCTTTATGTTGTTACAAATAGATTGTTTTTGTTATGATGGCTAAATCTCTGCATCCATGTTTTTTAATGTATAGAGAGCTATTTATAAAATGATGAGTAATTATTTTTGAAACAAAAAGAGCAAACACAAACTAAAAAAATCCAACACAATTTACCATACATTTAATGTAAATGCAAAATCAAATGTATAAACATATATATTTTATATCTATGCTTAGCTACATATATAATTCAATATATATTCTGTTAAAACCCACGTGGCAAAAACTAACCTGAAGACAAAATGCAACAGGTCTATACGATTATCCACTAGGTGGCTCCCTTACAATTCTAATTTGTAATTTTGTGGTTCTAAGGAAAGCTCAAATTCACTCAAAATATGTCATGCCCAATCTTAACAGTTTGCCTTCTAATGGCATCCATAGCAGTGCTGTTGAACCAAATAGAGGCAAACTTGAACCATCTTATGGTAAATCAGAGGAGGCATGCCTGGTATACCTTTATTATTTAGAGAATAGTTCAAAAATGCCTTCTCCACAGAATATAGGACATTCATGGACTTGAGCTAGGTAGACTCACTTGGATGAGTCACCTGAGCTAGCTATTCATGATGCAGAGATTTCAGGTCTCCCTCCCATAATTACTGGATCAGAAATGCCTGGGGTCGGGGAGAACCAGGACTCTATTGTTAAGATTATGCACAAAGTTTGAGAATGATGGTATAAAAATAATATACTGTATAAGACACACTTGGCTGACTCTTCCTGTGAGGACTGTATGTGCTGATTAAAAAGATTTGCCTAATTCAATTAACACTTTTATTTTATTTCCAAAGATTTTTAAAAATATAGCCAAACGATCTGTTAGGAGATTAAACTCTCACAATCTTAGAGCTGTAAAGGATCTTAGAAATCACCTAGTTCATTGGTGCCTAACCCTGGCTGCAGATTAGAATAATTTGGGGAGTTTTTAAAATAGGCCAGTACCAAAGTCTCAAAAAGGAATCTAGGGATTCCATTTCATAATTAGTCTGGAATGAGGCAAGTTACTGGTATATTTCAAAAAGCTTCCCAAGTGACTCTAATGTACAACCAGGGTTGAAAACCATTGATCCAGACAAGCTCCTCATTTTATAAAGAACTGAGGCCTCAAAGAAGTTAAGCAACTTGCCATAAATCATACAAGCTATTGGCAATGTCAGGACTAGAATCCTGCTCTTCTGACTTACAAGGCATTCCTATTCCCACAACTCCTTTTTATTCAGAAATGAATGGAATCTTTTGTGTTTCTAAAAGACGTCATAAGTGCAGTAATAGTACTTCCAGAAAGAGAATGCACTGAATTATTTTAAAAGACATTGCATATATCAGGTGTAATAATATAAAAAATGTATTGCTGTATCACCTGTTCTTTGCAATATTTGAGAAAGAAATTTAAACAGATAACAGAAATGCAATCTGTTCACCACAACATTTGTCAGTGGCTCTTGATAATGACGAGAGAAATTGAAAGAAGGTGTCCACTAGGCTTAAGTAAGGCAAAGACTAAAAATAAAAGATCATGCCCAATATCAATTAAAAGGACACAGAGGGTAAGGGCTGTCCTTTACTGAAACCGATGAAAATTCATTATAAAATTATATAAACTACCTACAGAAACAATCTTTGTCAAAGACTGAAAGAAAGAGAGGCAAGAGCAACCGACAGACACCACAAGGCTCTGTTGCAAATAAAACCAATTTTATGGTTTCACTCAGCCTTTAATTTGCCAAAATGTTCCAACTAAAACCAATATACAAGCTTCAGCAAACTCAGCGGGGTAGGTACTTTTTGTTGGAACTGGTTGCAAATTGCTGAGCAATATGGGATAAAAGCATTTGCACAGCTATCCTCTCACCCACAGAGAAGATGTTCCTCATTTTGAAGGTCAGGCCATACATCACTGGCCCAATGTCAGGAAACATGCATCGCCTCCGCCTACGCTGTGCCAGGTCAGTCAGAAAATAAACAAAAGCCACTGCACGGAGTGACTACCTGCCTCCACCCCCACCACCCAACAACTCCATCCCCTTCTCAACCAGTCCATCTGCAAAGGAGAAGCCAAAAGGAAGAAGCAAGACAGCAAAATTGAAGCCTGTGGCTTAAGGCACCAGCAATTCTAATATCTTGCAGCAGAAAGTGATGGGTATTTTTCTGATACATACAGGACAGACTGAACATGCAATACCAGATTATTCACAACAGTTCCCTTATAAATGTCACTGGAGCTTTACAAGGCTTTGCCTAGGCCTATTTCAGAGCTGCTGTGAATTAGAGGCTTTCAGAGATGCCTTCTGCTACCAAAAGCCTCATGCCTCAGTATACCATGGGGCCATCATTACAGAAAATTCTAACTTCCAACCCCAGTCACTGGCATTGCATGTGAAGGGTCACTGATAAAACACAATTATAACTTGATGGCTGAAGAATGGACTTGCCTAGTGGTCAGCCATCTCTCATTCTCTCATTTGCACTTTAGTATGAATTAGTTCATCAGATTAGCTTATGGTCATTTGAAGGAATTAGAAAGTTGGGCAGGCATTGAGAGCCATAAGGTTTTCAAATTTTCAGTGGTTTAAAGGATTGTAGGAAGGGATAGAGACATGAAGTAGGATGACAGAAAACCCGAATTTCCTGGGAGACAACAAAGTCAAGTTTATATATATTAGGGACTATAATGATAGAGCACTTAGAGGGGTCACAATAAAGGGAGGGAGTGGGTTTGGAAGAAGGGTTTGATATTGTGGGGAAACAGAGGGCCTGGGAAGGCTGAAATCACATCACTTAATTTAAGAGTGCTAATTTTTCTATGAGATTCAAAATACACTTTCAAACAATATTAACCTTCTATATGATTTTAATTTCCTAGTTTAATACTTTTACATAACACAGTCACTTCCTAACCCTGTCATGCATGTTTTCTCATTTTTAACAGTTGGCTTCATCCCATTTCCTTAAAACAGACTTACAGTATATAGGCCCACTTTGAACTCTGCAGATGAGGTTGTGTTTATTTGAAATAGAGGTAGGTCTATCATCTCAAAGACATTATAGTCAGTAACTTCACAATAAATCAATCTCATAGGACCAAATAGGTGAGTTATATGTCCATTATAAATTTCTTCTGATGGGGTTAGTCATTTAGTACGAAGGCAAAAAGGCTTGGAGCAACAATGCAGTGTTACATGCAATGACATCCAATGCCATGTCAGTCAGTGGCCATGGACACTCAATAAATAGCATGGTGCCATGACTTACCATGGAACACACAATTTGCAAGTACTAAAAATGTAATAAACTAAGTCATGAAAGAGAGGGAATTTGGATTGCCTTTCTTCCACTAATATAAAATATAAATCAATCTACTTAATACTCATTCTGAGAGCATGGGCAGAAGTGCTACTTTTCAAAATAATTTCTATAATTGAGAACAATGTCCTCAAAAAACAAAGTTGTTCCTGTGTTGAAAGTTTATGTTGGCACTGCACGTGAGAAATGGACTTTCACAACAGCAAACAGAATGAAGGGACACAATCGCATTGAGGGAACACAACCATAAATGTACCTAGGAGAATTCCTTAGCCACCTTTCTTTCTACAACTTCCATGAGATTACCCACCACTACTAGCACCACTGGGGTTCCTCATTTTATTTGGTTATCTTTTTTTAATTTTTTCTGATAATTTTTTTCTGTATTAAAGAAGTTATGGATTTACAGAAAAAGCATGCAAAAGATACAGGATTCCCATACACCACCCCACCACAACAACTTGCCTTGGTGTGGAAGATTTGTTACAATTGATGACAGCACATTTTTATAATTATACTGTTAATTAAAGCCCATGGTTTAACTTAGGGGTCATGGTTTATGTAGAATAGTTCCATGGATTTTTTTCAAAAATTTTCATTGTTACCATATATACAATCTAACATTTCGCCTTTTAACCACATTCATGTAAATATTTCAGTGCTGTTAACTGCACTCACAGTATTGTGCCACCGTCACCACCACCCATTACCAAAACATTTCCATTATTCCAAACAGGAACCCTGTACATTTTAAGCCTTCACTCCCCATTCCCTATCCCCATCTGGCCCCCTGGTAACCTATATTCCAGATTCAAACTTGATGAGTTTGCTTACTCTAATTATTTCAAATCAGTGAGATCATACAATATGTGTCCTTTGTGTCTGGCTTATTTCACCATGAGATTAACTTTTAAATGTTTTCTGTATAAAAAAAAAATTGGAAAGTTGACTTTCTTCTTTAAATAATGTAGTATAGTAGTTTTAAGGGTGAAAATACATTTGAGTTACAATGAGTTTTATTCAAAAGCTTAAGACAAATCACAGGTATCTTCCCTCAATGTGGACTTTAAAAAGACCATTTTTAATTTTTATCATACAGAACTGATTAAGAATAATAATGTATTTTATGAAATTTAATACTAAATTTCTGCAGGACTTTTAAGATAATGTTTCCAAACTTTGGAATTTGATAAAACAACAAAATAAATAAGAATGAAGATGAGCAACAGGTTTCTAACATTTTATTTCATCAAAACGAAAATGCAAATAAAACACCACCAAATAAATAGAACAAGAGTAAAACAGTAGAATGGAAAGACACTCCTTCAAAAAGGATAAATGTAGCTGTGTGAAAATATGTTCCATGTTCCTCATTTTTGTCATTCTGCCTCAGAACTATGCATAGCCCACCATTCCTGGAATACATCTGTGGATAGGCATTTTGGAACCAGAGTCAAAGATATTTGAGCTCATAGCACCTACTGGAGAAGCAAGTGATAGAGTAACCCCAGGGCCACAGGAGCAGTGAAGGAAAGGAAGCTGGAAGTATGATGATCTTCTGGCAAGGTAAGAGGAAAGACACTGGAACAAGTTGAGCTACATCAGAAAAACACAGGCAGCAAGAGCCAGATCATAGAAAACTCTACAAAACAAATGATCCAGTTTCTTCAATACATAAACAGCTTAAAATATTCAAAAAAAGATAAAAGGATAATCTTGTTGATTAAGAGAGACTGAAAAGATTTTCAAAAATAAAAACTAAACTATATGTTTAGGGATATATATTCAGATGAAAAAAATTAAGGATGTGATTCCGACAAAAGTCAGCATAGTGGTGATACTTGTGTGTATGTTTGTTGGGAGGAATGGGTGTTAGGAGCGGGGCATGTGGAGGGTTGCTGGTGGGGGTGGTATCGGGGATAGTAATGGGATGCTTGCCTTATAATAGTTCATCAATGAGAAATTTGATTTATACGTATTTTCGGTATTTGTGTTACATATAAAAATTAAAAAGAAAAGGATTTTTCTAAAAAGTGAAGGATCTGGAGTCAGACTACCAACTTTAAAAACAAACTCGGTAATTCCTATTTACGTGGCCTAAGGCAAGTTACTTAACCTTTCTCTGCCTCAATTTTTCATTTGTGAAAAGGAGATGTTGATGATCCCAATAGTATCCATTTAATGGGGTTGTCAAGAAGTTGACCTGATGCAAAGGTTCTAGATCACTAGACAACACTCAATGGGTGTTAACTATTATTATAGGAAATGGTCGTCTATCCAGAAAGCAAGCAAAGGGGCAATCTAAAAGATTAAGAGAAAGTGACTCTTAGTGCTGCAAATGTACATAAGGAAAAAATAGTCTTAGAAATCCTCTGCATCATACGCTCTTTCTTACTCAATTTTAAACTTAAGTTACTCATTCCAGAGAGAAATGTTGGTTGCATGGAAAATTCTACAGCTTTTTAATGAAAACAAACGGAAAATGGAATTCAGTTTATCAGTTGTCATTTTGCATCCAAATTAATTGGAACTCATTCTTTGTATAAAGCAAGGCACACTAGAGGTAACTATATCTGTTAACAAGAGGCCACCAAATTAAATGCCTTAGTCTGATTGAACCTCCTGTGAGTGAAAATTAAAATGTTAGGGCTTTATTATTTGAATCCTTAAACTTGGATTAGGCTTTGAATGGATTAAAAATTCCATTCATGAATAGTCTTTTAAAAAATCACATTCTTGGCTTTTCATCCTCTTATGAAAAGAAGCAAAGCTTTCTTAATCCTACTAATTCACTGATTTATTTTGTTTAGTTCTAATTGGTTCTTGTGATTTTTGACCTTTTCATTGTGTCATCATTATATACTTTTAGTTTTAGCACTTTAATGCTTATTTTTTAGTTCACTTGAGACCTCACTCTTTTCTTATAAAATATGCTAATGATTGCAATTTAGAATTTTGGTTATTCTAAGAAAAACACTCAGTTACCACAAAAAACTTAATGTATTATAATAAAACCCAGTGTCCAAGCAGGTGACTCAACTGTTTTGAAAGTACTCTGAATCACATTAAGAAAAAAAGTGCATCCATTCTTATGCAATTAGTAAAATTAGTTTATAATAATGTCCTTTGGAGAATTCAGTAAGAAATAAGTCCCCAAATATTTCATTATTTTTTCTTAATGTGTGTGTTTTTTTTTAAGTTTTAGAATATCTGCTCTAGTATACTTGATTATTTAAGAATTTAGCTTTATTATGTAACAGCTGTATGCAGAATTGAATTGTATTTTTTGCACTGTGACTGCACCAAATGGACTAATGCTTTTTTTATTTTTTTTCACCTGTTAAAAATGGATAATGTGACCTATTGGCCAGGTGTTCAGGAAGAATCATTCAAATATAACACTGGGACTTCATTACAACACTATTTTTCTCACAGTGAAATGATGTAAAAATCAAATGTTTCCTGGATCCTGGGACCTGCCTTATTCCAAATTTCATGCCATCGGGAAAGACCATCCAGCTTTCTTACTAGGCCTCTAGAACTATGAATAGATATCATTGCTAGAACTAGTATACATGATCCCTTTTATTACCCATCTAGACTGACAATGGCATTGACCAGTTCTATTTAAATTACCCAATTATTTTGTTCTGTCTTTAACTGAGGTCTCTTTTCGAGTATACTCTGAAATAGTCTATGCTTCATTTCTGTCACCTGTTTTTAATTAAAAAATTAAGTGAGTACCTTGAAGATGACATACATGAGGAATCTGTCATGTGATTACGGAAGAGGACAAAGCAAAGGCTGCACAACTGCTTAACCCTGGGTTTACTAGGTGCTGAAGTCACTGGATCAACTAGCCACAGGTTAGGGAGAATTGATTTGGGTCACGCCGTTCACAGCCTCACTGAGCACAATCACACCATTGTGATTCTGTGAATGAGGCCATGGGCAATTATTATCATTATTATTCTTTAATAGATCATGTAGGAGTCTCGCATCTGTTCACGGAAGGTTTTAACTTTAAAATGCATCCATTCACTTTTATGTTATTTCTCAAATGATATGAATTTGCCTTTACCGTAGACTAAAAACAAAACAAAACAAAAGACATTTAATTAAAAGTTCCCTAACGGCTCACATTTGTTCTATGACTAAGCCCAGAAAATGTCATAGTAAAATGATACTTTTTGAAAAGTTATGAAAAAGTGAAGTTGAATATGGTATGACTATATATTCAAATGGAATTTTTTTGTGTGACAAAGTTTATCTCATTGGAGATGCTGTTGCTTGAGATGGTGATGATGATTATTATAAAGGATAAAAAGCAAGAGAGGAAAAATATTTCATTTTCCTCTTATCTCAATAAACTTAATGTCTAAGCAAACTTTCTTCTACCTTTGGAGAAATACATCTTAGGTTGTGAAATCTTGAAGCCTGGAGCACCATACTCATCATTCTTAACCTTTCAGAACACAGTCAGTCTGAATGTCTACACATAAGAACTAGCACAGACTCTTGGTGCAATACTCAAAAAATGAATCTCTAACGTTGAAATGTCATGACTTTGTAAATGCTAAGCCTGACAATGAGTTTAAAGACCACCACCTTAATAAAGGCTAAAGGTGTTCAAATCACCATTTGAAATTAGATCCATGTCACAGGGAGTTATTTCAACTCAATGTAATTCAACTCATATTCCTTTTGTTCCTTCTAAAAGTCAATCTTTCATCAATTGCAAAAAATATACCACACCAATGCAAGATATTTATAATAAATTGGTACATGGGAACCTTGTATTTTATGCATGATTTTTCTGTAAACCCACAACCTACAACTTCTTTAAAAAAAAAAAAAAGCCCATCTGGGATATTACCATTGTGAAGCAAGCTCTGACCTCATCGAGTCCCTACATTCTATAGGGAAAACAAATAAGAAAGCAATAGTATGCAGTTAATTGCAATATAATGCAGGTTTCTTAAACACTGTGTGTGTGAGTGTGTGTGTGGTGAGAAAGAGAGAGGTATTCCTTTGGCATTCTGGTGAAGACTATGGACACCGTCTCAGAATGTTTTTTTTTTTTTAATTTTATGCTATTAGAGAATTTGCATGTTTACAGAAAAATCACACAAAAAATACAGAGTTCACATATAACCCCCCCCCCCATTAACACTTTAAATGAGTGCGGTGGCTATTTACAATTGATGAAACAATATTGTTATAACTGGACTGTTAACTACAGTCCATAGTTTACATTAGGATTCACTTTTGTGTTGTACAGTCCTATGATTTTTTATAATTTTTATTAAAGTTACATATATGGAACCTAGAATTTCCGCTTTTCACCATATTCAAATATATAATTCAGTGCTGTAAATTACATTCACAATGTTGTGCTACCATCACCATCATCCATTACCAAAATTTTTTTCACACCCCAAACAGAAATTCTATTCTATATAAGCCTTTACTCCCTGTTCCCTACTCCCACCCCAGCCCCTGACTCCATGAATTTGTTTATTCAAATTATTTCATATCAGGGAGATCATACAATATTTGTCCTTTTGTGTCTGGCTTATTTCACTCAACATGATGTCTTCAAGGTTCATCCATGTTGTCACATGTATCAGAACCTCACTTTTTAGGGCTGAATAATATGCCATTTGTATGTATATACCACATTTTGTTTACCCATTCATCTGTTGGACACAGGTTATTTCCATCTTTTGGAAATTATGAAAAATGCCATTATGAATATCTGTGTGAAAATATCTGTTCATGTCCCTGCTTTCAATTACTGGGGTATATACATAGAAGTGGGATTGCCAGGTCATATGGTAATTCAATACATAAATTTCTGAGGAGCCACCAAACTCTTTTCCACAGCAGTTGCACTATTATACACGCCCACGAACAATGAACAATTGTTCCTATTTCTCTACCTCCTCTCCAACACTTATTATTATTTATTTTTTTAAAGCAGCCATTCTAGAGGGTGTGAAATTGTATCTTATTGTGGTTTTAATTTGCATTTCCCTAATGGCTAATGACGATGAGCATCTTTTCATGTGCCTTTGGTCATTTGTATATCTTCTTCAGAGAAATGACTATTCATGTCTTTTGACCACTTTTTAAATGGATCTTTTGTCTTTCCGTTGTTGAGTTGTAAGTTATCTTTATATATTCTGGATATTATCCTTTATCGTATATGTGGTTTCCAAATATTTTCTCCCATTGAGTAGGTTGCCTTATTACTTTGATGAAGTCCTTAAATTCACCAAATATTTTAATTTTGATGAAGTCACATTTATGTATTTTTTTTTAATTTTGTTACCTGTGCTTTTGGTATAAAGTCTAAAAACCATTGCATAACACAAGGTCCTGAAGATGCTTCTCTGTGTTTTCTGTGAGGAGTTCTATAGTTGGGTTTTTAAGTTTAGGTCCTTAATCCATTTTGAGTTAATTTCTGTATATGGTGTGAAGTAAGGGGCCATCTTCATTCTTTTGCATATGGAGATCCAGTTTTCCCAGGACCATTTGTTGAAGATACTATTCTTTTCTCATTGAGTGGCCTTGGCAGCTTTGTCAAAAATCAGTTGGCCATACAATTCCTTTCCTAGGTATATACCCCAAAGAATTGAAAACAGGGGCTCAGACAGATATTTGTATACCAGTGTTCATTGAAGAATTGTTCACAATAGCCAAAAGGTGGAAGCAGCCCAAGTATTCATCAATAGATGAAGGGATAAACAAAATGTGGTATATCCATACAACAGACTATTATTCAATTGTAAAAAGCAGTGAAGTGCTGGTACATGCTACAACATGGAGGAACTTGAAGACATCATGTTGAATGAAATAAGCCAGACACAAAAGGACAAATATTATATGATTTCTCTCACATGAAAAACTTAGTTAAGCAAATTCATGGAGATGGAAAGCAGAATAGTGGTTCACAGGGGCCAGAGGCAGTGGAAAAGGGGAGTTATTGCTTAATGCATACAGAGGTTCTGTTTGGGGATGATGAAAAAGTTCTGGAAATAGTAGAGAAAGTTGCACAACACTGTGAATGTAATTAATGCCACTGAATTGTACACTTAAGAATGGTTAAAATGGAAAATTTTATGTTCTCTATATTGTAGCAAAATAAAAGGGAAAAAAAGCATTATGCAAGTAGAGGAAGCCAAGAAAAAGACTACACATAAAAGATTCAATTTCTATGAAACGACCAGAAAAGGCAAATCAACGTAACAAAAAGCAGACAACTGGGTGTCTAGGGCTCATGGTCAGCATGGGGATTAACAATACACAGGAATTAGGACTCTTTCTGGGGGTGATGGAATGTTCTATAACTGAACTGTGATGTTTGTTCAACTTTGAAAATTTATTAAAAATCACTGAATTACTGAATATGGTAAATTTTATGGTATGAAAATGATACCTCAATAAAGTTGTAAAATATTATATATATATATAATGCTTATTAGATGTTTCAAAAAGTGTACTATATGGTGTAAGGAAAATGTTCAAAAATAGATTGGGGTGATGAATGCATAACTATATGATGGTACTGTGAACAGTTGATTGTATACCATGGACAATTGTACAGTATGTGAATATATTTCAATAAAACTGAATTTAATTTTTAAAAAAGTGTACTATATATGCACCATGACCCCAATCACTGTTTCCAAAAAATGTGCATGCATATAAAATTTAGCCCCCCAAAAAAGGGCTGGTTCCCTGAAAAGATCAATAAAATTGTGACAAAGGAAAAAAGACAAACACAAATTACCAATATCAAGAGTAAAACAGATCCTGCAAACCGCAAAGTTTAATAAGGAATATTATGAACAAATCTACCCATAAATTTGTCAATTTAGATGAAATGGACTAATTATTTGAAAAGCACAATGATATGATTTCTGTCATAATGAAATAGATAATTTGAATAGCTATAACTAGTAAGCAATTGACTTAGTAACTTAAAAACTCCCCTACCTCCCCAAAAAACAGAAGTTTCCAGGCACCAAAGCATTTATTGGAGAATTCTACCAAAAGTTTATAGAAAAATTAACATCAATTCTACACAATTTCTTCCAGTAAATAGAAGAGGAAGGAACTCTTCCAAATTCACTTTAAGAAGCTAGAATAAACTTGATTCCAAAATCCAACAAGGACAAGCTACAGATTTGACAATGATATTTGCAAAACATATATCTGACAAAGGATTAGTATCTAGAATATAAAAAGAACTTTCAAAACTCAAAAGAAGAAGAAAAGAATTAGAAAACGGGCAACAGGGATGAAGAGACATTTCACCGAAGATGATATAGAGATGGCAAATAAACACATGAAACGATGCTGAACATCATTAGCCATTAGGGAAATGGAAATTAAAAATCAATTGGCCATGGATGTGAGAGCTGATTTTTGAACTCTCAATTTGATTCCATTCGTCTATATGTTTGTCATTCTGCCAGTACCATGCTGTTTTTTTTAAACAGTTTTATTCACACATCAAGTACCATGCTGTTTTGATTACTATAATGTTGTGGAAAGTTTTTAAAAGTCCTCCAACTTTGATGATTGGCTTTTCCATTTCTGCAAAGAAAGCTATAGGAATTTTGATTGGGATTGTGTTGAATCTGTAAATTGCTTTGAGTAGACTTGAAATCTTAACAATATTTAGTCTTCCAATCCATGAACATGGAATGTCCTTCCATTTGTTTAGGTATTTTTTACTTTCTTTTAGTAATGTTTTGTAGTTTTCTGTGTATATTTCCTTTACATCCTTGGTTAAATTTATTGCTACCTACTTAATTTTTATTGTTATTGTAAATGTCTTTTTTCCTTGATTTCCTCTTCAGATTGTTCATTTCTAGCATATAGAAACACTACTGATCTTTGCATATTGATCTTATCCTCTGCCACTTTGCTGAATTTGTTTTTAACTCTAGTAGCTTTGTTGTGGATTTTTTGTTGTGTCAGTAGATGTAGGTAATTACAATATAATGCAGGGTGCTTTAACACTGTTTGTGTGCATGTCTGTGTACATGTGAGAGAGAGAGAGAGACAAAAAGATGTACTCCTGTGCCATTCTGGTGAAGCCTATGGACACCTACTCAGATTGTTTTTAAATACATAAAATAAAAATACATTAGATTATGAAGGAAACCAGAACACTGGAAGACATTTATCAAAATGTAACAAAAATAAATTTGCAATATGGTAATACATGTACTTCTCTATTGACATATATATGACAAGAGTCACTAGCAGGTCTAATAACTACTATAATTTTGAAGTAACAATAAAAGCAAACAATATGTGAGGACCCTAGAACAAGTGGAATGTGATGAGAAAATGTTTGTGACTTCTATTACTTACCAAATCACAGTTTCTTTTAATAACCACTAATGATTGAGGTAAATATCAATAATCTAATCAAATACTAAATTTCAGTCGGATATAAATGAAAATAGAGAGGTGTGTATGCATGCATGTGTGATGTGCGTATATTTTTTTCTCATGGAGTTCACAGTAGCGGGACGATGAAAAGACGAATGCGTCATTTAAAGATTGCTGTCAGTACCTCAAAGGGTAAAAGGGATCTTTTTTTTTCCTCCTTTTTTCTTGTTTGAAACTGTGGAATGCTCATCAAATTTGCCTTTAACAAAAATCATTCTGGCTATGATGGGGAGAAAAGATTACAGGGAAGAAGGTGGGGCAGGAGGCCCAGGAGAAACAGGGAGAATAATGGAGAGTAAACAAATTGAAGAGATTTAGTCAAGGGGTAGTATAAACATAATTTGGTGGGGAGTGGTTCACCTTGGGAACGATGAATCTCAAGGGTTATATCAGGGCTTCCGATGTGGGTAACTGGAGGGATCCTTGTATCTATTCTGTGACTGGAAATAAAAGGAGACTAACCAATCTTTGTTTGGGAAGAGGGGTGGAGCATGATACAAATAATGGATTTTCAGCCTAATGTCAGGGTTTAAAGGATGCCAGCCCTGGATGTTGTCACAAAGGACTGTGAGAAACCAGCTTCCTCAGGGCTTTCCCTAATTCAGGGACAAATCCCTCCTGGGTAATTTTTGCTTTGTACCTCAGCATCATATAGTCGGATTTGGGATATCAGTGCAAGATAGATGCAGATAATCTTTTTAAAGGACCCACATTGACTTCCTTGTCATCACATCTCAATTCTATGATGACTCAAATTAGGAAAATATCTTTTGAAATAAAATAGCAATAACATTAATTACCATTTATTGAACGTCTTGTAAGTGCCAGGTAATCAATTGCATGTACTCACATTTCATTTAGCCATTGAACAAATACTGAATAAGGTACTAAAAAGTATTCTAGAGGATTGGGATCAAGGAACAAAACAGTCAAAATACCCTGCCTTCATGGTGCTTACAGTCTTGTATCCTCTCAAGAACCCTCTGAGGCAGATAACATCATCTCGATTTTATTGGTGAGATTGCTGAGGCTTATGGAAGTAAGGCAACGTACAAAAGAGAATGCAACTAGCAAAGTGGCAGAAATAAGATTTTAACTAAGGTGTGCAACCCCAAAATGAGTGCCAAGTTTTGTGTTTGGCTTGCATACATGGTGGCCCAACCAATTCCTAGTGGGTAAATTCTGTATGGGCATTTGGTCTTTTCTTCCTGTATAGGTGAAAATGGTAGGTAACAGCTTACATTGAAAAGATGGTATTGCTTTGCTTGTGCTTATACTTATACTTGTTTAGTGAATGTATACACAGCAGTTTTATGATGCATAAGTTATAATTCCATATAGCTGGAGAAATATGATATATATATATATATATATATATATATGGCATGTGTGTGTGTATTACTGTTTTGGCATAATGGCTAAATTTCTTGCTTTAGGGATATTGGGTTTTTAAGATAAATGTTCCTCCTATATGATTTTCAGCCATGCTTTATTTATGATACCTTTACAAGGTATATAAAAATGCACTGTCAGGATGATTCGTTCTACTGAGCATTAGTAGTTCTAGTCAAGTAAACGTGAAATCACAAAAGACAGAGTGAAATATACTTCCATCTGTTTTTGCCTTCCTTTCATTTATCTTTGAAAGGTTTTTGGACCAGTTTCATCATAAAACTGCAGGTAGCCAACTTGATTCGTGTTAACTACATTACTGTATGACGGTTGTGCAAAGAAGCATTCTGATAAGATTGGATAAGTTTTCAACTTTATATTTTCTAACTGAAATACATGAACTTTACGTTCATCTGTGTCCACCAGTGATTCTCAACTGTAGCTGCAGAGCAGAATCAGATATGGTCCTTATTTTAAAAATAATAATAATAATGCCTTGGCATTATTCCAGACCCATTGATGCAGAATATCTGGCAGTGAGGCCCAGGCATAGGTTTATGTTTAAAACTTCCTAAGTGATTCTAATGTGTAGCAAAGGTTGAGAAAACCTGATTTATATGCTGAATCTTAACCTTTATTTTCCTTCATAGAATTTTAATGCATGGTTTTTTTTTTTAAACAAGAACTTCAGAAAATCTAAGTATTAGCTATATTATGTTAGATTTTCTGTTCTACCAATATTTGCACAGCTGTTTAATACTCAGAATGAGCTACCACATATTTCTACCACAATTAAACTGAGATCTGACATTTACAATTTCCACATAGCCACAATCAGTTCCCAGATTCCCTTTTGCATCCAAGAGCAGCGTTCTCATTACAGTAATGAAGTCGTATTTTAAAAGTTCTATATCAGAGACGATTCAGCATTGTTCAAAATTATGATCTGGTTATTCTATTTCTCTCCTGTATTCAATTTGGAACACTCCTCCTGCTGCCCTTTCAGGGATAAGAAGAAACAGAGTCTCCAAATATGTACTAATGTTTTATGCATTCTTTCGAGCTATTTAGAGATGGTGGACATGTAAATATCTTTCACTCCAGGCAGGTTTTTAATTGCAGAGAATTATTATGTCAAATTCAAATGGCATAACAGAAACAGAACAATATATCAGATGGTCTAAAAGAAAAACAAAAGAGCTGTCATTAAGATTCAATGGTGTTCAATTTTCAACTAGGTGGGCAGCTTGTAAGGTGTTTCAAACATTTTTCAATTAACAAAGTAATCAACTTATACAGGACTAAAGCCATCATCAAAGAAACTATAGCCTCTTTTAAAAGTATTTTGTTTTAAAGTTCCCTAACAGATATTTAAAGCAGAAAAGGGAATTGTCAAGGAACAAAAATAATCCTATTTAATTTTCCATAGAAATACTCAGTCCTCCATTTATGCTGTTAATGCTGAACTGGCCAAATGTGTTTTCCATTAAATGAAGGCCCCTTGGAAACCAAATTTAGGATTTTAATCTCTAGGACCCTGGTGGGGGATAGGAGAAATCAATTCACTAAAAAAACAAAAAACAACAAAACTATGATTCAAATGTTCAAGCTAGAAGGTTGGACCATAAAGGATTAGGGAAATTAAAGAACTCTTAACCCCAACTGTACCTCACCACTGCCTGACAACCTTACTAAATATCCAAGACGTCCCCTCTCACCATCTTTTAAGTCATTATTTTAAACTTTCCCTTCCCCCACAGGCCTCTTGCCTTGCCATTTTCCCTCTTATTTTCTATGGATTACTTTGCCTCCAACTTCACTGAGTTAAAGGGAGTCTTCAGGCTAGAATGCTTCCAACTTTTTCAACCCTCACCTAGACAAAACAGTAAGTAGTTCAATGCTTCTGAACCAAAGGATGCTTCTGGAAGAGTAGCAGGAAGTAGGCTGGAGTGATTAACTGAAGCCAGATCACGGAAGGCCTAGTGCTAAGATAGTGAATTTGAGCTTCGTTATTTTAAAGTGATGGAGAACCCTTATGCTCTGAGTAGATTCCAGATTTTAGAAAGACTGCCCAGGCAGCAAGATGGAGGAAAGATTTGGAGGAAGATCAAACTGGAAATGGGAAGATCATTTAAGAAGCAATAGGCATCCAGATAAGAACTGGTGAGAGCCTGAAGTCCTACAGTAGTAATGAGATCAGACACAGGACCAGGTGCTCAGTGTTTCCTCCAGGGCTTTGGTTTGAGCTCTGTTTCCTCTCCTCCACTACTTCCTTTTTTCATTAACCCATTTACACTTCTGACCTCATATACTATAATGAATCCCACATTTACATACCTCTTTGCTGAACTCAAGTTCTGATACTTTGCCTTCACCACTCATATCTTCCAGGTTACCTTCAACTAGTGTGTCCAAGATACAAATCAACAGATTCTTCCAATTCTCTATCCACCCCTCCAAACGAGATTCTTCTCATGATTTCTCTCTCTGGAGAGAACAGTCGCATATGCCAGTTAGAAAACTGGGACTATCCCCAGACTCTTCCCTTCCCTCAATCATTAACTCTTTTATTACCAAGTTCTATAAATATCCTCATGTCCTTAATATCTCTCATATGCTTCCAGTTTTCTCCATTCTAAGAGCCTCTGCCTTAGTCCATTACTTCTTTTTTAAAAAAAACTTTATCAAATAAAAAAAATTCCAAACAAAGCAAAGCAAAGCAATGGGAAAAACAAATATCCTGAAATAACTTCATTACTTCTTAAATGGTCTCCTGGCCTCTTCACCCCACCTTTGGCCACTCCACACTGCTTGCAAAGTGATCTTTACAAGATACAACTCCAACTGGGTCAATCCTCTGAAATCCTTTAAAAACTGAGGCATAACATTCAAGATAAATTTCTAACACGGGACCTTAACATAACATTTGACCGTGTCAAACTCTGCCTTGTTTTCTGTTTGCCTCTCGCACACATGCTTCATGTAGCCAGACTATGGTATTTGTCACAACTCAAACAAACCCACAAGTCTTCCTTGTGCGCCAGTCAAAGGATATGGGGTAAAATCTTAGTACCCTGTGACAACTTTTTGTACAACTGTTACCACACTATACCGTAATTATTTCTTCTTTGACCTATTATTAGCTCTCATTCCCTTGCTAAACCACAGTCGCTCTAGGTGACAGACTCTTGTCCTTTTCATTTTTGTATCAAGGACCTAGCACATTGTCTGGTGCATTCTGAATATTTAAAATATTTGTAGAATATTTGTATGAAAAAATAAAACAAGGAATTAAATGAAGTTTTTGAACAGTGGAATAAGTGTTTTATCTAGATTTAATTCTTGGCTCTGTCATTAACTGGTTGGGAGATTTTAGCTATTTTCACTCATTTCCAGGTTTTCTCATCTATTAATCAAGGGGTATGAACTAAATTATTTCTAATACATGTTCCAACAAATAAGCTATGAACCTTTGTTTCTATTCAAAATGTATCACATAACAGGAATTGTAAATTGTCATAGATTGGCTCAAAAGACTGAATTTTATATAATCAGCTATCATTCTTCTCCATTTTAATGGATTAAAAATGATATCATGTCTACTCAGAAATATTAGCCCTACTGAAGAAGTATGTGAGTTGACATACAGATGGAAATGTAAATCAATATTTTTTCTTATATGAAGTCCCAGATTACTAAAATATGTACTTTTGTCATTAAATGGCTTATTTTTAACTGACTCAAGTGCCGGAATATTTAAATTTAATATTTTGTTGCTGATAGCATGACTTGTAATAGTAACTCATATTTTCCCATAATATTCTTCAAAATTCTTTGCCTTATATGGCATCAACTCTGATTCTTGAGTAAAGAAATAAACCAAATTTTAAAAGTGAATACACATTTGTACATTGTTTCCTTTTAATAATGACCATCATGTTATCTTTAAGTAGTAGTAGGTTTATGGTTCTGAGTTTTTAATAATTAAGACCACAGACAAACAGGGTACAGCAGAAGAAATTAATGGCTCAGCTCCAGTGGCATTATAACCCCCAAACAGTGTAACTTGGAGACGCTACAGATATTTCTCAATGAGATTAAATATAAAAGAAAAGTTTCTTGTTTTGTTTTTAATGTCACGCTTCGGACATGTCTTAGCTAGGAGAAATGAGAAAATCACTATTTTTTATATTGTAGGCTTCCATGTTTTTCCAGCAACTGTAGAAATAAGCTAGCACAATCATTTGTAAATGGTAACAAAGATAGTGTACTGGTTAAGCCGAACATTATAAAATAAAATTACAGTCAGATGTGTCCAGATTGATGTTCATATACAAACTAGATACCAAAGAATTTTCACTAAGCAGTAATTTTACATTCATTGCAGCATAATCCTGCACTGTAAGTATAATGTATATATTTTTTTACTTTGTCATGGTGCTCGATGGTGGAGGAGACAAATGACATTCTTTTTTTATATAAAGAAAGGCAGATCTGCTATTTTGGTTGGTTTTGTCTTTAAAGATTTTAACAGGAAAATTTGTGAATAATAAGTAATATTAACCATGCAAATTTTCAAAGCTATATCTAGGGTAGAAGATAACACAAATCTCTATAAAAATCTCAGATTTTTGCTTGTTGATTTGGTTTGGTTTTTGCTACATTGGGTTTCAAATTTATTTTACATTCCATTAACTGGCTAGTGCAAAGTAGGAGTAGGTATGGTGTGTGTGTGAGAGAGAGATAAAAATGAGTAAATTCTGGGTGTATATTTGTCTTTTCTAAGTTCAAGAGTCCAGTGAATAATTTAAATTTTCATGCAGTTTCTTAGAGTACCTCTGCAATATTTCTTTCTTTAACTGAGATGTTGTTTTCCACTGCAAAGAAATCCATGGAAGACAGATGATTTAACACAAATTTTAAACATCAGTAAAATATGAACTTCCAAATCATCAGATAGGTGTTCTGATCCAAAATATAATACTATGATTTGAGAAAAGGCAATAAATAAGAACCAATTACAATTTAGAGCCAATAATATTTTTTATAGAGATAAAAAAGTTAACCTTGGTTTATCAATGAAATGCTATTAGATCTATCTTTATCTTCCTTAATGTTTTGACTATATTCTGGAATGACCTTATTTAGCTTATGGGTCTCAATGAGCCACTTAATATCTGTGAAACAGTATATCTAATTATAAAATTCTGGCTCTAATCGAACATTTTTCGAGTAGGGAAGAATTTCAGAGATCACTTATTTTATTTCTTTGATTATAGAAATTTCAGACATACCCAAAATAGAATAATATAATAAACTTTCATGTACCTATTGTTAGGTCTGGGCCCTGGGCCCCCATCTCCCTGTTTTGCAAAACCAGGCTGCAGATCAGACCCTGCCTCACGTTGCTGCCCCCTCCCTTTCCCCATTTTCACGCCACTTTCTTTGTTCTCGCTGCCCCTCACTGCTCCCCTCCCTTTCCCTCACAAATTTATTCCCTTCCCCCTCACCTCTCCTGTTCAACTGCACAAACCAGGCATTGCCAAAGTTACAAGATAAACTATGTGTAACTCCCTATTGGCCAAAGTTCACATACCTTACACCTTGTAACCTCCTGGTTGGCAAAAATTCCTATAAAAAGGAATCCCACCACCCGACTGCACACTTTCTCCTCCGAGCAGCCTTTCTGCTGGCAGGGACCACCCTGAGGCTTCTCTCAAATAAAACTTGTCTTTAATACCTGCTCATTTGGCTTTGTTGCCCATCTTTCGAACCAAACTACCTTACACTTACTGCACAGAATCAATAATTATCACCATTTTGCCAATTTTATTTGATGTATTTCTTTCACTATTTTTTCCTGAAGTATTCTAAAGCAAATCCTAGGCCTCATATCATCATCACTTTACTTCTAAATACTTAATTTTGCATACCGAACAGATAAGGCCTTAAAAATGTACCAAAATTGTCATTACCAAACCTACTGATAGTGACAATAACTTTTAAAACAATGTAGTATCTAGCCACAAGTTTTTTTTTTTTTGATTGTTTGAATTGGGATCCAATAAAGATTCAGACATTTGAACTTAGTTGACATGTAAAAATCATCCTATTTGATACCTTTAGTTTATGAGGTTTGAAGTACAGAGAAGGTAATTCATTTGCTTAAGATCACTAGGCTTTTTCACTTGATTCATTCGGAAAATATTTTTTCAGCGTCTAGCAGGTACTGGTCACTGTTCTAGATACTCGGTTTATGAACAAAATAGACATACCTCTCTGCTCTTACAGAGCTTATATTCCTGTTGGAGGAATGTAATATATACATCAAAAGCAGACTATATTCAAGGATGATAAATGCTATGGACCAAAGAAAATTATAGCAACAGTAGATAAGTGCTAAGAGAGGAGAGACGGAGGAGAGCTGTCAATTTTAAATTGGCCTCATAGAGAAGGAGACCTTCAAGCAAAGAGCTAAGGTGAAGTAGTTAACAACAGGACATCTAGGAGGAGAGCCTCAAGGGAAGAAAGAACAAGCAGAGGCAATGCCTCAAAGCATGTGCATACCTGTGAAAAGTATTTGTGGCTTAAGTAGATCAAGCCCTGATAACAGTGAACAAACAGAGAGAGAACCGAAGGCCACATTATGAGGAGCCTTACTAGCTCTTGTAAGGACTCTGGTTTTAACTCTGAGTGAAATGGGACCATTTTAGGATTTGGTGCAGCATAATGACACTTTCTGATCTTTGCTTTAAGAGGAACACCCTGGCTACTACATGGAGAAGAGACAGTTTGAGGCCTGGGTAGGAAGCACTGATTTTCAAATCACTTGGGAAGCCAGTGCAGTAGTCAAGATGAGAGATAATGGTAGTTTGGACTAAGGTGGGGGTAATGAAGATTAGTAAAGGAGATTATAAATGGTTTAATTCTGGATATATTTTAATGTTAGAGGTGACAGATTAGAGGTAGAATATGAAAGAAAGAGAGAAGTCAGGATTATGCTGAAGCATTTGGTCTGAGCAAACATGGGAAGAAGTTGTTTTCAATTAAGAATTGGAAGTCACAGCTTCTAGACTGGGAGAGAGCAGGAGATATCCATGAGACTTCTGGTTAGACATGCGAAATAGGAAGCTGGATATCCAAATCTGGGGTTGAGTTGAAGAGTTTGAGTTAAAGTTGTAAATTTGGGAGTCATCAACATATAGAAATTTTATTTAAGGTCATGAGGTTTGATGAGAAAATTAAGAGTGTCAATATAGATAGATAGAAAAGAACAAAGGGACCCCAGGCTCCAAGGACCGAGTGCTCGGGTATGCCAATAGAGAGAGAGCAGGGAAAACGCTACTGCAAGGATTCATTTCTTTTACACTTTCATGTTAAATTTCTCAATTTTGGCTGGTCGAGAGGAAGTCTCAGATGTATGAGGAATTCCATCTGTACTTTGCAATCTCATGGCCTTAAGTCATCATTGTTCCTCTATGTAGCATCACGTAAGCATTATGTCTTTGGTTATACATTTTCCCCACCACCACCTTGGCCACTTTTCAGGTGTTCCATATCCATATCAAATATAAGAGGCATTCTGAGCCCTCCTCAAGGCACCAGGGTGGAAATAAATTTAGAAGCCACTCTTCCTGATGCTTCCTGAAGGAAAAGTCAACATAGATCTTGGTTCATATCTGTTGTCAACAAGATTATCAGTAGGATAAAAATTGTCCTAGAGTGTATAATAACTAATATGGTCACCTATTTAAGGACACTAATGGCCAAGAAAGCAACAGCACTGCAAACAGGATGCTATCAATTCTTTAGAACCCATCACACTGACATTACTAACACTGAATAATTTGGGAAGAGATGCTCACTGCAAACACACACTGAATGGCTATACTGCTCAATTTTTGCCTTTACCCCAGGCTTGCCCCTATTTGCATCCTGCAACTGCTACTATTATTGGTCACATATATTTATAGGAGAAGCAGGTAAGAGAATATTTCATTTAGGATTTGTGTATCTGTGAGTATGTTTGGCAAAGTAACAAAGAGAAACTGTTATAAGATGGAATACAATTAATCTATTGCTCTCAGCTTATATTCTTAACTAATATAAACAGCTAAGCCAGGAAGACAAAACAACAGATGGCATAAAAGTAGTGTGAGCACATACAAACACAAGGCTGAGATGTAGCAAAGCGTTCAGCGACAATCTGATTTCCAGGTAGAGCTGAAGAAAAATAGTTTCTATATAGAGTCCAAGAATAGTAGGAGACTTCATTTTCAAATGGCTCAGTCAGTTGGCAAGTATTTATTTACCCGGCATTATTGCAAAGAACAAAGGAAGCATGGCTCTCAACCTGCACCTGGAAGGAAATTTTATCATACAGGCTTAGAGAAAGGGCAATCACAATGACTCATGGAGTGGACCAGTCAGTGTACTCATCAGCAGTACCTACTTCGTGATAACATTAATGAATACATAATTTTCTAAAACTGGCTGACATCAGATCAATGTCATTTATTAGGAATGCACACAAATGAGTAAAGAGCGCACTAAATGAACAAATTAAAATCTCTAAAAGCACATTCAAATGATGCACAGTTAAATATTCCTCCATCAAGAAATATTTAAAACGTTACCAGACTAATGGGAAGAGTTTCCCCATTCAGAGCTCTATACCATAAACGTCAGCCCGCTGGACACAGAGTAATGGTAACTACTGTAAGAAGAGCATCAGAACATCACAATTTCTATTATATCAGCATCCTAACCAGCAACAGAAAATCCTCATGATCCATGACATTAATACGTGACAAATTTAGAAGTGTCATATTTATTTTCACCATTTTCACTCCATGTCTCATTTCCTAAGCAAATCAATGGGTAAAATTAAATCATTATTTTTAATTGACAGAATACAAAACTGAACCAGATATAAAATCAAGAGAAAACAAAACAAGCCTAATTTGGGTCTCATGGAGATGACTGATTAACCCTAAAAACATTAAACACCAGTGGTACCTAAACAAGACATATAATTAATCTGAACCACTGTGAATGTCAATTGGTTTTCACTGCCAAGATTAAAGTATATTCATTGTTAATTTAATAATTCTTAAGATTTCAAATCCAGGAAAATTTAAAAGTACACAAAATGGCCCCTGCCTCTCCCCTAAAGCTAGGGAGACAAGGGACGAATACATGAAATGTAAAAGGAACCACATGGACATGGCAACATAGGAGCCTGGGCGCTCTGTTGGTGGTAGTGTTGATGGCTTCCGCAGTCTGATGAGCCATCTGTTATTATTTAGCCAAATTAAGTATATACATACCCTTTGACCCAATAATTCCACAATTGGCATTTATCCCAGAGAAATTTTCACACAGGTCCATAATGGACATATGCTCAGTCCTGTTTCCTAAGACTCTATTCCTCATTGTCAAATTCATTCTGGGTCTCTAGATTTGGGTTTTGTATTGGCTGAGTCTATCGTATTGACTAGTTCAGAGAGATGTTAGTTCATCAGGGTTTAAATCTTGCAACTCAATACTCTGTATACACACATCTAAAAATGGAGTGACTCTACAATGGTGATGGAAATATCTAAAGGCAACAGTCACATTATTTTTTAGGGAGATTATCCTGTATTTGTGTGAAGAGTAATCCTATTATTGTTGTATATGTGTGTGGATTCTTAAATATACATGTGTGTATATATATATTCTTATACACACACACACACTTCTGCATTATACCCAGTTCCTATGAAAAGATATGGAAAGAAAGTTGCTCAGTTGGACTTTCTGAGAAACAGACTTGGGAACCCATCAATTACCTTATTTACCCTGTTTTTGCCATCAACAAACCAGAATCAGGTCAAAACTTTTCTAAAAGGGATCTTATTTTCATGATTCTGTCCATTTTCTTTCTAATCTTGAATACAGTATCTCTCTTGCTTCTGTCAGATCTGCATTTATTTTGGTACCAGGAATAAACAAACAAAAACCTTAATAGCTCACTGAATAGACCATAAATGTCTCTTTTGCAGATTTCCAAAGGGAACATATCAGTTGAAAAAGCTAGTTAGATCAAAATTTACACATATGTACATGTTTATAACACCCAACCTTTTCATCTTTAAGCTGTTTTAACCTTACTTTAAAAAAAATATTTTGCTCATGTATTCACAGGACATTTTGCTTTAAACATTAATATTTCCCCTCATTTGTAATATAATATGATAGTAGATCACTATTAATTTGGTATGAATGGCTGCCTTCATATTTCTATGAATTTTCTGTCTATGTAAGATATTTATAGAAAGTCAAATTGGTGAAACAGAGGCAAATCTGATTAAAGCATATTTTCTAAGATAAGCATACATATTCCTACAGGATATCCCATGCGATAGCAGCAAGGTTAAAATGGTTCTCTTGAGGAAGTACACTAGAAATTGTAAGAAAGAAATTAGAATAATATAGTTATCCACTAAATTGTTCAGGGACATTTCTCAACACAGCATTAGCCAAATGTAATGAAACACTACCTACTGCAAGCAAATACATAATAAGCATTGCTCTTTCTACTCCGATTGAGTTAGAAAGCAGACATGCTTAACAAAAATGGCCAAATTCAGATATTTGGCTAATAGCAGAGTTTTCAAACAGTTTAGAACCTGAATGACACATTTATTTTGTCCTCCCGGCCAAGGGTATGGCAAAATGAAAAGCAAGTTTGTTCTTTTTGCATATATTTCATCCAAACTCATTAATTATTTTGGTGACTTGAAAACAATTTCTGAAATTCTAAATTTAACAGAGGAAATTATTTATGGCATCTCATTTTATTTTTGGGTTCTACGAAAGGCAGAATATAATAGAAACTTCCACTTAAATAAAAATAATTTGATAATTAGCCACACAATACCATTCCCTCATTCCAAACCAAAATAATCAAAACTCCATAAAAACCTATTTCTTTTCCATGGGGTAAAGGGTGGAAACACACTATATTTTCTCAGTTTAGGTGGCATGTGAATTTGGGAAAATGTTTTAGATATTCTCTGATCCATCAATAAAGGTCATGGGGAACAAAGTTTACAGAAATTTATGGCCTATAATTTGGGTATCGACTCTCTCCTAACACCTTATTTTTGCAATCATTATTCCTTCAAATTCTCACATTCATTTATTTATTTATTTATTTATTTATTTATCTCTGACACTCTGTGGACTTGAAGGAATGGATCCATTTTTATGGGTAATAAGACAGGCTACAATTACAGACATAAATATGTATATACTATTATTTGTTTCAGAGAGAAAATGTATTCTATTTACCTCACAAGATGTTGTAACAATAAAATGAGGTAATCAATGTGAAAATCCATCCCATTATATTTTATTAAGAGGAAATATTATAACTACTGCAGGTATCCTTCCTCTAGAAAGTGACAAGAGTTTGGAACCTGCATGCAATCAACTGTTCTGACTGGAAGATTTACCCTGCCAAATTTGTCTTCTTAAACTTTGTGTTCAATCATAATTTAAAAAAATCTTTAGTCCATATGTAGGTTATATATTCTCAGTCTTACACTCTCTCAGGTGAGTTAGCCATATTTCTTAGCACTGTTCTTGTTAACAAAAAAGAAATATAACGATGGAAGTCAATGTAGGTCTTAGAAGTATATTAGTTGGAGTTATCAATCACAGTAAATGCCCCGAAACATATTTTTTTTCAAACTCTCCTGATAGAAATAAGGAAAGAGGTCATCAACTGTTCTTGAAAGCAACAGAATTCACATTTACATGATGATTGCTTTGTTTTTAAATATAATGCATTTTCAAAAATTTTTCCTTTATGTAGAGGAAACAGGCAAAGAACAAGTATATAAACCAAATAAAAGAGGAGAATGAAAATAAAAATTTGAAACCTCTAACTGCTGCTGGTCTTCAAATAAATTAATGATATTGATCAGGAAAGTACTTTCTCCACTTCTATTTATTATATAGTAATAGTATTCAACAAAATATATAAAAACTAGCATTTATTGAGTCCTTACTCCTTGCAAGGAATTGTGCCAAGCACTTGGATCATTTAATCCTCATGGTAAACTTAGCTATTAACTTTTATAATAACCATTTTACAGGTTAGAAAACTGAACATGGAACAGTTTAAGCAACTTGACAAGGTTATACAGCGGGCAAGAGGTGGAATCAGGATTTTGTGTGTGTGTGTGTGTGTGTGTGTGTGAGTTTAATGCATTTTTTGTTGTGAACTTTAACATGTATACAAAACAGTGATAACTTTCAAAGTATGATTTAACAAGTAGTTAGACAGCAAATTTCAAAGAATGTCATGGGTCACAGTTCCACAACTTCAGCTATTTCCATTATTGTAAACTATAACATACATACAGAAAGGTGTTAACATTCGATGTACAGCTCAACAAGCAGTTATATAGGTAATTACAAAAATTATTACCGGTTTCAGTTCTTTCCTTATTATGCAATATAGGGTATATACAGAAAGATGAAGACTTTCAAAGCACAATTCAATGAGTAACTACAGAGCAAATTTCAAAGGATGTTATAGGTTATAGTTCTACCATATCATTTACCTCCTTCCAGCTATTCCCCCACCCCAGCATCTAAATATATATATATACATACATACATATATATATATATACATACATATAAAGTTTCAGTATTCGTAGACCTTTGTTAACTCTTATCTTATTTGTTGCTACCCCTTCCTCTCATTTAATCTCTTTCTCCATCTTCAGGGGTGTCTAGGCAGTGAGCACCCTAACTTGTTCATATTGAAAGGGGGTGTCAACAGTATGGGGAAGGGGACTGCATCTGGTTGTTCTTAAACAGGCTGTTGCCTCTGGGTTTTAGGACTTGTCTGCCATAGGAACACTCTGGTGGATTTAAGTTTTTGAAAGATAAAACTTAGTGAATGAATCTTTTATAGAATCTCAGGTAGGGACCTAGGTATTTGGGGACTACTTTTGGTAAGGGCATGGCATACCGTGGCCATTTGGGATGTCTAGCTGGAGCTTGCATAAGAGAAACCTCCAGGATAGCCTCTCGACTCTATCTGGGATGCCTTCGCCACTGTGAAATTGCTGGATTGCAGGGTTACTTGATATCTAGCTTTCTGAGGAAATGCCAAACTGTCTTCCACAGTGGCTATACCCTATACTTAATCTCCTGTGGAACAAAATACTTGCACTCCAGAGGGGCTGCACTGTTCTACTTCCCTACCTCCAGAGAATAGGTCTCTCTCTCCACATCTTCCCCAGCACTTGTACCTTTCTGTTTATTTTTTAAACAGTTTTATTCACACACCATAGAATCCATCCTAAGTAAACAATCAATGATTCCCAGTATAATCACATAGTTATGCATTCACTACCACAATCTATATGAGGATATTTCCATTTCTTCCACAAAGAAAGAGGAAGAGGAGGAAAAAATGATCTTTAAAGAATACAGATTCTGATAGATGGAAAATATAAGTTACATTTAAGTGAAGAATGGGCACAATGTTGTATTTTTATAAAAATGAGTATTACAGAAAAGACATAAAATTGCCAAAATTTTCCAAAATGCACAGAAATCAATATAGTGAAAATTTTACTTAGCAAAATAAATTTTATTTGAGAAAATTAAAAAATCATTTACAATTCCAAAATAGGCAAATAGTAAATATAAATGCATCACAATTATTGATAAAAAACTGTTTTAGTTTCTTAGGCTGCTCCAGCAAATACCATGAAATGGGATGGCTTAAACAACGGGAATTTATAGTGTAAACTATAAATTAAAGTAAATTTTAATATAAATTAAAATAAATATAAAGTTTTGAGGCCAGAAAAATGTCCAAATCAAGGCATCATCAAGGTGAGGCCTTCTTCCTAAAGACTGGCTTCTGGTGATCCTTGGCTCCTCTGCCAGATGGCAAGGCACATGGCAGTGTCTCCTGGTCTCTTCCTTCTCTTCTGGGTTCTCTTTCAGCTTCTGGCTTCCTGTGGCTTTCTCTCTCTCTCTATCCTAATTTCACTCTCTTATAAAGGACTCCATAATAGGATTAAGACTCATCCTGATTGAGGTGGGCCACACCTTCACTGAAGTAGCCTCTTCAAAAGGTGCTACTTACAGTGGATCCACACCCACTCCTGTGTGGATTAAGTTTAAGAACATGTTTTTCTGGAGTACATACAGCTTCAAACCACCCCAACAACTAAGCCAAAGGTATGGCTAATTATATTTGTAAATTAGTCAACAGGATATAAAGTTGGTAAATAGCACAGAATATTCTAGATTGTGATATGAAATATGATTCAAGATACAATTACAGACTCTAGCTATTGGAAACTATCAGAAGGAAAAGGACAATTATCTTTATTTTTTCCATGTTTTTCTTTTCCAAGTCAACAATAGTCCCTAATCAAATATCATAACTTGTGAAGGAGATAAAAGAATGGTTAAAAAAAATCCCCATGTATTACACAACCAATACAATTGTCACATTGAGTAGCAATCTTAATATCTTAATAGTATGAGTATATATTAAATATTAATATGAACATAATAGCTTTTATAATAGATAGTAGTACAGCTCTAGTTGTTATTCCTGGCCAGATAAACTATAAAAATATCAACCTTAACACACACTGAGTTTCTTATAAAACATTATTTTATTGTGGGGGAAAAATGGAGCTTCACCTTAGTACCTATAATTGTTCAACTGTGACAGTTCTCTCTCTGCTTTTCAAGGCGATTTTGAATTGAGACAAACAACTTGGTAAAATTTCAGATGAACCATTTGGAATAGTTATGTATTAAATGATGCTAAAGAACTTATTATTAGGATGAGTGGTAATTCTTTAGTTTTAATATTTATTGCTGCATCATTATTCGGAGTGAAAATTGCTAGATACCTATCCCCACCATAGCTAGAGGGAGAACATACTAAAAACAGTCAACTGGTGGCCCATCCAAGTCAGAAAACCACCATCAATTTGATAGCTTTGGCCATGCAGAGCTTTTGAAAGGTTCTGCCAAAGAACAAAATGAAGATGATAACATTCAGGCAAAGTAAAGAGTACAATTTTCTTGGAATGTTTTCTTTCTTGCAATATAGAGTTGCTTCTTCAATTGTCAGATTTTTTTTAAATGGATATTTTATGTTTCATTCCTATGTTCTGAACATATAACTTAAAACTTAGAAAATTATTCATTTGATGCACAGGCTTATAAAATTACATTAATGTAGCAGGAAGTCATATGCATATCTTGAGCAAACAGGAGGTGCTTAACGAATATGGAATGAAAAAGTATAAATTGCATTTGCTTTAACTAAGTTTTAAGAGTAAAACTTGGAACGTATGATTTAACAACTGAATTTAAGACAGTCTGTCAAGATCCAGAAATAATTTTCCCTAAATCCAGTCAGAACTTAATTCCAATTACCTTCAGTCCAGTATTCAATGCATTAGCCCATAGTAGGAAAGAGCATAATCATTTCTGTCATCTGGAATATATTTTAGCCTTTGAAGTAATTAATAATTTCCTATGTCTTTATTTTGAAAAGTAATTTAACAACATGAGAGAAAATTCATAAATAAAGAACATTTTGTACAAAAAAAGTGATTATAATAATATCCAAACAAAACCATTCCTCATGTCAGTGCATTTTCTTCTGATACTTTTTAACATGTATCTTATTTTTGGACATTTACAATAAAAGAATTTTATTTATAATAAAGGAATTGCATAAATATAATACAAACATTTTTTCCACGTTACTTCACAACAATCTCTGTTATCTGTTAATACTAATATATTTTTATTGGCTATTCATGAATCATGGTCAAATGAAACTCCAAAATGTGTTTAACAATTCAATTATATCACAAATACGTGGAGGCCCCTCTGAGCTTCGTCTGGTCTAAGCAAAATGTTCCATTTGTTCCTTACATTCCTCATGGACACATTTAGCGCCCCATTTTTGGGAGAGTTGCTTTCTCCTGAATGCAGCCTAAATTTCAGAACCCTCTTAAACTATGAGCAGGAGAATAGAACACAATTATCCTGGAGTGATAAAATAGTATAAAACAGAATGGCATCAGAATTGCCCTTAGTGCATTTCAGTGTTTATTAAAGTTTAATTTACATAGAACTGCCCAGGGAGTTGTTTAAAATGCAGATTCTTCTTTTTTTTTTTCATTTTTTTATTTTTTTATTAAATTCAGTTTTATTGAAATACATTCACACACCATACAATCATCCATGATATACAATCCACCGTCCACAGTATGATAACATAGTCATGCGTTCATCACCACAATCTATCTCTGAACATTTTCCTTACATCAGAAAGAACCAGAACAAGAATAAAAAATAAAAGTGAAAAAAGAACACCCAAATCATCCCCCCATCCCACCCCATTTGTCCTTTAGTTTTTATCCCCATTCCTCCACTCATCCATACACTAGATAAAGGGGGTGTGATCCACAAGGTCTTCACAATCACACTGTCACCCCTTGTAATCCACATTATTATATAATTGTCTTCAGGAGTCCAGACTGCTGGGTTGGAGTTTGGTAGTTTCAGGTATTTACTTCTAGCTATTCCAATACATTAAAGCCTAAGAGGTGTTATCTATATAGTGCATAAGAATGTCCACCAGAGTGACCTCTCGACTCCATTTGGAATCTCTCAGCCACTGAAACTATTTCGTCTCATTTTGCATCCCCCTTTTGGTCAAGAAGATACTCTCAGTCCCACGATGCTGGGTCCACATTCATCCCCGGGAGTCATACTCTGCGTTGCCAGGGAGATCCACACCCCTGGGAGTCGGGTCCCACGTAGGGGGGAGGGCAGCGAGTTCACCTGTCGAGATGGCTCAGTTAGAGAGAGAGAGGGCCACATCTGAGCAACAAAGAGGTACTCAGGGGGAGACTCTTAGGCACCATTACATACAAGTTTAGACTCTCCTTTGTGGTAATGAGCTTCATAAGGGCAAGTCCCATGCTCGAGGGCTCAGCACATCAAACCGCCAGTCCCAATGTTTGTGACAACATCAACACCAGTCCAAGTGAGGATGTCCAACACATCCGCACCTTCCCCCAGATCCTCGGGGCTGGGGAGGGGGAGGCTGTAAATATATTTTTTATTATCTGCCCAAATTACTCTAGGATGTGTCACTATTTCACTCCAGCCTATACTAACCTACCGTATCTCGCTTCCTATTCAAAGTTCCATGCAATTGTGGTGTTTGAACAAATCGACTGTAGAGTTGTACCGTTCAGAAAATTTAGATCCTGTACCAAATAGATATCTATTCCCTTGGTCTCATACGAAAGTTGAAGTTTTAAAACACCATCAGTTTCAACCTTTATCCTTTGGCCTGGCTTGCCCTGCTTCATTCATATCACTAATTGAAGTCTGGGCTCTTTTTCAGCTTTTTTTTTTTTTTTTTTTACAGTGGCTGTATGCACTAATACTGACATTCATATCTGCCGAGCTCTAGCTCTGAGTTTCAGGTGTCTCAGAGATATGCATTGTTCCAGAGACCAATCAGGTTATACGCTAGGGGATCAGCACCTCAAAGTTTAGAGATAGGCCTTACAATTCAGGAATAGAGTTAACTGCTGTAAGAGCTTACAATCTAGGGACTATTACAATTATTGTGTCCACGTTAGGCTATGTTCTAAGATTCAATTCTGAGTTTACACATTGTAGTTAGTCCATATTGGTGAGGCATCATCCCTCTCACCATGTTTTCTCCAACACTTTTACTCCTATATATATATTTTCCTACAATTTTATAGAGTTATATTCACATATCATACATTTATCCACAGTGTACAATCAGTTGTTCATGGCATCATCATAAAGTTGTACATTTATCACCACAATCAGCACTTGAACATACTGATTACTACAAGAAAAATTGTTTTTTTTTTTTTAGCAATAAGAAAAAATGATAAAAAGAAAAATAACATGTCATACAATACAATATACTACTAAGGACAGCAAATAACACCACTACCAAGAATCCCATATTACTCCCCTATATCCCCCTCTCATATACATTTAGCATTGGCGTATTGCCTTTGTTACATTTAATGGAGGTATATTACAATGTTACTGTTTAAACTGCCCAGGGAGTTGTTTAAAATGCAGATTCTTGGGCCCCATGCCTAGTGATTCTGTCTCAGTTGATTACATGTTGGGCCAAGGAACCTACACTTTAAAAATCGTATAGGTGATCTTGACGCCGTCAGCTACTCTTTGAAAAATACTGACTCAGGTAATGTATTTATAATATTAAAGCATCCAACAGTTGCCATTGCCTTTTTAACAGACACACCAAATTATCGACTTATATTGAGCTTCCAGGTACATAAAAACTGTTATATCTTTTTTGCTGAATCCAGCTCTGTTTTCCTTATTCTGCATTGTGTGGTTCATTATTGTGACCCAAGTAAAGGACTCTGTGTGTATCCTCATTAAATATTATTTTCTTACATGGGCACTCTCTTCTAGTCTGATGGTGTTTTGTAAATATTTATTGTTACTTTACTTTGGATAATCCATATATTTGATAAGCATGCCCTCCTTCCATCTTTATCCAAGTCACAGACAAAAATGTACTATAGGAGACACAAGAGAAAGGTCAGAAGCATAATCAGGACAGTATTTTACAAATGACATGGTTCCAGGTTTCATCTAAACTATTTTTATCTCAAGCAAATATACTGCTCTGATATATGAAAACAGTATTCCTATAATGTGTTTAGGTTTAATACACATAGTAAACTTTTCTTGACATATCACAATAATTTGACCTCTAATGAATATTTATCCAAAAAAATCTGTACTTTGACTTTGTACATTCTGCTTTATACCCTCTGATATAAGTCAAACAAATGCATTTTCTGTGATGCCTCAGGTCTAAAATCTTTATATGCATTATAAAAATTTTTTTAAAAATTAATAATACTCATAATTTGGTTACAAATTTCACTGATCAAATCAATTTTAAACTGAAATTTGCTAAATACCCATTTCTGTTAGGTTGATCTTACAGTTCAGTAGATTGCATTATAAACATTTCATTGGGAGGAAGCAATGAAACCTCAAGAGCAATGAAATAATCTCCTACCTTTGACCATTCAATATGTCATGAAATTCTTTTCTCATGGATTTTAGGATGGCATTTTTTCTTGCCTCGATCCTGTTTTTCATTACTCTTTCTCCAACTCTGAACCTCCTTATATTTTAGTGACTCCAGGACTCTGTCCTCAATCCTCTTTTCATTTTATGTGTTTCCCATGATCCCAGTTTCAACCCATTAATACATGCTGATTATTCCCAACCTGATAACTACAGTGAAGATTAACTTCTGAACTCCAAATCCTTACATACAACTTCCTACTAGACTTTTCCATCTGAATATACTTTAGGCACCTTAAACTCAATATATCCCAAAGTGAACATGTTACTTGTTCATTATCCTTCTTTCCCTATTATTATCCTAATTCTCCTACTTCCATTAACCAATGGCATCACAATCCACCTAGTAAACAAGTTGAGCAACCTGCAAATTATTGGAAGCTCTTCTCTTTCTCTCTCATCCCTCACATCCAACCACTCACTAAGTATATTGTATGTATCTCCAACTTCTCTGTTGAATTGAGCTCTTCTTCTCCATAGCTGACCTGCAATATTTAAGAACTTCTTTATCAGTCACTCTGTCTCCAGTTTCAAGTTTCTCTAGACTTCATCCAATCACCAGAGTGATCACAGTGGGTATAAATCCTAGTCCATAGACTAAAATTTGCAAATATCCTAACTTTCCTTTAATTTTTCTACAACTGAATCAGTATTCACTATGGACCTGAACTTGAGACCCTCTCCCCTAACCCTGGCTTGCATCTAAATTCCACGGGATTTAAATGGCACCATGGTGTCAGAAAGATCAGAGTTGGTTTATTTATTAATAAAATCACCTATTCATGCTGGCATCTCATGAGAAACTCTCATTATCTTCTGTGTGAAGCTCTTGATGCCTTGCAACTTGCTTCTGTGTCTCCCTTGTCCTCACCATCCTTTTCAGGTGTCTTGACGAATGGCAATTCATCTGTACTCCTCCCAGCCATACAGAAATCAAGGATGATTACCAGCAGGTAGGTTGGAAGAAACTCAAGGTTTCTTCTGTAAAATGCTCACTGAATTAATTCTCTAAAATACCAAGAAAATGCAAGGCTGCTATCTAGTAAACATTTAACTAATGGCTAAATTGCTCATTTTTTTGTTAGAATGTCACTGACATGCCATGTGATACAGAAAGCATTTCAAAAATTAGTAGCCTTTTAAAGAATGGCTACTGAGAATGAAGAAGGCATAGGAGCAGAGGGTAGAGCATTTGTGGCCCATATGCACCTTAGATAGTGCTGCATTCAACAATATTAGGCTTGATTGTCATTGGTTTGGGCTGACAATGGGCTTTGGAACTGGGCAGCATGAAACTAGATGTACTCATTCCTATTATCCAAAGAGCCAGAAAGAATTTCACAAACATATAACAATTATGGATAGAAAGATGACACAAAAGGCCATATACTATATGGTTCAATTTATATGAAATATTCAGAATAGGCAAATCCATATAGACAAAATAGATTGGGGATGGAGGGAGTAGAAAATTGGGAGGTATGGGGTTTCTTTTTTTGGAGTGATAGAAATGTTCTGCAATTAGATAGTGGTGACGGTTGCACAACACTCTGAATATACTAAAAACCACTGAATCATAAATTTTAAAATGATTTAAATGGTCAATTTTATGTTACGTGAATTTGATGTCAAGAAGAAAACTGTGGATAAAACTTTATAGTTCATTTATTTTTTCTAAATTGAACCCTATTATGATTAAGTATTTACTTCTTTGGAAATCATTTCTACATTTCTGAGATAAGTAGGAAGCAAGAATGATAATTTTCAAACAACGTTTAGACTTTATCCAATGTGTAAGAAAGTAAATTAATTTATTAAATGAAAAAAACTCACTTTGAAGAACTATAGCTTTTGGAAAATACAAACTTAGGCTTGCTGTTCAGACTGGAACCTAAAGGGCCAACAAGACTGAAGGGAAGCTGGGACATAGACTAAGGGAACTGATGTGGCTATAACTTGAAAGAATCCTAAAATCATGTGAAGGGAAAAGATGAAATTTGGCTTAAGCCAGACAGGCATTGCTATCCAAGAGATTGTTTCTATGACAAGGGAAATACGCACTGCACAGAAGGTCAAGCAGGATGCAGTATTATTGCCCCTTTTGGAGCAGTACACTTTCCACAAACCAGAATTTGGTGTTTTAAGATATATGAACTAAGTGCCCCCGGGAGAAAAAAACTGGCTATACCACAGCAATAAGTCATGCTTCAGTTAAACAAGTGTGGAATTCCTTGCAGGGTTCCAGTTAAAATGGGAGGAAGATGGTAAAGGAAGACTGCACTGCTAATTAGAAGTGTGAGTCTGATGCCAGGTTATATGGACAAGGCAATCATGATAGGTTAACAAGAAGCTATCAACTGCTAATTGGCAAGGGATCCTCCTCCTGCATCAGACCCATAAACCAATAGGATCGCTATGGGTAAGATCAAATATAATCTAGAAATTTATTGTTGGTGACTGTAGGTGATATTTGCATGCACTGACTTTAATTATCCATCATCCAAGGTAGGTTTAAGTAGGAAAGACACCCAGCAAAATGTCATCACTTTACAAGGATGTGGATTTAACTGAATTTACATTTCAGTTATTTTCCCAAAGGACATACTACAATATTTATTATTGCATCCCTGTGCTAGTACAAATCAGTTGTGGCTTGTAGTTCTGTACTGCTAAGGAGAAACATTCTCTGGATAGCTCATTCAAGACGGGAAGGCACATTAGTTGTAAGTTCTTCCACCTTTCTTAGACCTTAGTATTCTGCAAAGCCCAAAATATGTTTGCAATCTCTAATTTCTATATAAAAAAATCTTACAGAATGGAAATTAAGCCTCTTTTGAAGATCTTTAATATCTACTGATCTAGAACCTTTTGGAGATCATCATGGTGAAGGCGTAGGATAAATCTTGACTTATAAGATAAAGCTTACTTCATGTCCTTTTGATAATTTTTTGATAATGGGATAGCATTGACAAGTATTACTAAAGAAAACCAGGTTAGTCAAATTATCCTAAATTTCCTGAACATCTTTAGGGGGAATTTTCTAGAGGAATCTGGAGGTTCAGGAATTCAGATTTATGAATTAGATAAATAAGGAAACTATATGATGACAGTGCATTTCCTATATTGGGAGAGAGAAAAGTAATTATCCCAAGTACAGCTTTGGTTTCCATGGCCACTATCTTATCCACCTTAAGATATAAATCAAAAGCCACTTTGTTTGGTAAAACTTCCTGGATCTCCAGAAAATGATGCCATTGATCCTTCAGTGCTCTTCCATGGCACTCTGTGCCTCCCTTGTGGGCACTGACAACTCCCTACCTTGACCTGGAATAGTTTATGTACCTGCCTTATCTCTGCTTCAGCAATGTAGAGGGGAAGTTAGAAACTAGGTCTGACTCTTTACTGTATCTCTGTTCTCACCCCCCAGCACTTAGGAATCATGTCTTGTGCATAAAGTGTGCCCAATAAATACTTGTGGAAAGCATATATGGATAGGATACTGAGAGAATGATGCTGAGAACGTTGTGCTGGAACTATTTCAAAACATGTTCTGAGATAATTCTTAGCCAGCTGAAAGTGCTCTGAAATTGGAGTTGGAGGAGCAGAACTAAGAGTCAATCTTTGCCACTTTCTGATTACATGAGTAGGGGCAAATTAACTCCAAACAAGTTTTCTCTCCTATAAAATGAGGCAACTATGTGACCTGATCTCCAATACTGGAGGACCCATTTCCATAAAAGCAGTGATCAAAACCATCAACGATGATGCATTCAAATGGTATACTAGGGCATTTCCTCTGTGCAAGGCACTGTAGGGCATAAGAGAAAAAATGACCTATCCTACTTTTGAAAATCCTATAAATACATAGTATGATGCTAATATTTCATTTCTGGGCTCTATTATTAAATATGGTTTCCATATTTTATATCCAAGTTATTCCTCTTCCTACTTAATTACATATGACTGCTTCTTAGACAAATTTTTATAGATCAAATATTTAGATATATTTTTTGAAACATATGCATTTGTTTTTCTGTCTCCCCAGGGTTGAAACAAGTTCCTTGAGGACAGGAAGTTTCTCTTTTATTCTCCCAAATGCCAGACTACCAGCAACAATAACAATGCCTGGTACAGAGTAGTTTTATATTAGATATGTGTAAATGAATGGATAAATTAGGACTTCAACATCTGTTTTGGTTTCCTAGGCTACTCAAACAAATATCATGAAATGGGTCAGGTTAAACAATGGGAATTTATTTGCTTATGGTTTTGAGGCTAAAGGAAGTCCAAATCAAGGTGTCATCCAGGCGATGCTTTCTTCCCAAGGGCTGTGGCATTCTGGGGCTGGCTGGCTGCCAGCTATCCTTGGCACTTAGCTTGCCACATGGCAAAGCACATGGTGGCGTTTCCTGGTCTCTCCATTCTTTTCTAGGTTCCATGGATTTCAGCTTCTGGCTACTTCCTCTGTAGCTTTCTCTCTCATTGTCTGAATTTCATTCTCTTATAAAGGACTTCAGTAATGGGATTAAGACCCATGCTGATTGAGGTGAGCTACACCTTAACTGAAGGAACCTCATCAAAAGGTTCTACTCATAATGGGCTCGAAACCACAGTAACGGATCAACTTTAAGAACATGCTTTTCCGGGGTACATACAGTTCCAAATCACCACAATGTCCTATTTGCATTAGCTATCTTTTAAATATAGGACAGTTCTTTTAGTAAACTGGAGAAATCTCTTGTGTTAATGGCAAGAAAAAAAAATTGATGTCCGTGAAAAAGAAGCACTAACTTTCCTAACAAAGACTTGAATATAAATCATGTTGTTCATGAGGAAATGAAGAATTTATATGGCCAGAGTTATTTTTAAATAGTAATAATCTTTTCCTAATTTACATTTAGAAATATTTCCCTTTTATATTTTGATTTAAAATATTGTCAAATGATTTTTTAAATGTTCCTTTAATCTATTATGGTATATTTGATATTAATGTTGTATCTAATATCCCAAGTCATTATTTTTAAGCAATCCTATTGTGGAAAAAGACAGCTTTCTTAAGGGGAATAAAATCTGGTAAGGTGTTATGCAGGAAACTGTAAAACATCCAAGAGGTTATCTTCTCTTGACTTTGGAATCAATTTTTAAATAATCATTGATTCAGAAGAAGTTGAAAAAATAGTACAGAGAGGGCCCTTGTACCTTTCTCCTTGCTTCTCTTAATGGTAACATCTTATAAAACTCTAATGCAATATCAAACCAGGAAACTGACATTAGCATAATCTGTAGACCTTATTAAGACTCCATCAGTTTTTACATGCACTCATTTGTGCGTGTGTGCGTATGTGTGTACAATTCTCTGCAATTTTATCACTTGTATATATTTGTATAACCACCACCAGAATCAAGATTCAGGACTGTTCTGTTCCATTACCACAAGGGAACTTCCTCATCTTACACCATTTTAGTTAGACCTAACTCCACCCTGCCCTGTCCATAACAATGAGTTATCTTTTGAAACACTACATTTATGGACACATTCTATGTTTTAATTGGCTTATCTTTCAATAAAGAAATATTTTCCCCTAGGGTTATGATGCATATAGAAGGGGAAAGTTTTCTTTTTCCTAAAAGGTTATCATGTTTTCTGTCCAAATCTTAAAGGAAAGAGTCACCATGTGTTCTATTTTCTACCACTATTTATATTGAGGAATATGATTTTATAAAATTTAGAAGATGGTAATGTGAGTGTTCTAATAAGTGGTGTTAAATAAGACAATGTTTAATTTAGTCCTCAGCAAATTAAAAAATTAGGTAGGAAATTCTGGCGTATTTTGCTTGTGTAATTCACCTGGAAGTTTCCACTTGTCAATATCAACAACATTGACAACTCAAAAAGCAAATACAAAATTTAAAATAGAAAATATGGTCATCAATATGACATTCATGTAGCGATTATTAATCTAACAAAGTGAGCTGTAAACAAACAAAAAAGAAACTTATCTTCAATCTCTCAACTTTCCTTTTAGCTGTATCGTATATGAGGAGAGTTCATAAGCATGCTCTCTGATACAAATCCTTTCATGTAAATATAGAATATCTAGCTAATAATAATGATCATAATACTCCTCCTCTTTGGGTAATAGCCACATTGTTCTTGAAGTTATGTTATCCTGCATTTAAATAACTATTGCTCTTAATATCACAGGCCTTTAATATATTAACATTGTCTGGCTGATATTCAGGATATTTCTCCTAATCATTTTTCCTTATGAAATCAAATTAAGATAGATAGTTGGAAAATAAGTTCTTAACCCAACCATAACGTACTCATATGTGCATGCCATATACCCAATGGTCCCAATGACAATAATCAAGGAAAAAAGATTGTTACATACAGCTTTCCCAATGTCTGTCTTAATATAATGGATGTATAGTAAGTATCATCAATGATTTAGTGGAATCACATTTTAATTGGACCCTATCCTCAATGAAAGCACAGGAAAATGGCCTTTTCTGCTGCTTTTAATAATTAGTATTTCAAGCTAAAACCAACAATGTTGAGAATATTGTTCCTTCAATCTGTATCAATGTTCCTCAACTGATACAGATTGAAGTTTTTTTTTAGTGTATAGTTCTTATGAGTACATTACAAAGGTAAAGAAAGTATCTTCGTTGTAGTAATGAGTTCAGAGTCTAGGTAAATGTTTATCTGTTAGATAATCACTCCATATAATAAATATGTTCATCAGAAAGAAATTTTCTATCCATACAATGCATGTTAGGAAGCCAGACACCTTGTTCTCAATGAGCAAATATTCTTTTTCTGCAATAATAAAGAAATACTAAACATAAATAAGATTTAAAATTTAAGTTGCAGATGAAGAACAAGACACATTCCATCAGCCATACATCAACTATTCACACAGATGAGGGCATGGTGGGGCACAAAGAGTTGAAGAAATAGCTTTTGGAGAGAACTTTCGGTATGCCTCAGAGTCATGCTCCATTGGAGGGGTGGAAAATGCTTTCCTCTTTACCCTTAGTCATGAGAAAACCTTCAGCCTTCACTTTAAGGAGAACAAAAAGAGTAGAGTGCAGCATCACATGTAGCTGAATAGACTGGCTGGCTGGGGAACTGTACAGGCAAGCCAAAGAGAGTTTTCTTTTTTATTGGAGCAAAGAACAGATGAAGGAAACAGAGAGCTAGTGGAGGTTCATCTTAGTTCCTGAGCAGGAGGAATCACTAGGCAGATCACAGTCATCAACAAAAAGAAACACGAAAACCTATTGAATGCCTAGAGGTTGAGGGAGGAGACTGTAATAAGCCAAAATTGAGGAACCTTTGTCCAGTGAGGGAAACCACCGGGGAAAGGTTTCACCAGTGAGGAGGTAGGGGATATCTCTGAAAGGTTCTGCAGACCATTACCACAGTATCAGGTAAGTAAACACACTATTGCCCCCCTCTCTCCTTCCCTTCCTTGTACTGTAATCACGAGGAATGCAAAATAAGGTTAGCAAAATGAAGAGAGAGGTGTAAAAGTGCATGGCAGGGAAGGAAAGAAGAAACCAAACTATACCTCCTTTCCTAACTACAGGCTTCCAGCTTGCAACTGGGTCATATCGTGGGGAGAGGGGATGGAGAGGGAAGTCACTACTTTAAAATAAGTTCAGAGTTTTGATTATTAATCAATATATTAATCACGCACAGGAAGACCTTTTATTTTCTGAAAGTGACCCCCAAAGAGTCATGAGGTGTGCACTAAATATCCTGAAGAGACAGAACAATAGCCCACAGAATACTCTTAAAAGTGGGAGGGAAGGGTGATGTATAATTACATTGTGTAAGTAGTGCTTGTTCATTTAAAAGTCACAATTATTACATCATTACCTTAATAGTTAACATACACCATAATTAGTTATATAAATAAGCAAGGAGGCAAAATACATTTAACATTATTCATTCGACACAAACATAAGTTACATATATATATACCCATACATACATATATACACATATATGTATATTAGTTTACTAATATTTTAAATTATCATTTTAATGAATTATAACTGTTTCTGAATTTAATTATTTACAGTATTTGCAACTTGGTGAAATATATGCATATACATATATATGTATTATATCAATACAGCCAATTCTAAAATAGTATTTTAATGATTTACCAAAAAGAGAAAAAAATCCTGAATCCTTAATAATTAATCCTAAAATTACAGCTTGCTTGCTTAATGTATAATTGGTGTTGTTGACTTATAATTTTCACAATTTTTTCACCATTTAATTATATTTTATGAAGTAGCTTTTCAGTATATCTGTTTTCCTTTTCCCTGGCATTTATCTGCAATTAGTCTTTGTGTGATGACTGCAGTGTATGAGACAGAGAATACCTTGGGTTACTTAGAGATGTTTTCCTTCAAATTCTTTTCACTAACAGATGATACTTCCCGGTTTTCATATATCTTACCATGCTGTCAATCATTGTATCTAAAAAGAGCTTCAAATATGAAACAAGACTGAGTATAATTTTAAAGTTTTTTGTAGTTTTTTAGCTAACAGGAAAAGAAGCTACAAATACTAGTCAATGTATGTATATTATAAAAAGTAGCCATAATTTGGTATCATTCTTATTACCTTATAGTAGTAACTACGTAATTGGAAAATATAACCATAAGCAAGATTTCAGAAAGACAATGAACTACCACAAGGGGCATCTAGGAGATGCTACACACCTGACTGTAGCATGCCTTACTGGAACAAAATTCTATGTTTTTGGAACCAGCATCTTGACTATAATGGCCTGATAGCTCCACCCAGCTCAGATATTTACATTTACATGTACAGTAATAGAGGGCATGGTTTTTAATTCGAGGCATTTGGAAGATTGACAGAAGTATATGTTAAGAATGTTTGAACTTGCACAGATGAACAAGAATCCTATGCATCCTCCTACAGAAGTAAGAAACACAGTAAGAACTCTCATACTCCGGAATTTGTGGTTTCCCTCAACTAGTGGAGCCAAGAGGGAAGTTACCATTTGATTCAGTTCTGCTTCACTGTGGTCCTCGCATTTCTCAAGCTAGGTTTATATGAGTGTCTTTGTTCTCAGTTACTCGGGACAGGCATTTGCTGCAAGTTCACTTTAGGTGGTCCTTATCTATTGCGTTCTAGAGAGAGATCCCTCATCTCCTCCAGTCCATCATAACATGTCTACCACTAAATCTGGATTAGCTTATGATTGCCTTCTTTCTGTAAATGACTGTACTTTCTTAAGACTGTTATTATTCTTTCCATTGATGGCCCTGTCTGAATCTCTTTATTCTAGCTCAAGGTGTTGCTGTTGGCTTTTTGCTATAGTGAATGGATATGTATCTCAGAATTCCGATGGAATAAGAAATGAATAGCACTGTGACAGTTCCTATGTAAAATCATTAAACTCATTGCCCTTCCCTCTTCCACCCAATCAAAATAAACTACATTGGAATCTACCAAAGCTTTGGAGACAAAGCACAGTTTTCAATCCATGTGATGTTACTTTAAAAACTATCTTTATTACTTCAATGAAAACATATGCATTTTTCCAATAATCTATTCCTACATTTGCTAACATGATTTGATTCAAATATCATTAATACAGCAACATCCAATATGGAAACTGATGGCTGGATGCTCCCCTTTTAAATGTGGTATACATATCAAGCAAATTTGTCACACAAAATCAATGATTAAAGCACATTTATGGGTAGAGTATCTAAATGACATCTGACCCCCCAGTCCATTTGTCCAATACAAGCCATACCATATATCACTGACCCCAATGTCATGTGTATCAATTCTTTCTGACTCCTGAAAGAATACATTTATTCACCCTTAGACCTATGTTGTGTAGCTAAAATTTCCAGGGCAAATAGCATGATGCCAGAGGCATGAAAAAGATACATTTTCTATTCTAAGTGTGTGAACATGAGCTTTTGCTTATATTTCCACTTGAGATTATTACATAGGACTCCTACAACGACAACAAAAAAACTTGAATAAAGCTATGGTAAAATCCTTAATCACACAATTTCCTTTGTTTAATATAAATAAATATGAAGTCTCTGAGTAGCAACAGTCATATGACACAATTATAGAAATCATAATATCAAATAACAATACCTAACAGTAAATGTGAATCAACAGAGTGCTTCTACATCAAGTTGTTACAGTTTTCTAATGTGTCAAAGGACAGCCTCATCATTACACCTAAGTGTGCCTATTCCAAAGCATTCTATATAATCTCGGGAGAGATGCTGAATAAAAATTACTAGGCTATTATTATTTTTAATAACTGCTTCAATGCATACTGGTAACTTTATCTTAATATTACAGGTCTCTCAAGAACTATTTAATCAGCATATTTCATCTACCATAAGTGCATATTCACCTTGCTACCTTTATCCACTAGAGGTAAATACAAATTAGGGTCCATACAAAAGTGCTACTGAATCTCGAAGTGGTCACTAAAAATGACATGTCACTAAAAAGGGCAGGCCTCCACTATTATATTCTTCCCTGATAATTGACTGATGCCTCTCAAATTTTACAGATGCAGCCAGTAACTGATTTTATTATTCTAAATAACTGTTTTTATACAGGCCAGAGATTGCTTTTTTATTCTTACTTATAAAAATGGAAAGTTTTCATTGACACACTTAGTGTTTTGACTGGCAGTTTGACTCAGGGACTGCAAATTTACCCCTCATCTCTTATTGTATACCACAAAGAGAAACATCTACAAGTGGCTGCTATTATCGTCAATTAAAACAGAGACATGCTCAAAAGGAGAGGATGTTGACCCTTAAAAAATTACCGAACCATTTTGTAAATCTCTTTTGAACTTTGTGTCTGCCAGTTGCAATGACCTGAAGTCAATGACAGTCACCATCACCAAGGAAAAGAAGTTGGACAGGAATGTGTATGGTATTTACCATCTACATAATTCATCATCATATAACCTCACATAGTGAGTTGTGTGCTTCTCATATAATATTATGTCCTGAATTAATTGATGTCATTACACATTTTTCAACAATAAAATATCAAATTTTATTATTAAAGGGATTCATTTCATTCGTTTCTCTCCTAATACCTCAATCAGGGACATGGTAGGTACTCAACAAACAAGTATATAATTGACTCGGATACTGGGTTTTTCTAATTAATATTTGTTCATTAAGTCTGTAAAGGTCATTATATGATTCATCATGCTTTCATGAGGAAAATGTTCTGACTTAATGCTGAATGTACTGGCATAAAACATAAATGGTACTAATTGATAAAAAGATTTCCACAAAGAGCATTCTAATCTATAGAGGGCAGTATTAACTGCAGTTCATAATTATGGTTCAACACACATTGGCTTCAATTACTAAATATCTGTCATCCTGTCTTATAAAAACAGTTCTTGAGAAGAATATATAAATGAGCAACATCTATAAAGTGATTGGTGTTATCTAATCAATTGTGCTAAGCCCTTTATTAGTGTTTTTTCAATTCATCTTTACAACAACCTTAACTAATCCTCGACATCAATTTAAGTTAGTATCAATAGAAGCCCTTTGGGCAGGTACCACGGTCTAACTCAGTGCGCTAATGAAATAAATTTGGAGAGTGAAACAATGAAACATAATCTTTCTTATGTGTACACAGTACTTTTTAAAAGCCTGTATTTTCAGAAAAAATACTACATCTGGCCTCATATTACACTTAATTGTGTTTGTATCTATATTCCCCACTGCACTGTAAGTCTCTGAGGATAGACACCTTATTATTAGCAGTGTGCATAATAAATGCATATTAAGTATGCAGTATGTACCAGCCATTATGCATCACATTTTGCAAACGTTATCTCTTATGCTACATTGATACCGTGCATTTACAGGTATTCGCCACATTTTAGGGATGAGGAAAATGAGGCTTGTAGAGTTTGAGCGATTAGTCCAAGTTGACACAGACAGTGAGTGACAGTCAGGATTTAAACAAGGACTGCTGAACTTCAAAGTCCATGCTCTTATCCATTTGTCTCTTAACTGGTGGCCCACCATGCCATTTACCTTTATACCTTTCCTAATGCCTTACACGAGTGGTCCATGTCTGAATTATATTATTACCAGTAGTAATACCCTGTATTAATTGTATATGGATTTAGAGTTTTGAAAATGCTATATATATTTGATAGATAGGGCCTGTGTTGAAATAATAACATGAATCACACATTTTCCTTGACAATGTTAGAATGATTCAGATAATTTATAAATTTATATAGAGAGAGACTTGAGAGCTAAGTGCTGGTAAAAATTGGGTAGGAAACATGCAATGCTCTCTTTCCCTCTTGCTCTTCCCATATTTACAGACAGTAAGGAAAAAATTCTAATTGCTCAAACGGGAAATGCTAAAATTACTGAAAAAAGTAGAAATTTTATATTTCTATACAATTCTTATCAGGATTTGTATCATGGTAATTATATATTTATTAAGGTAATGAACATGAAGGAAACAAGAAATAAAAGGAAGCTGATGTTTATAGAGTTATAGGCACTGATTTAAGTGCCTTTCCATAAATTATTTCATATTGTCATTACTGGAGAAGTACAAATAGTATTATTATATCTATCTTAGAGATAATTGAAATGTGTCTCAAAGAGGTTAAATATCTTGCAAAAAACCATAATGTTGAAAAGGCAGAGCTTATCAAACTTAAGTGTGGTTGAGTACAAAATTCATGACCTTTACATGACTACACATTGGAAAATGCACATACATGTTTTGCATTTTGCTTTGCCTGAATTCACATTGAAGAGGAAGTTTTGTAAAGAAACTCATAAGAAGGTTAAATTATTCAGCAAATAAAATGCATACTATCTAAACTCAACAAATTCCGAAAATCATCAAAGGGAAAAAAATAAACATACAATTTTTCAACTGCTCCCTTCTTTGCGGCTAAAATTTTATATATTAAACCCATCACAGTAATAACACTTCACAAGCAGCAAAGATGCTAAGTTTCAGAAGAAGAAAGGCTTTAGAAAACATGATCTTAAATATTGATTCAAATAGTGTATATTTTAACTCCACTGTAGTACTAAACAGTTCTTTCCATTTTTAAGACAATTTTATTTTTTCTCCATCCCTCTTTCTCATGCAAGCCTATTCACTTCGGTTTTGTTCCTCACTAAATTTCTGTTTCACTGCAATAATTTCAGCACTTTCAGTTTCAGAAATTATAGATAATTAATTACTCTCTGTCCCTCCAGATCGATTTAAATTATTACAGAAAGTGGGATTCAAAATTTTTAATGTGCACAAGGGAAAAATCACATCGGTGGTAATTATTGGTAATTAAATGCTTTTAAAATTAGGAAGATAAATATAGTACTATCCTGCCAGTCAAATTCCTCAGAGTCACAAAGGAAGAGACAAGCAGAGTTTGCTTAAGGGAATGGACGTTTATTATAAAGACCGAGAGGAACATTCTGTGGAAGAAAGATTCCAACCACATTGGGTGAGGTGGTGAGCAATGCAGGCTCCTGAGAAAGCTGCTCCAGTTTGAACAGGAGCTGGGTGACCCAACCCTAACTTTGCCCTTACTTTGCATTAACAAAGAGAGGAATATGCCTGGGAATTGCATTTAATTGGTTTTATTTGGCACTACTTGGTAGAGGAGAGCTCTAGAGTGCAGTTTAGAGAAGCTTTTCAGAAATGGCCAGGTTCCTTTGTGTCCAGTACATATATGATTTCCTTCCAATTTCAGGTTAGTGTCTGAGCAGCGTCAGTAAGCATGTTACTGCAGCTAGAGTCTCCCACTAAGAAAGCATACTGGAATATAAGTAAGAGTTTAAGCAAAAGAGCATGAGTGAAAATGGGAGATTTAGGAGTGAAGATGGGATGGGTTGGGGTGACTTTCCTAAGAATGTGTTTATGTAAATGGAAGGCATTGGAAGACAATTCTCCACGGGTCTGGCACATTTCTGTAAATCTTGCCAGTTGAGACAATGACTGCCTTGGTTCCAGACTATCTTTGTAAAGAAGTCTGTATAGCGAACAACATTGGAAGATAAATGTAGTATCTTCTTCCAGAGCAAGGGGCAGGCACGCTTACTGTCTAGTATGAAAGATCCGGGAACCGTAAGCTCAGGAATCTTCTCTTGTTATTGAACTCACTGTGTGAGCAGGTATCACCTGGCTCTCTTCCTGCCACCCTGTGGGAATTGGGGTTCAGGGGAACTGCTATTTCCATGAGTAATAAGGCCTTTAGTCTCTGGCCCAAGAGTCTGTATCTTCTGCCAGTATTTGTGAACCTGAGATAGGCTATCTTATTAGCTTGCAAGAAATGTAACATCTCAGACCTGCCACAGTTCTTGGCAGAAGGTTTTGAAGATTAGTAGATATTTACACAGAATATTCATTCATTCTTCAACTTCCTGTAAGCCAAGTATCATGCTAGACCCTTCAGTGAAATGAGTATGTTTTATTGCCATACAGATTCTGTCCCTTGTTAGTTAAGCCTTGATTTCTTCCTCTATGAAATGGATATTTAAAAAAATTCTACCTTGCAGTGTAGATCATGTACACAAACAACACCATACCATATTTGTCATCTACTAGACAATCAATAAATATAGCTATTATTATAATTATAATTATCAGTAGTAACAGGAGTATATATTAAAGACATGAGCCTAAATTTTATTAGTATTTGCCAGTTTGGAGATGAATTTTCTTTTTCAGGTAATCATGGTAACTTAATGACACAACTAAGAGAACAGGATTACAAATACAATTGTCTTCCCTCCTCCTTCCCTTCCTCATATTCTCTCTCTCTTTCTCTCTCTCTTTTTTTTTTTTTTTTTCCTTTTCTGTTAGGTCACTGATGCAAAAAGAGGTTTTTTTTTTTTCCTTCATCTCCAGGGTTTCCCAACCTAAGATGTCTCCTTAATGTTTTATTGTAGAGTTTCTAGCCCAGATTGGACTGAAGGATTGTATTCATGGTGTCAAACTGTTTTTTGGCATCCTAATACTTGATTTCTGCAAAACCAATCACACTGGCCAGGCAATCTGTCCCAGTTGGTCACAAATAGGCCTGATGAGGGCAATTACATCATTTTTCATTCCACTATTTCTGTTATGTGCTTTCAACTCTGCTGCATGTACCTAGCTTTTTAAACAATGGGTATGATAATCACTCATTTTTATAACATTGTTAGATTTTGTACATGCCATAATTTTGTGTGAGTGAAAACAAAACAAACCAAAAAAACCCCACATGTCAACTTGAAAATAAATATTTGTAAAGTGTATTGTTGACTGTTGTGAAAAAGTCTATTAACAGTGAGTTTTATTTCGAGATGAGGGTGGCAAAAAAATGCTAAAATCAACTGTAGGGAGATTGTTCAAACTAAAACTATTTCCCATGGCTATCATAGGGTTTCTTTTCAAGATTACAGCATTCACTATAAATTCAGATGATCTGGAGAGATGGACAATGTTCTGATTCTTCCAGAGGTTGCCCTGTTACAATCTCCTCAGTACCTATTCAAAATCAATTCCATTCTTCTAAAGTATAAAGCTCCAACCTTTTCATTTTCTATGGAGTTCTTGTGTCTCTATTAAAAGGATATGGCGCTAGGACCTGAGCTTCCTCAAGTTCCCCTCTCTCCACCTCAATGTATCTTGGTTTCTCTATTCCATCACTGTGTCCTTCTATTCCCAAGATTTCTCCTATGGATACTTTAATCCTATTACCTTCCATTTCCTCTGTACCCTGACCCACAACTAATCCCCTACCTTTCACTGTTAGGGTGTCTTCCTCTGTAGACTCATTCCTCTATACAAACACACAGTTGTTTCTTGAAAATCTTTTTCCCCTGGTTATCCCCCCAACTCTATCCATGCCACATCTGCCACTTACTCAATGACACGTTTCCCATCCAAACTTGCTCTTGTCTCCATTCATTGGAACGAAGGCCACCTGTGAACATATAATTGCCAAATCTATGGCTGTTTCTCTGTGCTAACAGCCTTGGAATTCTCTTGATCTTGAAGCTGTGCACCACTTCTTTCTTCTGGAAGTGCACTCCTTTAGTTTTGATAATTTGACATCCCTTTAATTTGTTAATTTAAAAAGCATTTACTGAACTCCCATACATAATATGTCTGATGCTGTCCTGGTTTTCTTTTACTATGCTACTCGCTCCATCTCTAGCTATTTCTCAGACTGTTCTTTGTCCTATCCTCAAAATTTAGAAATTCTTTGAGGACCTATACCCACTGCTTCCCCTGTACTGTCAAATCCCTATGATCTATATCAATAATTATCCAACCTGTATCTGGCAATTCCCTATGTTCTCCAACAGAATTTTCAATTGCCTACTTGTGAACCTCATTCCCCATGTCTTTGAAGCTCTTCTAACTCCTCGTGATGCCGAGCTCTCACCATCTCCTTTTAGCAGCCCTGTCTCCTGTTTTCTTATTTCTACTAAAGCTTTCATTATTTTAGTGACCCAAATGCCAAGTCTGACAACTTCTCTCTAGAAAGCACCTCCAAAATACCACATCATGCATTAAGTTGATAATAGCTACCATTTTACTGAGTTTCTACTATCAGAGAAGTGCTATGTTATGCTCTTTATAAAACACATTTCCTTTGACCTAGACCACTCAACAATCCTATGAGATGGTATTACATCCTTCTTTTATTTAAATAAATAACCTGTGGCTCAGAAAGTTGATCAATATGTCTAAGGTATCACAGCTAGCAAATAAAGGGAAGGGTGGGGAATCAAACCCAGGTGTGACTAAATAAAATAGAAAGCCAGAACTCATGCTTTCAAGTCAGAATGCCTCTCTAGATTTCTCAAGGCAGGCTTTCCTTATGCCCCTGAGTTAGTAAGATTCCTTTGTCACCTGCCTCCATAGAACTCTGCATTCTTTTTTCAGCAGTTGAATAATTTTTAATTCATGTTTGTCATCCTCAATAGACAGTGAACTCCATGAGGTCAGGGACCCTTCCTGGATCTCCAGCACTTAGCAAAGAACCTAACAAATAATAAATACTCAGTTTTCTTTTTCCCCACAAACAGCTTCTAGTGACCGTATCATCCCATGATTTTTTTAACTAACAGCGATGCATTGCTAGATTTTAGTGTTCCCCTGCTTCAATTCCTTCTACATATATATCTTCGGGACATTATGACCTCAATCATGTAATCGCCTTCTCTAATGGCTTCTTAATGCCAACCACATTTAGCATTGCTTTGGCCTATCATTTTGATGGATTCCATAATATGGCTTACTGATTCATACAGTCAATGAATTCCCTATTGAGCACCCACTGTGCAACAAGCATTTACTCCTACTTCACTTTCCTTTTCTCTCCCCTACAGTTCCCCTCTAAATATGTGCCCCATTTTCCAGCCAAAAGTACTCCCACTCTCCCTCTTCTTACTCATCCTCTGCTCCTTGCCAGGAATATCTCTCTAACTCCCTTGTCGATAGTAGAATCATTCCTAAATGATAAAATAGAGACTTTTCCTGCCACCATCACCTTGCTCCCTGAACTCGACTAGTGAACACCATTTTTCCTGTCTTCATACACCTGTCACACATTTCGCCTTCTTAGGTAATTAATCATAATCTTCCTTATAATTTGTAGTAGCTTTGTCATTTACCCCTCTGTTATCTTGCAAATCACTTTGAGATGAAGGTTTGTAGTTATGTTTTATGACATGGAGTAGTAAGCAGTCAGCAGTGTTCGTAGAGTGACTCATTTGATATTCATAACAACCCTCTCAGATTATCAATATTTTTATGCCCGTTTTACAGTTAAAGACATGGAGGCTTAGCATGGGTAAGTGGATTACCCAAGGTCATACTGCAAGTTAGGGAAAAGGTCAGTTTAATAATCCATGTCATTCAGTTCTTCAGTATTTAAGAATACAAGCATAATTAGAAATGTACCACTATGCTTATTTAATAAAAAAGCTGTAAGGAATATTTCCAGCCCATTAAATATTCTGTAACTGCATGAAAGATAAATGCAAAGTTTTACATAGTGACTCACTTGATAAAAAGCTTTTCTTATGGGTTTGACACCTAAAAATATAATTTTTAAAATTACAAATTACCCATGAGCATTTTAAAATTATCATTGAAAGTGGTAGAGATGACAGGTTTTTAACACTGTACTATTAACTCCATGAACACTTTATTAGACCTTCAGGAAATAAAAATCAGCATGACTTTGGGAACATCATCATATACCTTGTATAGACTAACAAAATGTTCTTCTATGGCAAGTCCAGTATAGTAATAGGGAGTGATATACATAATGTATTTTGACCTGAGAACATTATTTTATTTGTGCTCTCACAAAGTACCCATCAAAAAACTTGGAAAAATAAGATGAGGATCACAACTCCTATAAAAATACAAAATTTTAATGGCTCAATGTCATTCTCCAGAGTCATGTTAAGTGGTGCTTTGCAGAGAACAAGCCTTGGCCTAGTACTAATTCAGATATCTTTTCTTACAGCTTAAACCAAGGTATGATATTCATCAAATGCCATCACATGGGTTCAGGTGAGTATTGATTCATTTAATTCATTTTTCAAATCTTTACTAGGCACCTACTACTCTCTAGGATAATGTATTATTGCTGGGAACACAAAGCCTAGTAAAATACCGTTGCTACTGCTTAGGCACTCGTGGTCTAGAAATGGGAAGTGGAAATGCGAAGTCAGAATGATAGTATGTATGTGTGTGTGTGTGCGTGCACACATTTTTTTTTATAATAGAAGTATTTTCACACTGAAGGTGGTGCCTAAAGAACATGGTCAATTCTAAATAAAAGGAGGACAAAATGTTTCCTTGAATTAAAGTCTGGAAAACAAGATGAGCTATGAAAACAGAAGAACAGATTCTTTTTAAAGGTAAAGGGATGAGGGAGAGTGAGGAGGCCATCCTACTAGGAACTGAGTAAGCAAAGAGAGGGAGGCAAGAAGATAACCTAGCATGTTCTGGAGATGATGATCTGGACCAATGGGTGTGAGGAGAGATGAAAGTGTGATGAGGGAGATGCTGGAGAGATGCTCAAGAGCCAGGTCATGAAGAGCTTTGTCAGCCAAATTAACATGCTTGAACTTTATTCTTTAGTAATTTAGGAGGCCATGAAGATGCTTAGTCAAAAGAATAACAGGAGCAGATTTAGATTTGAGAAAAAACATTCAGGTAACCAGAGTGGGGAGGCTGGATTAGAGGTATGCAAAATTGAAAAATAGGGACATGCTGCATTTTTCCAGATGGGAAATGATCAGGGTGAACTGAGGCAGAAGGAGAAGAAGGGAAAGACCAGACCAATATTTCTCCAAAGGGATCATTTTAGGGAAACAGTAATAGTACTATCTAGACCAATAGCAAATACGCAGTCATGGGTTAGGATTCTGAAGCAAAATGCTTTGTGGAGACAGAGCACTGCTATTTTACAAATACAAGTAAGGAGGACATTCCACTAAAGAGCTGAGAATAGTAATGAGCAATTATTATGAACACACAGTGTACTAACAGGTTACACATATTATATCATTTAATCTTTACCAGAACCCTATGAAAGGACTATTATTGTTTTTCCTACAGATGAGCAAACAGACTAAAAAAGGTTCATTAATCTCCTCTGGCTGATAGTAAGCCAGGATTTGAATGCAGATCTGTCTGCTCCAGAGCCTAGTATTCAATCACCATGCACACCAACCATGTAAATAAGCTCACACAGTGGAACTATAACAGAGATTTTTTTTTAAATTAAAGTAATAATATTTATCAAAAGAAAACAATGAAAACATGGATGTGTTTTCCATGAATCACACACCCCCCCCCCCTTCGGTTGTTTCACAGGAATAATTTGATACATCCACAAATATACTCAAGCATGGGTGCATTGCACACACACTCAACAAACATGCACACAGATAAAGATACAGGAATGCAAACTCCACTGTAATATTTAAATTCTAGGCAATAGAGCAAAGTACAAGAAAAGAAATGTCCTTGGATTAGGTAATATAGATCAATTGCTAGAGAACAAGATTTGGAAACAGGGTAACAGTCTAATTGGGGTCCCACTGCTCCCTTAACAAAACAAAAATAACTTAAGCTCTTCTTCTTCAAAAGGAGGGATAATACTTGACTCTTAACTATCTCAAAGGGATGCAAAGAGATTGAAAATATTTAAAAACAAACCTTAAGTATATCTGCAGACTTTCAGAGGTGTGACATATAAAATATTACCCTTATTTCTTGTTATTTCCTCTCTTTTTTTAAAGACAGTAGTTCTGATGTACTGACAGCCATCCTTATGTCTTCAATTTCTCCACTAATGTAACACGGGTTATTGAATGAGAACAAAGGGTCTCAAATGCTAGGATTAGTAAAATCTTGAAAGTGTGCCTGTATTTTGCTGTTAGCTTGTTCAAAAGCTTTAAGGAGACATATTTTTCATTACCTTCAAGGATGAAACTTTGTTCTGGGCCACTAGAGCTCATTAGTGGATTACCTAGTCCACTGATTCTCAAAGTGTGGTCTCGAGATTAGCAGCAGCAGTATCATCTGGGTATTTTTCAGAAATGTAAATTTCTGAACCCCAACCTAGCCTACTGAATCAGAAACTCTAGGGTGAGCCCAGCAGTCTGTGTTTTAACAAGCCCTCCAGGAGATTCTGATGCCAGCTACATTTTGAGAACCGCTTTCTAGTCAGCAATGAGGTTAAAAACATCAGTCTCCCTTTACATAGTCTAATAGGAACCATTACTGAAACCAGTAAGAAAAATCCATTAAAGTTTTGCAGTTGTCAAAAATGAAAAACAAAAAATAAAAGAAACAACAAAGCTCACAGAAGAACCTATTCAAACTCAGCATGCATTCAGCAATAACACTGATTACCAACGCCTTACTTCAAAAGAGTTCCTCAAATTAAATACAAAACAAGTTTTCTACATTCTCAGGAAGATTTCTCATTTCAGTCTTGACATCCCAAGACCAAAATCTATTATCAATACAGATTCATTCACAATCATTAAGTATGAGACAAATTACATTGTCAGTAGCTGTTGATTATATTCAGCAACCACAAAATAAAAACTGCCAAACCAGTAATATAATTTTCTCAGGAGATACTTTCATGCTTTTTGGAAATATTTTCATATTTTCTCTTTAACTGTAAACTCTAGTAATGTAGGGGTCACATCTGATTTGACCGTCACTACACTCCTGAAGTCTGAGAGCATATACAAGGGACTCAATAAATATCAATCACCAAGTAAAAGACAAAAAACTGATTCTGAGGAGACATGGGATTTGCGGCAGCTGGTTAGAAAAGAACTTTGATCCCACCTTTGGAAGTGCCTCTTAAATAGAAGAACTAACCAAAATAGTCCCTGAAGTTTTAGACATAAGGAGCATATGCTGGCCAAGCTATGTTATTGGAATTCCAAAAGACCAATAAACCATTTTCAAATGGCTCTGTGCTACCTGTTGGGTTACAGAAATGAATGTCTTACTTCCTGGAGTAAACTGGAGATACACCCAAGGTATGCCATAGAAGAGAGAACACAGAGAACTACTGGGACTCATAGTCATCATCTTACCCAAATTGTCAAGAGTGCCTATAAATGAGGAAGATGACAAAGAGACAAACTTGAAAGCTGAGCAGAAGTTAAGCCCCTGAAAAGTGGGTAGAGGGACATTCTCCCCAATGAAGTTAATAGACTATTTTAGATACAGTCATATACTAAAAGCTTTAGTTTTCCAAGAAGCTTCTGTAAGTGGTTGCCAAGATGATACTCTATGTCTCACAATTTTCAATGTAGCATTACAATAACTGCCCATTAGATAAGAGGACATGGGTATCTTTTGATTCAATGCCCCTAAAAACACTTAATACACTTGGTATTTCAATAAACTGATAAATATATGTAACAGCTATCAGTTTTGGAGGATATTATGTTTCAGTTCTCACATACTCTACCTCATCTTTCATTTTTAATTCAAGCAGATACTTTTCACCTGTCTATTCCAAGGCCTGCCGCACTTATCTATCATAACAATTTCCACATATTTTTCAGTTTCTTCATGTATACATATGTATCATCAACCCCAATTCAATTAAAACTTTCTTGAGTCTTAAGAATGGGTTCTACCCTGCCTATAATCTATTATAAATATCATAATATTATTAACTCTATTAGTTTTCTATTGTTGCATTACCAAATTACAACAATTAAATGGCTTAAAACAATGACAATTTATTCTCTTTATTCACTCTCCCTCTCCCTCTCCCTCTGTGTCCATACTCACATCTTCTTTGACTCTGACCTTCTTGCCTCCTAATAAGGACCCTTGCAATTACATTGGGCATCCAGATAACCTAGGATAATCTCTCCTTCTGGAGCTCCTTAACTTAATCGCATCTTCAAAGTCCCATTTGCCATGTAAGTGAACATATTCACAGGTTCTTGGGATTGGGAGTGGATATCTTGGGGGAGCCATTATTTTAGAACACACAAAAAATAAAACTTGGAATGGTTAGGGAGAGAGTTTGTTTTTTAACACAATTTTAATTCACTTAATGCAGGCAGTAACAAATCATTTTATTTTAAATATGTTTTATGCAAATGTGTTTATATATATATATATATATATATATATGGAGAGAGAGAGAGAGAGAGAGAGAGAGAGACAACAACTACTGTATAATAAGAAAGGCAAATAAATTTCAAATGAAATTAATAGCATAAGCCCTGGAAAAGAACAAAAGAATTGTAATTCTGAATGTACTGAAATGATTAGATCATGTAATAAATCTTCAAAATGAATCAGTAAAAAGAAGTGATTTAGGAGAAAAAAAGTCTGTTCTTTCAGATAAAAAGAGAAAGGTACTCCAGCCTCAATATCAGCCATGCGTCATGCATCATGGAATATTCTCCAATAGGCAGAAATGCTTCTTCTCTTTCTCTCTTCTCCACTGAAGCAGAATGCAGCTCAGTTGACTGCACAGTCATCTGTCTTTTCAGGTGAGGAAAGATGTATTCAACTTGACAGCAACCTAGTTCCTCTGGTGCCAGCCTTCAATTTAATTGTAAAGAAAGTAAGGATGCTGAAAAGACTGATGAGTCAGGAACTATCAAGATCATTATATCTAAACCCCAAGAACAAACTGTTGAGTCATTTTGGAGTCCTGAAAAGGAATGCTTTCTGATTTTGGTCAATCTCATTTGAATCAGTGCCCAGCTGTCTACCACTTATCAATGACAGAAATCTGCAGGTATCCATTGGCTAAGAGCACTGACTACAGTGGGAAATGGGATAAAAACAATCCAGTAGAAAGGGAGCGCATTTTCAAAGGAATGCCCATTCATCATAAAAAAAGGTTATTCAACATAAACACAATTTTAGTGCCTTTGTTTGCAAGCCCAGAAATGGCCATCAAATTTAAGTATGCATCCTTCGTTTAGCTAAGTTGCTAGAGAAGAAAACAATTCTAATTTAAAAAAATGTTCCTCTTTCAATAACCCCGTGAAAGTTCAAAATTTTTAACTGTGAAAATTTAAGAGCTAATAAATGTATTTAAAACACAGTTGAGGAATCTTATGAAAATGTTTGTTGTTTAAGTTTCAAATTTGCTTGTGATGACGGGCTAGGGCAGTGGTTTTCAAAGTGCAATCCATCAGCATCAACTGAGAACTTGTTAAAAAGGCAAATTGTCTGGCCCCTCCCCAGATCTACAGACTCAGACACTCCAGAGTTGGTGTCCAGCAATTTGTGTTTAACCAGTGCCCCAGATAATTATGATGCAGGCTAAAGTTTGAGAACTACTAAACTGGAGTAAAGAAAATCATTATGTGAAGCGATACACTATTTCAAAAAAATATTAAATGCTCCCATTTCTATGTGAACATATACTGGAATATATATATCTTATAAAAGAAGCTGCTCACATGTTGTTTCTAAATTCTAGCAACTATCATTTTTCTATTTCTCCCTATGTACGGGAAACCCCTCAGGCAATATGTGGCATTCTTAATTATTGAACTGCATTTTCGTTTTACTTGTAGCTACTATGCTCAAGAAATAATATATTAAGTTCACCTCACTTTCATAACTCATTTGGTCTACTTTCCAAAGCACTTGAATATATTTTTTTATTTGACACACTGATGTACAATAAGGCAGTGGATAAAACAAATAAACCTGAATTCAAAACATAAATAAGTAGTGACTTGTCTTTAAGACAAAGGAATCACTATCATCTATCTTTAAAAATTAATTATCTGAGCAACTTTTAAGCACAATATGACAACCCATGTTAATTTTGAACATGAGGTCTTTACTTGGTATATAAGCTGGATTCCTGGATCTCTGTATACTTCCTTACACTTACTACAGAACTTCATCTACTCACGAAAATTTAAGTAAATCAACCCTTATGCATTTTTGATAGAGACTTTTTTTATCATATTTTACCAGAAGAGTAATTTTCTATGTCATAAAACCATACTGTTTTTTTTACTATAAATGTACTTCTGAGGTTTGGAGAGTTTTAAATGACAGTAAAATATTAAATAACTCCATTATCAAGTATTTGCCTCCTCCCCACACATCAACGATTATTTCTTACCAGAGTTCAAAAGCTTTCATTTGATATGTACTATAACTTAGCAATGTCTTCATAAGCAAAACAATGTAATCTAAATATCACATGCCATTTTTCAATAAAACCTTAATATATTTCAGTTTTCTTTTTGATATATTTTCCCCATAGCTCTAACTCACAACACAAGTGACCAATTACCATCAGCCATGCCAAACTGCTTGTCTGGAATTGCATCCCTTGGAAATCATCACTCTTTTTTCCACACAAGGAATCTGTCCTCTGACCCACGTGCATATCACATTATATTCACAAACTATGTTGCTTTACACTTGTTGGTTGTTTACTTTTATAAATACATATGCATATGTGCTTCTCTATTAATACATACAGATTTATGAGAAGGCATATGCTGAAGATTTTTAAATTGCTTTTTGGCAAGGATTCTTAGATATCACCCAGACAGAGGTTGCTCTTCTTTTAAGGCTTTACTTTTTTTTTTTTTTTTTTTGACCATAACCTCAAGATTTTATTATCATAATAATACAAAAGACAAAGCTTAGAACTAGATCACTTGGCCCTTTCTCTTCTTGTCTCCTCCCAGTTCAAAATGTTTGCATCTCTTAATAGCCAACATTCTCTTAGATCTGCAGATGGGCTCAATGCATTCAAGCCTCAGCACAATCTTCTTTGTAGTTTTAGCCTTCTTCCAGAAAATTGGCTTAGTCTGCCCACTGTAGCCACTCTGCTTCCTGTCGTAACGCTGCTTTCCCTGGGCATATAGAGAATCTTTGCCCTTCTTGTACTGTGTCACTTTGTGGGGCTGGTGCTTGCCCCACTCCTTACAGAAGGTCCAGCAGGTTTTAGGAATGTTCACCATGTCTGCTGGAGCACTAACAGTGCGAAAAAGCTTAAGGCTTTACTTTCGTCTTTCCCTATCAGTATCTTCTACATTCTACCTTTTGGGTTCCCTCTTACTCTGTGGAAGTAGTATACACCATTGTGGTTCCAAACTTGCAGGATATCTCTCCACCACTAACATGATCTCTTAGCTTAAAAACAATATTTGGAGTAGTCTGAGCTTTAAGGTTACCTGAGAAAATTTACAAGAGTAGTGTGGCCTTGAAATCACTAATAGTAATGATAAGCAAATGTTTAAGGATCAGTCTATGTGAGACTACATTTAGGGTAGCTACAGGACAATAAAGGTACAAATTTTCTGTACCATTTGGAAAGCAGAACACTGAGAAACCATGGAGGGAGTAGATATTCACTCATTGCTCTTAATAATATAAAAAGTCCTCAGGCACTTACTGTGTTTAGTTCATGGAGTGGGTGATACAAGAAACTGCCGAAAAGTATTTTCCATATGTGTGGATTCCGAAAACAAAGAGCTTTCTTGAAAATACCTTGATTTGAATATTTATTTTTCTTAATTCTTGGATTTTTAAAAATTAGTTATATTTTAAACACAAATAGGAATACTGATTTGTACAGGGCAGCTGAGTAAAACTTCTGTTTACCTACAATCCTTCATACCAGTTTTGTAAGTGTGGTTTTTGAAACTCCAGAATCACAATCTCTGGAATATGCATTTAAAATAATTACCCAGGGATTATTAAATATACTGAAAATTCCAAACCAATGCTCTAATTGGGATAAAAGCAACTTCACGCCTGTTTCCTGGGCTGGGTTTACCACCAATCCAAGACCTCCCTACTCTTTAATGAACATACAATTGATGGAAAGACAGCAATCTCCGTCCTTGGCTTTGAGCCACAGACACTTTCTCATGTGAAACCCAACAGTTGTTCTTTAAATACCTCCCCAAACCATCTTGATTCCCCATCTTCTAAAGAGTTCCTGAAGAAAGGTATCCAATGACTCTGATTCATATCATGATTCCCCATATGCTTTGGCTTTCCTCTGTCCAATCATGTAAAACCCATTGGACTTCTCTGATAAGGGTCTCATCTTGCAAGTTTGTTTCACTGCTGCCCACACTACTGTATGGTATTAATGTGCCAGATATAAACTCAATATGTTCTCGATATGCATTAGAATCACCTGCAGGGCTTGGTAAAACACAGATTGCCAAGAATGTACATTTCTAACACGTTCCCAGGTAATGCTGCTACTGCTGGTTTGGGAACACCATTTGAGAACAACTGGTCTAATCAATGAGCAAAAAACCATGGATATCGTCTGGAAAAATATAACTCTCTTTACAAATAAATTCTATAAGTGGGTGTCTCCTATATCTATATAGTACTAAAGAAACTTTGAATGTTAAAAACTTCAATCATACAGCTTACTTAGACTTTTGAAAAGTACAGTAATTTTATTGATGCTAATAGGAACCAAATGTGTACTATTAAACTAAATTTAGTCAAAGCAGTTGAATGGATCAAAAAACCTAGAGGTATTAAGCACATCTTGAGGTTATTATTGTCAAAATTAATTCATTATTTTAAACTTGGTAAAGAAACTTACAACAACTTGAAAAGCACTATTTGAACACAAATTCACATTCTCTCGGTTAAGACGACCCTGTTTTATACATGAAAACCCCACAATAAACATTCAAAAGCATCCACTGCTACGTTGAAAGCAAAATGAATTTTCTTTTTTCTCTCCCTCTATTTGCCATTTGTACTGACATTTAGAAACACATGATATTTAGCTTGCTCTAAGATAATTATTGTTCTGTGTCTATAGTCAATTTTGCATGACTAATAAATTACTGATTGAATACCATATTTCCTAAATGTTAACTAACATTTTTTTACATTTTGAAATTCTTGTTAGTGCTCACTTATGGCTAAAGACTTCATCTTTACCTTATTTTGAGAAATTTCATTTGACTTATAAAATTATTTTTCATTTAATCAGATTTATATAAAGGCAAAACAACTAATATTAACTTAGCATTTTATATTACCTAGATACTATGCTACATGATTTATGCTCTTGGACTTTATTAAATAATTACAATAGCATCCCTACAATCTTTTTCTGGGAAAGTAGGAAGTCTAACGCCCACTTTGCAAATGAGAAAATTAAAGCATAGAGTAGTTATGGTCATTCACACAGACGTGCATTTTAATTCCAATGACCATGCTCTTTTGATTTTACCCTGTGATGTCAATATAATGGGTGCAACATTCAGTAATAGGAAGCAAACCACCTCCATAGCAAATTCAAATCGTTATCATAGTGTATTAAATATAATTTCTCACTATTATTTTTTAAAGCACCCAAATTTTTGTGTCTTTAAAGCATTTAATATAATGGATGGGCATACAAAGATTTACCTGAAGGTATCTGAGTACAAGTTATAAAATATATATACTCACATACACACACATACACACCCCAAAAGTAATTATATGGCCATATGGACTTCAAAGAAATTTTTTCAAGGGGTTAGAATGTTGTACATTTCTTATTCATAACTTACAGTGAATTTTCAATTGGATTTCTTAAATTTCTATAAATGAATATTTCGTACCAATCTCTTCCATATATATCTTGAGTATTTACTAATTATAATTCCCATTTTTTCTAGTGAAGGGAAATAGAAAGTTTCTATCTATTCATAAAGCAAGCTGGGATGGTTTGTGCAATCCAGAATTAAAATTTTACATTTAAAATTAAAAATTCCTATTCAATTTCTAAAATGAAAAGGAGAAACAGAAAATACAGTAGCAAGTCAAATCAGCTCAATACCAGCCTTCAACTTTATATCCTGTCTTCATCAAATTCCCAAGCAATCCTAGAACACATATGTATTTCCTGTCTTTTTGATGTATGATGAGATTCATGGGTTAGGTCTACTTTTTTCTTGTCAGATAGGGAGGTCTTCTGGGGCATTGAATAAAAACAAAATCCAAGAAATACTGGCTGTTCTCAGGTAGTCATAGATTTCTAGGGAAATTGATTTTTATATAAATTGAACTTAAGAAATATTTCAGAAAGAGGGATTTCACAGCAACTTGACAAGGTAAGGGAAAAAGATCATTGTTGATATAATGAAAGTACAAATATCCAAAATGTAAAAAATTTATTTCCATCTAAAGATTTGCATTATCCAACAATTTGTTAAATTACTAGTAATCGGTGCAGAATTCTATTTAATCACTGGTGTTAGGGTACAAAGTTAGCACATTCCTGAAAGAATTTTCATTTTACACTAAGAGAGTTGCTTCAGGTTACACAGAAAACATGGTTTGAACTGTATCCTATAGTGTGTAGGAAGGACTCCCAAGAGTAATTTATTGTATTTGTTTTGTTTATAATTAAACAAATATTTTAGGGGCAAAGTTTCAAAGTGACATTTGATTTTGCCATGAACCACATGTAAATATTAAACATAATTAATTGTATTGCATATTTTCTTCTCTTATATTGCTCTTTCAAAAATGTAAAATTCCATTTGTGAAACTTTGGGACTCCAACAGTGTTTTCAGGTTAATGATCCTGTTTATTCTCTCCACTTCCAGACAACAGAGAGATTTGGTAATTATTTTCATTAAAAGTTAAGGGAGGCTAACAATGAATAATCTTTTAGAAACCATGACAAGAATCATTAAATTAGATCTTACCAGGTAGTTGGAAATTGCTTTTTAGCTAAATGTCCATCTATTGCTTCACTATAGGATCATTCGGGTTTTTTTTTCCCTCTTGAAATTTTCTGTCTTCTTTTTCAGACAAGGTTTTGTCTTTGTTCTTAAAGAAGTATTGAGACTCTAATTTACAGGATTAAGGCAAATAAATAAAGCTGTTAAAATATTCTCATTGCAGATAACTTTTTGGGGAGGCAGTTTAAAACACAATGACACCGCAAAATAGACTTTATATTGAGGAAATGACTATAGGTTAAGCAACTGCTTAACGAATCCATTAAAACTTTTAAAATAAATAAATAAACAAATAAAACAGACACAGGAATAGAAAAGCAGCCAAAAATTAACATGATGCTAGCTACTCCTTAGTTCAGTACTTCCATATGACTATCCATTGAATGTAGACCACCCCTTGCTACATATTTCAATCAAAATGATTAGAGGCAAGTGTGATATTTAGATAAATTGGTACTGTTATGTCTGATAATTCATTTGGGTATTTGCCAGTAAGCTAATTTTTTGGTCTATTTAATTTTACTCTACTCTTGATAATGTAGGCAGCACGTGGGGGGGCATGCTTAATTTTAAATGTCTTTTATTCACCCCGCATTAAGTATTTATGGCTGCTGTTTCTCCATTGTATATATGACAACAGAATAAAAATAAGAGTAACATGATTTCGTGATACTATCACCTTTATTGTCTTTAATATAAAACTTTCACTGTTTTTTCTACGACACTTCATTTGACAAGTTAAATAATAGAGGCCTCTTTGAGCAAACTATAGCAGAGCAATTTTCAATCACAGGCTAGAAATTTAGGCCAGAAAGTACAATTAAAAAGACGTGGCTGCCTCTGCTTACTAAATAGAGGGAAAATATAGATTAAGTTAAAAACAAATCAAGCTCTTCTACAACAGTAGTAACCAAATTTCTTTTTGATCATACAACACTATTAGGTTAAGAAAAAAGAAAGAACAAAGAAAAGAAAAAAATTCAGTATGTATTCTCTCTCCTTATCTATCTCTATATAAATTATATAGCTGTAACAGTCTACCAGTTTATCATATAAAATATAAAATATTGAACAAAAATTTTAAAATGCTACTATAGAGACATTCCAATATTTCTTTAAGAATAAATTATATTTGGGGGCCCTTTAAGATTCAAAAGACCACTTTGAAGATCATGCCTCTACAATGTATTTTTCAACCTCAAATTAATCAACAGTAGTAGGAAATTGAGCTTTCATAAGCAGTAACTCAAGAAATATTTGTTGATAAAGCACCACATTCAAAACAATATGTCAGGTTCTCATGGTACAATGATGAACAAAGGAGACAAGGCCTTCTTTACCATAACTACTTTAATTCTTAATACAGTAAATAGAATAAAATTCATGACACAATTAAGTAACTATATCTATGCTCATTACTACAAAGAAGGACCTCACAGTGATGGAAGTTATAAAACAGGAAGTTTTAGACTAGTCTTTGAAGTGACAAAAAGCTTGCCTAAGCAAGTAACATTAAATCTGAAGTTTGATCATGAAAAGGAAATAACTGGATAAAGCAGGGCAGATAAGTTGACAGAGAGTATTTTACAGATAGAGTATGTGCAAAGGCACTGAGATGAAAAAGCTAAGGCATGTGTTTTCAGGGAGAATAGGACCTGAGAGAGCAAAAAGGAGAGGACAAAGGAATGGGGTGAAGATGGGAGAAAGAAAACAAATCAAGTAGGTGTCTGTTGGCAACACTAAGGATTTTGGACCTTCTCTTAAGGGCAAAGTAAAGTTACTGAATGGTTCTAAGCCAGGGAGTCACTTGATCAGATTTGCATTTTTAACACTTAGGCCTGAAAGCAGAGTGGAAACAGAGGATTGAAGGGGGCCCAAGTAGGTACAGTTGCAATTGTTCAGGTGATGATGAATAGAAGTAGGTTTTTGGTAGTAAAAATACAGAGAAGTAGAGATTCAAGGGAGATTTAAGAAACTCTGGATTCTTCAAGCCATTAAAATTAATTCATGACAGTAAGCAGGAAGAATTCAAGTCAGTGGCATATTGCAAGATATTCTCCTTTGCTAATGGTATAAAGTGGGTTGTGTAAAAGGTTGACTCATTCAATCTGTCACTGCCAAGAATGAAGGGATTAAGAGAAGGACATGCACTGGTCTTGTATTAGCCTTCATTTTCCTGTGAAATGTTATAGACTATGAGCATTAGCGAAAGTTATATTCTAAACACCAATGTAGAATATATACTTTGTGTGCCCTCTTAGCACACAAACACATGATGGCACAAATCATAAACCAGTTTTCAGAATTTGCATTTAGATCAATAACTTTCAGAGAGTTGACACCACATGCTGGACTGAATAGTAAAATCTCTATGCATATTCGAAGTTATATGGCGATGATGATAAAATTTCCAATTAAAGGATCATGTACCACTAAATATCACTCTTATGACAAAGCTTAGAAAGCAAATTGAGAATAAATTCAGTTAAGTATTTTGGAAACTCAGTAAGCAGGGAGTATATCAAAAATTCCCAATCCAAATTTAAGGTATATGGTCTTACATTGGGAAATGCTTCTTCAAAATGTCTCTATTTCTTTTGTTTATATCATATCTAGGTCCTAATAGATGCAATGAATATTAACTATGAATCAGGCTAAATATTAAACTTAGCTTCAATGATGGCCAAAAGGAAACTATAAAATCCTTTAATGATGTAGTACAGCATAAGAGAAAATCAATATGATGAGGACTTGGGAGATTTTCATTTTTATTCCACTTTTGTCAATAACGAGCTATATGTCCTTTACAATGTGACTTAACTGCTATGAGTTTTTATTTTACCATCCCTACCACAAAGGGACTCAACTAGATGGTTTCCAAGGCCTATTAATATCTATGATTCTTAAAAATATAGACATTTAAACAAACAGTGAAAATTAATTTAAGACAATATGCTAAAATCCTGGAAAGTTTGGAGACACAGCAGCATAAGTAACTAACTTGATAGTAGAAACCAATCTGAATGGAAGATACTTTTCAGCAAAAGACTCAGGGCCTGCTCTTTGTATTAAAAATTGATATCTTAACAACCTTACTACAGTTACAATCAAAAGTCAGAGGCCATGCATGCGTGGTACAGAAAGAACTAAGGGCCAAAGTCCTTTGCTCAACCATCTTTATGCTCACTGATGATGAGTCCCACATTTTACGACCAAGGATAATGACAGAATGCTACAGAAGAGGTTAGAGCTTCCCCAAAATTAAATGCACAGACACACAAACAATAATAGAGTATAAAGATGCCATTTAAGCAAAAGAGAAAATGGGAGGTTGAAAGGCTGATGGAAAAGTCTGTGTGAATGAGAAATGATGAATTAATTTTGTGTTAAGAAATCTAACATATTTAAACTAGACCATAAGGCAAAACACATAAATTGTTGGTCTATCAAAAACAAATTTTACACTCAGCCTGTTGATTTCTAAGTCATCATATAATAAGGCTATTTAAAGTATGTGGATATGGATGAGTAAAATATTGATTACATACTTTGAGTTGAATAAGAATGGTACTCTGCAGAGCTGTAAAGAAAACCAAATCTTTGGCAACAGCTATTGTCAGGGCCAAGTCAACATTCATTCCTAAACTCACCCATTTACTCATTCATTTATTACAAGGGGACTTTTCTCTGTGTTCATGTATGTGCCAGGTTCTGGGATCATTCACTGGGGTTACCAAATGAATAGGACAGCCTTGCCTCTCAATGAACTTATCATCCAGTAGGGGGAGACAGACATAGACACATAAAAGTAAAATGAATGTAATAGTCACTATGATTTATAGTGTGTGCTGTGGAAAGCGAGGTCACAAAGAGAGAAGTGACAAAGTAGCGAAAAACAGCTATGGAAATTCAGAACCTATAATGAAAATACTTTTCTCCCTGGCACCTCTACTCTCTTTATGCTTCAAAATTTTCGGGGATTTTTATGAGGGCATTAATGTTTTTCACCTGCAGGCAGATGAGCAGGAAACATTTGCTCATTATGGATAAAGCACTATTTATAATCATTGAGATTTATTGGACCTCTATGGACATACACTGTCAGGACATGCCCTTTCTTTCTGGAAGTAAGCATCAGGGAAAACAGCAAACACATTCAAAGCCAGTTTTACATTTTCTGCATTTTGCTTTCATTTTGTCATCTCTTTTTTTTTTTTATGTCAACCACAGAAATTTAGCTGATCACATAATTTATGCATATGGATTCAAATTTATGAAAATTCGAATTTGCAAATTACTAGGTGAACAGAAAAGGTGAGATTTACCAGTTTCTCCACCCCTTGGTTTAATTTGTTTTGATATTATACCTGTGTTAGTTATCTCTCTTCTCAGGTTGATTCTGCCTCTGTCATATCTCCCAATTCTATCTTCTCGTCTCCACTGCCAGCATCTCTAGTTGGGAGGTGTTATTAACACTCACCTGGACTATTGCAATGGCCTCCAAACTTCTCTGTCTGTTCCACTCTTGGCCTGCGCCTCTCCAATCCGTAAATTACTGCTAAGGGAATTTGCCTAAAGTACAACTTGATTATGTTGCCCCCAGCTGGAACACCTTTAGAAGCTACCTACTGCCTACTAAATTAAGCACAAACTCCTAAGGTTACACATGAAGGTCGACTAAAGCCTTGCTACTGAAAGAACGACACACAAACCAGCAACACCAGCAGCACCTGGGAGCTTGTTAGAAATGCAGATGCTTAGGCACCACCCCAGATCTCTAGTTGATGTGCAGGCACATTAAATTTTGAGAAGTGCTGGTCTAAAGCACAGCCAAGCTGTCTCTTCCCACCTTTGGTGCCCATCATTCCCTTTCTTTACGCCCATTCGTAATTATGCCCATTCGTAATTAGTAATTCTAATTACGCCCATCCATAATTAGTAATATACAACTAAATTTATCCTGAAGACACCTTCCTAGCTTTGCACCACAACGGCTCCTAACTTTGAAAGCCAGAGAGCAAAAAATTCTGCTTTGTGATCTTGTCTTATTACCATATTGTTGCCCCCTTGAATGGAGACAGAACAGATTATTATTTTTTTATGCCCCAACATGATGATATCTAAACTGGGGACCCCTCCCTGGGTGATATTCAATACTTGCTCAGCTGGGCTATGAGAAGAACACTTATAGCTTATTTTTCTATTGTTATCCCATTACATGATGCTCTATGTTATTTAGGCTTTTAATGCACAATATACACTAATATATCTGAAACTATCAAACTACAACCCAGAACCCATGAATCTCGAAGACAATTGTATAAAAATGTAGCTTAGGAGGGGTGACAATGGGATTGGGAAAGCCATAAGGACCACACTCAACTTTGTCTAGTTTATGGATGGATGAGTAGAAAAATAGGGGAAGGAAACAAACAAACAAACAGACAAAGGTACCCAGTGTTCTTTTTTACTTCAGTTGCTCTTTTTCACTTTAATTATTATTCTTGTTATTTTTGTGTGTGTGCTAATAAAGGTGTCAGGGATTGATTTAGGTGATGAATGTACAACTATGTAATGGTACTGTGAACATTCGAATGTACGATTTGTATGACTGCGTGGTATGTGAATATATCTCAATAAAATGAAGATTAAAAAAATAAAAAAAAAGAAATACATGTGAATTATTTGTAAATAAACAAAGACACATCTTTTGAGGGTATTTGTTCAAAAATATTTTTACTGATATGATTGCATGATCAAAAATCTTTGAAGACCATTTCCCAATACACCGACTACATGGCTGCCTTCGGCAGAAATTAAATATTTGAGAACTCAATTGAATCTTTACATCTAAGTTCCACAACAGCATACATATATAAATTAATGCAGGTGAGACAGCTGGATTTCTTTAGTCAAGTTGTCAAATTTTAGGGAAAGCTGTTGCAAAGTATTACAGGAAACTTTACATTTTTATTTTAATTAGTAAGCAACAGCTAATCTAGGGATGTTTGTGAAATATTCAACTGGGTAAATAATTTTAACCCTGAAATAGGAAACGCCCATTCAAAATACATTAACTGCAATAATTAACAAGAATTGGAATACAGCAACTTAAAATTGCTTCCTGGATTATGATTCCTATTTTGAATACAGGATTTCTGTATTAAATATGTCTTTTGAATAAATTTCTTCCTGTGACTTAGAAGTTCTCTATTCAAGACCTTCTCTCCTGCATCACCACTAGATTATTGCCTCGTTCTATAGCAACACTTCAGCACCTTTGTTTTCCTGATTGAACCTTTCTTGGGGATGTCTTCCCTGCTCTCTCTCCTGCCAGGCTAGGTCTCCCTGCAGTATGCTCACATAGCACCTTCCACTTGCCCTATCAAAACACTTGTCACTGTCTTTGAATTGTCCTGGTTAAGTGCTAAATTTTTTCCAGGATAATAAGCTCTCTAAGAGCAAGGGGGATGTTTTCCTTGTTAAGATGCTTTATTCACAGTCCTTGGCTGAGTTGCTAGCACATAGTAGGCCCACCATAAAAATACTACTGAATAGATGAATGAAACAGTGAATATATTCATCTCAAGATGTACAATGGATACTCTGTCTTTTTGCTTAGCCTTAATATTTGTTAGTTGTAAAATGAGATGATATAGACCTTGCATGATTCTGTGATGATTCTATGAGATCAGAAAATTAAATCACAGCAAACTGCTTGGAAACAGTACATATTAAGAAAATGGTAGCTGTTATCATCAGTATTACTATTACTTTCAGCTTAGCAAAACTAAGGAATCCTTCCACAATGCTTTAAGGGAGAGTATTTTTATAGAACACAAAATTATAATCAAATAAAAAATAAAAGCTATGTATCATTAATAAATCAGAATAAAACTGTCATATCTAATGGTGAAATCTTATACCAATAATATAATATTCATTAAGAAAACTGAAATGCATTGTTCATATCATAGTAGAGTTACTTTTGCCTTTACGTCACTATAAAAATGATAGTTTTGCTATGAACATATGCAAGAAAACTAAAATAGAGAAATTACTCCATCTGAAGATTGAAATAAAAATATATTTTCCATAGAGTATAATAAACGATCTTTCAGAAAATGTAATGTTATACCACATAAGTACATTCAGTCCCAAGAGCAATATTGTGATAATGTCATTGAGAAAGACTTATTTGAGAAAAGAATGCTGATGTACTTAAAGATGGAATCTGAAAATTAGTCTTAGAATAGATTTATGCAGGGCCTCACTGATGAGCTATGCCATGTAAATCTTATAAATATGTTTGGCTACCAAGTTGATGTGCTATCCATTATGAAATGACAGTTTTCTGTAATGTACGTCACTTCAGAAACTCACGGCCATTTCTGGACTGTCTAACCTTTGTCATATTAAATCATGAACACATTGACCTTTGATCTGGTAAATAATACATCTTTTATATAATGCACTAAGCCAACATCTGCCAAAAATTATGTACACTGTGGCACGCACTATAGATTGAATACTGATGGAGAGGGAGTTAAAATGAATTGTCACATAAACTGAATTATGGAATGATGACATACTATATATCAATTTATCCAACGAAAAAATGGCAATGTTATCAAAACAATGCTATGTAACTGATTTTACCAACTTCAATGATAATTTCAGTGTTTAACTAAAAACAGATAAACTTTGGGGAGGGACTAGATCTTTCTCAGAAAAGAGAGGTAACAGGCCCTTTTTGATACATTCTCTGCAATAACACTCTAGAAGCATTTGAACATGCACCACTTAATTAAAATCCTGAGGATAATTCAAGGAAGTAGGCTGATTTATTCTGTTGTGACAAAGAAATGAAGTGAGAGGTTAAGTGACTTAGAGATCCTAAAGATAGTAGAATTTGGAGCTCATTCTCTGGTAAAGGCATCTTTAAGATGAAAGAGTGATCAAAAAGAAAAAACAAAACAGATTTTTAAAAGATGTATGCCAAGTGTGACGAGGCTTCTTTAAGCATCATTTGGAGAATTTTTTCCATAAACATTGACACGGCAGATTGCAATATTGCTAAATATCACCACCAAATTAAAAGTGCATATTTTATAAATGAAAAGCAATGCTGGCTAACAGATAGATGAGGTTTTCCTAATGTAGCTGGCAATCAGAATCATTTTCGAGTGATTCATCATTGAGTTTGGGACTCAAGGAGCCTTTTCCTGTGTTTTCTATAATAAGACAAAATGCAAGTGCTAAAAAGAGTCCTTTATGGTGGGAGTGGGGGACAGAAACGATTTTTAAAATGTCTCAATGTTAATTATGTAAGGAAAGATTCTCTTAGTGTTATGCTAAATTACAAAAGGATTTAGGGTCAAGATAAAAAATTAAAGTCAAGGGCATAAGTGGTCCTCTGCATTTAATCCTTTATTTTCTTTCTTCTACCACATGGGACTCTAGTCATTATAATATTACATATGTTTATTTGAGAAAGTAACTGAAAAAATATTACCTATTTTACTTTCTTTCAACTATGTATTAAACTAATAGGGCAGCTAAATTTTGTTTTTAAATGGGTTTTAATGTAATTACAATAGTGATAATAGCTTATCTTTATTAAGCGTTCCCTAGTGCCAGGTACTGTGCTAAACTTTCCATGTGCATTATCTCATTTAATCTGATTACAGTCCTATGAGGCAGGTAATATTGGTAGACTGATTTTTTAGATGACAAGTCACAGGCTTAGGAAGAAAAATAATTTGCCCAAGATCATTCAGGTAATAATTGGAAGATTTCAAATTCAGCCCATTTTTGCTATGCTATCAAAAAAGATCTCCCCAAATAATAATCCACTAATAAAGCTGCACCATATAATTCCCTGTGTTCATACAAAGATATTTAGAGTAAATATCTGCAGTGTGCTTGTCCTGGTTTACATTAATTACAAATTCTAGCTACATTCACAAGCGATCAGAAGAAATTGTATTGGGCACGAACACAACAATATATATAAATTCATATGTAACTTTTAAGGTTGGTTTTGATGGTTCATTTGATGCTCACCAGGGTTCGAGCTATTTCAGAGCACTTCAAGGAATTATCATGAGAATAAAATTAGGGAGTGGTGATAGAGTATTTTCCTTGCTCCCAGTTACTTGCAAAATGATGTCATCCTTTCCCTTCAGTGAATTCAGCTCATTTGAAGTTCAAGTCATCAGACAGCATCATCCATATTCTCTCAATGCTGTAGTCATCTGAAGACTTCTCTGTCATTTCCCTTCACTTAATAATTTGAGACCCGGGGTCCCCGTCCCATTTACACATTGGCATGTGGATGGTTCTAAAGCACCCCACTCCATTTCAGTCACCCAGGTTTGAGGCCAGATCCAAATCTCATCATCTTTGGTAACAGAACTTTGCGAAAATCTACTATTCAAGAACCCCCAGTCTTTAATTTTTTTGGGTAAAGGGTTACCAAAACCCCTTTCCCTACTGCATTAGAATTTGATATCTGGTTAACTTTCTCTGACCCCCTGGAAAAAAGATAAAGGTGGTATGTCAAATATGTTATTACACCACACTGCTTCTGGTAAAAATGAGCCCTGGTTGGGAAACTACATGTGGACTATAAATGCGTGATGCAGCTTGTCAAACCTTTGGGCTTTATTAAGGGTAATGACTTGTAAGTAGGCATGTTCCCAGAGGCTCTGACTACAGATTTGATACAAGAGATACTGGCTACTGAGGAATGAGGCATTTAAGCTTGGACAATTCCCATGCTTGTCCAATGTGATTCCTGTTCCATGATTTGGAGGTGGGGTGGGTTAAATATAATCCCCCAAATGGATGAGGGGACTGTTTTATAGACTGCAGTGAGGATAATTCTCAAGGGAGGACACATGATGCTGATAAGAAGTGGTTCCTGTTTTACATACTTCCAGATAAATATGATACCCTGTGACACATGGTAGGCTTCTGAGTCTGAATGCTTATTTGATTATAAAAAGACCCCTTCATTGATGCTGCAAGCACCATCTTGTCATCTTCTATCTCATTTACTCTAGTATCCTCACTCCAAAATATGCTTCAGCCCAAAAGGATGTGCTGTGCTAGCCTCATGGAAAATTAAAAGCAGTGTAACAAAGTAAAAAGGAATTAAATCCATCTTTGGAGACAGATAGACCAGGGCTTGAATTTTGCCTTTGTCTGGTGCTAGCTGTGATCCCTATTTGCTTAATTTTTCTTACCTCAGAGAAATTCATCGCTGCAAAACTGTAGTAGTAATGCATACCTTACAACAGTGTAGAAGAGAATAAATGTAATAAATAAATTTATTTACTTATGTGTACCCATCATATTGTAATGCTTAAAATGTTAGAAAAATAGAAGCAAAAATAAAATAATGAGTTATAAAGAAGGTAGCGATACCTGATATGAAATATATGCCCCGCAGTAGTAGCTATTAATATCATGTTATGGTGAAGGTAGAATATAATAAAATCCCTTGCTTGCACGAAATTTATAGTGCGCTTCAAAGCATGCATATTTGAAATTACTATTTTCAAGGTGCTATTTCATATTTAAAGGAAAGGTCAATGAAATGACTCATTATGCCAAGTTTTAGTACAAAAATGTCCACAATTTTTTTTGTAACAAATCACAAATCAGCACAAGAAAAGTCATCCACTTCTGAGTATGCTCAGTTGACATATTGTTAAATGAATGGTGTTTCTAACAAAGGAAATTAAAGAAGACAATGAATGCACCTGAAGGCTCCTGTTAAATAGGGCTTTAGGCCAGTCCTGGAAGAATAGACTTATTAAAGACAAAAATGGAGCTTTCACGACAGCAGGGCCAATTCAAAAAACAAATTATGCTCATTCAGTTTAATCCAACTCAACAAAATTTTTGAGTTCCTTTTATGAAAAAGATACCATGTTAGACACTAACCAGCTAAATAATTGTGGACAAGTTGCTTAATCATGCCTAGTTACAGTTTTCCTAATTCGTTAAATGGGAATAGTGTTAAATACTTACCAGTATGTTGTGAAAATTGAACGCAAAAATATATGTGAAAATATTGTAAATGAAAAGATTTCATTGGAATTAGAGAGATGTTAATACTATTTACAAAATAAAAAGATTTTTATGACCTACTCCCTTCTCTAAAGAAGCTTTTATTCTTGAAGAATAAAACAGCGAAGCAATTTAATGTACTATAATGCAAAATATGATGTGTGTGTATATGTGGGTGTGTATGACAGAGTTATAAAATGTTTCACTAAAGATTAGTATTAAAGTTTGTTTCAACTTAGGGTCAAATACATGTGTATATTTAATGCTGCAATGAGCTCATATTTCTCCTCCCACATCCTGTTAATTCATATGCTAACTTACATATCTAGTCAATTGTTAGTAATATGATACTTAGCTTCAACATTTAAAACAGCATAATAACTTTCAAATGGGAAAATAATCCATGATTCTGATAAACTGAATTTGTTTTCAGGTCACTTGAGGCATGCAAAAATACCAACAATCTCTTCTGTAAGATTTGTTGTTCTTATTGTGAAATTCAAGGTATCATCCACGTACTTGTAAATAATCACGCCTCAAAACATTTCAAAACTTTGATGTGGGTAGACATTTGAATGCTCCTAAATATGTTTGGAACCCTTAAGTAACATCATTTGGCATATTCTCAATGGTGAAAGACCTTTGTCAACTAGGGTGGGTTTTATTTCTATAAATTTCATATTGTACCTAATTTCAGAAAGCATTTGAGGTTGCTATAAAAGTGCACTGAATTTCTGAAAAGAGGAAAAACTGTTTTGGTATCAAATGGTGAACAACACATGGATTTGGTAAAAGATGTTACCTTAATGTCAGAGTCAATGGAATAAGAGCATGTGTTCTCAAAGTGACTACTCTGAAGATGAAAACACACTGACATTGCTGCTTAAATACTAATATTTTTGGTTTAGAAACCTAGCTTAATCATTTCACAAGCACACTTCTCCAGAAGGCAGCTGGCAATGTGAATTCTTTATATTGTGAGAGTGAGGAAGGACAGGACAAACTATTAATGCATTTTCACAGAATAGTTTTGCTGAGTCACTAAATCCCAACAAATGAAAATAAGAACTAGGTCAAGAAGTCACCAACTAGCGACTGTTGACTGACAGAGCTAAGAATGTCCACGTCATAAACAATGCAGGTGATGAAAACCTAGGCAGGGACCTCAGGAAACAATGTGTGAGGAAGGAGAATGCAAAGAGAGACCACAGAAGACAAATCTCCTCTAATAGATGTGGATACTAGGATGCAAGTCCTAAGAAGGACTGGTCCTGATTATAGTAACCTCTTCCCAAGAAAAACAAAGAACTCATGGGAAACTCTACGTTTTCTCTCTAATAGTTCTATCATACACATTCTCTTTGCGTGTTTGATTTACATGTTTATCCTATGATTCAATTTCTGGAACAGAGAGCATAATCAAGTTATTCTGTAAGGACTCAGTTGAATGATGAGCAGCATGTCCTCTAGTTTCCTTTAAACACTAATGGAATCAGGTACAAAAGTAATAGCAAAACTCTATGACAAAGATTCCCATAAACTAAATGGCTTAAGTTCCTCAATGTGATCAATATAAGTAGTTTACTTTATAATTAGCTATGATAATAACACAAAAGGCAAGTTTTATTCTGGAATTGCTAAAAGCAGGTCAATAGCTGAACCTGGGGTAACGAAACAATTATATGCGAACACAGAAATTCTAATATTTAAAATTTACTTTTCAGTTTCAAAATGAATTTACTTTTCTGTTTCAAAATGAATTACCCATATTATTTTATAAGACATTAGCCTCCATTTTTTAAAATCATAACTCAATCTCTAGTGCCAAGGACATTTGTAATACATCTTAAATACTTTACCAGATAAACTCAAACAAATAGGATTATTTTATCGAGTTAGGGGGGAAAGTGAGACCACCCAATTTTAATGGGCAGAAAGGCCTTCCAAAGCTGTCCACATCCTAATCCCCCAAACCAGTGAATATGTGACATTAAATAGCAAAGGGGAATTATAGTTGCAGATGGAATTAAGGTATCTAATCAATGGATCTATAAAACAGGGATATTATCCTGCATTATCTGGGTGAGCCCAGTGCAATCACAAGAGTCTTTAAATACTGAAAAGGGAAGTGTAAGAGTCAGTGTCAGAGTGATGTGATGTGAGTAAGACTAGAATGGCAATTTCTAGTTTCGGAGATGGAAGGAGGCCATGAACCAAGGAAGGAGAACAGCCTCTAGAAGCTGGAAAAGGAATTAAAAAAAAAAAAGATTATCCCTTAGGGGATTCAGAAAGGAATGCTTAGTCCAATAAGACCTATTTTGTACTTCTGACCTCCAGAACTATAAATTAACAAATCTGCATTGGTTTAAGCCACTACATTTGTGGTAATTTCTAATCAGCAATAGGAAACTAATATACCAACCAAAAAGTCTTATTTTAAGAAGTATCACTTGTCCAATCTTCATCACAGAAAGATATTTGGAAATACTAAATATTGTAATTGATCAAATTGCTATTATTCACTAGATACTAGGGACTGATTATTAGAAACAAATCAAGTTTGTACAGAATAATTTCACAGTATTAAATATTCAGAGTTCTTTCTGTTTTCTTTGAACATGAGTAGTTCACAGATTGGAATGCTTTCAGACAGCAAGTCCACCAGCATTTATTAAACCTCTACTATTCACCAGGCACTGTGCCTATGGGTGATATGAAGCTATAATATAAAGTAAGATAATAATAGTCATAAATACCTACAACGTAGAATTTGAAAAATGGGTACCATTTGCCTATGTTGTGAGTAAAGAAAGTATGAAAACAATATTCAAAAAAAGGGAAAGTATGAGAAGGCATTGAAGTTGGAAGTGAAAAGGCACACTTGGGGAGCTATGAGTAGCCTAATGTAGCTTCCTCCAGCAGAGATGTGCACCATGGAGATTACATTGAACACAATGTATTGGCTGCTGGTGGAGCTGGTCATTCCCCTGGCCAGTATCAATTCTGTGCACTGATCAGACTTCCTACTGTCAGCTCTGGGTCCTGTGGCCTGAAAGCTTTCTCTGGATGCTAGAGCTTGCTCTTTCTATTTACACTGTAGGCAGAAAGTGTAGACGAGTTAAAGCCCATGGGGAGTAACCCTAAGTCACTGACTGATGGGAGATGGTGTATGAATAACCCAACTCATCTGACCTTCATCTTGAACTCTGAGGCAAATGCTCTACACTGTTTCCTATGGTTCCCCCTTAGGATTAAGCCTCAGTTGATCACAGAAGTAGCCTGATTGATAACACATCCTTTATTGGCTTCCTTCCTAATGTCTCACCTCCTCACTACCTGACAAGTGGGTCTGGGGGCCACATCCATCCCAAATAAGAACCAGCAATCGAATCCTTGTCTCAGAGTCTGCTACCAGGGAAATGCAAACTAAGATTAGACAGGTGAGTGATCCAAGCCAGAGATGCCAGTTTGGAACTTTAGCAATTATTACTGAAACAATTAAGCAGGTCAAAACTACACGGGGGGGTGGAAGAAGATGGCGGCATAGAGAGGAGTGGAAGCTAATTAGTCCCCTTGGAACAACCAATAAACAACCAGGAACAACTAGTAAATAATCTGGAATAACTGCTGGGGGAAAAATGTGACTGTCCACACATCATACACCAACCTAGATTGGGAGGAATGCCTGAGATCACAGCATAAAATCTGTAAATAAAGACTGCAGACCCGAGTCAGGAGCCCCCTCCCCCTACTGGCAACACAAACTGCAAAGCCTCGTAGTGCTAAAGAGCAGCACTCCTTGAACAAGAGAATATATCTCAGCCCAGCAACAACTGAAGTTTTAATTAACAAATGTTGACTGCTCAATACAAGCTATGAATCCCCAACAAGCAGACAGAGGCTTTTGGTGACAACTGAACTTGGATAGCCGGAGGACCTCTCTGGGAGGGAAGGGGAGCCCAGAGGACCAGGTGCTATCTCTGCTGATGGGTGAAACTGAGGGGGGCCATGGACTTGCCCTGAAGGGGGGCTTTCTGTCCCTTTTTTGGCTCAGTGGATAAAGCCTCAGCCATTTTCGGTTCCCAGCACTCTGATCCAGACAAGAGTGGAGACAGCAGAGTCAGAGAGACTATTCGAATGCAAATGATATCTTGATATCTCCCCAGGGAGTGTATCTTCCCTAAGAGGAAAGAGGCGGTGCCAAGCTCTACTACCCACCTTCCATTAAGAACCAGGCCCCAGAACTTTGGGGAAAACAGCCATGGGCCACACCTCCTTACACCAGTCTGGAGTGACAGGCTGACAGGTGCCACCTGCTGGGAAGAAAAGCAAAGTGGCTTGAGGCCTCAAAGGGTGTATCAATCTTTTAAGACACACTCTCAGGGAGACCTGATACTATTGCCTCCTTCTGAAACCTGAGCCCATACTGGTCTGTGAAAACCTGATTGGGGTAACCAAGGAAACCAGATGCCTAGACAATAGAAAACTACAACCTACACTAAGAAAAATGAAGTTATGGCCCAAGGAAAAAACTTACACTTCAACTGAGATACAGGAATTAAAACTAATGCTAAATCAATTCAAAAAGTTTAGGGAAGATATGGCAAAAGAGTTGAAGTGTATAATGAAAGCACTGGGCGAATATAAGGTTGATATCAAAAGTTCAAAAAAACAACTGGCAGAATCTATGGAAATGAAAGGTACAACACAGGAGATGAAGGACACAATGGAGAAATACAACAGCAGATCCCAAGAGGCAGAAGAAAACACTCAGAAACTGGAGAACAAGGCACTTGAAAGCCTACACACAAAAGAACAGATAGAGAAAAGAATGGAAAAATATTAGCAACGTCTCCGGGAATTGAAAGACAACATGAAATGCAGGAATGTATGTGTCATGGGTGTCCCAGAAGGAAAAGAGAAGGAAAAAGGGGAAGAAGCAATAATAAAGGAAATATTCAATGAAAATTTCCCATCTCTTATGAAAGACATAAAATTACAGATCCAAGAAGCGCAGCCGTACCCCAAACAGAATAGATCTGAACAGGCCTATGCCAAGACACTTAATAATCAGATTATCAAACGTCAAAGAAAAAGAGAGAATCCTGAAAGCAGCAAAAGGAAAGTGATCCATCACATACAAAGGAAGCTTGATAAGACTACATGTGGACTTCTCAGTAGAAACCATGGAGGCAAGAAAGAAGTGGTGTGATATATTTAAGATACTGAAAGAGAAAAACCACCAACCAAGAATCCTATATCTGGCAAAACTGTCCTTCAAATATAATAAGGGGGAGTTTAAAATATTCTCTGACAAACAGACAATGACAGAGTTTGTGAACAAGATACCTGCTCTACAGGAAACTCTAAAGGGAGCACTACAGACAGAAAGGAAAAGACAGGAGAGGTTTGTAACACAATTTTGGGAGATAGTAGCACAGCAATGTAAGTACACTGAACTAAGATGACTGTGAGCATGGTTGAAAGAGGAAGGTTAGGAAAGAGGAAAGATAAAGACTGGGATTGTATAACTCAGTGAAACCTAGGGTGCTCAACGATTGTGATAAAAGGTACAAATATGTTTTTACATGAGGGAGAACAAATGAATGTCAACATTGCAAGGTGTTAAAAACAGGTTGGGATTGGGAGAAAAATACAATCAATGCAAACTACAGACTATAATTAACAGAAACATTGTTAACATTAATGTAACAAAGGCAATAAACCAAAGCTAAATGCCTTTAAGAGGGGGACATAAGGGAAGGATATGGGACTCTTGGCATTGGGGATGTTGTCTGACTCTTTATTCTACTTTGGTTTAATGATATATTTCCTTTTGTCACTTCCTAGCGGTCATGATTTTTTTTTTTCTCTTTTTTTTTTCTTTTGTCTCTCTACCTTGTTTGACTCTTCCTCCTTCTTTGTGGAAGAAATGGAGATGTCCTTATATAGATAGTGGCAATGGTGCTGAATACATAAATACATGACTATACAAGGACCAATGATTGTTTACTCAGGATAGAATGTATGGTGTGTGAACAAAACTGCCTTAAAAAATGGGTTGATAAAGAAACCTTGAGGGCACTATATTGAGTGTAATAAGGCAGACACATAAGGACAAATATTGCAGGGTCTCATTGATGTGAACTAATTATGATATGTAAACTCATAGACGTGAAATATGTTACCAGGATACAGAACAAGGATAAAGAATGGGGAGCGGTTGCTTATTATGAGCAGAACGTTCAACTAGGGTGAACTTAAATGTTTGGAAATGGACAGGGGTGATGGTAGCATGTTGTGAGAATAAACTAACAGTGCTGAATGGTGTGTGAGTGTGGTGGAAAGGGGAAGTTCAGAGTTACATATGTCACCAGAAGGAAAGTTGGAGGTTAAAAAGATGGGAATATATAAAACAGTGAATCTTGTGGTGGACAATGTCCATAATTAACTGTACAAATATTAGAAGTCTCTCTTATGAACTAGAACAAATGTATGTCACTATAACTAGAAGTTAATAATAGAGAGGCATATAGGGAAAAAATATATACCTATTGTAAACTATATACTACAGTTAGTAGTATTTTAACATTCTTTGATCAACAGTAACAAATGTACTATACCAATACTATGAAACAATAATGGAGGGGGTGGTTAGGGGTATGGGAGGATTTGAGTTTCCTTCTTTTGTCTTTATTTCTTTTTTGGAGTAATGAAAATGTTCTAAAATTTGAAAAAAAATTAATTGTGGTGATGGATGCACAGCTGTATGATAGTATTGTGGGCAACTGATTGTACACTTTGGATCTTTGGATAATTGTATGGTTTGTGAACAATCTCAATTAAAAAAAGGTAATAGAACTGGTAAAAATGGAGATGGGCCATGATCCAAGGATGCCTGGAAAACAACGTTAACAAACAGGAATCCCACTACTATGACTGTATAACTATATGGCTTACACAGTGTGACCACGTGATTGTGAAAACCTTGTGGCTTGCACTCCCTTTATTCAGTGTACAGATGGATGAGTAGAAAAATGGGGACAAATATTAAACAAATAATGGGGGAGATGGGGGGATGGGATATTCTGGGTGTTCATTTTAATTTGTATTCTTATTTTTATTTTTTTGGAGTAATGAAAATGTTCAAAAATTGATTGTGGTGATGAATGCACAACTATGTGATGGTACTATGAACAACTGATTGTATACTTTGGATGGTTGTATGGTATGTGAATATATCTGAATAAAATTGAATTTAGGAAAAAAAACTACACAGATATTCACAATTGCCAAAAGATGGAAGCAACCCAAGTGTCCATCATCTGATGAATGGATAAACAAAATGTGTTAGATACATAAGATGGAATATTATTCAGCCATAAAAAGGAATGAAGTTCTGATACCCATGATGACTTGGATGAAACTTGAAGACATCTTATTGAGTGAAATGAGCCAGAAACAAAAGGAAAAATATTGTATGATATTACTGATATTAAGTAATCAGAATAAGAAAAATCATAAAGTCAGAACCTAGAATAGAGGGACTGGGATATGGGTAGGGAATACAGAGTTAAGGCTTAAAAGATACAGAGTTTCTAATTGGGACTATGGAAAAGTTTTGATAATAGATGGTAATGATAATAGTACAGCATTATGAACACAATTAACAGCACTAAATTATTTATTTTTATGTGGTTAGAAGGGGAAATTTTAGGTTGTATAAATGTTACTAGAATAAAAATGTTTAAAATAAATCCATGGAACTGCACAAAACAAACAGTGAACTCTAAGTCAAACCATGGACTATAGTTAATAGAACAATTTAAAAAATATGCTTTCCTCAATTTTAACAAATGTACCATAGCAATGCAAGGTGTTAATAATAGGGTGGTATACGGGAATCCTGTATTGTTATGCATGATTGTTCTGTAAACCCACAACTCTAATTTAAAAAAAGATGCTACACAGAAGCAATAGAACTAAAACATTGTAAAAGCAAAACAGATGAGAATTAGCAACTTATTTCATATGGGGTGACAAAGGACAGATCAACTTTGATTTTGAGTCTGATGATTGAAGGTAGGCTATTAGAACCATTCATAGACAACAGCAGAATCAGAAGGAGGAGCTGTTGGTGAGATGGTGCTTAAGGCCATTTGGTTAGTTTGTTTTCAGCACAGAAGCAAGATGCGCCTGGATGTGGTTTATATTTCGGCATGGTGGGAGGAGTCAGGTACAAATGAGATAACCTAGGCTTTGGAGCCAGAGAGCCCTGAAATCCAATCCTTGCTTTCCCTTTCTTTAGGTGTGTGACATAGGGCAGGTCAAATGGTTATTATGAATTTTAATTTCTTAATTTGCAGCATCAAGATAGCAACATCTACCTTGTCTCTACCAAAAGGAACTCGTTATTGTCACGTGACTCTAAGATGTTCACCACAAAGAAAGGAAAGTCCACATGCTTCCTTTTCTTCCAGAGTCACAGTTCCCCTTGCCCCACCTTGGCCTTCTCTACCACATAACTGTATTTAAACAATCTAACATCTTGCTTTTACAGTCAAGGAATAGGAATGCTAGTTGTTGGTATTATGATTGCTTGATCTCTCCTGTCTACCTCAGTCCATTTTAAGTCTCAAGCAGGATAATGAACAAGAAAGCTCCTGGTAAATTATATAATGCCATACTTAAGATATACATGCACTAGTATGAACAATCCTTAAAGTACGATCACGCCTAATTTGTTCAGTACTGTATTCCCAGGACCTTGCACAATGCCTGGCACCGAGGAATGCTGCAATAAATATCTATTGAAGTATACTACTACTTTACCTAAAACTCTGTACTGATTAAACAAAGCATTTTCAAATACCTAATTTGATTCTCTCACCCTTCCTTAAAGGTGAAAAGAGCATATATTATTATTCCCATTTTTACAGAAAAGGACACAGAAGGTCAGGGGTATTTAAGGGGAATACCTTAGGTCACACATCTAGGTAGTGGTAGCACTGAGACTTAAAAGAGATTTCCGACCCCAAATCCAGCACTCTACCACACTCTCCTTTCCACTTGTGATGCCAAACCAAGTGTCCTTGCCCCTAAACCTGTATAAATTCCCTTACAATAAATGCCTCCCAGGTTGTGAGATAATTTCTTCCTCAACATCTCCTGAGCAATTTTGCACTTGTATTACCTGACACCTCCACAGTGCTTACCATGTTTCAAAAGACTTTCAAAGTTTCAAAAGGTCCAGGCTGTTAAAAACAAACAAACAAAAAAAAAACCTAAAGAAGTTGTTGCAGAAAATTGAGAGCTCCCGTATATCTGCCCCCATTATTAACATTTTTATTAGTATGGTTCCTTTATTGCAAATGATGACAGAATATTATAAGATCTGTACTTTTAACTATAGTCCAGTTTACATTAGGGTTTGCTGTTTGTGTTTTATAATCCTGTGGTGGTTGTTTGTTTGTATTTTCTAATTTTTATCCTGGTAACATGTATACCATCTAAAATTTCCCACCAACTACTCATGTGACCTTAACAAATTACTTAACCTGCTTGGATTAGTGATGAAGAAAAGGGAGTTGGGCTAAATGGATACTCAGATCCTTTTGAAATCTGAAATTCAGTTATTGTTCTATCTCTATTGATCACATCTATTTTCCTATTTCACAGGATTCTTGGTGCACAAAGAATCCAAGGAACAACTAAAAGATGTGACAAATGGTAATACACCAGGATTTTGCTCTGTTATTTTCACACTCTATCACATTTCTTTGGAATACACGTCCAGTGTCAAATAGGGCGGGTCATGAAACACCTAAATTTCACCAATCTGATATCATTTGTTCCAAACAACTGGTCCTCATGTTTGAAGTTGGGGACCTGGAAGAGGGCATCCTAATTATTGAAAGGTTTCTGCAAGTCTAAATGCAGACTAATAATACTAGTACTATTATTAAAACATAGGTAAATGCGATAGTAATTAATAAAACACCATTCGTGTTAAGCATTACTGAATAAAACAGTTTCGTCATTATGCATTTCTTAACCAAAGCTACTCAAAGTGTCACAATCATCTTATGGGGAGTCTACAAAACATTTTTATCATATAAAGCAGCCATCAGAGTTTGGCAACTTCTGTTCTTAATATATTCCTTGTTCTATTCCTAAATAAAGCAGAGAGAAATGATTATCAAGCAGGGCAATATTTTAGGATGCTGAAATCGATAAGAATGAACCAGCTATAACCTTCTGAAATTACAGGATTAAATCAAAACAAAGCTGGAATTATATGGGAACTTCTTCATTTCATTAGAAATTTCACTTTGTACCCGTCAAAATAAATAAAATCACCCCAAAAGCTTCAGAAAATCACTGGATTGGAATAAACTATACCCCAGCTATCCATTGTGCAGTTGCTACCTCGAGTTTTTGAAGAAGCTGATAACTCTCAAGATTCCACCTGGAGGGAGAACCTAAGATGGTGGCTACGTGAGACAGGGCAAAAAAACACCTCCGTGAAAAATACTAGATAAAAGCCAGAAAGTGACCCAGAACACCAGTTCCAGCAATGCACCAGCCGGACAAGGTCTGCTAAATCCACAGGGACCGTGCATTTGGTGAAACCGGGAGTCAGCATTCTGAAACGAGTGAGTGAGCCGGCTGAATGTCCCATGGCCGCACTGCAGTATGGGGAAACCGTGGGCTGGCATTTGGAGACGGACTAGATCTTTAAAAAAAAAAAAACCAGGAGCGGCTGCGGTTACAATGGTGAGAACCTCGCAGTGAAGCACGGCAGGAGTGGGCTGTGCCAACGTCTCGGTGTCTGGCATGGAGGACAGCCCGCTGCTGATTGTCTCAGGGCCGGGGGGCAGAGAGGAGCCAAAAAGAGAAAGAAACCATGCCCCTTGCAGCCATCTCCCCAGCGGGCTGGGGACACTCCTGCCCAGAGCTGGACCCATAGCCCAGAGCAACACTAAGGGTCCCAGTGTGATGGGGAGTGTTTCCCACAGCACCGCGCACATGCCACAATATCAGCCGTGGACAGTGGCCTTTAGTGCACCCACAGCTAATTGTCCCGGAGCTGGGAAGGTGGAGCTGTGTGAAAAGGGGGAAATTAACACGCCCCATTCAACCATCTTTACAGCAGGCTGGGAGTGCCCCTGCACGGCCCGGCAGCCCAGGGCTTCCCTGGAGGGCCAGCGTGCACTTGTGATGTGGCACAACCTTCCCTCAGCAGAGATCCTGGAAGAGCACAGCTGAGAAGGGGGACTCGCTCGGAAATCCCAGGGACCCTACGCCAATACCAAGGACTTGTGCGTCAGTGGCAGAGACAATCTGTGGCAAGACTGAAATGAAGGCTTAGACTCTTGCAACAGCCTTAAATCTTCGGGAACACCTGGGAGGTTTGATTATTAAAGCTGACCTGCCTCCATAACCACCCAGACACACGCCCCACATTCAGGGCGGACGGCACCAACAACACACCCAAACTTGGTGCACCAATTGAACCCCACAATAATCAGATCCCCACACACCACAAAGACAAAGTGGGGAAGAACTGACTTGAGGGGAATAGGTGACTCGCAGGTGCCATCTGCTGGTTAGTTAGAGAAAGTGTATGCCACCAAGCTGTAAATCTGACAAATTAGAGATTGGTATTTTTTTTTACCCTGAAAGAACCCTATCAAGTAAAGCAAATGCCAAGAGGCCAAAAACAACAGAAAATCTTAAAGCCTATGATAAAACCAGACGATATGGAGAACCCAAACCCAAACACCCAAATCAAAAGATCAAAAGAGACACAGTACTTGGTGCAATTAATCAAAGAACTAAAGACTAACAATGAGAGCATGGCACAGGATATAAAGGACATGAAGAAGAGCATGGCACAGGATATAAAGGGCATAAAGAGGACCCTAGAAGAGCATAAAGAAGAAACTGCAAGAGTAAATAAAAAAATAGAAGATCGTATGGAAATAAAAGAAACTGTTGGCCAAATTAAAAAGACTCTGGATACTCATAATACAAGATTAGAGGAAGTTGAACAACAACTCAGCGTCCTCGAGGACCACAGAATGGAAAATGAAAGAACAAAAGAAAGAATGGGGAAAAAATTGAAAAAATCAAAATGGATCTCAGGGATATGATAGATAAAATAAAACATCCAAATTTAAGACCCATTGGTGTCCCAGAAGGGGAAGAGAAGGGTAAAGGTCTAGAAAGAGTATTCAAAGAAATTGTTGGGGAAAACTTCCCAAACCTTCTACACAATATAAATACACAAAGCATAAATGCCCAGTGTGCCAGTTTGAATGTATTGTGTCCCCCAATGCCATTATTTTTTATGTAATCTTGTGTGGGCAGATGTTATCAGTTTTGATTAGATTTCTTTGAGTGTTTCTTTGGAGATGTGCCCCACCCAACTGTAGGTGATAACTCTGATGAGATAATTTCCATGTAGGCATGGCCCCACCCATTTAGGGTGGGCCTTGATCAGTGGAACCATATAAATGAGCTGATGGGCAGAGGCAACTCAGTGCAGCTGTGAGTGACATTTTGAAGAGGAGTTACAGCCAAGAGGGACACTTTGAAGAATGCACAGGAGCTGAGAAGAAGAGCTGCAGATGAGAGACAGTTTGAAGATGGCCATTGAATGCAGACTTTTGCCCTGGAGAAGCTAAGAGAGGAAAAACACCCAAAGAGCAGCTAGGAGTGACATTTTTGAGGAACTGCAGCCTAGAGAGGAACATCCTGGGAGAAAGCCATTTTGAAACCAGAACTTTGGAGCAGACGCCAGCCACGTGCCTTCCCAGCTAACAGAGATTTTCCGGACACCATTGGCCATCCTCCAGTGAAGGTACCTGATTGTTGATGTGTTACCTTGGGCACTTTATGGCCTTAAGACTGTAACTGTGTAACCAAATAAACCCCCTTTTATAAAAGCCAATCCGTCTCTGGTATTTTGCATTCTGGCAGCTTTGGCAAACTAGAACACCCAGCAAACTCCAAATAGAATAAATCCAAATAAACTCACTCTAAGACATATTCTGATCAGACTGTCAAATACTGAAGAGAAGGAGCAAGTTCTGAAAGCAGCAAGAGAAAAGCAATTCACCACATACAAAGGAAACAACATAAGACTAAGTAGTGACTACTCAGCGGCCACCATGGAGGTGAGAAGGCAGTGGCATGACATATTTAAAATTCTGAGAGAGAAAAATTTCCAACCAACTTTATCCAGCAAAACTCTCCTTCAAATTTGAGGGTGAGCTTAAATTTTTCACAAACAAATGCTGAGAGATTTTGCTAATAAAAGACCTGCCCTACTTCAGATACTAAAGGGAGCCCTACCAACAGAGAAACAAAGTAAGGAGAGAGAGATATAGAGAAATTTAACAGACATATATAGAACATTACATCCCAAATTACCAGGACACACATTCTTCTCTAGTGATCACGGATCTTTCTCCAGAATAGACCATATGCTGGGACATAAAACAAGCCTCAATAAATTAAAAAAAAAATTGTATTTATTCAAAGCACATTCTCTGACCACAATGGAATACAAATCGAAGTCAATAACCATCAGAGACTTGGAGAATTCACAAACACCTGAAAGATAAAAATGAGGGGGAGATGAAAACATTCCCGGATAATCAAAAGCTGAGGGACTTCATCACCAGTAGATCAGTCCTATAAGAAATGCTAAAGGGAATTGAGCAGGCTGAAAGGAAGGGACACTAAACAATTGACTGAAACCACATGAAGAAATAAAGATTTCCAGTAAAGATCACATGGTAAATATAAATACCAATATTACTGTATTTTTGATTTGTAACCCCACTATTTACTTCCTACAGGATCTAAAATACATAAACTGTAATGATAAATCAGTGGTTTTGGACTCAATGTAAAAGATGTAATTTTTGACAAGAACTACATAAAGGTGGGGGAATGATGGAGTATAGGAACATAGTCTATGTGTCCTATTGAAGTTAAGTTGGTATCAAAGAAAAACAAGATTGTTATAGATTTAAGATGTTAAATTTAAGCCCCACAGTAAACACAAAGAAAGTATCAGAGAATATGGCCATAGAGATGAAAAGTAGAGTGTGGGTTATGAGAAATGGGGGAAGGGGCAATGGGGAGTTAAGAAATGAGTGTAGGGTTTCTGTTTGGGGTGAATTTCTAGTAATGGATGGTGGGAAGGTGATAGCATTGCAACATTCTAAATGTGATTAATCCCACTAATGGAATGCTAGGGAGGGGTTGGAATAGGAAGATTTAGGCTGTATGTAAGTTTCCACAATTGAAAAAAAAAAAAAAAAACAGTCTAAATAGATAATGACAATTAAATTCCAAGGATGATCCTGGATGGGATCTGAAGATGGAGGACAGGTGGCTCAAAGGGACACAGTTGAGATATAAGGAAAAGGACATATAGAATGTAAGCTTCGTATCATTGTTGAATCTCTTGTACTTCTTCGCTGCGCTTAATGGGATTGCATAAAAGAATGCTCTTGTTCATGGGAAGTGTATACGTGAATTATAGTGTATGTTCAAGGATGTGTGCAGCTAGCTCTCATATGTTCAGAAGACAGAGCAATAGATGATGGATGATAGATAGGGAGGGAGGGAAAGAAAGAAATGGTGGTGTGACAGGATGTTAAAGTTGGTGGATCGGGGTATCGGGGGAGGGGGGTTGGGGTATGCTGGAGTTCTGTGTATGGGGTTTGTATTGTTTTTGCAACTGTTCCTGTAAGTTTGAATTTATTTCAAAATAAAATTTAAAAAAAAAGATTCCACCTGGATCAGACTGATGAAAGGGAATATGATTGTTTCAAAACCATGTTTTTTGTTGTGGAGTAAAGAAGAATGTATCTTGTTAAGATAGTGTAAGAAAGTTTTCATAGACATTATAAAAAGTAATCCTCAAAAACTCATTTGGAACAACCTTCTTTGAGGCTTTGAATGGATACTCACGTGTGAGTAATCAAATTTCTAAACCACTGAGACATCGAGAAAAATGTCTTGGCTTAATGACTGATGTTTGTTTTAACTCCAAGTAAGTGACTTCATTGTGTTTTGCCTGGGAAAAAGAAGGAGATACCACCTTGGCAAGAGAGGAGTGATAGTGAGCTCATCTGAGAATAGGCTACACTTTGATGGCTGTGTATCACTGAAACATCCTTTTATGCTTTTATGCCAAAATGGAGGAATGATTGGTGACTCATAAACTCATAATTATTTTACTAATAAACCTAAACAGTCACCAAAACAATAAAAATAATTAGAAAATCTGGAGGGGCCTTATCTCTTCTAAAACTATATATGATATACAGATATTATATATAGGGATTTTATATATATATATATATATATATATATGTATGTACTTCTGAGTTTATATATGTGTGTATATATACACACATTTATATGTGGATACATGTGTATATTTGTATATATTATATGTGTATTATATACTTCATAAGTGCATACACATGAGTATATGTGGGCTCTCTATGAGCAAAACTCTCAAATGAAGGAGTAATTGAATAGAATTATTACAATTTCTTAAAAATTCAACCATTTGATAATACACAAAAAGGTACCTTAAGTTTGTCATCTGACATGTCCTCATTGAAAATGAAAATAGTACTGCATCACTCCTGGAAAACTGAGCAAAGTTCTACTACATTAGCAAAGACCTCATACTTTGAGAGACCTCTGTCATGGCTGTAGTATGAATCAGTAATATTTAGTATTTATTTTTCTATGTTCATAAGATAAAAATACTAATGGGCCTCTTTGAAAAAAATATTCCTTGTATGTAGTAAAGTGACATGAAAGGATTTTGAATGTGCCTATGATCTAGAGTCTTATTATTCTAAAATAATACAACAGCTCATGATTGATGAAGCCACAGGGCCTGAAGAACTTCTACAGAATGCAGAAGAGAATAAACTGTGGCAAGCAGGCATAACAATGATGAATTTGTCAAGGTGGTTTTTTCCCTTTGTGGTAGACAGGGTATAACCATTATTCTTATAAACAGGACTTTTATCATAGTTCTGGTCACTGTGGTAATATCACCTCAAACTTGGTCACAACACACACTCTTGCACCAACCTCAATCCCTTAAAAAAGAGGACGAAGAATCCTAAATCAAAGTTTTCTTTATTGGCATAGACATAAATATTAACCGGAAGAAATGTTTTTGTGTGTGAGCATTTTTTGCCATCCCTCTTGCTTTTATAGCTACAGAGAGTTGAATCAGAATAGCCCTGAGCTGCAAATAAAATATAAATCTCTACCTTAAAACGCCAAAGAGATTTCAACTGGGAGTGTTGATATGGGAAAGTGACAATAACACATAACAGCCCATTTTGTTACTTCACAGAATCTGGGCTGTGGACCGACTCAGAAGGAAATGAAAGAGATAGAACAATTGCTCCCAAGGTATTCTCATTCTGTGTCTCCCACACACTAGCAGGGTCTGCTTATGTCAAGGATGTGCAGAACTTCAACTTGAAGAAGCATAATTAAGAATTGTGCTAGACTTCCTTGGAATGACCATTTGTTAGGGATTGTGACCAGTCTTATAGCAAACCATCTGAACTGGAAATAGATGTGAGTTTGTTCTATAATTAAGATATTGAGCAGAACTGAAAATGATAGTATTGATTTATTTTTCCCCTCAGGTGGGTGACTCTTGCAAAATAAGTTGGTCAAAATGGTCAAGTTGGTCATTTTGCCCAACTGCATCCACAGGGTAGAGTTTGCAGAATAAAAGTAAAATTAGAAGCTGTGAGATATTTTTCTGCTGAAACAAGAGAGCATAAGCCCAGATTTTACCCTTCTTCTTCTAACACTGAATTGTAAGTATCTGTTTTCATGCCTGCTCCTACTAACCTAAGAGATCCTAAAATGCATTGCCTTCTTAAGTGCTAGTCCAAATACATAAAAGGTACTAGAAATGTTTTGTTCAATTAATAAATTAATAAGAAAAGCAAGACTGATTCTGGGTAATATTTCCTACTAAACTCATCAAAAACATTGACACAAAATATGGTATTTGGTGTAGAGTCATGAAATAAAAAAAAAAATTCTTGCCTCAATGGAGTTTATATTCTAATTGGAGGAGTGTATGAGACAAAATGCAAGATAAGTGAGCACACACTATAGTAAGTCTGATGGCAATAAATGCTAAGGAGAAAATGAAGGAAAGAGTATTGAGAATGGGGGTGGGTTGGTAATCTTAAATAGAATGGTACAGAAATGCCTCTCTTATAGGATAAGAAGGAGGTGAGGGAATGAACCATAAGGACATTTGGAAGAGATGTCCAGCAAGAGGGAAGAGCAAGTGCCAATTTCCAGAGGCAAGAATATTCCTCAAGTGCTTGAGGAAAGGCAAGGAGATCAGTGCTACTGAAAGAGTGAGCAAGAAGGAGAGGGGTAGTAGAAGAAGCCAGGACACATCTACTATGTGTAGGATCTCAGAGACCCTTGTAAGTATTTTGGTATTCTGGCTTTTATTCAGAATGAGATGAGAGGTCTGTGGAGGGTTTCAAGCAAAGAAATGACATACACTAATCTGTCTTAAAACCACTCCAGCAGCTGAGTTGAGAATGAATGAATGAATGGGGAGCAAGGCAGAATTGGGGAGACAGTTATCGGGATCTTATGACAATCTAGGTAAAATATGATCATGGATGACCAAGATGCTAGCATTGGAGTTGTTGTGAAGTAGTCACATTTTGGATATGTTTTGAAGGTAGATAAAAAAGAATATGATGGTGGATCAAATGGCAGGTGAGAGAAACAAATGACTCAATAATTTAAAGGGTTTGATGTGAGTAACTGGAAAAATGTTGATGCAATTAAATAAGATGGAGGAAATGTGGGATAAGTGGTTTGGGGGGATGGTAAAAAGTTTGGATCTAGACATACCTAGTTAAGGCTGACATATCTATTGAGAATCCAACAGGCAGTTGGGTATATGGATCTGGAGATCAGGAAACAAGTTTGAGCTGGAGATTTATAATTGGGAGTCATCAGGATAGAGATAGTCTTACCTCCATGACACTGAATGAAATCACCAAGGAGGTGAGTGCTGATAGAAAAGATAAGAGATCTTTCTTCTGGTACACTCCCATGCTTAAGTAAAGAAGAACTAGCAAAGAAGAGTGGGTAAGGGTAATCACTTGCATTTCGACATAGAAGGCCCTTTGCCTGAAAGCATTTTTTCTTACTAGAGGAAATGCAGATTGTTTTGCTCAGTGAAACCAAGAACTGTAGACTGAACGATGAAATTATTTTTGGACGAGGCAACCTTCCCCATTAACCTTAGATAATTTTTACACTCAAGTGTCCAACTTTCTACACTCATAAGCCATCATTAATGGCCCTATTGTAAAAAACAGAATAGTTATGCATAGTCTTGACTGATTGTGAGGACTACCCCCAAAGGATATGAATAAAATCATTTCATTAGAACATTTCAAACAAGTGCAATTACTCAGCTAAGCGGTTGTGATTTTGATGACCCTATCTCTCAACATTCTCCGAGTTTGGATTTCTAATTATATTTCATTTACACATACCTTAGAACTCTAGTCAATCTCTTCAATTACTTGTAAGTGTGATTTTTAACACTTGTATTAAGGAAACATGGTCTTTATTCCAATCTTTATTTTTCTACCTTTAAGGATAATGTCAGTTTAATATATATTCTCAGTCGGTTTTAAATATAAATATAAATATATAAATATATATATATATATATGGTTGTTTTCTATTTAAATTGTTGTCATCTCCAATGCCCCTGCCCTGATTCAGTCTTTTGGAACTTGCTCCTGATTTACTGCTATTGTTGCTTCTCTGGTTTCCTGGCTGCTGTCTTGCTTCACTCCAGTTTTCTCTTAACAGTCATTAACTTTGTGAGGCACTGAATTGATCATGCGGTTCAGTTGCTCAAAATCCTTTGAACAGTTAATAGTTACTACGCAATGAAAACTAAGTGCCTTAATGTGGCATTAAAATTGTCCACATTTGGATCTATTCCAACAAGAGACTTATTTCACTATATTCATATCCAAGAACTCCAAGCATTATTCAGCTCCCATTATCTTACCAATAAACCATTGCACCCCCAAATGCAACTAGAATTAGATTCTCAACTTTTGTTTCTATGGACCTTCTAAATCGTGTAACCATGTGTCCCAGATTCAAATATCCTATATAATCATCATTTCAGATAGTGTGATTACTTATGTCTTTTAACTTTTGTGTTCAGATATTACCTAATGGGAGAGTGTTGACACTTCATCATTGGTAGTTGCCAAAATGTCTTCAGAAAAACTTGTCTTCTGCATATTTCTGTCACAAACAGCAACTTGTAGGAAGCCTTGCATAGTAGGCACTGAATTCATGGAAATATTCTCTATGGAAGCTACAAACATCCTCAAATAAAAATAAAATTTCATTTTCACTGAGTCAGGAGGTTGTAATTTTTTGTTTGTAGAGTATACTTTTTAGCCTTTAATTTTGAAATAATATAAGGTATCCAGAAAAATTGCAAAAATTGCAGCGAGTTCCTATACACCCTTCATCCAGCATCCCCTGATGTGAAAATCTTATATAACCATACAATGAGACGTAAATCCAAGAAATTAACATTGATACAATACTGAGCTCCATCATTACTCAAATTTGCCAGGTTTCCCACTAAGATTCCAGGATCCAGGATCCAATCTAGGATCCCACACAGCATTAGTTACTGGCATGTTTTCTCAGTCTCCCTCAATTTGTGAAAGTTTCACAGTCTGTATCTTTCATGACCTTGAAACTTTTAAGAGGACTAGTCAATTACTTTGTAGCATATCCTTCTGTCTCATGTAGTCTCATGAGTAGACTGAGACTGGACATAGTGCCAAAAATATCACAAAAACGATGTTTTGTCCTTCAAAGTGCATCGTATGGGAGACCCTAGTCTGTTTTATTGAGATAAAAATTAACTAACAAAGTTTTTAAACAGTAACATTGGACAAAATTACTAGATGTTTTCTGAATTTATTTATAAAGATTTAAATATATTGAAAATATACATGTATGTATAATGAAAAGTTGGCAAGTTAAATACTGTTCATACATACTTTTTCAGAGACAAATGGAATATGTAAATAAATCAAAACCTTATTTATTTTAAGGTCTGCTGCTCCTACTGAAAAGATGTCATGCAAGGGTTAAAAACACTGGCCTTGATGTTTTTAAATATGAAAATGAAAACACAGTAGCTGCAAAAATTACAGGAAAAATTCTCCATTCCCTTGAACAGTTTTAGTTTGTAAAACATTTAGATATCCCCCAATGGTTTTGTGATTTTATTAGCTATTGATTGTTTTCTGTCCTTCAGTTTGCATATTTGATATTGACACTATGCTTCAAACAAAGAAAACGGTCATTTTTAGACAATAGAGATGTATCATTTGCAAATTAAAGATGAGTCTACTGCTTGAGAACAATGCAGTATTTACTAAATGGTCCCCAGGGTAATAAATACATAAATGAATAATGATTAATTGTATCACATTTTTCCTGAATATTACATTTCCAAAACAAAAGATACAATACCTAAATTTGGCTCATTAACAAAGTATTATGTAGAAATCCTTTCCTTCTTACATTTTTTTCCTTCCTAATTTTATTCCTCACTCACTGAAAGGATTTACAGTAGAGGTAGCTTCTACAGAAATTAAGGATAGAGTTATGCTTAGTGGTAAGAATAAAAGTAATAGAGTGTCAAAATATTTTTAAAGCACTATCAATACTTCACACTGTTTTATTTTTTCCCAATATTTCTATAAAGAAATGAAGCATCTTTTCAATTGATTCTACCTGTAGGACTCATGTTTTATCGAGATTGCTTTGCAAATAGCTTTTGATCGCTTCTGTAGGAAAATGTCTATGAGCTTGGACTATGAGAGCATTCAAAATCAATATTCAAAGAAAGGAAGCATGGAAACTTTTATATATTTACATACATGCATATATATGTGGAATATATGCTAATATTAATAATAGTTTTAGATTTTACAAACTGAATATATATACCTTTCACTCTTGTGTTTCTTTAATCCACTTATGCTCAGCAGACTTTATAAATAAATTATCAGTCTCAAGTCTCTCAATACATGTCTGCCTTTATATGCTCATCTGTAAAATGGGAGAAATAATTATACATATATCAAAAGTTCATTTGGGACTATTTACTTTTATAAAAGTGCTTGACATACAGTAAATGTTCAATAAAGGGCAGCTAGTATTACTGTTATTATTTTAATTACCATCATTATCTAACAGATTCTTAAACACAAACTATCCTAGGGCCTTCAGAACTCAGTGACTGACAGTTTACCTCACTCACACTTCCACCAAATTAGCACTGCTTTAATTCCTGAACAGAGCACTCAGCAATGGATGCATATATATATATATATATATATATATGACATATGGGCCATAGTCACAGCTGCCATGTGACATGTAATGTGAGAGGGAAGTAGACAACTGTTGGTAAAAGGCACTGAGATTTCAAGTTGTTTATTATCATAGTATACCCAAGCAAAACCTGACTGATAGAAATGACTTACAAAAATCTATTGAATACTCTAAGGATAACAACAGACAAATATATCAAGGTAAAGGGAGAATATAGATGAATTAGAAGGTAAAGCTAGCAAAAAGAGTGACAGAGTTGCCTACTGAGTGCTGTTCAACAATTTCAATATTGCTCTTTCAATATTACTCTTTCCCCTAATTTTTACCATTTTCTATTATTTTTCTCATTAGCCTACTGTGCCAGTTTGGATGTATTATGTCCCCCAAAATGCCATTATCTCTGATGCAGTCTTGTGGGGGCAGACATATTAGCGTTGATTAGGTTGGAACCTATTGATTGAGTATTTCCATGGAGATGTGACTCAGTCAACTGTGAGTGAAACGTGATTGGATAATTTCCATGGAGGTGTTACCCCGCCCATTCAGGGTGGGTCTTTATTAAATCACTGGAGTCCTATTAAAAGAGTTCACAGACAGAAGGAGCTCAAAGCAACTGAGAGTGACGTTTTGAAGAGGAGCTGCAGCTAAGAGAGGACAAAATGCCGCAAGAGCAACATTTTGGAGAATGCCATTTTGAAACACAACCTGGGAGCAAGCAGACTGCAGCCACGTGCTTTCCCAGCTAACAGAGGTTTTCCAGATGCCAATAGCTATCCTCCAGTGAAGGCACCCTGTTGTTGATGCCTTACCTTGGATACAGCCTTAAGACTGTAACTTTGTAACCAAATAAACCCCCTTTCTAAAAGCCAAAATCCATTTCTGGTATTTTGCAAAATAGCAGCATTAGCAAACTAGAACACCTACTCCTCTTACCTTCCATTACCACCTGCCATTCTTCCCTCCTGGCTATTATCATGTTCCATAAAATAGTCTATGAAGGCTAGAAGAAATCTGAAGAACTTCCAATGTGACACCAGGTTTTCTGGACATCTTTGCTTTCTTCCCTTTACTCAGATCACAAGTTGATTTGGGGAAAATAGGTAAACACGGATATATACTACTGCTGTGGGTTGCCTTTTTATAGTTGATTTAAACAGATGGACAACCAGGTTCACTTAGAAAATGCACAGATACTCTTTCCAGAGTTATGTTGCATTATCATGAGGCTGGATACAATGCTTTTTTGGGAAATCATTGTTCTCAGTTTTACCTTCTTTTTAAACATTGCCTCGATGCTGCTGCTGGGCAAACTCATATTTGTTATTATTCAATATAGCTTTAATAATTTAAACACCAAAATAAATTCTAAACATTAAAAATATCAGTTAAAAGTTAAGAGAAGCTATTTCAACATGTCTTTATTCTCCCATAGTCCTGTTAATGTCGTTTTTTTTTTTTTTTAATGTTCATCTGGTATTATACATTTACTGGCAAGTAATTGATATAGTTTGCCTAACTGTCAACTGTCAGTTCTCCTATTTAAATAATTGTGGATGATGCTAAAATTCATGTTACCAACTGGAGAGTTATTTTGTGGAAGAGCAAGATTTAACCACAGCCATTTTTTTTCCTAGCAAAATCATTAGTGTCGTTCTAATATCATGCAGTGAAGAGTGAAAAGCTCTCTTAATATAAAATCAAAGATTATTTTTATAAGGGATGAAATACCTTTGGAAGTAATGGTGCCTGGTTGTAGGGATGTTATAATGTATTATAGTTATCTCAGGGAAAATCAGATAACATGTGTGTGCATGTGTGTGTGTCAGAGAGAGAGAATGTAAAGTAATAGGATATGGAAGCACATGAATAAAAATATATATTTAAATTTTAAGGAAGAGTCAGATGTACAAATTAAAATTGCTTCAGCGATTTTTATGAAAAAAGCTAAAAAAAATAACTCTCAGTTGCTTTCTTGAGTTCTTGTTAAAAGTCAACAAAAAACATCAGGGTAATCTACTCACTACACTAAGTTTGTAGATTCTGGCACATTTAATTTCAAAGGGCAAAGTGAATTACAAAAGGTCATGTATTGCGTCCATATTATCATACATTTTAACTTTTAGCTGCAAGTCAAAGGCAGTTGCTTTTGCTAAACATACGTACACCATTTAAGAAGTCACTGATAAATTATTTATTTGTAAAACTATTTAAGATTTTAAATATATTAATTACTACAAATAGTAAATAGTCATCAAGTAGAGTGCAAATTTGAAGTTTAAAATATTCTTACTTTGAAGAAGTAGTTTCATACATATTTACATTTATCTGTCTACCGACTTAGGATAAATTAAGAGAAGAAAGAAGAAAACTCAAGAAAAAAAAATTTAAGAACTTCAGCTTAATTCAGCTACTGCACCACCTGATGAGGGTGGTTTGTGTACTAAGGAAATAAAAAAAAAAAAAACCTCATTGGAGTACTTCTGTAATTTTTACCCAAATAGTAGTGAGTGTTATTTTCATTACTTAAATCTCACCACAAAGAATTATGTCCCTTAAAGTACACTGTGTTGAACATATACAAAATGTATCCACATTTTAACAACTGTGCAGAGAAAAAAAAGGAACTCACATTTGATGTAAAGTTTTAGCAATGAAATTATATATACATAGATATATATACATATACATTTTCTAAAACAGAAACAGTCTTAGTCCTTATATACCCTTGTAGCTGAGGCTAAGGTAAGCAGTCTAGGTTAGGCTAATGGATTTTATGACTGTGTGCAAGTGACAATGTGAAGCCTGTTACGGACTTAAGATTCAACTCACTGCCTACTCCATCCATATAGCCTATGCCTAAGTAGGTTCCTGCCTTCACAACATTAGAAACACTCAAAGGTCAGCTCTGATACACGAGACAGGCTCTTGCGTTAAGGTCAAATGTACTACATTTTAAACTAATGCCCTCACCTTCTCTCTCCCACAGTTGTCTCATAATACTTCACCTGCCCATAGTCCCCAAATGTATTGAGCATATAATATATTCCAGGCACTGTACTAAGCCTTTTCCACACATTAGCTCATTGAGTAATCAAAGCAACCCTGTAAGGTCATTACTGATAAAAATCCCATCTTTCAGGCAAAGGAGCTAGGCAAAGGAATTCAGTCAAGATTACATGGTGAATGCCTGAATCAGGATTCCTACTTAGATGTCAGGATGAAGAGCCCAAACCCTTAACCACCAAGCTATATATGATTATGTAATGACAATATTTTCAAAATTTTTTAAAGACGTATACAAATGTAAGATTTCTTTGCGACAACCATATTACACAGTAAAGAGGAGGTTTTTACTAATGCACTTTTGGTTTGCTGTTGCTGGAAATTTAAAACTGACGAAGAGTCACTCTACCATCACAAAGCAAACAGAATGCTCTGAGGGAAAAAGAATTTGATTTTCAAAGTTTGGCATACCAGGTTGGAGTCCAGTTATCTCATCAATCCGATGCCAAACACTGTGAAAGCCTTTACGTTCTTCATCTAAAACTTTATTAAAGATTTCAGGATTAGCATAAACTGATGGGCTAGTATGCCATCTAGGGTTAGATTAGGAGAAAACCAGTCAAGAACTATCATTAACACAAAGCAAAATATTAAGTTGTCATAGTCTTGCCCCCCTCCCCCCAAAATAATCAAACCTGTATCAAGGTTCTACCAATTTACAGAAATATGGACTACAGAGAATCATGCTAAACTACATATTAAGGAGGCCGTCAGTAAAAATTGGAATATGGGAAACGTTATAGGAAATATAACATTGATTCTTCAACAAATAAATTGCAGAAGAGATAAAAGATGGAGGAGGATCCTATAGATTTTAAGAGACTTAAAATAGAAATCAACCAGTTATACAAGTCATGGACCCTATTGGATCCTGATTTTAAAATAATAATTTAGGATTTTTATAAAACAATTGGAAGTTTGGATAATGACTAGATAATTGGTGAAAAAGAATTACTGTTATTTTTGTAGGCATGATAATCATTTTATTTTTAGGTTTATGCTAGAAAGAGAAGAATTCTTATATTATATATATATATATATATATAAAATCTGAAGTCACATGTACAGTTACATCAATGTGTAAAATTATATGATGTCTAGGATTGGCTTAAAAATAATACAGCAGTGGAAAAACTGAACAGGAGTAAGGATGGGACGTGATTGGTCATGTGCTGGTTACTGTTGGGGTTGTGTGATAGGTACATGGTGGTTCGCTATATTGTATCTTTCTGTATTTGTGTATGTTAGAAGTTCTCTATAACAACAATGAAAAAAAGGTAATAGGCCCAGAGAACTAGAAGTGTTACACAAGAGGCCTGAGACAGGAGGTTCATTTGGGAAAATGGAGTTGGAGTGGGACTCATTGACATCTCATGGCCACTCTTTGGCACCTGTCCTGGAGTTCATGCTACACACTAGAGAGGCACATGCAAGAATGGAATTCGAGAATGGGAATAAAAGCAAACTGGCAAGACAAGCATGGCCATCCACAGCCTTGCTGAGGAAAGACAGAAAAATGGACTCTGGAGAGACCTAAAGTGGGTAGACAAAGAAGCAGAGCAATAGTCTCTTGAAACGACAAACACATTTATTAGTAATTAGTAGAAAAGGATGTTGTAAACACAGATTTGTGATTTTTTAAAAAATATTTTAAAAGTAAAGGAGACTGACTACCAAAATATGAAAACAGAATTGTTAGATATCCAGCCTCATAGTTCAAGACCTGAGGGAAAACTCAGTGATTTGTCACTTGACTTCTTTTTCATGCTCTGAATCACTGATCTGGAGCTAGAAAGCAATGGTATGTATAAGCATTCTCTTTGGGGTCTTGATAAGCCACAGAGGAGCCAGCGTTGATATCAAGGGTGTGTCACTTTTCCACAGCCACTCGCTGCACAAAAAAACTATCAGAATAAGAACCACAACTGGCAAGTCTGGGATTCTCTGCTCTGGAGGGATTCAAGTGTTTTAGAAAGATAGATGCTCCTAGAAACTTTTAGCCAGGGAAGCAGAGTGTGAAGTCGTTAATACCTGGACTGCCACTTACTAAGAATTTCCTCATTATTACATGGAGTCCTTTCAGAAAAAGTTATCCTCAGAATTAGAGGTTATTTCATAATGGGGAGAATCAGAGAGTCAACTGAGGACACTTAGGCCACATCTTCCCCTGGAGAATGCCTCAAGTCAAATAATTAGAACATGTATCTATCTTATCAATATATCTATCCAACTAAATGAATAATTCATTAATTTATACACATTCACAGTAGTCCTAAAGACTTAAGTCAGATTACAAAACTCATTCATCAAAATAATGGCTATTACAATTGATAATAATGATAATAATAATGAAATGGGTAAATATATAAAGTCAAAGATAAAATAAGGAAAGTGTTAACAATGACCTTGGTCAAGGGAGGCCAAAGGCTTGGCTAGGACTCTCCAGTTCTTGCACTTACAGGGAAGCAAGATCAGTCAAGTCATTTGCAGTATCCATGGGATAATCAAGCCAGTTCTTCAGGAGAAGCACAATATTATTAAGCACATGGTTTATATTCCTTATCTGAAACTTTGGAACCAAGATATGCTCTAAAAAGCAGAAACTTTTTTGGATTTTGGAAATTAATATAGTACATACACCAAGTACTTTGGAAAATCCCCAGCAGGCTCTGAGGCAGTACCCTAAAATCATACCTATTAATATTTCTGCACTTAAACATATAAATATTTACACCAAGGGGAGTAAATAAATTGAGATCAAGTTTACCCCAAATGAGTTTTTGCATCAGACTTATAGAAGACATTTAGGTTTGAGGGATTCGGGGATTTGGGGATTTCAGATACAGAGAGGGATGTTTCTTGTAAACTTTCTCTCAAATAAAAGTACAACATAAAGCCCAAGGGAGTGCATGTTAAAGCTCTACCACAGCAGATGGTGGACAGGGACCAGGGGCAAAATGTACAACCTGTGTTTTCTGAGTATCTAGTCTGGTCAAATAATACTTTTTTAAAAATTTTTATTTTTAAAAATATCTAGAGCAGTGGTTCTCAAACTTCAGTGTGTAGCAAAGTTCCCAAATTCAATGAAGCAACAAAGGGCTGAAGCCTTTGTTTTCTTACCAAGTCTCCAAGGTAATTGATGCCCACAAATTTGAGAACCACTAATTTAGAGGAATGAAAAGACTGCACATCCTTAAGGCAATGCCACTTAAATCTTATCATTAAAGACATTGAATTTACAGTTGTAGGAGCAGACCATTCCCTGAAGTATTAATACTCTGTATCAATGGTTAAATGGATAGGTTTAAATAGCCACAGGTTAGGTTTGCTTTCCCTCTTAAGAAAATTGAGAAACTTTAACGAGAACATAAGCCAAACATGCCCACACTTTAGAGGGGTGGCAATCAGAGGCATGAGCTTAAGGCATTACCCTAAGTCAAGGTAAGGAGAGACAGAAAGAATCACATTTCCAAAATATTAGGCAAAATCCTTTGATTAGTCTGCCCTGGATGATTGGCTCATCCATATTCCAAGCATATATGGGGCACATAAACTAGAGAGGGCTCACAATCCAATGCACTCTATGAATTCAAATTCATTTGACAAAATGGAAAACCATGCATACATTCCTTTGGTTACTATGAAAAATGGCAAGAGATTTACCTCACTGAGTTGCAATGTGAAATGCAGTAACACATTATGCAGCAATCAAAATATTCATATAGAATATTGCTTTCCTCTCAGCAGTGGTTGACAGGACCATAGTTAAACACTGCTCTTAATTATGACAGAACCCAATGGAAAGGGCCATCTGATTATTCAGCCCAAATCCCCAATTTCTACGATGTGGCAAATTTGACTCAGTTTGACTTTAAAAATCCAAGTTATTAATGCTTTGACATTTTCAGAATAAAATGTATTTTTAAAACTCTAGTAAGTAAACAAAGGAAGGGAAAGGGGAGCAAAGTGGGAAAGAGGAAGGAATTTAATATATATTGAGCATCTGTGAGTCACGCACCCTTGTAGAAGCTGTGCATGCAACAGGCCAGCTAATCTTTGCAAGTGAAAAGGGGAAAGTCTGCTTGACTTGAGCCACTTATGATAGTGTCTTAGTTTCATAGGGTTGCTATAACAAAGTACCACAAACAGAGTGGTTTAAAATAACAGAAATGTATTAAATCACAGTTCTGGAGGCTAGAAGTCTGAAATCAAGGTGTAGGCAGAGCTACTATGCTCCATTTTAAACCTGTAGGGGAGAATCCATCCTTGTCTCTTCTATAGCTTCTGGTGTTTGCCAGCAATCCTTGGTGTTCCTTGGTTTGCAGCTACATCACTTCAATCTCTGTCTCTGGCATCATGTGACCTTCTTCCCTGGGGATACCTGTCTTTTTGTCCAAATTTCCCTCTTCTTATAAGAAAACCAGTCATATTGGAGTAGGGCCCACCCAAACCCAGTTTGGCCTCATCTTATCCAAATTCTATCTGCGATGACCCTATTTCCAAATACAGTCACATTCTGAAGTACTGGGGTTAGGACTTCAACATATCTTTTTGGGGGACATAATTCAATGCATAACAGATGGTAAAACACCAAGTTTAACTGGAAGCTCTGTAGCTTAGCCCAAAAGGGTTTAGGTAGCATCTTGCTGGAAAAGTCACTGAATTATACTATCGGTGGCACAATTAAAAGGAGAGTAGACTTCAATTATATGAGGAGTAAAATAGCCTGCAGTTCTACAGCTAGAGAAAGTTTGGCTAAATGAAACAATGAACCCGATGCTACACAGAATAAGAAATTTACATATTTTGGCTATTTTCTTAGCAGTTGATAAGTAAGTGATATTGTCTTCACTCATTAATAGCCCTTTGCCATTGGATCAACATAGACAAGTGTGGATAAAAGACGAATGTATAACAAGGATATCAAAGCCAAATACAGATTTACATTCAAAATGAAATTATAAATGGAATCTAGAAATTCTTAAATGCCAACACAACACACATTCAATACATTTCCTCTCATGATGTATTAGCATTTATGTACAAAAATCAAAGAAACCATACTATTATATTTTGAGTAATTAGTATCTCCAAACACATATTTTTTTTCCTCTTTAATTCTTGCAAGCACAAGAGGCTGCTGGAAGGATAGACTTCCAGTAAGACTCCCTAGCAAGAATATCAAAGCAAGGGGTGGGTGAGTAAATAGGTCCTGAGGCTTTCTGGAATCAATTTACTTTACAGCCAATGATGTAATGATAGTTGGTCAGAAAAGGATAGATAAGAAGCTCCCCTTTCAAAGAAAAAATGGAAATCATGGAAGTTCTTTAGAAAATCACATTAGCCATTACTCCTACATTATTGCTTGTTCTCAAGTTAATTTATATTATTTGTAGAAAAGTTAAAAATGCAGAGAAGTCAGAAAATCTTTAACATAACCCTCCCTAAACATACAAACACAAACACACAACCCTGAGTATAAGCATCAATAGCTATTTAAATATAATAGAGCAGTAAATGAATTAGCTATCCCTATCTCAAACACCCATATAAAATACATTCTACATATAATTAAAACTGTATTTCCCCACAATTTTGTAAACTACCTTGAATAGTTAATGTACAGCAGAAAAGTTCCCAAAAGTAATGGTTTTGAATTGCAAATTTGATGAAGAGCCTAGAATATATTTAGTTATCTTTCTGTAGTACTTAGCTCCAAATATAAAACTAAACATTATTAATTTCTTCAGTGCTCCACAAAAGAAAAATGAAGATTAAACTACTGATACATGGCATTTCTGAAATATGTCCATTCATTCATTCAAAATTCTCATCAAGAAATTATTTCTTAATGGACACTGTTCTAAGAACTGTGGAAACAACAATGAGTAAAGCTGTTGTCACCCTTCAGGAACTCACAACCAAGCCCAGGAGACATAGAAATGGGCAGAAAATTATAAGCAAATGTGATGAGTGCTATGTTAGCCATAAGCAAGGCAGGGCTGCTAAGCCATCCACAAAAGCATAATAGCAGGTAAGCCTTCTCAGAAAGGGTAGTATTAATTTTTTCATCCTGAAGAACCATTTAGTTTTACTAGGCAAAGAAGCACATGGGGAAGGAGAGATGAGCCAAGCAAAGGAATATAAAAACCCAAAAGCAAGAGAGAATGCCATATCAAGTTAATAAATCAGTAAAGCAGACCATGAGGTGGGAAGTGGGAAGAAGTGAGGCCAGGAAGTTCAGCAGGCACCTTACATGTTGTCCCATGTATTAGGGCAATGTTTGAAGAACAATGGTGCAATGTGTCCTTTTCAGGACATCACATTTGCAGACACACTGTGTTTACCTGCCCCTCATTGGTGATGATAATTTTGATCACCCCTTCAAGGTGTTCTTCAATTTCTCAAATGTATAGTTACAATGAGCTTCTATTTTTCCTTTGTGACTAATTAGTACTAATTAATTGGTGGACAGATTCTATAAGACTATATATAAACATATTTCTCATGAAAATTTGATGATTCTTATTGAAATAATCATTGTGGAGGTTGGTTTATGAGTTCCTGTTTGGACATCTTGAATTAGAGAAGCCTGAGGGATCTCCAAATGGAGATGTTCTGTAGGCAGTTAACATATTGGTAAAGCACTCAAAAGAGAGATTAGGGTTACTGATTTATATGTGTGAGTCACCATCCACATATATGGATAAAATTATCGAGAAAGATGGGTATAAAGTGAGGCAAAGAGCAATGACAGTGTACCTTTAAGGCATATTAGCATAGCTAGAAGAGGGGCCAGATAAGAAGACAAAGAAGCTTTTGATAAAGCAGTGATTGTCAAAATATAATCCCTGCACCAGCAGCATCAGCATCCCCTGGGAACTTCTTAGAGATGCAAATTCTCAGTCCCAACCACTGAATTAAAAAACTCTGGGGGGTGGCACTCAGCTTTGCATGTTTTGATAAGCCATCAGTGATGATGATGACTCTAGAGTTTGAGGACCACTGTAAAAGCATTTTGTCTGTAACTACTAAGCTTAGGTGGTGGTGATGGTGGAGGAGGAGAACCACTACAGCCACCACCTAACTGTAGAATAAGCCTAACTTCTATGTTGTTTTGAAAACACTCTATTTATAGGAGGGGCAAGATGGTGGCATAAAGAGGAGTAGAATTTAGTCAGTCCCCTGGAACAACTAATCAACAACCAGGAGCAACCAGTAAATAATCTGGAATAACTGCTGGGGGACAACCATGACTGTCCACACATCGTACACCAACCTGGATTGGGAGGAATGCCTGAGATCACAGCATAGAATCTGTAAGTAAAAGCTGTGGAACCACTCTGGGAACCCCTCCCCTCATGGCAGGCTTTGCTGCAAAGCCTCACTGTGGTAGAAACTAGCAGCATTCTCTGAGCGGAGTGAGCAAACATAGCTCAGCTGAGCTCCAACTGGGGTTTTAATTAACAAATGTACACTGCTGAATACAAGCTACAACCCCCCAACAAGCAGACAGAGGCTTTTAGTGACAACTAACCTTACAGAACCAAAAGACTCATCTGTACTGGGAGGGGAGCCCAGAACACCAGGTGTTACTTCTGGCCGACAAGTGAAACTGGGGGGCCAAGTACTGGCTCCAAAAGGGATCTTTCTGTCCCTGTTTCTCTCTCTCAACCTGAAGGGCTCAGAGGAGAGAGCTGCAGCCATTTTCAGTGGAGAGAGCCTCAGCCACTTTCAGCTCCCAGCACTCTGACCCAGACAGGGGTGGAGATAACAGAGACAGAGAGACTAGTAACATGCAGATGGTAAATACCTAGGGGGTGTATCTTCCCTAACAGTAAGGAGGTGGGGCCCAGCCTTCCCTTCAGAACCAGATCCCAGAGCCTGGAGGAAAACAGCCAAAACAGAAACTGAAGGGACCACACCTTCTTACACCAGTTGGGAGCAACAGGCTGACAGGCACCACCTGCTGGGCAGGTTAGGAAAAGCACAGTGACTGGCGATCTCACAGGTAGAAATTGAAAGTTTGAAAAACAACTGGCAGGATCAATGGAAATGAAAGGCACAACACAAGAGATGAAAGACACAATGGAGACATACAACAGCAGATCTCAAGAGGCAGAAGAAAACACTCAGGAACTGGAGAACAAGGCACCTGAAAGCCTACACACAAAAGAACAGATAGAGAAAAGAATGGAAAAATATGAGCAATGTCTCCAGGAATTGAATGACAACATGAAATGCAGGAATGTACGTGTCATGGGTGTCCCAGAAGGAGAAGAGAAGGGAAAAGGGGCAGAAGCAATAATAGAGGAAATAATCAATGAAAATCTCCCATCTCTTAGGAAAGACATAAAATTATGGATCCAAGAAGTGCAGCGCACCCCCAACAGAATAGATCTGAATAGGCCTATGCCAAGACACTTAATGATCAGATTATCGAACGTCAAAGACAAAGAGAGAATCCTGAAAGCAGCAAGAGAATAGCAATTCATCACATACAAAGGAAGCTTGATAAGACTATGTGCAGATTTTACAGTAGAAACCATGGAGGCAAGAAGGAAGTGGTGTGATATATTTAAGATACTGAAAGAGAAAAACCACCAACCAAGAATCCTATATCGGGCAAGACTGCCCTTCAAATATGAGGGAGAGCTTAAAATATTCTCTGACAGACAACGACAGAGTTTGTGAACAAGATACCTGCTCTACAGGAAACACTAAAGAGAGAACTACAGACAGAAAGGAAAAGACAGGAGTGAGAGGTTTGGAACACAATTTTGGGTGATGGTAGCACAGCAATGTAAGTACACTGAACAAAGATGACTGTGAGTATGGTTGAAAGAGGAAGTTTAGGAGCATGTGGGACACCAGAAGGAAAGAGGAAAGATAAAGACTGGGACTGTGTAACTCAGTGAAACCTAGGGTGCTCAATGATTGTGATAAAAGGTACAAATATGTTTTTACATGAGGGAGAACAAATGAATGTCAACCTTGCATGCTGTTAAAAATAGGGTGGTATTGGGGAAAAAATACAATCAATGCAAACTAGAGACTATAGTTAACAGAAATTTTGTATTTTGCTTCCTTTAATGTAACAAAGGCAATATACCAAAGCTGAATGCCTTTAAGAGGGGGACATAAGGGAGGGGCATGGGACTCTTGGCATTGGTGATGTTGTCTGACTCTTTATTCTACTTTAGTTTAATTCTATCTTTCCTTTTGTTGCTTTTTAGCTGTCATGTTTTTTTTTTCTTTTCTTTTTCTTTTTCTTTTTTCTCTCTACCTTCTTTGACTCTTCCTCCTTCTTTGTGGAAGAAATGGAGATGTCCTTATATAGATAGTAGTGATGGTGGTGAATACATAAATATGTAACTATACAGGGAACCATTGAATGTTTACTTAGCATGGAATGTATGGTGTGTGAACAAAACCATCTTAATAGAAAAGGGTTGATGAAGAAACCTTGAGGGTACTATATTGAGTGAAATAAGACAGACAAATAAGGACAAATATTGCATGGTCTCACTGATATGAACTAATTATAATATGTAAACACATAGACATGAAATATAAGTTAATAGGATATAGAACAAAGCTAAAGAATGGGGAGCAGTTGATTATTATGAGCAGAATCTTCAACTAGGTTGAACGTAAGTGTTTGGAAGTGGACAGAGGTGATGGTAGCAAGTTATGATGAGAATAACTAATAGTGCTGAATGGTGTGTGAATGTGGTGGAAAGGGGAAGCTTAGAGTCACACATGTCACCAGAAGGAAAGTTGGAGGTTAAAAGATGGGAATGCATTAAACAGTGAATCTTGTGGTGGACAATGTCCGTGATTAACTGTACAAATATTAGAAATCTCTCTCATGAACCAGAACAAATGTATGACACTACAACTAGAAGTTAGTAATAGAAGGGTATATAGGGAAAAAATATAACTGTTGCAAACTATGTACTACAGTTAGTAGTATTTTAACATTCTTTCATCAACAGTAACAAATATACTATACCAATACTATGAGTCAATAATAGAGGGGGGTGGTTTTGGGTAGGGGAGGAACTGAGTTTTCTTTATTCTTTATTTCTTTCTGGAGTAATGAAAATGTTCTAAAAATTGGAAAAAAATAATTGTGGTGATGGATGCACAGCTGTATGATGGTACCTCAGGCAATTGATTATGCACTTTGGATCTTTGGATAATTGTATGGTATGTGAACAATTTCAATAAAATTAAAAAAAGCACTCTTTATAAAATACATTACCTGCTTAAACATGAGTTATTTGGATTCTTTATTCACATATTATACTGTGTAGTTCAACGGATGCTTGAATTACATATTAGAGATTAAGTTGATCTTGAAGAACCACAGATAGTAATTACACATTGCCATGCATGACCAAAGGAACAGCTTAACTATTGTTCTTCATCCTTTGAAGAGGCATTATTCAGAATTACAACTTGCTGGATATTTGTAATTTGCCTATTTCATATGAGAAATGAATTATTCAAAGGTTCACACTATAGTGGAGGTACAATAAAAACATAAATTTATTGCTCAATAGACACAAGTGATGACTTACTAATTATATTTTCAAAATGCCTGTAATTTAAATTCACGGGTGATTGATGCAGTAAGATAAGCAGCAAGCACAGGAGATAATTTAGTCAACAAATGACCCTGTGAAAAGTAGTGAAGGTAATAGTTTCATTTAATTTTATGTTACTTTCTCATTTCTAAATTGTTAATTTAGGTTCTGTTCATAGGTGGGCATTCGATTTGATACTTGTATTCATTAGAAAATAACTAACCACGTTAAAAGGTCTTTTAAGGACTGTGAACCATGTTACAGTATCTTATCTTTTTATTTTTCTGAGTTCTTGACTAGCTATGAAAATTAACTTTTTCTTTATAGTTTAATATGTGAAAGTGTGACTCCCAAGATGCCTAGTGAAATTCTAATTGTATTAAATACCGCATATTATTGAGAATAAAATTTTTAAATGGGAAAAATTAATCATGCACTTTGTGAAAATGTTTTTAAATTATGAAACCAAGGAGTAGTTATAATCAAACTTTTAATCACCTCTAGAAATTTTCTCTCTTAAAAAACATATATCCCACTAAAATATGCACTCAACTCAGAAAGCCATGTGTGCTAATATCAAACCTGAAATTACTCTGTTTGCTTTGATTGTCTCTATCCAAATCACTATACTGCAAGATTAACTGTTCCTAGAAGCAGGCACTCTTAACAACAAACTGAGCATTTAATCTATGCCAGGTACTCTGCTAAGTGACTTAAATACATACTGCCCTTTCATTCTGCCAATAACACTAAGATATAGGTGGAATTATTACCAGTATTGGGCAGGGCATATTTAAGTCATAAGAGAAGGTATGTTTTTGAGTCCAAAATCTAAACCCTTAGTCACCTTGCTCCATTCACCTCACCTAATTCATATCTACTTTTATTGACTACGCCAGAGTGATATCTGCATTTCTGAATGGTCTTTCTTATTGAGTAACTCTTTCCTTGACCTAATCCCTGTCTCCCCTTCCATTTCTTGCCAACAACACGCAACAAACTGGCAGCTGTCAGGACAAAAACCCAAGTCACTGAACTCCTGTGTGTTCCCCAGATTAAGATGACCACGCATTGCACAGCTCAAACATGACTCCAAATAGCAAATGGTAAATCAGGGACTGGAGAAAGGAGATACTTCCTGAATCTATTCACATATACTCATAAAAATTCACCCTAGTAACGTTACTAAGTTCTTCTTTCAAAATGCAGTATACCTTACACAACATTTGGCATAAAGAGTATTCTTAACATATGCAGTTTCCAGGGCAATATGTAATTTAATAATGATGAACAAAACAAGCAATCCATTTTAAAACATACATTAAAGCTGACCATGACTCCTTCTGGGGAAAGAAAAGGCTTTAAAAGCTAATTTTGTAAATGTACTTAGGACAGCCTTTGTACTTTCCCCATGATACTTTAACAACTAAAATCCACAAAGCATGAAATTCTACCAATTAACTTCAGATTTTATTTGGGGGTGGATCTAATTATCAGTGTTAGAACAGCAATCTGACTAACGTGACCTATGATTCTTAGAAATAGTGCAGACAGCCATTTTATAAAACTATGCTACTCAGCCCAAGGTGCTTTAAAAATAAGGCTGGTTTAAGAAGCCAAGGGAAAGTTAAAAGAATCCAGATTGAGAAATCAGAGAGGTGTGAAGAATAAATCTTAGTCATTTTCAGAGGATCATTAGAATTACTTCCTCTTTCTCCCAGTCTTCTTTATCCCCCAGATTTCCCTATCAATATTTAGTTTGCATATATAACACCAGCCATTCATTCATTTTTTTTATCCTTCCACAAATGCCAGGCATCAGTCTAGGTTTTGAAGACACATCAGTGAATGGTACAAATGGATCATTTCTGAGCAATTTATCCTTTATGCCTAATTATCACATAGCACCAAATCAATTATCACAATACTCATTTATTTAATGTTATTAAAACTTCTATTGTATTATTACTTCTTTATTCAGTTACAGTTTCTGTGTTTTCTTTTTTATGAAAATGAGGTATTTTTCCCCAAGGAGAAAAGGTGACACATGGTCTGTCAATTACACTAACATTCTCATCTTGATGATGCACTTCATAAGACTAACAATTTCAAGTGCCAATTCGTGATGTGTCCTATAAAACCCTTCCCAGCACCTGCTATCTTTTTACTAACACTTTTGCCAGGGTCTTTTTGTTAGATTTAGATTCTGGGAATTGATTACAGAGCCTATTTTGCGGCCATAGGGTAATCAGAATAGGTGAACTTTCACATGTTCTTTAAAAAAGAAAATCACACTTGAGGCTTAACTTTTTGCTAAATTTTTCCTATGCAATTTACTTTGCCATAAGGGACTCTACGATAGCAAATGATTTCCTAGGATTGACAAGAGAAATATTACATAATAGAGACATGCACTTTACTAAGTAGAATAGGCTGAAAAGCAGAATCTTTATAGGTCCAGTATCCCCCATGCCCCTCTCTCGTTTTCAATTTGTAGACACATTTATAAATATCCACTGGGTCAATTCCCTTCTCAAGGATAAAGTTCAAGGAGGAATTTTAAAAATACCAATTTTGGTATTTCAACCTTTTACCATATGTTTTAAGTATCCTTATTTTTATTTTTATCATTACTTAAAAAATAAAATTTCATACCCACAAAAAGTGGAAGAAATGTCTCAGTAATTAGGAAAGTCTGGAAAAACACAAATAAAACAAAATCTGCAGAACTGAGCCACATATATAATTTTAAATTTTCTGGTAGTCACCTTAAAAGAGGTGAAAGAAATTAGCAGAAATTAATTTTAATATTGAATTTACTAAAAATGATATATCCAAAATATTTCCATTTCAACCTGTAATCAATATTAAAAATTAATAATCAAATATTTTTCACTCTTTTTTTCATATTAAGTCTTTGAAACCTGGTATGTGTTTTACACTCACAGCACATTGCAATCAGGACTGGCCACACTTTAAATACTGAATAGCCACATGTGGCTGGTGGCAACCATATTGGACAGCACAGCTCCAAAAGAACCCTAAATAATGAAAAAATATATTAGCTCTATAACCAGAAAAAGTACTGTGATTTCTGTTTCACGCCTCACATAGTTGCTCTTCATTCACACGTTGCAAGAAAAAATAATACAATAAAGACATAGGGTATAGTAACAAGATATCCCATGATTTTAATGTAACTTTCAGACACATTTCCCAGTTTAAAACAGATTTTGAAAAAAGTCTTAATCATATCTTACAGTTTAATCTTTTCATACATATCATCTGAATCTTTAATTATCAAACTTGATTTTAACATGTTCACAAAGTTTCCTTAAGAAACTAGTTAAAATTTCAGGAAATCTTTTACTTTGTGTGTTTCCTTTACATAAACCCACTCTTGAAATGTGCTATTCTATAATCGATACATTTACATCTAAAAACTTGAAATGTGAAACTACACGTACACTCTCAAGTCTACCTACTCTTCTATTTTACTTTGTCCCGTTGAAACTGCTTGCTGTTTAGCCTAAAGGAATGGCTAGGCAGTAAGAAAGGAAAGTTGTTTCTGAGCATGTCCTTCAGGATAATGCAAGAACTAGATTTTATTTATTTCAGAAATGTTTCCATAGAATCAAGGCAGTGTAATATCAAACACTAGGAGGCTCTGCAAGCAGTAGTCCCTTGTAATGATGCTACATCATGTCCATCTTGATCCTCACACCTTTTTCACTTTCCACTGTTATTAATCATAATTCTTTTTTTCTGCCTTTGCTAATTTTAAAATCACAGAATGGAAAAGCACCATATTTACAGCAGAGCAAGGGACAGTTAAAAAGGAAAATATATTTTGCACCAAATAAAACAATTTCTAAAATATTTGTTGTGGAATATTGATGGCGATTAACTCCAACAAATAGAAGATAATATTTCATCTAATCTGTTAATATGGATTCACATTATATGCGATACATAGTGCTTCTTAATAATAAACAGAGACTTTATTATACTTGACAAAAAAGACAAATATGAGAGCGGTAATTAACTATGATGTGTAATAGTTTAATGGTGGCTGTGCTGGTTTGAATGTATTATATCCTCCAGAAAAAGCCATATTCTTTGATGCAATCTTGTGGGGCAGACATATTAGTGGGGATTAAGTTGGAAAGTTTGGATTAGGTTGTTTGCATGGAAATGCGCCCCACCCAACTGTAGGTGATAACTCTGATGAGATATTTCCATGGAGGCATGGCCCTACCCATTCAGGGTGGGCCTTGATCAGTGGAGCCATATAAATGAGCTGACAGACAGAGGGAACTCAGTGCAGCTGTGAGTGACATTTTGAAGAGGAGCTACAGCCAAGAGGGACACTTTGAAGAAAGCACAGGAGCTGCAGATGAGAGACAGTTTGAAGACAGCTGTTGAAAGCAGACCCTTGCTCCAGAGAAGCTGAGAGAGGACAAATACCCCAAGTGCAACTAACAGTGACATTTTTGAGGAACTTCAGCCTAGAGAGGAACATCCTGGGAGAAAGCCATTCTGAACCCAGAACTTTGGAGCAGACGCCAGCCACATGCCTTCCCAGCTAACAGAGGTTTTCCAGACACCACTGCCCATCCTCTAGTGAAGGTACCTGATTGCTGATGTGTTACCTTGGACACTTCGTGGCCTTAAGACTGTAACTTTGTAACCAAATAAACCCCCTTTATAAAAGCCCATCCATTTTTGGTGTTTTGCATTCTGGCAGCATTAGCAAACTAGAACAATGGCCTTCTTCTGAAAGAGTCATATTTCTAATAAAACAAAGAAAAATAATATTTCCCTGATTCTGGATGAAAACTTATTGCTTATTGGATGAGAACATTTTAGAGAATTATTATATGGACAATATAGAGATGTTACTTATGTTAAAAAAGCAAGTGGTAATCCACCTCTCCATCTGTTTTTTAATGCCTGTACAATTAATTTCACAGGATATTTTACAGTATTAAGAACAGTACCTGGAAAGTAAAAAGTGCTTTATAAATCAGTTTTTAAACTGGAAGTAAATGTATGGATGTGGTAGGCAGAATCATGGGCCCTGAAAGATGTCCACATCCTGATCCTCAGAACCTGTGAAAATTTAATCTTTCAGAGCAAAAGGGACTTTTCAGGTGTCATTAAGGTTAAGGACTTTGAGATGGGGAGATTATCCTGGATTATCTGGGTGGGCCAAACCTAATCACATAAGTCTTTTGCTGGGGTCAGAGAGAGACGTGAAAATGGAAGAAGTATCAAAGTGATGCAATTTTACTGGACTTGATGATGGAGGAAGGGGCCTCAAGACAAGGAATGCAGGCAGCCTCTAGAAGCTGGAAAACTCAAGGAAATATATACCCAATAGAGCCTCCGGAAAGGAACATAGTCCTGCTGACACTGATTTTAGCATAGTGATATCCATCTAACCTATGGAACTGTAAGATAATAAATTTGAGTTTTATTAAGCAACTAAGTTTCTGATAATTTGTTACAGCAGCATTAGGAAACTAACAAACATGATTTAAAAGCCCTATATGATTTGCCCCAGACCACTTCTCATGGCAATCTTCATCTGAAATTTCAGTTACTCATGACACCACCACCAGCATCACCATCATGTAATTATTTTGAAGAAAATCCTAGATACTATACCATTTCATTCATAAATACCTCATTATATATCTCTAAGTTTTAAGCATCCTTTATTTTTAAAAAAATGCAATAACATACATCCTCACCTAAAAAAATAACAGTAATTATTTAATATTATCAAATATCAAGTCAGAAGTCACATTTTCTTGATTGCCTCAAAATTTTTTTCACCATTGTTTTGTGTCACTCATCATTCAAAGTCCACTCATTACATGTTGTTCATACATCTTTTCATTTTGTTTTTGATATTTCATTTAACCTTCTCTCCTTTATTTCTTATAGTTTAGTTGTTGAAGAAATAAAGTTGTCCTGTAAAACCAGTCACATGGGATTTTGCTAGCTGTACATGTGTGGTGCTGTTTAACATGTTCTTCTGTCTTCTTTAGTTCCTATAAACTTGTGGTTAAATCTAGAGCTGCACTGCCCAATGCAGCAGCCACTAGCGACATGTGGTTACTTATAGTGAATTAATTAAAATTAAATAAGATTTAAAATGCAGGTCCTTGGGTGCACTAGTCACATCCAAGGATCCAGCTGCCACAGTGGCTAGCGGTTATGGTAATAGCACAGATATTGAACAGGCAATTTAGGCTCATTGTTCTGGCAAGATTTTATCAGAAGAGGCATTGCTACTTCCTATTTCATACTTCTAGAGGTACGAAATTGGGAGATATCTCTCTTTTTATGATATTAAAATTGGTTAATTGTTTAGGAGTTATCTTCCTGATCTGCCATTTCTCACCTAATAACTGGTAAGTGATTGAGGATCATTTCCTAGATCCATTATTTCATTACACCATAGAAAATGATAATCAAGTTCTAGCGTTCCTTCTATATTTATTAGGTAGAGTTATCTGTGAAGAAAAACTATGCCTCACAATCTATTTGGTTACCCTAAGGTACTGGTTGAACTTGGAGAATAATACTTGATTTCTTTTTTCATTTACTACTTTCAAGAATAATGATTTGGTTCTTTTGCATTCTCTAAAAACATCCAATGGCTGATATTTTAAGTTTCATTAGGAACTCATGGAATAAACATATTTTATGCATTTCATTTCATTGAAGATATTCATTTTGATACCCAGATACTTCTACAATTGGCGAGCAGGAACCCCTTCAAGTTGGCTCATGAGTACTTTGGCAACAAGCCCAATAGTCTTTCATAGCTTTCTTGCTTTCTGGTATGACCAGATGTTCCAGGCTCATCTTGAACATTTCCTGCCCTAAACCCAGAATTAGACATTCCTCCAAATAGATCTGTTGTCTTTTAATTCTGAACTGCTATTTAGTGAGGTGCTTATTGCTAATGGATTTTTCATTGTTTCTAGGCCTCTGAAGTGGACACAGCTGTGAAATATGTATTTTTCTTCAGAGTCTTTTGGTCTTTTTCCTTTTACTAGTTTTTGAAGCTCTTTCAGTATTTAGGATATCAACCTTTGTCTGTGATAAGTTGTAAATTTTTTTGAATTTGCCCTTTAATTTTTTATCTTGCTAGTGATTTGGACATGCAAAAATAACTTTTTATAATTTTTAAATAAGCAAATATAACAGTCTTTTCTCATATTGATTCCGGTACTGAGTCATAGGAAAATTTTCAACATTCCCAGTTTACAGAGAAAATTACTCAGGAAAATTTTTTCTAGTTTGGTTGGTTTCATTTTTTACATTTAAATCCCTAAGCTATTTCGCATGTATGCTGGTAGACAATGTGAACAACAAATCCAGTTTTATCTATTTTTTTAACCATATGGCTATTCTATTATTCAAAAAGCACTTATTAAAAAGTCCACTACCCCCCACTTAAATTATCTTTTTTGATGGATCATTACCTAACTCACTTTTAATTCATTTGACTGCTTTAACATTACCAAATACAGGAGAGATGGTGATGAATGAAACATTTTGTGCCTCTTTCACTCTGCTTTACTATTATTTTAGGACTCTATTACATTGCTTAGGAATTCTGCAAATTTTTTTCCTTTTCTTATTTCCAGTATCTCCTAAAAAATTACCATAGTGGACAGTGGATTGTATATCATGGATGACTGTATGGTGTGTGAATGTATTTCAATAAAACTGAATTTAATAAAAAAAAAAAAAAGTAAAAAAAAAATTACCATAAATTTTATAAAATAATATTAAATATTTTAAGCAAAAGAAAGAGGATAAGAGAATAAATTATTACTCTTGTAGGATATTATCTTTTATTCTAAAGCATTTTCATATTTGAGAAAAAATTTTCATATTTAAAAAGTAAACTAGTATTAGACCAATCTCACTTCTAAAACCCTTAACTCTGGTCCCAGATACCACCACAAACTAAATATTTGGTATTGGGTAGCTCCTTGTACTGCTCAGGGATCTCTAAGGTACTCAAATGTAAAACAATGAGAGTGGCCTACAGTCATCCAATTCTTCATTCATTCATTCATTCTTTCAATTTTTTTTAAAAAAATTGTTGAGGGGCTATCATTGGCTTATTGGAGTAAGAAAAGAAGAGAAAAGCAGGACCCACTTGCACCTTGTATCAGATGCCCTACCACTACAGACTTATGCATGCCCCACAGCAAACACCAGCCACTAAGTCACAGGCCAGAAGGAGTCCAGTGGGAGAGAGGGGCAGGCAATAATATGTACACTACAATGGGATAAGTGCTATGATATAAATACATGAAAGAACCTTGCTATCACAGAAATTAGAACTATGATTTTTTTTTCTAACTTGCAAAAAGAAGTTCACAGTATTGTTGCTGGCCAATAACCATTTTAAATGCTGTATGATCAAATAGGGGAGATCACTGGAGTGAAATTCTATTAAGGAAGGTTTCATTCCTAACTTGATATTAAATATTGACTGCCAGTTAAGTCTCTTGTTGGTGTGCTTATAAAATGACCTTCTAATTGTGAGGAATTGTAATCCATAAATTATCTTGAAAAGAAAATGGTTCCCACCTCAGGATATTTGAAGCATATAAAATAAAATAGATGTGGATATGTCTGCTGTGTTCTTTTACAATTATATATGATTAAAGATAAATTTATACCTCCTTGTATTTATATAAATACATTTTATATATTTAAAGACTTACTATATTCAAGATATATTTAATATATCTACATCTATTTATGGAGCAATGAAATACTTTTTGAAAAATATGGTTCCAAAAACTCAGATTGGGGTTCCTATGAAACTAATTCTCTTATTCGGATGGATTAAAAAATGTACCCTTAATATCTAAATACAAAACTCAGTGATTCTTAGACTATGCGTTTTTTAAATAATGCATGATCAACTAATTATAAAATAGGACTGCGTAAATGCTTGGGTATTGTGCCAGTTTGGATATACTGTATGCCTGAGAAAGCTATGTTCTTTGGTGCAATCTTGTGGGGGCAGATTTATTAGTCTTTTGATTAGGGTGGAACCTCTTGATTGTTTCCATGGAGATGTGACTCACCTAACTGTGGGTGTTACTTTTTTATTAGATTCTTTCCATGGAGGTGTGGCCCTGCCCATGCAGGGTGGGTCTTGATTAGTTCACTGCAGTATTTAAGAGACAAGATAAGAGGTGACACAAACCCAGATGCTTGCTGACACTTAGAAATGGTTGGAGATGTGGACAGAAGGACATTTGGAGATGCTAAGCTAAGAGATGAAGCCCAGAGTTTGCTCCGGAGAAGCTAAGAGAGACCCAGAGACATTTTGGAGAATGCCATTTTGAAACAGAACTGGGAGCAAAGGAACAGCAGACAACAGCCATGTGCCTTCCCAGCTGACAGAGGTGTTCCAGATGCCACAGGCCATTCTTCAGTGAAGGTATCTGTGCTGGTTGGGATATATTATGTTCCCCAAAAAGCCATATTCTTTTAAGCAATCTTGTGGGGGCAGACTGATTAGACTGTTGGTTTGGGTGGAAACATTTGATTAAATTATTCCCGGGAGATGCTCAGAGATGCTTGGAGTTGCAGACAGAAGGACGTTTGGAGATGCTAAGCTAAGGATGCACAGGAGCTGAGAGAGGAACTGAAAAACAACCTGGGACCTGCAGATGCCAGCCTTGTGCCCTCCCAGCTGACAGAGTTGTTCTGGTTGCCATCGGCCTTTCCTCAGTGAAGATTTCTTCTTGTTGATGCTTTAGTTTGGACACTTTTATGGCCTTAGAACTCTAAGTTTGTAACTGAATAAATCCCCTTTATAAAAGCCAATCCATTTCTGGTATTTTGTATAAAGCTGCATTAACAAACTGGATTAGATTTTGATATCAGAGAAGTGGGGTGCTGCTGAGTTTGCAAATACCGAGCATGTTGGAATGGCTTTTTAAATGGATAAGGGGAAGATTCTGGAAGAATTGTGAGGAGCTTGGTAGAAAAGGCCTAGGTTTCTTTGAAGAGACTGTTGGTAGAAATAAGGACTCTAAAGAATCTTCTGATGAGGCCTTCAACAGAAATGATGAATGTGTCATTGCCAATTGGAAGAAAGGTGATTCTTGTCTTAAAGTGGCACAGAATTTGGCAAAATTGATTCCTGGTGTCGGATGGAAGGCAGAATTTTTTTTGTTTTGTTTTTTTGTTTGTTTGTTTGCTTTGCCCCCTTGTTTCTACTCATCCATCCATAAACTAGACAAAGGGGAGTGTGATCCATATGGCTTTCCCAATCACATTGTCACCCCTCATAAGCTACATTTTTATACAATCGTCTTCAAGATTCATAGGTTCTGGGTTGTAGTTGGATAGTTTCAGGAATTTACTGCTAGTTATTCCAATTCAATGGAACCTAAAAAGGGTTGTCTATATTGTGCGTAAGAGTGCCCACCAGAGTGACCTCTTGGCTCCTTTTGGAATCTCTCTGCCACTGAAACTTATTTCATTTCCTTTCACATCTCCCTATTGGTCAAGAAGATGTTCTCCATCCCACGATGCCAGGTCTAGATTCCTCCCCAGGAGTCATATTCCACGTTGCCAGGGAGATTCACCCCCCTGGGTGTCTGATCCCACGTAGTGGGGAGGGCAGTGATTTCACCTGCCAAGTTGGCTTAGCTAGAGAGAGAGGGCCACATCTGAGCAACAAAGAGGCATTCAGGAGGAGGCTCTTAGGCACAATTATAGGCAGGCCTAGCCTCTCCTTTGCAGCAACAGTCTTGACAAGGGCAACTCCTGTGGTAGAGGGCTCAGCCCATCAAACCACCAGTCCCCTATGTCTGTGAGCACATCAGCAACCATCGAGGTGGGGAAGCCCAACACCCCTGCATTCTCCACCAGCTCCTCAAGGGGGCTCAGAAGACAGTATTTAAAAGCAATGAGTTGGCAATACTTTGCTGAAGAGATTTTGAAACTAAACATGGAAAATGCAGCCTGGCTTCTTCTTGTAACTTATGGCAAAATATGAGAGGAAAGAGATAAGCTGAGAACTGAACTCCTGGGGACAAAGAAACCAGAAATCATTGGTCAGGAAAACTCTGGGCTTCCAGAAAGTGTAACCCCAGAGGCTGCAGTCCCATGTGAAGATTTTTGTAACTGGAACCAGCTAGCGATTTCAGTACAAGCCAGGATTGGAGATGGAGTTTATCCAGAAAGGATCTGTGGAAAGTCCTATTGTCTGATAGCTTTGACCCCTGTAAGCGGCATGCCAAGTTGAAAAATTTTTTGCAAGATCTGTATAGACAAAACCACTGCAACTCTGGACTGGAGGGGATAGAGAAGGAACAAACTGAAGGAAAAAAATGTCTTCAAAGACAGAACCACGGAAGTTGAGGTCTGGAGTCAAGAAATCTAGGCCAAGGAGTACAGAGTGGCCCAGGCATGAGGAAAGGGTGAGTTTACCCTGGAGGCAGAGGGCAGAGGGTAGAGTCTTTGCCCCAAAGAGGCAGAGTCTGGGTGGCACCCCAATGTTTGAGGAGGGTGAGGTCAAGAAGAAGGTGATCTCTCCAATGTGTGGATATGTTAGAACACTCAACCCAGTGTTTATAGAGAAAAGGGCTGCCATGTAAGCCTTTGTAAAGGGTGGAACTACCACTCTCTCAAGCCCCGAGGATAAAACTTCATTCTATTGATGACTCTCAGACTTTGAAATCTAATGAAGTTTGCCCTATGAGTTTTAGGAACTGTTTTGAAACTTTGACCCCTGATTTCCTCCCCGTTTCCTCCTATGGTAATGGGAATGTTTATCCTATAAGTGTCCCTCCATTGTATACTGGCAGCAGGTAACTTGTTCTGAGTTTTACAGGTCCACAGCCAGAGGAGAATTTTGCCTTAGGACAGACCATGCCTGTAATTAATTTGATAAGATCTTCTACTTACGTATTGTTACTGAAATGGTTTAAGTTTTTGTGATACTGTGAATGGGATGGATGTATTTTGTATATGTAAAGAACATGTCTTTTGGGGGTCCAGGGGGTGGAATGTGATGACTTGAATATATTAATATATGTCCCCCAAAAGGCCATATTCTTTAATGCAATTTTCTGGGATATTTGGATTAGGTTGTTTCCATGGAGATGTGACTCACCCAACTGTAGGTGAAACATTTTGATTAGATATTTCCATGGAGGTGTGGCCCTGCTCATTCAGTGTGGGTCTTAATTAAATCAGTGGAGACCTACAAGAGCTCACAGACAGAAGAGCACAGGCAACTGAGAGAGACTGTTGGGAGACACTTGGGAGTTGACAGAGAGCCTCAGAGATGCTTGGAGTTGCAGACAGAGGGATGTTTGGAGATGCTAAGCTAAGGATGTAGAGGCGCCAAGAGAGGTGCTGAAACACAACCTGGGATCAGCAGATGCCAGCCATGTGCCTTCCAGCTGACAGAAGTGTTCCGGATTTCATCAGCCTTTTTTCAGTGAAGGTATCCTCTTGTTGATGACTAATCTGGATACTTTTATGGCCTTAGAACTGTAAATTTGTAGCCAAATAAATCCCCTTTATAAAAGCCAATCCATTTCTGGTATTTTGCATAATGGGCAGCATTAGCAAACCAGAACAGTATCCTATTGTTGATGCCTTAATTTGGACATTTTCATGGCCTTAGAACAGTAAATTTGTAACCTAATAAATCCCCTTTATTAAAGCCAATCCATTTCTGGTATTTTGCATAATGGCAGCTCTACCAAACAGGAACAGGTATCATATGTGAGGTAATCAAAACCAACAGTATTTAGTAAATTCTGTTACAAACTGCCTCAGTTTCCTAGGGTTGCCATAAAGTACCACAAACTAGATGGCTTAAAACAGAAATTTATGATCTCGCAGTTCTGGAGACTAGAAATATGAAGTGCTGAGAGGGCAATGCTCCATCTAAAACCTGTAGAAGAGAAGCCTTCCTTACTTCTAGCTTATGGTGTTTGCCAGCAATCCTTGCTGTTCCTTGACTTGAAGCTGTGTCACTCCAATCTCTGACTCCCCATATTCAAATGGCTTTCTCCTCTCTGTCTATGTATAAATTTCCCTCTTCTTACAAGGACATCAGTCATACTGAGTAGGGGCCTGCCCTACCATAGAAGGACCTTATGTTCACTAATTCAATCTGCAAAACCCCATTTCAAAACAAGGTCACATTCTGAAGTATTGAAGGTAAGGACTTCAACATATCTTCTTGGGGGACACAATCCATCCCATAACACAAAACAAGGTCAACTTGCATAAAAATCTCTTGCCCATTTTATAGTTCTTTTTCAAAAACTAATCATTTTTTTAAAAGTAGAAATTCCAGATAAAATATAACTTTCCAAATTATGCTATTACCACCTGGACAAAATAAATGTCAAAATTTGAGTGTTACCACAGATCATATACAATAGAATCTAACTTGTTTTCACAACAATATATCATGAGCATCTTTCCATTTTAATGAATGTATACCTACATGCTTACATAAAATTCTGTTGTATGAAAGGACTATACTCTATTTTGTGACATTCCCACTGTTGGATATTTAGTCTGCTTCTTAATTTTCAGTGCTTTAAACAGTGCTGCACTGAACATCCTTTTATATACACAATTGGCTTACACAACTATATCCATAAGCTATCAGTAAAGAAGGGAACATTTGTATATTTATTTTTATTCAGGAAAATAAATGGTTGGAAATAAGAACTCTCCTCACAACTTCTTCATCTCTGCATTTAGACAAACATAAAATCATATCAGATTCTGGTGATCAGCGAGTACACTTGGGGTCAGCAGGCATTGGTTAAAATTCAAGGTCCAGTACTTCCTGGCTTTGTAACCATGAGCAAGTCATTTGAACTTATCTCTGCCTTTTTGTCCACCTCTCTTTTGTTAAGTAGGAATAACAATTATGCCTGCCCCATGAGGTTATTTTGAGTGCTTTGCAAAATAATACCAATAAAGCTTTTCAACCAGAGCTTGGCACACAGTAAGCAATCGATAAATGTTAGCTATTGTTACCACTATCGATATCTCACAGCTCCTACATTTATGTAAGTATATAAAGAACACATTTCAATAATTCAATACTTATGTAGGAAACAGATGTTTATGCAAAATACTGAATAAGACAAATATTTATGCAGCAGGAATTTTAATCTTCAGATTAAAATCTGAAAAACAGAACACAGTTTGGGATGACAGCACACATTGCAGTAGTTGATGATGTTTGAGTCGATCCATTGTTTGCCAGTAAGCCATTTAAATGTGTCAACAAATTTTGTTCTTGCTAGGGAAATCACATTCAACAAATACTGCAATGTTGAGATAGAGAGAAAAATCAACCTGGACAAAACTGCTTTGGGGACCATAGAAGACAACAGGATCAGGCAGCTACCTATAAATGAACAAAAAATAACAGTTATGTGAGATCTGTATTAAGTGTTTGGTATTATGATTGGGGAAGATGAGTTTTGAAAGCCAAAGATAAATAAGGACTGCTAACATTTGAGATGAGCTATAAAATGCTATATTAAGAACACCTCATATGTATTTACATACACATGTTTTCAAGTAAGAATATATCTTTTCTCAAAATTTATCTCTTTGGCCTTTTAAATGGTAAATGTCAATTGTTATTGATAGTGAGTTGCCATTTTTAAAGTAATGTTTTATCAACGCTTGTTTTAGTTTCCTCAACCTGCTCTACAATTAAAAACATATACAAAAAACAATCATAAAAAGCCCAAATCTTCTGCTTTATGTGCAATTCCAAAAGGTAGTCATATTAGGAAAAATGAAGATATGACCAAGTCAAAGGAACAAACTTACACTACAAATGAGACACAGGAGCAGAAACAACTAATTAACAATCTTCAAACAAGTATGCTAAACCTATTAAAAAATCAAATCAATGAGTTGAGGGAAGATATGGCAAAAGAGATGAAGGACATAAAGAAGTCACTGGGAAAATATATGGAAGAACTTGAAAGTTTGAAACAAAATTGGCAGAACTTATGGGAATGAAAGGCACAATACAAGAGATGAAAAACACAATGGAGACATACAACAGCAGATTTGAATAGGCCGAAGAAAGTATTCATGAATTGGAGGACAGGACAGCTTAAATCCTTACACACAAAAAAAACAGATAGGGAAAAGAATGGAAAAATATGAGCAGCCTCTTAAGAAATTAAATGACAACATGAAGTGCATGAATATATGTGTCATGGGTGTCCCAGAAGGAGAAGAGAAGGGAAAAGGGGCAGAAACAATAAAGGAGGAAGTAATCACTGAAAATTTCCCATCTGTTACGAAAGACACAAAACTACAGATCCATGAAGCACAACATACACCAAACAGAATAGATCCAAATAGACCTACACCAAGACACTTAACAATTAGATTATCAAATATCAAAGACAAAGAGAGAATTCTGAAAGAGCAAGAGAAAAGTGATCCATCATATACAAGGGGAGCTCGATAAGATTGTGTGTGGGTTTCTCAGTAGAAACCATGGAGGCAAAAAGGCAGTGTCATGATATATTTAAGATATTGAAAGAGAAATACTGCCAACCAAGAATTCTATATCTGGCAAAACTGTCCTTCAAAAATGAGGGAGAGTTTAAAGTATTCTCAGATAAACAGATACTGAGAGACTTTGTGAATAAGATACCTGCTAAAGGGAGCACTACCGGCAGATAGGAAAAGACAGGAGAGAAAGAGGTTTGGAACACAATATTGAGTGATGGTAGTACAATAATGTAAGTACACTGAACAAAGATGACTGTGACTACGGTTGGAAGAGGATCGTTAGGGGCATGTAGGACACCAGAAGGAAAGATAGAAGATAAAGACTGGGACAGTATAACTTAGTGAAATGTAGAGAGGTCAATGACTGTGATTAAATATACAAATATAAGAATGTTTCTACATGAGGGAGAACAAATAAACGTCAACTTCACAAGGTGTTAAAAATGGAGTGTCATTGGGGAAAAAATACAATCAATGCAAACTAGAGTCTACAGTAACATTGCAATATGCTTCCATTAATTGTAACAAAGGCAATATAACAAAGCTAAATGTCTGTAAGAGGGGGATATAATGGAGGGGTATGGGATTCTTGGCATTGGTGATGCTGCCTGACTTTTTTATTGTCTTTTATTGTTATTTTTTCTATTGTTGCTTTTTAGTCACAATTTTTTCTTTTTATTTTTTCTCCTCTTCCTCTTTCTTTGTAGAAAAAAAATGGAAATGTCCTTATATAGAGAGTGGTGGTGAATGCATAACTATGTGACTATACATGGAACCATTGATTGTTTACTTAGGATGGAATATATGATATGTGAATAAAACCATCTAAAAAAATAAAGAGAGGTATATAAGTGCTGGAGAAAATGTGGAGAAAGGGATGTACCAAATCACCGATGGTGGGGAAGTAGAATGGTGGCCCATCTGGAGGACAGTGTGGTAGTTCCACAGGAAGCTAAGCACGGGGTTGCCCTATGGCCCTGCAACACTGTTATTGGGTACATACTTGGAAGAACTGAAAAGAGGGACACGAATGGACATTTTCACAGTGGGATTTATAGTGTCAGTATTCAGGAACTGCAGTGGATGGAGGTAGCCTAAGGGTACATCAACTGATGAACAGACTGGAAAGCTGTGGTGTATACATTCAATGGAATATTGAGCAGCTACAAGAAGGAATGAAGTTGTGAGGTATGCAACTAGATGAACAGACCCTAAGGACAGTATGTTGAGTGAAATGAACCAGAAATGAAGAGACAAACATTATAATGTCTCACTAATATGGATTAATTATAATGTGCAAACTCTGAGAATTGAATCTGAGAGCATAGGTTATCAGGGGAAGGCTTATGGTAAAGGTTCCTAGATTGTAAGCTCTTAGAGCAGTTACATCTATCCCTGAGTTGTAATGGCTGTTTCTAAATTCTGAGATGCTAAGCTCTTTGTGTATAAACTGGTTGGGCCCTGGAACTTCAGGTATTTACGTGACACCGGAGACTCAGAGCCAGAGTTCAGCAGCTATGAATGTCAGCATTACCCCATACAGCAACTGTTAAAAAAGCTGAAAAAGAGATCAGACTTTAATTAGAGATATGAACAAAATGGACTTGGATAGGACTAAGGTAAATGAGACCAAAGGGAAAAGAATGATATTGACTATGTTTTAAAACTTCATCTTCTGTGTGAGACCAAAGGAAGACGTGTTTATTTGGTGGAAAATCTATATTTTCTGTAGCATGCTTTATAATGTAACTTGTATGGTCAGTTTACTCAAACACTGTAATTACATGGAAACTTAAATGGGGGTGAGACCTGGTTGGTTTGTACAGGTTAGCATGAAGCCCCAATACATCCCAGAGTAATTTGAGCAGAGAATAAAAAGTATTTGCAAAGCCCCCTTAAGGGACTGGGAAAAAATGCAGAAATTTTGAACTTCCCCACTTGGGGAATTCCTGATATTTGAACAAGCATTAGGGACTACCAACTTGGAAGGCCGAGCCCTCGATCTTGGGGCTTGCCTTTATGAAGCTTGTTACTACAAGAAGAAGCTAAGCCTATTTATAATTGTACCTAAGAGTCACCCCCAGAGAACTTCTTTTATTGCTCAGATGTGGCCTCTTTCTCTAAGCCAACCTGGCAGGTAAACTCACTGTCCTCCCCACTGCATGGGACATGATTGCCAGGGGTGTGAATCTCCCTGGCAATGTGGGACATGACTCCCAGGGATGAGCCTGGAAGTGGCATTGTGGTATTGAGAAACTCTTCTTGACCAAAAGGGGGAAGAGAAATGAAACAAAATAAAGTTTCAGTGGCTAAGAGATTTCAAATGGAGTCAAGAGGTCTTTCTGGAGGTTATTCTTATGCATTATATAGATATCCCTTTCTAGTTTTTAGTGTATTACTGTAATAGCTAAAAGGAAAACCTGAAACTGTTGAACTGCAATCCAGCAGCCTTGATTCTTGAAGCCGATCATATAACTATATAGTTTATACGGTGTTACTGTGTGACTGTGAAAACCTTGTGGCTTACACTCCCTTTATTCAGTGTATGGACAGCTGAGTAGAAAAAAAGGGGACAAAAAGTAAATGAATAATAGGGTAAAAGGAGTATGAGATGTTTTGGGTGTTCTTTTCTTCCTTTATTTTTATTCTTATTTTTAGTTTTATTCTTTGGAGTAATGAAAATGTTCAAAAAGTAGATTGTGGTGATGAATGCATAACTATATGATGGTACTGTGAACAACTGATTGTACACCATGGATGATTGTATGGTATGTGAATATATCTCAACAAAACTTAATTAAAAAAAACACAACAGTTAGGTCTAATATTGAAGATTATAATATATAAGGTGGAACTAAACGTTGAATAATGATGATAGGTAACATGAGAGGAGGGACATTGGTTATAAAGGTTCTTATACTATTTTAGAAGAAAAATTAAACAACTGATTTTTTTTTAATTTGTGAAAGAAGGAATAATAAAATTTTAAGGGTAGCCACTAAAATACTAGCAAGAGAGCCTAAATTCCAAAATAGAAGAGAGAAAATTGGAATAAGAATATAAATCAATGAATCCAAATGAAGGTATAAAGAAGAAAAAAGTATGAAGCAAAGACTAAGCAAGTCAAATAGAAGAAAATATTATGCTAGAGATAAATTCAAATATAACAGTAATTATAAGTAAACTAAATTCTCCAGTTAAAAAACAAACATTCTCAGACTGAATATCTGTTTTAGTTTCCTAGGCTGCTCTAAACAAATACCATGAAATGGATTGGCTAAAACAATGGGAATTTATTAGCTTACAGATTGGGGGTCATGAAAATGTTCTAATCAAGGCATCATCAAAGCGATGCTTTCTTCCCAAAGAGAACATCTGCAGGCAATCACTGACTCTTCTGCCACATGGCAAGGCACATGGGCATCATAGGCTAGTCTCCCCTTATCTTCTGGGTTTCATTGATTTTGGCTCTTGCTCTCATGGTTCATGCACGTGTTCTCTCTCACTGGCGCGCTCTTGCTCTTGCTCTCGCTCTCTTTATTCATTCCATTTATAAAGGACTCCAGTAAAAGGATTCAGTACAATCCTGATTGAGGTGGGTCACACCTTAACTGAAGCAGTCTCATCAGAAAGTCCTACTTACAATGAGTTCACATCCACAGGAATGGATTGGGTTTAAGAACACGTTTTTCTGGAGGTACATACAGCTTCAAACCACCACATTATCTATCTAGGTAGCTGTAGATACTTTTTAATCTAGCAATCTACTATTTATAAGAGACAGAGGGAGGCACACCTGATTACAAAGAGCAGAAAGCTTGAGGGTAAAAGATAAAGAAAGATATGCCAGGAAAATACAAACCAAACCTTACATTAAGTGAAATAAGCCAGACATAAAAGGGCACATATTGTATGATTCCCCTTATATGAAATATCTAGACTAGGCAAATTCACAGAGACAGAAAATAGATTAGAGTTTACCATACCAGAGCCCAGGAAGAGGGTGGAAAGGGGAGTTATTGCTTACTGGGTACAGAGTTTATATTTGGAATCATGAAGAAGTTTTGGAAATAGACAGCAGTGATGGTCCAACAGCACTGTGGATATAATTAATGCCACTGAATTGTATACTTCAAAATAGTTAGAATGACAAATTGTTATATCTATATTAGCACAAGAAAAAGAAAAACAGAAAAAAGAAAGCTTGGATAACCACATAATAACATATCAGACAAAAGACGTAAACTAAAATGCATTACTAGCTATAAAAAGGGTCACTATGTAATAACAAAGGGAGCAATACGCCAGGTGAATAAAACTATTTTAAACTGAATATGAGTTAAGAAAATAGTCTCCACATACAGTAAGGGAAAAAAATAACCTGATAGAACTACAGGATAAATGCAAAAATCCACCAGCTTTGTAGATTTCAACACATGCCTATGTAAGATCGGATCAACAAAATTAAGAAACCTCATTTAATGAACATGTAAAAACCATGTACCACATGGAGAAGCCTTGAGGACATTATGTTGAGTGAAGTAAGCCAGACAGAAAAGGACAAATGTTGTATGATCTCACTGATATGAACTAATTACAATATGTAAACTCATAGACATGAAATATAAGTTACCAGGATATAGAACAAGGCTGAAGAAGGGGAAGCGTTTGCTTATTAAGAGCAGAATATTCAACTAGGTTGAATCTAAATAAGTGTTTGGAAATGGACAGGGGTGATGGTAGCATGGTATTGTGAGAATAACTAACAGTGCTGAATGGTGTGTGAAGGTGGTGGAAAGGGGAAGCTTAGAGTCATATTTGTCAAAAGAAGGAAAGCCACAGGTTGAAACATGGGACTGGATGACTCAGTAAATCTTGTGGTGGATGATGACTGAAATTAACAGTACAAATATAAAAAAATTCCACCATGAACTAGAACAAATGTACAAAACTATTACAAGGAGTTAATAATATAATGGTATCTGGGAAAAAATGTACCTATTACAAACTACGGACAGTAGTTAACAGTAATATCTTAAAATTCTTTCATCAACAGTAAAAAAATGTACCACACCAATGCTAGGGATCAGTGATGGGGCGGGGGAAAAGGGAGTACAGGATGTTTTGGGTCTCTTTTTTTTATTTTTTATTTTTTTATTTCCCAGAGTAATGAAAATGTTCAAAATTGAATTGATCATGGTGATGAATGTACAACTATGTGATGATACCATGAGCCACTGATTGTATATTGTGGGTGAATTGTATGGTGTGTGAATATATCTCAATAAAATTGCATTAAAAAAAGAAAAAAGGGTCCCAAATTGTGCCCAACACACACACCTTAAGCACATATGAATGAAACATTTATTAAAATTTTCCATGCAGTATTCAACAAACCAAATCTCAGCAAATTTCAAAATTTGGTTTCTTACAGTGTTCTCTAACTACATTACAACCACATAAGACAGAATGTAGCTGAACTACTTTGAGTAATTTTTAAAATTCATAATATTTACAGTACAAAAGAAACCCAAAAACATACCATAAAAAGTTACAAAAAGAACCAAATAAATTCTAATAAAATAAAAGGAAAAGTAGAATAAAAAAGAGTAGAAACTAATAGAGATCATCAACACAGGCAAAATTCAAAGAGAATAATAAAAAATCTTTAACTGCTGGGAAAATTGATCAAGGCAAAATGAGAGAAGGTGCAAATAAAGAGGAGGGGCTCACATGTTCAAAAGAGAGATTAAAAAGATACTAAGAAAGTATGCCATAAATTTAAAAGCTAAAATTGATTGAACAAATTTCTTGAAAAACAGAAGTTATCAAAACTTATCTAAGAAGAAATGAAAAACCCAAAGAGTTCTTTAGTCATTAGAGAAACAAAAGCATTAATTAAAATATCCCTTATAAAGGCAACACCAGGCTCAAATGGTTATATGGGTGAGATCTACAAAACCCTTTTTAAAAAAAACAGATGATTCCAAATTAATAGAAACTCTTTTAGAAATAGAAAATGGAGTAATATCAACTACAAAAAGAATCTCATATAATCATAATACCAAAACTAAGTAACTAAGCAGGACAGTATAAGAATAACAAATTCAGAAGAAATTGTGACCATAGATGCAATATTCTAAACAAAGTATTGGCAAACAAAATCCTGCAATGCATAAACAGGAAACACAGCATTAAAAAACAAAAAAAAACAGAATTCCGTCTAACCTCAGAAATAAATCAAGGATGTCTACTGTCATCACTTTTATTCAGTCAGACAAGCAGATAAAAGATAAAAACAAGAAAAAAAAATTAAAACCCATCATTTATAGTTAACATGATTGTCTACATACAAATCCCCAAAAAATCTGTACACAAATTAAAATTAATAACAAATCTAACCAAGGTGTCAAGATACATTAACATACAAAAATCAATTTCATGTCTATATTTTAGCAACAGAAATACAAGAAAATTTTAGAAAAAATACTCTTTATAACAATAACAAAAACTAATAGGAAAAAATCCTAAGAATAAATCTAACAAAAGTTGCATAAGACTTTTACGAATAAAATTATAAAGTATATTGAAGGATATTTAAACCAAGCTAAATAAATGGAGAGATGCACAATGCTCATGAATAAGTAGAGACAGTATGGTAAACATATTAATTCCTTCAAAAGCAATCTGTAGATTAAATGATTTCCAATTAGAGTAACAAAGTTTTCTTTGTAATATTTGCCAAATAGCTCAGACACACCTGAAAGAGCTCAACAAGATGGAGGGACTTGCCCTAGTAGAGAGAAACCAGCACATATATGCAAACATGATGGAGCTGAAGCAGCTAGATGAACAACCAAAATTCCTACTCTTTTTATTGTAGAGATGCCTCTGGGACTCTGCTGTCCATCAGAGGACTATGTTTCCAAGTACCCTTTTGCATCTGCACAGAGCTGTTTAACCAGTTTTTCCAAAGAGAAAACAAAAAAACCAAAAACAAAAACAGTATATGAGAAGAAGTGATACGATTACTTACTGCACAAGGCATTTGAGAAGTTGGCATGACTTCTCTACTCTCTGGTCCTCCATCTGCCAGTGGGATGTAGAAGACTACAATGCCCTACTGGATGGAGGAGCCACAAGATTGAAGGACCCTGGGTCTTTGTAAAATCAAGAAGACAAAACCATTGACTAAAAATAGTCACACTGTATCAGATCACTGAAATTTTGGGGATAATTTGTGGCAGCAGAGAGCATTAATGCAATATATTTGATATAAGACAGGAGTAGCTACTGCAGTTCAGTGTGGGAAAGAATTGACTATTCAATATACAGTGCTGGGACAACTAATTATTCATACTGAAAGAAAGAAATCAAATCTCGCTCTCACACTATATGACATAACTATTCCTGATTGATTATAGATTTAAAGGTGAAAAGGAAAAAAAACAACATTTTAGAAGAAAATACTGGAGATCATTTACGTGATCTTAGGTTATCTTTGCAAGAGAGGGAAAGGATTAACATTTGATAGGGACACATGGGTGTCAAAGTATAGGTACAGTTCTGTATCCTAGGTTCAGGGGTATTCACTTCAATATTCTTTATACTTTTTATATGCATTATATGTATATAACTTTTTGGACATAAGAAATATTATATAATAAAAATATATTTAAACAAGTTACAAAACAATATGTAGGGCATGATACCATTTTATTTTTTAAAATATCTATATATAGGAAAACATATCTTGGAAAGTTATACTCTCAAATGTTAATAGTGGTTATCTCTAGGATGCAGGATAAGTTTAATTCTGTACAACTCAGAAAAAATTAAACACAATGCAACTCTCCTCACTGTATAAGAATAGTATCAGATGAGGCCGGTAAAATTTGGCAAGAGATAACAGAAGAAGTTGTAACTTGAATAGCAAAGAAAGGAACATAAGATTTTGGCAAAGAACTCAGTGTCTCACAGCAACCACACAAGTATGTCACCCATGTGCATTGCCTTCCGTAGCACTTAAAAAAACATAGAACTGTTTGTTAAATAATCCCCAGGAAAAAAAAACTCATTTTGAAATATGTTGTGCCAGTTTGAATGTATTGTGTCCCCCAAATGCCATTATCTTTGTGGTCTTGTGTGGGGCAGACCCTTGGGTGCTGGTTGGATTTGCTTGGAGTGTGCCCCACCCAGCTGTCGGTGATAATTTTGATGAGATGGTCCCATGGAGGCGTGGCCCCACCCATTCGGGGTGGGCCTTGATCGGTGGAGCTATATAAATGAGCTGACTCAAAGAGGAAAGAGAGTGCAGCTGGGAGTGATGTTTTGAAGAGGAGCAAGCTTGCTAGAGAGGAACGTCCTGGGAGAAAGCTGTTTTGAGGCCGGAGCTTTGGAGCAGACGCCGGCTGCCTTCCCAGCTAGCAGAGGTTTTCCGGAGGCCATTGGCCATCCTCCGGTGAAGGTGCCCGATTGCTGATGTGTTGTCTTGGACGCTTTGCGGCCTTAAGACTGTAACTGCGTAGTGAAATAAACCCCCGTTTTATAAAAGCCTATCCATCTCTGGTGTTTTGCATTCTCCAGCATTAGCAAACTAAGACATATGTGAAATTCCAAGTCAGCTCAGCATTACAATTTTAGGAATATTAAATCAAGGCCAAGTTTATTTGGCACCTTTGGAAGAATAGACACTAGGAAAATGTCTCAAAACCACCTTACAATACCTAAACCTAATCCTAGTCTTTACAGCATTTTAGTGCAATGCTCTCTGAGGACCTGCTGCATAAAAACCGGCTTATCATTGTTTAACAGACTTCAGTACAATGTTGAATATAGGATTACAAACAAATAGAAACACGTTAAGTAAAGTTGCTGAGTTCCAGACCATTGGCAACTAATTGAGGAGAGGGGAATAGGAGGAGAGGAGAATGGGAGGAGATGATTTCTACTTTAGGAAAAACAAAAGTAAAAATAACGACTCGTTAAAAATGAGTATACATGTAAGATTTATGTCATATTATTCTTTAACCTCATTTTAGAAAAGGACTCAAGAAAATGGCTCACTGATAAAAAGGAGAGCACACAGTTGGAATTGATCATTACATAACAAAAAGCAGCAATATTAAATACTTTTCCATTGCTGTTGTTCAGGTTTAAATTCAAATGTAAAGCATTTTACCAAAGGCTTTTTTAAACAAAAGACTTCTGTCAATAGGGATGAATAGCACAGTGTATAAGATAAATGCTTTGTGGCATAGAAAGTTGCTTAAAGGAACATCTTAGACAAAACAGAATATTCTTATAATAGTTCCAAGAAACCTTAAAAGGATAAAAGGCAATGTTCCCCAGTGAAACTCTCTTTTATATTCATTTTCAGGCTGATCTAATATTGGAAATTATTTCCTTCTCATCAAACTAAACTGAACTGCATTTTTCTCCAAGCCAATGTTTCAAAACACCATGTGAACAAAGCAAAAAGAAAAAAAAGTAAATAAAAAATAAAATACCAGTTGACTTTCTCAGTTGAAATGACATTGAAGGAGACCTTTTAAGAGTGAAAGAAGCTAAAACTATATCACTGAACTAACATTTTTTGAATTTGTAGGTAAATCACTCCAAGTACAAACAAGCACTTTGCCCTTAAAGTAAACCCCTCCTGCAGCCCAGACGCTCTGTCCTCTACACACAGGCTGGATTTGGTGGATTCACAATCCATTGGTTAAAACTTTTAGAAAAATCTTTGGTGTAAAATAATCCAATATAATTAAAATATAGGAAACTTGGACATAGCTAAAAATATTTTATGTTAATGATTTAACTTTTATCAGGAAAGAAAAAAGAATTCACAAAACAGTGTTTGGGTGGTTTGAGTTATCTCAATGATCTACCCCAAGCTTAATCTTCATGTTTTATAGGTGGACTTGACTTTGTACAAAGAAACAACATATATACTTTCTGAAATGACAAGGATTTCTTTCTCTTTCAATGAACTGTAACATTTTTTCAAAGGGTAGGGGACTAGGAAAACTTTCCAAAACCTAGCTTTACCCTTTTTGACTCTATAATATATTCAAAGTGCTATGTTTTGCATTTTTGCATATGTTCCATAGTGAACTGATGCAAATATACTTGCCTCCACAATTTTCACATTTTTTGTTTTCAATTAAATATGATTCATTTCACACATGCTTTTGTTTACTTATCATATATTATTTTCCGACTGTGAAATATATTTACCAAAGTCAAAATGTAATTCTCAGAATGAAGAAAAATGTCTTACTCTTGAAAACTGACTGTTACACAGTATCTATTGAAGCTAAATGTTTATGCCTTATGACTCAGCAACTCCTAGATATATATGAACTAAAATTATATACCTATGTCTATCCAAAGACATATACTAAATGCTCATATTAATATTATCCATAGTTGCCACAAACTGGAAACTGGAAAATAACAGAATGGATAAATAAATAGAGGCATACTCCCACACTGTAACATTGCACAGCAATGAGAATCTACAATCTACAACAACTACACTCAACACGGGCAAATTTGAGAAACATAATGTCAAAAGCCAAAGAAGCCAGACAAAACAGAGTACATCCTATATGATCCCATGTATAAAAGGTACAAAAATGAGAAAAAAACTGTGCTGTCAGAAGTCTGAACATCGGTTACTTTTGGAGGGTCATAACCAAAACAGACCAAAAGGGAATTTCTGGGTCCTGGTTAAACTCTGTTTCCTGAGCTAGGTGGTAACTCACCAAGTGTGTCCAATTTCTGACGAGTCAGTAATCTGTGCACTTTTCTGTAGGTGCATTGCCTTCTAACCATGGAAATATCTACACCCAAGCTTCCGATAAATGAACCAGGGCCATCCTCATTGTCTAAACCACCAATAATTGAATGTTATGTGAAACCAAATGCATTATAATGGATATGCTTCTCTGTGAAGGATCCAACCACTCAACAAATGTGACCAATAAATGTGAATGTGAATGTGGTTAAAAGGAGAAATTTTAGGGTGTATACATGTTACTAGAATAAAAATTAAAATTAAAAAAAAAAAAACACATGCAGGACTATACAACACAAACAGTGGACCCTGGAGCATAGCTAACAGTGCAATTATAAAAATGTGCTTTCATGAATCATAACTAATGCAAGGCCTTAATAACAGGGTAGTATATGGGAACTCTGTATATTGTGCATGATTTTTCTGTAAAGCTACCACCTCACTTTTAAAAAAAGGAGAACAATGTAATAAACTCTTATTCTGAGTGTAAATGGATCAGGTAAGATAGAAAGAAAAATTTCTTGAAGAGGAATAATGATATATTTTCAAATAGACTAGGAAGAACCCTCCTGCTATGGAGCCTGAAAGAAGGAATAGATAATCTTGTAATGTTTCTTTGTTTTAAGAAAGTGGGCAAAGGTTCAAGGTTGCTGTTCTTTTTAAAGCACTTACTGCCAAATCTTACTGAAACAACTTTTGGATGGAAATGTTTTCTTTCTTTTCCTACTGATAAGTATAAATTGAGTTGAAACGTCCCAGTAAGGCAGGAAAAGTCTCTCAAATGCAAAGTGTTTTCAATGCAGATATCACAAGGAACATATGCCAAATCAAACAGCACCATAAACGCTTGAATTCAGTAAGAACATTCCAACTTGAAAAGTTTATTTTTAAAAATGCTCTCAAGCCAAACGTAAGTTTGCATACATTAAAAGCTTTCAGCAATTAAGAGAAAGAATTTTGTAATTCCAAGAGTGAGGTCTAGAGCCAACAGAGAACAAATAACAATTTAAGATTTGAACAATTGCAAAAATTCTAGCTTCTTGGGAAGTATTTCAGATCACTGAAAAAAGATCACCTTATTATGGAAGAAAAAAAGGACTTTCTCTTAAATAATATAAAGACAAATTCATTTAGAGTTTAACTTGAATAATGAGACATTCACGTAAAAGAGCATATCATGAGCATTTGGTTTTTGCCCAAGGCGGGGTGGCAGGGAGGATATACGCTTTATGTGTGTTTGGCCATGAACTGAGACACTGAGCTATGACTATTTTATGGAGCCTATTGCCCCTCAGTGAGAAAAAGAGAATGCAGGCATAATAATTGAACAGTGGCAAATGTGTTGCCAAAAAAAAAAAATCAAAGGCAAGATGTTGTAAGGAAACAAGAAAATATGGAATGCTAAAATTCTGTACAAATAGAAGATATCAATTGTTATTGATTTATAATTTGATAGATTTTAAAGACCATAACATATTGGAAAAAACAAAGGACTAGGAATAACAATCTTTTCTCTTTACTTAGATTCTGTTTGTATTTCTGCTCTGCTCCAAGTAGTATAACAACATCACCCTCCATACATACACAGGAAAAGATTCTGTTACCGGACCAAGGCAGTGGATTCTTTTGCCCGATGTGCTCAAATGACCAATTCCTGAGACACCAGGGTTTCAAAGAAAGAGTTTTATTGCTAGGTGCAAAGCAGGGGAACAGACGGCCTATCAGTCCAAAATCTGTCTCCCAGAACAGCAGAAATTCTGATAGTTTTATAGTATCAAAAGATGGGCAGGTTTTACGATGATGAATACAGTGGCCAAAGATGATGTAATTAGAAGTGATCTAATTGTTGAGCATGTGCAGATTGATTACATGCTTAGTCACAGAAGGTATGTAAAAAATGGCGGCCTTAATATGATGATGGGCATGATTTTTAGTATTATAATGAGGTATAGATGACTTGTAGGTTAAAGTCTAAGCTACTGCGCATGTCAGGCAGGCCCATTTCGGTTAGATCCAGCTTCGGTTATCAAAATAACTTTGGACTTGGGGTGGGTTAGTTCTGGGCTGACCCAAGACCCTTCATTAATAAACATTAGAGGCTGTCTTTAGTGGTCATAAGACTTGAAGTCGAAAAACTGGATAAATGGGTATAAACAAAGGTTAGTCACAAGGTTTTTACAATCACAAGGGCACAAGAAAAAGGCTGTACAATCATTATCAGAGATCAGGGCAGCTGGATTACAATTCAGGTTTCAGGTGTTTCCCTCTGTCTACTCTAATTAATATACCAGAAAGTAAAAAGTAATATCTATATAATGATTCAGTAATCATAATCAGTCCTTAAATCCAAACTTCTCAGTTACAATTCTTATATTCATTAATTTTAATTTCTGAACTTTAAGACTGCATTTTTTCATGTGTCTTCACTGAAGTAACTACCACATTTTCCTGGGAATAATATCAGATTGTAAAATGTTTCATTATGTTATTTGCTCATGAGTCAACAAAGTATTTTATCCTTGTCTCAATCAAAATGAATTTTTTCTTTCTGATAGACCCCCAGAACATTTTTTTAAAAAACTAATTTTTATTAGGTTCCTATTCTGTCCATGTGGTAGGGGATGTAATGCCAAAAGGAAAGGGTAGAATGCATGCTTCTCCCCTTTAAGAAACTTTCAAATCAATGTGAAGGGGTTGGCAATAGAAGCAGTGAGGGCGTTGATCAATTACAGCTCAAATCTTTCAAAGCATTAGAGGCTATCCTAATAGTAAGGTAGAATCATTCTTCTCCAATAGATTGTAACCTGCTTGAGAACACACCCTAAGGTTTTCTTGTTTTGTTTTATCTACACGAATCCTATGTTCAACGAAAGGTCTGTCACACACTCCGTCTTTAAAAAGAATTTGCTGGATGAATCAGTGATTGAATCAAGGGATAAATAAAGACATATTGACAAGGAGGAAAGAATAGAAAGAAGGAAATTATGTTTAGTCAGTCTAATGCAGGTGAAGTTTATGGAAGAATTACATCTTACCTTGAGAATGAATGAAACACATTACAGGTAGAAGCTACCTATTTAAAACCAGAATGAGGAGGACACTTTGTGGGGTTAGAAAGAAGAGGGCTTTCATAAATAAGAGGCTGTGAGCATGGTATATGAAAAAGGGGGAAAGGAGAAGAACAGTGAGCTCATCTTGCTTTAGGAACAGCCTGCTAATAGCTTTAGGATTAAAAGAGACCCATGATATATTACAGAGTCTGGAGTGGAAGGCGCAAAGCAGCATTATGACTGGACTGTTTGGAGGAGGAAAAGGCCAGAAATACAGAGGCCGGATAAAGCTTCCATTCCTGATTGACAAAGGTTTGCTGGGTGGTGACCAAGATCAAGATGGTGGTGACTGAGTTGTCCTAGAGACGCTGCAAAGAAAGAAGCTGTAAATCATGGCAACAAAAATTTGGACGTTAAAAGAGCAAGATCTCTTCAAATTTACAAATAAGGTAAGAGACTTGTATTCATCCTTTGCACACTTTAATTTCTGGCAACTCCTATGATTAACCATAGCAGCAGAAACACCTCCAAGTATTTACTAAAAGCAATTTTTAATTTTTTTTCTGGGTCTGTTCTAGGGACACTTTTTTCTTCCTGTCACCATGGAAATGATGTCAAAATAAATTATCTGTGTAAAGTTACATTCCTTACTTCAAACACTTTGGTGGGAAAATACTGGCTAAAAGGGATTGTCATATTTAAGTATATATGGATTTCATTTTATATGAAAGGCTTGATGCATTCTACTTTAAAGGTAGCATGTTGACTTTTTTCTTTGGCTCATTGACTGAATGACTGATTAACAAGTACTATGGTAGATATTACAGATCGGTTACCTCAAAGGCATCCAGGATGTCTTTTTCCCATTGTCTTCCTTTATATGGAGGTTGGAAAGCTAAAATACTTACTTTCCCAGACTTTCTTGCCATTACAGGTAGCTACATAATCCAGTTCTTGACAAGAAGATGCAAACAAAAATCCTTTGACAGGAATTCCAGGAATGATCTTTAGTATGGATAGACTTCATTCCCTATCCCCATACCTAGTGGTTTGCATTTCCTCTTTTGCCCTTCTCCTTCAAACCTTCCTGGAATGAGAACATGATAGCTGGCTTACTGCAGCCATTCTGTGAACAAGAGGATGAAATCCACAAACTAAAAGTGGTGAAGAAGATGATGAAAGGAACCTACATTCTTGATGACATCATGGAGTTAACCACACAAGAGCTTGAATGCCTTCCTACGGGTTTCCTCTTATATGAGAAAAATATACCTTTATCTGTTTGAGCTACCCATAGGTTTTCTGCTGCTTATAGCAGAACACAATCCCCAAACAATCCACCGTGTACTAGAATTGATATATACAAGGATGTATATGATAAAACCTCTATTCTGAAGGACCTAAAAATCTAATAATGTCTATAGCTACTATTTCTTGAGTGCTAAATATTTGCAAGGCAGTGTGCTATGCAATTTACACAAATTATCTAAATTAATCCTTAAAACAACACTATGATAGAGGTTCTCTTTTATATCCTATGGGTTTTATATAATATAGGCTTATAATGGTGGGACCTTATGAAAGAATGGTGAAAGTAGATGTGAAAATAACAAAGGCAGCAGCAACAACAATGCAAAAAGTTGATAGATCAAGCAGGGTATCTAGTTGATATTCTATTCTTGTTTCCCATGGCACATGATCTTTAGTGAAAGAGAAAGAATAGTGAAAGTGTGGGTGTTCCTGTAAGTTCCTGGTCTTATGGTGGAAGTTCAAGTATACTCCTGATTCTCTGCTTGAATAAATTAACATATCAAAGTTAGACTTAAAGATTAGTTTATTGCCTAAGTTTACAGCTAAAATGAGCTGTTTCACATTTCTGTTCCACTGATATGGAATCCGGGAACAGAAGGGTATGTACGATGTGGCCTTTCCTTTCATTTATTTATTTATTTTTTAATTTGGCAGGATATGAAGGGTTGACTCTTTTTCACCCTGGCATATTTTCCTATGTGTTTTTCTGAATGATTTCAAACATATACTGAGATGATCAAAGTACATGCTTTTGAAGTGAAATTTGAAAATCTTAGTCCCCCAACTCATGAAGAAGCCCCTTTAATGATTATCCATTACCATAACACCTTAAATACCTTTCTTCTTTACAATATGTCATAGTATATATCTCTATCTGTCTATCTATCTATCTATCTATCTATCTATCTATCCATTCTAGTTTGCTAATGCTGCCAGAATGCAAAACACCAGAAATGGATTGGCTTTTATAAAAGGGGGTTTATTTGGTTACACAGTTACGGTCTTAAAGCCATAACGTGTCCAAGGTAACGCATCAACAATCGGGTACCTTCACTGGAGGATGGCCAATGGTGTCCGGAAAACCTGTTAACTGGGAAGGCACGTGGCCAAAGTTCTAGTTTCAAAATGGCTTTCTCCCAGGACATTCCTCTCTAGGCTGCAGTTCCTCAAAAATGTCACTCTTAGTTGCCCTCTCTTAGCTTCTCCGGAGCAAAAGTCTGCTTTCAACGGCCGTCTTCAAACTGTCTCTCACCTGCAGCCCCTCTTTCAGCTCCTGTGCATTCTTCAAAGTGTCTCTCTTGGATGTAGCAAGCTCACTCCTTCTGTCTGAGCTTATATAGTGCTCTAGTAAACTCATCAAGGCCCATGCTGAGTGGGCGGGGCCACACCTCCACAGAAACTATCCAATCAGAGTCATCACTCACAGTTGGGTGGGGCACATCGCCACAGAAACACTCAAAGAATTACAATCTAATCAACACTGATGCTTCTGCCCACACAAGATTACATCAAGGATAATGGCATTTGGGGGGACATAATACATTCAAACTGGCATACTATCTATCTATATAAAATAACATGATTACATGTTTTTCTCATTCATATCATTTTCTTCCTTCAAGGACGTCTTCATTTCAGGGAGGGTAAATTTTGAATCATATACTAGCACCTGAATAAATTAATGAACAACCTGATCAAATGTCATTTTAAAAGCACAAGTAATAATGACAGTGGGTGAAAATCCTGGTTTCCATCTAAACAATGGTTTTTAAATTTTGCAACTATCCTCTCATAGGTATTTCCTGCCAGGAATTAGCCAGTGTTTGAAAAACAAATTAGAGGAAAATTATATTCTGCTTGGGTGAGCATACCTACAATGAAATTATACTTACATTAATATACATTGACTAATTTTTCAGACACATAGATAGGCGCTGGTGCACCAGCATTCCCCTTCAAGCAGGAGACATAAACAAACAGTTGGACTGTAAGAACAATGACCATATTTGAAGTTGTTCCATTAAATTGCTTCTGTTTTTTGTTTTGTTTTGTTTCATTAAAAAAAAAATCCTTTCCCAGGGCACAACTAGATAAAGTAACCATGGGATTTTTTTTTAACTAGAGAAGTTGTAAATATACAGAAAAATCACGCAGGATTTTGTTTTTGTGTCCTCTACTGAACTGAGCAGTATATCAATAGGCATTGTCTGACATTCTAGATTCAATTAGACTTAACTCTTTTTTCAAGTGAGTCCTAAAAATGCTCATGGTGATTATCAAGGGTAATTAAAAATTCAAAGAGTGTTAATACCTCTTGAAATGTAAGAGAATTATATTTTGTGTTCATCCATCAATCAGTCTCACTTTGAAGTGGTATGAGCAAGACGCTTGAGACATTTATTTGCCAAATAAACAACCAAACTTTTATCAGATAGGTCTAGGATTCGGGGATTTTGTTTGTATTGCCATTAAAAACAAAACAAAAACTGCTTTCAAGGTCCTGGCAAAAATGCAAAACATCCCACTTAATTTCTCATTTCCATGCCACCTTTGCAAAACATAGTAAAAGAAATAGCAAATGCACTATTGCCAAGAATTCAAATTGTATCAGGAAAGCTCACAGTACAAAACCAATTCTTTTGAAAATGTACCATTATTCCTGGAGAAAGACATAGGAGCTAGCTAATTTATTCCTCTACAAAAGATTAGGGTCACGGAGCTTACTAGGTACCAGGCTTTATATTACAATGTGGATTTGTGGACTTGGTTCAAGGACAGTGACCCCCACTGGGAAAACCATGGGGAGTACCTTGTGGAAAATCTTTGAGATGGAGCTTGAGCATTTGCTGTCTTTAAAATGCTAAACATCTTAATGACTCAGGTATGCAGCCAGTTCTGAAAACCCCTGAATAACACCAAAGCAAAACTATCAAGAGAAGGCGGAGACCATCATCAAATGAAACCAACATAGTGTGGATTGCCTTCCTTAGTGAGAGGTTGCCAGACTCTAGCTGTGAACAAGAGTAGCCTAGCAAGAAAGGGGAAAAGCAGCACGCTCCTACTCTTTAGAGGAGAAAGTACAAACATATCTATGAGGACACAGAAATAAAGGAAACGTTTATGTGCTTTGCATGGAAAGCAGCATAACACTTTGTTAAAATACATGATTTCTATGCCCTATTGGGGACGAATACTCAGTCTGGGGTAAGAATAAAAAATATGACCCATAAAAAATAAGGAAGTTAAGATGCATGAATATGGAATTCTCCACTAAGGTAAAGGAAATTGCTCCTTTAAAGCAAATGCCATAAAAACAAAATGGATTTCTCACTTAACTGAAATTAAAAATCAATGTAAATGGAGAAACATACGCACAATAATCTTAAAAGGGTTATCTCTTGGTGTAAGATTAACAGTGATTTTTTAAATTTTTTTTAGTTTTTCTTAGGTATTTTTTTTCTAAAATTTCCTCAACAGACAGGCATTTCCCAAGAAACAAGAAATCTAGAAATGTAAAAAAAAAAAAAAAATTAAGTTTGCAACTAAGAAACCATTGGATAACAGCATAACAGCGTAGTGAATAGAAAGGTATTCATTGTAGTTTTCAGAAATACGTTACATAATTTAAGAGTTTTTAAAGAAACCATTCGCATGATATTTTCAAATGGGCATAAATATACAAAAATACATAAAATAGCGAGATTTACATGGAACACACACATTTCCCAGAAGACTTGTGAATTTGGAGTGGTTTTACTTGTCAGTATCTCAAAAGCGGGTATGTTTATTTGTAGTACAAAATGGCTCATAATTTTATGAATAACTTTTTGATAGGATGCATCTTTTAATGAATTTTAAGACAAACAATGAAACCAAGAGAGCCGTAATCAAATCTATTATTCTTCCTGAAAGCAGCCAAAAATTCTCTATCACACTGTGGGTTTTAATATCTGGATGCAGAAATGACTCAGCTCATCTGGGAAAAGTCCCAGTCATGGGAAGTCTATCCTACATCTGACTAGAAATCACAATGACTATTGGGATTTTTGGAGGGAGGGGGACCAAGACATGAGTAACATATTGAAAGAAGGGGGTACTGTCTGTCCGATTAGAAACGCATCCTCCTGTAAGATCCTTACTGGTTCATAGTAGACGAAACCCAGCTACATTAAAAACATGTTGATAGGAAAACATCTTCTAGCATCAATTAGAGGGTGTTGAGGAAAAGAGCGAGCACACTGTGACACCTTATGTTTCTATGTATACAGTATGTTCATCATATATAACTCCACATTCAAGAGGAAAGTAAATGAGAACTAGCATCTGGTCCTTTAATGAGTTTATATTCTTATGGTCCAAACTGCTAACCTCGCCCCTCTTCATATGTTCCAAAGGGGCTGTGGTCAGTGCGACTCCTCGGAAGCCAATAGATGGCGATGTTGTACCAGGCAGCTCTGACCTTTATTCAAAAGGAAAGTTTCCAACCATTGTCCAGGTCTTTGTGAATTTCCCCAACATCTAGATAAATCCTTTGAAAATTCATACAGAGAAAGTTCTCAGTCTCCATGATTTTGACTTGCTTTCCACTAGAGAAATTGGGTTATTTCCTTCCTGAGTTATGCAAAAGTCAGAGGATCAAATCTTTCAACCTTCAACATATTCTAATTTTCTACCTTATTCTTTTCATTTTATTTAAAACCTAAGTATAATCTTTGTACTATATTTAGAAGGAGAGTTCTGGCTTTCCACAGCCCACTTTCTGACTGAGAAAACAGGAGCCAATTCTATAATGCTGCAGGTCATTTAGATTCGGTGAAAACCTCATTTCTGTTGAATTAAATACACTTATCTTTAATAGCAAATGCGTGGTCAACCTTCTTGGTCATTTCTGTTTTAATGAAACCCAAATGTCTCTTTTTTTCCTCCCTAGAGATAGAATTCAATTATGTAAGTATATAAGTTTCAAAAGTCATCAAACTTTAAAGAGTTGAATTCTCATTAAATAAATGTAAACGTTTTCTTTTATTTTGAGCTTATATAAAAACAGCAATTAAGGGATTCTCCTACTCGACCTGCTTTATTTCCATGGATATGATGGGTGGAGGTAAGTTTTCAATCATCTAGTGTAGTTGGGGACAGGCAAAGAAAACATGAAAAAAATTATAGAAACTTAGAAATAGATACTTAACAGATCCCCCCATTTCTTCTAAGCTTTCAAACTAGCTTTAAGAATATCATGTTTCAAACAGTGTAGATCTCTGATTAAGAGGTGATACTGAACAAGAAAATAGGTAAAATAAGGGCAGGAAAAAGCAGAAAAATAAACAGGTTGAGATATGCAGCCGAAACTAATACAAAATGTGATGCAGCTGAGATCGCCTTCACACCACTTCATTACATTCATACTTTCACAGTGGCTGTTTTCTAGTATTTACACCAAACTTCAAAACTTGAGCTATGCAAACGCGTCCATCCCTCTGGGATGAAATCAGTAAAGAAGACCTCAGAAAATGAAGCTATGCAATTTGTTTTCAGCATGCTGAACTGAATCATATGGGTTTCCCCTCACTTTCCCAGCACAGCAGTTCACTACCAACTTTGGGCAAAATACTGAATTCAGAAAAGTTGACAGAAGCAGTTCTTCATAAGTATATAGATATTCATATTTCTCTACTTTCAAAACTAATGATGACAATGAGGAAAATCTTCTACTTAAAGTATGTTTTCATGTAATCCAAGCTATGTCTTCCCCAAATCCAGCAGTGTTCTCTTCCACTTCTTTCCACTATTCACTGCTCCCTCCCACATGCAGAATAACCTGATAAAAAAAGGCACTAAAACAAAATGATCTAAATGAGAACATTAATAAAATGCAGGTGCATATCTAGGACAAAAAGCATCAATATAAATTTGCTTACAGGTAAAACGGATTTCATTTTCTCCGGGGTACAAATATTTTTCCCTGACAAATGGTGAACATTGAAGCATGACATGCTGAAGTCTGTAGAGAATAATAGTAGCCACTAAAATTTTCAAGGCCATAGACTAAGATTGTAATGCATTCTATGTTACTTCTTCATATAGCTATTCTATAACCCTTTGTTACTTAAAATATAATTATTTGGGGATTTATTTCCACTTCATTTGCAAAGTACTAGTTGGTAGTTATTTAAAATCTGCTTTTTCTGAAGACAATCATTAGGATTTTCTACAAAAGCCTAGTATCTTTTTGAAATGTAAATATGTATCAAGAATTACTTAAATGTCAATATTTTCTACCCAGTCACCTTGAAATGCACTGCAAACCAGATCTGTATAGTGAAAGCAAAGAGAAGACTGAACATTAACCAAATAAAATTTAGAATAAAAAACGATTTTTTCTTGAGTAACCTTGATTGTCTGGTTTTCCTAGATAATTGTCACAACCTTCTGATTAGGTGGGTTAAAACAGCTAGCCAGTATGTTTTGAAGAAACTATTAACAGATACAAAGTTCTGAAAAACACAAAGTTAATGAGTGTATATTTCAATAGCAAGCAGAGGGGAAAGTGCTAGGAAACTTTTTGAACTTAAAAATAAAACCGTCTGATGGTAACGGGTCATATTATCATGTGTGCAAATATAGATTAAAGGGAAACAGTAATGGAAACATTGTGATATTTTCTTAAAATTTGCTCTAGATATGTTGGTTTGTGCTCAGTCTTTTATTATTCATCAACTTATTGAGAAGCTCTTGCTAGACAAGAAAATATGACATTTATTCATACTTTATCTAGCAACAAACCCTGGGTCTCTATTAATGTCGCTTTATGACGTAATCTGTTTTAATTTTACAGTTAGTGTAGACAAAATGGTGTTCTTTGTGATGTCATAAAACTCATTTTAAACGATAGCATACTTTTATTAATATTTTTCTCTCTAGATTTCTTGAGACAGAGCACACATTTAGAGGTCAACTAGTTCTGCCCAGCAACTCAGGAACTTTCGAGGTATCTCCGCTCAATTTACGTATCTCTCTTTCCAGATAGATATTTGTATTAATTAAATTAAAACCTACCTCCCATAGCTTCCATACTTCCCAAATCAGAATAAGCTTCCAAACCAGCTAAACACTAAATCTATTTCACTGGCAATCTTCTGAATATTTCAGAATAATGAACATATTTCCCCTAGATGTACTTTCTTTCTTTCCCTAACTTACTTAAGCATTCTTCACATGATATGGTGTCTAGACCCATCACGATTTACATCAGTCTACACAGGACATTTTCTAGCTTGCCAAAATCTCTTCGAAATTTCAATCCCCAGTGTTGCAAAGTAACATCTGGCGCCAAAACAATCGAGTTATGATTGGATTAGAGATCAAGGATAACAATATTAAGAACTCAGAAAACACAAAATATGAGCACATTGGGTGGGGGGGGGGAGGGAGAAATGCAGGAAAGGAGGAAGGAAGAAAGCAAGCAAGCAAGCAAGACAGCAAGAAAACTCCTGGTGTATGTCCACTTTGTTGAGACGTTTCATGGCATTTAGCATTATGCAAAATATGAGCAACTCTAAGACTGCCAAAAAAAAAGGACTGTCATATGAGTTTCCAACATGACTTTGCAACTTATATATCTTCAGTGAAGTGTTCTCAGACAACTCATAATCAAAATAAACCAAACTGACTTTATTATCTTCTCTCCAAATGGTAACTTATTCTTTGGAAACAAGATTTTTCCTTTTCTATGATCTTCACAATCTGATATAATAGACATGGACTGAGATAGTGACAGCCCATGAGAGGTCAGTAAGAGTAAACCGAGGAAAGCTCACAATGTTGGAATGTAAACATTAAGACAACAAACAAAAAATAAGCTGAATTTGATTTTCACATGCCCATGACTTTATTCTTATAACAAATATTTCCGCACTGAAATCAACGCACTGTGCTGTGAAGAATATTAAGATAGAGTGAAAGTAATGTTTAACTCCTCTGCATTTTCTTCTGAGTTCAGATTATTTAAAACTTGGGAAAAGTCAGTAAATACCTCTGTATAATGATGGAATGAGGGACCTGTGGTTTCTGGGCTTAATCAGGCTTAGTGACATGTTCTCTGGAGCTCATATAATGTTTTATATTGATTTTTAAAATTAATTTCCAAATAATTAATGATCATGAGGTTTCACTTATGAATCCACATTTCAGATTCTTTCCAAATTTGGATGATCTGATTACACTGGAACTGTGTTCCTAGAGGCCCAGGATCAGTTGGAGTTCACTTGCCACATTTAGATGGGGTGTGAGCTCTCCACTTTATCATCCAACCTCATCAGACTGCCATAGTGCCTACCATTCTTTGTTATGCACCATATTATTAGACACAGTTCTAATTTAGCCACTGTAGATATTTGACCATGTGACCTTGAGCAAGCTAAACTGCCTGTGCCTGAGCTTCCCTACTGTCAACTAGGGATAATAATGGTACATACTTCAAAGGATTTTTGTGAAGATTAACTGAGTTTAATAGATGCAAAAACACTTAGGAAAATGATTGGCACATAGTAAGCTCTATAGTATTGGAACTATTCTTTTCCTCCTCCTCCTCTTTCTTTTTCTTCTTCTAATTAACATTATCATCATAACCAATATTGCTACAATTCTCCCTTCTCGCAACTGACCAAAACATATCTGGCTTATCTAAATCAACTGTGAAATTCCTTCAAGTTCTATAGCATTAATATTACATATCAACACATTATGTATTTATTAGTATTTTTATTATCATTATATAATTTGATTACAATACTATTAGTCTATGCTAATAGAATTTTATTATCACCTCACTAAAATTAAGCTCAAGTGCAAGATTCTCATTTTTCCATGCATCCCTTTAATTTGAGTAGAATCACAAAACATGCTTACTGAAGGAATAAATGTTCACTACCTTTCATCCAAAATACTAGATGATGTTTCAAGATACAAAAATAAGCTCTCATTATCCCTACTACTTTTAAAATTATATACATTTAACTATTAGGACTCACTAGGTGTTTATTAAGATTAAAAAAAGTAATTCTCATATATCAATTGAAAAGCCTTACATTGAATAAAACATTCTAATTCTTTTGTACCCTTTAATCATGTATTTTCCAAAACAGATCTCATTATTTTAGAACTCAGGTCCAGTCATATGTACAACACCTGACTATTTGGTTAACTTAGCCTAACAAGCACTCTCACCAGTTGTTAAACTATGTTAGTAGTTAGGCTAGTTATACTGACAAAGATCACACCTCTATTCATCCCAGGAATGTTTTGTCCTAGCTTTTGTTCTACAAATGAACAATCTAATAAAACAACTTGGATTATCTATTGCATAGCTCTTTTATTGGATGGTAGACACAGGCTTTTTGTGTTTTGTTTTTTTTTTTTAAAGTATTATTTTTCCAGGGTTGGGAGAGCAGAAATGGTAATGTCCCACTTCCAGTGTTCCCCATGCAAAAGTCAGCACGTAACAGCTCAAACAGAAGCAAAGGTTGAGATGCACTTGGGTCAAAGACTAAACCAGGGATTATCTCAGTGATGCATCCATCTCTTTGAAGAAGGTTCCCTTCAGTGGCTTTTCAAGGCATGGTTTGGCTACCTGTTTCCCAACAATATTAATCCATCTCTGAAAGCATGAACACTGCCTTGGAAGGTTTTATCCTGGTAACTGTTTGTTTTCACATAATTTTTGTCAATTATTTCTTATCAAAAATGTTGAAGTTGTTTTATGTATATAACTTATATGAATCACTTACTATACAGGACAGGGTTTTCATTTTCTTTACTGTTATCCCAATACTAAACTAATCAAATTGTTATCTAATAAGGAATTTAGAAATCATTTAGTCCAAATCTCTCTTCTCATAGATTACTGCAGTAACAGGAAAATTTAAGGGGTATTCTCAAGTTCACTTAGCTAATTTGTGGCAAAGCAAGTCTTCAAACCACACCAGACACTACTACATAAATATGAAGCACTGAATAAAAGCATGCCAAGCAGCAAAATTCTGATCCTCCAGAGTACATGCTTCTATATTGAACTTGAGCAGCCCCTCACCTTTGTGCTAGCCATGAATACGTTTCGAATACTGTGATCTCCTATGCATTATAATTGCATGCTAAATGGGTTTCTAATTTGGTCAACCAAGATGGGATGGGATGGCCCTTTTATTATTAGGGCTTGCTAATGCAAGCCATGTTTGTTAAGGAGATTGTGCATATCCTGATCTTAAGAGTTTCAGTCCCTGGATTTTCATAAGGTTAAATTTGGGTATATGCATCATTAGTATATATGGAAATAAATACAAGTTCATCCAATAATATTTGCACCATTTCCAAACAATGTTACCACCCCCTAATGCTTTCCAGTTTCTTTTAATTGATTTCCATGTAAATAAGTAAATACAAACCAGACACTTTCCTGATGAAAATGACACATCAGCACCCACAGATACCAGAAGAGTGACTGCATGATAGTCCTTTTCTTCCATATTGTTGAAGAGTTAATACTGTGTTAGGCACATAGAGATGCTTAATCCTTAACTGTGAGAAAATGAAATTTTATACATACATGTAAAGAAAATATTAATTTCTCTTTGGAATCAATGTGTGGAAGCTCAGAGAATTCAGACACATATTTATTCCCATAACTACACAGAAACATCATGATGAGAACATTAAGGAGACAATCATACAGCTCTGTTTATGGCTGTCTGCTGACTCATGACATCTGCCACAATTTTTACACATGACAGAATTCCAGATGCACATAAAAGAAGACTGACCAACATGTCATTTCTTTGACATTTGATTTGACCAGATATACTCTAGAGCCCTTCAGCATTATGCCATAGAATGGACTGTAGAATTTTCAATTTAAGGTACATGGCTGCCCAAAGCTAGGCAATGATTTGGTTTCAGTTGAGTGACAGGTAACAATTACAGTATGGATCGTTTGCTACAAAGTAGCTTTTTATAAGAATATACTGTAACCCTCTCCTGTAAATAATAGATTGGTTACCAGGTTAAACTAAGAAAAAACTACTGTAGTTTCCTTATAAAGTTTCTCATAATTTTTAAAGTAAGGAAAAACTGTTATTTGGGATTTTCTGCACAATATGTGAACTAGAACAAGTTATCACACAGTCATCCTTTATGCATGGGTACATCGTGAATAGCCAACCACATTGTGGTAGAAGTCAAATGCTGATAATGACACCATTATTTTCAAGTAACTTTCACTTAGAAACTATTTATAATGGGATCAAAATTATATATATGACTGTGACACTGTGAAATCAACATTTTATTTTAAGAGGTTCAGGTTGATGGGTTGTTCAACAATATGACAACAGCATGGTAAGCAAGAATTTAAAGTTTGGAGTAGCCTGTGAGAGAAATTCTATTTTGGAGCTTCTGCCATGTAATCTCTGTTACTGTAACTCTTATAAAGATATGATTTCAAAATAGATTTCATTATGAATAGGTACTCTAAGCTTTGGATACCCACAACGGATATACTGCCTCCCATGTGGACTCCCCCAACCAGACTTGTGCCATATTGTGGCCAGCAGAAGAAGGCAATGTCACACTAGAGCCACTTCTTACATGGTGAGAATAAACATGGAGGTATGGAAAATTCACTAGCTGATGAAATTTCAAAAATCTGAACGAAACAATTTAAAACCAAACCAATAATCTTTTCAATATCTGTGTGCCTTATCTTAGCTACAGCACTATTTTTTGTATGTTCTCTGGCACAGCACAGAGGCAGTCAATGACTCAAATTAACAACGTCCTCTTAAAAAGTGAACCATATTGATCAGAAAAAATCTAACTTGTTTCTAATGCCCTGTCTCAAAGGAGCAAAAGCATCCTGGTCCTTTGGACAGTACAGATTAACTCTTATACAAATTAGATAGGGTTTTTGGGTCAAAAAATATTTGCTCAGAAGAATGATAATTAAGGGAAAGCAGAGTACCTTTTCAATGCACTATAAGCACATTTTATGTTCTTTAGTGACTTTGTTTTAAATGTCCTTTTTGTGATTTTAAGTGAAAAATAAGGTTAAGAACTTTCTTATATATATATGTATTTTATATTCAAACTGACCTTTCCCTCTCTCCTTACCTTCTTCCTGCTTCAGATAAGGATGGACCCTTTATCTCATTCATAGATCAAAGCCACTCAATACTTCTTTGCCCTTAATCTGATCATTCTCTTTTTTATTTTCCAGGTCCTGGTTCTGCCATACGTAAACATTGTTCCCTCTACTGTATATATCCAGGGAACAAAAACTAAAGTGAACAATGACAAAACCCTCCCCTAGTCTCAAATGCCACCTTCCATCCTTCATTTTGAGGATTCATTAAAGAATTGCTAATAACTGTTTTATGAACCTTGTCCCTCTCATTCCCTCCTCAAGCTGGCTTTCATTTGCACATTTTCATTGAACATGGCTTTCAGCAAAGTTGTTCACGACTAAATCTCCAAACTCAATGGACTCATCCATTTTCATTTTTCTTGACTTCTACAGGACACTTGGCCCTTTTAAAGATCACCTTCTTTACATTTAGGGAAACCAAACTTTTCTTTTTAGTTTTTTGCTGTAACAATTCCTTCTCATTCTCCTCTTATGGTGCTTTCTACGCTGCTTGACTCTTAAATATTGGAGTGCCAATGCATGCTTTTGTTTGATCTCCTTCTTCTTCTGCAATCATATCCTCCATGGGCAACCAATAATTTCACTAACACTTATATGCTATAACACTCAAATACAACCCAAGCTTTTTTGAGCTCCACATCCATGTATCCAATTCCCTCTTACATATCTTCAATGAAGTATTCTCAGCAATGTATAATCGAAGTAACCCAAACTGACTTTATTATCTCCTCTCCAAATGGTCTCCATTCCCTGTTTTATCTTATGAATACCACTGCCATCCACATACAGAAACCAAAATACTGGGAACCTTCCTTTATTTTTCCTTTTCTCTTATTCCCGCATCCAAAGAATAACCACAACAAAGATGAAATCCAGAAAGGAATGAAGGGTTCTTTACTTTGCTTATATTGTTCACTGGGCCTTTAACTTTCCCATTTCAAATATTCATCTTATAATACTACAATTGTTGATATCTGATAAAATCAATACTTAGATTTCAGTCTAAGACTATGTAATAATATTGACTCCTCAGGGCTTGTGCTGGTTTGAATGTATTATGTCCCCCCGAAAAAGCCATATTCTTTGATGCAGTCTTGTGGGGCAGACGTTTTGGTGCTGATTTGCATGGAAATACGCCCCACCCTACTGTAGGTGATAACTCTGATGAGATATTTCCATGGAGGCTTGGCCCCACCCATTCAGGGTGGGCCTTGATCAGTGGAGCCATATAAATGAGCTGACAGGCAGAGGGAACTCAGTGCAGCTGTGAGTGATGTTTTGGAGAGGAGCTACAGCCAAGAGGGACACTTTGAAGAAAGCACAGGAGCTGCAGATGAGAAAGAAGCTGAGAGAGGACAAATATCCCAAGTGCAACTAAGAGTGACATTCTGGAGGAACTGCAGCCTAGAGAGGAACATCCTGGGAGAAAGCCATTTTGAAACCACAACTTTGGAGCAGACTCCAGCCATGTGCCTTCCCAGCTAACAGAGGTTTTCCGGACACCATTGGCCATCCTCCAGTGAAGGTACCCGATTGCTGACGTGTTACCTTGGACACTTTATGGCCTTAAGACTGTAACTGTGTAACCAAATAAACTCCCTTTTATAAAAGCCAGTCCATTTCTGGTGTTTTGCATTCCGGCAGCATTAGCAAACTAGAACAGGGCTGTTGTAAACACTAAACGGAAAAATACAAGTAAGCATTAGCAGAATATCTGGAACACAGAACATATCCAATACTTAATAGTTATTTTTAATTGATTATGTTTATTAATGTATCCTTCAACTTACTGTTAGGGTAATCATTTAAAAATAAAATGAATTTAACTCATCCGTTTGTTTCATGCATTTTAGTAGCCCTCTAGTACTTACACAATCATTTCCAAAATCTTAAAATAGGGCACAAAGCACTCGTGATGATTAGAAATATGTCTTTTGGTTTGGCCTTACCCTTTGCAGCTTTCTAGACATAAATAACTCCTTTCTTGCCAAGCAGCTTCCACCCTCATAGCTTTTACTCATACCATTACCTCTTCATGGAAGATGCACCTACCACATGCACACAAACACACATGCACACTCAACACATCATTCTGGCCGACTAATGAACACATTAAAATTTGGCTCACCCAGGTAACCTTTGACCCAGCCCGCTCATATAAAATTGTGCCACCTCTGTATCCTACTTTTTTTTTTTTTCTATTATAAAACCTCAGGGCATTGGACATAACACTATTATAACACCCAGGCCCCCATGTTTCATGGGGTGCCCCCTGGAATAGTACAATATAACAGTTCTTATTACTTTATTTCACATGCTTGTTTACCTGTCTACTTCTGGCTGTTGGACTGCATGTGGGATATGTGCTGCACTTATCTTTATGGTCCCAAAATTTAGCCCCATGGTTATCACATTTTAGGTTCTGAAAAAATATTTGATGGAGGGAGGGAGGGATGGATTATGGAAGGATGGATAGATGCATTTCTTTCCTTCCAAAATTTTAGATTTCTAGTTATAGTACTAAGTATGCCTCCCATGGCGGGCCCTTGAACCACAGGATGAAACAACTATGATCCAGAAAAACCTATGAGAATAACTCCAATTCATTCTTACCATTTATCAACGCAATCTTCACTTCTTTCATACACAGCAGCACTTTGTATGAAAGTAGAAATAGGGTAAATATATACTTAGACTCTGAAGTCTTTCTTATAAAAATACCATTTAAATTCATTTGAGATGTTAAATTCACCTCATTTGTATAGAAAGTATTGCTATACCCCTCCTGAGTGCTGAAAGTGACTGTTTTGTGAAGGAACTGTTAAACTACTGAGTAAATAACATAGCTTTAGAAATGATCATAATTATGCATATTTACATAACATACCACAAGATCTCAAAGGAATTGTTACCGTAATTACATAAAATCCCACAGAGTTTTTCTTTCCTTTATTCATGAGATATTTTTAATCTTCATGGGCTATATTCAGTATAGAATAAATAACGATCTATTATCTCTCCATGGATTTTCATAGGAAGTAGATTGTTATTCGGAGCAAAATAACTTAACATTCTGAAACATTAATCTATGAGACACTGGTTATATAACAGTTGTTAGCCTTCAAATGGATGTAATGACTTAATCTTTTTTCTGGGTAACTAAACTTATCTAGTTATAATCTCATGTGATTAGGATTCTATTTTCAAGTGTACAAAGAAATAGAGACACTCTTAAAGGGCCAAAAAAAATCAGTTACGTAACTTCAATCACCTTAACTTTTTAAAACCATGATTGAGAAATCACTCTCCTTGCTTGCTGTTGCTGATGTTGAAGTTCTCCAGGTTCTTACTGTGGGATGGTTTTTCTTCTTTATCTACAGGCTTACTTTCCTCCCACTCCCACCTCATATACCCCCATGGTTTAGTCTGCACCTCTGTGAATTTCAGATTTATTACCACCAACCTCTCTTTCAAAATGTTCAATGAACTTCTTTTCAGGCTTTTCCAATGTAACATATGTTAAAAAAAAAACACAAACTACATTCATCCCCAGATTTGCCATCTCCCATTATTGCTTCAAATTGGCTATTGTTTCCATCAACCATCAAATGTGCTACTATATCCTCTCAATATTTCCTGTTTTTTTCTTACTCTTTATCGACTTGGTAAGCTTTCTAATCATTGTCACCGATACTACAGCATTCAATCTGACCCTTTTCTCCATTAGTCGTTTTTACCAGCCAACTCTACACACTCCCACTATAATAACCTAATTGTGCAGCTGCCCAAAATTCTCCAATAGCTCTCCATAATCCATCATGATACAGTCCAAATTCCTGAACATGGCCTTCAAGGCCATTCATTATCATCTCTATATTTACTATTTTATTCTCTTATGTCAATATTCCTCTTTTCTGGACTCAAGACTTACTGAAATGTCTTGTCACATCCAGAACATATTACATAGTTGCATTTTTTTTTCCATTTTATTTGGACTATTCTATAACCACCCACATTTAGCTGCATGACATATCCATAGAATTCCTTCAGGATCACCTTATCCATGAAGTATTTCCCAGCCCACAACCCAACTACAATGGGTTTCTCTCCTTTATGCATTTAAACCTAAACAATCTAATTTGTCACATTGTAATTTAAATACATACATGTCTGTATTCTCTCATGACATCATGCTTCAAAAGGTAGAGCATGCTATGGATTTTTTTTTCCTGCTGACTAATGAAGTTTATGACCTATGGTATGTGAATAGTAATTTTTTAATGAAAGAATGTATGAAATAAAAACCTATTGGAAAAACAAATAACAATTAGAGCTAGATCTCCAAATATAAAAATGAGATTTCAGAAGGTATGGAAGGAAGAAAGTTTCCTTTCCCCAATGAAAATTATAACCAGTGATCCAAAATAGAGAGAAGTTGCCTGGCATATGTTATGAAAATGTGGTACACTGCAGCCCAAGTAAAATACTCAATTTGTCATATAAACTACATGCATTTATGCCTTGATGGTAATAATAATTATTTGGAGCAAGGTATACATTGATGTTATATTTCATTTTTCTGTCCTTTTCTCCTGTGGTATCTTGGTAGAGATTTTTTTAAACAAAGGAGAGTTGGATAGGAGGGTGGAAGAAGATAAATTAAAGATTATCAGCAATATATGGTGTTCACATCAATTATTAAAATGAAGTCAGAAAGAAGTTGAAACAACGAGTATAAAAGAACAGAAAGAGTATTTCTGTATTTTAGGAAAGGAAGGTGACAATTTTCAAGCATTTTAATATGATTTCAATAAGTCATTCCAACCTATAGAAGCACTTTAGTCTTACTAGGCACTTATGATAAAGAACTATGTATTACCTAAGTAGTAGCCACATTTTTCAATGGATGAAATTATTTAGTAAATGTACCACTGAGATATGTTTGTCAGAATATTTGAGAGGTATACTTTCAACTGCAGTCCAGTGAAAATAATGGTTTAAAAAGTGAGATAACAGGAACCATGACCTTTTTATTATGAATGAACATAGAGAGAAAGCAGCCCTGAACTATATATATCTCAGATTTTTCTTCTGCATATCAAGGATAAGTGAACTTATTTTTCTTCCTTTTTAACACAGTGGAGTACACTTCAAAGTTGACCTCTGTATTCAAATATTAAGACAATGGGCTCATTTATCCCCTTTACCATACAGAAATTGAACAAGAATATTTCATCCTTGAGAAAATATTACCCTCCAATACTGTCAAGGTTGGCCTAACTTTGATGAGAAAATGGAAAGCCTATTTTATAAAGTCAACATTTAGTGAGCTATTTTTTCTAGCAATTTCTTCAAAATCTTCAACTTGGTTTGGAGCTGAAGAACCTCTTATTCCATGAGTGGGCAATTAAATAATTCTTCATAAGGAAGATATCAATGTTCTTTGTCAGCCAATAGTAGTTAAACCTTTCAATCTAATAGGTATATTTCTGTTGCCTTCTTCATCCTAGTTGTTAACCGTTTCTATTTATAGTAGACAGCATCTTCTGACATACAAACAAAAAGAGATTTCTCAATACCTAAATTGTCCAGAGGTGAAGTCTTTTCCATGTATAAATGTGTCTGGATGATACAGAGAAATCTATCATTCGTGAGTCCCTACTAACTCTATTACATGTATTTCCCTAGAGAATTTGCAGACAGATCATACAACCACAGAATATAACAGCTCTAAAGGAACAATGACATAATCTAAATTAACCCTCTCATTCTATATGCATAGAATCTAAAGGTAGTATTATGTCTAAATCCGTAAATTTTTGTAAGAGAACTACAATATGGCCATTGATTGAAATAAAAAGCCTTGATTATTTCCAGAATCTGCCAGATATTTTTTGCCTGGGTTCAAATCTCTGATGAAGCATCTGTTGTAAACAACTCAAGTTTTATTAGAATCCTGTCTGGTTGATTTAATTCAAAATTAAATAATGAGATTTAAAAAAAACTAAATAATGAGAAATTAAGGGCCTCTCTTCAATGGTGCTATATAAATACAAGTGAATAATCCATGGTCAGTTGAGAAGCACCTTGTTGCAAATACACTAAGTTAAGAATGTAGATGAACTGTTCGGAAATGGACACCACAAATACCTCTCTATGATTAACTGCAATCTTACTCATCTATGCTTAGTGTAAAGCATCACAACGTAATTAAATTTTGTTACCGTATAACTAACACAATTTTAAACTAAAAGAACAGTAAAACCTTGTTAATGAAAATGTAGAAAATCAAAAAAGCAACCAAAATAACAGCAATACTCCCATCATCCAAACCCAAGCCCATATTGCGCTATATGCAAAAACTAAAGACTGCTGTAATTATTGGATTAGAATGAATTTATACCAGACAAGACCAAATGAGTTGACAGCATAACTCAGCAGGAGAGAGAAAAAGAGGACACTCCATTACTCTTATTTATGAGTGAAGTGCCAATAATTTGAGAGTCCAATACTAAAACTATAAATACTGTCTCCCTTTTAAGACATGCTTATATCATAAACCAATGATCACAGTCCATATAACCATTTCCTTTCTTTAACAAGGAGTCAGAGAATCCACGTAAGTGGAGAAAGGTGGGTCCCTGAACCAGGTGAATACAATTCAATCACTTTTTGTCCACATTACTTACTTTAGTTAACTTCACTGTCACAGGTCATCAGATGGGAGCCATAAATTTCAATTGAAGTTGGCTGGCAGCAGAGAAGAGACTATTCATGTCACCAGCATTAGGACCACATGGCCTATTGTAAGTATTGTAAGAAGAACACACTGGAGACAAGGGAAAGAAAGAATAAACTTCACCTAAGGATAGAACTAGAGAAACCGGGGAAAGTACTTCAGGCAGAGAAACCAGCAAAAAGACATCTAGAAGACTATGGAACTTCCTAACAGGGATGTCAACCTCCAGGCTTTCCAACCAGATTGTAATCTCCACAAGGGCTAGATCATGTCAGTTTATCTTCTTAGCCCTTATAGTGTCTGGTACAGAGAAGGAGTGTGTGTGGGAGCTGTACCCACACACTCCCTTTCTTCCTTCATTAAAGATGCTGTTAATTGATTTAATTGATTCTAGAGTTGTTTTTTTTTTCCCCCATAAGACTTCCCAATACAGCGCACCATAAGCGTCTCCTGATTTATTAGTGTTGGCACATGTGACAAAATCTGTTTAGCCTCTATGGACTGACACATAAGCCAAAATAAACATTTATTAAATTGAAGTACTACACAGACCCGTGGGGGTGCATGAAAAGGAAATCTGAAAGATAATTAGGAGGCAGGTCTAGAAATAGAACAAAAATCCAAGCATTTCTACCCTTGACACCAACCCAAATGTACCTTTAACTAAATTATTTCAATTTCCTATTTTATCTAAGTAAAAGTAGATTCCAAGGACAAAAATTAGCAATTCCAACGAGAATAAAAAAAGCATTCACAGAGAGAGAGAGAGCAGAACTGAGATGACAAGTATATGAGCCTCATTTGATTTTTGATGATCAATAATTTGAGTTTATAAAATCTTAATTCAAAAGGATAGAGAGCTCATTTCAGCAGTGAAGAAATTCTATACCTGCTTTATATGAGGGCTAAGAGAAGAGAAACCCAGCCAGGCATGCTGTCCTGCAGTTAGAAAAACAAACCAACAAAAAGACAAGCAATTCCTTTTCCCCATTACAGGGATCCTGGTGGTTGTGTCAACCACAAGGGTACCCCTCCTCACCTAAGTCCAAGGGGTGTGCCTAAGATCCAAGCTAGGCCAATTGGAGACTTCCTTGGGAATTGAGAGCTTGAATGAGGGTACTCAAAGCTAGAAGATGGTTACAGCAGGGACATCTTGGTTGGAAGTTTCAGAAAGACTGTTCCGGAGTCCCTGCTACTTCCTAGAAATTTCCTTTTCCTGTCCATCCTGGAGGTCTCTGATGAACAATTCTGCGACTGATTCAGTGCCCCTCTTATGCATTCTCTCTTCTTTATTAAGTGAGGCAGTTCCAGGTTATCTCTCTTACAATCGAAATATAAACCCTAATTATATAAATGGAGAGTTGGCTTATGATGGAGAATTCAACAAGATTACCTTGTAGGAATTATCAAGATTGAAAAGAATCTTCATGTACCTCAAATTTGTTTAATTATATGGTTACATGCTTCCTATTTTTTTGTTTCAGTCACATACAATATATTTATGGACTGGTACTGAATTCTGAACATATTTAATGTAGGTAAATAATATTCTTTATAGAATTCTAGAAAGCTGGGTTTTGTGCAGTATGTTTAAATACATAAAGAAAGACACAAGTAAAAGCCTTGATTAAAATTAAGCTTTATTAACCTCATGAGTCAATATTTTCAAACATTTTATTATATTAGTCATGTATAGCTCATTTTCACTAACTTTAGAAATTAACAACCGCTAATTTCTCAGAGTGTATGAAGTATACACCAAAAATATTAATAACCCTGAGGTGTTCACATCCTTTTTTTTTCTACTTCCTCCTTCCAATTGCATCCTCACCCCATATTAAATGTACTAGCATGGCCAGACTTGTGTGGCCACATGCTAATTTTGATGTCTCAGGCTTGGGCAATGAACAATGTGGAAAGACATGGCATTAGGTGACTGGAAGAAAAATGCGGGGGAATTATTGCACAAAAGAAATTTGGAAGGGCCTCAAGGACATGAACGACAATTGATGTCCATCTGTGTCAGGTCCCTTTTAGTTTCACTGCCTCTGTTCCATTGCTTTTGCAGCCAACTTCCCAAGTACCAGGACAGAAACAGTGGAAGGTGTTAATTAGGGTGCTGGTATTTGCTACTTCAAAGAAAACTTGCATACACTCTAAGGTTCAAATAGTCAAGACAAAATTATGGCACTACAAAGACAGGATAAGCTAGCCAATACAATCTAATCAGTTTGGAGGTAATCTATGTCATCTTAACGCTTAAAACAGGATGTCAAAAGGAAAATCATTTTTTGTTTGAATACTAACTGTCTTTAGGGGCCATGAACATATAAAGAGCAGAAATGCATTTTGTACTATTAACAATTTTTAAAAAATTCTCCCAAGATAGCAGAAGGATTCACAAATTTCAAGAGAATACCATATAAGGCAAAGCTTCTAGGCATGGTTCATAATTGAAGCATTCCAAAAACGCAAATTCCTGAATTAGAAGAGAAATGAACTGATCTAGGACCAGATGGTCACGGGGTGATCTATTCTTGAGCAATGCAAGAGCTATTATCACTAACATACTTTCATTCTGACTTGTAAATCCACACATCCCGTGTGTTAACTTGATGGCAGCATCCACAATGGCTGGTGGGGCTTTTGGTGATGTTCAGTAAAGGAGGACAATACCAAAAGCATCCTCCAGCAAGGGAACAAAAGTAATAAATGAAAATTATCCACTTTAAAAAATACGTCTTGATAGAATAACATAACAGAAGATCACACATAGGTTTCTCTGAAAAATACCCAGATTGGAAAGGAGGGTGTGTGCACACATACACATGTGTGTGTGTTCTATAGGAAAAAATCTGAAGTAGGGCATGATGGGTGAATGTGGTTAATGTGTCATTTGGTATCCTTGACAACAATCTGTAGCAACAGAAAGCAAGAGAATGGATAAGAAATAGCCATGGGAAATCATTTATAAAAGTCACATATAAATATCAGCTATTAAATCAAGTTATTGCCATGTGTATGCATTGATACATTTTTCTCATATTCTTTGGTTTGGAAGGAAAGTGTTCACTTTAAAACACCCTATACATCAGATTAAATTTCCAAATATTTACCATTTTCCCCTCATTATTAGGGCAGAAGAAATACAAAATTAACTTTTATTTCTTCTAAATGTACATTCCATTATGTAGGTAGAAGATAATATCATTAGTAACAGCATTTCAGAAAATTTCACTACGTACTTTGATTTCATTGCACCTAAAATGCAGAGTTTCAAATGCATCTGATACATATTTCCCAAATTAGAATATGCTTCCCTTTCAATATGGACATCATTAAAGCAATTTGCCTGAGCTGGCTAAGCAAAGGAAGCTAGGTGGTTGAATCTTAATAGCTTTACTGATTTCATAAAACCAGACAAAATATATTTGCTGGGGGAGCAGGCATTGGCAAGGGGATATTCTCTTGCATGGAGAAAAAAGCTGTCTACTATTGAGCCGTTTTTATCCAGCTCTGTCTTATCCTGACCAAGACCCATTAGAATAGAAATGAAGGCACAGAGCCCTTCAATCATTTCACAATGCAGCCAGAGTGATGCTTCTAAAGACCTAACTGACCATAGCACTTTTACTGGTTAAAATCCTCTCTGGCTTCCCTTTGCCTACAGAACAAAATTCCAACTATCTAATAAGACATAAAAGGTTCTTTACAACCCTGCTTTGACCCACCCCTTCTATCCCATCCTATTTTCCTTCCCCATCCCATTCACTAGACTTTCCAAGAACCTGAACTTTTCAGCATCTCTTGAATAATGCTGGTGTTTTCATTATTTCATGCTTTTATATCTGTTGCTCCCTGTGCCAGAAATGGCCTTCCTGCATCTCAACTTACCTTGAAAATTCTTCATTGGTTATTATAACTGATGTTGAATGATATCTCCTCCCTGTCCCTACACCTCCAGGTAGATTTTGTTTGTTGTGTTTCTACAACACTTTATATATGTCTCCCCAATAGCACTTATCAACATTTATCCTAATTGTATGTTGAATGGCTACCTTCCTCTTTAGACTGAAGAAACCATTTCCTACTCATCTCTGCATTCCAACAACTCAGTAGAGTACCTCTCATGACAGCAGGAGGTGGATAAAAGCCTCTCCATGAATGGCAGATGGAAGAAAGTCTCACAAAAAGGTTTACCTCATTTCAGGCACTACATGTTAGGTATACACGCAACAATTTGGGCACATAAAAATATTATGTGACTGATAGGAGTGCAGTTAGAAAAACATCCAGCATCAACAGTTTTACTGCTTATTTGATCTATTTTGATAAAACAAGTTTATGTGTACTAGGCTAATATTTAACAAAATATATTATCTATTCTCAAGGAGAAGTTAGTATTAGAAATATGTAAGGTTTAAGAAAATCTAGGAAATTGAAACAAGTGAGTACAAGAAGAATTTTAAAAATTCTTGTCTATTACCCAAATCTACATTTCATTAAACAATAAGGTTTGTAGACTTTAATTTTCTATTGATTATGTCAAGCTGCTAAGGGGATAATTTTAAATTAATAAATTTGATTTCTTATTCTTATTGCAAGATTAAATTTATTATTATGCATTAGGGAATTGCTCAGTACTTTACAGGAATGATCGATCACCTATAATCCTCATAACAACCCTACAAAGAGGTCCTGTTATTACTGCCATTTTTTAAATGGAAAAACCGTAGCTTATAGAACCTGGTTCAAAGTCCACACCTCCTTTTTGTGGAGCCAGGATTCAAATCCAAGCATTCTGACTCTAGACTCCAACATTATGCTAAGTGCTAACAGTGAAAGTTAAGAAAGGAGAGTGTTCCGGTTTGCTAAAGCTGCCTTTATGCAAAATAACAGAAATGGGTTGGCTTTTATAAAGGGGACTTATTAGGTTACAAATCTACAGTTCTAAGGCCATAGAAGTGTCGAGACTGAGGCATCAACAAGAGGATACCTTCACTGAAGAAAGGCTGATGGCATCCGGAACACCTCTGTCAGCTGGGAAGGTACCTGGCTGGCGACTGCTGGTCCTTTGCTCCCAGGTTGTGTTTCAAAATGGTTTCTCCAAAATGTCTCTGAGCTTCTGTCTTCACTCCTCTCTCAGCTCCTGTGCATCCTTCTTCCTTTCTCCCAGGGTGTTTCTCTCTAAGTGTCTGGAGGTCCTCTCTTAGCTTCTCCAGGGCAAACTCTGGGCTTCATCTCTTGGCTCAGCAACCCCAAACGTCCTTCTGTCTGCATCTCCAAGCATCAGTGTCAGTGTCAGCTCTAAGCTTCTCTCCAAATGTCTCTCTCAGCTTCTCTTGGGGTGTTTTGCTCTCTCTGTGAGCTCTCTTTAAAGGACTCCAGTGATCTAATTAAGACCTACCCTGAATGGACAGGGCCACACCTCAATGGAAACATTCGATCAAAAGGTCCCACCCCACAAGATTGGATTAAAAGATCATGGCTCTTCTGGGGTCCATAACAGTTTTAAACCCACACAGAGAGAATATCAAATACACAACTTACCACCCACCCTGCAGCCTTCATTATAAACATTGTTATTTGCATTTATTTGAAATTCTAGTTAGGCTCTTAACTGGTATGAAATGGGCTGTATATATGTTCAAGTTCACAATAAACAAACAAACAAAACTCTTGTAAATAGTCCTACAGGCATACAACAAATGAAGAGACATTCATTCAAGAAAATCTACTAAATCTCAGTAAGAACAGTGAGAGTCTGTGGCACCTGAGCCACAACATACTCACTCCCTGTCCCCTCCCTACCTGAGCATGATGTTGGAAGCTCCAATACAGGCAGGCGGAGACATGAACACAGGGCTCTCTCCCAGAGCTCCCAACCCAGGTCTGTGATATCTCCCCCAGAGGGGCAAGTCACCAACATTTCTCATGTCCAGCAGATCTGAGTGGCACAGGCTAAATTCCTGACAGTGTAGTCAAGAGAATGGGTGCCCCCTCATTCCACCCAGAACCCCACTCATAGGACAGAAGCTTTACCCCAGGTGTGGCAGGCCGAAATATCACAGCCGGGCCCTGAATGCCCACACTCCAGCTCATTCACAGGCTAGAAGACAAGAAACCTACTGATATCCGAATTTGCTCATTAATGTGTTGATAAAATTATTTAAGTATGGTGAACTGCACCACAGCTATTTGAATTTAAGGGAATGTCCCTTGATTTGCATGCAATTGTTTAAAATTTGAAAATGTGCATGCCTATATGTTTAAAGGAATTTTAAATTTTAATTTAAATGTCACCTGAGAAATCTATTTCAGTATCATTTCACAATGGTCTTGTACCTGTTAATGATATTTTTCCAATTGCTGCCAATTTTACTAAATAATCACAACCACCCACTTTTTAACATATTGGTAGCATCATTTCTAAACTTTTCTCATAAAATAGCAAAATATTAAATCTATCTATATATATATATATATACATATATCAGCAACCATTTCAACAGAGATACTGAAAATACTTTAAATAAAATTTTAAGTTTATGTCAAATATTGGAAAAACCTCAAGATTCAATATGTGTAATGGTCCCCATGAAACTACTTTTATAAAGAAAAAATATATTATTTCTTAACTGGCATCCACCATGAGTTTAGAAAACTAAGAGTAGCGGGGGGGTGGGGTAGAGATATGAGAGTTCTAGGATGCCATGGGACCAGGGAAAAAATGATATCATTCATACTGTTGCTACTTACATCTTATCAATGCAGAATAAACCACACTTATACAAGTGACAGGATGCTTGTGTCCACTGTTGAATCCCAAGTATCCACAATTGTTCTGAGAACATTTAGTTTGAATGAATGAATGAGATATAAACTCATTTTCTTATTTCCTTAATGTTTCAGGTCGACTTCTCAAAGATAGGCAATCCCTTTTCAGGATTTATTTGCAATGTGAAAGCATATTCAAGAGAGGCTGGCAGTGGAAGTTAGAAAGGCAAAAAATAGCCCAACAGGATTGGTAGGATTCACTGAACTAAAAGGAATAACATTTTGGCAGTTTGAAGGGTCTATGAATGGTGAAGATTCTTGCAATATTTATATAAAAATACCCTACAGGTCAAGAGTTAGCCCTAGTCCAAGGTTTTCGAAGTTGTTATAGGGTCTCCAAAGTAGTGTTGGGTCCAAGGGAAAGTGCAGCCAGTTCCTTGGAACTTAATATAGAAACAGGCAAAAGGGAAGACAAAAGAAATGTGTCAAAATTAGAGCCAAAGTATAGAACAGAATGTGGAACACACAAGAAGAAATAGCAGGACAGTGAACACAGACTGTAAGATTTCTTTGAAGAACACCAGTAAGTCCTAGTACTCTTTTAGACCACAAATAATCTGAGAACATGATACTCAACTTCTCTTCTAACTCATTGATTGTGAGCTGGTGAGATAAAAAAATTTCATTAGATTTAGAAAACGTGAATTCCTTTCATTGTAGTGTTATGGTAGTGTATCAATTTTATAGATATACACACACACACACATTAAATCACCAAACTAGCATTTCTGGAGTAGCTCAGGCTGCATTCATTTTTATCTTAAGAGCTATGGGCCATGTAAGAATGGGAATTCATGGATCTACTTTTCACTACAGAAATTTTAATCTAGAATGTAACACAAAAGCATTAGAACCAAATTTTTCATGCTGAGATCAGGCTAAACTTCTATCACTGCTACGATATTGGCTTTGAATTTTACATGATGGCATTTGCAGAAATTGGCATCTCAACCAACATTCTCTGTTGGAGATCACCCACTTCTTGGTGGGCAATCAATACTTTAAGTAGCCCCAAAAGAAGTTAAAGTGAGAGGAGGTAGGTGGAGAGGGAACAACTATTTTTTTTGTTGCTTTATTTTTAAAATTGGAATGAATTTTGCATTCCAATGTTTGCCTTAGGCCGAAATCTATTTTAGATTATTAATCCTGTTCAACCCAGGTGAAAGCTGACACACAGAGAAAGGAAGGACTTAATAACTAGGGCTGACTCTTTCCATGTAGTTGTTGCCTAAGTTTGGTAATGCTTAGAAGTAGCCTATTAACCACTCTCAGTTTTGCCTTGGCAGCTATCTTCTTAGCATTTGAACTTTATCACATAGGAACTTCCTGCATTCTAAGATAACATCATTTAAATAACCATTTTCTTACACATTTGTTGGTGTTAGACACTTTTAAAATCTGAAACTTAATATTCTAGAAGTCTACTTATGCTTATTAAGGAACAAGGAAATAATAGTATTTTCATTTTGGAAGATTCCACAATACGTATAGCACTGGGATATTTCGAAAGTTTTACCATACAAGACAAAGCTGTTGCTTTAAATAATTACTGTAGTTTCTAGTGCTCTAGTTAATAATTTAATGTAAAATATTGATGTCAAATGTATTCAACAGGTATTCACAGTTAATAGGCCAAAATCTCCCTACCACTTCACCTAACCTCTAATTATGTATATTGAAAAAGGAACTACGAGTTAAATAACAGCAGCAGATTTGAAGATAAATTAAGCTTCCAATAGCACTATCAATTTCTCTCATTTTTTTCATTAGTAAGAAGATAAAAAGATAAATTAATCTGCTAGTACTGCAAATAAAGTAGTGACCTAAACATCTCTATAAAAGAACGTTGACTTGTAAAATGTAAAGAAAGGGTTAATTGCAGGCCAGGGGTGTCAGAATCTAAACCAGTGAGGAGGGCTTCCAAGGGTTTGAGGGGACAGGAAAGCTTGGCCCAGAGCGTTGGAGCCCTAGTTGGATGAAGGGGACATATGCATGGGGGAAAGGGTCACAGCAACAACAGAAAACTGATTAAGTAAGGGAGACAGATCAAGTAAGTTAATATATCCAATATAATGGAAACCAAGATTCTCACTGCTGAAGGGAATTGTAAATATGGTGAGTAAACTAGAATGAAGCTGGTGATACTAGAATAGAATTAATGAAGACTCATGGTCTTCAACAGATATAGATAGGCATAGTAATAAATAGAAATGTGAATGTGAATATCTATAAATTAAAGTCTCCTTTTACACATGAAATTCCATTCCATATAATTGCCTTTAAAATAAACTCTAGTGGAAAACCACTGTTTTAGTTTCTAAGGCTGCACAAGCAAATACTATGAAATGGGTAGGGTTAAACAATGGAAATTTATTCGCTCACGGTTTGAGGCTGGGAAAAAGTCCAAATCAAAGCAGCATCAAGGCAATGTTTTCTTCACGAAGACTGTGCTTTTCTGGGGCTAACTGCTAGTGATTCTTGGTCCATAGCTTGTCACAAGGCAAGACAGATGGTAGCATCTCCGGGCCTCTCCCTTCTCTTCCAGGTTCCATTGACCTTCAGCTTCTGGTTTCCCGTGGCTTTCTCTCTCTGTGTCTGAATTTCATTCCGCTTATAAAGGACTCCAGTCATAATTAGGCTGGGCCACACCCTAACTGAAGTAACCTCATCAAAAGGTCCTACTTATAATGGGTTCACACTCACAGGAATAGATTAGTTTTAAGAACATATTTTTCAAACCACCACAACCACTCTCTTTCTCATAATATATTACATCAAAATTAATTATATTTAAATCACATTTTAAAAACATATCTGACAAATACTAGGGAACAGAAATAATTTTCTTCCTTACATCCAATAGCCCTTATATCAAGAAGCCCTACTATTATGTATTTAAATTTTAAAAGGCCTCAACTTTCTTTTTGTTATTTTTTTATTTTTTTTTAATTAAATTCAGTTTTATTGAAATACATTCACACACCATACAATCATCCATGGTATACAATCCACTGTCCACAGTATGATAACATAGTTATGCGTTCATCACCACAATCTATCTCTGAACATTTTCCTTACATCAGAAAGAACCAGAACAAGAATAAAAAAATAACAGTGAAAAAAGAACACCCAAATCATCCCCCCATCCCAACCCATTTGTCCTTTAGTTTTTATCCCCATTTTTCTACTCATCCATACACTAGATAAAGGGGGTGTGATCCACAAGGTCTTCACAATCACACTGTCACCCCTTGTAATCTACATTATTATATAATTGTCTTCAGGAGTCCAGACTGCTGGGTTGGAGTTTGGTAGTTTCAGGTATTTACTTCTAGCTATTCCAATACATTAAAGCCTAAGAGGTGTTATCTATATAGTGCATAAGAATGTCCACCAGAGTGACCTCTCGACTCCATTTGGAATCTCTCAGCCACTGAACCTATTTCGTCTCATTTTGCATCCCCCTTTTGGTCAAGAAGATACTCTCAGTCCCACGATGCTGGGTCCACATTCATCCCCGGGAGTCATATTCTGCATTGCCAGGGCGATTTACAACCCTGGGAGTCGGGTCCCACGTAGGGGGGAGGGCAGCGAGTTCACCTGTCGAGATGGCTCAGTTAGAGAGAGAGAGGGCCACATCTGAGCAACAAAGAGGTACTCAGGGGGAGACTCTTAGGCACAATTACATGCAAGTTTAGACTCTCCTTTGCAGTAACGAGCTTCATAAGGGCAAGCCCCATGCTCGAGGGCTCAGCACATCAAACCGCCAGTCCCAATGTTTGTGACAACATCAACACCAGTCCAGGTGAGGATGTCCAACACATCCGCACCTTCCCCCAGATCCTCGGGGCTGGGGAGGGGGAGGCTGTAAATATATTTTTTATTATCTGCCCAAATTACTCTGGGATGTGTCACTATTTCACTCCAGAAAAGGCCTCAACTTTTGAAACTGAAAAACATCTACTATTTGACTATTTCAAAATCAGTAATGCTGTTTTGTGCAGATCGATTTCATTAAGTTTCTTTTTGTTTTCTAGCATACAATCTAGCTTTGGTTTCAAAATGACTACTGAAGAGCAACTATATAGCACTACCAACAAAAAGTACTAGAGTCTCTTCTCCATTTACCAAAGGCTAGTGTATAAATAACATTTAAATGATATGAAATTATACAGTTCCTTCATTGGCAGGAATATATATATAGCTTAGCTACCCTCACTATATGACTCGTAATTGCAAGGAAAACCATTCACTCATAACTTTAATGTGGTATATTATCACATTCTACATCTGTTCACTTTAAAACAAGCACGCTCACCAGACCAGGTGTTACGATTTTCAAATTGATTAGTAAAGGCACATTATACTTCAGAATAGTGTTTTATAGTTTGTGAAGTACTTCCAGAGTTATTGTTCAGAGGTTAATTACTATTAATTAAACAAACACTTACCTATTGTATTTAAGTATGATATTCTATTAAAAATATGGTATAGAGCGGTATCATGGAAAGTATTGGTTATCTTTCTTCAAAGACTAATATAAACCAATGTCTATTACTGGAATCTCCATAGTAAAACTGCATATACACATTTTAAGAATTTGACATATTTAACCCCATTATAAAAATCTGGAATGCATTGCAATATATGGATAAGCAAGGATTTTTCATTTCATCTGAAATTAAACTTATGTAATATTTTTCTTTTACAAATAGTTAATGTTTATAAATAACTAGTATCAAAATCATTTTACATCAATATTTAATGTATAAACATTTAAGAAAGATCATAATGGCCTATGTAACATTTCTAAGGAATTTTCAACTTGAAAATATTTTCATATTTTATAGTATGTTATTTAATTTTCATGACAATATGGAGAGTTTAATAGAGAAGGTACAGATGGTTTTGGTCAGGGTTAAAATTTAAGGTTTATGAGGAAGAAGAGTTCTGGGAGATGATAAGTTTCAGATGTGAGCATAAAACTTGGGGTGTTTATGGGGATCATTCATTCACTTATCTATTACATATTGAAAAATTAATTTGCATCAAGAACTGCACTGGATTTCTTGTATTTTTTAGAGTGAGAAGAGGAATTAGGATATAGAATCGAGGTGCATTTAAGAGGTGGGCAGAAAAAGAGAAAGTAGTAAAAGAAACCAGAAGGTAAAGTCAGAGACTTGGAGGTGTGAGCTTCTGTCGAAGTCACAGGACGAGACAGGCTGGAGCCAATTAGAGGGCAGGGCTGGTTTGAGGAAACAGGCCAGAGTGAGAAACTGAAAGGGAGCAGTCTGGAAGACATGAGAGCAGATGGGCCAAAGCCAGAGAAAAATAACTCAGCTTAGACTGAAGAAAGCACACTGGAAGGGAGGTGATAAGGATGAATGAGTATATAAGTCTGTGGACGAAGTGAAAGAAATTCACATCTAATGGCTTCTATTTCCTTTGAGAGGTTGGAAGCAAGGTCATTGAAAATGAGGGTGGAGGGAGCAGAATCAGAGGCCTGAAGGAAAATAGACACTACTGAAACATCTAGAGTACAGAATAGATGGGGTTGGAGGAGATGGCCAGGGAAACATGGAGGCCACAAGTGCAATTTGCAGGGACACCGCCCTTTATAGCTGTGTGTTTTTTCCCCACTATTGTTTAGCTGCCTGGGTGTAGCCTTGGAAAAGTAGATAAATATACTCAACTCTGGGGTTATGAAGATAAGTGCTGGTTGACATGAGTTAGACGATTAATTTTGAAGTAGTTGTCTTAATGGCAGAAGATAACGAGGAGAAAAGACCCTGAGCCCATGGTGAAAAGCTTTCCAGAATAAAGGCTAACACCAGATCAGCACATGACAGCAATGAGGAACCAAAGAGATGACAAGAAATTCAAAGCAGGGCAGACTGTTGCACGCTGGTGTGAAAAGCACTAAACGGGCTGTGAGGAAACCAGAACTCCTTATGCAATCTAAGGGCGTGAAAGAATAACAGTTGTGTTCATTATCAGATAGTTTCAGAAGACAACATCCATTTCCAACCACCATTTCACAAAGTTGAATATTTTGAAGTATTCACTACTTAAAAATGGTTGACTTACCTAAACTTGCCTTCTTGTTACCCATACTGGTACGTCCAAAGAATGACTCATGTATGTTTCTTTTAGCAATAGTTTTGTTAAACTCATTTTACTTCATATTAAGGAACAAACCCTTATTCAGAATTTCATAAGTTTAGGTTCGAAAATCTTTTATTTTTTTCCTTATTCTGAAGTTATAGATTTGATTCTATTTTAACATGTCCAAACTGTAAGCAATTTATCTGTAGCCATGTTTATAAAAAATTTCCATACTGGGCAAAGCTGACCAGATTAAAGAAATGCTTCTGTAGCATTGGTCCAACTATTTACAGTAAAATTATGAACATGAGGAGATAATTAGTTGCCAAAAAATATTAGTTTACTTGTGCCTGATGCCATCTATATGATTGGATTTTTTATTGAAATCAGTTATAAATGATCTTAAATGATTAACCAGGCATTAAGTTTCTAGTTTCAAAACTAGGCAGATTTTACTGACAGCCTAAAATGTAACTCTTTATGAATTTATTCAAACCTACATCTGAAATACAGTTCTTCAATTTAAATTGATTCAATTTAATTTGACAAACATTTATAGATTCTTTCCCATGTAAAAGGCACGTGGGTTTGGTACTGAAGGTAACTTAAATAAGACCATACTGTCCTTGCCATCAAATATTTCACAGTCTGGGAAACATCCAAAACATAATTGTTCAAAGGAATACAGTTCACTAGAAGACTAAGCAAAAAAGCTGTGAAAGCATAAAGAAGGGTACAGAAAATTCTGACTTGAGGAATCAGGGCATCTAAGCTGAGAAAAGATTGGATTTTGAATAATGAGCAGGGAGAGAAAAAGTAGAAAGGAGGAACCTCTGTCACTAGCATAGGCTGAAATATCTATGATACAGGACAGATGTGTAACAAGACAAAGTTATTTGAAAATCAGTATTCTGAATTTTCTCCCATTTTCCCAGACTTTTTACAGAAGAACTTGCTTTCAGTGTCAGCTTCTGAGCTTTCTTTCTGTTAAAAAACAAAACAAGCAGTGAAGCAGTAAGGACATTAGAGGAAAGAAAGAGGCTATATTTACTTGCAACTAAAGTGTTGAGGGGGAGTGATTGGAAAAGTAAAGCAATGAGTGCAGAGTTTTGGAGAGTGGGGAGGAAATTTATGGAAGAGAGAGAATAAGAGACTGCCCTTTCATTGTAGGGTACTGGGAGAGACACTAAATATGGATGAGTATATTTAAGATGTTAGCAGTGAATTACAAATAGTTCCCTCTCCACATTTGGTGTTTCATTGAGAGAGGGATTAAATAATTTTGAAATAATTTTACTTATCCTTTGATACCTAACTGTTCCCTTGGGACACACGAATCCCGTGAATTCTTTGGGTTACACAGGATGGAGGTGCTAGAAAGTGAAGTGTCAGCGAAAAGGATGAAAATATGGATGTGGGTCACACTGTAAAGATTTTTGAATGCCATTTCCAGAAGCTTATATTCTATAGGCAGTGGGGAATCATGAGAAATGTTTGAGCACTAGTAATCACATGACCAGTTATGTGTTCTAGAAAGAGAATTCAAGAAGCAATGTTTAGGCTATTTAAAAGTAAGAACAACTAGGATAAGGGAGGTCAGGGAGGAATATATTAGAACTGAAACATGGTAGAGATTCCACTCCATTTTGGAAATATAAGCAACTGGTTAGAGAAACAGGTAAGATTTGGTTAATGAGGCATAGAGGGAAAATAAGAAATGACTATTTCCATCTCTCTGCCTGAATTCAGCTAGTTCTGGATAACCAAAAATTACAAAATTATCTTGGGACGTTATCAGCCATAAATCCATGAAAATAAAACTACAAATTGAATATTTGTCAACCAGCTCTTAATCACATTCAATTTCTTATAATAAAGGCAATCCAAAAATGCCATCTTAATTTTTATTTACATTCTTTACCAATACAAAAAAATGAATAAAATTTTAGTTTTTAAAACAAAAATGAAATACTTTGTTGCTACTCCTAGTCCAACCACTGTACTCATCTTTTTCAGTCATTGAAAATCCCTACTGACTACACTGATTAGAAATGAACATACAAATGAAAAATTAAATAGAAACAGTGAAGCTTCAAATAGTCTTTTGATTCTGAAGCATAGAGAGGGAACAATCAATGAGACAGGGGAATTTATGATCAGTTGATGACATGGGACAAAAAAATAAATAAATAATAGGGGGAGATAAGGGGTATGGGGTGTTCTTTTTTTATTTTTATTTTTAGTCTTATTTTTATTTAAGATACTGAAAGAGAAAAACCACCAACCAAGAATCCTATATCGGGCAAGACTGCCCTTCAAATATGAGGGAGAGCTTAAAATATTCTCTGACAGATGACAGAGTTTGTGAACAAGATACCTGCTCTACAGGAAACACTAAAGAGAGAACTACAGACAGAAAGGAAAAGACAGGAATGAGAGGTTTGGAACACAATTTTGGGTGATGGTAGCACAGCAATGTAAGTACACTGAACAAAGATGACTGTGAGTATGGTTGAAAGAGGAAGTTTAGGAGCATGTGGGACACCAGAAGGAAAGAGGAAAGATAAAGACTGGGACTGTATAACTCAGTGAAACCTAGAGTGCTCAACAATTGTGATAAAAGGTACAAATATGTTTTTACATGAGGTAGAACAGATGAATGTCAACATTGCAAGGTGTTAAAAATAGGGTGGTATTGGAGGAAAAAATACAATCAATGCAAACTAGGAACTATAGTTAACAGAAACATTGTATTATGCTTCCTTCAGTGTAACAAAGGCAATATACCAAAGTTAAATGCCTTTAAGAGGGGGATATAAGGGAGGGGTAGGGGACTCTTGGCATTGGGGATGTTGTGTCTGACTCTTTTATTCTACTTTAGTTTAATTCTATCTTTCCTTCTGTTGCTTTTTAGCTGTCATTTTTTTCTTTCTTTTTCATTTTCTTTTGTCTCTACTTCTTTGACTCTTCTTCCTTCTTTGTGGAAGACATGTAGATGTCTTTATACAGATAGTGGTGATGGTGATGAATGCATAAATACGTGATTATATAGGGAACCATCGATTGTTTACTCAGGACAGAATTATGGTGTGTGAACAAAACCATTTTAAACAAACAAACAAAAACGGGTTGATGAAGAAATCTTGAGGGCATTATATTGAGTGAAATAAGTCAGACAGATAAGGACAAATATTGTATGGTCTCACTGATATGAACTAATTATAATATATAAACTCATAGACATAAAATATAAGTTCTAAGAATGGGGAGCAGTTGCTTATTGTGAGCAGAATGTTCAACTAGGTTGAACCTAAGTGTCTGGAAGTGGACAGAGGTGACGGTAGCACATTGTGAGAATAGCTAACAGTGCTGAATGGTGTGTGAAGGTGGTGGTAAGGGGAAGTTTAGAGTCACGTATGTCACCAGAAGGAAAGTTGGAGGTTAAAAGATGGGAAAGTATAAAACAGTGAATCTCGTGGTGGACAATGTCTGTGATTAACTGTACAAATATTAGAAATCTCTTTCATGAACTAGAACAAATGTATGACAATATAACTTGAAGTTAATAGTAGAGGGATATATGGGGAAAATATACCTATTGCAAACTATATACTACAATTAGTAGTATTTTAACATTCTTTCATCAACAGTAACAAATGTACTATACCAATACTATGAGTCAATAATGAAGGGGGGGTGGTTAGGGGTATGGAAGCATTCGAGTTTTCTTTTTTGTCTTTATTTCTTTCCTGGAGTAATGAAAATATTCTAAAAATGTAAAAAAAGTTATTGTGGTGATGGATGCACAGGTGTATGATGGCACCGTGGACAATTGATTGTGCACTTTGGCTATTTGGATGATTGTATGGTCTGTGAACAATCTCAATAAAATTAAATTTTAACAAAGTATGCAAATAACTTCAAGAAATTTGAGGATTTCCTTGATTTACCCATTAGAGTAAGAGTTCTAACTAAAACCATCCTCCCACACCTAAATGATCACCTAACTGTGGGAATGAAAATTTTCATCAGGAAAATAGGAGATGGAGTTTGGTACACAGAGTACTTTGGGAAATGGAACTGGCCTGGATCAGTGGAATTATATAGTTTATGGAATTGTGGGTTAAAAATGTAAGGACCAACCCTGAGCCAGGGAATGACTTACTTTCAGTTGTAAAGCTTACAAAAAAATCGCTGTGTGTGTCTGTGTGTATATTCCTACTTGACTATGGCTTTATAAATCAAAACTTTACAGCTATAATAAAAGGTGGAATGGTTCTTAATTATTCCAATTGCCAATTGATTATTCATTCATAACCCCTTATCACATCCATAATTACATTACTTCATCTGCCTCTCCCTTCTTTCAATTAAACAACTAGACTTCAGTTTGAATGTGGAATTCTATATAGGAAGTTGAAGAATGTCAGTGTTCTTGCCATTGAGATAAAACAACAACAACGTTATGAAATGACATTTAGTAAACCACTCCTAGATTTCCTAAAGCAAGGAAAGTTATAACCAACAGAGCCATTTGGAACTCAAGGGTACAAGCATATTATAATCAGGAATCAATTAAATCCCTTTGCCTTGCTATGTGAAGATTCTTTTTTGAAGGCTCTGGATGCTATTGATGATAAGAACTGCTCCTATAACCCTCCCAAATCCATGAATACATAAATAAAGATTTGATTTAGAACTTTCATGATGTGGTGTGTAGTGTCTTTGGGTTTTAGTAGCTATTCTGATTAAAGATGCCAGTTCAGTCCGAAAAATCTTACCAAATTAGGCAAAGGCTTTCTAATATCATTCTTTCAACAGGATCATCAAGTTTCTTTATGTTTTATCTTCCAGTTGAAATCCCAGAAGTTCAAGTTCAAAAGCTGCATTGTCTTTCCCAAAAAAAAAGTTTGCTCAGCGAGCTTCAGGTAATACTCTACTCTTTCCTCAAATACTTTTCTGCTTTTCACATTAAGTTCTATGAAAACTCTATAGTTTTAGAAATGAATGCATTGGGTCACCAATTACAGAAATAATTGCTTATTTTATTTACAAACTGTTTTGTTCCCAATTTATTTATCCTATTTGTCTTCATATAGTGAAGCCATTGCAGCTAACATTTTGGGTGTTTAAGAGGTTGAAAGGAGGTTCTATGCATGCAGAAAATTTTGTTGGCTCTGCTGTCAATGTATAATAGTTGTTCTGGTTTTTCATAGTGTAATACAGAAGCAGAGTAACCTGGACAAAAATCTGTCTTTCCAGATAAAAGCTGCAGCTCATAAACTAACCATAGATAAAAAGAAAAGTCAACCTATTCCACATTAACATAAACAAAAATGATGGTAACTTTCCATCGCCAGGTTGCACAGTGAAAATTTTCCCTGGAGAAATCTTTACACAAGGAAAGTTTCTGACCTTTCCCTGCTCTTCAGACAGATCCCTTTAATGAGCATTTATGTAAATATTTCAGTTATCAAATCAGTCACACACAGAATTGCTCTTATTTACAGTACTCTTAACTCAGGACTGGCCACAAATAATATTCCAAGGCATATGAGAGTAGGGCAAAGCAAAAGAATGAAGGAGCCATCGAATGTCTTTTTGGTCTTTTTGACAGGGACACAAACTATGAGTCAAAGAGAATCACATTCTGCCTAGAAAGTGCAACAGCTGTGGGAGACATATGGAGCTGCTGTGGTTTGTGGAGTGAGACCCTAATCAAAGTGATTAATGCTGGATAAGATGCAGAAATTCAGCAGACTCTCTTCTGAGGAGAAACGCTCTGCAAATAGGTACAAAATGCTTGAATGAACAGGACAGGCTGCAGTACCTGTAATGCCCCTAGGATAAATGTGAATATTTCCTGGTTGTTCTATTAGCCACGAATCACTTTTTTCTAGTACCAAATATAGAACACAAAGAGAAAATGAGATTTTTAAGATTGTCATAATCAGAGATGTATGTACAGAACTGCAAATCCTGATGCTTTCATCCAAATAGGAACTGCAATTAGACATGTGACAATTTACCTAGGAATGAGTGTATGGGTATTTTCTTTCATATTTTTAACATTATTACTTTAGTCATTTTTCATGGACAGAATATGCTTAATAGCCACATTGAGGAAGATACTACTACACAGAACTTGTAAGTGCTGGTCATATATATACAATGAACTCAATTATCAAAGCTAAATAGAGAATAGAGTCCTGGGAATTATCAGATCACACCAAATTTTGAACCACACTCTTTATTTTACATCTTTGTTTGGTTTCTACTTCTACTTAACAGAAGCTGGCTCTGCTGATGCTCTCCAACTCTCTACTTGAATCGAAGCCATCCTGAATCCACTATCCAGCAAATATCTGCTTAATAAATATGTGTCATAACATTAGGCTAAACAAACATGATCTTCTTCAAACTATCACAGTTCATTCCCAAAACTCTGGGTTAGCCACTTCATTAGATTATATCAGTACACGTACAGTCTATTAGTATTGATTATCAAAGAACTAAAAAAAATATGAACCCAGGAGTCTTAACTAAACTGCATTAGGTAAAATATAAACTATAAATCAAAAGAGAAATGGATAAATGTGTTATGTGCATATCAAGATGAGCTCATAATTTTTATTTCAGTCATTGGATCCTGAGCAGATTTCAATAATGCAACATTAATTTATTTAGACATAATAACCAAGAAATAAAATGAAAATCCTTTAGCACTTAAATTGAACTACTGTGCACATAGCTGTCAGGATAGAAATTACCCACTGGGTATAATTTTTGGAAGGTCCATTAATGTTTCTCTGTGTCTCAAAATGAACACAAGGGAACATACACAGTGGAAGTAACACATATTCTATTAAAGGCTGATATAAACAGTAACTCATCTATTAATAATACCAATGTCCAGCACTACTCAAAGAAATTTAGAATACAACTTTAATATTAGAGATTTAAATTAAATGAGCACTAGTATTTTATTGATGTGAATATGTGTGGTAAACAGAGGCTATAGAAGAATGTACATATTGCAAAAATCTCTATTGTTTATATCATATAGATATTAGTGATAAGCAGTCTCACTATCACTCTGTGAATCAAGCCCAATTTGTAAATAGACCCAAATTTTCAATAATGTTAATTATTCTCAGCAATGAACTTGAAAATATACATAAAAGCAATAATTCCAATTAGTGACTGATCTAGAATTCCATTTCTAATGAACTTGTGCCAATACTGAAGAATCAGTTTCTACAAATCATAATACAATACTAAACATACAGGCACATCAAGAAAAACCTCAATTTATAGCAAAGAATAACAAATAGTTTATCAACAGAACATCATTTGGGGGAAAAAAGTTTAGGCCAAATGGCAATACATAGCATTAAATGATTCCTTGAGACAAAGTTCATAAACAAGTGAACTAAATTGACTCCACAGAATACCACAATTAATTACTTAAGTGAGTTTATTCTAATTTGTTAATGGTAATTCATTTTAGGATTAAATCTATCCTAAAATATACATGCATCTAAATTACAACACCAATTTCCAGTAAGCCAAAAAGTCAACGGTATATTGATTTATGAGCCATGTATTGTTTATACAAAAATGAGACTTTCAGCTTTAAGCATGTGCCATGTCAATGTTTTCAACTGCTTTCCACTACTAAGAAACCTGGTAACAGGAACTGTGGGGTAAGCGTGAGTTAATTACGACCATGTGCATTATAATAAGCCACAGATACAGCATCATGTGACACTCTAGAAGTTGGACATTTTGTGATACCTGAATAAAACTTACTTTTTGATGTTTCAAAAGTGTTGGCAGGAAGTTTGACTTCTAAATCTTTCATATATATTTGAATGGTAACAGAGCTTTATGATGACAGAGCTTAATGATTACAACCAGGTGACACAACATCAGAGAAATTTAGGATTTTAGAGCTGGAAAACACTAAAAAGGATACTGTGGTGGTTTGAAGTTGATATGTACTCCCAGAAAAGGCCATGCTTTTTAAATGCATTCCTGTGGGTGCAGACCTATTGTGGGTGGGACCTTTTGATTAGGTTATTTCAATTGAGATGTGAACAACCCCATTCAAGGTGGGTCTTAATCACCTTACTGGAGTCCTTTATGAGAGGATAAAGGACACACATAAAAAGCCCAGATTGCTCAGAGAAGCTAAGAGATATAATTAAGGGAAGTTACGTGCTTAAATTAAGAGAAGTTCACAGAGAAAAGCCCCAGAGAAGCTAAGAGAGAACCACAGAAGCTCAGAGAGGAAGCCACTGGAACCAGAAGCTGAAGCAATGAAACCCAGGAGAGAAGGACCAGCAGACACCGGCCATGTGCCCTCTTATGTGACAGAGAAGCCTGTAACCAGTCTTCAGAAAAGGTATAGTCCTGTTGATGCCTTAATTTGGACATTTTCATGGCCTTAGAACCGTAAATTTTTAAGCGTATAAATCCCATTGTAAAAGCCCAACCCATTTCTTGTATATTGCATTCCAGCAACTTTAGCAAACCGAAACAGACACCAAGGTCAACATAACACCCAATGACAAAAAATGCTATGTAATCCCTGGACAAAGGATCTGGGATAAATACTCCTCTCCATAAATACTCCTAAGTCCAGGGAACTCACTACTTTCTAGGTCATTTTTTTTTTCCTCAAAACAATGTAACTTGTAGGATCATCAGTTAGCACAAGTTTTGCTCCATCTTTGATGTTAGCTGCCATAGTTCTAGAGCCACAGAATTCTAAAACAACAACAAAGGAATACTGGAAAGGAAAAATAGTAAGAGTGTGAGAAAAATAATCATGATTAGAGAAATCTTTCATTTGTAAAAGTGTCTAATATAAGTGAGATATGATGACCAATTAAACTAATCTGTAATCTTCCTGAGAGCAAGAAGAGCTCCTGATATTTATTATCACCATCTGACTTCTATAGGTCGATCATGGTAACTCTGTACAGCAAAGGCTCTATTTATATGAAAGCAAAAAGCATATGTGCTGGTTTCAATCTGTTATGACTCCATAAAAGTTCACTTAATACACTCTTGAGGAGGCAGACCTATTGTGGATGGGACCTTTTGATTAGGTTGTTTCCATGGAGATATGACCCCGCCCATTCAAGGTACATCTTAATCCTTTACTGGAGTCCTTCAACAGAGCTCATGGAGAGAGAGAGATCAGAGAAACTGTGGGAGCCTCAGGTCCGGAGCCTTCCCCAAGTGCCTTGAAGCCTGTGCACACAGCAGCTTGCATGACCTAGGTCAGTTAAGGTTTACCAACTCTCCTTGTAGGGTCAGGCCTTGGGCGGGCACTAAATGTAATCTATAGCTTATCTCCCTCCTCAAACTACCTCCCTCTCTGAAACTCCCTGAGATACTATTATCTACAAGATAACCTGTAATCTTATCCTCTTCCCTGTTGACTGCAATGGATCCATCCCTATATCACAAGACCCCCACTCCTATGCTAATGCTCTTATACTCATTGGAATGTCTTTGCCCTAACCCTTATAAACCACTCCCTGGCACCCCCTGCTTTTGTGGAGTATCTTCATGTTGAGCTCTGAACCCGCCAACATTCAGAGCAGCTCCTGGATCCAGGACAACATGATCGACTTCCATTTCCTTAGTAAGTAAGCCCTGAATAAAAGCTCATGTCTCAGAACTTGCCTAGCATCTTCTTTAGTCCTTTGGTTTCAAAAGCCCCCTTGGGCCGTGACAGAAGCTGAGAGAGACATTTTGGAGAGAAGCTAAGATATGAAATCCAGAGTTTGCCCCTGGGAGAAGCTAAGAGAAAAGCTAAGAATGAAGCCCAGAGACATTTTGGAGAAAGCCAAGTAAACCAGAAGCTAAACCCAGGAGAGGACCAGGAGGCTCCGGCCATGTGCCTTCCCGTGTGACAGAGGAACCCCAGATGCATCAGCCTTTCTTCAGGACATTTTTACAGCCTGACAACTGTAAATTTGTGGAATAATAAACCCCCATTGTAAAAGCCAATTCATTTCTGGTATATTGCATTTAGGCAGCTTTAGCAAGCCAGAACAACATACATATCAATATTATTAGGATTTCATGAGCACACGCATTGAAGAAATATTTACTCTTGCAATGCCACCAAAAATCAAAACTGCTTTGTTTCTCCTCTTTGGGAATTTTCTTGTGGTTTATCAAGTTGAATTTTCAATACTTTTGTTCAAGAGCATCAATAGCACTCAAAAGAGAAAATATTCACTTTGCTACATCAGCCAAATACTTTTTCAAGCACTACAGCCTCTTCAAGAAAAAATTTGCATAATTTGCAAAACATGATCTAGGACATAGCACCAAGGACAACTCTTTGCTCATAAGAAATCAACCTTTGTGAGATTAGAAACAAGGAGACTCAATGTAACACGTAAAGCAAAAAGTAATTTTTTTCAATAAAAAAATGAAATGGATATGTGTAATGGCTATCCAAGAACTTATTTCCCACTAATTTTTACTCAAGGGGAAATACATCCCCACTAGCATGCACATGCTAATCTACAGTCCTATGAGATGTTTTTCAATTTGAGAGGGAAGGATTACCATTTAATATCATTGGCAATGAAATTCTAGTAATGTTATAGGTCACAGTAAAAGCTTCCAAAGAACATGTGTAAGTATATGTGCAGACACAGCCATGTCACTTTTAATGGCCAAAGCTAAAAATTTTGGAATTTTCTTCTTTGATGCTATTTATTTTTTATTTCTGCAGCCTAACTCTAAGAGCTGTCTATTCTCATAAATTCCAAAAGTACATGTGGAATGAAGGTTTGCTTTTTCATTTGATTCCCAAGCTTGCAGAGACTATTAGTGTGCCCATGTTTCCTTCCTCTGCACATGAATTGCTTTGCAGAATTCACAGAGCACTTTCTCTTGACAAATAAGGTGCCCACACACAGTGCCAGAACACCTCCCTTGAGAGGCAAGATAAAGGATACAATCAACAAAGTCCATGATTTCTGATCACCTTAGGGTTCATAGGATTGTGATTATGCAGCTAACAAAAATGACATGGACAGCTTCTGGAAAAACAATGGCAATACTAACAGCAAACATGTTCCAGAAACATAGCTTGAGCCAGATACTATTCTAAGCACTGCCATATGAGGTGAGTAAAATTATTATTCCTGCTTCAAAAATGAACCAACAGAAGGGAGGCGGGGCAAGATGGCAGACTGGTGAGCTGTATGTTTTAGTTACTCCTCCAGGAAAGTAGGTAAAAAGCCAGGAGCTGCGTGGACTGGACACCACAGAGCAATCTGTCTTTGGGCATACTTCATACAACACTCATGAAAACGTGGAACTGCTGAGATCAGCGAAATCTGTAAGTTTTTGCGGCCAGGGGACCCGCGCCCCTCCCTGCCAGGCCCAGTCCCGGGGGAGGAGGGGCTGTCAGCTCCGGGAAGGAGAAGGGAGAATTGCAGTGGCTGCTCTTATCGGAAACTCATTCTACTGATTCAAACTCCAACCATAGATAGACTGAGACCAGACACCAGAGACTCTGAGAGCAGCCAGCCCAGCAGAGAGGAGACAGGCATAGAAAAAAAACAACACGAAAAACTCCAAAATAAAAGCAGAGGATTTTTGGAGTTCTGGTGAACACAGAAAGGGGAAGGGCGGAGATCAGGCCTTGAGGCGCATATGCAAATCCCGAAGCAAAGCTGATCTCTCTGCCCTGTGCACCTTTCCTTAATGGCCCTGGTTGCTTTGTCTATTAGCATTTCAATAACCCATTAGATCTCTGAGGAGGGCCGTTTTTTTTTTTTTTTTTTTTTTAAATCCTTTTTGCTTTTTCTAAAACAATTACTCTAAGAAGCTCAATACAGAAAGCTTCAAAGAATTGAAATTTGGGCACGTCAAGTCAAGAGCAGAACTAAGAGAGCTCTGAGACAAAAGGCAATAATCCAGTGGCTGAGAAAATTCACTAAACAACACAACTTCCCAAGAAAAGGGGGGTGTCCGCTCACAGCCACCATCCTGGTGGACAGGAAACACTCCTGCCCATCGCCAGCCCCATAGCCCAGAGCTGCCCCAGACAACCCAGTGTGACGGAAGTGCTTCAAATAACAGGCACACACCACAAAACTAGGCGTGGACATTAGCCTTCCCTGCAACCTCAGCTGAATGTCCCAGAGCTGGGAAGGGGGAGCAGTGTGAATTAACAGAGCACCATTCAGCCATCATTTGAGCAGACTGGGAGCCTCCCAACACAGCCCAGCAGCCCAGAACTGCCCTGGGGGGACGGCACTCACCAGTGACATAGCACAGTCATCCCTCAACAGAGGACCCGGGGTGCACAGCCTGGAAGAGGGGCCCACTTGCAAGTCTCAGGAGCCATACGCCAATACCAAAGACTTGTGGGTCAGTGGCAGAGACAAACTGTGACAGGACTGAACTGAAGGATTAGACTATTGCAGCAGCTTTAAAACTCTAGGATCATCAGGGAGATTTGATTGTTAGGGCCACCCCCCCCTCCCCAACTGCCCAGAAACACGCCCCACATACAGGGCAGGCAACACCAACTACACACGCAAGCTTGGTACACCAATTGGGCCCCACAAGACTCACTCCCCCACTCACCAAAAAGGCTAAGCAGGGGAGATCTGGCTTGTGGAGAACAGGTGGCTCGTGGACGCCACCTGCTGGTTAGTTAGAGAAAGTGTACTCCACGAAGCTGTAGATCTGATAAATTAGAGATAAGGACTTCAACTGGTCTACAAACCCTAAAAGAACCCTATCAAGTTCAGCAAATGCCACGAGGCCAAAAACAACAGAAAATTATAAAGCATATGAAAAAACCAGACGATATGGATAACCCAAGCCCAAGCACCCAAATCAAAAGACCAGAAGAGACACAGCACCTAGAGCAGCTACTCAAAGAACTAAAGATGAACAATGAGACCATAGTACGGGATATGAAGGAAATCAAGAAGACCCTAGAAGAGCATAAAGAAGACATTGCAAGACTAAATAAAAAAATGGATGATCTTATGGAAATTAAAGAAACTGTTGACCAAATTAAAAAGATTCTGGACACTCATAGTACAAGACTAGAGGAAGTTGAACAACGAATCAGTGACCTGGAAGATGACAGAATGGAAAATGAAAGCATAAAAGAAAGAATGGGGAAAAAAAATTGAAAAACTCGAAATGGACCTCAGGGATATGATAGATGATATGAAACGTCCGAATATAAGACTCATTGGTGTCCCAGAAGGGGAAGAAAAGGGTAAAGGTCTAGGAAGAGTATTCAAAGAAATTGTTGGGGAAAACTTCCCAAATCTTCTAAACAACATAAATACACAAATCATAAATGCTCAGCGAACTCCAAATAGAATAAATCCAAAAAAACCCACTCCGAGACATATACTGATCACACTGTCAAACATAGAAGAGAAGGAGCAAGTTCTGAAAGCAGCAAGAGAAAAGCAATTCACCACATACAAAGGAAACAGCATAAGACTAAGTAGTGACTACTCAGCAGCCACCATGGAGGCGAGAAGGCAGTGGCACGATATATTTAAAATTCTGAGTGAGAGGAATTTCCAGCCAAGAATACTTTATCCAGCAAAGCTCTCCTTCAAATTTGAGGGAGAGCTTAAATTTTTCACAGACAAAGAAATGCTGAGAGAATTTGCTAACAAGAGACCTGCCCTACTGGAGATACTAAAGGGAGCCCTACAGACAGAGAAACAAAGACAGGACAGAGAGACTTGGAGAAAGGTTCAGTACTAAAGAGATTCGGTATGGGTACAATAAAGGATATTAATAGAGAGAGGGAAAAATATGGCAAACATAATCCAAAGGATAAGATGGCCGATTCAAGAAATGCCTTCACGGTTTTAACGTTGAATGTAAATGGATTAAACTCCCCAATTAAAAGATATAGATTCGCAGAATGGATCAAAAAAAATGAACCATCAATATGTTGCATACAAGAGACTCATCTTAGACACAGGGACACAAAGAAACTGAAAGTGAAAGGATGGAAAAAAATATTTCATGCAAGCTACAGCCAAAAGAAAGCAGGTGTAGCAATATTAATCTCAGATAAAATAGACTTCAAATGCAGGGATGTTTTGAGAGACAAAGAAGGCCACTACATACTAATAAAAGGGGCAATTCAGCAACAAGAAATAACAATCGTAAATGTCTATGCACCCAATCAAGGTGCCACAAAATACATGAGAGAAACATTGGCAAAACTAAAGGAAGCAATTGATGTTTCCACAATAATTGTGGGAGACTTCAACACATCACTCTCTCCTATAGATAGATCAACCAGACAGAAGACCAATAAGGAAATTGAAAACCTAAACAATCTGATAAATGAATTAGATTTAACAGACATATACAGGACATTACATCCCAAATCACCAGGATACACATACTTTTCTAGTGCTCACGGAACCTTCTCCAGAATAGATTATATGCTGGGACATAAAACAAGCCTCAATAAATTTAAAAAGATTGAAATTATTCAAAGCACATTCTCTGACCACAATGGAATACAATTAGAAGTCAATAACCATCAGAGACTTAGAAAATTCACAAATACCTGGAGGTTAAACAACACACTCCTAAACAATCAGTGGGTTAAAGAAGAAATAGCAAGAGAAATTGCTAAATATATAGAGACGAATGAAAATGAGAACACAACATACCAAAACCTATGGGATGCAGCAAAAGCAGTGCTAAGGGGGAAATTTATAGCACTAAACGCATATATTAAAAAGGAAGAAAGAGCCAAAATCAAAGAACTAATGGATCAACTGAAGAAGCTAGAAAATGAACAGCAAACCAATCCTAAACCAAGTAGAAGAAAAGAAATAACAAGGATTAAAGCAGAAATAAATGACATAGAGAACAAAAAAACAATAGAAAGGATAAATATCACCAAAAGTTGGTTCTTTGAGAAGATCAACAAGATTGACAAGCCCCTAGCTAGACTGACAAAATCAAAAAGAGAGAAGACCCATATAAACAAAATAATGAATGAAAAAGGTGACATAACTGCAGATCCTGAAGAAATTAAAAAAATTATAAGAGGATATTATGAACAACTGTATGGCAACAAACTGGATAATGTAGAAGAAATGGACAATTTCCTGGAAACATATGAACAACCTAGACTGACCAGAGAAGAAATAGAAGACCTCAACCAACCCATCACAAGCAAAGAGATCCAATCAGTCATCAAAAATCTTCCCACAAATAAATGCCCAGGGCCAGATGGCTTCACAGGGGAATTCTACCAAACTTTCCAGAAAGAACTGACACCAATCTTACTCAAACTCTTTCAAAACATTGAAAAAAATGGAACACTACCTAACTCATTTTATGAAGCTAACATCAATCTAATACCAAAACCAGGCAAAGATGCTACAAAAAAGGAAAACTACCGGCCAATCTCCCTAATGAATATAGATGCAAAAATCCTCAACAAAATACTTGCAAATCGAATCCAAAGACACATTAAAAAAATCATACACCATGACCAAGTGGGGTTCATTCCAGGCATGCAAGGATGGTTCAACATAAGAAAAACAATCAATGTATTACAACACATTAAAAACTCGAAAGGGAAAAATCAATTGATCATCTCAATAGATGCTGAAAAAGCATTTGACAAAATCCAACATCCCTTTTTGATAAAAACACTTCAGAAGGTAGGAATTGAAGGAAACTTCCTCAACATGATAAAGAGCATATATGAAAAACCCACAGCCAGCATAGTACTCAATGGTGAGAGACTGAAAGCCTTCCCTCTAAGATCAGGAACAAGACAAGGATGCCCGCTGTCACCACTGTTATTCAACATTGTGCTGGAAGTGCTAGCCAGGGCAATCCGGCAAGACAAAGAAATAAAAGGCATCCAAATTGGAAAAGAAGAAGTAAAACTGTCATTGTTTGCAGATGATATGATCTTATATCTAGAAAACCCTGAGAAATCAACGATACACCTACTAGAGCTAATAAACAAATTTAGCAAAGTAGCGGGATACAAGATTAATGCACATAAGTCAGTAATGTTTCTATATGCTAGAAATGAACAAACTGAAGAGACACTCAAGAAAAAGATACCATTTTCAATAGCAACGAAAAAAATCAAGTACCTAGGAATAAACTTAACCAAAGATGTAAAAGACCTATACAAAGAAAACTACATAACTCTACTAAAAGAAATAGAAGGGGACCTTAAAAGATGGAAAAATATTCCATGTTCATGGATAGGAAGGCTAAATGTCATTAAGATGTCAATTCTACCCAAACTCATCTACAGATTCAATGCAATCCCAATCAAAATTCCAACAACCTACTTTGCAGACTTGGAAAAGCTAGTTATCAAATTTATTTGGAAAGGGAAGATGCCTCGAATTGCTAAAGACACTCTAAAAAAGAAAAACGAAGTGGGAGGACTTACACTCCCTGACTTTGAAGCTTATTATAAAGCCACAGTTGCCAAAACAGCATGGTACTGGCACAAAGATAGACATATAGATCAATGGAATCGAATTGAGAATTCAGAGATAGACCCTCAGATCTATGGCCGACTGATCTTTGATAAGGCCCCCAAAGTCACCGAACTGAGCCATAATGGTCTTTTCAACAAATGGGGCTGGGAGAGTTGGATATCCATATCCAAAAGAATGAAAGAGGACCCCTACCTCACCCCCTACACAAAAATTAACTCAAAATGGACCAAAGATCTCAATATAAAAGAAAGTACCATAAAACTCCTAGAAGATAATGTAGGAAAACATCTTCAAGACCTTGTATTAGGAGGCCACTTCCTAGACTTTACACCCAAAGCACAAGCAACAAAAGAGAAAATAGATAAATGGGAACTCCTCAAGCTTAGAAGTTTCTGCACCTCAAAGGAATTTCTCAAAAAGGTAAAGAGGCAGCCAACTCAATGGGAAAAAATTTTTGGAAACCATGTATCTGACAAAAGACTGATATCTTGCATATACAAAGAAATCCTACAACTCAATGACAATAGTACAGACAGCCCAATTATAAAATGGGCAAAAGATATGAAAAGACAGTTCTCTGAAGAGGAAATACAAATGGCCAAGAAACACATGAAAAAATGTTCAGCTTCACTAGCTATTAGAGAGATGCAAATTAAGACCACAATGAGATACCATCTAACACCGGTTAGAATGGCTGCCATTAAACAAACAGGAAACTACAAATGCTGGAGGGGATGTGGAGAAATTGGAACTCTTATTCATTGTTGGTGGGACTGTATAATGGTTCAGCCACTCTGGAAGTCAGTCTGGCAGTTCCTTAGAAAACTAGATATAGAGCTACCATTCGATCCAGCGATTGCACTTCTCGGTATATACCCGGAAGATCGGAAAGCAGTGACACGAACAGATATCTGCACGCCAATGTTCATAGCAGCATTATTCACAATTGCCAAGAGATGGAAACAACCCAAATGTCCTTCAACAGATGAGTGGATAAATAAAATGTGGTATATACACACGATGGAATACTACGCGGCAGTAAGAAGGAACGATCTGGTGAAACATATGACAACATGGATGAACCTTGAAGACATAATGCTGAGCGAAATAAGCCAGGCACAAAAAGAGAAATATTATATGCTACCACTAATGTGAACTTTGAAAAATGTAAAACAAATGGTTTATAATGTAGAATGTAGGGGAACTAGCAGTAGAGAGCAATTAAGGAAGGGGGAACAATAATCCAAGAAGAACAGATAAGCTATTTAACGTTCTGGGGATGCCCAGAAATGACTATGGTCTGTTAATTTCTGATGGATGTAGTAGGAACAAGTTCACTGAAATGTTGCTATATTATTTAACTTTCTTGGGGTAAAGTAGGAACATGTTGGAAGTTAAGCAGTTATCTTAGGTTAGTTGTCTTTTTCTTACTCCCTTATTATGGTCTCTTTGAAATGTTCTTTTATTGTATGTTTGTTTTCTTTTTAACTTTTTTTTTCATACAGTTGATTTAAAAAAGAAGGGAAAGTTAAAAAAAAAAAAAAGAAAAAAGACAAACAAGGAAAAAAAAAAAAAAAAGATGTAGTGCCCCCTTGAGGAGCCTGTGGAGAATGCAGGGGTATTCGCCTACCCCACCTCCATGGTTGCTAACATGACCACAGACATAGGGGACTGGTGGTTTGATGGGTTGAGCCCTCTACCATAAGTTTTACCCTTGGGAAGACGGTTGCTGCAAAGGAGAGGCTAGGCCTCCCTGTATTTGTGCCTAAGAGTCTCCTCCTGAATGCCTCTTTGTTGCTCAGATATGGCCCTCTCTCTCTGGCTAAGCCAACTTGAAAGGTGAAATCACTGCCCTCCCCCCTACGTGGGATCAGACACCCAGGGAAGTGAATCTCCCTGGCAACGTGGAATATGACTCCCGGGGAGGAATGTAGACCCGGCATCGTGGGATGGAGAACATCTTCTTGACCAAAAGGGGGATGTGAAAGGAAATGAAATAAGCTTCAGTGGCAGAGAGATTCCAAAACGAGCCGAGAGATCACTCTGGTGGGCACTCTTACGCACACTTTAGACAACCTTTTTTAGGTTCTAAAGAATTGGGGTAGCTGGTGGTGGATACCTGAAACTATTAAACTACAACCCAGAACCCATGAATCTCGAAGACAGTTGTATAAAAATGTAGCTTATGAGGGGTGACAGTGGAATTGGGAATGCCATAAGAACCAAACTCCACTTTGTCTAGTTTATGGATGGATGTGTAGAAAAGTAGGGGAAGCAAACAAACAGACAAAGGTACCCAGTGTTCTTTTTTACTTCAATTGCTCTTTTTCACTCTAATTATTATTCTTGTTATTTTTGTGTGTGTGCTAATGAAGGTGTCAGGGATTGATTTAGGTGATGAATGTACAACTATGTAATGGTACTGTAAACAATCGAAAGTACAATTTGTTTTGTATGACTGCGTGGTATGTGAATATATCTCAATAAAATGATGATTAAAAAAAAAAATGAACCAACAAATATTAGAGAAAATAAGTCATGAATCCAAGATTCAAATCTAGGAATGCTGACTTGATATAGTATAGTGCTAATCAGCTCAGGGTCTATAACCAGACTCTCTGAGTTCAAACCCAGGCTCTTAACTGTTCTCTATGCCAGTTTCTCATCTTTAAAAGAGAATAAGGATAGCACCATTCCATACGTTGTTGTGAAAAGTAAATGAGTTACCCATAATGCCAGTCTAATCATTGAAGAAACAGCAGGCAAACCCAAACTGAAGACACATCATACAAAATACCCAACCAATACTCCTCAAAAGTGTCATGGTTCCTGTGACAAGGAGAAACTGTCACAGATCAAAGGAGGTAAGGAGACATGACGACTAAATGCAATGTAATATCCTGGATTGGAACCTAGAACAGAAAAAGACATTAGTGGATAAACTGGTGAATTCCAAATGAAGTCTGGAGTTTAGTCAATAGTAATGTATCAGTGATAATTTCTTCGCTTTGACAAATATACCATGGTTATGTAATATGTTAACATTTGGGGAAACTAGATAAAAGGTGCATGAGAATTGTCTGTAGTGTCTTTGCAAGTTTTCTATAAAACTAATACTGTCTTTGCAACTTTTTCATAAAACTAAAACTAATCCAAATTAAAAGTTTATTTTAAAAAGTATATCAGGAGAGGATCTAAGATGGCAGCATAGAGAGGAGTGGAAGCTAAGTAGTCCCCCTGGAACAACTAATAAACAACCAGGAACAACTAGTAAATAATCTGGAATAACTGCGGGGGGACAAACATGACTGTCCACTCATCATACACCAACCTGAATTGGGAGGAATGCCGAGATTGCAGCATAAAATCTGTAAGTAAAAACTGTGGATCTGAATCGGGACACCCCACCCCCACAGCCCGAGCTGCAAAGCCTTGTTGTGCTAGAGAGAAGCTCTCTCCCAGCAAGTGAATATAGCTCACTTGAGCTCCAACTGGGGTTTTAATTAGCGAGTGTGAACTGCTCACTACGCGGTATGAATCCCCAACAAGTAGACAGAGGCTTTGGGTGACGACTGACCTTGGAGAGCCAGAGGGTCACCTCGGACTAGCTCTGTTCCTTTTTTGACTCAGTGGAGAAAGCCTCAGCCATTTTCAGTTCCCAGTTCTGTGACCCAGAAAAGGGTATAGCACAGGCAGAGAGAGACCATTGAAATGCTAATGACCTCCCCCTAGGGTGTCTATCTTCTCTAAGAGGAAAGGGGTGGGGCCCAGCTCTACTACCTGCCTTTCATTCAGAACTTGGGGAAAAAGAGCCACACCTCCTTACACCAGTCAAGAATTATAGGCTAACAGGCGCCACCTGCTGGGCAGAAAAGCACAGTGACCAGAGGCATCACAGGGTGTACCAATTTTCTAAGACACACCCGCAGGGAAACAGGATACTGAATATTTCTTCCTTCTGGGATCTTAGCCCATTCTGGTCTGGGGAGGCCTGATTGGGGTAACCAAGGAAACCATGCCTAGACAACAGAAAACTACAACCTACACCAAGAAAAATGAGGTTATGGCCCAGTCAGGGGAACAAACTTGCACTTCAACTGTGATGCAGGAATTGAAACAACTAATAATAAGTCAATTCAAAAAGTTTAGGGAAGATATGGCAAAAGAGATGAACCGTATAATGAAAACAGGACGTACATGAGGTAGAAATTGAAAGTTCAAAAACCCAACTGGTGGAATCCATGGAAATGAAAGGCACAACACAAGAGATGAAAGACACACTGGAAACATACAACAGCAGATCTCAAGAGGCAGAAGAAAACACTCAGGAACTGGAGAACAAGGCACCTGAAAGCCTACACACAAAAGAACAGATAGAGAAAAGAATGGAAAAATACGAGCAACGTCTCCGGGAACTTAAAGACAAAACAAAAAGCAAGAATTTACGTGTCATTGGTGTCCCAGAAGGAGAAGAGAAGAGAAAAGTGGCAGAAGCAATACTAGAGGAAATAATCAATGAAAATTTCTCATCTCTTATGAAAGACATAAAATTACGGATCCAAGAAGCGCAGCATACCCCAAACAGAATAGATCTGAATAGGCCTACACCAAGACACTTACTAAGCAGATTATCAAACATCAAAGATAAAGAGAGAATCCTGAAAGCAGCAAGAGAGAAGCGATCTATCACATACAAAGGAAGCTTGATAAGACTATGTGTGGATTTCTCAATAGAAACCATGGAGGCAAGAAGGAAGTGGGGTGATATATTTAAGATACTGAAAGAGAAAAACCACCAACCAAGAATCCTATATCCGGCAAAACTATCCTTCAGATATGAGGGAAAGCTTAAAATATTCTCTGACAAACAGACAATGACCAAGTTTGTGAACAAGAAACCTGCTCCACAGGAAGCACTAAAGGAAGCACTGCAGACAGAAAGGAAAAGACAGGAGTGAGAGGTTTGGAAAACAATTTTGGGAGATAGTAGCACAGCAATGTAAGTACACTGAACAAAGATGACTGTGAATGTGGTTGAAAGAGGAAGGCTGGGATCATGTGGGACACCAGAACAAAAGACAAATTATAAAGACTGGGACTGTAACTCAGGGAAACCTAGGGTGTGCAACAATTGTAATAAAAGGTACAAATATGTTTTTACATGAGGTAGAACAAATGAATGTCAACATTGCAAGGTGTTAAAAATAGGGTGGGATTGGGGGAAAATACAATCAATGCAAACTAGAGGCTAGAATTAACAGAAACATTGTATTATGCTTCCTTGAATGTAACAAAAGCAATATACCAAAGCTAAATGCATATGGGGGGGTGGGGAATAGGGGAAGGGTATGGGACTCCAGGCATTGGTGATGTTGTCTGACTCTTTATTCTACTTTAGGTTAATGCTATCTTTCCTTTTGTCACCTTCTAGCTATCAAGTTTTTTTGTTTGTTTGTTTTTCTCTCTTTCTCTTTCTCTTGCCTTTTTCTTTTGCCTCTCTGCCTTCTTTGACTCTTCCTCTGTCTTTGTGGAAGAAATGTCCTTATATAGAGAGTGGCGATGGTGCTCAATACATAAATACGTGACTATACGGGGAACCAATGATTGTTTACTTAGGACAGAACATATAGTGTTTGAACAAAACCATCTTAAAAGAAATGGGTTGATGAAGAAACCTTGAGGGCACTATATTGAGTGAAATAAGACAGACACATAAAGGCAAATATTGCAGGGTCTCACTGATATGAACTAATTATAATATGTATACTCATAGACATGAAATATAAGTTACCAGGATATAGAATGAGGCTAAAGAATGTGGAGCGGTTGCTTATTATGAGCAGAATGTTCAACTAGGGTGAACTTAAATATTTGGAAATGGACAGGGGTCCATTACCATCAGGGGTGATGGTAGCATGTAATGAGAATAACTAACAGTGCTAAAAGGTGTGTGAAGGTGGTGGAAAGGGTGAGCTCAGAGTCACGCATGTCACCAGAAGGAAAGTTGGAGGTTAAAAGATGGGAATGTATAAAACAGTGAATCTTGTGGTGGACAATGTCCATGATTAACTATACAAATATTAGAAATCTCTCTCACGAACTAGAACAAATGTATGACACTAAAACTAGAGGTTAATAATAGAGAGGCATATAGGGAAAAAATATATACCTATTGCAAACTATATACTACAGTTAGTAGTATTTTAACATTCTTTCATCAACAGTAACAAATGTACTATACCATAACTATGAATCAATAATGGGGGTGAGTGGGCGTGGTTAGGGGTATGGGAGGATGTGAGTTTCCTTTTTTTTTGTCTTTGTTTCTTTTCTGGAGTAGTGAAAATGTTCTAAAAATTGAAAAATAAATAATTGTGTTGATGGATGCACAGCTGTATGGTGGTGCCGTGGGCAACTGATTGTACACTTTAGATCTCTGGATAGTTGTATGGTATCTGAACAATCTCAATGAAAAAAAAATCAATACCTGGGGTGAAGGAGAGGAGACTTTAAAGCTAAATTGTTCTATGTCACTGTGAGTTAAATAAAGAGCAATTAGAAATGAAAAAAAAAGTAAATCAGTTTAATTAATATATGTGAGAGAGAATAGTGGCAGGCACACAATAAATGTGAAATAAATATTAGCTACTAGTAGCAGTACTATGTGCTAGAAACTGCACTCATAGCACTGAATAAGATATATTTGGGAGAGTAAAGGAGAAAAGCAAGTAAGAAATAACAAAAAACTCACAGGGGGTAAGACTGGGCACATTGCTGTCCTGCCACTGCAGGATTGAAGGTCACATATGTGCAGGACTGAAGGTCAAATACATGTAGAACAGAAAATAGCAGGGCTTGGGCTTCCCATCTTCACTGTCCCATTGCACCAGACCCTTTATACACTAACTGTCCAGATGGCTTTGCCAGCCATTAAAACTTTTGGGGATTTTAAGTGTTTCTTTTCTTACTAGCTAATTGAAACCCATGCACATTGAAATTCTGGACACTGGAGAAGCTTAGAAGGCAAAATTGTGACTTGTAGAAAGAAGACAGGGTACCTTATACCAATGTTGTGAATGTTTTTAATTTAACTTCCTGGAACAGCAAACTGCTTTGTGTTAGCCTGCCTAGGATAGGCCATGGAGACACTCTGAGAAATGCCTAAAGAATGATTTGAAAGCTTTGTAGGATAGATATTATCTTCCAGAAAGCTGTTGCAGCACATGCTTTAAGTTCACATGTGAGAATCTGAGATATTGAACAGATCTTCACACATCCAGAAATGGGAGGTGCAGTGACAGGTCTTGCAAAGCACACTAGGCTTTCAACATATTCCTAACAGAGTATGTGGCATGAAATGCCCTGTATATCTCCACCCTTCATAAACAAAGGAAATCATAACTTTGAATTATAGAATACTGAGTATGCACCCCATAAACATCAACTGAACAAACACTGTATTTCATCTATTATAAGACACAAAGTACATAAGACACGAATATATCTCTGAAATCAAGATACATCTCACAATCAATAAAATCATCATTTAATTTGGCAGCATTTTTCCTTCTTCTGTGGTTCATAAACTAATGGTGCATTTCAAAATTGATGTCACCTTATACTAGATGGAAAATGGTGACCAATTCTCGATGCCTGTCATAAATAGGTTGATACTGCTATATCCAGCATTAATGTATAACTACTCAGGAGAAAATGATAGATGCAAATTATACTTGGAAATGACTTCCACTTTTGCTTTACCAATGGGATTGGCGTCCTTCCCAATTTTTCCTTTCCATATCTGAATGTTAACAGAGCAGCAAAGTTGCAATGGATAAGATATTTGGGTAGAATTTTCAAGAAATACAATAAATATTCCATTTTCTCAACAAATAGGCTAAGTTGATAGTAAATAAAAGATTTGTTTGCTAAAGTTGGAATCACATTGAGAAGCATATGTAAGAGCTTGGGAAAGACTCCCTGAGCACCAGGACACTAATATTCAACATCTGATACCTACACTCAGAGATTTGGGGTAATTGTTGAAACAAATCATTGATAAATGAAAGTTTTGGCCTGGGATAGTAACAAAATATCTGGCTAGGAACTCTTGTACCTTTATGCAAAAATATCCATAGTTATTAGTAGGCTGATGGTTTGGATTCAAACTACTTTATAGAAGTTACTCAGAATGCCTACTTTACATGGTTCTATGCAGTAAGTTAATCTATATTAAACATTTAATTTGCTTACTTGTTAATTCATTCCTTCAATAATATAATTAGACACTAATATGTGGCAAGCACATTAACATGTGACACTAATATGTTCCAGGGGCTGGTGACATACACATAAATATTGCATGAGCCCTTCCCTCAAGGAAAACAGTTTTCTAAGGAATGGGGTAGGGGAGGCAGAGAGGAAAGAACGGGAAAGTTTGACAGGTAAATAGTTCAAATACCAGGTTGGAATACAATACTTACGTAAAAAGAAACAGGACACATAATGTACGATATTAGAGGAGGAAAAATAAAAGGGGGTGTCAAGTTCAGGGAATGCAGGAGTTTTTAAAGAAAAGGTTGAATCTAAATGGAAGAGGAAAAACTGGGTATCTTTGTTAATTATTCATGTTCAGTGGTCATGGGTAGCATTAGGTGTTGACTGCTCACACCCCGTCGAGCTCAAGAAGTGTTAGCTAACCTTAGGCTCGGTTGCAAACTTCTCCTTCCCGTCAGAGACATTTAGCCACAAAAGTTCTTGTTGTTTGGAAACTGCTGGGTAATAAATGTATTTGTAACTTTCAAGTGGTTCATTCTAACAGAGCCAGAGCAAAATGGGACCTTTTCATCCATGGCAGCATTTGACAATGTTCTATCAGTGCCGTAACACTGCTATAGATTGTTAGCATGCATTTTTAGCCTTAAGTACAAGACACACTAGTGAATATCTAAAAATCTGTAAAGTCAAAGAGTTAGGAGAAGTGGCAGATGTGTGATTTCAGATTTTCCTTCTTCAAAAAACAGCTGCAGTTTGTTTTGAAAGAACTTCACTATAAGACTTTTTGTTTTGTTTTGCTTTCCCCTGCCATTTTTCATTAACACAACATGTAGAGACAGACTTTAATATAGCATGTCCTTTTTGACGGATTAGGAGTGTATCTGAAATGAAAGATGTTGTGAAAAATACAAAATTATTTGCTAGTCAAAGGTATCTGCAACCAAGTATCAACTGCAAGAGGCTCAGGTCACATGGATCAGTGGAGCCTACCCTGGAGTTACCATCAGGAAATGTGGATTAAATTCCAGAATCTGCCACTAAAAAGTTGGATGTACTTGATAAGCCCTTAATATCTCTTAATTTCAGTGTGCTGTATAAACTGTAAAGCCAGAGGTAATTTGTTTTTATCTCTCAATGGCAGCATTAGTAATACCAAACAAGGGCTGTTACCACTTTGTCTGTTCAAGCCTTTTGAGCTTATGGATGAATGTGGATCTCCTCTCTGCCACCTGCAAGCCTTCCTCCATCGTAGGACAATCAAAATCAATGAAGCTGTAATTCCCATGCTCCAGAGGTGGCAGGGAGACAGAGCAGCTGATGGCATCAACTTCTATAATTTAAGTGTTGAGCAAGACTGAGGCCAATCACAGGTTCTAGAATTGGGGGTAGAGGTTAGAGTGGGCAAGCAGGGTTGATAGCAGACCTGATGCTTTGACATCATAATGCCTGAAGTCAAATCTCAGTTCTGGTGCTATGTGATTTGGCTTCTTTAAGACTTGGCTTTGTCATCCAGAAAATGGGGTGATTCATGGGCTGCCACAGGCTTGTCTTGAGAATACAATGAGCAGATCTGTGTCAAAGCGCTTGGTCTGGCATATAACGAGTGTTCAGTGAACATGAGCTGTTGCTGCTCTCTACCCCTGTTTATACCCAAGTTCCGTAAACACATCACTCTAAAGATAAAAGAGCAAATCAAACAACAAAGACACTTAAGAACAAATGTCAAAATAGTCAGAGGAGGAATTGATATTTAAGAATACCACAGACTAAGTAGGTCATTAAGTAGCATGATGTAAGCCAGCCTTAAAGAAAAGGGTAAAAATAAAAAAAACCCAGATGGCCCATGGTTTCAAATTTTGTTTTCATATGAACATGTGCATGTAAAAGGAAAACAAAATTAATAAAGAAGAATAATATTTTTACTTGGCCAGTGAAAGAACTTGTATTAGTTTGGGTCTCTAACTATGTTTTCATTCATCCATTCACAGTTACCGTATATTGATAGTGTACCGTCAAATAAAAAGCACAGTGGATTTTAAACTGGGTGGCAGGTCCAGGGACTCAAGTAGTTGAAGTATCCAAGTCCAGACAAAGCTTTAGCCTTTGTCTTTAACCAACATCAATGGTTGTACTGATGGCAATAGTATTGAACTCCACTTATCTCCTGGCAATCTGCTCCACTGTGAGACTAGGAGCCAAATTAGGTGCCTTAGTTTCTTGGCTCCTCTGCCCAAATTTCATCTACCATCTTTCAATCCTTAACAATGAATGGCAGTCTCCGCCTCTTCTACTGAACTGCCTCTAGAAGGCAAAATAATCCCAATCTAACAAATATATAATAATTTAATTAATCAAATACACACAACCACAAACCCAGCCTGCTGCAAAGTGGAAAACCAGCAGGTCAAATACAATATAGACAATCTTGTCTTTCACAAGGAAAATTAATAAATGTTCCAGCTAACTATTAGGTAATATTAGTTCATTTCCACTGTTAATCTTCCACTGTGAGTGTTAACAAGTTTCTGGACTTATTTTGTTTACATTGTTCCATTTTTTAAAAATCTTTACCTGTGAATAATGCCAAATACCACCTACAAAGCCCCCTAGCAATTGTTATGAAGATTAACAAAACAATGCTGGAAGCATTTTCCATTACTCTGAAGAAATAAGATCTGTAAATACAAAAAAAAAGGATAATTAATGTGCACAGGCCATGGTTTGGCTGCAAGATTCTCTGTAATTGGCCACATATTAATCTACAGGGATTAAAAAAGAGAGAAATCAGACCTTTCTGGTTTTTGTGTTTTTTTTTTACCTTGAAATGGGAAAAATCATCAATACCTTTTAAATGGTTTCTCTAACAAAACTTAACTTCTAAGACCTTAAATAAAACAAAAGGAAAGTTCTTTCAAAGTTTCGTTTGGTTGTTACATTAATAAAAATATTTTACTTCAACATATGCAATTGTCTTAACAGCATTGCATCACTATAACCCAGGGGAACTGTTTGTCAGCAGACACATTCCAAGCTCCAGAAAGATAATACTTAAAACATGAGACCCTCTGAGCTCCCCTGAGATGAGCATCTAGCTTGACAGTTTATACGACATTTAGGTATGTCTCTTCTGCTAACCATTTCATGAAAACCAAGGGGAGCTTGAAATTAAATAAATAAAAACCCCATTCATGCCAGAGCACATCTTTTTGAAAGACTTAGTTTTAAGATTCCATTGGGCATCTTTACTTTCATTTTCAATTAGCTGTTTTCTCCTTTAATGAATTTCAGGAGGGTTCAGGAGGCAAATGAAGGCTATTGGCAATCTGGAGCAGTCATGTTTGCATGAGGTAGAGGAGAAGCACTTGGTGTGACTTTGTGATTCGTGCACCTATGAAGAGGGGAAGAATTTTAAAGTAGTGTTGAGCTTCCACACATCCAGGGATGGACCCTATTCAGAGCTTTAGACCGTTTACGAAACAGGTAAAAATTTCCACTAGAAAAACAAATAAGTGCTAATGTGAAGAGTTGTCCTTTTGTGACATAATATACAGGATTTAAGACTCTGAAAGAAAAGAGAAGCCCATCTGGCCACACCCTTGATAAGACAATGGTTACTTTCAACAGGAAAAGGCATGGAAGGGGCTTGAAAATCAGAATGGAAAATGGATATTTGGAAGAGGGCAAAGGAGACTGATTTCATAGCAGAAGAGATCACAGAAAGGAGAATAGGCCCTTTAAGTCAATATAAGGTGCCACGGCAGCCATAGAGAAGCATAACTATTTCACACAACATCAAAAAACAGGATTGGTCTTCTAGATAAAGGATGTTTATGTTGCTTGGTGACCACCTCTGCCTCCTTTTAATATCATGCCTCTGACTGAACTGACTTAGGGAGAAGAACAGATATGTAATAGCCATCACAGTATTGCTATAAGTTTGCATATTTCTACTGGGACAGAAATGTGTTCTAAGGCAATTTTTCATTTTAAAGTAAATTATTCCTAAGAGTTTTTTTCCTTTTGCTTGGAATGAAAATCTCAATTAAAAATATATTCTTACCCTTAATTTTCATAGAATGTTCAAGCAGTTACAAATTTTCTCTGTAATTTATGGATTATTTTTATACCTAACAATAAGATAATCTTCAGAGAAATATTTTTATGTCTCATATAATATACACAAATCTAGAAAGGGAAAGAGAACTAAATCTTGCATCTCCTCTATTGTTGTCCAGTTTATTAAATCTTTTCCTATGTCAAAAACCAATAATAAAATAATTAAACCTTTAATGAGGGCTGAAAATGTACTGGTCACTTTACCAGGTTCTTGACATACATGAGCTCATTAGCTGCTCAAACAAGCCTATTCCCACGTTATCAATAAGAATCTGAGAATAGAGAGTCTAAGAATCTTGCCCATAGTTACAAAGTCATGGAACACATTTATGGCTTCAGACTCAATTTGAAAATGTCTTCAGTGTTCCTTAGAGTCATTCATCCAGTTAGACAGCAGATGGGAACTAGAGAACAGAGCCTAGTCACAGTTACAACTTTTGTGGTGTTAACTGGTAGTTGTCTTCCTGCAGGAACAAGTGTAAGGAATCTTAGGGAAGCACTGGTGAGTCACCAAGTTTCAATGGACAGAACCACAAACCCATTGGGTTTATATGGAGTTAAAAAAGCAGAAACATCCAAATATAGTTTTTCTTCCCATGGCAGAAATGGGCATGTGAGTCTGTGTTCTAAGCTCCAGCTAGTAAGGATTAACTGATAAAATGAAAACTGCTGTCTGTGGGGGAGATGAAAAAAAGAATGTCATATTCAATGACAGAAACTACAAGTTAGGTTTCACCTCTGATATTATCTCAGAAAGTCATTTTAAGATCCAGCTCATAGTCCTTCCCATCTCTCTTATCTCTCCTTCTTAGAGGGAAAACCAGAATCCTTTGTGCCAGCTCATTGCCTTTGGACAAAGAAGATATTATGATCTGCTTTTACAGATGAGGCAAAGAATCTCAGGGTTTAGGTGAACTGCCTACTATGCCAACACTGAATCCTATGCTGCACCCAGAACATACTGCTATCATAAAACTATGATCTTTCTAGTTGCATGTAGTAGGTGCTCAATAAATGTTTGTGGAAGAAAGAAGAACAAATACACCATGGGTGGGTTATTAGAATTCCTAACACCTCTACCCAAGGGTAGCTCTTCTTCCCCTTCAGCACACTGTCTCTTACTTATTGCCTAGTCTACTATGGTTTTCTTTCTTTTTTGTTCCTAGAGCGCTAATGAAGATAAAAGAGACAGTGAATCTTCAAAAGTCCTTTAAAACTTCACATAATATTATCTTTTGACTGAATAATTTTCTGCACACTTGCTTGTATAAACTGAGGCCAACTTGACTGGAAACTCCTTAGGGGCAGGGTGTCTATCTCAGGTCTTTGTGGCTGTATGTGTGGGCTCAGTACACTACTTACACTAGGCTGTGTACTGAGCCCACACATACAATGAGGAAGATAGTAAATTCTCCCCGGTGGATAAGTCCCACTGGATCTCAGGGAAAGCAGATTAGAATTTGAGAAAGGTTTTCAATTTTCATTTCATTATATGCCTTTTTTATATGTGAAAAAGAGAGATTTTCCTCAATAGTCAAGGGTACAGACAGTCACTGGGCTTCATGAAGACAAATGCAATGACAACATTCACTAAAATATTTATGCTTTTTTTGAAGAAACATGGGAACAGTGTTATCTCTAAGAAATATTCATATACTCTGGATTAGAATTCAGTCCAAAAAAAAAAAAAAATCACACTTCACTAACAAAGAGGAAAATTCCTATAGCACTAGAAATGCTACACTGAAGATAATAAATTGAAAGAAAGGCAAAAGCTCCCATTACACTTACCATGAATACTACACTCACACTAACCAATCATCTAGAACATCAACAATTAACAAATAAACCTCGAACAAATAAGTCCCTGACAAGGGCCTTCAGGGGAGACTGTTGGCAGGTGGTTAGCTCCATTAGTGGATCAGCTGGTTTGATCTCCACAATTACACAGCTGACCCAGTTCCTGGTGTTCACAGGGGGAAAAGCTGATAAAAGGGTTTATTACATCTTTTTCTCCTTTTCCTTTCTTTTCTTTTTATTGGAGGGGAGGGGGATAATTCTGGGATGATAGCAAATACATCTGACTGCCAAGAAGATGCAGCTGGTTAAAACTACTGGATTAATGTTGGTTACACCCTGGCTATGGGTTTCATCCTTAGACCAACAGACTCCCATGCCCCACCCCAGACTCGCTGAATCGGCATATGTATTTAACAGTCGCCCCCGGTGATTCTTATGAACCTTATGCTACTGAGAAGCAGATGTTCTAAACAAAATTATTCCTTTGAGTCCAGAGGGAACAGCTATGAAACTTGGAGAACATACCTGCCTGGCACCCATTCACAAAGCTAACACTTTTTTCCCCAAGCAGATGTACATCAGAAGGTGTGTTTTTCAAAGTTTCTGCAACAACTATATTTGCCAAGATAGAAGCTATCCTACACTAAAAGGCACATCCATATGTAAGGAGGAAAACATTTATCGTCTAGAAAATCACTTTCAAAAAAACACAAATATGTTTCGTATATTAATTCCAGTGACTTTTCAAACTTGGCTGAACATTGAAATCAAGTATAATTTTTTTTAAATTTAATTTCTTAATTTGGGCTCCTGCTCTGGAAGATTTCAATTTGGGAAGTGTGTTTGAAAAACTCCACAGGTGATTTTGATGTACAATTAGGATGGGAAATTATGGCTCTATTTTTGGCTGTTAATAACTGTATGGTGGAAGGGTGCCCATTGAAGTATGCTAAATCTGGCAACTTCAATCTCTTGATTTGGTCGTTGAGCAGTGTCCATTACAATGCCCAAAGGATTTTTTTTCTTAATGTGGTTTCTGAATTCTGGGTCTCCTCAAAATCCGTTAATGTTCAGGAAGTTAATAGCTCATCCTGCTTAAGTTGGGTTGCAGCCTCTGAAAACATTCTGTGATGGATTGGGTGATTTACAACACCAAAATTCTAGAGCAGGGCAGGGGGGAAAGTAAAGAAGCAATGCCCGTGTGAGTTTCTTCCTGATTCTTGCCTGAGCCATGACAGGTACAAAAACTCCTGAGAGAGCCAGGAAGTGATTCTCTTCCTTAATTAATATGGTACAGCAGACCGGCAGAGTTGTCTACTTACCAAGAGTCAGGTGTGTTTGTTCCAAAACCTATTTTTACTAGTTGACTTTATACTATAATTATCCAATTACAAATTATAAAAAAAGATAAAATGTGAATGCAAAAATAGAAAGTGCTTGTTTCTATAAAACTAAGTGAAAGTTTTGGAAAGACTGAATTAAAGAGAATCATTACAAGAGTTGTTAAATTAGGTGTGGATGAGTCAACTCTTAAAGGCTGAGGCAAATGAAAAATATAGAAGGATTCTGTACTCACTGCTTCACAAATTCTTTTTGTTCTTATTCCACTTTAAAGAAACTGAGACTGGACATTGTAGATGATGCATGAAGAATAGGGATTTTGCAAAAAAGAATTATAACCTCCACAAGGAAACCAATACTTAAGGAAAAGGTCTTGGCTCTATATGAAAAGATTAAAAAATGAATGTACTTGTATTTTTCATGTAAAATGTTTATTTAAAGTATGTACTCTATTCTTATGATTTATTACTTTAACCTAACAATTATTAGTCTTGATTATATTAGACAAGTTAACTCTGCTCTGGAAGAAGCCTCATCAATATATTTTCAAACTTCATCATGCCTCCTTCCCCATGAAGATGGACACCAGTGGCTCCAATCCCAGAAGCATAGTGTGTTGAAAGAGAATATTATTGATGTGAATATGCAGGGTCATAAGAATATTATTGAGAAATAAGACCTTGTTGAGAACCACCAATTCAAAAACAAACACATGCTTATTGAATCGATACATTTTTTAATGTTCTATTATAACTTCTAATAAAAGTTAAAAAGCCATATATGTTGTTTACCATTTGCTTAAATATATCCAAGATTTATGTTTTCTAGATGTAGATATTGACCTGTATTTATGAGGACAAGTTCAATGAATTACAAAAATCTGCCAACATTAAGTATGAAAATGTAAATGTTTTCATCTACAGTTGTCTCCTACGGCCCACAAAAGGAGAGCTCTAGGTTTGAATGTTACTTTCAATCAGTTGTCAGCAGAAACTCTCACTTGCATCACATGTGTGTACTTGACAGACCGTGAAGTCTCAAAGTACCTGAAACATTGCCCCTTTGAGGAAGAAAGCACCATGTGAAAATGTTTGCATGGCAGCTCTGTCTGTATCTTGCTGAATGTGAGTGGAGTGAAGCCATCCTACAGGCTGTCACTGATTGGACCTGGGCCAAATTTGTGCATCAGCCAAAGGAAAGTCAATTGCCTTTCTGAGATACCTTGATTTGAAAACTTATTGATCAGAGGTGTTCCAAACTTGATCACGGAAAACTGACCCAATCAAATTGTCTTAACAGGAACTGTGAAGATAGGTGATCAATGACAAAAGGAGTCACCTGAGCTCATGTTTAGGGCCCAGTAAGGCGGAGCTATGACTTTTAGTTCTCCCTGACCCTGAGAAAGTTAATTCATGCACACCTCTTCCTTGCAGCCAAAATGCCGAACTATTATAACATGACTCATTATCCTCAATTTTGAAAATATACAGAAAATAATTCAAAAAACATGATGGCTACTTCACAGACCATGTAAATCACTAGTTATTTCAGAGGAAAATTGCTTCTTAAAATAGACAAGGGGACTATATATATATTTTTTACATAATTGTAAAAAACACATAAAAGAAACTCATAAGAAATTAGAAACCAGTTAAAGAAGAAAATACCCGTGTTAGTCCTTGCCTAGGGACTAATCTTGCCCATGTCAAAAAAGTTGTACAGTGGCAATAATCAAAACATATTAAACTGAAGCTCACTGAAAGGAATTTAGAGCTTAGTTATCAGTCACATGTACAATGGCAAATAAGGAAATAAGGCCACTGAACTGCCTTCTCAAATAATCAAATACAGAATACCTCTTTGGACAACATGAAATTCCTTGTAACTGTCATATTTCTTTGTGTTCCTATATGAAGCATCCTGTTCTCAGCCATAGTATAAAGTTAAAGTAGAACAGAATTGAGTTCCAGAATCACTCAGCATGGTGACTTTGAAGGAATGGCCTCAATAAATATTATTTAGAAGAATTAATAACAATAGCTATTATGATATGATGTACAGCTTTTCACATTGCACATTCTAGAAGGCCTTGCAGGAGCAGTGTACAAAATATATTCCATGTAATCTAAGTTTCCCCATGGATGTCAATAGATACTGTGTGCTAACAGGGTTCTGTGTTCAAACACTTGTAAGACATGGTGGATGCTCTGAATGCCTCCTGTAGCATCAGAATTTACATTAGCAAGTTGAAGTTTCTGAGAAGTCTTGCTTAAGTGGATTAAATACTTCTGCATTAATTCCACAGTTTACCAAAACTGTTTGATTACAGTACTATTTTACCAAAGGATATTTATTAAAATGTCTTACAGAAAATGGGCATTCTATGAAATAAGGTTTGCTCCATTATCATACAGATATTTGTCTTTAATAAAAATTTGATGTAGTAGATGAGAGCATTGAAAATTTTACAAATGAAAAAACTAATGGAATCATTAATTCACAGTGCTTACTCAAAGAAGTTATTGCTATAGGGAGATAGAATTTTTAAAGCAATAAATAATTACTATATTCCTACCTATATGGACTCTGAAATGTGATATGCTAGAGTGATTAAAATGATTTCCCAACCATGACAATTCTTTTCTAGCAGTAATTTAGAGATCTAAGAAAATTTAGAACGAAAATTGCTTTAACTGACTCTTGTCATTAAACAACAGAATTATGAAATTTTGCTTTATTTTCATGTACTGATGGCTGGTAAAGCCTTCAATTGCTCTGCTTGTTGTAAATTGAATTCTTATTGGCAGCAGATTCCTATATATATTTAATTATCTCAGAAAATCAGTGTTACTGCTCCTTTCTCAATTTCTGCAGAAATCCTTCTTTAAAGATCAAGAGAAATGAGTGTAAGTAGTAAGTAACCATTATTAGTGTTTGTGTTTGTGAACACTGTAAGGACAGATGAGGAAAAACAGTATGATTTTCTTCAAATGTACCCAGACAAGATTATGTCTTTTGACTAAATTGTGATCATCTTTCACAACCACTTAGATGCCAAAGAGGAAGTGTTGACAGCTTCTGTCTCAAGTCTTCTTGAACCTAATAAGAGAGTTGATGCCAACTTGGCAGCATGAATGCCCTACTGGCTAGGCGAGGAGCGTCCCTGAAGCTGGGTGAGAAATTTGGCTTGGCAGCTGGGGGAATTTCTACAGCAGGCAATCAAGGACAGAAAAAGGAGTTGCCATTTGAATTGTTAAAACAAAAACGATCATTTAAACATGACAAATACCTTACAACAAAGATTGTAATTTCCACAGTGGACAGTTCTTGGATTTAATATGAGAAGTTCCAATATTTAGGAACAACTAAAAGTTATGATACTCTCAAACCCATTAGTCCTTTTCAGTAGGCTTGTCTTCCTTTATGGTTATATTTTTAAAAGCATTTTCTACCCTATAACATTAGATGAATATTCATCTAAATTTTTCTCTAGCACTTTTGTAGTTTCTGTTTTTATACTTGTGTCTTTGATCCATCTAAATTTAACTTTGGTGTATGCTACATAGTAGGGATCTAACTTTTTTTGTTCCAAATGGTAACATTTGTCCAAATTTCATTTTAAAACTAAAATATTTTTGCCATTTGTTTAAAAAAATCTTGAAAACCTGCTACACTATTTAAACTTGTTTCTATTTATTTACTCACTATTCTGCTCCATAGCTATGGCTAATGTGTCTGTGTATCACTACAACACCATGGTATAATTTTTTTAATTTATTGGAGCTTTAATATGTCTTTTAATATTGGAAGGGCATACTGATCATTTTATTTTTGTAAAATTTAATCCTTTGTATAGATTTATTCTAGGATATTTTTATTACATCTTAGGAATTGGAAACATTGGTAAAGAAGTTCCTCTAATAAAATTACCCATCTATAATTTTACCAGCACACACTTGGAAGTTTCCAAAAGCAAAATATTCCATAGTCAATGAAATTATAGCAAAGCACAAAAACATGAACTCCCAACATACCTTATAATGCTAGTGTAATTTTTAAAATAAAAGATGACATGAAAAACAGACCAGTCTTGTGTCAAAAATATTAAATAAAAATCTATTAAAACCAATTGATAAATTTCAATGTCTACCCTGATGTTTCAGAACAAACTAAGATTGGAGGTTACCATTAGTTATCAACTAAAGATTCTCTATAAAATCATGCTTAATGTTAAAAACTTAAGAACAAGGACTCATATTTTATGATTGTTATTTAATACTGTTTTGGAAGCCCTGGCTAATGCCATGACCAAAGAAAAATAAGAGATATATAAATCTTGGAAAGATGATTGCCTGAAAAAGGCAAAATATTAACTGAGAAGTGAATAGATCTAATTAGAGAACTAACTCAGTTACAAACAAAGAATATAAAAACAAAATTTGTTTGGCATACAATTAAATTATTTTTGTGTTTCCATTTTATTTTATGAGGTACAGCCATTAGTTAAATCAATTATCTTCTGAAGGCGTGTGAGTGTGTGTGTGTCTAACCCCCCCCCCCCTTCTTTTCCATTCTCAATTGTATTGCCCTAATCCAAGGCCTAACTTTTGCACAAGGGTTCATCTGTAAGGGCTTTGAAACATCTTATATACCCTGAGTTTGGAAGGATGGCCTTACACAACCTCTATTTCCTGATCTTGCTAATATTATGAAGAACTCCATATATGCCATTTCTATTTTCCCATCTCTTTCACCTTGAATATATTCTATACAGAGCTAAAACAACTTTCCCAAGTTACAGACCAGGTCATGTTACTGCCTTCATCAAAAATCTCTAATGGTTCACAACTGCCAACCAGCATGTCATTCAAAGGTTGCCATTTAACACCCTCTAAGATCAAGTCCCAATCTCTCCTTTCTACCGTATCCCCTCAAACCCTCCATCCTGCACCCATATCTCAGCCAAACTATGCTTTCCTCTCTCGATAGCCACACTTTAACCATCCTTGAAGTCCCACACCAAATTCTATCTCCTTTATGAAATTTGACCCCATGCTGTCTCAAATTAAATTTCTTTCTCCTATGTATGCTTATAACATTTTTGTCTGCAAATCTATAATAGGATTTATTCTATTATTCCACTATAAAATATTCATTTGATGTGGCTATTTGTGGTCTGTATAAATGGAAGTTCCTTCAGGGCAGGGCTCAAGTAATAGTCATACCTATGTGCCCTACCATACCCAGCACAGGATCTTGTATTTAGGAAGCAACCAATAGAAGTTTGATGGATTTATTAAAATTAGTAACTTTATTGAATAGAAGGGGGAACATATTATTATCTTAAATTGAATTATAACTATTGTTTTCAGATGTTCAGCATGTTCTACACAATATACTAAACCCCTTACATTTCATTTCATTTTATTTTCACACAACCCAATGAAATAGGTTTAGTGGCCTCATTTCCTAGTTAACCAAGACAGTGTAAGTATCTTGCCCAAACTTCCATAGATAGTAAGTGGCAGAGCCACGATTCAAAGCCAGTTCAGTTTGATTCTAATCCTGTGTGCATGTGTGTGTGTGTGTGTGTATGTGCATGCATGCAATCTAGTAGAGGAAAAGATAGACAATCTCAAGTACAAAGAATGAAGGAATGTGATGAAAATTATAGCAGAAATACGTACATGTAATATGTGCAACCATTTATTACTGTGGACTCATGAAGCATCAGAGAAAGAAAAGGCCCGGGAAAACTTTCTTCTGGCAAATGGCACAGAACTAGGCTATGAAGAGAGCAGTAGAAGTTCAGTATGCTTAAGGATGACTTGGGCAAAGTGGGTCAATAATATAGTATGTGAATTTTATCACAATATGGCTGCCAAAAAAAAAAAAAAGAGAGAGAGAGAGAGAGAATGACCTGGGCAGCTTTTTAAAAACAAGGATCCATGTATTCCACCTTAAGGCATTTGGCTTAGGTAGGTGTTTTAGTTTGCTAATGCTGCAGAATGCAAAACACCAGAGATGGATAGGCTTTTATAAAATGGGGGTTTATTTCACTACACAGTTACAGTCTTAAGGCCACAAAACGTCCAAGGTAACACATCAGCAATCGGGTACCTTCACTGGAGGATGGCCAATGGCGTCCGGAAAACCTCTGTTAGCTGGGAAGGCACGTGGCTGGCGTCTGCTCCAAAGTTCTGGTTTCAAAATGGCTTTCTCCCAGGACGTTCCTCTCTAGCAAGCTTGCTCTTCTTCAAAACGTCACTCACAGCTGCACTCTATTTCCTCTCCTTGAGCCAGCTCATTTATATGGCTCCACTGATCAAGGCCCACCCTGAATGGGTGGGGTCACACCTCCATAGCAGTATCCCACCTAAGTCACCACCCACAACTGGGTGGGGCACATCTCCATGCAAACAACCTAATTCAAACGTTCCAGCTTAATCCCCACTATTCTGTCTGCCCCACAAGATTGCATCAAAGAATATGGCTTTTTCTGGGGGACATAATACAGTCAAACCGGCACAGTAGGTCTGGAGAGAGACACAGGAAACTGCATTTTAGAAATAACTTCTAGGTAATTTTGATGTAGGAGTTTAATTGCTTCATTTTGAGAATTACTGGTCTAGAGGGTTGAAAATTCAGAACCACTATGTTTAGCTTCTCAGGTCATATCTATACAATTCCAGTGGACTTGTTTACATTGTTTGCCACATGAACATCACACTCTGAAGTTGTACAGTGCACAACCTGCACAGATGGGAATAGCATCCCTGTAAAAGTACACGGTATGTTGGAAGAAGAAAGAACATTTCCTCAGTGCCTACAATCTGGCACTTACTGTGCTAGACACTAGGTAAATAGGCAGTTAGATGATATAGATAGATATAGCTATAGATACAGATATAGATGATATAGATACAGCTATAGATAGATGATATAGATAGGTCTCAATAAGGTATATACCAATCTTTTCAACATTTAACATTAGGTATCACCTCCACTTACAAATGAAGAAACTTACATTCAGAGAACTTAAATAATATTCTCTGAATTGCACAGCTAGAAGTAATTTCTTCCTTCATTCAATTTAAATGGCATTTATTGTCTACTATACCTGGCACCAAGGGAACTAAAACCAAATAAGATTGAAGAAAAGATTATTAAAGGGATGGAAGCACAGGGAGAAGTCCAGCCTGGAACTCTAGGTGGCAGTGGATACTCTATATGTTATACAGGCTGGAAGAAGTCACCTGTGGTCAGTTTAAATATTAAGATAGAAATGAAATTAAAACTGAGAACATCATAAAAGGATTCACAAGAATGTATCACAGTTCACTCTCACCATAAACATCTTTCAGAAATGACCAAGGTAGCCATCAAGTAGCATTTCAATTTTTTGAAACCACCTTTTGCTAGGCAAAAGCTGGGCCTCAAACCCTTGATAAATATAACAAGAAAGAGTGCTCTACTTTTGATGCAACCCCAAAAGACCCCACTTGTAAATTAGGACAGCCTTATAAATGGTTTGATACAAATCACCACACCATTAAAATGTCCATTGTCATTAAAAGCTTAACTGATATAGAATGGCCACTCCTCTCCATCTTCCTGGGAGATTTTGCCTTCTCCTCCAATCAATCTTCATGTCATTAAGTAAACAAAATAGATACAAAAGAAAGCTATCTCCTAAAGATACACATTGCCATGGGCTTGTTGTGGTTGCTTTTAAGGATGCTTCAAGATTACTTGATTTGAAGTAGAATTGGCAATGATTATTCTGAACCACTTCTCTGAAATGGTTAGTAAAAAATTATAAGGAAGAAATAAGATATTTAATTCATATATCCAAGAGGCACTCTCATAAAAATCAGGAGAGCATATCCATGCTTTAGCTTCCTAAGCTTTATAGTGATATCCTGCTTTCCTAAAGAATACACTATTATCTTCATTAAAAGAATAACACTAATAATCAGGAGAAAAGTAAGTATAAATGCACTTTCTATAAGCACTAAAAAAAAGAATATAAAGAAGTGTTATCCCTGTAAAACCAAAATAAAATAGACTGCCAGCATTAAATACATCATTTAAAAAGCTAACACTAAAAAGATGTGAAAGATGAAGAAAGGGGGAGAAAATACGATGGCATGATTGGAAAAGAACTTAAGACAGGTTATCAACACCAAGAAGGACCCGAAGCTCCCTTTCAATTCATCAAAACAAGTCTTCTTCATCTTGTTTCCATCTTCTCACAACCTTTGCTTTTCTTCTGAACAACCATTAGTACCTTTTTGCTCTCCAAAAAATAGCATTTCAAAATCCCAATGGAATTATCATTGTACTCAATCTGGTTTCTTTGCCAAAGCTCTTTATCAGCAAACTACCTTGTGCAACAGATCCCTGGTAGGAGCTTTGAAATTCAAAATTCAAAATATCTATGTGCTATTTGACCTCCTTTCTTACTCTATGTCCTGTCCATACCAAAAGAATAAATATTTCAAAAGCAAAAATACAGAGTTTCTGTTTGAGGTGAAGAAAAAGTCGGGGTAATGAGTACTGATGATAGTAGCACAATATTGTGAATTTTAATTAATACTACTGTTATTGTATATTTGAAAGCAGTTAAATGCTAAATTTTGATTTATTCCTATTTTAGTACAATAAAAAGTTTTTAAACAACAAAAAATGCAAATATATACAGAAATAGAGAAAGTAGTAAAATGAGCACCCATGTACCCATTACCCAGCTTCAAAAAACATCAACCTATGGCCAAACATGTTTCTTCTCTAGCCCAATTCACCCACTCACCCAAATATTATTTTAAAACAAATTCCCTATTATATAAATTATTTCAGTTTATGTTTCTAAAAATTAAAAATACTTTCTAAAGACATAATCATAATACCATTATCTCATCTAAAATAAGCATAGGTAATGAACATAATGAAATATCCACATATGATCAAATTTCTCTATTTACAAACTACAAAACAAAACATTTGAACAAATTTATAAACAATAATAACAATTATGGATATATGAATAAAATTGCAGCAGTGTAATTTTGAATAAGCTTTGAAAACAAAGACTTGCTGTAGATTAATGACCTTTAAACTTTTGCTACAGAAAAATAAAGAAATTTAATCATGTCTTCTGTTAATCAAATAATTTTAGTACCCACACCACCATTGATTTGACTGAATTTATTTACTTTAAATTTAAAAGTACTAGAGCTATCATTAACATTAGAGATTTAGTTTTAACTGAAAGCATAAGCAAGGGTATAAAATTAACCAGGAACCTAAGGTCCAAATGTGACCATAAAGCCTTCTAATTCTTCATTTGCCCATTTGTTAATTTTCTTTCCCTTTGTAATGATGAAAATTTTAAAACAGCTCATAACTATTAAAAAAAAAAGAAGAAGAAAACAAGTATTGGAGAGGAAGTGGAGGAAAAAGAACATATTTCAATAGAAATAGAGTTAGAATCTAGGTTATAGGTTACCAAGGGATAGAGTGGGTTTAGAGAATGAGGAGTTGATGCTTAATTTGTACAAAATTTCTATTTAGGTTGATTGTAAAGGTTTGCAAATGGATGGTGGTGATGGTAAAACAATACTGTGAGTGTAATAAGCAGCACTGAATTTTATAGGTGAATGTGGTTGATATATGTTACTAAAATAAAAATTAGAAGAGAAAATGTAGGACTGTATAACACAGTGAACCCTATTATAGATGATGGACAACAGTTAATAGTAAAAGAATATTCTTTCATGAATTATAACAAATGTATGACACTTAAACAAAGTGTTAATAATAAAGTGGTATGTGGGAAAAATGTACCTGCTGTAAACTACAGGTGATAGTTAACAGTAGTATTTTAATAATCTTTCATCAATTGTAACAAAGATAACTACCATTAAAAAATATAGTACAATTACAAAGAAGTGTTATCATCAATTATAACAATTTCTTAACTTCTGTTCTGGGCTACAACCTCTCTGGCACTAAAGGCCTTAAGAGAGTAAATGTTCATAAAAATGTTCTAGCATCAATTGTAACAAATGTTTCACACCAACGCAAGGTGTTGGTGATGGGAAGGTGTATGGGAATCCCATATTTTATGCATGATTGTTTGGTAAACCCACAACTTCTCTAATTAAAAAAAAATTAGCTCATAAATTTCCAAGTAATTTGACTAGTAAGTTTGGACTTACCCCCAGCAGACATTTATTACTCTTAGGAAGGCAAGTGTTGTGCTTTTGGTTACTTATTTCGTCTCATCACCTCTATGTGTCAAATGAAAATGAGTAATTTGCCAGGTCTCTCTCACAGGAATGTTAGAAAGTTCACAGAAAATAAGTGTCTCAGTCAAGAGGCATGCAAAGACAACCCATTACTATTATGCCATGATGTAGAATAACTTGCCAATAATACAACTCAGAAAGTGATATAATTAAATATAGTACTCTTTATATATTTGTCTTTAATCCCAGGCACCATGGTGTCATGAAAATTAAATTGAAGTAGGGGTGTATTTTTTTATTATTAAAGCTCATGTAGAATTTTGATTCTGATTTTAATAGTAATTTATTCCAATGTGGCCTTCTATCAAGGGTGACACATGATGGTGTTATTTGAAATTCTCCAGCATTTACATGTTGTTTCAATTCACTCATCCAGAAATTACTAAGGGCCTACCTTGTCCTGGAGACACACACTGCACAATAACATGTAGTTCCTGCTCTCAAGGTGCTCACAGCCTAGTGGCAAAGACACACAAATAAATCATCCATTATAAAGCTATATATTGTTGCCTATGGTGCATGTTTGGAGACCATGGTATGGGACTGTGGAAGAGACACATCTAAGTCTGGAGGGGATTAGGATTGGGGGCAAGGGGCTGTGTCTGAGAATTCCAATAGGAAGTAATACTTCAACTGAATTTTGGAAAACATGGAGGTGTTAGAATATTGAAGGTAGATATAGGACAGTGGCATAGCCTGAATAGAAATAGAATGTGACAAAGTAGTAGACAGCTATGGCAAAACGATGACACAGTTTAAAGGTCCATCCACTAGAATGTGAGCTTCTGTGAAGTAGGGATCTTTGTTGTTGCTGATGTCCCCTCAAGCATCTAGATCACTGCCCAGGACACAGTAGGAACTCAATAAATATGTAATGATTAAATGCACACCAAGTTAAGGTGTTTGTAGTTTATTCCCAAAATAACAATTAGAACAGGTGAAGGCCACGGAGAGAAGATTAAGATAATCATATGTAACATTAAAGAAGAGCATCCTGACAGCAGTGCAGAAAAATTCATGGGCTGAACCAGGACAGAAGCTGGGAGACCAAGTAGGAGGTTATTGTGGTTTTCCAGTTGAGAAATAATCAATGTTGTTGACCCAGCAATTCCATTCCTAGGTGTGCCAGTTTGAAACTGTTATGAACCCCAGAAGAGCCATGATCATTTAAGCAAATCTTGTTGGGTGGAAACTTTTGATTGCGTGTTTCCGTGGAGATGTGATTCACCCAACTGTGGGCAAATTGTATGATTAAATTATTTCTGTGGACGTGTAGACCCTGCCCATTGAAGGTGGATCTTGATTAGTTCACTGGAGTACTTAAGAGAGCTCAAGAGCAGACCCAGATGCTGGCTGACACTTTGAGATGCCTGGAGATGCAGACAGAAGGACGTTTGGAAATGCTAAACTAAGAGATGAAGCCTGGAGTTTGCCCTGGAGAGCTAAGAGAGGACCCCCAGATGCTTAGAGAGAAATGCCCTGGGAGAATGAAGCAAGGACACACAGCAGCTGAGAGAGAGGAGCTAAAACACAATCTGGGACCAGTAGATACCAGTCATATGCTTTCCCAGCTAACAGAGGTGTTCCGGATGCCAACAGCCATTCTTCAGTGAAGGTACCCTCTTGTTGATACCTTACTTTGGAGACTTTGTGGCCTTAGAACTTTTAATTTGTAACCTAATAAATCCCCTTTATAAAAGCCAATCCATTTCTGGTATTTTGCAAACAGCAGCATTAGCAAACCAGAACACTATACACTCAAGATAATTGAAAACATACGTCTACACAAAGACTTGCTCACAAATGTTCATAGCAACATTATTCATAATAGTCAAGAAGTGAAAACAGCCCAAGTGAATATCAGCAGATGAATGGATAAGTAAAACGTGGCATATCCATACAATGGAATATCAAAGCAAAATAAGGAATGAAGTACTGATACATGTTATCAAAGTTTACCTTTGAAAACACTATGCTAGATGAAATAACTCAGGCACAAAAGACCACATATTGCTTGACTTTAATTAATATGAAATGTCCAAAAGGGGCAAATCCATTGAGAGAGAAAGTAAATTAGGGGTTCTCTATGGCAGGGGGAGTGGTGGAAAGTATTGGGGAGGGACTCCTAATGGGTACAGGGTTTCTTTTAGGGGAAACAAAAATGATCTAAAATTAAATTGTGGTGATGGCTGCACAGCTCTGTGAATATACTAAAACCTCTGAATTTTACGTACCTTGTAAATAAGTGAATTGTTTGCTATGTGAATTAAATCACAATAAAGCAGTTAAAAAACGAAGAAGAAGAAATCAAGGCCAGAAAGGTAGGGATGAGCAGGGGATGGAAAGGAAGAACTTATATTAAGGATGGTATGGCACTAAATGTGAGATTTATTCCCATTCTTGATAAGAAATACATGGCTGGAGACTGCTTCCTAAAATGCTAAGGGATAACTATTACTTACTGAGCAGTTACTATATGCTGAGCACTGTTTCAACTGCTTTACATTTAGTATCACATGTAGTATTCATAATAACACAATGTAATTATGCTTATTTTACAGGTTATGAACTTAATGCCTGACATCACATAGCTAGGAAGTGCTGGAGCCATAATTTGAACCCCGATAGTTGGTTTCTATAATCTGTGATGTAGTGATTCAACCTATCAAGTTCAGTATAAAAGAACTGCCTCTCAGATCTCTAAAAAATGAATATGGGATTTCAGGAAAGAAATACCTCTTCCCTAATTAAGGTACTTTAGTGAATTAGGTAAGCACACATGAAATCTTTCAAAGTAAATTGTAAGATTTTCCTTGATCAAATGCACAAAGAGGCAGTGTGACCCACTGCATAAGAGCTGAGGCTTCCAACCCAGAGACAGTTGGGTTCAAATCCAAGTTGTATAACTCACTAGCTATGTGATCTTGAGAAGGGCATTTAATCTATCTGCCTGAAAATGCACCTTCCTAGTGTTCTTGGAAAGATTACATGAGATAAACAGTACCTGGACATAGACAGGAACTCAATAAGTAGTGATTAATTATTATTTGGACCATCAGCCTTTGTATCACTTGGAGTTTAACTATCTTCATGTTTAATCTCTGATTTTTTTTTAGGGTAAGTCATACTGAAGAGCCAGATAAACAGGGCATATTGTTAATATTCTGGTTTTCGCGAAAAGTCCTATAAACAAGAAATCTAAGCACAAAAGATTTTATGGGATAATCTGATAGACATAAAAGGGTCATATCCATATCCAGCTTTAATTTGAATACTCATCTATTAATACAGGTAAGCCTTAGATTACCCATAGGAAGGTGTTGAAAAATAAATGGTAATTTAAGTCAAATAATAGATGCTATAAATGCAATTCCATTTTACATCCACTGTAAATAATATCCTCTTTTGCATAACATCAGCAACAGCATCTAAAATTAAAATAACTGTTTAAAGGTTCTAAAGAAAGCTTTTCAACATCCAAGTTTTCTATTTGTCTGGGGAAGAAAAAGAGTTGGATGTTCTGTTATTTCCCATTTGCAGATGCATAAAGCAATCACTTTAGAAAATGAACACTTTGTTAAATTTATAGCTGGTGTGTTCCAATTTGGACTAATCTATGCTGGCTCAGCTTAACTACTGCATTGTCAGTGCCTCTCTTGCTAAGCACACCCAGCACATTTCACAATGGACAACATCCTAATAATGCATTATATATATTTTCCAAACATTACAATGTAACTGCACATTTCCTGGAAAGGGAACAACAGGAGAAAATTTAAAAAGGAAAAAGCTGCAATAAAGATGAATTCCCATTAACAGCTGGGCACCTGAACACTGGTGTGGTTACTTATTTCCTCACTTACAGATTAATGACAGTGTTTACCCCCTTGATATTGACAAGGACATAATACGTCTTGACAAATGATTAAAGAGGCTGCAGTCGAGTTTATTTCATGGTACTGTCAGCTGCCCTTCCTTTGGCATGCAGTAAAAAGCTTACATCAGCCGTAATTTTAGTAACACCTTTCGATGGGGTTCTCTTACAACTTTATAAGATGAGCATGAAAACTTTATTATGATAACAAAAGTGGGCTGTAGTTAGTGGTTAACTGGAGATTGTATCTGGTTTCCAAATGAGAAGAATGATGACAATTTTATACATTAAAATCGACAGTTGTTTAATATTCCTATAAAGCCTTAAAGTTTTGTGATAGTGAGTTCTAAATAATCTATTATTCCTTATAATATTTGTTTAAGCACGGTTGTTACATTCAATTACTGCTCAATAAAGAAATGAGCAATCAAATGAGGTGGAGTTTTATGTACTAGGTGACAAAGAACGATGGCAGCTTTAAGCATAAGCCCTTTCAACAAAGGAAACTTTTATTTTTATTTTATAATTTCAAAATTTGATTCCTAAGCTAATCACATGCTATTAGTACTCTGATAATCCAATATAAGCAATGATAAACTTTTGATGTCATTGTGATACACTGGGATTTCAAGGCTATTTAGCCAATATTTGAAACTAAAACAAAATAATTATTCGCTCAATCTTCACTTTCCCTTCTGCTTCTCCGTATCTTGTTCCATTAAATTGCGCATCTGAAATAACATTTTTTTCTGGTGCATATTATAACTTGTATTGAAGCGATATCTCTATCAAGAAAGAAATCTACATATCTGTCTACCAAACATATCAAATTTAAAGTTACAGTTGCAATGATAAGCACAAGTATCCAGGCAAAAGTGAAAGAGAGGAGACAATCCAGAAGAGAGGCAAATTCTAGGGAGGGATAAACATTGGAAAGTTGGTCACACAAAGCTGGTCACTTTGAGGCAGAGGCAAGAAGGGAAATGGATAAAATGGATTATAAATTTTAAAATTAATGAGGAAAGGGGAAGGATCAGGGAAGAATCAACGGAGATTAAAGCACAAAGTAGGAAATGGCTCTCTCTTTGAAAGAAATGCTTGGGGAAATAAGTGTGCCTAAATAGTGCATGGGAAAATTTTTTTTTAATTATCAGTATGTATTTCTTTTGAAACAAGTATCTGTGGGAGCTTTATTTCTATGATATAAAGCAGAGCTCTTCCAAGAATAAAGAATGGGATGGATAAGACAGAAAGCTGCAGAATATGGACAATAGAAATATCAACTTGTGATATGTCATTAATAGATTTGACATCACCAAAGGTCCAGCTTTTATGAGTAATTCTACCCCCAAAAAAAACCATAGATGAATTTAACCTCTCACAAAAGAGTAATATGGAATATGGAGAGGGATGACATTTTGAAGGGATGACCTCATAACTAACACTCAATTATACAAATTAAGAAATGAAATGATCAGAAACTTAGGTGCACCTTAATTCTGGTTTCATAGAAACCAGATTAAATAGGGTTGCTAAAAAATCATAGAAATTCTTACTTAGAAGAACAGTGGCTTAATATGGGGAAAAGAAGTGTTAAATCTTTCTCCTCTACTCAAGAACATGCCTATGTTCTCAATCTCTCTCCTTAATCACCCACATTTCTTAAGAGAGGAGTCCATATCCTCTTCTCTCCTCCTATTTAACTAGCCATCCCTGAAATTTAACTTATTGAGATCACCAAAGCTCTACTAATCACCAAATGCAATGGACACATTTCAGTTTTGAACTACATGAATTTTCTTTTGATTTTGAAATAGCTGATCAATCTATCTTTCTTGGAATTCTTCCACTGATTTCCTTGAAAACACACTCATTCATTTATTCACTCACTAAATATTAGTTTGAAAACTATTACTGGCCAGGAATCTTTCCTACAGTTGTCCTTCATTCTTTGAGCTTTTTTGACCCCTTAAATGTTCTTCTCATTTGACATAAAACACCACATGACTGCACCTAAACTCAGGGTTTCAGCTATCACCTATATCAATAATTTCAAATGGAGTACATGGGAAACATGGACAAGAATTCCCCATGGAATACATCAACATCTCTGGTAGGCTGAACTTTTTAACTACAGTCCTCTACATGGTCGATTCTGATATACCCCACTCCTGTAATGAGAATCAATGCCTGAGAAGAGGAATGTTACTAATGGGGTGTGTTATAGTTTTGGAATACATGAAGGCAGAAAAATTTGGGAAGCCACTGAATCCATAGGATAAACTCTACCAAATTTATATCTATGCAGGAGGCCAACCATCAGTTCTAGTACAATTGCATGTTACATAGACCTCAAACTCGGTAAAACTGAAATCACCACCAACCACCATGGCCTTTTGCGTTTAAGTCCAGCTTTGATTCAATTGCTTCTCGAGTCCCAACCCTTGCCTCCATCCTTGCTTGTCTGGACTACTGTGATGATCTCCTAACATATCTCTATGACATATGGCCATTAGAGAGATTTATGTAAAGCATCAATGGGACCAGCTCATTCCTCTACTTAAAACCCCTCAGTGGCTGCCAATTACCTACAGATGAAGTCCAAGTTTTTCCAACATGGGTTATAAGTCACTCCATGGTTTGATCCGTGCCTAACTCTTCAGAGTTTCACTTCACATCACATGCTTCATACTTTAAGCTTTGCCGAGACTGAATTTCTGATAGCTCCCAGCATGTACAATGTTGCTTTCTGCCACTTTGCCTTTGCTCAAGTCCCTTCATCTTGGAATGCTCCTCTCAGCTAGCCAACATTCACCTGTCTTTTAATACTGAGGCTTTGATCACTCAATAAGCTTTTCTTGATATCCTAGGCTGAGTCAGATGCTCCTCCTGAACGCTTCGAGAACATTTCATGCATATGTATATTATCACATTTATCACATTATTTTATAATTATGTGCCTAAATATCTCTTGCTCTCACTATAAAGATGGTGAAGTTGTCAACATGACTGCAGCATAGACATTTCTATTCCCCAAGTTCTCTGCAGAATTCTTGAATGTGGTAGGCTCTCAATATGTATTTGCAAGTAAATGATGCATCAGTAGATTAATTAGTATATAAACCCATTGAGGAATGACTAACAGAATAATCCTCAACATTTCCTGAACATACTAGGTAACACTGGTCTGGTCCATGAAGAAATGAAATAAAAGACATAGATCAATTGCTGGAGGAAAGGAGTGAAAAAAATAAAAGTAGAAAGTTGGAAATAAGCACATGGCAAATTTCCTTTGATTGGAAAACTTCAGTGCAAGAGTAGATGATCATGGGAAAGAGATGGAACTGGAGCTGGGCGCAGGCAGTGGACGCAGTGCGGCCAAGAGCTGATGATGGCAGTGAACGTATAGTCAACATCAGTGACCAATGATAACCTAAGTTGACAAGACATGCTGGGGTAGATCAATGAGTCTCTGCAGTTGAATTTGAAAACGCTGGAATAGTTGGGCTCAGGGGATGCCTGTTGTCAGTTTATGGACATGGAGTTCCCTGGCTTCACTGCCTTGAAGAAAGTGAAATTCCAAGCTAAGTTAGAACATGAATACATCCAGAAATTCAAAATACCACAAGTAGGTTTTAAGAGAATGGGTGATGACCAAATAATTCCTGTGGACAAATTAGTGAAAGGAAAGTTTCAGGACAATTTTGAATTTGTTCAGTGGCTCAAAGAGTTTGTTTATGCAAAGTATGACGGAAAAGACTATGATCCTGTAGCAGCTGAACAAGGTCAAGAAACGGCAGTGGCTCCCTCCCTTGTAGCTCCAGCTCTGAATAAACCAAAGAAACCTCTCAGCCCTAGCAGGGCAGCTCAACAGAGGCTTATTTCAACCCAGAGAACTCCTGCAGCCCCTAAGGCTGGCCCAGGGGTGCTGAGAAAGAATCCTGGTGTGCACTGGGGATGATGAAGAGGCTGAATTGATGCAGCACGTCATCGTATTGAAACTTACCATGAAGACTTGGAGAAGGAGAGAGATTTCTACTGTGGAAAACTAAGGAACACAGAATTACTCTGTCAGGAGAACGAGGGGAAAATGACCCCATGTTGCAGGGGACTGTGGACATTCTCTGTCACAGATGAAGGTTTTGTGATACCTGATGAAGGGGGCCCAAGGAAGGAACAAGTAGAGTACTGACAACCTGGACCAGCAGAGCAACACCTGAATTCTTCACTCCAAATCATGTGCTTAGCTGTAAAACATTCCCTTTTATTATTCGTAGAGGACTCCTGGTTTCTTTTCATAAGCAAAAAGTACCTCTTCTTAAAAAGTACACTTTGCAGAAGTTTCACTCCTTTTCCATTAAGTCTGAGTTAGGAGCTTTTACCTTGTAGCAGAGCAGTAGAACCATCTAGTTGGTTCACCTGGGGAACAAAGAGGCTGACCCTGGGGCTCACAGTGTCACAATCAGTTGGAAACGCTGATTGCTGGAGGAGGTGTTTTTATGTAATACATTGAAGTGGAGACCTTGGTAGAGAAATGAAAAGACTGAATTGAATTTTAATCTAATGTGAAATCTTGGTAAAGAACATTTTAATAAATAAATGCTTTAAGAGCATTTAAAATATGCTCCCTTATTTCAAAATATTAAAGGTAACATGACAGATTTTATGTGTTTGTTGTTGTATTTAGAGAGAAAGGGCCATACCTTGGAATCTTCAGGACTTGCTGTTCAGAAGGCTTTGCAGGATTCCTTGAATCCTTGCAGGTCTAGACTTGGCCCAAAAGGAAAGTTGCTCTGTAAAGTCATTTCATGTCACTGACCAAATGCAACCCTGCTAAAAAGCAAGAGGCCTTGTTTACCTGGATGAATACAGGGTGTGTTTCATTCCTGAGATATTTGAGTTAAAGAGCATTTCTCTGATAATTTTTCCAATTATCCCCCAAATTTCCATATATTATGTTTTTTTTGGGAAATGAGGTGGCTGGTTTGAAACTGTTATGTACCTCAGAAAATGCCATGTTCTTGTAATCCATTCTTATAGGGGCAGACCTTTTGTGGGTGGGACTTGTTGATTAGGTTCTTTCCAAGGAGATGTGGCCCACCCAATCAAGGTGGGTCTTAATCCTTTACTGGAGTCCTTTAAGAGAAGTCATGGAGAGAGAGAGCTTAGAAAGAAAACATCCCAGGAAAAGCAAGAAGGACCCACAGAAACTGAGAGAGCCATTTTGAAACCAGGGCCTAGGAGAAAAGGACCAGCAGACGTCACCATATGTCTTCTCATGTGACAGATGAGCCCTGCATGCCAACAGTCTTTCCTCAGAGAAGCTATCTTCCTCTTGATGCCTTAATTTGGACATTTTCATGGCCCTAGAACTGTAAATTTGTAACCTAATAAATCCCCATTAAAAAAGCCAACCCATTTCCGGTATACTGCATTTCGGCACCTTTAGCAAACCAAAACATGAGGTGTGTCCAGTTTTTTAATCCAAAAACTACTTTGGGGGACTCGTCCACATCTCTGGGATTTGAAAGGGGATCGCGTCCCATTTTACTGTCTTTTAAGTTTACATTTAACACATTACTCTTCTCTGCCCGCCTTTCCAACTGGGGATTCCTCTTTGGATCCTTAAAGTTTGCTGCTTAGAGTGTAAATACAGCAGGCAGGTGATCATGCTGCAAGCTCTTTCTGGACCTCTGGCAAAGGGAATGATCAGTGAAGGCCACTGCTACCTTTGATCTACAAGGCTGGGGTGATTTCAGTACCTGCTGGCCATAGCTCTCCACTGCTATCGGAATACTTTGCCAGTGCACTAATCTCCTTGGAAATAAATTCGTTAGCATATTACTAAATGTTAATTTTATTTTGCAGAAAATACAGTACCATGACTGACTTAATTATTAGTATTTAAAATATTCCTTTCCTTAACTCTCCCTCATTTGTTTTTGACCACAGCCTATTCAGTCCCTTTGACAGAATTCTGCAAAATGTGTGTCACCCACTACTGAGATTGTTCAGCCCAAGATGTATTTATATTGAAGGTAGGTTGTCCAAAAATTTGTGTAGAAAGCAGGTATTTTATGATAAAATTGTTGTGTAGTGCATGCTGTCTGTGGAATTCAAGGAAAACTCAGATTTAGTGATTAACAATGCCAAAAAAAAGGCAAGTAAGTAGACATTGTTCAAATGAAAGTGGTGCTATTTCTTTTTTTGTGGCCTTTTAGATTTTGTTGCCCTATAATTGCATTTTATTGGGAACCCATCTCCCACCTTGTCTTTCTTGACAGAGTTTTTTCTACTTTAAACAGTTTCTAAATAAAATTCTGTATTTCAAGAAAAGAAAAGAGTAGATTATCATGAATCAGAGATGGTGAATAGGGGAAATAATACTGATAATCAACACTAGACAAATGTTAGACTCAGTAATTTACATAGTCTCACAAACAAGGATTCTGTTATTACAGAAAAATAATCAATGGTATTTCCATGCAGATTCAGATAATTATGAATTGAGAAAATGGAATGTAATGAAGGTCAAAGCAAATTACTAACTTGGACAATGAACAAGAGCATAATTAGAGGAAAGGGGAACTGACATTTTTAAAAGCACATCAACTGTTTTTTAAAATGAGCTTTATACCAACCATCAGTGACATTATGAGAAGTATGGATCTTCCAAATAATAATGTATCAGAAAAGCTGCAACCCTGTATGAATACCACATTTCTTCAAGCATCCAACATTGTCCATTATATGCATGAACTGGTGGTTGTCCTTATGAAACGGAATGGGATTCTCTCTGAAAGTTTGTTTTTTTTAGTTATACTCACGTATTTTTCCCTGCATAAACTTGAAATTCCCTCACCGCAACATCCACCATGGCTAGGTTGACATTCTAGAAAATCCCAACAAAGCCTTCAAGCCTGGCTTTGTAAATTTCCATTGCAATGGAAAAGCAAGCAGTGTTATTAAAACCTCATAAATGAAAGTCCCTTGTTGCTATGGTAATGTCTACTTCTTGACTGTTCAAAGAGAGAACTCTTCTTTCTCTGATTCACCTGGGTCCTATTTTTGCATTGGTGATATGCAGGTGATTAAAGGTATTTGAGAAATAAGCATTTGCTATAAGCAGGTAAAGACTCCACAGTCATTTTTGATCTACAGAAACAGATTCTGAGCATGTAAATCCACATTGAATTAAAAGACTCAAATAATAAACTAGAGAATTCATTGAGGCAAAATGCAATGCCTGTTAGTGATTGACCACTCTTTCAGCATATTTTTTCCATGTTTTCTCTCCTCTTAAAACATCCTAGTGCAACTAAATACTATATAATTTTTCATTATTCTCTTTGCTTCCAAGAGATTCCCATTAAATCATATTTGGTCAGAGGTTATAGTGAATTATCATTCATTCAATACTGATGTATTCAGAATAAAGGAAAAAGTGAGGTGATGGTTTTACTATCAAAATAATCTACAATTTCAATTTTAAAAAGAGGTAAGGTATAATACTTTTGCTTGCTTTCCAATTCACCATTAGTTCCTGGACAATGAATATATTAATTACTGTAGGAACTATAAAACTTACAGACACCTGTTGGGAATGCAAAGATATGTGTATGTACATGTGTCTATATGTATTACAACATTTAAAAACATTTTAAACATCACAGTAAATTGTATCAAACCTGTATAAAATTGGAACTATATTACAGAGTTATAGAAACACATGCACACACATGCACGCACACACATAATTTTTAAAATACCTGGCATGAAACCTCCACAGTAAATGATACATTTGATATGTACATTTGTTCCTTTTTCTATATGAACATACCTATAAAACCTATCAGGTTGCCCAGAAATAAAATTTACAATAGATGTCTAATTTTTAATTATTTTGAAAGGCTTAAGAAAGCTGTTCCAGAGTAATATACAAAGGTAAATTTTAAGAAGAAATTATATTTATTTATGCTGCTTTTACCCATGTGATCCCATTGAGCTAAATATCTGCATGTTTATTTGAAAAGAAAATGATAATAGAGTAACACCTCATTATTAAATTATCCCCTCTATTGTACTGTTTTCTTTGCATACACACTCTATATCACAGCCAAAACCACTAGCAGTCACTCAGGAACTTGCCACCTCGTTGCAAAGAGAACAGGAGGCCTCTGCCTTTATGTTCCTTTATGTTTCTCTATGAACCTTCTAGCATAGGCTTTACCACTCAATACTGTATTGGTTTATACCCCACATCAGACTGAGTTCTTTGAGACTGAGAACCATGCTTTAGATATTTTGATCTGTTTCACAATGAAGCTAGGCTGTAAATATTTACCGAATTAATGAATGGTAATAAATGAATAGCACTCGTCACAATCTACTGTGAATTATTATCAGTTGTGTACATGTCAAATGATCACTTTCTCTACCCACTAAGTAATAAATTGCTTGAGAACTACAAGACTGTTCTACATATATTTGTAAACTTTTTCTAATGACATACAAACTATGTGGTTAATAAGTATCTATTAAATTTTAATTAGAGATGTATAAAGTTTAAGAGTAGAAAAAGCACAAACTATAAAAAAAGTACAACCTACAGACATTATTGGGTTTTTTTTTTTTTTCAGTGTCTTTCTTGAGACAGTAAAAACCACTACCTTGATGATATTATCTTCCAGGCACAGAGGATGAATTTTGCCCCCCTAAAAGTATTAGGCTTTTGATACACCAGGCTCCAGTTTGCAAGATGAACTTCTTTCTGAAGATAATATTTCTTGTCCTTTCTTTTCAGGATGGATTTGAGAGGCCTTACAGACACATTGATGAATGCTATATCTTGAAACCTCAGGAATAATCCGCAAATAGACTACGAGTCCTTTGGTATCAGTAGAGATTTAAATCTAGTATGAGGTATTTCATAGTACTCACCTTTAATTATCTTGTTGAGACTTTTTTTTCTAATAGTACATGTTTTAACTGAACCATCCATGGCATAGACCATCAGTACAGTAACTCTAAATATAGTTCAAATTTTAAACAGAATTTATAGAATTCACTGAAATATTTATAAAACGTTTTTGAACAGAGTAACATGGCCAGTATGAAATTTCACAGAGCCAAAGCTATAATGTAATACTGACATTTGAAACTTACAAGGCTTTTTTTATAAGAGAACATTATTACCATTATAAAGTTAAAATAATAGCTTCTATTAAAGTCTTTTAGAATTCATATTGGATGACCAAGATGTACTTCCTGAGAATAATAAAGACTTCAGATATTTAAACATTGATCTGACATTGTTAGCCATGGTTTAGAATCAAAGAAAGCATTTTCTTAAGAGTTCAAATCTCACAAAGCCCTATGAACAGGTCAAGCAGCCTCTAATATACTACAGCTGCTCCTGCGGTTGCTCCACTTTTTAAGATAAAATGTCATTCAAACAGTCTTTTCCCTATTCCCACATGAATCTTATTCAGAAAACTCATGGGGAGACAGATTACTTATTCATGAAAGTAGGGTTTCTTTGGTCATCCTAGATTTGATTGGCATTAGCAGCAACTATGTTTGACTCCAAAGCTTTAAATATTCATTAGAGCATAATCATGACATTTAAATATCTAAGCATGAGAAGTTTCAGAGTAATTCTCATTTTGGAATAAATGTAGCCTACTTTACAGAGATGACCTGACATAATGACAAAGCATTACATTCCTGATAATTTCACTGTTTGGAGGATTACAATATGGAATATTTAGTATTTTGTTAAAACATCCTACCAAAGTTTGAGAAGATTATTAACTAGTTTTATGTGAAAACTGATAAATTAATAAAAGAAGAGATGGCTCCGTACAATGACCATATATGCACATCTTCCTTTGAATGAATTAAGCTCCCTGTAATTATGTGCATAAATTAAAATTGTATGACTCAATCACCATATTTAAAATCACAGCTAATGCAATCACTTTTGTAGAATTCTTTCATAAATTGGCCCCCAATAGAAATGCAGCATGAATGTATGTATGTGTTTGTGGGGGTGTACACACGTATACCTCCATGCACTGAGCTTGCTGAAACCTGTATATAACAGACACACACCCACACTCAAATGAAATAATGTAACATACAATGTAGTCTCTCTAGCTTCTAATTTATTGTGAGTAGTAATAATCCTTTTCAGGTTGTAGGATACCATTTTATAATAAACCTAAACTGAAGATTAGATTTTAGTGAGAAAACTCCAATTGAATTCACTATTAAAAACATGCACTAAAACAATCCAAGAAAAATTTAAATTTCTATATTAGTTTAGTTTATGGAAGAAATGTATTTGTTAAAAAGGATTTGGTGAGTTATAACTGATGTAAAATATAAAGGCCAAATGTATGTAAGTGTATAATTTGTTAAGTTTTGGCATATATATATATACACACACATCCTGGAAACCATCACCATAATCAAAATATTGAACATATCCATCACCCCCAGAAGTTTCCTCATGCCTTTTTATAAGCCATCTCTCCCCACCCCACCTCTACAGATCTGTTTTCTGTCACTATAAATCGCATTTCCTAGAATTTTATATAAATGGAATCATACAGTATGTGCTCTTTTCCCTGGCTTCTTTCAGCATGGTTATTTTCAGATTCATCCATGTGGTTGTGGCTAGCAATAGTTGATTCCTTTTGGTTTCTGACTTGCATTCCACTGTATGGATAAACCAACTTTGTTTTTGTTGTTGTTGTTGTTGTTTTAATCAGTTCACCTGTTCACAAATAGTTAGGTTAGTTCCAGTTTGAGGTCATTAAAATACAGCTACTATGCTCATTCATGTACAAGTCTACATGTACATATGATTTCCTTTTTTGGGGGTGAATACTTAGGAATAGAATGGCTGTGTCATATGGTAGGCATATTTTTAACTTTTCAAAAAACTGCCAAATGGCTTTCCAATGTGGTTGTACTATTTTACATTCCCACCAGCAGTTACTTCACATGGGTTGTACGTACATTTTGTGGGACAAAAGCATCCCTTCTGTATACAATGAATATTATATACAGTGATGCCCATTTATAGGAACTATAACATAAACTATTCTAAATAAATTTAAAACTAGATTTTTATCTACCCTCTCCCAGTACAATAGATTATGATGAGGTGAAGTATATTAATAACAATTAACATTTACTGAGTGCTTACTATGTGCCTGGTTCCATTCTAAGTGGTTAATATGGATTATATCATATAAATATCTACAACAACCCAAAGAGGATAGGTATTAAAATTGAGTCCATTTTATGGATGTGGAAACTGAAGGAAAGAGGGAATAAATAAGTTGCCCATAATCACAAATCTAGTAACTGTCAGAGTCAGGATTTGAACCTGGTGGTCTGACACCAGAGTTTCAGCACTTAACGTCAATGTGATAATCCCTCCTTCCATCTACGCATTACGGAATACCTGTAATTTATACTACAAAGCTATGAAATATCCTTCAGATTATCGTTTGCCTTTGGTCAGCTTCCAAAGTGTTGAAATGGTTGTTTTCATCAATTTTGCCCAGCTTTATCACTACTTTTTTGGGGAGAAGATTTTCTGATCTCCTCATTTGGCCATAGGCAGAAGCCCTACCTCCAAAAAGGTCTTTCTTAACAGAACTTTAACTGTGACATTAGGTTTTTACTTCTTTAAATTATTGTTTAGTAATACTTTTCTTGATATAAAAAATGCTAAACACCAACATCATACACTGAAGTATTAAGATTATAAAATGTTAAACAATTCTGAAGTCCTAATGCCTCCTAAAATTTTTCACATATAAAGTGAGCTTAAATCTGATAACTTTGGTATTACTGGAATCAGCAAAAAAAATTCATCGAATTCCATCTAATAGTCATAGCAAAATTCACACTGCCTTTCATTTAACATTCATTTCTTTCCACCATTCATATACATGTATTCTACTAGAAAATTTGTTGGTGAACTTGATTGTCAAAGAGTGTACAATTCACCAATGTTGAATCTAATTCCAAGATCTTTACCTAAAATAAATTTTATAAGTAGAGTATAATCTTTTAGTAAAACACATATCATTTGCAACATGCAGTGTCAAATTCCAAATTGTAAAGCAACCTACATAAAACACTTCATAAAGCATCAAAATGAATGGTCTCCCTATAAAGCACTTCTCAAATGGTCGATATATATTGAATAATTAATGGATATAGGCATTTTATAAGTATGTAAATGATTTTAAAAATTTAAAGTTTTAGTGTATTCAGAATTGAGCCCCCAACTCTCACTGTAAGATTTTTCAAAGCCAGGAGGAAGTAGCAATGGGATGGAACAGTTACCAGAACCCAGAGATGAAAGGAGAGGTAGATTGAAAGAGTTGTACACCAGGAGCTGTGTGATCTTTGACCACCAGTCTACCTCAAGGACCACTTCATGAAAGGAAGCCAGGGGAATAAACACCCCAAACTTGATCCACTACTTCTCCCTGTTCTCCTGATGTTCCTCGCTGGACATACCCAACTGGAAGACAGAGGACAGTGGGCCCACCGATGTTTTCCTTACAGGCTCTCCTCCCTCTAGCATATTGGGCAAGGGTGGATGGTGGATCTAGGGGGACAAACTGAAGATATCTAGCATACTGACTTTGAGTGTGTAGCAGAAACATGACTTTCATCTCTCCTTTTTTACACACACATTTTTATGAGTAGGAAATATTTAGAAGAGCATATTGTAGTAAATTCATCTGTTAAATTACAGTCCCCTTACAAGATTTTATTTCAGCAAGTTAGATTTACTAAAAGGCTAATGTCAAAATACATGACCGAGGGTTTCTTCTGTTTTGGGTATGTGCATTTAGAAGTAGAAGGGGAAGTCTGATGATTAAGAAGCACACTAAGAGTATTTACATTTTATTTTGATTTTCTCATATTGATTTTAGTTAGGTATTTAAAACTTTAATTAAGACACGTCTTTATTCACAAACATAGACAAATCCAAAAGTGGAAAACCGTAGGCCATTTTTTTCTAAGCAGTTGGTTTTAATAGTAGCAGCTACTAGAATAATGTGCAAACATCTTTCTTGTAGCTACAAGAAGAATGACTGTCATTTTTTACCAGTCTGTATCTATAATGAAAACTGTAGAGTTATAGAATTGCTTTCAGCAACTGCTTTTATGGAATTCTCAACATGCAAAGTTTACTCTTTTTAAAAGAACTGATAAAACATGATACAAAAGACTCATTTCTCAAGGCCATGAAAGAAAATATACTCATCCTTGCCACTATGTGATTTATCAAATGTTCAAATGAAAGAGAAAATACCAAATTCCAACCTCATATAGTCTATACTAATATATTCATAGTATATAGTATATATTTAGCTTCCCTTTATGGAATGCAGTATTCATGCACATACACATACATATATGACAGATAATTACTTTGGTGTTTTATTACATTTCTTCTACAATATTCCTTAACATTAGCAAAAACGGGAGAAAGTTTTACTACAGTGTTTAAAAAAAAGGTATGTAAAACAATAATGAATTATTAAACAGATCATGTGATTAAAAGCCTTATTTGCACATAAGAAGTTATAAGACATTTAGCCTACCAAATTTCTTAACCGCATGCTATTCAGAATTTTTAAGTTGGTTTTCACTATATGAATGGAAGGATTTCAAACATCAAATTGATTTCAGACAGATCTCATTAAATCACAGTTCAATACACTATTAATAGCTCTATTGCTATGTCCTTAAACAAGTTCACAATATCAAATGGAACCCATTAAACAACATGATTTGGCACACTTTAATGTTTCAATAGTTCAATAAGACTGCACCTGTCACTACCACAAGGAATAGCCACAACAGGACTTGACAAGGAATTTTCTTTTCCTGTCTACTGTATGTCTTATATTCTGAGATTTTAAAGAAATTTCCCAAAGATTTTAAGTAAAAGTGAAGGTGCATTTGTTAGTAATATATCATGGATTGTTTCTTCTCTCTGTGAAGCCTTCCAGTGTTTCTACCACATACTCAAGGATAACTTATTTTCTATTGATGTTGATGTTGGAAAGACCTGGATCACTTTACTTATGCATTCACTTCCTAAGAAAATTACTTTTCTCCAGATAAATTTGGTATCAGGTAACGAGTTTATTTCACATGTCAATTCCTGTAACTACTCTGGCTAATGTTTATCATTTTTGGAATATCCCAAACCACATTTTTTCTCTTTCTGCTTTGTTAGATTATACACATGAAAGTACTTTTTCTATAAAGAGTACTTTTATTTCTAAGATTTGTTATCCTTTAAAATATCTATTCAAAAATATTTAATAAACATGCATTCATTTTTCAAAGATGGTAATATGCATTAGTCATATGCATTTAATAAAGCAACTAAACATTACATATTTAATACAGGGACTTCTTTCAGCATGTGCAGTTTTGTTTTTCCCCGTTTCCCAAATGAACAGGTAATATGGGTTCTATGATCTACAAGACTGACACATTAGCATATAAGAAGTTAACTTACTCTCAGGTCTACCTTCATTTTCAATTGACTGAACAAGATGACATGTACCAATGCTGTTGAATTGAACAGAATTGCTATACTTCCAATCTATATTGGGCCTCATGCAAACATGCTGAGTAAAATTACAAAAGAATCCAGAACCTTTTAAAAGCATTTCCCATTATATATGTGACATACCATATGCCAAGTCTTGGAAAACAAACTCAGAAATCACCCTCATCACCTTCCCTGTCACCCTTCATCCACATCCTATAAAAATACAAGTTCCACCAATTTTACTTTCTTAAATATCGCTCAAATGTAGGCTGATCATTCTAACCATACACAACCTTGAAGGAATTTCTGCTTGCATGTATTCCTTTCCTTGATGTCCTTTCCCTGATTAAAACCTCCTAGGGTCTCCCTTACCCTGAGTAAATGAAGTTCGTACTCTTTTGTAAATTTGTCATAGCTCTTGATATGATCCCAAACTAACTTCCTACTATCGCTTCACCCTTGAATACCCACTGTACTTGTAGTAGATGGACAGATCTGTGCTATTTTGGACCTCCCTGGTTCTGCACAAAGTGCTGGAATGCCTTCCCTTGCCTACTTTATAGCACTGAATACTCTCTTTTTATTAGAAAAGTTGTGGGTTTACAGAACAATCATGCATAAAATAAAGGATCCCCATACACCACTCTATTACTAACACCTTGCACTGGAGTGGTACATTTGCTATAACTGATGAAAGCACATTTTTATATTACTACTATTAACTATAGTCCATGGTTTCGCTTACAGTTCACTGATTGTGTAGTGCATATTCATGGAATTTAAAAAAAATTTATTCTATTTTCATGTGTACAATGTAATATTTCCCCTTTTAACCACATTCAGATACATATTTCAGTGCTGTTAATTACATTCACAATGTTGTGTTACTGTCAGCATCACCCATTACCAAAACATTTCCATGGTTCCAAATAGGAACTCTGTACATTTTAAACCTTAAATCCCTATTCCCTATCTCCATCCCACCCCTGGTAACTCTTTTATATACCAAAGTCCTGTATAAATATACTCTCATAGGAGGGGCCTATCCTTTCCTCCCTCCCTCCTATAACTACTACACTATATTACATTGATCATTAGTCTCCTTCAGAGCAAGGTCAATTTTTTTCCTTTTTTATCTCCAGCAGCTAAAATATATCCTTGCACATTGTACCTTCCCAGTTAGTATTTCAATTAACCCTTTACTCTATGAGACTGTAAATATAATGTGTGTGTGTGTTATTCAGACAAATGAAAACTGGTTGAACTTCTTAATTTTCAATTAATTATTTGGTGATCTTCAAGAGCAGCTTAAGTTTTTAATATTTTTCTAATGGTGCTATCACCAGAAAAAAAATCAGTGTCACCATCTGAACTTTCTGTTAGTATCAACCTGCTTTCCATCCCTACAATCTCATCTTTTGCCAACTCGATTTTCTCTAGAAAACTATCATATGATAGTTTAATGATAATGAAAAAATTAGAATATGAGGATAGATGAAAACTATCATCATATTCTAATTTTCTCAGGATTTTTTCCACCAATTTCTAAATAAAGAAATATGACTACTTTTAAAGACTCAAATATTCCCCATTTAAAAAAATAGTTTTGTTGAAATATAACTTACATACAGAAAAATACATAAATCCTCCATGTACACCTTAATGAATTATCACAAAGTGAAAACACCTGTGTACCAATCAACCAGGTCAAGAAACAGAGCATAACCAGAACCCAGAAGCCCCTCTCATCCTCCCTCACAATCACTACTCCCTCACTCCTCCCCAGCAGTAATTACAATCCTGATTTCTAATACCATAGATTTGAAATTTAAAATGTTACGTAAATAAAATCATAAAAGACCTATTCTTTGGGTGTAACTTAACATCTAATGGTTATGTTGGTAAGCTTCATCCATGTTCTGTAGCATGTAGTTGTCGTTCTATCATTTTCCTGGCCAAATAGTTCTCCATTGTGTCAATTTACCACAATTTATTATCCACTCTACTGTTGACAGACTTTTAAATTGTTTTCACTTTGGTAATATGAAGAATAATGCTGCTAAATGCATTGTTTTAATATCTGATGATCTAGGAAAGAATTAATGCCACTTTCAAAATGTTTCCTCATTTTTCATCAATTCATCTAAGTTTCCCATCGTTTAGATGAACTTTTAAAAGGTCAAACCTTCAAAAATATACTTATTTAAGCTTGTTTTCATAAGCAGTTTTTTAAATAGTGCCACTATGATCTTATTTAAATGTGAAAAATAAATGTACCAGAAAGTAGTCACACATCTCAGCTGTATGAAGACCACCATTTTTTTTCACTGATAATCCACACAATTATATATATAATCAGTGTGAATACAGGCATGCATCCCTAAAACCAAAATAGGGCCCCCTTAGAATTTTGCTGGAAGACTAGGGTTCTATAGACCTCACCCTGCCACTGGCTACTTAGGTGACCATGGAGTAATTACCCACCTTCTGCATACCTTATTTATGTTCCAAGTAGTCTTTCTAAGGCTATTTCTATCTCTTGGATTCTAAGAATCTATTTTTCCTCTTGTCAAGTGAGAGTGTCTTAGGTACCACAGAGAACTTAAAAATTATGATTGTAAGTAACATCTTCAGAAAAACACTATGGATTATAAGGACATTTATTGAATTATTCTTGCACGTGTTATGCCTTATTTTCCAGACTCTGCAGTACACATTAAGCCATGTGTGACACTGTTCTTAAGAAACAAAACTCCCCAGGGTAAATTAACATAAATGTGTGCGTCCCACATGAGAGGAGTGGAAAGAAAGGAGGTAGTGAAGGAAGGGGTATGGGGCCAAGTGATAACAGCAATGTGATGCACAGACCCTATGACAAGCTGAAGACAATCTGAAAAAGAAAGAAAAGTGCATGCAGAGTCCAACCTCTGCAAAAAAAGAACTAAGCAATGACTATTTATCAAGTATCATACTAGGCCCCGGGATACTGAGAAATAGCTTCCTTTTTGAAAAAATTCACAGTCCATTAGGGATGAAAAACTTGTGAAAAGAAGGAACTACCAACCAAGGGATAATTGTGCTCCATGAGAGAAAGACACTAAACATCTTTAAGACCAGCTCAAAAGAAGAAATGATGACTACCTGAGCAGCTGTGTTCATGCACATTTTCTGGCCCGATGTTACATCACGCAGTACTGTGAGTGGTATAACACTGGTAAGGAAAATTAGGATAGAAAATCTTTTGGTAGCATGTAAGGAAATCATGAGTCCATAATATGGACTAATTATAGGAAATGATTCAATTCACTTTGGCAAACAGTTACTGAACATCTATTGTGCATAAGGCAAACAGATAACTACAGGCACACAAAGGTAAACGACGCCCAGGACCTTTATTCAAGGAGCTTAGAATTGAGAGGAGAATCAAAGACAGATGGAGAAGAAGAAAGATAGCATCATTTTAAGCATCAGTTTATTATCATGCATCTGTGGGGCTTCTAGGGCAGAAAGGAGAGAGAAAGAATAGTTGACTTTAACTTGCAAGATGCAAACATAGAATGCAAAAGAAAATTTATATGAGCTTCAACAGACTGTGCCTCTCTCCCAATGGTGCCACCTAATCCTTTCTCTAATCAAAAGAGCATTCCACAGTGGAAAGGACACTAAGGAGCATACGCACAAACATCGGAAGAGGATGGGGAATTAATCCCACACTCCCACACAAATAGCTGATCATATCATAGGGAGACAGAAAAATTTCCCTTTCTTTAGTCAATGCAAGGTTTTCGGGCACCAGTATTAACCAACAGACTAATTTCTAAAATTTTCTTGTAGCAAACAGTGGATTCTTAAATTTTTCAATAGCTCACAAGGAAAATAATATCTACAGGTACTCTGGAGGAGCTGGGGAATGCTGTGGTGTTGTAGAAATTTAGAATTGGTGGTTCTTCACTTCTTCAAGGTTGTAAACTGACCTAGTTTGAATTACACTTGACAAGACACCACTGAATAAGCACTGTGTAGAGAGCACTGTAACTGCCCTTAGAAAGGATACAAATGAGCTAGAAGTTATATTTTCTTTAACTGAGGAGTATAAGATGATTGGTATTATAGGGTGTAAACTTTGTAAGCAGTTAAGCAGAATGTACTGTCTCCCTCTGCCCCACACACAAAGACAAGAGTATGGTTACCAGGTGAGACTGTGCAGGTGAGGACTATCGAAGAAGATGCATTGTGAAGTACATCTTGATGGAAAGAGATGTTGAGCTTAAGCAAGGGGGTAGATTTCTGTATTAGAGGGATGCAGTCTTGGAGGTGGGGTCAGAATATAATAGGGCTAAGAATCCACTTAGGTTAAAATAAAAGATTTAGAGCAAGGGGGAGGTTGCATCACTTAGAGATAGGGGAGGGCCCAGTGTTGAAAATAACTCAGAGATTGGAATAATAAAACCATGAGGTGGCAGGGAGAACAGAACAGAGGAAAAGACAAGTCCACAAAATATTAGGACAAAGGAATCAGTAGGCCTGATGGACTGGATTAATATGAAACAAAAATGAGAGGCAAGAGTAAGGAGAATAAGGTTTTGATTCCAGAACAAACAAAAAAGTAGAGAACGGATTATTTGTGTGTGTGTGTGTGTGTGTGTGTGTGTGTGTGAGAGAGAGAGAGAGAGAGAGAGAGAGAGAGAGAGAGAGAGAGAGAGAGAGAGAGAGAGAGAGAGAGAGAGAGAGAGAGAGAGAGAGAAAGAGAAACATATCTAGGAGGAAGATGGTGGCGGGCGTGGTGTGGAGAATTTTAAGGTGTGTCTATGTACCATGTGGAGATTTTTTCCTCTTTCTTCCCAACTGCAGCAGGCTCATAATTATGACCATGTCATTCTGTAGAGCTCTAACAGCCTATTTCCTTCGACGTGGCTGAAGAATCAAGTTCATTATGTCTGTAGGGACTTGGAAAGCTCACAAATAACAGTGGCCATTAATCACACTAGCTAAATTCCTGCACTAGTGACAGGAAGGTATGGAAAAGGGCAAAATTCTAGGTTTTCCCTAACATTATTTTAGCTTACTCTTTGACAGATAATTTCAGGCCCAAGTATAAACTCTGTGTTGAAAGAAGGCTTGGAATAGCACGTGCTTTGTCTTCCACACCATAATAAATCTCAAGAGTGCAGACACTCCATGTTTCACACACAACAGAAAAGATACATCATGGCCATTAACCTTCCCCTTAGTTGCTGATAAAGTAAAATAGACCCATTCTTCACAGAAACACTCATGTATCTGTTCAGAAAAATATTCATCTTGCTGCAATAAAACCTATCATTTTACAACTCCAAAGCGATCTTTGCAAAAACTATTGATGTCAATTTAAAATCAATATGATGGGAAAGCAAAAATAACCCTTTAAAGACAAAAGGCAGAAGAGTTACATTTAAAATTATTTTCACCTAATCTCTCTCTCTCTCACTCACTTGCTCTCATTCTCACTCTCTCTGCTTCTTTCACCATAAACATCAAAGAATTAAATGCAGGATTCTCATTATTGACTTGAGGGAAATTTGAGATGACATGGTAGAGAAGGAGAATTGTAGCTGTCAAATGACTAAAGCTGGCAGAAGTAATCCTCCTTTGCAATTCTTTTGAATCTAGGAATTGTGTTGAAGTTCATTTTCTCATTTGGAAGACAGCCGTTTTCTTTTCCCTAAATAGTCTTGGTTGTTGTTTCTGATGCTGGGCAGAACAGGCCTGCTTAGAGGTGAATACCTTAATTAAAAAAAAGCAATTGAGCCATCCTGACATGAAAAAAATTTAACATTGGGTAATTTGTGTGTGTGTGCACGCGCACATGTGTTTGTCAACTTGGATATATTAAAGTGCTTCAACGTCAACTTCTCTAAGTACAACAGACTTTGTAAACACTCACTGGAGAGAGACCATTTGCCTGAGAAAAGCCTTCCCTGGACAAGCACAGCTGCACTGAGGGTAAGTGGGACTTTTCTGCCATGGTAACTTTTTCACTGCAGAGACCAGCAGCTTTAGCCAAACTAATCAAAAACCTTGTATCATGGTCTGCACTCCATCTGGGCTCCACTGAATATCTTGGAGACTCCTTCCAAACTGGCTTCAAAAGTGAATAATTTCCCTTGCATACCAGGTGTATTTACTATTGCCCGGAATAAATTCGAGTTGTAGGGAGAGATGTGGGATCTGGGAAGGAATTCAACATTTTCAGAAACAGGTTTAGAAACTACAATTTGTCAGGATAACCAAGATCTTGGTTTTGCCATCACTTCCTTTTCAGCATAATAACAACCATATATAGTTACTCATATGCAAATAAAATAAGTTAACCCACCCTCTCACTTGGCTCAGGCTCCCCATTATCATTCATTTATTGTGCTGCATAAATTATGAGAGTATGTCGATAAGATGATTTTCTCTTCTTGAAACCACTCAAGACTACATGATAAATTTGACAGGGAGCAAAATTTCCATCAGGTATCCCAAGTCTCATCTTGAAACATGCTCCATTTACACTGTGGAATCAGACAGTTCCATTCCAATCTGAAAAACTATAAACTGAATATCACCAACATACCAACTATTAGAGGCACACCTATGAGACCAAATGTGGAATAAGACCTTTATATTTAATACATTCCACAATATTATTACTTAAGAATATCCTCTCTGTGGTAATTTACAACGAAACAAGATCATATTCCATAAATTAAATTAACAATACAGGAAAAATGCATATCTTCTTTTGGGGCTTCCTTTGGCGGTGTGCCAGTTTGCTAATGCTGCGACTATGCAAAATACCAGAAATGAATTGGCTTTTATAGAGGGGGTTTATTTGGTTACAAATTTACAGTTCTAAGGCCATAAAAGTGTCCAAGTTAAGGCATCAATAAGAGGATTCCTTTACTGAAGAATGGCCGATGGCGTCCGGAACACCTCTGTCACCTGGAAAGGCATGAGGCTGGCGTCTGCTCGTCCCGGGTTGTGTTTCAGTTCCTCTCTCAGTTTCTGTGCATCCTTAGCTTAGTATCTCCAAGCATCATTCTGTCTGCAACTCCAAGCATCTCTCCAAAAGTCTCTTTCAGCTGCTCTTGGGGCATTTTGTCCTTTCTTAGCTTCTCCGGAGTAACCTCAGGGCTAGCATCTTAAAGCATCAGCAAGTGTCTGAGCCTCTCTTAGCTCTCTTAAAAATTCCAGCGAACTAATCAAGCTCTACCCTGAACAGGTGGGGTCAAATCTCAATGGAAACATCCAATCAAGAGGTCACACCCTAATCAAAAAGATTAATAAGTCTGCCCCCACAGGACTGCATTAAGGAATTTTGGGGGGACAGAGTATATCCAAACAAGCACAGGAGGTGATGAAAATATTCTAAAATTGATTTTGGTGATGGTTGTACAACCCAGTGAATATGCTAAAAACCACTGTATTAAATGGTTAATTTGTATGGTGGGTGAATTATATCTCAATAAAGCTGTTACAAAAAAAAAGAATGAACTGTTTCAAGCTGGTAGAAGTTTATAAATGCTCCATGTGAGTTTGTGTCAACAAAAACGGAAGATTATAGGGGACACATCTGATACATTGCCATTCCCCAGAGCTAGCTTTCCACATCTCTCTTTATGTTGACAGTCTTTCTTTTTGCCACCATGCACTTCCCAAACTCTTGCAGACCTGAGAGAACAGAAGAAGAGCAAGGTAGGAAGGGCAGGCACTTGCCAGGTCCATTCCGAGGACTAACAGTAGTAAAAATCATTTGCTTGACGCTGAGCTATTCTAGAAGGACAGCATCAGACCTGCCCCCTGTCAAAATGTAGGAGTGGATCAGGTTACTTATGAGGTTCCCTCCCTTTCTAAAGCCCTATGCTAATGACTGAGAGCTTCTAATACCTTCACAGGAATAGTATAAACATTCACACAAGGATTCTACAGGAAAACCTCAAAGAGGACCTTTTCAACATTTGATCAATGCAAAACAATCTCTAGGGAAATCATTTCTTCTAACTTTCTTCCTTCTCTCCTACTTCTTTCCAAGTTAATATATGTGTGCTTTAAAAAATAATTCCTCAATCAATTCAAGAGTAGGGCTAGTGAGACTGTCCATCTCCCCAACCTGTGTCTAAGCCTCTCTATCCGCCAACAAAAAATAATGATCTTTTCTGGTAAAAAGAGGTTGATAAAGAAAAGAAAAATAACAGGTTTCATTTTAATAAAGAATAGTTTTGGTAAAGAATTGAATATAAATTCATGTTTATAAGTATGTAGCATTTTTTAGTTTCAAAATAATTTTAACATACATATACATAATAGCTACTGTTATTGGCCTCGTGTATGAAAGGAAAACAAAAGGCACACAATGGTGTGATGTCTAAGTCCACATTCACATGCACAATTTAGTTATGATATACCATTTACAGTGTTAGTAGACAATTCCCTGAGTTCTCAAAGATAATCCAAGGCCTCATGTATTTCCTAATTGAACCGCAGAAATACATGAAGTACAAATTATCTCATTAGTCTTCCACGTTCTACAAAAATAAGTACTGCCAAAGAAAATGATTTGCTTCAAGAAACAAAACCAGCCCCCCGTTATGATCACTCTCTTATAAGAGAATGACACTTACATTAAATTCCCCACACACTTAAATGCCCATTTTAATAATATTAATGTAATTAGGCTACATTTGATCTACCAGATTCTCCATTGAAATATAATTTATTTTGAACCAAAATCTCGTACGATTTGAAAGAATTAGACTTCAATGCATTTAAACCTATCAAGACCTTATTCTTTTATATTAGGTTACTGGCAATAACAAAGACAAAAGCCACTTGAAATAAAACTGCATCAATATCTGCTATCCAGAGGTCTGGTCCTCTCACTTGAACTGTTCTCTTATAGTCTACTGTCTGCTGGCACCTCCACTTAGAAGGCTAACGGGCATATCAAACACATCAGGTCCAAAATGATCTCTTGACAAGACCCATAATCCAGACCTACCCTTCTGCCGTCTTCTCCATCTCTGAAATGGCAATGTCATCCTTCCATACCCTATGCCCAATCCATCAGCAGATTCTACTATATCTACCTTTAAAATATATCCAGAATCCAACCCACTAATACCACCCTAGTCTAGGTAACATGATATCTCTCCTAAATTACTAGAATAGCCTTCTAATTGGCCACTCTACTTCAGTTCTGGGCCCCCTGTGGTCTAGAATGTTACTTTTAGGTAAGGCAAATCACATTACCTTCTGCTCAAAACCTTTAATCTCACTCAGAATAAACGGCAAAGCCCACACAATGATATACACAAGGTTTGGTATATCTGCCTATTCCGTCCAACCCCACTTCCTTAACTTCTCTTTCCAGTCTACCCATTGCTCCCTCTGCCTGCCACTGAAGGAATTTTGAATTACTCTTTCTTCTGTCTGGAATACTCTTTCAGCAGATATCGTTGTGGTTCATTCCCTCAACTCCTAATCAACGAGGACTTTGCTCAAAACATTATTTTTAATTAAAATCCCCTCCAGACTGCCACACCTTCCTCCCTTCACATTATGTATCCTCTGTCCCTGACTCACTTTTGTCCCTATTCTTATTATTATCTGACTTAATAATCATTCTACTTATTGTTTAAACAGTCTGTTTCACCCACATACTATATTTAACTTATTTTTCTTAAGTTGTCTGCCTCACCTCTCTTAGAATGTACTAGAATATACGCTCCATCAGGTCAGAGATTTCTGTCTGTTTTGTTCAGCTCTGTATCCCCAAGTGATTAGAATAGTACTTGGTACAAAGCAGCCACTCTACAAATATTTGTTGACTAAAATAATAAATTAACACAAGGATATAAAAATTCGTAAGAGCAAATTAACTGTCTTTTCATATCTTTAATTATTTTCTTTAATATATGGCACAATTTCATGTTTTCAAAAATGCATTCCATTAAAAATCTCAGGATAAATAGGAGAATACCCAAGTGAGTTAATTTATTTATAGACAATATGGCATTCATCAAGCTAAATTTGTCACCGGAGCAACTAATCACAAACACACATAAGGATCTTGCGGATTGTCTGTTTAGATTTACTTTAATAATTTGCTTATAAAAATTAATCAAGTGTCATTATTTGTCATCCTCCTACTTCAATCTTTGTCTCCTCAATAAACATCACTGGCATCTCTCCAGTGGCTCTGGCCTGAAACTTGAGTCATCCTTTGATTTTCCTATTTCTATCACTCTGTCACAAAAAGTCCACTAGCAAGTCTTGTCAAGTATATCTTCAAATTCTAATATCTTGGTCCACCCTTAGCTCTTACCTCCACTGTCATAACCCCAGGCCCAGTCACCACCAATTCACCCCCTGGACAATGTCAACAGCCCCATAAATTGGTCATTACACTCCCATTACTTCCCTCTTCCAATCCATTCTCCACCCTATAATAAGAATACTTAAGACTCAAATTAGATCACATCATACCACTGCTTAAAACCTTTCACTTTACTTTTATAATTGCTCCAGTTACTTCTTTTAACTTTCATTTGGAAATATTTTCAGATTTACAAGTAAATTGCCAAAACAGTACAAATAAATCCCTCCCTATACCTTCACCCTATTTAGCCAAATGTTAAGGTCTTACATAACCACACTAAAATTATTGAAATGAGGAAATTGACATGAATGCACTACTATGAACTTACTGGATGCTGATGCTGCTGGTCTGGTAATCACACGTTCATCACCACTGCTCTAGTCATATTTCTCTCCAATCCTTGATCATGCCAAGCTCATTCTCATCTCGAGGTCTTTGCACTGGCTTTTCCCTCAAACACTCTTCCTCACATCTCGGCATGGATAGCTCTTTTGGTCATGTCATCCAGAGCCATTTGGAAAAGATTTCCTGACCATCTGTGCCAGTTTGGATATATTATGTCCCCCAAGAAAAAGCCATATCTTTTAATCCAATCTCATGGGATATAGGGATTAGGTTGTTTCCATGGAGATGTGACCCACCCAACTGTGAGTGACACCTTGGATTAGGATGTGACCTCTTGATGGAATGTTTCCATGGAAGTATGGCCCCACCCACTTAGCCTGGGTCTTGATTAGTTTACCTGAGCACTATAAGATCTCAAAGAGAAGGAGCTCACAGAGCTGCAGCTAAGAGAGTACAAAACACCCCAAGAGCAACATTATGGAGAATGCCATTTTGAAACGCAACCTGGGAGCAAGCGGACACCAGCCACGTGTCTTCTGAGCTAACAGAGGTTTTCCAGACACCAATGGCCATCCTTCAGGGAAGGTACCCTGTTGTTGATGCCTTATCTTGGACACTTTATGGCCTTAAGACTGTAACTTTGTAACCAAATAAACACCCTTTATAAAAGCCAATCCATTTCTGGTGTTTTGCATAACGGCAGCATTAGGAAACCAGAACACCATCTAATGTACAGTAGTTTCCCAGTTTAAGTTTCACCCCAGCACTTATCAGTACTTGACATTTTCCTATGTGTTTACTTGTTGATTATTGTCTTTATTTCCATACTAGAATTTGAGAGCCCTTAGATGTGGGATCATTTTCTTGTTCTGGACAACACCCTCAGGATCTTGAACCATGCCTGTGAAATAGTAGGTTCTCAATAAATATCTACTGAACATATCAATAAAATTAGCAGGGAATATTAAATGAAATTGAATAGCAATTATAAAGTCAACTGTTATTTCTATAGTACTTGGTGGTTTTTCAATTTGCTTTTTAATACTTATTCTCTAATTTACAATAAATGAAAAAAATTAAAGGGTCAGACAAGCTTGGCTTCATCTCCCAGCTCCATCAACCATCAAGATTTACATCCTCTTTCAACCTTAGCTTTCTCATAAGGTATTCAGATTTGAATTCATACAGCCAATAAACATTTAAGCCAAGAATTCAACCTATGTTTGGATGAAAGGGCACCCTTTTACAGAATCAAACTTGAATATAAGCCCTGAGGGTCAGGAATTCTGTTTTATTACCCACGTAACTACTAATGCCTACAGTAGTATCTCCCACAGAAGAGACACCCAATAAATAATTGTGAAATAAAAGATAAATAAATACATCTAGTTAGTAACATGGCATACATCTGTATCATCTGAATTTGTATTCCAAATTTTCATTTAAGTTATTTAAAAAGTATTATCCTTGATCAGAAAATCGTATCTCAGTACTCGTTAGCAATGCTTAGTTCCTACATTCTATGCTATCCCAAGAGATTTATATCTCTATATCCCTCTGGAAAAAAGAACACTCAATATCTTCTCAGTCTTTGCAAAATACTATTTGGTCAAAATATTTGCATTTTATTCTTTTTATCACATTTCAGGCTTTTTATCTTGACATATATCACATTTCATAAAGATCAAGGAAAAGATATACATCTGACATTATGGAATTTTTGCACGGTATTTATCATGGAATCAAAGGTTGGGTTTTCATAAAATATAAGGTCAGATGAACAACACCCTAATCTCACTGAGTCCTTCATTGATGCACTTTTAAAACTATCTTAATGGGTTTCAGTTACATCTTTATAACACTGCTATTTCACCTGATAAGGACAAAGTATCCAGACTTTTGAGGCTGTTGACAACCATGTTTTAGTGTTTATAGTTTTAACATTTTCTGCAGAAGCTAGATAAAAAGTATGAGCATTTTGTGTGTGCTCTCACACACAGAGTAGAATCTGTTTCTTCTGTTGACAAATGTTTCTCTCTTTAAGACTCCTATAACTAATTCAAAGGGAGAGAAGAGAGTTATACTTAGCACAGAAACATAGTCAAACATTGGTTGATATGATGGAAAACAAACTATGTATTTCAGAGTCTATGAGCAAGCCTCCATTATCAAAGCATTTGTATGTGAGTATGTGGGTGTCCATACACACTTGCTTAGCGTGTCTTTTTTTCCAAATTACATTTTGTGCACCAACTGTATGAGAAGTTAGAACTATGAGTTTCATATCTCATTGACATTCAGGTATTTGAAATTATGGAAGAAAAATATCCCTGCTCAAAAGGCCTCCAAATAGTTGATATGGAAATTGTCCAAAATAAAACCATCTTCCATTTGGATATTATTGCTATTGGTTGAACCACAGGAGAATAACCAAATCGGACATTTTCTGATTTCACAATTGGAGACATCCAAACTTCCTTCCTGGTCATGTGTATCTTTGCATTTGGTGAACCCTGCATATGGAAAGGCCTCAATGGGAGTTCACTGGCTGAGTGAGTGGCCTCAGATTACATGTACCTTGTTCCCCCTCTAGCAACTTAATGGTTTATGTTTTTATTGTCACTCCTACATATGGGTCAAAAGTCACTAAGCAACACAGGGGGGAAAAAGTGGGAAACTTAAGCTTAAGATAACAAACTGAAATGAAATGGTAAATACTTATCTGTTTCACTGAAATAAAGAACTATTTAAAATGTCAAAGAAGGATTTTAGATTAATTCACATTTGAGGCAGATATCTCCTATCTAGATCTATGAAACTTAGCTTACCAATGATATTAGTCCTGATTAAGCTTTAAGAAACTTCTGAGATCTAATACAACGAGCAAGGTAAGCTTATTCTAGATATGATCTCAAAGGCGAGCTGAAGGATTTGGCTAAAAATTGGGACAGATTGAAACAATGACTGATGAAGTTTAAATACATTGCCCAAAGCAGATTAAAGTTATGAGAATGAAGCAACTGATGAATTGGGAAGTGGAGGTGCCGGCTTGGGGGGTGAGGGGTCACTGGTCGTTCAGATTTTGTATTTGTGTTTGGCTTTGGAGAAACTAAACTATTTAAGATTTTCACCTTTCCAGGTTGCCCTGGTGTCGTTTTGACACATTTTAATTCAGAACATACAGAATGATATCAGAAAGGACATTTGCTCATGAAAATACAAGAACTTACCAAACCACTGAGCGTTGTAAAAATATTATAAACTTTATTTGTTTTACCTGACATTTATTGGTTTTTGTCATAAGTGATTAACATAACTATCTAGAAATGTGTTTTTTTTGTCCTACTATAAACTATATTAGAATAAAGTTGAGCAATCATTCATGGCACATTTTAAGAAAATTTCATTTTTACAAGCATAACTTTGTTTTCCTAAAATATTTACTATGCAAGCAAATGACGGAAATTTCCAGAAGAACAATTCTTGGAAAAAACCATTGACTATTCTATGTTTATTTTCTGTTCACATGAAAATGCTGATTAAATTACCTAAGAACAGAAATGGAATTAGTTGTTTTTAGAATTTTGTCTTTATAAACATTTAGAATCCAAGTAATTGCTTGAAAGAAAATAGAAATGTCATATTCAATACTACAGCAGGATTTTCACTGAGCCTTGTATATGTATAAGTATATAAGTACGGGTATATGTCTTTTACAAAGACTACTGACCTATCATAAAGTGGCATCTCGAAAGCAAAGTAACACCTGACCTGGCTTCTCAAATTCTAAATTATGATATTTAGCATGTTGGAAGAGCTTGTTTTTTATGTTAACATTATCAATTTTATTTCCTGCCATTTATAATCTTAATAGAACAAAAAAAGGGTGGGGGTAATTTAAGAGCAATGAGTAGGGAATGGACAAAATGTAAAGGAAGTGCAAGGCACATGGCTTCCATTACAGTTGACAACAGATATACTGGGATAGAGTCATATAAACAGTTCACAAAATCCTGGCCTTCAGACCAGCCAATCCACAGGCCAGAATTCTATGAACAGTTGTGATGGCAGAATCCCAGTACCTCCCTTTCAGCTGTAGAAGTTAGTAATAAAACTAATATAATGGTGAAATATGCCATTGTAATAATAATCTCAGTGCTTGAATAAGGCTCAGCAGCTGAAAACAAACCAAAAGTACATACACATAACAGATAGTATTTCATTGGGGTGTGAACTGTAACAAAACACTTGGGTGTTGCTATATACACATTTTGGATGCCTTGTGAAACTTTCCTTCTCTTGGATCTCAGTTACAATGAATGTGAAGTGATACTTACAGATGCAGTTCAACTAGATTAAAGCATCCACTGTTAACATTGAGATGATACTACAATCACTTCTATTATAATAACAGTAATTGATAATACTTTCATCTTGAATTTTTAGAAGCATCTTCCATATGAATTTATATACACTAATGCTCCAAGATGAACATGTGAGACAGAGATGGGGCATTTTAAATCTCCATTCTTGAAATGCAGACTGGTTTTAATATAGCTAATCAGAAGGTATGCTGGGACTTCCTTCCGGGTCTCCTGATCCCCAATACACTAGCAGGGCCTTCCACTAAACATCTAGCAATGACAGATACGCGAGGGGTAGATGAGAAATCTGCCCTGAAGAGGCTGCAACATCGCACATACTCTCAAGCTCCCAAGCTGTGAAATTCTCTAGCCTGCTTGGAGGAGGTCCTGGCAGAGCTATATGTGGGGGACAGCGAGAATGCCAGATGGCAGTTTGTGAGAAAATCTGGGACTGGGGCAGTCAGCCAAAAACAGTGGACTGAATAAAAAGGGATGATCACCAAGTATATGCCCTCCTCCACCCCACAAATGAATGGAAGCTGAATTAGGGCTCGCTTCCTCTTATAGGTAAAATACCTTCACTCAATTGGTCATCTGTGTGTGCAACAAATAAAACAAGAGTTGTAAAAATTTTTAAAGGATTTATAGTAGACTGATTTATCGTACTACTATCTTTGTTCACGTCATTAGTAGTTAAAAAAAAAAGACCATTGACAAGGAGTGTAGGCAAACTTACAAATACAGTGACGCAAAATTTTTAATTTTATCACCAGAAATAGATGGGAATGTGCGGGACACTGATTACGTGCTTCTACTTGGCGGGCCTGGGCTGGGGGACCGGATCCACCCCTGGGGAGGGTAGTGGGCACGGGCGACAGCGCCCTCTACAGCCCCCCGGGCCTGGGAAAGTGAGGCCGGAGGCAGGCCCCATTTCCTCACCCAAAATATACCAAATGTTAGGAGAGGCTTGCCGGAGGGAACCGCCTTTTCCCCACCCCCTTATCTTGCCCGGACACTCCCCGTTGCCAGCGCAACTCCCATCACCACCGGTGCGCATACATTGTTGCCGGACACCGTTACGGGAGCAACTCTCGCCCCTTTTCAATCAACCTCCGCGCCCTCTCAGAACCAATCCAAGCCTTTAACCCCTACAGCTACCCCGCCCTCTAAACGCCCGATATAAGCTTGTACTCTCCCCTAATAAACTCTCTTGGTTTCTTCACCCAAAAAGAAGCGTGTCCCGCCTGTTCCTTTCTCGCCGCCCTCCATACTTTGCGCGCCTCCCGCCGGGGACCTGGCCAAGTCCCCCGCCTCGCCCTCGCCTCCGGGAAAGAGCCCCCGCCGCCGGTACCCTCGGAGTAATCCTGGGAGCCTAGGATTTAGCAACCGGCCGCCACCCTCCCCCAGACGAGTCAACTGCGACCGCAGGAATGCTTCAAGGAACCACTTTCTACTTGATTTGTGAGTAACAGGGGCATTTGCATTATATTGATTGTTATTGTGCGCCTTTATCACTTTTATTGTCTGCTGCAGTATAGCCCTTTGAAGGTCTGCCAAACCACTGCGGCTTGCTCTAAAGCAGGGCTGAATTTTAATTAAGCCGAGCCAAATGGACACAGAACAGTTGAACTTGATTAGACCACTTGTCCTGTGAACACACAGAGGGCATTCTGCACACTTATTTTAATAACTGACAAAGTCAATTCATACATTTGGTGAAATTATTGGGACAAAAACCACCATTTGTCAATATATTCCTCCTACGTAAGACATCTGCTTCTCTATTTTAATCAAATAGCCACCAAGGAAAGCTGAGAGCGAAGGTAGCCAGTGAAGATATATTTGTCATCATATCTTGAAAACAATATTCTAAATTCTCGGGGAAGTAATAGTATATGTGTTTAGTAATTAGGATTCATTAGCATGGTTCAAGGAAAGAAATTCAAATATATATTTGTATGTATGTATATACATGTGTTGATTTTCTTTTCAAATATTTCAACCTGAAGAAAAGTTTAGCAAAGCATTTAGCCCAGAAAAGGGAACAGGTTGAATACTGGAATTTCATGAAATTTAGTTTGCATACCTCAGAAAGAAAAAAGCATCCAGGTTTCTAGCTTGAGCAGCAAAATTGTGCCAAAATGTGTTCCTACAGTAGCTTCTCTTGCAATCAGCCAGTGTAATTTTCCCACCCAGCATGGTGAACTGAGTCTCTGATACACCCAGGCTTCTGCAAAACAAACTAATGTCTAAATTGACTTTGCTGCCAGGTTAGGCCAAGTAAGTTCTGGGATACTCTCTGAAACAACTTTTTCTACGTAGACTTTCAGACTATTAGCAAAAAGCTCACCTTCCCTAATGTGAGACGCTGTTCATAGGCAAATTTTTTTTTTAATGTACAAAGAAGTTACTCTTTTCTATATGTGTGTATCCAGGCTGATGGGAAAAGAAATAGAGCCTAAAACATGGATAAGTTAATATTTCTTAAGGTATTACTGAAAAGTCAAAGATAAAGTCTAAAGATTGAGACGGAACTTTGCAAATATATCAGAGTGCAAACATATTGCAAAGAGTGGCTGCTCCTTTGATGAACTCAAATCACTATATCCATAAGAAAATTTTGCACCTTACTCCCCAATGGCCTAATACCAATTGAGTACACTTAATCCTAAGAAAATAAGCCTCCCCTCAGTATTAGTAAAATAAAAATGCAACAAATTTCTAAATATAAAGGGATACCTTTCTATGCAGGGTAGCAAATTGGATTTAAAAAAGAAAACTGTATCTAAATTTCTCTTCCTTGACAAGAGTAAGAAAACTAAGCAGAGTTCTAAGTACTCCTTGGTCTGCCTGTTGCAATTTCATACTTTCTACCTGTCTACGTGAGGGAAATAATAAAACAGTTTTGTGATGATCCAACTAAAATCTCTGATAAGTATGCTTTTGTAAAAAAGTCCTTCGGTAGGAATAATATGGACTTTGAAGCCAGATGATTCTGAATTTGAATCCTAACTACACAATGTTCTAGCTGTATTATTTTTCTCAAGTTACTTAACCTTTTCAATTGAAGGTTACTTAACCTCCATTTCATCAGGTATAAAATGAGAACAAATAATATCTTAGGAAAAAAAGATAATAAATAAGAAAGTTTCTGAGTAATTTCTACATCATGCACTATAAAAATTTTAATGAATCTTTGAATGTGCAAAATTTGAACAACGTGACTACAATGATAGAAGTTGGTTTCCAATGCATGAGGACTAGCATATATTTAAAATACATCCAATCACATCTTCACTTCTCCACACAACTTTGAGGATGTTACAGTATTGGCATGTTGTATATAGTCTTTCATTTTATTTTCTTCTTAATGGAGCCTACCTTTTACCACTTGACGTCTAATGCATTTAAATCCACTTGAAGCTAAAGACTTGCACCTTGTGACATGCCTAATGATGTCCATGAGTCTATCCTTATTGGTATCAGCATTTTTATTTTTCCATATCTATTCTTTTTCATAAATTAAATGGATTTTTTAAAAATGTAAACAATTGTACCAAGCATTCGCTAGGCAAAGAGGGAACTGTTATTCATTCTGAACTACTGATGGGCATTCAGCACCTCCAAGGAATTACCTGAAGTCTTCTTTTTGCATCTGCTATTCAAAAAGTTAGAACGTGGCTTCCCAAAATCTACTTAAGGATGGCAATGTAAAATATAGAAAAAGATGGATCATACCAAAGTCAAATCTACAAATCATATACCTCTGGGCATATGTGTTACTCTGTATTTTATGTAGGATTTACTTTCTAATGGTGATGCATTAGCATAATAACATCTCCATCCTGCTACTCTCTACCATTTGACCCATTCATTCCTCCACCATGGCTGTCGCAAACAGCAATTTTCTATTTATTTACATTATGGATTTACTTACTTTGGGTGTGCTTTTTTGATAATCTATAGGCTCTATATGGGCAAGGACCACCATCTTTCTATTCCTGATCCTTATAAAATGTTTTCTAGTAGTGCCTAACACATAGTCAAGGCTCAACAAATATTTGTTGACTCAATCTCATATGACCAAATCCTAAGATCTAAAGGATAAGCTCCCAATTCAAGGAAGATGAAGGCCATCTACTTGTATTCTTTTCCCCTGCTATTTTTTTATTCACTTACAAAGTGAAGTACTCATTGCTTTGAATCATACCCAGTGTATATTTACTATTCAATTTTTCATCAGATGAAAGAGGTGGAAGAGACCTTGAGATGCTATTATTGCCTTGAGGTACTGCTACTATTCAAAGCATTCAGCAAACATTTGCTTTTTCTTAAAACTCTAGAGGTCCCATGAAATTCAGATTAGAATTAATTGTGCCTAGAGGGTGGAAAAAGGGTGACATCTATAAATGATTATAACACATAACCCAAAAATCAGCCCTCACAAATATTTATTCTTGTAGTAGATAGCAAATTAAGAACTTATAATTACAGTTTGCCCCATCCCTTCTCTGGGAATGAAGGCTTTGTGTTTAGTGTGTTCTGCTCAGAGACCCGTTGATCTGTTAATTTGTATAATGGGAACAGAGGGAGAACTTAAAATGTCTAGAGGAAAGGTGGGACAAGGGGATCAACAGAGAGAGAGAGGAGAGATGCAGCATATAAAAAGATCATTTGGGAGAAGTACTTGGAGGAGAAGCAAGAAGAGAGCAGTTAAGTATAATGAGAGGTCTTCATGCAGAGAGATGAGTGAAGAGATCCTTAAATATTTTGGCTACTCTTCCAAAAAAAATCTTGAGTCCGTGAGAGAAGAGAACACAGGAAGAATGCTTTAGATTCGTAGCGTTGCTAAAGGAATATCGAAACTACAAGGAGGTGATTATAAACATTTGTATGAACATTAATGCTGTTTTGCAGAAAGGAGGGTTCAGAAAGGGGAAAGGATGAGAATACCAGGCCTCCTCGGAATAGAATAGTTTGATATCTGTGTACAGGTGTGGGGGTAGAAAATCCATTCATGAGTAAGTAGAAATATATGGACAATCAGAGAAATTTTAGTCTGAGACCTAACCTGGCTTTCTAAGAAGTTAAAAAAATTCCAATAATATGGGTAGGAAAACGGAAGCTTCAACAAAGTAAAACAATAGTCAAGGGTACACCCAAACCAAACAATACACGTGAATATTGAATGTTTGGACAAGTTATTTTAAATGTCTAAAGCATATTTACATTATATGTAATGATAGTTCAATTAAGAATTTTTGAAGGTTAAAATGTATTAACCTCTAGTTAACACTGACAAATGGTTGTATTGCTGATATACTCCAATGTTGAGTTGGAGTAACTAATTGAAGAACCAGGAAAGTTGATGGTCTTTGGACTTCGTGGCAGAAGCACTAACATATATTATAGATGAGGAAACTGAAAGACTGTAGCCAAGATTTGATTCCAGTGATCACGAAGTGGTTCTTAAAGAGTTTTATCACAAATGATTACAGGAGACTGCCCAGAGAGCCTAAGGAAAAGTAAAGAAATCAGCAAATAGTTAGCCAGCACTACTGGAAAAGAACTGAAAATCTAAGCAATCAATGGATACACAATACCTACCTTGAAATTATTGTTGTATTTAGAACAACGGAGTTTCAAGAGAAACCAGAATACTCTGCTCCCTGATCAGCTATTCTTTAACTGAACAGTTCTTCTCAAGAAAAATAAAGCAGAAAGAGCCCTCAATTTAGAAGGTTATCTGTTTTATCCTTCAGTAATTATAAAAGAGCCTGACATGTTATAAAATCTCAATAAATATATAATGCATATGCCTAGATAAAATGGGATAGGACAGGGACAGGAGCTAGGTGGAAATCCAAAAGAAGCAATGGGAAAAGGGTTTAGGGAGTGAGGAAGGCAGGGATCAATGGAAGGGCTATATGACAGAGACAGCATTACTACTGACCCTTAAAGGATGAAGAGGGTTTGAAGAGCTGGAGAAAATTGGGGGCTGAGTTAGGACACTTCAAGACTAGTGAAGAGCATGCACAAGAGAGGGACTTCACCCAGTCTCATAGAACACGTAACCTGGGCCAGGCCCTATTCCAGGTACTGGAAAAAAGAGCAGGTGCACATTTTAGTCCAATTTAGGTAGTAAACAGGAAGACAAAGCAAGAAGATAAGGGAGAGAAGGAACCATAAGATGAATCACCATGCAAGATGGCCATCCTGCTAAGGACTGTGGGACAGGCATAAGTATTTTGCATTTTCGGGTCAACTAGATGGGAAGCACCCTCAGGGAGGAACCCATCTTAAACATTTAAAATGCCTTTATATAGTTCATCGCATATAGTTGGTAATAAGCAAATAATGGTTTGAGAGGGAGTATGATTTATTAGAAAATGTCTTGGTTTAGTAGCCTTGAAATAGTACTGTTTCAATTTCCTCATCTATAAAAAAGGAGGTTTTTAGATCATTTGAGGATCCCTTTCAGATGTATTGATTGAAAATCCATGATTAGGTTCAACAATTATTTAGCATCATTGTTACTGTTAATCAGGAGTTCTCCTTATGAAGACACAGCATGACATGTAAGAGAGTGAACCCAGCCTTCTATCAAGTCAGCCTTCTAGAAGCCAGAATCATTTTATGTGCAGCAATGGACTAACCATAGAAGTTTATCAGATTTCAAATACCTGACTCCTACAGCTTAGGAGATTTGAGTGTGTATGTGTATGTGTGTGTGTGTGTGTGTGGTGTGTGTGGTGTGTGTGGTGTGTGTGTGTGTGTGTGTGTGTGTGTTTGGGGGAAGGGGAGGTAGGGAGGTGGGGTGGTGAGCTACAGATAAGGTATGTGTATTTTGTGAAAAAGAAAAAGAAACTCCCTCGGTGACTCAGATAGGTATCTGTACTCAATCCAACTACAAACCTCTTGACAGAAAAAAAAAACTTAAAAAGTCATATCTCCAAACTAATTGCAAGTGTCCTAATTGGCAGTGTGGCAGAGGGTCCAGAAAGTGGGATTCACGTAGCTATGTCTGGAGATTTCAGTTCCAGGTTTCAAGTGATTGATGAAGTACTTTTGTAGCAGAGTCATATCAGAAATTAGACTGTTAATACACGAAGGATTAATTTATATGGACAATACAGCACCAAGTGAATATAATAAATTACACACATTAACAAATGTTTGACTTGATATACAAATAAGGAGTGGGTAAGAATGGTTGGTAACATTCAATGGAGTGGAAGTATGAATTAGATTAATCAGTAAAGATATGCTGGAAGAGACGACACCAATTCGAAGAGGTGTGATATACTGGGCTAACAGAGGAATCAGGTTGTTCACATTTTTGAAAAGGATTGGAGGTGGAGAAGAGAACTCCCTCTAGGTGACAGAGAACCATTCTTTCTCAATGAATCAGCCATGGCTCTGGCGGGAGTTGAGATGATTTGCATGTCGGGTGACTGATGTGGAGCTAGGTAATAAATCACTGAGTCTTAGCTGAAAGGCTCTATCTCAGTCATAGAAAAATGAGCATTTGCACTCTATACCTCAAGTATTCCTATGGTTCAAATGCACCATAATTTCAAAATGAACTGAAAATATCCATCAGTCAACTCTGTTGAACTTGGAACACAAAGAATGCTACAACTGGGAATCATTTGCCATTTGATGTGGTAGATTAAGGGCTTCAGGTATTTTCAACTTCAGAAATATTTAATAGGCTTTTTATCAACATGCTGCATTTCCCTCCCAATACAGTTGCCATAACAAAGTGGAAAACAAAAACAACCACTACCACAACAAACTTGTTAACTCAAGAGGTTGAAATAGCTATTCGGTGTTTTGGTAATTTTTCTCACCCTCTGTTTTTAGAAACGTGAATTATTTTCTTTTTCTTTCCAATTGCTGATTTTGCTATTGCATTAAGGATAATGTTAAAGGGGAGAATGAGAAAAGGAAAATGTATTCTCCATGGAGAATAATTCTTTTACCATTTCTGGACCATTCTTGTAGCTAAGAGGTATATTCTCTCAAGAAGAATAATTGCCTCTACCCAATCAATGACTGGGTATTCCATCTTTAAGAGTAAATAGCAATGACACAATTAGCTTTGGAAACTAGTGAATTACTAACAATGAGTATAAAACAGGGCAAAAGGAAAACGCTAATATCTGGCTACACATGAAATTATCTTGAAGAGAGTGCAAAAATTTCACTTTGCTGCACAATCAGAAATATTTAAAGATGGAACCAGTCTCTAAGGAAGTAGGAAAATGAGGTTGACACCTCCTCTTCTGCAGAAGATTTTAGCTCCTGCCTCACAGTCACTCACTCCAATGTATGATTCTTGTCATCATTTCTGGTATTTTAAACTGTCATTTTAAACAATCCTCTCACCATCTTGGTCTAGCGATTCACTGAACTTCTTGACTCCAGAGATCTTGTCCTCCAGACTGCCTTGGTTACTTGATCCCAGGCTCATATCCTAGATGTTGTCATAAACTCAGATTTAAGCTCACACTTTCAGACCTCCACCTTCTATGTTTCCAGTCGAAGCCATCTGATACTTTTATTCCAACAATTTGTTGATATCGCCAAGTCCCACAATCTATTCAGTCTATTCATTCTACTAGCTTTTCACCATCCCTCACACCCTTCATGTCCTCACTATTTTTATCAAGCATAAATTCCATGGTGTACCACTGTAATCACTTTCCTGCATCTACCCTCAAATCCCTTGCTCACTTTGCATGCTCACTTGATAAATCCCAAACCCAGCCTACAGCCAACTCACCACTCATTCCTCACTCACTTTCACGTTGAGGAACGTTCCGGAGGAAAACATAATCATCCTAACTAATCTCATTTTCAATCCATGAAAACTAACTTCAGGATGGCTCTTGGCATGACCCATCAATCTTACTATAGTTCTCCAGTACTTCTAGGTAAGTGGTTCTCACATTTACCTGCCTAGGGGGGAATTAAAAAAATATATATGGATTTCCAGGCTCTTACACCAAGATTCGAATTTAATTGCTCTGGGTTGCAAGCAGGCATTGGAATTTTTAAATATTCCTTCAGGTAGTTCTGACGTGCAACAAAGTTGGAGAACCTCCAGCCTAGACATTTAATTTAGTCTCTACTCTCTCCTCAAAACTCCAATACCTCCTCCCCTGTTCTCAGTCGATAACCCTGCTTCTTATTTATCTAAAAGAACTGAAGCAACCCGTAGAGAATTACTCCCCAGCCACCTATCACCCAATCTGCCCACAAGCCCGCATTGGTCTGCAACCCTGTGCCTTCCTTCCTTAGTGTGGATCATCAGTCTGCTCCTATTAAAGGCCACACCTCAGGCGCTCTAGATTCTATATCTTCTCGCCTACTCAAGGACATTGCTCCAGCAATTATCACCACTCTTTCCTGGATCATCAATTTCTCTCTCTTTTCTGGATCATTCCCATGAGTATTCTGTACTATTATTTTCCCATCTTAAAAACACTCTTTCGACCTCATTCAACACCCACAGTTCCAGTTACATTTCTTTGTTCCCCTTAAAAGTGAAACTTGTTTAAAAAAAATGTGTAGCACTGGCTATTACCTCCAATTCCTCTCCACAATTCTCTCTCAACCCAAGTCTCTCTTTCAACTATGCTTTCACTCCCAAGACCAGTGAAATTGCTCTTGTCAAGGTCACAAAAGCCCACCAAGTTGTCAAATCTAATGGTCTCATCTTTGACAAATCAGCAGCATTTGATATGATCAATAACTCCCTCCTTGAAACACCTTCTTTATTTGGCTTCTTGAACTGGGATAAGCAAACTATAGCCCATAGACCAAATCAAGCCTGTTGCCTGCTTTGTAAATAAAGATTTATTGGAACACCGCCATGTTCATTTGCATGCCTACTGTCTATGGCTGCTTTTGCACTAGAAGAGCACAGTTGCATAGGTGAAACAAAGACCTTTTGACCTGTACAACCTAAAATATTTTCTATCTGGCCCTTTACTGAAAAAAGTTGCCAATCTCTGACTTCTTGATTTTTCTCCTTTATTTTTTTTTACCTCACCGGCCAATCTGTTCTTTAAACTCTTTAACCAGTTCCTTCCCATCTCCCAGGCCTTATGGTATTGAGATGCCCCAGGACTCAGTCTTTGAACCTCTACTTTCTTCTGTTTATATTCACTCTTTGAGTAACCTAATCCTGATAAGTCCTGAATTTATACCATGATCCCAGAATGCTCCCTTGAACTCCAGATTTCATATCCAACTGCCTATTTGGCATCTCCACTGTGAGGTCTAAAAATATCTCAAAATTAATATGTCCAGAACTGAAATCCTGATCTTCCCCCACACCTGTTCCTCCCACAGTTTTGCCCAGCTCAGTAAGTGACAACTCCATCCTTCCAATTGCTCCAGCCAAAAACCCTGCCTTCAACCGTGGCTCTTTATTTTTTTTCACACCAAACATATCATCTCTCAGCAAATTCTCTCCCTTAAAGATATATCAATGACCCAACAACTTCTCCCCACCCCCACTGCTGCCACCCTGGACTCAGCCATGATCATTCCTTGTCTAGATTATTTCAGTGGATTTCTAACAGGTCTCCTTGCTCTTTTTCTTGTCCCTCTCCTCAACTTTCCACACCAAGCCTCAGTCTATTCTCAATACAGAGGCCAGAATGATCTTTAAAAGTATTGTCAGATGATGTTATGTCTTTTACATAGTCTTCCATGTACCTCTCATTTTATTCATCTTAACTAACTCAACCCTTTAACCTAAAAGACCTTACATGATCTCGCTGACCTTATCTTCTATTCTTCCTCCATCCTGCAATTCATTCCAGCAACTCTGACTTTTCTTGCTCTTCCTGGAACATGACAGGCATAGTCCTGCCTCATAACCTCTGCACTCACTGTTCTCTTGGCATGGAATGCTATTCCCTTCAGCTCTTTCTCAAATATCACCTGCTCAGTGCAGCCTTCCCTATCCATACTACTTAAAATTGCAAGCCCCTCCCCTATTCCATATCCCACCTTCCTGCTATCTTTCTCCAAAGTATTTATCACCATATTTTATATTTAACTTATCTTATTTATGGTGTGTCTCTTTACATGAAGCTATAGTCTCCGTGATTTATATATTTTATATATTCTGTTTATGGCTGAATCTTTTTTGTCTAGAAGGTACTTAGTGGGTGTCCATGAATGTATGTTGAATGAAGGAATTCTTGGAATCTGGGGTCAGTGGAAACTACCGATGTGTCCATCCAGTTGGACAATCAAGTGGAAAACTGCTCAATTTTAATTATTTGCCTTTCAACTTGGCTTCTGCAAATTCCCAAAGACACATATATCCTACTTCTTTTCAGTTCAGTTCAAACATTAATTGATCTGATATTTTGTGCCAGATTTTGCGCTAGGGCTGGGGAGTGCCAAAATGACTTAGTCAGTGATGTTCAATGTGATAGGACAACTAAAGATGTATCATGATATCCACTGGAGAGTTAAATCTACAGGGATCAAAGAAGGCAGCCCAGAGGGAGCCACCCATTCACTGTCTTCAAAGATAACACAGCATGTCCCAAGGCAAACTCAGGTTGGGGAAGGGGCAGGGACAGCAGCATTCCTGGCAGATGTAATAAATAGCATGGGGGAAGGGGCAGAGGTATGAAACACATATTATAGACAATACTTTTGTACAACTAAACCACAGGGTGAATCTGGGAAAGGAGCAAATGACAGGGCATGAGGCAGTGGTCAGTTCACAAAAAACTTTATATCAAAAATTGAAGGGGTAGGGCAATGAAATTTCCTAGAATGTAAAGTAACTTGACATTTATCGCTAAATATTTCTAAATAAATCATAGTTAGAGTCAATACAGACAACTTTTATATTCCACATGATATGCATTTAAAATGTATATGCACATTCTGTGTGTGTTCATCTACTTACATTTATATCTATCAAGCACTTATGCAAGCACTTCCATCTCCATCTCCCCTTACTCCTTTCCATATAAATATACAATATTCCTATTATATTAAGAGCCAGGGACCAATCCTTCTCCAATTTTAAACTGGCCAACATTTAGGTAGGAGAGGCAGGAGGTATAAAAATAAGCATACTGTGGGAGTTCTAGGACTGGGTCTGCCATTGATTAGACAAATAGCATAGATCAATTTTCTTGACCCATCTGTGTGTTAGTATCGTCATCTATAAAACAAGGGAAATAATGCCAACTCTCACATGAATTCCTCTAAAAATTAAAGGAGGTACTGGAAAAAAATTCTATTAAAATAAGAATACTATGCAAAAATATATTAACAGTGGTAGTAGTAATATTATTATTACTGCTACTACTACTACTCTAGTAGTAGTAAAGGAGACCTTAATTCAAGAATGAAACATATCAGATCCTGATGTTTTTTTTTAGCCAAACTCAAAGTAGAGTTAATTTTTATAACTGTCAAAACTTCAAGAATACAGTATATGTGAAAACCATGACATTAAATTGTATGTCTGTATTTTATTCATTTATTTGACACTGACAACTACTCTTAATAATTCAACAGCAAAAATTGAATGTTTATCAAATACCATATACTGCTCTATGATAACATTCATTATCTCATTTAATCATCACCAAATTCCTATGAGGTAAATATGACCATTATTTCCAGTTTACCAATGACATGAGAGAAGATCAGAGAGTTGAAGTAACTTTCAGGGTGTCACACAACAATCCTGGGGAGAAGTCAAGAGCCACTGCCAGCATTTCTATCAGCTATTCCATTTATTCTCAGAGCTTGGCCCCCTCTGCATGCCCATAGTAGGCCCTCAAGAAATTCATATTTAAGTGAAATTTTATGATAAATTCACTGATTATAGCATAACCATAAAACAATTTTGGATTCTCTCTAGAGAGGTCTCATTCAACTTTTCAAAATTAATATTTTCTTTGTGCCCTGGGCAAGACCATAAATCAGAGGATACATTGTTTCTCAGAAACAGGGAAATTGCTTGGTTCATCTTAGCTAAACAGTTTGCATATAGTAGACACACAAAACATTTCTTGAATAAATGAACCAGAGGCTAGCCACAACCCAGATACAAGAGTTTTAGAAACATAATGATTACAAGCAGTATGTAGAAACCCAGGGCAGTGGGCTCTGCAAAATTACAGAGAATCACTCAATTTACAAGTGGAATATTTGGAAAAACCTTTATAAAAAATTGAGTTAAAGACAAAGCTAACACCAACAGTGCAGAATAGAAGAAAACTAAATGAAGAATCACAAATCCATCACTATATCTGCTTAAATAATCAGTCAGAGAAGATCCAATCAAGTATATTTGGTCTAGACCAAGACCAGAATTAAGGTTTTCTTTGCAACTGAGCTGATTAGTTGTACAGGAAAAATTATAAATATGGAGTTGTGGGGCTTGGACAGGAAATAAATCTTCAGAATAACTGATTTTCATCTACTGCACACACATGAAATAGCACTATTAATTAGCATGAACACACTTTTGGTTTAATTTTCAAACGTGATTTACAAAATAAAAGAGCAGTATATACATTTTAGTGCAATTGTCATAATGCATTGGTTTGAGATGGAAAGATAGAGAAATTCACTGATTCAACAAATGTTTATGAGCATCTTCAATGGGCCAGTTACTGGGTTGTGAAAAAAGAAAAATATGAAGACAAGCGCTCTATTCTCAAGAAGTCATAATCAATTTAGTAATAAATAAATGAATAGGTACAATGAAATTGGATGAGTACAGCAGCAAAAAGTGTGAACAATAAACTCTGGATACACTGGGGAGAGGCAGAAAACTCAACAGATGAAAGAGACTTTAGTGAGGAGGTGACATTTGAACAGAATCTTGATGGACAAGTAGATGTCACCTAAATAAAAAATGACCAGAGAAAATGGGAACAACAACAACGGGGCATGACCAATGGGACAGAGCTGGGGAAATGGCAGGTTAAATCAAGGAACCCTAGCATAGTTAGAGAGTAGGTTTAAATGTATATAAGATATACAATAAGGTGAGGGTGGCAGGTGATGAATCTAGATAGGTAGGATGGCGTCAGGTTTAAAGGACTATGGCATAATGAAAAATGAATGTGCTCTGCAATTGCAGGACATGTTTTGAATTCTAGCTCTGTCTCTTACCAGCTCTTTGAACTTGGAAAGATACTTAATGTCTCTGTATATTAGATTTCTCTTCTGCAAAGCAAGAGAAAATATCCTATCTCCAAAGGTTATTTGGGGGTTGGACATAACTATGTTATGTGCCTGATGACATACATTCCTTAATAAATGATAACTGTCACTCTTATGTGCCTTAAATCCAGGCCAAAAAGTTTGCATTTCATTGGGGAGGGAATAGAGGGCCCTGAACTGTTTGATAAACCAGGATGTGAGTGTCTTAGGAAGGTCTCCCTGATACAGTATGAATGATATACTGGGAACAACAGCAGAGAAGCCAATCAGCAGATGATTACAATAGTTCAGGGGAAAATATAGGAGGCTTTGAAATAATCTGTGAGCAGTGGTCATGAAAAGGAGAGAGTAGACAAGGTACAGTTTGGTGGTAGAATTGATTGGATGTGGTGACATGTGAGGTTAAAAGTTGATTATGGTTTTTGAAAAAAAAACAAACTTTAAACTGCTACAGAATATTTCCAATATATTTTTAAAATGTTTTAGAATTCTTTTTTTTCTGACTATGCATATGTTGACAACCACCGAGTATAACCCTGTCTTCCATCCACAAACACTGAGAGGGCCACTTGAATCCTACGCTAAACTTGCATAGTCTCCTTAGCTTCCTCTTCAAACATAAACACACCCTCTCACTTATGTCTCATTGATTGTTCTGCCAAATCCTAGGTTGCATTTTTTCGTCTAAGCTTCAATGATTAATGAATTCTTCCAAGACTAATGAGCTCAATATAAGAAAGATCTAGCATTGCTCAATAAATTGGTAGTCTACCCATGTATTTGTGAGAAAACACAGCCATGCATTGATTATTGCTAATGATATCATGGTGCTTGAGCACCTGTATTTCTTGTCTTGTTCTTGTAGGTCATTGGGATTTATAGATTACCTGCTAGAGATTACAAAGTAGAACCTTGAGTGGCAATGACAGCACACTCCCACAGACTCCAAAGGATTGCTTCATCTAGAATTCTGAGCTCGTTTCATCAAAACCATTATTTCCATTTTGTCCATGTATTCTAACACTGTAGAAAAAATTGCCCGGAATTTTCCAATTACGTGGTACATTATGAAAACATTATAGACAAGTCAGGATGAAGATGAGACACAGGGAGAAAATCCTAGGTACCCATGATAGTTCTCTTTTGGTAGGACAATAACAGTTGGCTGTCACTAGTAACTAGTAACTGAGATGGCTGTGAAAGAGGCAATCCATTACTGTAGCCAAGATACTGCTTAACTACATTGAAAATTCTATCCTTCCCCATCCTTTTTGATTTCTTTCTAGTAGGAAAGGGTATTCAAGGTAGTTGAGCATACATGCTATGTATAAATTTTCTACATATGCTTTTATAGACTGGTTTTACGTGGCTGAATAACAAATGGGATGGCTGGAAGGGATGAAAATGATGTGGGTGTGAGTGCGTGTGGTGTGTGTATACATATAGTTTTGATAAAGTATGGCAGGCAAATAGGTTTTTTAAGGGATAAATCTTTGCAAAAACTATTTTAAGGACTTGCGACTCCAATGCTACTGTTGTTTTTCATTTTACATTCATAAGCTATACAAATATAATGGTATTTTCATTATTTTGATATTCAAATTTACATAATTTAAGAATTTATTAGGGGATTACAAATTTATGAACCATACAAATTAAGATTAAATATCCAATAGACATGGTGCCTGATACACAATAGACACTCAACATTTGTTGAATGAATTAATCCTTGATGAACAAATTAAGTAACTGCTCTTAGTATACCCATTTGATTAATTTCTAAATTCTTATTAAAAAAAACTGAAATGTGTTTACATAATTTAGATTTTTTTTTGTTAGTAGAAAAGCACAAAAGCTTTTAAAGATGAATGGAAATAAAATAAGCAAAAGCACTGTTTATCCAAAGTCCCGAATACATAGTGCTATAGTATAGCATTTGTATTTCTAAATACCTGAAGGGGAAAAACAACACTCAGTTTTATAAAGAAATTAACACTAAGGAGGAAAACAGCTGATGCTACTGCTGTGACAGTCTAATGGCTATAATTTTTTCATCTACTTTCCCAAGGCCAGCCAAAATTATAAACCTATCAAGCATCATCATAGAAATTAACATCCATGAATAGATGGGATTAAGAAATCAGTATGTGGTCATTGATGTATTATGCTTAAGACTCCTAAAAGCTGGTAAAAAATGCATACACCAAATAAAAGAGTTTCTATATAATGGAAAGCTGGATTCTAATAATGCCTCGAAATTTAATGTTTTGCCTGAATAACTCAATTTACATCTCTAAGTCTCTTGAGATTGAAACTAGAAAGCATTTAAGTTTAAGAAGGAAATTCAGGAGGCCAGGTTGAGAAACAGCATGATTTGATGGTATGAGAAAAGTCCTGGAATCCCAAAATTAATTTCAAACACACATTTTCTCCATAGATTTCGGTAAGTAATGAAAACCCAGGCTTGAATTTTTTTAAAAAATGAATAACTAAATAAATCTAAAAATACACCAGCTTCAAACGAAGCAAAATCTTGTTTGAAGCAGGCTGGAAACTATATGTTTTCGACTTCCTCCACACTGCAGCATATTCTCTGAATTAGATACATTGACAATATAGCATGTGGTCTTGATAAACAAGCCCAAGAATGATAGATGGATAGATGATTGGATAGAAAGACAGCTTTACTACAGAAAGCAAAAAAATCCAATGACTCAATCGTTAAAAGGGCTTCTTTGTATTTAGTGAATTTGTCAATAAAAAGTACATATGATATTTAATAAGTTTAATAACTGATCACTTCTAAAAAAATAGAGAAGAAATAAAAACATTTATTCCCATCACTATTGCCGGTTTGGTATTGCCTCTCCAGTTTCCTCTCTACATATGTGTGTATGTGTATAAACATGAGCATGTGTACAGACATAAATTTGCATAGCATTTGTAGAATTTTGATTTATTTTTCATATAAAACTGCATTTTCAGCACTGCCTCCATATTTATTATATATTTGAACTTTATATTTCTTATACAGAATGCTTAACTCATAATATTATAGAGATACCATGATTATTAAAGATTTCCCTTGGTAATTATAGAATCTCCTCACATTATCCTCCTGGTAGTCCTGCAAAGCAGAACATATTCTCCCCATTTCCCACTTGGGAAAAAGAGGCTCTGGGACAGCAAATGATTTGCCTATCTAAGGCCATAGAGCCAGGAAATGGCAGGAACAAGATTGCCACTTGGTAAGTAGTAGATCTGAAGGAACTCAAGTTTTGCCCCTTCTGAACTTCCATAAACTTGTTAAACCTGATGTCACTTTGTATTTGAACCACCCAAATTAACAATAAAATCACACTTCATTAGCTAGCTAATATTTCTATGCAGTAATAATTAATGTTGTATGGAACTAATGGCTCTTGTCTAAGGATTGTTGGTATTCTAAGTATATCCAAAATAATCTCAGAGATCAAGGGAAAAAAGTACACTAGCTTTTAATTATACATTTGGATTTTATAAAGGGAATCTTTGCCTAAGACATTCAAAATTACATTTTAGATAACACTTTTAAGAAGAAATTCCCTATTGGTTCCTGACAAGCAGAGAGCATGCCGTCTGGCCCCAATGCCCTTAGCAAAACCTGAGAAAAGAATTCAGGAAGCCATTTACAGTAAATGGGGACAGAGACACCACCAGGTCAAAGGTGTCTGGTACCCTTCCCCAGGCAAAAGATTTGTATCTGCTTCTAAGTAAAGATGGTACTTATTCCCCTTAGGGGTTAGTTGAAATAACATTCTAGATAGAGGATTATTTCCCATTTCAACACACATTTATTGGGTGTCTCTTCTTGTTAGACTTAGGTCTAACACTGTTACACTGCCTGCACGGTAATACTCTCAATTATACGTCACTATCTAGAGAGACAATTGATAATGTTCATCAGGGAGTTAGAAATTGGGCTGTGGAATACAGGAATGACTTGAACTAGGTGTTTGGTATTAAACTGCTCATAGTGATAAGTGAGTCCGTGGGAGCAGATATATCCCCAAAGCAGTAAGGCTAGGAAGAGATTTAAAAATAGAGGTTTGGCGGAAGGTCTGCAACTTAAAAGACAGGAAAAAAAAATTATTAGAAATAGAAAGTTGTGTGGTATTTTTTGTTTGTTTGTTTGTTTGTTTGTTTAAAGGCTGTTCCTTCTCACTGACCAAGAGGATTAAGTTAAAGAATATTGACTTTCGGGGAATCCAGAAGCTGCAAGCCGCACTTGGCTCCGGGTCTGGGGTGCTCCTGGGGCTCCCAGCAAGCACGGGGTTACGGGGGGTGGGGGGGGGTGGGGGGGATGGGTTCCGGCATGAGAGCCAATCCAAAGTCACCAATGGTCTTCATTGCTGCTGCCTTCAACGATCAGGGAAGCTGAGCCACTGCAAGTGGTTCTCCCCGCACCCTCTGGAGGCTGCGAGGCTTCAAAACAGGGGTGTAAGATTTAGCAGTCCTAGGGAACCGGGCAGTTTCAAAATAAATCCATCAGCAAGTTTAAAAATAAACAGGTACAAATCAGAGGAAGTGGAGTTATCCCACTGTGCTAAAGGAAGATGTCTAGCGGATCGTGCGAAAACCATGTTCAGGAAAGTGCTATATCTGACACATCCTATAATGAGGAGCAAAAAAAAATAGTGTTGAATATCCTTTCCCATTACCAGGTCATATATGATGTCATTCAAAACCTGGATAAGAAGCTTGATGTGATGCATGGAAAGGTTTCGAAAATCCACTGTTTCCGTATGAAAACCATGTGGCAAAATCGTAAGCCACGTAGATATGTGTACAAAAATTATTATTACCTACTTTCTAGAAAGATTAGATTCCAGAAAATGAGGAAGAAGGAGCCTCCCTCTATATTTGCCTACCCTGAAAGTTATAGTTCAACTTTACCAGTGGAAAGACAGGAAAACAGAAACGATGTTCAGAGAAACCCACAGAAACATCTTTTCAGTCGGATGTGCCCTCTGAACCAGAGCAGCTGCTCTACGTTGGGGAGGAGGAGGCGGCGGTCCTTGGGGAGAGTCCACAGGTTCCCTCCACTCTTGCGCGTTCCTTTCAGCCATAATTCTCACCAGACAACCAATGCCTGGTCCCTGTACAATGACCTGCTTCTCCAGCCCAGGTGCTCCCAGCACCAGCAGTGTTTTCTCTTCTGTTGGAGCTTCCCCCACAGCGGCTTCAACAGTGATGGTTCCTGGAGAATGCAGTCCATCAAGTAACCCTGACCTGATGAATTATGGTTTACTGGAAAATAAGAGTATCAGCCAACAAATTAACTAGTCATCTGTCTGCATCCCTCCCAGTTTTGTTTAAAAGTTTACCAATTGGATTTGACTTAACACAAAACTTCCCTAAGGATCCTTCAAGCTGGTCAGTGGAAGCAGCAATACAGTTTACAGAACAAATGTATCCTCAGAGATCATGACATTGACAGGAGAAGGCTCTGCTACTACTCAAAAGTGACATGCTGATGAAGTATATGGGGCTGAAGTTGGGGACAGCCGTGAAACTATGCCACTACATTGAAAGACTTAAACAAACAAACAAAAAAATACTTCCACAGTTGAAAAATGTTTGTGTAAATTTAGATTGGACTTACTTCTGGGGAGGCTGATACCTTTTTGATATAAAATCATTTTGCTCTTGTTTTATAGAAGTTTTCTTTAAAAATATGTTATGAATTGCAGAACCACATCACAGTCCAGTCTATTTCTTTAAAAACTGCTCAAAGTGTAATTATCAGCAGTTAGTTCCTTGTGTCTTTTTATTTTTTTAATTGCACAGTTTACAAATGTACTTCAGCAGGAAACAGAGAAAAACCTCTGATTCTGGTTAATCTTTATTTATTGAACCAAAACAGCTAAATCCCATAGGGAAAGTGTCAGGGATTGAGAACTTCTCTAATTAAATCCATGAGACTTCTTTGTTAGAAGAAAATTCAAAGATGCAACTATCATCTCTTCCTCAAAGATTTTATCTGCCCATTGCTGCAATTTCCTGTTCTCATTCTACCAGTTTCCAGAAAGGGAAGAGCCATATAAATTATTTTCTTCTCTGTTATTTATTTCTGTGTATGTTACATTTGTTCGAATTCAAGAAAAAAAGTAAGTTCATAGGTTTCCCTGAAGCAATACTTTATATATATATATATATATATATATATATATATATATTATAGGATAGATAGAGTAGTCATTTTAGGCAGGAGATATTTATATACTATGAGGATGGTTTAGATGGAGTCTGAATACATATTTTTTTTCAATGAAATGCCTATATTTTAAAACATTCCATGTTTTGACTCAGCTTGGAAATTTAGCTAGGCATTCATTGCTCTCACATCTGTATAAAAACACCTATGTCCAAATTTTGAAAAGATATGTACTTTATTGCATGTGTTTATTCTTCATATGGATACTATACCGTATTTATATTTTATTCTATATCAATGGGTATGCACACAAGTAGACCTTTTATTTTTGAATTTAAAATGGCATTTTGTACCAACACAGAGGTATTGATGAACAACATATTTAGATAGATTTTTTCACTGCTAAAAATATGTGTATCATTTACTATCACTAGTGCTTCTCAACTTACTCTTCAGGGGATAAGAAACAATCAGAAGATTGCTTTCCATGCAGGGAGGTCCTCTGCCCTATGCAGTGTTTCTAATTTGCTTGTTTCTGAGCCATTTATTCTGTTAAAATTTGGAAGATGCCCTAGTTCTCACTTGTCATTTTGGGCTTTATTTTCAAAGATAGAACTTTTAAGGGAAAGGCTCATTGCTATTATTCTGTTATTACATTGTTATTACTTTGTATAATTTTTGGTGTGATGTGTATAAACTGTTAGAGCTGATGCTAATTTATGAACCATTTGTTATAAATGCCAATACAACATACACTACGGACATGACCGTACACTTTCTTCTTAGAAAACCAAATGTGCTTTATATATGAAAGCAACTATTTTCTAGGTATATGTGGTTTGAAGGGTGGTTTCATCTATGGTATTCTTCATGTTTTATAATACAAGATAGTAACTTAAACTTGGTCTTCTTCCAAACTGTTTGAGTGAAGATGCTATACACAGTTAAACATTCCTCAGGTGTTTATATAAATAATATGTTTTGCAGTTTTCAGGTTTTAAAATATAATAAAGTTAACCAAAACAATTTTTTTAAAAAAAGAATATTGAATTTCAACTTTAGGTACATATAAGGGTTAAAAAGAAAAGGAAACTAGATATAAACTTGAACACCAGATATGACAATGAACATTTGAGATGATGGAAAAGGAATATGAGACTTAAGGAATTGATCTGGCCACCAATGCTATCACATTGCAGAACACGTTTTATTTATTTCAAATGATGGGTAGTTGGACCAAGTCCAATGGGATGGAGGTATCAAGTGATGTGTGCAAAGGGAGCCTCACTTTTGGTAGGGAACCCACACATACTTTGAGTAGCAGAAGTCAGAATCTATCCAAGAATTTGTGGAACTGACCAGAGGAAACCACTGGTCACGGCCTTGGACTAATTTTTTGCCCACTGGTTGATGTACTCTGTCACAGCCATAAACCATTTGCAAGCCAGAAGGTGAAATTTGTAACCAAACTATAGCTGACAAAAATTGGATAGCTCTTAATTGAGTTGGCCATTTCTTGTGGAAAAGCATTCAAAAACCTTCCAGTTAACAATAATCACTTGAATATAATTACAAAGGTTTTTTTTTTTTGTCATGCCTAAATGGGTTACAGGTAAAGCAAAAAGAAACCATGCTGAATGAGAAATATTACTAAGCTCTGGGGAAAAAACATCCTGAAAGTTCTTACCTCAACTCAGCTGTAACTGTTCCAGCAAATTTTTATGTAGATTTTCCCATTAAAATTGAGGTAATGATACTAGAACTGAATATTAGATAAAACGGGATTTTTGGCATTCAAAATATGCAGTTATATCAAAATAACTTTTGGGTTTGCTTAACTGATACATCACACCATCATTTTTGTACAAAAGACTGCCTACAAAAAGACCTCAAAATAGTTACTGTGTCTTAAACCAAGAGAAAACTGCAAGGAGGAAAGGGAGAGCTGGCAGAGGATCACACCATTTTGAAAAGCCACGTAAGGAGGAAAAAGCATTGACTATTAAAATGCTTATGAATTGTTCAAGAAATAACATTTTGCCTCCCAGCACAAAAGTTTGGCACTATCTCAGTCACCACTTCTTCCCAGTTGTAGATGGCATCTGAACACCTCAAGGCAATCTCTTCTTTAGAATTCTACTTCTGTCAGCTAATTGGAAGAAGATGATGATGAAATAAAAAGAACAAGAGTAATAACTTCCGTTCATAAGTGACAAATAAAGTGCATCCATATATGCTTCAAAAAACAAAGCATAATCATTTTTCTCCAGAAAAGTAGAAAAACCCAACTTGGAAATTGAAAATACTAAGGATAGGATTTGTCATACCAAACATTGCACCTTTCTTTGGAAGCCTAATTACAAAATAGCTATGTTTTTGCTCTAAATTGAGACCTATGTATATATATGTTTGAAAACCAAGGTACCATCTTCAATACCTTAATATGTATTTAATATCTCTGTTCCATTGTGCAGACCCACCACCTAACCCATTTCAAAGATTTACAGGGTTTATGCAGTCTTTTTAGTGCATGGCTAACATGGTGCCACAAAAATAGAAGGCACAAAATAAATGTTCATCAAAGGAAGGAAGGAAGTATTAAGAAAACAAATGATTACTTTTACATCATCATGAGAAAACCGTATTTGTAACAGCACTCTTTATAATACATGGCTTTATTAAATTATTGGTATAAAGAAAAATGAAATCTCACAAGGACATAACTGCTAAAAGCAGAAAGACTGCTTTATTATTTTTATTGTGTTAATACTAGCATCCCTGATAGACAGATATTGCTACCCAGGCCCATATGAAAGTTAGTCTGAAATCAATGTGAATCCTATAGACAAAGAACTAGAGGATTTAAAATGAAATCAAGAGCAAGCCTCTCTGGTATTATGCCAGTTCAATGACTTATGAAGTTTTGAAGCTGTCCTTAGAGACTATAAATTAATTCCTAAGGATTATCTTCCCTGCTAGGTAAAAGGCAGAACTGAAATTGAGGGGGGGGGGGGAGTTTGTTCAATTAAGTAAGTTGCTTTATGAAAAAGGCACTGTTTTCAGACTTTCCTAGTTGTTGCCTAGCTTCTGAAGGAGAAAAAGGTTCGCTGTCCTTCCACAAGCTCAACATTTTCTTAAATTATCAAACTGGAACCTACCAGAATTTCTGTATATAGAAATGCAGGTGCTAATTTCAGGGTACCAAATACCAGAAAAAGATATACTGATGTGTACATTAATACCTTTCTCATTAATTCAGGATAAATTTCTATCAGATGAGATGTTTCAAAAAGAATTCTGAAGTTCTTTTTTCCACTTGAATTTTGGGGAGTGAAAATTTTCTATGTATGAATGAAAAAGAAATTGTTGATAACTACCTTGGTGCAAATTTCTTAAAAAGCTATGAATTTTGAGCTTAATGTGAAAACATGAGCCTGAGCTTTAATGCCAGTTTTTTTTTTAACATTCGCTTACAATTCTACATAAGTGCACAGCATACAAAGCCAAGAACAAGACAAACAAGCTGTCTCATGGTGAACACCAGGCCAAGGTGTACATTCTAGGAATAGTAAAAAGGAAAATATACACCTACTCACTTTGTAAAACTACTGCAATGCCATAGAAATTGACCCTTATACCAAACTCAGAGGAAATGCAGAGCAGTGAAAATTATCTCAAAACTTCTTGGCTAACAGAATGTGAGAGAAGACTTAGGCCCCACAAAAGGGGAAATTTTTGAGATGCTAAAATGGGGGAAAACCAGAAAGAAAAAATGGCAAAATTAAAATTCATACTGTTAAGAGCAAAGAAGCAAATTTGTACTACAGAATTGGTACAATCTCTTTGGAGAGTATATTAGCAATATCTAGAAACAGAAAGTGTACATACCATTTGCATAAGGAACTTGGATGCCAGAAATTTCCCCTGCAGATAAATTCCCAGCAATATGCAAAAAATGCCTTAAAAGAATGTGCAACATAGCACACTTCTAATAACAAAATGTATACACAAAACAACTATCCATGAGGAAATAAATGGTTAATATATCCATTAGATGGAAAATATACCCATTTTATGGAACACTGTGCAATGCATAAAGAAAAATAAGTAACTCTATATGTACAGAAATATATCTGTGTGTCTTATGTGAAAAAGAAGCAAGTTGCAGAACAGGATGCTGTGCAAATAAATAAGGACATAGGTCTGCATATGCCTAGATAATTCTTGGAAGGATTGACAGGTAAGGCTTAACCCTCCCAAGAACAATGTTGGAGTAGAAGGGGGTGGAAGTTTAGACTTTTCCTTATGACATTTTTTTTACAAACATGTTTGCCTTTAATGCATCAGTGAAAGTTATAATTCCATTAGCAAACAACAGTCACACCTGAGCATTCCCATAACATTGAGATTACCCTCAATAGCTTATCTGTTCTTATTAGAATATCGTTTCCCCTTCCTAACTGCTTTCTATCTCTAGGTCCCCTATATTCTACAATATGACACTTGTTTTACATTTTTCACAGAGTTCACACTAGTGGTGACATACAATATCTCCTTTCGTGTCTGGCTTATTTCACTCAGCATTATGTCTTCAAGGTTCATCCATGTTGTCATATATTTCAGGACCTTGTTCTTTCTTACTGCTGCATAGTATTCCATCATATGTGTATACCACATTTTGCTTATCCACTCATCAGCTGAAGGGCATTTGGATTGTTTCTATCTCTTGGCAATTGTGAACAATGCTGCTATGAACATCGGTGTGCAGATATCTGTTCGTGTCACTGCTTTCAGATCTTCTGGGTATATATCAAGAAGTGAAATTGCTGAATCGAAGGGTAACTCAATATCTAGTTTTCTGAGGATGTAGAAATCCCTGTCCAACTGGTGGAACCCCGGAACTGCTGTTCTGGAGCACTTTCTGTCCTATATCTAGTGTTTTTCATGGAGGAGAATATTGCTCTGTCTCTCCTAATCTGCCATCTTGGATCTCCTCCTCCTTATATCATTTTATATTGGTGAATATTTTAACCACAAGCATTTTTCTTATAATATTAAATACAGTATTAAAATTACTATCAAGGTTTTTGACATATTATATTAAATCTGCACTCATAAAGTTTTCTAAGATATATTAAGTCACAAAAACAAGACATAGAAAAATATATATATACGCACACACACACAAATGCATAAACTGAATACAAGTGCTGTCTTAAGGAGAAAAAAAATGTTTCAATATCAGGAATCTGGATATTAAATGCCAAGGTTTACTAACTAAAAGTTGGAAATTGGAGAATGAGGAGACAGGGAAAATTATCTAAAACAACAGTGGCACTTAAACAGTACTATTTCATTTTGCCTTAGATTATTAGAAAAATATTTTTAAATACTAAAATAATTAAAGAAAAAGCATAACCTATATAGCAAATAAGACACTAAATAAATGAAAAAGCAAACAACCATAAGAAGCAAAATAAGAACGAGACAAAGAGGGAAACTGAGAACGTGTTATAACAATAAACATAAATGATATAAGTTCCTCTATCAACAGATTTGATGCTCTAAAGAACATCAACAGTTTAGCACACATGATGATTGGTACAAGATGACTGCAATCATCCTGTATGATAGGTTATATGCCAAGACATTCAAAAAAGGAACTGCAATTACTCCTACAAAAGCAGCATGTGCTATGTGTGAGGCAAAAGGCTACGAGATCGCAGAAGTGAGAGCTTGCTGGGGAAGTCAGAGGACAGGCCTAGGAGCCTGTCTTTCCCCTGTTTCTTGATTATACGCAGAAAAATGTTTTAGTATGTTTCCATTCTATGGCCCCAGGAGACTTTAGGTCCAACGGAACATCACAAACATACCCTGAACCCAAAACTGGGAACACGCAGTTCCACCTGCATTATCAGGGTGGGAACTCTCAGTGGTAGGGCCTCTGCCCCATGGGGTGTACAAATACTCAGCCCTAGGGCAGCACAGGCAGCCATCCTCTCCAACGCAAGGCAGACAGCACAGAGCTGCCATCCACCAACCCTTACCCATGGGGTTGGCTTCCCCAGGGGATCAACCCAGGATAGGATCTCCTCCCCTGCTCTTTCGAACCTTTGGTGTTGTTTAAGTAATAAGTCAGTTATTTGTTGAGAATGTTTGTTGGGCCTGAGCCTGTGTTCCCATGATACACCATAAACCAACTCGCTCCACAGAGCTATTAATGCTGGCTGAGAGCATAACAGGGAAAGTTTTTGTGGAAAAAGAAGCCTTTGAGAAGGACCTCAGAACACAGGTAGGCTCTGAGTTTGAGAATAATTTAAATAACACTGGAAACAAAAGGCAAAACATAAAGTGAGGCAGTATGACAGATGGCAGGCACAAGGAACAGTGAATAATTCAGTTTGGTTAGAAGCAAAGTAGGTAAACACTTGCAGAGGCAAGAGGAAGAAAAAATGCAGCTATATAAGCAGACAGAGATTAGACTTTAGAGTATTTAAATATGGAACAAAAGTGATTACAATTAAGTTTGGGAGGCACTGGACAACCATCTGGATGACAAACTCAGCTACAATTAAAAAAAAAAAAAGTTCCCCAAATTTCATTTACATTGGTCTTTAGATTCTATTTTCAATTCTTTTAATGTGGTACATTTGCACTACTATGTGGTCCTATAAGAGCCATAACAGTACAAAATGATGATGCACAAGAAATATTTTCACTGTATTCTTAGCAGACATGAGCACTTCCCTAGCTATTAAAATTTAGCATGTTATGGGGTCATAAGCTATCTGTTATGGATATTGCTAACAACATTTACCTCAATTTCATAAAAATTCCTATTACTGACTTTTTCGTGTCAAAACCATAGCAATAACAGCAACAAGAATAATAATAAACAATCAAAATATGAGGGAGAATTCTATGAAAGTTTAGAAAATTTTCAATCATCTCAATGTAAGGATGGAGAAATATCTCTAAACTCATTCTTACAGAATGGTTGATTCTTCGTGTGCTCTTACCCTTTTGAAGGTTTCTTTTAACACTTTTACTGAGTATTTTTGTTTTGAAGAAAATGCCTATAATATTTAAGCAAAAGGCAGTTTTTAAAAAATATACTGATTTTATTTCCTGTTGAAAAGTTTGGTTGACTGTAGACCCAACTACTACCAGCCCATGTGTCTTCTGCTAATCCAGATGAGGTGATTTTAAAAACACACATTGGGGAATCGTAAAAGCTGTTGAAATAAGTGAAAAAGCTAAACCCCTTTTCCTAATGCTTTCTAAAGTTATCATAAAATCATGAAAATGAAGTTATATTCTGGAGCAAAATCAATAGGCAACAAGAATTGAGGTCACGCAGGATTTTAGCAGAGATATCTATGATCATCTATAAAGACGGCACATAATTTAGACATAATTCACACATCCCTCATCCCACCCATGGGCCTATTCCCTCACCTGCATTGAAATGTCCTCAGATCTGTCCTATATCAGCGTTTTAATCCACTTTTCATCAGTGTCTTTATTTTTCCTCCTTGTCCTCTGCTCCCTGGGTTCTGTTCTTTCCATTTAAACCATAATACAAACAGATATAGTCTGCTTGCTTGACATTCAGAAGCATAAAAGAGTGCTTTTCACTTATTAAATAAATGTAGGGTGAAATTAAAGGGCACAGTAATGAAATGTCAATAGTTGAAATAAAATATGTGCTGCAAGCAATAAAAATCAGATTTAGCAGTGCAGAAAATCAAATCAGTGATTCAGAAACTGAGGAAAAAAGATCCAAAAGACAGAACAAATAAATAATTTTAATCTTAAAAAATGTAAATGTATTTAGAGGATAGATTCCAAAGAACCAGTGTATATATCACAGGAATTATTTCCAAATAAGGCAAATGAATATTGAATGATTCCCAAATACGTGATATAAATGTATTTTTCCAATGAGAAAAAGAAATCTGTGATTGATAACTGAAGAGGCACATTGTGTTACAAAGTAAAACATACAAGTAAACGTTCACACCAACAAGGCACATTCTACTATATTTTTTAACATTTCTAAGATGAAACATCTTAATATTTACAGAATGTAAAATATTGGTGTCCTTAATATATGAATATCTCTTAGAAATCAATAAGAAACACATGAACAAAACGAATAAAGAACATAAACCTGCATTCTACATAAGAGAAACACATTCCCATTAAACACGAAAATGTGATAAAATTCAAGTGAACCAGTAATCAAATGCTTAGGAATTATAAAAATATACTACTTTTCAGTTGCTAAATTGGCAAAGGCTTAAATAATATTGCTGATCCTAGGACAAAACAAACACTGTCTTATGATATAGGAGAGTTGTATATTGGTATAACTTTTATTAAAATATATTTGATAAGACTTAATGCTAATTACATTTCAAAGAATTTCCTCTAAGAATTAGATTATTGCAATGATTTATGTCTGCAGATATTCATCACACTTTTTTAAAATAGGAAAATGTGATAAACATATTACTAGGATAGAGACTGTGCACAATTATAAATAAGGTTCTTAAAATAGTTAATGATATTAAGAAATGCTTCTTGGCAAGTAGAAAGAGCAGGATACAAATAGCTTGATTAAATGATAAAAATTTTATTTTTTAAAGGAAATAGAAACAAACTCATAGAACAAATTAGAAAAATATACAAAGAAGTGTTCATTTTTTAAAAACCTCTGGGTAGTGAGATTCTGAGGGATTTTTATTTAATTATTTGCCCTAACTTTTCCATTTCAAAAATAGTGTTGCATTCCTTTATAGTTAAAATATGCTGATTGTTATGTATTTCTATAAATAACAAAGAGGAAAATACAGGTTAACTTTACAAGAGCTGAAAATATTGATTTTCAGATTTTTCCCTCTGCAACAACAAAGGCCAATGATAGAAAACATCTACATTTCTAATTACTAGATGAACATTTTAAAGCCACTTTAACCATTTTCTGAATAATCTTAGACATTGTTGCTGACCTCCTCTACTTCATCACTTCCTCTCTTTCATTTCTGAGGCACACAGCACAGACAAGTAGCTTACTTCTCTCAATATAGAATTGGAAGAATGTCTATAGAACTTAGCAGGGAAAGATTATAACCCAAGAATTTATATACAGTCACTCTAATAATCACACCCATAGGAAGCTAAGCAGACACTCATATAATTGAATGTGCATAGCCTCAGGAAACATGTCATTCAAATTCACATTCTATAAAAACTGAACAAAGCTAAACTCCAAATCACTAATATAATAATAATGAAGAATTAATTAATTAAGAATTTTGTGGTCAAAAGAGATAGGAATGAGTACTGAAACCAGTAAGAGACATAGAAATTGGTAAAATACATGCAAATAATGGTTATATATTTAACATGAATAAATACATAATAAAGTTATAAAATAAAATTTAAAAATATCTTAAAAGAAAGGTACATTTAAAAAAAAAAAGGTGTTCCAGTTAATGGGGACTAAAAATGAACAGACAGGAAATAACAATAACAAACTGAATATTATGTTGAACTATATGAAACTGCCATTCTAAAAGGTCAAAAATCAGTTGAATATCAGCAAGTCTAAATGAATAAGCTTAAATTTTTTGAAGAGATTCAGAACCTATTTCATGTTTGTTTTTTAAACATAGTTTATTAGATAAAATTCTAAGTGTGAAGTGCTTTGAAAGAATAAAAAGTGAGTGCAAGATGATGACTACTTTCCAAATTACTGCAAAATAATATAATTTATCAAGAAAAACAAACAAAAAATAGCACCGAGTTAGAAGTTCAGGCTTTAATATTCTGATTTTATTGTTAAAATCTAACCAAGTATTTTTATTATCTCACTGTAATCCATTCCTGTAATGTACTGGATAAAGATTTTTGGTTAGTGGGAGTCTCTATTTCATTATGTTAAATGATAAAAACAAGAATGTATTCCCAGTCTATCTGAAAACCCCAATCAATTTTTCTAAATATCAAGAAACACTCCTAAACACCTACATAATACACCAAGGATTTCTGCATAAAGAACATTTAAAGATCAATTACCTATTTAATGTATAATACATTCATTAGTGAATACATGCAGTACACTATGAAACAATACAGTTTCACTGCAATGAGCATATATTCTAATGTAAATAAATCAGGAAAATATATGACTGTAGGTTGAATGTGGAAATGTGGATGGGCACGTTTCTGTCTTTAACACATCATCTCTTTCAATATTTTTATTATTTCTAACACTACTTGTTACACATAGGCATTTTAGGTCTCTTAGGCTCAAGTATTTTTCTCCAAAATCTTTTCCATTTTCTTTGAAGGCATTTTCTCTTAATATATGACAATGAGATTGTCACAACATGTTTAAGTAACACAAGCATGACATGTTAACCTATTGGTGAACAGCTATGCTGTAACTACAGAAACAGTATATTCTCTTCTGGACCGGTGGGAAATTTAACTATTTTTGCTTGAAGGTGCATAAGAATGTTTTACGGCAGGTTACCGATACAGATTGGGGGTAAATATTTTTGCAGGTCACTATAATGAACACTTGAAGAGTGAGATTTCAGGTACCAACAGATACCTGTTCTTGAAAAATAAAACCTTAATTATATTCAAATATAAAAATCTGTAATTTAAAGGTATTCTACAAGCATGTGAATTCTGTTATTATTCTCACAGACACATCACATAATTTAGAAGACCCACTTTCTAAGGAAGTAGAAATATAAACTAAAAAATGAAGGTGATTCAGTTGCACAAAATCTCAGACATAGAAAGAAATTCAGAAATTATACATCTCTTTTTTCAAGAAAAGTAAAATAATCTGACTGAAATTGCAATATAAATGAAGCAGAGCTAGAAATCAAACCATTGGTTTTTTGCCATCCAGGCCAGCATTCACGTACTGAGAACATGCAGGAAACTATATGAAACGATTGCTCTAGCTAAACTAAGTGTTGACATTTTCAGATGTTTAAAAACAAATAACAATGAAATTCAACTTGTATGCTGTCAATTCCTTTTATCTGGGGTGAACAACTGACTGCTATCAATGTTTGAGTATCTGAACAACACAGAAAATCAAATTGAGTTAACAAAATTTCATGCATTATACAAAAGGAGCCAAATTTTCTAAAGTATTAATTAAATGAAATAAACTACATTTGACATAATTCAATCTCTCCATGATGAGTCATGAGACGCTTTCAGATCTTAAAATAATTTAAGGTCAATTATTTTAAATATTGGTCTCTTTAATGCATAGCTGTGTAGAAACTATGAGGTGACGAAGTTGTCTTGGATGAACTCAAAATACATATATTTTCTGAGGATCCACTTGAAAATTAACTACCTTTAAATGGTCTGGCATTAAAGATGAACTTTTTCTAGAATGGAAGATTTGCATTCTGACACTTTATATATTTTTTAAAAAGTTCTAACTAATGAAGGTGGCATCATTTTAGTGTCATACTTTTTATATTAATTACTAAAAAGCTTAAAGCCAAATTTATGGTCCACCTTGGATCAGCCTCTGTTCCAGAAACAGCTTTTCTTCACAACACTCTGTCCCAATTCCCTCATCTCCTTATAGTCTTTGTACTGTATGTATTTTTGTAGGAACTTGAAATCCTTTTGGGAGCGACATGGAAGTATAAATAAATGGTCAAGCAAGCAAAAATCATAAATGAATGCACATTTTCTCCGGTCTTTGAAAGTTCAGAAATATCTACTTCTCTAAAGAAGTGATCCTATTCAAAATGTAATAAAACATATTGGTTTGGTCTTTCCGATGGTAGCACAATTGCATGCCATACAGATTAATAAGCTTAAATTCCATTTCTTCTCCGGGGGAAATCTATTAAAACATGATTGAGTATCTGATTAGCAAAAATGGTTATAATATAAATTATTGTAAGATTGTGTTTTTCAGAAAATAGCTGAAATTTTGTACATAAAAGTTTAATTGAATAGATTTGTTTTTTCCTTGTATTATTCATAATAAGTAAACACCATCAATTTCACATAACTGGCTGCTATATTCCATATTAAAGAATCCCATACTGAATACAAATGAGCTTTACTGAACAATTCAATATACCTACACAATAGCTTTTCTGCAGTATTAAAACAGTACTTCAATTTCATTTTTTTTAAGGAAAATGAAAACCCATTAAATGGAAAAAGTTGGCAAGAAATCATACCATAACAATAGCCTTTTCTTATTGTATGAAATTATTTATAATTCAATTAAAAATTAATCCATGTTTTATTATGACTCTGTTTTGTCCTGATAAAAACATATCTATGCATAGGCATATATCCCTGTTGATATCCAACTAAAAGCTAAGGATAAAAGAGAAATATCATCATTATATTGATGATTTGCCTTTGTTTACCTTTTTTTAAGCACCAAATGCATTTTATCCTAGGAATGTTAACTGCTATATGTTTCCATGAATACAGTTTTCCTTTATTGTCAAAGATGGGTCTAGTAAATAATAGTTTTGTTTCATTCAAGTCAAATAAGTCAACATCAGTTTCCTTGCTTTTAGTGATATTGACAGTGTATTCCCTAAAATGCAACCTATGTTTTCTCCAATTGCAAAATAACATGAAACTATTGACATTCAAAAAACATAGGAGTTAGATGAGAAAATTTGTGTTTTTCTGTACATTTTACTTTTCTAGTTTTTCTTTGAATTGTTAATGGCAGAAGGCTGGACTACGTTAATGAAGGAAGAGCTTTTACCAGTGTTTTAAATGGGTTAGAAAAGTTAAAAAACTAAAATTTAAGGTTGCCTTTACATAAAAGTTACATTTAAAATTCTCTTTGTATATGCATATAATACTACAATTCTTAAATTTTGCAAATGCCTGTTAATTATGCTAAATTTCAGGTTTCCTTTAATTCTTTGCTTTTGAAAACAAATCAAAGCAAGGGATATTTACCAATTTATTGTATATCTGCTATAAACAAAATATACAAATTTTTGGAAATATATATTTAACTTTAAACAATCCTTAAATATATTAATGTTAAAACGAATGTTTTTAGTTTTTATAGGCAGTCTCACTATAAACGCTGACAAATGAAATGTTTTAGGGTGAACTCTGTGTGGCAGACTATTGAAACATTTTAGGGTGAACTCTGTATGGTATTCTTATTTCTCATAGGTATATCATAGTCATTAAGTACGTGGGTTCCGGAATCGGACTCCCTAGCCTGAGCCTGCTCCCTCGCTTTACGACTTGTGACCTTGAGAAAATTACTTAATCTGTGCATCAGATTTACTGTCTGTAAAATGGAAATAATAATAGTACCTACCACCGGGTTCTGTTTTGAGGACTCAAATAATGCATGAAAGTACTTAGAATAGTGCCTACCACAACGAATGCATTTAACAAATACTAGTCAACATTATTTCATTTCAAACCTTGCTATCATTTGGTTTAAACAATCATTAGGATACATTTATACATTCTAAATGTAGATAGAGTATTATCTTCATTGCCTTCTAGGTCTTATACCATCAACATCATGGGGATTTAACTTATTTTAGAAATGGAAGTAATAGAAAATATGTTTCTCAGTGAAAACATTGACTTAGAGATGACCTTTTATTTCTGTTTTCAATATATAAATAGCACGGTTGGAAACTTCTTATTTACTCAATGTTACTATCAAATATTTCCTAATACTGTACAGATAATTACCTCCCAGATAATAATTTTAAGTAAATGTAATTAATTAATGTTGGTTAACAAATCTAATTTGCCATTACTATATCACTTTCCAAATTAAGTATTCTCACATATTTGTGTTGCTTTTTTTCCCCTCCGGAATCTTTCAAGTTTAAAATGGGTAAGGACAAATGACAATGATATCATTCACTGATCATCAAGAAATATTTGAATAAGAGCATTGATAATAATAATGATATTATGAAGATGACAGACACAGATTTGAAATTCTGTTTGCAAGGGAAGGTTTCAGGATGTCGTATAAATGCACTAAAAGCACATTAGCCGAAAAGTATGCAGTATACTTATTCTGCAACACTCAAGAACTTTTAGGGGGCAGTTTTAAACACTACAACAACATAGAAATGACCACATTATATGTGTGAGGATGTTATATGCGACATCTCAAATATCCCTCACAATAATTTTAGACATAATTATAATTCTGAAAGGATAAACAACTAGACCACAGCCAGAGTATTTAAGGCACAGTACTGGGATACACCACCAATTTCCCGGACTTCAATTTTATCCTTCCTGACATCTATCAAACACTGTTTCATATAATAAATGTCACTGTAAGTCACTCTCAAATTAAGCTTTATTTTACTGTCGCAATTGGTATACTTTCTCTTCCCTCATGATAAAAAAAATTCTTTCACAATGTTTCCTTTTCCATCTAGACTGCCAGGAAGCTCAGACTATGATCCTTATCAACTGAATTTTTATATTATCTCCAATAATACCAGATATAAATTACTCTTTGTTTTTCCTGGTTCAAGTTTTCCATTTCAACTTACATTGTATATTACTTTTATTATTTTTTTCACTGTAATCATTTCCTGTCCTTAGTGAAATGAGTTGGGTTAAAGGGAAAAAATTAAAATCCAAAAAAATTCTGTAACAACTATAACGAAGAAAAGTAAGGAGATAGAATTTAATTAATTAGGACTGTAAGGTAAGTGATAAAATAAAAGTAGAATGCAGATTTCTGAAACTTACTGCAATATTCACACTACTGAACTACATAGATATAAGCTCTATCCCCTAAATATTCAAGTGCATGATTTTTGCATAATTTTGTGCTCAGACACTGCAATAATATAATTTTCAATATTCAAATTATAAATAATAGTCATAACATGCTGATATTCCATAAGACACTAAATTGTAAAATGTTGATATTCTATAACATACTGATTGTAAAAGTTTGCTAGTAGTTGGCCATTTTCTTACACTTAAGGCTACATAGTAAACATTTTCACCTTTGCAGGACATACAGTCTCTGCCAACTCTGTTATTCAAAAGCAGCCACAGATACTACACTAACCAATGAGTATGGCTGTGTTCCAATAAAACTTAATATTCAAAAATAGGCAGTGAGTCAAATTTGACCTGGGGGCCATAGTTTGCCAATCTCTAATATAGCCCACTAATAGATTAGTGACAATCTACATTCTTCCATATAGTGAAAACACACAAGGCTTACTAATGCTGGGTAAAGAAAAATACTTTTCCCAATAATATTTTACAGCAGTTATCTTTGAAGAATTTTCATGCAAGATGAGTACATAGAATATAGCCCAAACAAAGTGGATTTGTTTGGAGGGGGGAAAAAGGCCATTTTGGAGACCATCTGTCATAGCGTTGTTTAATTGTGTTCATTCCTAAACCAAAGCAGTCTGGTAGTCAATAAAAATCTATTTACCAAAGCCTGTTAGCGACTAATTATTTCATTCAAATATGTATTAGTGGTGATGATAATAGCGGTTTCCATTTGGACATGTACTGAATGCTTACCACTTAACTGTTGAAAATGCTTGATGGTATAGCTGTTTTATATGTATTATCTGGAATTCTGAAAATACTTCAAGGCAGTTTATTATTCCTTCCTTTTTTAAATGAAGAAATGACACTTCAGTACCCTGATCAATGCCGCCCAGCAAGTATGTGCCAGAGTTGGAAGGCACATCTGGCAATCCAATTACATCTTTCTGCCCCTTATCTGTGAGGCCTCCAATCTTGTTTTCTGAGGACTGGGGAAGGAGGTTCTGGGGCCAGATCAGGCAGGAAACTGAATTTTTCTCAGGGGCCAAGAGCAGAATGGGGCTCAGGAGGGGACCAAAAGGAAAAAATTTACCTGCCTTCAAATATGACTGACTTAAGGGGGTGAAAAGGCAGAGTTTGCAAGCTAATGTGCCCAGAAGTAGGCTCTCCTACTTTTAGTAAAATTAAATGAAAAAATAAATTTATGAAATAATCTTAAAGAATAATTGTAATAAGTGGGATGCTCAATGACAACCAAACTTCTCATTCCCACATGACCTAAGCAGCAGTTATAATGTCTACGGTTGTCTGTAAGTCATAATAGTGGACAGATAGGTAGTCACAAAAGACTGATTGGAAGGTCTTTTACCAATAACTACTAGCTGATTAACACAGGCTGTTAATTGCTTAGTACCTGTAAGTTCCCAGAATAAGCATGGGAGAAGAGGAAATACTTACAGCCACTGTAATCTTTCAACCATATTATTCTCTTGTGCTAGAATATCCTTCTACTTCATTTTCCTATTTCTAAAGTCTGCTTAATCCTTCAAGCCCCAATACAAATGCTCCATTCCTCACAAAGCATTAACTGAGCACAAAAACAAATATAATTTTTCACATTCTTAATGAGGACATTTTTCTATATAGTCTATTATTTTCTACTCTAACTTAATACTACTTGTGTGCCCAATTTATTGCTTCTGCTAAGCAATAAGTTTTTGGAGCACTTTCAAGGGAAAGGACCATGTTATCCTCAGCTTTGTACCTCTAGTAGCACCTAACATAATGTTACCTGTTCAGTGCACTTTGGATAAATGAATAAACAAATATACTCTTTGGTATGTAGTGAATCAGCTCTACCAGGGAATTAAATTTCAGAGTGATGGAAATTAGCACCAAGTTCCCCAGCAGCATCACCAAATACACGCATTTGCACATGCACACACACATACACAAGCACGTAACCCCTTAGAATTGTTATGGGATTCTGTTCCTCTCATCAGGCAAATTTATTTTGAGTTTGATATATAATATAGAACAAAAGGGAAATTTAAGTAAACAAGGATATCTAACTTTGCAAGGTAAAATGAAAAATGGAACAGCTTGATCACTTTAGTTCTGACTCAGACCACCTTGGCCTGCAGCTCAGATACAACTTTGCCAAAGGCTGGAAGTGCTTGTTAGTATTCATTGCTTTTCCTTTACTGTTCTGCAGTGTTCAAAATTGTTAAGTGGATAACAGAATTGGCACTGACAAATACTCAATGAACTCTTTAGGAGGAGAAAAACATTGTGATAAATATAAACAAATAGCAGGATGCTTTTTATTAGGTGTTATCATGGCCATGCTCTTTACTACATCAAATACTGCAGACCATCAAAATATATGGACACTGCCTTCAAGGAGCATGCTAAATTGTAAGAGATTGAGAATGGAAATGCTGTCTTACTCGTTTTATGTCCCTAATCTAGCACAATGCCTTGAACATAATGGAGGCTCAATAAATATTGTTTGGGTTGAAATGGGAAAATCTATTAGAGCTCTTGTGAGCCAGAATTACCATACTCTGAAGGATAAGTTTATTCCCTTTAACAAAGATGGCTAACCTGAATGCTTACCAAGTACCAGGCACTCCCTGGAGTATTTTGTATAGATTATTGCATGATCTGTTCTCATATTTTAATCCTCATAACAGATGAAGAAGGGAAGCATTGAAAAGGAAGTAATTTTTCCATAATTATATACTTAATAAATTGTAGAGCCAGTATGTGAAATGAGGCATCATTTCAGAGACCACATTTTAAATCACTACACCCCACTGCCCTCCCCTAAAAATGTTAACATACCAGGAGAATTTTGCTTAATGTTAAATAATGTGAAATAAATTACAAAACTTATTATACATGAAGGGAAAAGATACCATCAAATTACTACATTACAGAGTCATTCATCAATTCAGTCCTTAAAAATCTAACTATTTTTTTAGGTCAGATAAAAAAATTAATGATTTGATCTTAACCCTGATCTAGTATTTCATACTCGGACAAACTCTCAGTGGATTATAATCACCATATACTTTGTATTTTATCAAATTATAACTTGTATGCCATGCATAGATTTCTATCACACTGTACCATATATTCATATACACCCATCACTTAAAAGTATTTTACACATTATAATTTCTTTTTCTACTTACTAGTGGATAAATATATGCATTTAAATGTTTGAAAACAGTATACATTGCTATTTCAGTATCCTATTAGCATTCAATTGCTCCAGAAACCTGGAACTTGGGTGAGAATACTAACAGAACTTCATTCATTCAAAAACCAGTATTAAACAAGGGAGCTCTTCTAAACATACAATTATATACATATATATATATATATATATATATCAATGTCATATACAGACTTGGTGAAAATGCTAATCAAAGACTTTGAACTTGATTGGGTAATTATAAAAGAAAATTCCATGCTATGCATTTATTAATTGTGCCAAAATAAAAACTACAGTCAAATCAAATTTGATCTACTTTTCTCTTATCTTAAAAAATTATCCCTTTATCCCCAACATTTAAAGAACTTTTCCATTTGAAGTTTTCAATAAAAATCCCACGCAGTTTGTTTTCAATTTGTCCTTATTCTTCAAATGAAATTTCAAACATGTTAAATATTTGATGGAGCTATTTATCATGTTGGATATATTTACTCTTTAGTTACAATTATCGTTTTTAAAACAGTCAGAAACAAAACAAAACCCAAGAGGTTCCAGAAACTTCCACTTTATCACTGACATAATAAAAACATTTTTAAATTACATGCAAATAGATTGCTAATTATTTATCATCTGAACCCATAATACACAGTCTAGAAGCTAAAAAAACAAAGGAGACTGTAATGTCACTTAAACTCCAACTACATGCCCAGTGGACAAGAGACATGCTCATAAAGATGGGGTGGGAAGCACAAGCAAAGCGTTTTTCTTAGAAACTTTGAAATGGAATCCAAAGATGACAGTTTAAAAGAGATCTTTCAAATCTTTCCCTTAAGGTTTGATTACTTTGTGACCAGTAAATGCAAGGTCTAAGAAAACAGCATAATCTTTGAGAGAACTTTCCAAATCTTACTTTATCCCAAGGACGCTGTGATTTTTGACTTGTCTAGGATTGATTTTAAAAAGAAACAATATTCTGAGCTTCTGATGTCCTAACAAGAATAAAACCAACTAATCTTGTGTTTTGAATTACAGTTACAAAATATCTACATGAGTTAATTAATTGTACCTTCAAAACAACGAATGAGGTTTTGAGCTCATAGATGAGTTGACTTGCCCAAATGCCGTAGTAGAGTTGGAAATTGAATGCAAGTGATCTGATTTACAACTTCATTTTGAGGAAATGGTGAAAAAATTCAGAAAATACATTACTGAAATAATAGTAAAGGTAGAATATCAATGAGATCAAAGGCTACTGCAAAGGGGAGTCAGAATTTTAGCAGGTAATTGATCAGCTGTCCAGTCATTTTAATAACTCAAGGGGGAATATACATATATATATTACATATATAATGTACATACACATACATCCCAATTGTTTATGCAAATCAAACTAAGGTACTGCCTCTGCATTTCACTAGTGCCTTGGAACAGGACCTTTCTAGTCTAGTACATTAATCACGTTCAGTGGATTCATTGTTGACTCTCCATTAGAACCGAATACCAATAATTTTGTGCGTACTGTTAAACTTGGCAAAGTATAAATTAATGAGAATTTTTAGATAACATGATATTCTATTTAGAGGCTGGGGAAATTTTAATTTGTGAAAAAACTATCCTCCACCCTTCCATTCCCAACCCCACTTTTTATCTCAATGTAATAAATCATGAAATTATGCCAACAGTTCCTTCCCAATGCCTCTGATTGCAAGGGTCAGGGCAATTTCACCGATTTCTTACCCCTGGTAATTGCTTCCATGATTATCTCCCTCCTTTTAGGTGTCCTGTACATTACTGATGGATTTCTATTACTTTTATAACTTTATTGTCCTAATCAATAGTTTACAAATACCACCTACCGAATTCAAATTCCTCTAAATGACACTCATGCTATTTCTTTAACTGGCCATACCTTTCCAATGTCATTTCTGTCTTCCTTTTACCCTGCCAAAGTCTCAGTTCCAATCATATAAAACTTCAACAAAGGTTCAATTTTCTGTAATAAATTATTTTAAAAGAACATCTTTCTCATTATCAATCCTTTCATTGTCAATTATATATCATGGAACATAGCTGGGCAATACAGAGTGATATAAGGATTCACCTGGCTAAGAAATAAAAGGTGATACCTTTTTGAAATTCTAACTCAATGCCAAAATGCCTAGTCAAATCTTGATACATGTGAAGCCAACACAAAATGCGATGAAATAAATTTTTAAGAAGCTTGCATAGTTAAAGGGGAAAATTTTAAGTTTTTTAAAGCAGATTCTGTAAGTGTTTACTCACTTCTGTGCCTTCTTAAATGGTGTACAAATGTTCAATAAACTTTTTGTTGATGACACCGCACATAACAGGAATTTAGAGGTCACCTTATCAAATATCTTTTCAGATTCTTGGATGTGTTCCACAATGGTCTTTATTACATGGTTTGTAAATTTCGTGCTTGAAAATATCTGATAAGAGGAAGATACTTGAGGCAAAATTGTTCATTTTCAGAAAACCTAAGCACAAAAAATATCTTCCTTATATGCAACAGAAGCCCATACTTCTTTCAGCTTTGGCCCCATTCTTCCTAATTCGTCCCTCTGGGACCACACACAGAAAAGTTTTCTATCTCATCGGATGCCTCCAAGTCATATAAAACTTTATGTTTCTCTTTAATTATAAACGATTTTTTGCCACCAAATCTCCTGTATTGCTGCTATATGGTGCAGTCCCCACTATCCTTTATTATGGTCAACATTTATTTTTTGAGATACAAAAACCAGACAACCATGCATGTTGGAATTATGTGTAAAATAAGTCAAAAGGCTGAGCAAATAGTTTAAGCCTGCTTCTGAAAATTAAAATGGAATTTGGCAATATATTATTTGAGTATTTTTGCTATCTTCTTCATTAAAAATTGTTTAAATGGTTATACATTATGAAAAAATGAGATCTAGGAATGTTACTATATTGTATATACCTTTTTATATTTATGCTACATATTCATTCAAGTATAGAGAATTTATAACGCATAACACTGAGATATTATATTTCATTTCTTTATAATCAAGCATCAGATTTAAATAAAGGAAAAGGTCAAATAGACCAGCTACCAATTAGATAATTAAGTCCTCTCCAAAAATTCCTCTTAAATGCTTGTCCATTGAAAACTTTTAGCAGATAGAACACCAATACTTCCCATGGAAATTCATTATGGCTTTTGGCACATTAGATTTTACCTTAGTGTAAGAAATCCTCTTCTGTTTTCCTACACACCACATCTGCTATTCCTAGTTTTATTGAGTCTTTAGAAGTATTTATTTTTCCTTTTCTACATGATACTCCTTCAAATTTTGCAGACTCAAGTATTTAGTCTCTGTGATCACCAAGAACCAAAATCACTAGTACTTTAATTTAATTAGATTTACTAATGATTTATTGCATGCTAGGTGATTGGGAAGTGATTCTTGGCAAAATAAAGCATTAGGAGGCATTGTATTAACCAAAAGGAATTTGTAATCTAATAGAGATAAAAGAACTTCACACAAATAACATAATCACACTCTTCACCACTGAGGAGAAAGAATGTCATATATACCTGAAAAAGTTAGACGAAATCTACAGCAGTGGCTGTAGTAAGCTAGGCCTTGGTAAGTAGAAGTCCATGTTGCTGAGCCCATGTATAATCTCCATCCCTACCACCATGACCACTTTGTTCATGAGCCCACTGGGCAATGACAGAAGTGGCTGGGGAAAGAGGGTGACTGATATCCACCAAATGGGTCATCTTATCCACTTGATTACTAAAATCTTCCTCTGCTTAAATCACCCTCTGGTGAGGATTCACAGAGGACACAAATATCTTCATGTTTTTTGCCCACTCAGAAAGGTCTACCCACATACCCCTTCCCCAGACTTCTTTGTCACCAATCTTCCAAACATGTTCCTTCCAAGTCCCTGACCATCGAGCCAAACCATTAGCAACAGCCCAGGAATCAGTATACAGACGCACCTCTGGCCAGTTCTCCTTCCAAGCAAAGTGAACAACCAGGTGCACTGCTCGAAGTTCTGCCCACTGGGAGGATTTCCCCTCACCACTGTCCTTCAGGGACATCCCAGAAAGGGGCTGCAGTGCTGTGGCTGTCCACTTTCGGGTGGTGCCCGCATATTGTGCAGAACCATCTGTAAACCAGGCCTGAGTTTTCTCTTCCTCAGTCAACTGACTGTAAGGAACTCCCCAAGACACCATAGCTGTGGGCTGGGAAAGACAAGGTAATGTGGCAGGAGTGGGGGCCATGGGCATTTGGGCCACTTCCTCATGTAACTTACTTGTGCCTTCAGGACCCACTCAAGCTCTATCTCGTATATACCATTTTCATTTTATGATGGAGTGCTGCTGTGTCAGACAACACCCAGCTCATGATAGGCAACTCAGGTCTCATGGTAATTTGGTGGCCCATGGTTAAGGGTTCTGTTTCTACTAAGGCCCAACAGCAGGCCAAAAGCTGTTTCTCAAATGGAGAGTAGTTACCTGCAGAGGATGGTAAGGCTTTACTCCAAAATTCCTAAGGGCGTGCATTGTGATTCCCCTATAAGAGCCTGCTAAAGGCTCCACACAGCATCTCTATTTGCCACTGACACTTCCAGCACCATTGGATCTGATGGATCATATGGTCCAAGTGGCAGAGCAGCTTGCAAGGTAGCCTGGACCAGTTTCAGAACCTCCTCTTATTCCAGGCCTCACTCAAAACTGGCAGCTTTTCTGGTCATTCAGTAAATGGGCCAGAGTAGCACACCCAAATGAAGAGTATATTGTCTCCAAATTCCAAAGAGTCCAACTAAGCACTGTGCCCATTTTCAGTGTAGAAGGGGCCAGATCCAACAGCTTATCTTTCACCTTAGTAGGGATATCTCAACAGGCCCCACACCACTGCACACTTAGAAATTTTACTGAGGTGGAAGGCCCCTGTATTTTTGTTGGATTTATCTACCATCCTCTGACACACAAATGCCTTACCAATAAGTCTAGAGTACTCACTACTTCCTCACTAGATCCAGTCAACATGATCTCATCAATATAATGGACCAGTGTGATGTCTTATGGAAGGGAGAGAAGATCAAGGTCCCTGCAGACAATATTTTGACACAGGGCTGGAGAGTTGATATGCCCCTGAGGTAGGACAGTGGAGGTATACCACTGGCCTTATCAGCTGAGGGCAAATTGTTTCTGGTGGTTACTAATAGCTATTGAGAAAAAAAGCATTTGCCAAATCAATAGCTGCATACCAGGTACCAAGGGATTCCAAATATTTTTTTTCTATTTAAAGAAATTAAAAGTATTAACACTTTAAACATTTACTTGGGTAAGTACCAAAAATAAAGTTGTAATAATAATATAAATGAAAAGAAAAATTAAAAGAAACAAATAAAAAAAACAAGGTGGCTCATCTTTTCCTGAGGAGGAAAACCATTCTCATTCATGCTCAACTCAATTCTGCATTCATGGGTTAAGGCATTTATGAAAAATCTCTGGTATACTGATTGACCATGTCATGATAGTTTTCATGACCTGTAGATATATCCAAGAAGTAATGGGTAGGTTTAACTGATATAGTGCTGATATTTATTTTCTTCTCCAAATGGCAGATCCAGGGCCAAAGGCAGGCATGCCATACAATTACATGTGACTGGCTGTGGTGGTTTGGAGCTATGTGCCCCCAAAAAACCTGTTCTTAAACTTAATCCATTCCTGTGGGTGTGAACTCTTGTAAATAGGACCTTTGGATGAGGTTACTAGAGTTAAGATGTGGCCTAGCTGAATCGGGGTGGGTCTTAATCCTATTACTAAAGGCCTTATAGGGAAAGACACAGGGAGCAGCCAGGAGTTTAATGTCAACGGAATCCGGAAGAAAAAGGAAGAGCCAGCAGAGGGCACCAAGTGCATTGCCATGTGACAGAAAAGGCCAAGGACCAAGGATTGCTGTCAGCCAGCCCCAGAACACTGGGAGAAAGTATCACCTTGATGACACTTTGACTTTGGACTTCTCCTACCCTCAAAACCATGGGCCAATAACTTCCCATTGCTTAAGCCAACTCATTGCATAGTATTTGCTTTGGCAGCTAGGAAACGAGAACACTGGCTGAGGCTTAGTATTATCTTGGCTGTGATTTTCCATTTCCCCAAGCAAGTTCTAATATAATCAACAGGTTATTTCTTTACTTAGAGGTATCTAAGACATTTAAGTCCACCACATTTTATTTGTCTAGAATGATACATAATGGCATCTGAAACTTCTAGAAAAAAAACCGTCTGTGAAATTGCAAGGTGTCTACGCTTTTATGCGATAACTAGGACATATTACAAACTGTTCATAAGAAAAGAAAGACTTCTTAAGAGAAGAGTAAAAATAAAAAAACACTTCACAAAAGAGGCTTTTATTGATAAATCATTTTTTTTACACTGGTTAAATCAATTTAAATGAGTTTTGAGATCCTATGGCCAAATGTTACTCCACATTTTTACTCTCATAAATATGTCTTCTTTGCTGTTATTACTAAACTTACAATAATTTACTGTTTCTCATTTTATCCTTATGAGAACAGTACCTTTAGAGCCACATAAAATGAACATTCCAACTGGTTTCATATTTTCCACAGAGCTGAGGGAAAGGTAATAAAAGGTATTTATATGAATGTAATTTTCTTTGCATTTGGTAAGCATATTTATCTTTTCTTGTTATATCTGTACCCACATTAAATATAAAAAGATACTCTTTTAAAGTGACTGTTTACTATGAGTGTTGAATACATGCTCTGTAGCTGCACCTCCTTTGAAGATGATGACAAAAACATATGGTTGAACCACAAATCTGATGGGTTGATTAATCAGTGGATTTTTGAGTACTTGTTTGCTATGTGATATGCCTGTGACATAGTGTAGAATCTGAGGTCTACCTTTCATTATCTAATTTTACCTTTAAAAATGCCAAATTTCTTTGCATCCAAGAGACATTGGTGGTAAGATGCAATGTCATTTAATGTTCAGTTACGTAAGAAAATGCTGCCAAATAAGTATAAAATACTACCAAGAAGATATTTCCCAATTTCAGAGATATTAAAATGGAAGGGGGAAAAGGTACATCTTAAGATCAATCTAAGAGGGAAGTGTTGTCTTCAGCTTGAGAGTCTTATGTGATCATAGTAACCATGATTTTAAAAATCTCATAATCTGGGCTGCATGCTAGTTTGTGGACACTGAAAGATTGTAGGATTAGAAGAGATGCTTTCTCTCCTTCTCTAGTCTGTCATTAAGTTTTTAATGTTTGGGAGTAAGTAACTACCAATACTTTCTAAATTGGCAGTTTTGTACCACACTTTTTATCCTTAGTTCACTCCTTTTCAATTTCTACCTACCTTGTGGGAGTTTCCTTACTCAAGTAGGCAGGAAAGTAAATTGGTCAATTTCACAAATTATGAACCCAAGCAAAATAACTGATTTTACCTTATGTCTAGATAGGGCACCACTGTCTGTACATTAGGCCAAAACGTTTCTGGGTGTTCAGTTTAGAGTATTGGTTTCTGTGTTCTCTGGGGTTGGAGGAGACTTATTCAATATAAGCAGCAACACAAAGGGCCACATGCTATCTCTTGCTTTCTTGGAGTGAAATTTTAATTCAGATATATACATAAATATCTCTGCAAACACATGCCGATAAATTTATATAAAAGCAAACTTGCAATCTTCAATATATTTCATACTGACAGAGTTTTGTTTTTATCAACCATACATAGGGCACTGCATAAATGACTATGTCAGACAATGGGCTATTTATAGTTTCCCGGCTGCTAAAACAATTACCGTATAATAGGTTAGCTTAACAACAGGAATTTATTGGCTCATGATTTCAGAGACTAGAAGCCTTGCTTCCTCCCATGGTTGGTATCTTCTGGCTGGCTGGCAATCTTTGGGGTTCCTTGGTTTTTCTGCCTCATGGCAATGCACATGGTGGCATTTCTCCTTTCTCTTCTGGGTTCCAGATTCCAATGACTTCCAGCTTCTGGCTGTTGCCCATGGCTTCTCTTTCAGGATCTAATTTCCTTTGCTTATAAGGACTTCAGTCATATTGGATTAAGGTCCACCCTCATTCAGTCTGGGTACACCCTAGCTAATGACATCTTCAAAGGTCCTACTTGCAAATGGGTACACAACCACAGGACCAAGGCCTGGGACATGAACATGCCTTTTGTGATGGACACTATTCAATCCCCAACGGGGCTAAGATTAATAAAGTTAGCACAAACAGGAAAATCAAAAATATATTTAAAAAAAAGATGTTTGGTGGAGGCAGTGGTTCTGAAAATGGATGCCATAAAAATTTAATTTGGGAAATTCTCTGCAAGTTTTTATCAGAGCCAGCCACATACATATTGTGATGGTTAGGTTCATGTGTCAACTTGGCCAGGTGATGGTACCCAAGTGTGTGGTCAAGCAAGCAGTGATCTAACCATTGCTGTGAGGACGTTTGTGGCTGCTTGATAAACCAGAAGGCTGGTTTGTTAAATCATCAGTCAACTGGCTGCAGCTGTGACTGATTACATCACCGAAGGGTGGGTCTTCCACAATGAGAGAATGCGATCAGCTGGATTTATTCCAGTCAGTTGAAGACTTTAAAGTGAGACAGATAGAGGACCTTCACTTCTTCTTTGGCTGACCAGCGAAGCGTTTCCTGAGGAGTTCATTGACGTTGCCAGTTTGTTGCCTGAGGCATCCATGGTACATCTTCATTGGGGTTGCCAGTCTGCTGCCTGCCATACAGAATTTGGACTCGTGCATACCCACAGTTGCATGAGACACTTTTATAAATCTTATATTTATAGATATCTCTTGTTGATTCTGTTTCCCTAGAGAACCCTAACTAATACACATACATACATACATTTATTTGTCTAAATAGTCAAACCAGCATGCATTGATGTGAAGAATATGTCATTGAGCTCAAGATTTTTGAATTGAAAAGAAACTCTGAACTCATGTGACACAAACCTATTCTTGTGAAGATGAGGAAACTGATGTTCAAAGGAATTAAATGTGTATCACTCAATGTCAAACATAAATCTAAGAGCATAAAGTTCCCTTTGCCTTTCAATCAATAGTATGGCCATAAAATGATATGTATTCATACATACATACACAACATACATGCACCACATATAGCAATAGTTATACAATAATATTGTGTCATTACATTATATTCAGAGACACCCAAAATGTGATTTTCCAATATTCACTGTCACAATTCTGATAATCTAACAGTAGCCTATTATCTAGTCCGATAAGTATGTTCTCTACATTATTTTTATCCCAGAAGAAATCATATACAACACTTCCATCTTATGGTATGTAAGAAAGTATCACATTTCAGTGTGAACAATATTATAGAAGTCAAAGAACATTAAATTTGGCATAAACCATAGAGAATATCAATTACAATTTCCTCATGTTTACACATGAAGAGGCTGTGGCTCATTGGTTAAGGGATTTGCTCAGGGTAACTCAATTATTTCACAGCAAATCAATGAAAGTGGCCTACATTTGCCTAATTACAAACATACTGTGCAAATATATGTGAAATGCACCTCATCCCCGACAATGGCCCAGGAGTTTAAACTCTCTTACACTCTGCTTCTGTATCTAGACCCACATCCAGCCTACAGCTTCATAGGCTGAGCTGAACATTCAGACTCACAAGACAGCCATACCCAATACTTAGTGATTCATTAGAGGGATAAAAGAAAGGAGCACTGCAGTCTGGCCAGGCAGCATCAGGCTTTCCCCTTCAATGAGAGTCTGTTTAATCGTCCATGACCTTCCAGAAGACAACTCATATGCAAAAGACAAGGTACCCATTGGGCAGGTGTTGGAATCCCCCTGTCTTAAAAGATTCATTCCATACAACATCCAATATCACCTGAAAGAGCTCCATGTAGAACTTCCAATATTGGCAGTCAGACACTCAGGGAAGCACAAAGCTATGGCCTCCCTATAAACCATTTAGAGTTCTCTGTGTCCAGATACAATTTACCAATCATGGGTCATTTTTACTATAAGCAAAACTGTCTAGTAATATTATTTTCTCAGGTTTCCAGACAATACCAGAAAGGTAACCAAAGATCAAATTCTCATGCAAAAGAGGATTTTATTTCACTTACCTACACATCACCATGGCTTTTAAAGAATAAGATCATTTGAGACTTTGGGTTCATGCTTAAGATTGTATATTGTTCTAAAACCATTCTCTGTGTAACTTACGAATATGTTAAAAAATACTCCCCAATTTAAAACTTACTTCAAAGCTATAGTAATCAAACAATATAGTACTGGCTTAAGGACTGACATATAGACCAATGGAGTGGGATTTAGAATCTAGAGACTGTCATTTGTGGTCAATTATTTTCGAGAAGGGTGCCAAGACAATTCAATGGAGAAGGAATAGTCTTTTCAAAAAATGGTGCTGAGACAAGTGGATAGCCATCCATACACAAAAGAATGAAGTTGGATCCTTACTTCATACCACATACAGAATTTAACTCAAAATGCATCATAGATGTAAAGACCTAAATGTATAAGCTAAAACTATAAAACACTTAGAAGAACTGTGGGAGTAAATCTTTGTGACCTTAGGTTAGGGAATGATTCCTTAGATATAACAACAAAAGCACAAGCAATAAAATAAAATATAAATAAATTAGACGTCATCAAAATTAAAAATGTTTGTGCTTCAAGGAACACCATCAAAAAAATGAAAAGATATCCCAGAGAACTATTGAAAATATTTGCAATGATGTGTCTGATAAGAGACAAATTGGGAATATATAAAGAACTCTTAAAACTCAGCAACGAAAAGACACATGACCCAATGCAAAATGGGCAAATCATATGATTAAGTATTTCTCCAAAGAAGATACACAAATGACCAAAAAGTACACAAAAAGATGCTCAACAACACTAGCCAACAGGGAAATGTAAAAGAAAACCACAATGAGATACTATTTCACACTCACTAGGATGGCTATAATAAAAAAGATAATAATAAATGTTGCTTAGGATGTGGAGAAATATTGGAACCCTCATACACTATGTGGTGAGGATGTAAAAAGGTATACTTGCTTTGGGAAAGTTTGACAGTTCCTCAGGAAGTTAAGTAGAGAGTTACTACATGACCCTGCAATTCCACTTCTAGGTATATACCAAGGAGAAATGAAAACATACATCCACGCAAAAAAACTATACGTGAATTTTCATAACAGCATTATTGATAATAACCAAAAAGTGGAAACAACCTGAATATCCATCACTTGATGAATGGATAAATAAAATGTGTTACATCAATACAATGGAATATTATTCAGCAATAAAAAAGAATGAAGTAATGACACATGCTTCAACATGAATGAACCTCGGAGACATTGTGCTGAGTGAAAGAAGGCAGTCACAAAACACGACATATGGTATGATTCCATTTATATGAAAGATGCTAAACAGGCAAATATTTAGAGACAGAAAGTAGATTAGTAGTTGTTTAGAGCTGGAGGGAAATATGGAGGTGAACTGTATGGCATGTGAACTGTATCTCATTAAAGCAGTTATAAGGGGAAAAACAAGTTCCTTGCTGGCAAGGAAGGAAAATTTCCACACCAGCAACAAGGTAGACTACCACAAAAATTTCAAGATCCCCTTTAGATGTGGGGTAAAGGGCTATGTTAATTGTACCATGGAGATGAATTTTTCAGTGTGGCTTGACAGTGATTTATTTACACTTAGATTTCATTCTGTCAAATTTCATTTTTCTGAACTGTGAGGAAAACGTTCTGCCAAGAGGACACCATTGCTGTGGAATTCTTTTTAAATGAATGGAAGAAAATAAACCTACTGACAGATAATCAGATAATTTCAATCACAGGAAGGGGATGGTGGTAGAAGAGACTGTTCCATATGGTTCTCAGAAAACTGAACATTCAGGTAGATATAATAGGGGCCACTGAGCAGCAATGGGGCAGAGAACTCCAGCACGAATGTCCCAAAAGCTGGCTTCTCCAAGCCACCCACACAATGAGGGGCCAGGACAGGGAAAATAAGCCAATGAAAATAAGAATGCAAAAATCCAAACTGAAAATCCAGTGACACTTATACAAAGTCCATGGCCTATACATGAGCAATAATTGGCACATGATTAATACACATTTGAAAATACGTCCTGGCTCAGTAGAAATCAAAGAAATATCAAATAAAATCAGATATTTTTTTGTTTCCCAAATTTTGAAAACGTGTGTGTGGGTGTGACCCAGTAAAATCAAGATGGGGTGAGACATTTTTTATACTATTGGCTGTTGAGAGTTAGAACTGGAACTTCTGTGGAAAGCACTGTGGCAAAATGTTTAAGCACAAGCCTAAAAAATGCCCATAAACTTTTAATTCCATTCCTTGGAATTAATTCATCCAACAAATCATATAGAGAAAGGAGTATGATGTTAGAGTATAAACAAAAAGGAGGTACTTGGATCAGGAATTTAGTAGTAAAAGATTAAAAGCAGAACCAGAGGATAAAGATTAGTACTATTAACTTTAGAATTTGAGATAATTTTGGCCTATTGAAAATAAAAATGCTCACATGGAAAACTTAGACTCATACGGAAATAATCTAAAATATGTGTACTATTGTTTTGGAGGTGAGTTTTCCCTTTGTTATTATTCCCCATTATTTTTTCCCTGACAATTGTTTTTTTTCTACTTTACCCATTAGAAATACAAATAAGCTGAATTGCAAAAAGTTGTAAAGAAAGTCATATATTCAATGGTAAAAATTAGAAACATAAACTGTTTAAATAGTTCTTTCACTAGGGAGCCATGAAGACATTCTCTCTTCACTATGCCACTTTATATTTTGGTTAATTGTTTCTTTATTACTAACATTTAAGAGGAAACAAAACAAAAGCAACATATTACTTCTCCAAAACAGTAGCACTCAAATATTAAGATGTATTTGCCCATAACAATAAAAACACAAAACTGAACATCTATTTTTGGTAAAATAGCAAGGATCAAGAAAAATCTTAAATTCAAAAATTTTCAGAATTATCAAGGAAATTTTTAGACATATTTATTTAAAGATAAGGGATTCATTAGAATTTAGATGGGAAGAAGTCCTTATAGAAAATTATTTTTAAAGAAGAGCAAAATATAACAATTTAAGTATAAAAATGCAAATTAGGATATGCAAGTTATATATTTCATCAGAACCTAACTCAATTTGTGTATTCAATTCATGTAAGTGGATCTACCTTTGTGAAAATATTAGAAAAATTACTATTTATAGGGAAGTGCTAAATAAATAAATTCAGTAACTCTCTTTCTGAGAGATAGACTCATATTTGCAAACCCAACTTTATTTTAAATACATAACACGTATAATGCTTTCTGAAAAAAATAAGTTTCTGTGGCTATTTTTTATTTATGATAGGCAATAAAATATTGAATATTGAATAATTTAATTGCATTTTAATCTTTTAAAATTAACTACATAGTACTTTTCCTAATAAAAAATTATTTCACTCAATAATTTATACACCATTAGGTAACTAATTATAATTAATTTGAAACAGTGTGATAGCTAATGGAAGATTGCTCAGAAGTTATATTTTTATACTTTATTTTTATGTGTTTTAGAAAAATTTTATTTAATAATTGAAAAGTAAATAATTTACATATACTAGGAACTGTATTCACAATATACCAAAAGGAAATTATTTTTATCCTTAAGGGGATGTGCTTAAATTCTAAATATTTTCATGCATGGCACTTCAGTGATATGTTTACCTACTTAATGTGAAGTTGAATTGAAAGTTTTTCTGGCAACATTTTAAGTCTTTAGAGTTAAACATGCTCAATTTTCAGACTTTCAAACAAAATATGGCTCAGTCATGGTTATAAGAACAGAAAAAATATGTTCCAATGTTCTAGGACTTGGTTAGAGTTAATCATTAAGAAAACACTGTTAAAAAAAAGAAAAGATGAAATATTTTCAGCCATTTAATTGATATTATGCCAACCAAGTTTAAACAATTAATCTAAATAATTACAACAAAAGTTCATAAAAAATTTCTAATCATAAAAGTTATCTAACACATATTTTTAAATAAATAGGTAAAAATTCATTATGCAAACCAAATGAGAATCAATAGGAAACATCAGCATCGGTGCAAATGCAATAAGTGTGCCAGGGCTTAAATTGTGGAAGGGTTCTGTTTATTTCTTGGTAGCAGAGATCAAAGGTATTTTTTCACTGCTGTTCAGCTAAAAAGACAGCTAAGTAAACAATCATCAGGCACTCTGGCTGCCTATTAACACGTCTCCCAGGGCAATCACATATACCAAGTGGATATGTTATGGGTCTTATTCCAGAGAATTGCAGCTACAGTAAAGGATGAAAAGGAGAGGAAAGTGATATAGCAGAAACAGCCACATCCAGGTCCTAGTATAAAAATATTCACATTGCTGGTAGTCTTCTCAGTGAAATGTCAGACAGAATGAGAGCCTTTGGTAACTCTAAAACCTAAAACAGTTAGATATCACCTGGCACTTGAAAACCAGGGAGGGCAGCTTCTATTGATTGCATCCTTTAGACATTAATTCATTCAAAGACTGCCAATTCTGAGACAGGCAAAGCTCTAGACGCTAGAGGTGCAATCGAATTTCTTTTCTACAGATGAAAACGAACAATAAACCAGTAAAGAGATACATAAAATAGGAAACGTTTTAGAGAGTGTAAATTCCACACTGACTGATATTAATAGATTGAAGTAATTGAGAGTGAACTGATAGAAAAGGCCTTTCTGAGACGGTAGCATTTAAACTAAGATCTGAAAAACAAGAAGCCCACAGATTGAAAACCTGGAGTAGGAATATTTCATGCAGGGGAACACAGTGCAGAAAGACACTAAGGCAGGAGACAAAATAGCCCAAAGTTAGAGGGAAGTGGGAAAGGGAGAGAGGAAATGATATGATGTAAAGAGCTAGGCAGTGGCCAGGACATGAAGGGCTTTTGAAGCCATTTAAGGAATTCAGATCTTTTCTTAGGGTGATGGGAAGCCATTAGAGTGAAATTATGTAATCTATCTTTTAAAATATTATTTTTAATGTGAAAGGAAAATAGAGATTTGACTGTAGGATGGCAAAAGCAAGAAGACTTTATAGGAAACAACTGCAATGGTCTGGGTGAGAGATATTGAGGTTGGAATGAGGGAGTGAAAACGAAGAAACAGAGAAGTGGAAAGATTGGGGATAGTAAAGCAGATAGATTACATATGAAGTTTATAAAACTATTTCTAAATTTGACTTTAGCCATTTACTGAGTGGGACAGCTGAGGAAAGGAACAGGTCAAGGAGATTTATTTGTTTGTTTGGGGAGGACTGAAAGAGAAAATCAAGAGATCTGTTGGAATTATGTCCAGTTTGAGACTGTTCAATAAATACTACAATGGGTATGTCAAATAGGATGTTTGAGAAACAAGTCAAGTTCAAAAAAGAAGTTAGGACTTAAACATTAAAAAATGCTGAGTTCTTTGCATATAGTTGGCATATACCATTTGATTTAATGAGTTAACCTAGAAAAGATACAACCAACACTAAACATTCTAGGGTGGAAAAAATATAAGAAAAGGAGACTAAGAAGGGGATGGTAGTGGTCAGAAGAAAAAAAGGAAAGTTTTATGTGGTAAAAGCCAAGAAAAGAGAGATTTTATAGAAGGAGCAAGTAGTCAACTATGTCAAATGCTGCTGAGGAATAAGTACAGTAACAACAGAGACATGGCCATTGGATTTGGCAACTTGGATGTCAAGGTGACTTTGCGGAAAAAAGCAAAAAACAAAAAATAGCCTCTGTAAGGAAGGAAGACCTAATGGATTTACTTGAAGAGAGTATGTGAGGTACATACATGCAATATACTACAAATATTGTCTTCAATATTTTGAACTTGTGCGTGTTCATGTGTGACAAGAAGTGTAGAAAAACGAGGTAGGGCCTGGAGGAGAAAAGAAGATCAAAAGAGCTTGTTTCATGTTTTGATTTTTTAAGTTAGAAGATGATGAAACATATTTGTAAATACAGAGAAGTTTATATTGAAACAGGAGAGGGCTTTTCAGGAGCAAATGCATGACTAACTTCAGAACAAATGAAATCTAGAGTCCAAGTGGAAGTGCTGGACTTGATTAGAGAGTGGGTGAACCTACCAACCACAGTAACACAGCAGAGCAGATCAAGAATGAGGATTTAGACTCAGAAGGGTTGATAGATTTGCAGGTGGGAAGATGAGGGAACTCGGGTCTGATACCATCTATTTTTCTCAGTGAAGTAAAAAGCAAGTTTGGCCATGTGAGAAGAGGGAATTGCTGGGAGTAAGAGATTAAAGAGAGAGGAAAAGGTGTAAAATCAGAGTTTGGAGAGTTAGGAAAGGGAAAAGGAATAGGACGCCAGGGCATGCTGCATGCTCATTTGAGAATTGTGGCTATGAATTTTAAAAACGAGGTCAATAAATGATATTTGGCTATCTGCATGTGTGTAAACCACAATTTACAGAATAATTTGGGGAAGGAAAAAGTGATTTTCATCAGACTATACAGGGAAGAGTATCCTCTGTGTTGCTATTTTTTTTTAATGACAGAATATGCAGTACCCATACCAGTAATTCCTATTAATGAGTGTTCTTGTTTTAAAATATTAATGGAATATTTTGAGGAAAGACAACATATAAAGCATGCAACGGTTTGTTCTTGCAAGAGATTTGGATCCCAAATAGCTTCTATAATTCTCAAAAACAACAACATGATGTTTTTAAAAGTTTAATCTTTAAACAAAATAAAGAAAAGTCCTGGGAGGAAGCACTAACATTTGAGAACAATATTGTTCAAGAGAACTTTCTGAGCCCTTCTATGCTATCCAATACAGAAGCCACTAGCCTCACGTGGCTACAGAGCACTTAAAATGTGGCTGGTGCAACTGATGATCTAAATTTTCTATTCTATTTAATTATAAGTACTTAAATCTAATTAATCACAGGTGGCTAATGGCTACAATATTGGATCGCTCAGCCACAGAATCACCTATCCACTAGGTATTTTTAATTATTTCAAAACCAAAATGGTTTGAATGTCCACATATCTGCAAAAAAGACTTCCTTTGGTATTTTTTTTTTTTTTCATTTAGTGCAGTAGTTCTAAAATTTAGTATACTTGTAAATTTCTGTGCAGGGTAGTACATAAAAAACCATAAGTACTCTTAATAGGCAATTCACAAGAATTTTCAAAGGTAAATTTAACTAAGAGAAATTTTCATATTATAAATTATAAGTTCACATTAAAGCCTGATTCTGCACTCCCTCACTCACCCCAACACTATAGGGTAACATCTGCAGATAATTTATTTCAATAGCTAACACAGAAATATTTTGCAAAAAGAGATTAATCAGTGAGGCAGTATTGTCATGTAACACAAATAACTTAGCCTTCCCAATTATAAATATACAGTTAATTTTATGCAACAATGTTCACATTAGGGAATTTTAAATATCATTCAAAAAGTATTAACTTGCTTTATCTTTGGTATTTAAATTTATACTTAAATATTAATGCTTCATTCCAGCTATCAAGTTGTATTGAACGTTTAAAACACCATGATAACACTTAGAAATACAATGCAAATTCTAGCATTTGGTAAGCCTATAAATTATATTTCTGTATTTACATAAAACATTACAAATATATTTGTTTCTTTTTCGCATTGATTGTGTTTTTTCCACGTAACACCTAATAGAATGAAAAAATAATTCCTCCCATTAGGTGGTCTACCAAAAGTTAAAATGGCACAAGTATATCTATAGCAGCATTTTTAATAATGAACAAAAGCCCAGCTAATATCACAATAAAGGAAACTGGAAAATAAAATGACCTGGGAAAAATTTTCACATGCCTTTGCTTCTTTCAATTTAAAAAAATAATCTATTTTCCTTATATGAATATTCTGATATTAAAAGTGAAATTTACTTTTCCATTTATGCTTTCAGATTCTTCATTTTAAATCGTTTTATTTCCATCATATATTTAATCCCCACCAGAGGGTGTTTCACATGAGAACTTTGAGAATCTTGTCTTTACAAATTAAGATCACTTTTGTTTTTCATGATCCATGTTTGGGCATGAATTCTTTGAAAATTTTCTAGAAAAGGCCCCTGGAAGGACAAAGCACCAAATGTGTGTTTCTCAATCTGGTAGCCTGAGGCCTCTAGGAAAACTGCATGAGGCCTACAAATCCATGTGCCAATCAGCAGCCATAGCCTGAAATAAACTATGATTTGCATATGCTTCTGCTACATTTTATCAAATGTGTTAATCATATTGTGACTGCTAAGATTCAGATTAGGTTTAGGTGATACTGAGTTGTTTTCTTAATGGATTTTCTCAATTAGTGGGTATTAAGATTTAAGCTATTAATACATGTATAGGTATAATCTTTTATTAAATTATTGTTAAAATACGGTCCTTATCCTTAAAAAAATAGGAAACCAGAAACCGATGATGTACTACAGATCCCTTTTTAAATGTTGGCTTAGCAAATGGGATTAACACCAACATGTAGTATAATTTCATTTTATTAGAATTTTAAAGCCAACAGTTAAGCTTTTTTTCTAGTGGGGAAGCTATGAATTGAAGTCTTGTCTATGTGAGTTATTGGAAGACAACACCATGGTCCACTGGAGATCTAATCCCCAAAACCGACCATAGAAAGTGTCAGTTGCTAAAGTCACTTCTTGAATTATTATATAACCTCTTTAAACTACCCTACCCAAAGCTCAAGTGGCTATGAAGTAATGGCATCATTTAGAAGTTTAAGCCAATTACTATCCTTAAACAATAAAGGTAAAGCTATCTAATAAATGCCAGACTTTTACTAATTTAATATCTTTTCACTCCTCAATTATCTCCTGACTTCAACAGTAAATTTACTTATCAATCTAAAGATAAAACTAGCTGTTTACAGCATTCTAATTGAAAATGGTATTGAATGTTTCCAAGCATGTCTAAAGCATTTAAGAAACTATTCAGTAACATTAATGTATTGTTCAATATCTTAAATTTAGATTTAAACTTTGAACAATCAAAGTTCTATTTTTTCTACTTAATTAAAAATAAATCCTTATTATGCTTTCCAGGAAACAAAACCAGTAACTTTTGTAAATGGAAGGGATTTTAATAAAGCATAAATACTTATGTTATTTTACTATTAACACATCTTTATAGAATAATAATTCAAGCACGTTTTTAAACTTTTCCTCACATTTCATTATAAAAATTTTCAAGCCTATAAAAAAGTTGGAAGAATTGTACAGTGAACACTATATACTCATCATCTAGATTCCACCATTAACATTTTATTCTTGCTTTCTCACATATACATCTATCTGTCCACCCACCTATCCATCCATCACTCCATTTTATTTCAACGTACATAAAACATATCAGTACTCTTTCACCCTTAAACACTTCAGCAGGCATATCATTAACTATAGTTCAATGTTTGCATTCTTTTTTAAGGAAACCTTTACGTACACGGAAATGCACAAATGTTAAGTGCACCAACCATTCCATGAGTCTTTAAAATCAAGTGTGATTTTTATTCAGTGACATTTGAATGGTATATAAATTGAAGTTAAAGTTGAAAATAAATAATATTCTATTATCAGTTTGTTTTCATTTTACCATTGGGGTAATCCAAATGTTTCCTCAGAAAGTAAAAGTAAATTTACTCTCAACCATTTAATTTAACAGATTTATAGGTCACATTTACCATAGAATACTTAAGAAATACACAATAACCAAAAGAAGTACTCTCAATGTTTAATTACAATTTACTTTCTTTCAAATGTCATGAATTTACATTCAAGAGAAACAAACTAGAATAAGGTTTCCAAGTACAGATTTCAGGTTAGTCAACATTATAGTTTCCTTATAAAAGTAGTAGATAAAGCCAGTTTAGCCATTCAAGAAAGGAATTTAATTAATTCTTTGATAATTTTCTTATCTGGGTGTCCAACTCTTAGGAACTGATCCAGTTTACAGTGTTACTAAAGTTTAGTGAAAAAGGACCAAGACGGTTGATTTCAGGCCAAACTATGTTTTAAAATGATGGATGAATGTAAAAAAAAAAAAAAAATGACTGATGATGACCTTTTTCTGAAATGAATGAAGAGAGAATTTAGACCTGGTAAAGGGAATAGGATTTCTATACTAAAAGAAGTGAAAAATATTTAAAATTTTAGAAAAAAAAGACTTTATGTGAGCTCCCCATCCCAAATTCTTGCCTTTGCTTCCAGCATTGGCAAAGGATTTTACCATATGCAGAGGATGGAAGCTTCAGGTGAAAATTTCACAGAAAAGGCTTATTTTTAAAAAAAGGAAAGCAGACACAGTTTTCACCTTACATGATCACATTGTGTAAATGACCATCACTCATGTTGTCCCCGTTAGAGGATATGGCCACTTTGCTGTTGAAATTTTGCACCGGCCTTTTGAAATGTGTAAAACACATTATTGGTTTTGAACCTCATGCAGTCCACCAAATTAGAATGAAACTTGACAACACTGTTTCAAATCACCTATACAAGAAACTGCAGTCGTTAGGGCATGTAAGTTACTCAACAGGTATCTCCTCAGGGAAAAAAAAAATGATTTACAATCTCACTTAACTTCTGAGAGTATTTCTTTCTTTACAATGCTTGGAAATTAGTTGGGTCCCATGTCTTATAAACAGCCAAGGCACAGATATCTTACACAGATTTTCAGTTTCTCCTAAAAATTAAATATGCATAGAATATTTCTCATGTATACAGTATTTCGCTCAGCATGAAAGGAGACGCAAAGATGTTTAGTGGCCATATGTTAGGTGAGGTCAAATCAAGCATATATGAATGCAAGGAAGTATAAGTGTAAAATGGAAGGAATATTAAGGAATGAAGGTTAAAGTACTTTCCCAGTGGTTTAGGGAAGTCACTTGTTATACCAAGTAGTACTTAAAATTGAACACAATTTGCATGCAATGAAATCTTAAAAATGGAAGCAGATTAAATTCATATTTGAAAATCTATGCACATTTAAAATAATGACTCATCAATGAACATTGTAAATGTTCACAGTAAAAAGCTCCGTATTAAAAAAATAACAGATTAAGACCATTTTCCTTTTTGAAACTACACATATCTTGGGATAACAAATCTCTTAACAAACATGCTATATTTCACTGAATATTACATTCCTGACCACATAGACCATGGAAGTTAGGGAAAAAATGAAGAAGGGAAAAAACCCACAATACCTTATTTCTTTTTAGTCATTGACCATTATATTAAAAGCCAAGGCAAGTTTTCTTAGTTTTCTTTGCAGAAAATCAATTCACAGAATAATAAAATAAAATCTCACAAGTACAAGGGATTATTTGCTCCCAAACCACATTTCTTTCCTTGGGAAAACTTAACTTGTGTTAGTCGAGCCCAATTTGATACATCAGTTAGCGGTCGAACGCCGACAGGTTCTGCACAAGTCCATTTTCTCTTTTCAGCAGTGCCAGCAGTGCTTCATAATTTTAGACTTCTTAAGGTCAACCAAAGGATTAATGAAAATAATTAAACCCACTGTGTGAATTCAAATATGCTGTTGGCAGAGAGCTTTACCAGAAGTAAGCAGGATAATGCTCTTGCTTAACTTGAAACATTCTCTTCCTTTCTCCCTCAACCTGCTTCTGTTATATGAATCTAGTGTAAGCTTATTCCCAGTGCATTTGGTTCCCTTGAACTAGCTGGCCCCAACAAGGTGGTTTCTAGTGAGAAACAGAAAAGAGAGAGAAACAGAGACAGAGAGAGAAGCAGGGATGTGGTTTCCACCAGGTAGTAATTTTAGAAATCTTTCCATCTAACTCTGCAATACTTTAATACCTTAGAATTCCCTTATTCTAAGAATCACTTTTTTTCCATTCTTTAACATTTTGAAAACTGGGATGCATCTTATAATTGACAAGTCGTCCTAATGTTGTGGTTTATTTCCCTCAAAACTACAATTTAAATGACGGCGCTTCTTAGAAATTGAGGAAATAAGGGTATTCACATTTAGTCTAAAGTAACAGTCTGTCTCAACTCCACACACTTTAGAAACTACAATTCTCTTGGCTCTGTTTTTTTCCTCCATGTTCTAGATGAACCCACATAACCTTTATTCATGTAGGAAGGAAGATTTCTGCTCTGTTGTTCACGTTCTAATCTTAGTCCCCACCTTGGAGCAGGGCACTGGCCATACTCCTCCTCCATCTACTTACCTGCCCCTCCACACAAGGGCAGTATCCCTACCTAATTGGTCAGAATTTGATATGCAAGGAACAAGAATTTATCACTGGGCTGGGTTAACTTCCTACAAAGTAAGAACCAGGCCAGGGGATTTCACTTGCTCAAAACACACAAGGTAGTGCCACTGTCCACTAAGGAAACCATGGACAACCTGCTTGAGATGCAAGCCACCTACTTTGTTCTTGTTTTGACATTAGCCACTGCAGGCCCATTTGTCTTCAATTCAAGGGCAGGCAGCAGAAGGCTTTATTTTAGGTTCAGACAGAAGCCATTTGCTCTTGATCCAGCTATTGTTAACAGAGTCTTGCCTTCTGGTACATATTGGGTGACTGCCATACATTAATAAATCAGCTACTTTGTTCACCAGTTAGCTATCAGCTCTTTGTATATAAGTTTTGAAGGGAAGAACGAATGAGTCTTAGCCTGGAACCACAATACCCCCAAACTACAAAAGCTGCAAGTCTCCTTGGACATTTTTTTTTTCTCTGCTGCTGCCACAGGAAAGGATGTTATAGACATGTATAACTCTAGGTGGGAAAAATAGTACTTTTTAGACTGAATGATATCTGAAAGACAATCGCATTACTTCCTTATTAGGAACAACTTTGCTCCAAACATCTACATCGCTGAAATTGCCATCATCAGGGCAACCCAGAAGCATTCAGAGTAGCAATATGGGTCAAATGGCACATTCCAACCAACCCTCAACTGTATAGCCAAAAGCTAGTTTTACGGTTTAACAGAGTACCATATTCTAACCCTGTTAAAGCAGGATTCACATTTTAAAATAGTATTGTTCCAGAAGCTGTTGAAGATGTTTCAAGACAAGGAGCAATAACAAATTGGTTTTGTGAAAAGACTGATTCACAAAGAATTGATAGACCTATTAGGTGCATAAAAGGAGAGAAGGCAAAAGGAACTTGAAAGGATTCTCTGATACTGTGCATTGCATCTCCCAAAACATCAGGGTTTAGAATTTAAAAGAATGTTGACTTATTTTTTCTCTTCACATTTTAATATATGAATAATGCAATCTATTGCTTGCCAGTTCAGTAATATAATAAGACAAAATTTAAATAATTATACATGCAAATATGTAAAGTTAACCAAGCAAAGAGAACTATATTTAAACTTAATATACTTTATTGAGTCTGAAGATCTAATTGGCAATCTTGCCCTAGGATACTCATTGGTCATTTAAATATCATATTTTATAAATAAAATTTGCATAGTTGATTTTTAAGCATATTTGTCAGCTATAGCATCCATTTCTGATTTGTATGTTTTGTGCATCTATCACTTATTGAATGCTCATATGTGTCGGTCACTGGTCTAAGCCAGTTTTATAGATGGCTTTATATAAACAACTACTTTATGAAACAGTTGTTATTATCAAGGAAACAGGGTCAGACAGGAGGATAGCATGTTACTCAAGTTCAAATGGCTGATAAGTGTAAGAGCAAGCATTCAAACACAAGTATGAGTCCAATGCCTGCACTTTTAAAATTTTCCTCTATAGCTTTTCAATTGTATTTTTGTTATCAAAAACATTTAGCAAAACTCTCTATAATTCAGCATATATTGTAAGCATCTTTTTGAGGATATGATGTTAATTTTATGGAAGTAGAGGCATTTTCAGAGATAAGATAAAGACCTTTAATTGCACATTTATAAACTGACTACAGAGAACAACTGGTTGTTCCACGCTCATACAAATGGTATAGTAGCCTTGAGTGAAGAGATCACAGTCAGATATATAATTCCTTCTAAAGTCAGTAAGGATTGAAACACTATGCTTGGTGAAATAAATTTCCTAAGGGCAACAGACCTTAACAGCTGTTCAAGTGTTGTTAAATGTCTCTGTAGGCAAGTGCATCACTCCCGCAGTTATTGAGCACATTTGGTTAACCTGTAGTATGTCTCAACTTACACTGAGAAAGAGTAAGTAAGTATTCTTTAGCTTTGGCAAGAATTGCCTAACTTTCTCCCAGAAACAGTCTTGCCTCTTATTAGCCACTTAGTAGCAAGAGTTATTTTTCTAAAAATAAAAATTACTAATTTCCTGCTTAACATCTTTCAGGGCCTTCCCATTACACTTACAGAACCCAAAAAGCTTAAAAGCCCACTACAAGATCTTCTATGATCTGTAACCTATGGAATTCTCCGACCGCATGTCAGACCAATGTCTCCTTCCAGAAGTATGCTTCAATGCCTCTGACATTCTCTCTGTTCCTCAAAATGATCCGTGCCTTGCTGACTCTACACTTTTGATCAGCCCCTCCCTTTGCAAGGAATGCTTTACCCTTAGTATTCACCTAGCAAATGTGATTTAGCATCAAGTCTTTGTTCTAAAGTTCAGGCAAGTTTCCTTAATCCACCCATAAAAGGTTAAGCCCCCTATTTTTACCCTCATAACATCTTGTACTTTTTTCCTTCCCAGCACCTATTAGAACTATAGTTGGAGAAGGGGTGTGACCAGGCCTTCAACTAGTTGAAACAGTTTTTCCAATGAAGGAACAAATACTTTAATGTCACACTTCTGTAAAGTATCTTGAAAAGCTAAACTTGCATGGGGATATTGGGCCTGTTACATCAAATTCCCCCAATTATTTTATTGGTAGCATCCATTTCAGATGTAAATGCATTCTTGTTTCTATTTAAATTTATGTAATTGGTTTTGCCACTGTCATTATCAAGGAACAAGAATTTGTTTCATTCTGAGTAAATGTCTTTGGTCCTCTAATTTTTGTTTACAATATGATTGATTTTTTTTTCCTGAAAACGGTTAGTCAAAGAATCTTATATTATCAATGTTAAAAGAAGATGTTCAGCATAAGATCTGGTGACTAATACTGTTTGTTGAAAGAAAGAAGGAAATTACTCATGGAAAAAATGGCATGTGCCAGAAGTGACAGCTTGTCAAATTGACTGTCAATATGTTTAAAGAAAATATTCTTCTAAAAAAGGAAGTCACAAGGAACAACAGAAAAACAAGAATTGTGTTTTTGAAAGTCAAATTCTTTCTATGCCCTCAGACAGATGGAACATAACTTTACCATTTAAAAATTAATCTCATAAATGTAAAATAAGTATACATTTAATTGGACATGGTTAACAAATTCTAGAAAAGAAAAATCCAAGTGAAAAAAATTATATCTTAAAAAGTGGAAAGCCAGTAACTCTCCATTATCACATATCCATCCAGGAACACACAAGCAGAGCTTTTTAACACAGGTGCACTGCAACTGAAATGAGGGCGCAGTTAAATGAACAGCCCCAGTCTTTGAAAAATCTCCAGAGATAACTTTAATAATGCCCCCTCCCTTTTCTCCCTTATTAAGAATCACTGAACTTGAATAGACACAATTCATGATCACTGCAAACAGATACCTGCTCTTGATAAATTTCATGTAGGCAATAGGTCTACATGGAACTAAACTCTAAATCTTAGAATATTGTTGGCCCCCAAATTATTACAAATCATGTATCACATAACAAATGAAAAGTTTGATTTGATTTCAAGACAAAGCAAATGCGAATCTCCAGAATTATGATTTATATTGAAAGAAATGTTAAAGTATTGGTAACTGAGTAGTGTGATTTATTTCTCTGCTACAATATCATTAAAGAATGCAGGCTTAAGCTACCATGGGTAAATTTAATGTTCTGGGAATGCCCAGGAATGACTATGGTCTGTTAATTTCTGATGGGTATAGTAGGAACAAGTTCACAGAAATGTTGCTATATTAGGATACTTTCTTGGGGTAGAGTAGGAACATGTTGGAAGTAAAGTAGTTATCTTAGGTTAGTTGTCTTTTTCTTACTCCCTTGTTATGGTCTCTTTGAAATGTTCTTTTATTGTATGATTTTAAAAAATTTTTTTTATTTTTTTTATTTTTCATACAGTTGATTTAAAAAAAAAGTTTAAAAAAAAAAAAACAAGGAAAAAAATACGCAGAGCCCCCTTGAGGAGCTGGTGGAGAATGCAGGGGTATTGGCCTGCCCCACCGTGATGGTTGCTAACATGCCCACAGACATAGGGGACTGGTGGTTTGATGGGTTGAGCCTTCTACCACAGGATTTACCCTTGGGAAGACTGTTGCTGCAAAGGAGAGGCTAGGCCTCCCTATAATTGTGCCTAAGAGCCTCTTCCCGAATGCCTCTTTTTTGCTCAGATGTGGCCCTCTCTCTCTAGCTAAGCCAACTTGGCAGGTGAAATCACTGCCCTCCCCCCTATGTGGGATCTGACACCCAAGGGAGTGAATCTCCCTGGCAACGTGGAATATGACTCCCGGGGAGGAATGTAGACCCGGCATCGTGGGATGGAGAACATCTTCTTGACCAAAAGAGGGATGTGAAAGGAAATGAAATAAACTTCAGTGGCAGAGAGATTCCAAAATGAGCTGAGAGGTCACTCTGGTGGGCACTCTTACGCACACTTTAGACAACCCTTTTTAGGTTCTAATGAATTGGAGTAGCTGGTGGTGGATACCTGAAACTATCCAACTACAACCCAGAACCCATGAATCTTGAAGACAATTGTATAAAAATGTAGCTTGTGAGGGGTGACAATGGGATTGGGAAAGCCATAAGGACCACACTCCCCTTTGTCTAGTTTATGGATGGATGAGTAGAAACATAGGGGAAGGAAACAAACAAACAGACAGACAGACAAAGGCACCCAGTGTTCTTTTTTACTTTAATTGCTCTTTTTCACTTTAATTATTATTCTTGTTATTTGTATGTGTGTGGTAATGAAGGTGTCAGGGATTGATTTTGGTGATTAATGTACAACTATGTAATGGTACTGTGAACAATCGAATGTACGATTTGTTTTGTATGACTGCGTGGTATGTAAATATATCTCAATAAAATGAATATTAAAAAAAGAATGCATGCTTATAGGAAGCTGATATTTTCAAAGATACAATACAAACACTACTTTTATGTTACCTTTTCTGTATCAAAAAGCAAAATGCATGTCACTAACATTACATCCCTCAGGCAATGAAAAGAGTCTTCTTCAAGTTAAAATGCATTCAGATGAGGTTATAATCTTGGCCTGATGCTTCATTACTGAAGTACTGTCATTCCATAGTGAAAAAATAATGCTGTCTATAAGGGAGGACTCAAGGAAAATGAGTTTTCAGTAGAGAAAATAAACCCCGAATTCTAATGCTTGTCCTCTGATTCAAAGAATGATGAGAAATACAGTTGGCAGACCTGAAGACTCAGGGAGTATGTGGGAATCATTTAAAACAAATATTCCAGATCTAAACTACAATTAATAAAATATCCTTGAAATATAGATGATAGCCTAAAAAACACAATAGCCTGTACTAAAACCACGCTGAAAGCATCTGACAAGATTGATCTCAAAATTCCTTACATTATATGAAACCCATGTAAGTAATGCATGAGCTGTGCTTCAAAGCCTTACTATTCCAAGTATTGTCATCATCTGGCAACTTGTTTGAAATGCAATCCTCATAACAAGCTCCCCAGTTGCTTCCAACACACATTGAAGTTTGAGAAGCACAGCTCTAAAGAATTGCAGAGCATCCATTCCCAGACTGTAAGTGCTTGAGAAGGAACGGCTGTCCTAGACTGGAGTGCTGAGGAAGCCTCTACCTCCAGGTTTGGAATACACGAACCCAGATGAAGATGTGGCGATGGCTGATTCTGAGCTTCTAAGCATCCCCTTTATGTGTACTTTCATAGATTGCTAATTTACCACTTATGGTGACATAAGCCCTGAAAATAAAAAGTCAGTGTCCCAACAAGAACTGAGCTTTCTAGGAATGGTGAATAGACAATAATGGTGCCCCTGGGATCGATGTGCTCTCATTAGAGACACTGGGGCTAAGGTGCCTGCTACATCTACTCCTGATCTCTGTGGTCATTCTAAATTTTATATCCATGACTGACTAAAAGTAGGAACTTGATCGAACTTAGTGCATTTAAAAAATACTGCATTCCCTTAAAGTGCAATTATTAGCCCAATGATTTCATTCTATTGACAAGTAGCTGATGTCACTTAGTTCTTTATCAACCACTTCAACTGACACCTATTTCTATACACTTTTTCTTTTCCTCTGTTCAGAAATTATGCTAAATTTTTAAATTGCTACCCAGCTTGAAAAAAAACAGTATTTGGTCCAACAGATGTTGAGAATATATCACTCTAATCATAGAGTTGAGTGCTTACAGTATGCCACTGGATTCTTATTTATGTATTTGTTCATGATCTACTATCTCATTTAAATCTCACAAACTTATAAAGGAGTTAATCTTATAATCTCTGTTATATAGATGAATAGAAAGAAGGTTAGAGGCACGGCATAGTAGAAAAGAGCACAAGTTCTGGAAAACATTGTAGGGGTCAAATCATGGCTCCACCATTTATTAGCTGTGTTCCCTTGGACAAGTTACTTAAGCCCTCTGTGCTACAATTTCCTCAACTGTGAAACAGGGACAATAATAGTGATTTACTTCTGGTTTTGCTGGGAAGATCAATTGAAGCATATATGCAAAACATGTGCAACAGTGCCTGGGATGCTATAAACATTCAACAAGTATTATTTTTAAGAACAACTTGTCTTAGGCAAACATTGATATTGAGGACAGAATTCAAAGAGAAGTCTGTTGGACTTTGGAACCTACGGACATACATTGTATTGCCTAAGAACTATATCATCTCAAACTCTTCCTAGAGCCATAAAATACTACAGAGCTTAAAGAACTAAGCAAGAATCCATTCACATTTTCCACTATAAAACCTGGATTTTCATATACCTATAGATGATATGTCTAAATTTTTGACAAATACGTGTGAAGAATTAAGAAATAAACAACAGTCTTTTGGTTATATGCTTAATTTTTATTAATGGAATGTACATGATATGAGTATTTACGTAGAATATATGAGGGATATTGCTTGCTGAGCCAACACATGATTTCCTGGCAGGAACCAACATTGAAAGGACAAACTGTCAACTTTGGTGGTGAGCTGGAGTTAATAATCACCAGTATTTGCACAGTGATTTATAGTTTCAAAGTGTTTAAATAACAACATGGGATGGGATGCACGTATTTTTATCCCTATTAAATAGATGAAGACATGAAGGCTGAAACAAAGTTTGCATAAAACTGAAATAACACTGTTACTCTGAAGCAATTTACTTGAGATTTTACTTATCAAATGTTCCCTTTGACGTTAGAAGTAATAAGATACAATGTTGGTGGAATTATTCAAAGCTATTTGGTAAATAAAATGACTTAAAATAACCAGACTTGAGATCATCTAATGTTATCCGATGGCAGATGGCTACAGAATGAACATTTTACATTTTTCAAATGATCTATGAAAGACTCTCTGTTTCCTTGATATTTTGACATGTTTTCTTCTATTTTCTTGTTTGCTATGTTAATTCTGTAGATTTTATGTGGGTGGGACCATGTTTCCCTCATTCACCTTTGTGTATCCACTCATCAGAGTACCTAAGTGTTTCTTTTTTTAACATTTTGATCATATCAAAAAATGCAGAAACATTGCAATTTTTTGACCAATCTGACTTCCAAAATTCACCTTACTCAATTTACCGACCCAGTTAATTTTCTATTCTAGAGTTTTCTGGGTCTAAAGAAAAATATGTATGATATAAATGCAAAGTAGTACTATTCAAAGTGTTCTTTAGTATATATGACATTTTAAAAACACTATTTCATACTTGAGGAAACTGATGTCACACAACTAGACCAGAACTTGAAATACATTGTGCCATTTCATCAAATTTTCCCCCTCAGTTGTTTGATAGAAACAAATATTCCCATCTTTCTATGTCACTTGAAATGTTCTCAAATTCCCTAAGAATTTTTTGTTAAATTCAGTACACTGGCCCTATAGGAGAAGTTTGCAACCAATTTTAAGAGATAAAACATGCTCACATCAAAACTGAAATGGCTTTCCAAGGCAACACACTACTGAGCATGAAACTATGAGGTAGAATATACAATTATATTTGCAATTCAAAAATGGAAATAGGGAGTGCAGAGTGTTCAGAACCAGGATCCTAGAGCTTCAACTCCAGAATTTACAAGGATAAACAAAATGATTGTACCTGGCCCACGGTGCTATCATTTTTTCCATTCTAATAAGAAATAATCACATTCAAATTACTCAATGATTCATGATTTTAATATAGTTCTGCAGAACTATTCTTACAGTCAATTTCCAATTATTAAGTCCCTTTGTTCATCTTCCTGGATCATTGCATCACTCATTAGACTTCCAATAGAAGAGGGGGGCATAATGGGGAAATCCAGATTGGCGTCTTGTAAACCAGCTATTTGTAAATGGTCTGATAGGGGCTTTAAATCATCCAGGCCACAAATAAAAAGAATCAAATGGAATACAGAAAATAAAAATGAAAATGAGAAGTTTGCTTATAATATAAAGTGAAAAAGAGAACCACAAAACCTTTTCACAGAAACAATAGGGATGAAAAACATCCATAATCTTTTGATGAAGATACTTATTTTTCAAACCATAGCTACAAATGAAAAATTCAAAAGGGTTGGTTTGTAATTCCTTTCACATGCCCTATGGATATTATTAACCTAATAGGATTAAAATTTAGCAAGATTAGTTTTTTAATAAAAATTCAGGGTGTTTTTTTTTAAATAAAAGAACTTGATATGGGAATTACCTGTTTCCAACTTCCATATCATTCTAGCATCTTCTTCTCAACCACCTGCTTAATATCCATACAGAGTCCTTTAACTTCTAAAATACAACATATATATGTATATATACACACACATATAGGCACACACATATAACTACATGTATTGAAATGCACACACACACACACACATATGAACATACATCATCTTCTCCTGATAAGAGACAGTATAGAATAATGGAGCCAGAATAAAATCCAGAACGAAATCGAAGTTCTGTCCCCTCCTAGCTGTGTAATTTAGGCAAGTTTCTTAAACTCTCAGAGCCTTACCTTACATATTGGATAAAGAAGAATAGTAATACTGAACTACTGTGAAGATTAGAAAGAATGTACGTAATGTCTACTATGATACAGAACTGAAAGCACGTTTTCATTATATCTGTTGCCGTTGTTAGCTCTAGCCAAACACGCACTTCCTCTTGACTTGCCTTGTCTTGAGTACTGTCATTACCATTCATCTCATCCCCAGACTTGAAACCTTGAAATTATCTTAGATAAGTCCCCTCCACATTGAATCAAATGCAAAGGGGTGTCAATATATCCCTCAAAAGATATCATGAATCCATTCCCAATGCCACCATCTCCCATGTTGTGGTTGACCATTATACTCAAGCTGAATTTGTCACAAGTACCCCGATGGTCTCTTTCCCTCCAGTCTTGCTACCCTCACAGCTCTCTACACTTTACATTAATCTGACAAGAGTACTGCTTTCCAAGGATCAGTCTGTTGCTCCAAACTCTTCATGGTTCCCTAATCGCCCACAGAAACAAACAAACAAAAATGTAAAGTCCCTGATGATTTCGGCCCAATACATGTCCTAGTCCCATTTTTTTTTTCATCTCCTCCTTTGGTCATTCAATATACACTTATTGAAAGGACACTATGTTCAAACAGTGTTACTGACCATAAGGATAAAATTTTGAGTAATCCATTCATGACCCATTTCCATGGGGAGCTTTCTTTCGAGTGATAGATAGGAACATTAAGCAGCTAAATTTTACTTCTACATGTGATAAGTACAAGGTAGAAATAAGTATAATTTAGGCACTGACCTTACTGAAAGTCTGGAAATACTTTCCCAAGGAAGAAATATTTGAACCAAAATTTAAAGATGAGTTGTAGGAGTACAGGAGGGGTGATGGGGAAAAATAATTTCTGGAATAGCAAATGGCATAACATGTGGGAAGCACAGACCCTGTGCTTCAAGCGAAATGAATTATTGCTGTTCAGTATTCAAATCTGTGGTTTTTGCCTCCAAATTTTCTGCACATTTTCTTTCACCTGTAATGTTAACGTACTGAAGGCACTGTTATGTGACTGAAATCACTTCCAGGGGAAAAAAAATGAATATATGAAGTAAAATACTTTCCTGAAAAGAACTTTTAAACACATAAGCAAAAGACGATTCAACATGGCACTATTCACTACTGTATTCGACTGAAAAATCAACTGGTTCTATAGTAGAAATAGTAATGATTCATGTGATTCTTCTTCTGCAAAGGAACTTTTTCTACTCCATATCAGATATTCATCATCCACTTTTAGTATAACATTCATCCAATTCAGAATACATTTGCATTTTCTTTGCTAAAAAATAATCACCCATTAGTAGTCTGTAATGCCTTTAGGAAATTATTGGTATCTGCCTGTATGAAGACAGTGAGCATCAGTAAGTAACTTTGATATCTGAAATTGCTTTGAGGAAGACATTTTTAATAGCATCAGATATCCTCCCCCAATAAATTTTGCAACCATTATCAAAATAAAACTATATTTTCCATTGCCATCATGACAAAAATAAGACAGATTATGTTTTTTTTTAAAGAGTGCACGTGTTTTTTTAATGCAGTCACACTAAATCTATTAACTACTAGACAGTGAAGAATTAGGGTTATACATAAGAACACTTAAGCCACAACCTTTATCTATGTTACTCATCTGTCTTAGAATTTCCAGGGTCAGACAGTCTTACAAAGAGAAGTGTACTATAGTAAGATCGATTCCAAAAGGCTTAGAAACATTTTTTTCACTTTCAAATGAAAATCATTTCTTCTTTTTGTCAATTAAAATATAGTGCTGAACTTAGCACTGATGATTATATCTGCCTTTTGACAACTTTTTTCTCTCCTGCCTCTGTGACACTATACTTTCCCAAACATATTTTTTCACCCTCCATTATTCTTAGTTAAAACATGTGGTAAAAAAAATAAATAAATAAACTCTGTGGTAAAACTTCAAACCTCAGCACATAAATCCCACTGCTACTTTTCTTTATATTCAGTTGGAATTTAATAAATATTTGTTGGCATACAAATTAAGGGGTTAACACAAGTTCCTGAGATTCCATATATTACTAACATCAAACGGTACTTTAGTTGAGATACTGAAAACAACCTTAAGAAATACGTGTTCAGGCTGGATTGAGAAAGGCAGAAGGTACCAGTGATTCTCAGATTAAAACAAGAAAAGCCTCTGAATGAGGTGAGGTTTGGAAATTTAGAGAGAAAGACTACTTTTCAGGTCAGAGAACAACAAGAATTATGCTCAAATACATTTGAATTATCTTCCTTTCATTTAATAGTTACTATCTGACCCACACCTTCTCAGACATAATAGAATAAAGAGCTAACTACGGGAATTTTTTTTTCATTTTAAATAGGACATTTCCTTATCATCTATGTAGAGTTGGGGGTACTGATGATATTAGCCTGGTTCAAATACAATACTCCAAATTTTACAGGTAGTCACAAGGATAAAGAAGAATTCTGAAAATGCTGTCCCACAAAATGGATATACTGAATTCAGAAAGAGTTCATATGGATCTCAAGAAAAAGCTATACTTTTAAATTGAGAATTAAGTTACAAATTTCTGTTAAGTCTTTGTGGAAAATCAAATTGAGGCTTTTGAAGAGATTGCAAATTTATGAAGGGAAAGAAGCCAGTTTTTACTATGACCAAAGTAGAATTACTTAAAAATAAAAGCCTGTTACTGATATACCCCACAATATTTTAGAAAAATTATTTAAACTCTAAATATAAATGATTGTATTCTAGAAAATATAAACTTGAGTGGGAAGTATAAAAGAGTATCATTAATCATTTTAAATAAATATTACTGAGTAATGAAATTTTTCAGAAAGTCAATATCTTGCTAGGAGGTTGAATTTACTGTTGAGTGAAGTTTAGAAACAAGTTAAACACAATGTTTGAGACATAAAAATGGACATCGATTATTTTTTAAAAGGCGGTTAACGAGACCCTCTAACTTTAAAAATTATGAAAACTGACCTAGATTGTGTAAAAACTTTGGTGAAACAATGCTACATGGAATATTTTCATGTTTCTGTGTGATCAGGACTTTCTGAGCAAAGAAAACTGGCAATATGGGTTAAAGGATATTTCAATGACAAAGAAGCCATGAAAATTCAAGAGAGACACCACCAAAGGTATTTCGTATGTCTGCCCTGGACCCATTTATTTACATTTCAAGGAGTGATAGACATGGGGAATTTTACCCACTTTTTCCAAAGAGGATGCACTTATTTGTATTCTACAGCAAAAATGTTCTATATCTCTACCTGCCTCCCTGCCTCTCAATCTCTTGCTCTCTGTCTCCTGTGCCCTTTTACTCTCCCATCATCCTTTTCTCTCTCTCCTTCTTTTAAGAGGGGAGGAGGCTATATAAACTCAAGGTTTCATAATTTTGGAGCTCACCTCCTATGATAGAAAGCCCTGTACGTTAATGTGACATATGCCCCAACCACATTCCCCCTGGGGAACTGGGGTATGGAAAACTGATGCAAGATGTTCTGTGCATAATTAAAAGCCTAACTCTGATCCAGAAGCTTTGCATTTCTTCTCAGAATAAAATAAATATGGGCAGAAAAATTAATAAAACAGGCACCAAAATGCATTTATAAGACTATCTTCCTGATATTCTTTGAGTAACATTCATCTCATACATGTAAATAAGAGAACCACTTATAAACTACTTACGACTTAGATGTACTAAGGAAGAAAAGGAATGTGACCCAGGACAAGATGGAATTTAACAAAGGATTACAAATACTGAATCTCTATATCTCTATATAATTTTCTTTTTCTTAGTTGCTAGGGTATTAGAATAGTTAGAAGGAAAGAATTGAAATGGTGCAACTGTAACACATAGCATCCTTTGAAATTTATTATACAGCTACGTGTTAAATTGTAATTTGAAATTTATCATCTTTTTGTATATATGTTATATTTCAGAATGAGGAAATAACTGAAACTATGGTACTGTAACTCATAACATTTTTGGAAATGTCCTATATAACTATTTGTTAAATCATACTTTGAAAGATATTACCTTTTTGCATATATGTTACATTTCACAATAAGGAACTAACTAAAACTGTGGAACTATAACCTATAACATCCTTTGAAATTTGCTCTCTACTTGTTGAATTGCACTTGGAAAGTTATCATTTCTATGTATATATGTTATAGTCTACAATTAAAAATATGATTAAAAAAGTCTATATAAATAGAGAACACATTCAGAGGTGTTCAAAAATCCTGACACAATGCACAAAACAAATTAGCAGACTGATTCAAACATAGTAAGTTAAAACTAAGAGCTCTAAAACTTATCCAGAAATTTAATTATAAAAATTACCAACAACTACCAGTTTCATCACCAACATGTGAAGAGATTAGAAGTGGTCACTCCACTCTTACAAGAAAGAGCTGAAGAAATTCAAAATGAATGACCTTCCTTAGAATCACCAGGGAATTGAGGTTGCAGGGCAAACGAACACCCCTAAATCTGGAGAGACAAGTGAAACTAGAGAGTCATAGCCAAGATTTGCTTACCTGGAACAGAAACTGCTGGAGCCTTAAACTGATAGGAAGAGTTAGATGTTAATTTTGACGAATTGGTGGAGGCTGAGTGGGTGCTAGCATGAGAGTGGGGAGGGGTGCTATACTTTCATGGGGATTAATGTCAGGAATCTCATCAGATTCTCATGATGAAGATTAAAAAAGATCCCTCACGTCTTTGACAGAAGGATGGGAAGAGAAGTAATGATGAAATGGGCCCAGAACATTCTCCACAACAAAGTTCTACTCTACAGGGGAAAAGACTTTATCAGCCTTATCTCACCTGGGGGAAGAACATTCCTCTCATTCCACTCACCTCTAGCCTTCTTGTCTCAGGGGGGAAAAAGCTAAGAAAATTTATGAAATTCACAGTCCACAGACACAGGCACACTAAAAGATGGAGACTATGGAATGCTTTCCCTCCCCCATATTTCACCACTACATCAACAGGGCTTTAGTATAATAGTGGATTAATGGTGAAAGAGCTACAAAACACAAATTCTCTATGAGGAACAGTACTTAGGGAAGCCCAAAGGTAAGAAGTAGACAAAAACAAGGACAGTAGAAGAATTTGAAGCTTTGGGAACTGACCGGTTCAGCAAACATTAAATACAGCCCATTCCAAGCCATAATAACATGAATATCCACACTAAAGGCCTATTTAACTCAGTTCCAGTAAGATAAAAATGTCCAGCTTTTAACAAAAAAATTGCATGGCATGCCAAAAGGGAAGAAAAAAAAAGTCTGAAGAGACAAAGCAATCATCAGTACAGACTCACATGTTGGAATTACCAGGCAAGGACCTTAAAACAACTATAATTAACATATTAAGGGTTATAATAGACAAGAAAAAGACAACGTGGAAGACAAGATTGGAAGACTCAACATTGTTAAGATATCAGTTCTTCCCAACTTGATATATAGTCAGCGTAATGCCAATAAAAATCTAAGCAAGCTATTTGTAGGTATCAACAAACTGATTCTAAAGTTTATATGGAAAGCAAAAAGACCTGGAAGAGTCAACAAAATCCTGAAAAATTAGAACAAAGTTTGAGGATTCGCTCTACCTGTTTTCAAGACTTACCATGAAGCTACAGGAATCAGGAAAATGTAGTGTTAGAGAAAGAAGAGACACAGTGGCCAATGAGATAAAATAGACAACACAAAAATTAAACTCTTATAAATGAATATAGTCAAATGATCTTTGAGAAAGGAACAAAAGAAATTCAATGGAGAAAGGATAGTCTTTTCAACAAATAATGCTGGAACAATTGGACATCCATAAGCAAAAAAATGAACTAAGAAACAGACCTTACAACTTTCACAAAAATTCAACGAAAATGGATCATAGACCTAAATGTAAAATTCAAAAGTATAAAACTTACAGAAGAAAGCATAGGTGAAAATCTATAAAATTTTGAGTTCACTGATGAGCATTTAAAAACAACACTAATAGCATAATCCATTAAATGAAAAAATGATAATTTGGACTTTATTAAAATTATTTACAAAAAACATTCTGATTATGGCCTTGTATTCAAAACATACAAAGAACTCTTAAACCCCAATAGTAAGAAATAAACAACTCAATTTTAAAATGAGCAAGGGATCAGAACAGACACCTCACTAAACAAAATAGATGGCAAAATAAGCATATAAAATGATGCTTAACATTATTTGTTATCAGGGAAGTGAAAATTAAAACAGCAATGAAATATAACACACACCTAAATTTTTACAACTGACGTAATACAATTAATGGCAAGGAGGCAGAACAAGAGGAACTCTCATTCATTGCTTTTGGGAAAGAAAAATGGTACAGCCACTTGGGAAGACATTTTGGCAGTTTCTTAAAAGTCTAAAAAACAGTCTAACCATAAGAGATACAGTGATTATAGCCCTAGGTATTCACCCAACTGATTCAAAAACATACGTCTATGCAAAATCCTGTGCCCAAATATTTATCGCAGCTTTATTCATTAACACCAAAATCTGGAAACAATATGTTCTTCAATAGGAGAATGGATAATTAAACTGGCACATCCATACAATGAAATATTATTAAGATATAAAAAGGAATTAACCTGTAGCCAGAAAAAAACATGAATGACTCTGAAATGAATATTTTGGAAGAAGCTGGCCTAAAACGGCAATATACTGAATTAATCGAAGTATATGATATTCTGGAAAGGCAAAATTATAGAGACAACGTGGTAAATTGAATTATGTACCCCAATGAAAAACATGCTCTTAATCCACATTCCTGTGGGCATGAACTAGTATATAAATAAGACTTTTTGAAGGTATTATTTTCAGTTAAGGTGTGGCCCAACTGAATCAGGGTTGGCCTTAACTAAATTACGGGAGTCCTTTGTAAGCAGAAGAATTTTGGACACAGAGAAATACAAGAGAAGGCCACAGGAATAAGCTGGAAGTCCGCTGAAACTGGCAGAACAGACACAAGGGGGTTGGGGTGGGGGGAAAGAGGGAAAGAGGGAGAGAGGGACACGGAGAGGAAGAGATATGACCATGTGACAGAAGGCAGAGATGCAAGCCAAGGAACCCCAAGGATTGCAGCAAGCCATTTTACTTTAAATAACTCTAATATCGATTATCACAAAAAATAAATATTAGTCTCATTTTTTGGTTAATATATTAGACTAATATTGTAGACTTATTAGACTGTAAGCTTGAGAGTATGTTTTGTCTTTTTCATTTTTACCTTTTGTCTGCTACATAATAGATACTCAAGAAATTACTGACAACTGAAAAGGATGTGAGATTGCAAACCCTCAAAATTTATTAGTAAGTTATAGTAACATTTTTGACCCAAATAGCTTAGACATATAAATTTTTATACACAATTATTAATTTTTCTAAAACATTTTGATGGGTGGGGGAAATAACTTCTATTTTGCCTATCTGTAATTGTTCTTTACCTATAGCTTGCATTTTTGTCACTTCAGATATTATATTAGTGTAGGTACTATAAATATGGATGTCAATACAATTACACATCTTGGTAATTATTAAAGAAATCAAAATTCATTGTAAAATATTCATCAAAAGTACATAGAGAGTGAAACACATCCTGAATCCCACCCTTCTATTCATTGTTGAACATTTGGTGGATTTTTCTTCCAGATATATTTACACAAAAAAGAATCAGTGTGTTTTCTTTTGTTCTATTTTGTGGTAAATCCTCTGGCAACTGGTATTTTAAAACACATTTTAAAAAATATTCAACATTATTCATTATTCTATATTAATCAACTTTAATTCATTTTACTTTTAAAATAAATAATACATTCATAAGCTCCCTTAAATGAATGTCCTCAGCAAATATGAGTCAATATTTTTATGAAACCTTTTGAATATCCATTAACTAGAAGCCCTTTTTTCCCTCATCGTCTGGATAATGTGAACCACAAACTTGAAAAAATATAAGTACTAGTTTAAATTACAGAATACTGATAATAACAATAACAATATGTATGAAATTGAAACCACAAATTTTTAAATATCGAATGAAACCTGTATTTTAATACTAAATAAAATATGTTTATCTCAGAAACTATGAAAGGAAAATGTAATGGGATAGAAATAATCTTATTGTAAGAAAAAAACATAAACTTCAAAGAAATAATGGATACTTCAAAGCAAATCAAAAGAAAATCTTAAGGTAACACACTATAAAGTCTTTATATGGCTAATTTTGCATTTCATAGAAACAATTTAATTCTTTAAAAAATAGTCAACATTATTCATTATTCTATATTAATCAACTTTAATTCATTTTACTTTTAAAATAAATAATACATTCATAAGCTCCCTTAAATGAATAAGGCATGATTTTATTTAAATGGTAACTATTAAAGTTTGATTTTAATGTATAAATACATATTGAAATACTATGGCAAAAATTAGCTATTTCTCTATTATATATACATATTTAGTTTCCATTTTTTTTTTCCTATAAGACCTCTGGTTTTAATGCAATAGAAAAAAATAATTGAGTTTAAATCTGATATTATGTCAGCCTTTTGGAGAACTAAGTTTGGTGATAAAATGTTAATTAAAAGGCATCACAGATTTGTAGAAATTGTAGGCTAGAAGGATCCTCACATCTCTAACAAATATCCTCATTTTATAAATAAAGAAACTGAAGCTAAGAGGTCGTGATTTGCCCTAGAATACTGTAATTTTAAAAGTAACTTCTTTTATGTAAATATTTAAATTTTCACTCATTTCTAACTTTAAAAATGTGGTAATGAACATTGTGCCAACTACTAAGCTATTGCCTCTCAGATTCATAGTCCCCTTTTCAACTCTGATCAGTGATGCAGGGGCTGAATTTGATGCCTGAAGTGCAAATAAGCAGTATTTCCACCCACTGTCTGAACTACTCTATGATGAACAGAAGTTCTGAGCTCCACACAAACTGTTACATACCTTGCTCCAAGTACAAATGCTGGAAGTTTTGATATGGAAATTCAGACCAGTTTTCATCCCATTTATCGTCTCCTCCACTTACTTATGCCTAAGTATGGTCCTGGGCTTCTCTGTGCTCAATTCACTTCATCAAGTTCATGAATGATTAAAAGAGTTAATTCTTATAAATTTAGATTAATACTTGATGTATAATAGCACAGTAAACATTAGCTATTATTATAATTATTGCTATAAGGATGATGATAATGATCAAATTTGATACCAAGATAAAAAGCTTGATACTCTTTATCTCCAATGGAACCTTGAATAGAGAAAAATGTAACTGTGGGTCTATTTCATGACAGGGAAAGAGGGAAGCCCACAAAATACACACATACAATTTTATTATAATCCATATCATGGCTTTCTTCATAAATGATTTAAATATAATACAAGATTAAGAAAAATACACACAAAAACATGTAATTTTTAAAATAATGAGGTTATATGCATTCATATATGTGTGTATATATATAAATGTTTATTATGTATTTTAGCCACAGAACCATATGAATTTATGTAGCGCATAATAAATTCCAACAGCTAGGGAAATCAGGGACACACCTAGCGGCCATCTCCCAGCCCTCACCTACTCCCCCCTTTTCTATTGTGTGCAGATGCTTCAGTATATTTCCATTCTGCAGCCCAGCGGAGATGTTAGGTCTAATGGAGCACTTGACCATACCTTAAACCCAAAACTAGGAACAAGCAGTTCCAGCAGCTTATCAGGGCAGGAATCACAGTGGCAGGGTACCCTCCACCAGTGTATAAATACCCACTCTCAGGCAGTACCGGCGTCTCTCTTCTCTAATGTGAAGAGGGGTGTGCAGAGCCACCATCAACCAACACTGACCTGACTAGCAGCCTCCCCGGGAACCGGCCACAATGGGCTCTCTTTCCCTGCTGATTTAGACCCTTTGTGCTGTGTACGTAATAAAGCAGTTATTTGCTGAAATTCTTTGTTGTGCCATGCACCTGTAGCAATTCACTCCACACCAATCTTAGGATATCTGAATCAGGTTTTGATTGAATAACTTACACACTCCCAAATAACAGAATCTTTCATACAACACATAGACAGAAATTATTTCATTTGTTTAAGTCACAGTCAACTATTTTAAGGAACAGTAAAAGGAGTTCATTCTTAGGAAAAGCAAGCAATGACAGAGTTTATCTACCCGTTCTTAAACACCACATGCAGAAGGAATAAATGTCTTGGGGAGCTGTGGTAGGTTTTAAAGACAATCTGCATGTATTGAATTTTTGTGACTGAAATTACCTTTATAGTTGAATATGTACCCTAAAGGGAGTATAGCATATATATTTTCTTTCATTCATGAAATAGATACATTTAGGACTCCCAAGATGTTAAGCCATGAATAATCAGAAGTGTTCCCTGTCCTCAATTTTGGTTCAGTCCTGAAAAGTCAATAAAATATCCACTATTACTAACTGTATAAAGTACTTATTGAAGAGTGGTGGGAATTTTATTTACAAGAAAGTCTCCACAAAGATGTCTTACTATTAAAATCAGTCAGAGTAAGAGAACTACTATTACCTGGAGATTTCTTGAGCTTTTCTCTCTGTGGGGAAACCCATGGGTTGAGAGTAAGGAAGGACCACTTCCAGCAGGAAGACAAAGTGGCATGACATGATAAAATGAAGGAGAAAGGTAAGGTGACAAAATCTAGGAAATGAGGAGAAGACATGGATGAGAAGGGAAAAGATCATTTTGTGGCTGACATGAACGTGGGACATTGGGAAGACCCGAGAGAGGATTTCTGCGGAGCTTTCTGCATGTCATGAAATAATGTAGAGGAAAACATACCTTATTCTTTAAGATCACTGGATGTAGACTATTATTTTGTTTTAATGCTATTCCATGTAGAATTGGGGCCATGTGGAGCCATGGCTTACACTTGGGTTATATATAAAGTAGTTTAGGAGTTAGATGAAGGAAATTCCTGAAAGCTGAAATTGCCTTGGAAAGTTCCAGAAAGATGACCTTTGATCAATACATGAAAGGCTAACTAGTATTTCAGCAGAAGAGGAGGGAATTTGCCATTCTATTCATGAGGAATACTGCAAATGAAAACAAAGTAAAATTTACATTTTAATGAATATTTGTAAATTGATTATAGTCCAACTGTCATGAATATAGTGAAATAAAATATGAGAAAGAAAAGGTTGATTGTTGCCATCTCTTAGAGAGCTCTGAAAGCCTATGTCAAAATTTCAAATTGTGGGCAAGGGGACCTCATAACAAATGCTGTTCTTTAAGAGAGAACTCTGATGGCAATATTCAAGAAGGGCTGACAAAAAGCAGAAGACAGGAACAGATTTTTAGCAGAGGCCATAGTACAAACAAGAAGGATTAAATGTACAAATAGGGTGATAATATTCAATGCTTGAAAACATTGAAAGCCAAAAAGGAAAATTAAAAATTATATTTTCAAATGGCACTTAAAACTTTGCTCTACTTTAGTATTTGGCCTAACCATGATAAATCTACATTCTATCCTTTATTTTCTTTACTTCTTTCATTTGCAAACAACCATGAAGATTGCAGACATAAGCTATGGCCTACTGTTTTGTTATTCACTATAATTCCATACCCATAAGACATTTAAAGTAATTAACTTCTACTGAACATAGAACAATTTTCCATAGCACTATTTGAAGTAAGCAATGGTGAAAGAACTTAAAGCCCATCAGCTAGGTCAGAAAGTCAAATTCAGAAGTCAGGTCATGTTAGCGTGAATCAAGAGTAAACACAGTGATAAATGTACAACTTTATGATGATACCATGAACAACTGATTGTACACTGTGGATAAATGTATGGTATGTGAACATAACTCTATAAAATTGTAGGAAAATATATATATAGGAGTAAAGGTGTTGGAGAAAACATGGTGAGAGGGATGATGCCTCACCAATATGGACTAACTACAATGTGTAAACTCAGAATTGAATCTTAGAACATAGCCTAACGTGGACACAATAATTGTAATAGTCCCTAGATTGTAAGCTCTTACAGCAGTTAACTCTATCCCTGAATTGTAAGGCCTATCTCTAAACTTTGAGGTGCTGATCCCTTAGCGTATAATCTGATTGGTCTCTGGAACAATGCATATCTCTGAGACACCTGAAACTCAGAGCTAGAGCTCAGCAGATATGAATGTCAGTATTAGTGCATACAGCCACTGTCAAAAAAAAAAAAAAAAAAGCTGAAAAAGAGCCCAGACTTCAATTAGTGATATGAATGAAGCAGGTCTGGTTAAGACCAGGGCAAGCCAGGCCAAAGGATAAAGGTTGAAACTGATTGTGTTTTAAAACTTCAACTTTCATATGAGACCAAGGGAATAGATATCTATTTGGTACAGGATCTAAATTTTCTAAACGGTACAACTCTACAGTTGATTTGTTCAAACACCACAATTGCATGGAACTTTGAATAGGAAGTGAGATACGGTAGGTTAGTATAGGCTGGAGTGAAATAGTGACACATCCTAGAGTAATTTGGGCAGATAATAAAAAACATATTTACAGCCTCCCCCTCTCCAGCCCCGAGGATCTGGGGGAAGGTGCGGATGTGTTGGACATCCTCACCTGGACTGGGGTTGATGTTGTCACAAACATTGGGACTGGTGGTTTGATGTGCTGAGCCCTCGAGCAAGGGACTTGCCCTTATGAAGCTCATTACCACAAAGGAGAGTCTAAAGTTGTATGTAATGGTGCCTAAGAGTCTCCCCCTGAGTACCTCTTTGTTGCTCAGATGTGGCCCTCTCTCTCTCTAACTGAGCCATCTCAACAGGTGAACTCGCTGCCCTCCCCCCTACGTGGGACCCGACTCCCAGGGGTGTAAATCTCCCTGGCAACGCAGAGTATGACTCCCGGGGATGAATGTGGACCCGGCATTGTGGGACTGAGAGTATCTTCTTGACCAAAAGGGGGATGCAAAATGAGACAAAATAGTTTCAGTGGCTGAGAGATTCCAAATGGAGTCGAGAGGTCACTCTGGTGGACATTCTTATGCACTATATAGATAACACCTCTTAGGCTTTAATGTATTGGAATAGCTAGAAGTAAATACCTGAAACTACCAAACTCCAACCCAGCACTCTGGACCCCTGAAGACAATTATATAATAATGTAGATTACAAGGGGTGACAGTGTGATTGTGAAGACCTTGTGGATCACACCCCCTTTATCTAGTGTATGGATGAGTGGAGGAATGGGGATAAAAACTAAAGGACAAATGGGGTGGGATGGGGGGATGATTTGGGTGTTCTTTTTTCACTTTTATTTTTTATTCTTGTTCTGGTTCTTTCTGATGTAAGGAAAATGTTCAGAGATAGATTGTGGTGATGAACGCATGACTATGTTATCATACTGTGGACAGTGGATTGTATACCATGGATGATTGTATGGTGTGTGAATGTATTTCAATAAAACTGAATTTAACAAAAAAAAAAAAAAAAAAGATTAAACACAGTCATACACAGGTTAGAGTCGGTGGTAATTGCAGAAGACTGAAGCACATAGAGACCAAATTGCTTTGTCATTCAGACAGAAGAAAAATTAAGGGATAGAACAATGCAATTTACATTTTCACATTTTAAGTCTCTTTCCATGAACCTGGAGAAACCATTTCCAATCTTACATGTCATCTGATGTTAGCATCTTAGGAGATATTTTTCTTTTTTTATAAATTCCAAGGCAACAGATTCTCACAGAAAAGTTATCTGGCATTAATGCGATGCAGGGATCCGTTTTCCTTTTTCCCTAATCTTCCATAAAGAATGAGCGAATTCCTTTTTAGAATTGATTGCCCAGATTTAAAAAGCACTGACAAATAGCAGAGAAGTCAATTCAAATGTTTTCTAAATAAATAAGTGTCAAACTCTAGGCCTAAACCACGTTTTACCAACTTGACCTTTCAATGGTCAGGAAACTGGAAATTATTTTTAAATCAGTAATCACAATGAATTAAAAAAATAAAATATTTTATATCAGAGTTAATTTCTAGGAACATTAACTTATCATTCAAACAAATGTTTTCAATTCTTTGAAATATTTTTCTTTGTGATAAGTGAAGCCAAAATATATTAAAACTGAGATCTATTTAGTCTTTCCTCTAAAAAAAAGTTCTTTGTTACTATGTTGTCACCTGCATTTCAGAGAAAAATCAAATTTTAAAAAGTGTATAAAATAAAAAGGGAAACTCTTTCTCCCTTTACTGTCCTTTGTCCATGCTTCAGAGGTAACCCCTCTTTTTAAAAATCAATTACTATCCCAATTTATGATAGTTCTTTTTCTTAGTTTGAAAACATTGACAATATCTTTCAATTTTATTAAAGGTAAGAATTTATTCCCCAAACCTACAATTTTCTCTTTCTCTCCACTCAACTATTTTAGTCATTTTATTATCTTTATATTACTAAGATATATAACGTCTGCATTCTACTCTAACTATAATTGAATATTCCACACATTGTGTGTATAGTTTTAAATTTTTAAATTCAATAATGTCATTTACAGTCTTATGACTATGTGTCAATGACTTTTTATAATAGCAAGTTGTACAAGTAAACCCAAAAAGCCATGAATCCTTCATCACTAAAAACCTTCATGCTGTAAGGGAAATGTTCTCAGAGCCAAGGTCCAATGGATCTTCTTTTAATTTTTCATGACTCTTTTCTTGTAGTTTATAACCAATTAATACATTTTCCTTGAATCTCAGGTCATCTTCCTTACTTGTGCAAATTGACAAAATAAAAATGTCAATGGGAATACTGGATTGGACAAAGACAAGTTGGCGATGTGAGTATTGATTTTGAGAAAAGTTTCCGTAATGTCAAGGGAATAAGTTAACAGGACACAAAATAGTAAAAGGCAAGTAAAGAGACATGGAATATAACACTTGCCCAGTAGGTTTTTTCTAGAAACAAAGCATACAGGCAGCACAGGAGATAAAATAATTAGATAATTACTATTAAAACATCCTTGATAAAGAAAAGCATGAACCTGTAAACCAATGATTAGATTGATGGAGTGTAAAAGGAAACACTGGAAAACTCCAAAACTTCAAGAGTAATAAAAAATTATCTGGAAAATATAAAGAATATTGAGCAACTTTTAAAAAGAATCCAGAAGGAAAAGGTAAAACTCTGTGAAGGAACAAGAATCAGCTGTCCCATCATTAATCCAGGATACTGGGAAGTGAAAACATACAGGCCAGTTGTAAAGATCCATTTCTCTAAAATTTCTTAATTCCTAGATCATGTAAAAGTTTAAGGCTATATACTTGGATTCTATTACTTATATCTTTATAACAATAACTTACACAATCAGAATTGAGTATGATGCTTGGAGATTTTATCAAGGATTAGTATCATAAATGGTCATTGTGGTAGGCAAAATAATGCCAACCCCACCCGAAGATGTCCAAGTCCAAATCCCGGAAACCTGGAAACCTGTGAATATGCTAGTTTACATGACAAAGGGAATTAAAGGAGCAGATGGAATTAATGTTGCTCCTCAGTTGCCCTTAGAGTAGGGACATTATGCTAGACTATCCAGATAGGCTTAATTATAATAACAAGGGTCCTTAAAAGGGGAAGAGAGAGGCAGAGGAGAACAAATAGAGACAATAGTCTAAGGACTACACCAGATGTTGCTGGCTTTGAAGATGGAGGAAGAGGCCAAGAGCCAAGGAATGCAGCAGCCTCTAGAAACTGGCAAGGAATGCAGCCCTACTGTCACATTGGTTTTAGCCACTAAGTTTGTGGCAATTTGTTTTAGAGGCAATAAAAAACTAATACAGACTGTGGTGCCTAGAGCGGGGTGCTGCCATAACAAATAACTAACAACGTGTAAGTGGCTTTGGAATTGGGCAGTGGCCAGAAACCAGAACAATCTTGAGGATCATGGCAGAAAAAGGGTCTCACATTTAAACCTTTTTAAACTTGTCAACTAGGTCATTCTATTTTTCTCCTAAGTCATTCTAAGAAATTAAACTTTTAATGTTGGGAAAATATTTTTTTCCTCTCCTGACGAACTTGCAAGCTTCTTTATCTTTAGATATTAAGAGCTGTTTAATTCGTGGTTTTCCTTTTTACCATGTTGGCCAGAAAGCTCAGTTAAACTTTTATTCAGTTACAGTAACCACTCTTAGCCTTCATTCTGTAGAAAAACTATTTTCCCTTTCCATTTAGATGGCTCTTGTTTTATCCTTAATTTAATGGCCCTATTACACTTGGTCATTTATATGTAAATCACCTAAGATCTTTTCTGGAAGTAGGAAGGGAGGAAAAGGGAGGACAACTAACATTGATTCAGCACCTATGCTTTGTTCCACAAACAAAATCATTAAAATGCTTCTGCAAAACAGCTATTACTATCTTCAATCTATAAATGAGAGCCTCCATAAAAGTTCAGTACCTTACCAGTGACTGTCCACTCCATAGTCTTTTCCTGCGTTCCAATAAGAGCCCTTACCAAAGTCATACAAACTAACTAGTGTTGCTAAAGATGAAACATAAGATTAGCTGATGATCAAGGAAAACAATATTTCTCCCTTCTTAGCCCAGAATTATTCAGCAACAGTCATTTCAAGGAATTCTCACCCCTACTAATTACCATGGCTTTAGAAATTCTCAAAATTTAAGGGAAAAGATACCCAGACTTCTCCGAATTTAGGCATCAAGCTCATTATAAACCTGTAGAAGAGTCTTCAGCCTCTAGCTAGCTCACAACCTCTTCTCTGAAAACTGCCACTCACAGACTAAGCCTCTACAAGCCAGAACCCTACTCTCAGTGGACTGAAAAAAGAGCTAAGCACCTGGCTCTAATGTAGCCAAACAAAGGATCACTGCTGGGAATTCAGAACTAAAGCTTAGTGATGGTACTTAGCAATTCTTCCTTTATGGCATGAACTGATTGCATGTAATCTTGGAAGCAATAGAGGCTGTCTCCCACATGCAAGGAGATGTAAAGAAAGCCAGTCTTCAGAGAGATAAGAACAAGTCAGATGCAGATGTAATTATTTGTTTAGGAGTTGTCTATCTCCTTCCTATCCCAAGATTACCAACATCAGCCATCACTTGGGAGCTTTTCAGAAAAGCAGACTCTCAGGCCCCATTACTGAACCAGAATATGCATTGTTACAAGAAAACTTGGTGATTCTTGTAAACATCATCCTTTTCATTAGATTATAAAAATAGGCATCAAGTTCGGATAACTGCATAACCACATGCAAGAAAGTGAAATTGGTCCTCCTCCTCACACCATATGCAAAGACTCAAAATGCATCATAGAAGTAAATCAAAGAGCTAAAACTATAAAACACTCAGAAAAACACAAAGGATCAATTCTTGATACCCCCGGATAAGACAAAGCCTTCTTTGTTATGATACCAAAAGCACAAGAGGCAAAAGAAAAAAACAGCAAACTTGGACTTCATCAAAATAAAAAAAAAAACAAAGTGCTTCTTCAAAAGATACCAG